>NC_073310.1:40158621-41443080 GCF_027595985.1 Sorex araneus | reverse complement strand
AAAATTTTTAAAAAGGAAGTGATCAAGCAGAGAGATTTCCTGGAGTTGTTAAATTGGAGAATAACTTTGGTGAGCTTTGGATAGAACAAAGCCATAGAACAAATCAGACAGAGGAGGTTCTTCTCAAATAGGAGGAATAGAAAGGCCATTTTCAGTGTTGTGGAAGGCAATCTTGGACCAAAGAAACAGGCCATTTCAGAAAAGGGCAGATGTAGAGATAATCAAACTCAAGCATGACAAAATAAAATATTACATGAATGGTTTAATATTCCAGTGACAAGGCAGGAAGCAAGATTCTTGTCTTGCATTCAACTGACCACAGTTCATTAGTACTATATATGGTTTCTTAAGTGCTGGGATCACCCCTGAGCACCAAGCCAGGAATAGTTCCTGAGCAACATTGGGTGTGACTCCCTACTTCTCCCCAAATTTACTATTCCAGTATCCAATTCCATAAGGAAGTTATGATTGTCAGGTTGGTGTTATGAGTATAGATGATGGTGCTCCTTGCAGGTTAGAATGAAATTTTATGTCACTGAAAGAAGTAGGAAGAGGGCTGGAGAGATAGTATAGTGGATAGAGCATTTGCCTTGCAAAGGGCCAACTTAGGTTCAATCCCTGGCATCCTATATGGTTCCTCCAAGCCTATCAGGAGTGATCCCTGAGCACAGAGCTAGGAGTAAGCCCTGAGCACTTCTAGGTATGCCACCTGCCATGAAGAAATATTAAGAAATATTAGGAGAAAGAGGTGGAGGAGAAGGAGGAGAAAAAGGGGGAAGAGGAGAAAAAGGAAGAGGAGGAGGAGGAGGCTAAGGAGAGAGAGAAGGTGGAGGAAGAGGAGGAGGAGGAAGAGAAGAAGAAGAAGAAGAAGAAGAAGAAGAAGAAGAAGAAGAAGAAGAAGAAGAAGGAGAGGAAGAGAGAGAGAAAGAAAGAAAGAAAGAAAGAAAGAAAGAAAGAAAGAAAGAAAGAAAGAAAGAAAGAAAGAAAGAAAGAAAGAAAGAAAGAAAGAAAGAAAGAAAGAAAGAAAGAAAGAAAGAAAGAAAGAAAGAAAAAGAATCAGAGAGCTAGTACAGTGAGTAAGGTGTTTGTCTGGCATACGGCTGATCAAGTTCAACCCCCAATACTACCTATAGGCTCCCTGGGCACTGCCAAAAGTGATCCCTTAGTACAGAGCCAGAAGTAAGTCCTGCCCTGAGCACCACTAGATGTGACCCTTAAATTCGAAAAAATATAAAATAAAAAAAGGGAGATGTATACTCAGGTATTCATGAAAGGCTTCAGGTCACAGCTAATAGGAATGGGCCCTAGTTCCAGCAGGGCATTGGAACAGAAACAAGAAACCAGGATTTGAAACCTGGCATTGATAATGGCTAGGAAGAATAAGGGCCAAGTAGAAACTCTCTGAGGTATCTTGGAGAAAAATAAGACTTTGCGTCTGAAGCATAGAGGTAGGAATATTTCAAAACCTGGGGCCTATTTCAGAGTTGTCAGGATGCACTATAAGGCCACACATGCACAACTCAGAGTCAATGTGGAGCAGCACCCAAGAGCCATCACTGCTGGCATCAGGTTAGGACCAGAACAACCACACACTGATATTACTACCCTGAAACCATCTCCCTCACTCCCCTACCCTGATGTCTAATGCCTTATACAATTTGCCCATTGTTCTGGGTTCAAGTCAAGTTGGGGAAACGTCTTGAAAAGTTGGAAATCATCTCAAGTTTGGAGTGACTGACCACTAGTATAAAACACTTGGAGCTCTGGCGTTAAAATTCAAATAATAATGACTCCTTAGTTGGTGGCTATGTTTGTCCTGTTCAGAGTGGAACATCTAAATGATAAATAATAAATGCTGGAGGAGCTATAAATCATGATTTTAAAGAAGTCATTCAAAGGGTAGGCCAAGGCACAGCAGCACCAGCCCAATGAACAGACCATGTGTGTGGGTAACACTTTGTATTTTTTTTTATAAAAATGGTATTGAGGGGTGCTAGAGAGAGATAGCAAAGTAGGTAGGGCACTTGCCTTGCATGAGGCTGTTCCTTGTTCAATTACCAGCATCACATACAGTCCCCTGCGCACTGCCAGGAGTGATCCCTGAGGGCAGAGTCAGGAGTAAGTCCTGAGCACTGCCAGGTATGTCCCCAAACTAGTAAACAAATCAACAGTGGCCTTGATTTCCCATTTGCTTACTATGCTAAACTTCAGGAAAATCCCTCCTACTTCTCTATGTGCAAAAGTCTCACTGCACACACCTCCACATTTCCAGTGTCACCTCATTCCAGATGGGCCAGATTACCTCTACTCTTTCTTCCCCCACCTCCTCCCCCCTGCTCTAGTAACCAGCACAGCTTTTCGAGGGTTGATTTTATGTTGAGATGTGTTTGGTTATTTATATTTCACCTCTAGAAAACTAGACCGTTGTCTTTCACATTCTGACTTAGCATAATCCACTGACATCTCCTTCCTGTTGCTCAAGGTTATGTAGACTGAGGCTCTGTTTCAGACTCTCCTTATTCAGCTTGTATATGCATGTGTGCGTGTGTGTGTGTGTGTGTGTGCATGCGCTAGATGTTTCATCATCCCTGTAAAACTTGAGAATGAGATAATTTTCTCTCCAAGTTTTTTTTTCTATTGTTTTTTGGGCTATACCCAAAAGTGCTCAGTGCTTACTCCTAGCTTTGCACTCAGGACTTAGTCCTCGAGGTGCTCTGGGGTCAATATGCAGTGTCAGGGATCCAACTGGGGTCATCCACCTGCTAGGCAAGCACATAACCCTTGTACTGTCTCTCCAGCTCCTATCTCTAGTTTTACGTCATTCTCTCCTACTGCTTCAATCTGATTGTCTTTTCAGTATCTCCTCATGGAGAGTTCTGGAATTCCCCTGGCCCAGTTCTTCTGCCTACCTTTTCTTCCCCCAATGTTGTTCTACTCATTCACTTGGCTGACTTTCTTTTCCTTCCTTCCTTCCTTCCTTCCTTCCTTCCTTCCTTCCTTCCTTCCTTCCTTCCTTCCTTCCTTCCTTCCTTCCTTCCTTCCTTCCTTCCTTCCTTTCTCCTTCCTTTCTTTCTCCTTTCTTTCTTTCTTTCTTTCTTTCTTTCTTTCTTTCTTTCTTTCTTTCTTTCTTTCTTTCTTTCTTTCTTTCTCTCTCTCTCTTTCTTTCTTTCTTTCTCTCTCTTCCTTCCTTCCTTCCTTCCTTCCTTCCTTCCTTCCTTTCTTTCTTTCTTTCTTTCTTTCTTTCTTTCTTTCTTTCTTTCTTTCTTTCTTTCTTTCTTTCTTTCTCTCTCTCTCTCTTTCTTCCTTCCTTTCTTTCTTCCTTCCTTTCTTTCTTTCTTTCTTTCTTTCTTTCTTTCTTTCTTTCTTTCTTTCTTTCTTTCTTTCTTTCTTTCTTTCTTTCTTTCTTTCTTTCTTTCTTTCTTCTTTCTTTCTTTCTTTCTTTCTCTCTCTTTCTGTTTTGGGCCAAACCCAATGGTGTTTGTAGGCCATTCCTAGCTCAATGCTTGGTGGTCACTCCCAGTCATGCCTGGGTACCATATAGTGCCAGGGGTCAAACCTAGGACCTTGCACATATTAGGAAAGAGCTCTATCACTAAGTCACATCCCCAAACCTGTAATTTCTCTTTTCTAGCCCTTTTTTGTTCTTTTTTTCTCCTTTCCCCCCCTCTTTTACCTTCCCCCTGATTTCTTTTCCTTTTACTTATTATAAAAATATGGTGGAAAAAAACAACAACAAAGAGAGAAAAAAGTAAAATAGAAAAAAATATGGTGGAAAAGTTTATTAAATATGTTGAAAAAGTTTCCTCCTGGGGAGAAAATAAGGATCCTTCCCTTAAAGCAAATGCGGACAGATAATATAAAGTTATCCCTTATAAACATGTCATATACATTTAGATGATCTACATTACTTAGAAGAGAATCACCTGAAGAAAGGGAAGATCAGGTATATTACTTTTTCTTGCGATAGCTGATTAGTAGAGGAATGAAGGAAAGGCCTGTGCACGGAACCCTTTGTGGGAGCAGCAAGGAATGGAAAAATCAGCACAAAATTTTAGCAGGCCATCCATTCTGAACATTTTTCTCACTTCATTTCTCTGACCCTTGCAACACCTCTATGAGTTAACCTTATTATCTGTAGATGAGGAAATAGGTTTAAAAATAAGTAGATAAGGTGGAATTAGGACTATGTCTGTCTCATACCAAAGTCCATGGTAACAGAACAAAGAGAAATGTTACACCTTTAGTAGTTCTGTCTGCTATAATAAAGCCACATCATAAAAATGAACCACAATAAGATATTCTGAGGGTTCACAACCCCACTGGACTACTCTCCTCCAACCCTGCACTTGTGGTTCTTCACAGTACACTGGCACAGGCTCAAGTTCAATCACTGATTATAGAACACATGAATAGGATCCAAATCAACAAGCACTGAAGTTTCTGAGCTGGAAAAATCATTATCTTACCCAATTCAGGAGTCATGCAACCTCTGTGTAAATATTTCTGGGACACACCTCTAACAGAATAAATCACATTTTTGATAGGATAGTTCAATGTCTTCATTGCCCATATATGCAGGAACTCTGAAATATTTTTCTGATACACCCACTTTTGTAAAATCTCATCTATCATTAACCCTTTAAATCCTTCACTAGAATAGGGCCAGGGAGATAGCACAAGGGTTAAGCCTTACGTACTGCTAACATGGGTTCCTTCCCTAGCACTGTGTATGTCCCTCGAGTTCTGCCAGGAGCAAGCCCTGAGCATAGCCTACTGTGACCTGTAAACAAGCAACAACAACAACAACAAATCAAAGAGTCACCAGAACTCAATGTACTGACACTACTGAGTTGAACACTTAAAATTGGTTAAAAGGAACTGGAGGAACAGCTAGATGAATTGGAGAATTCTCTTTGTAAGCAGAAGGCCTGTATTTGATCCCTGCACCACATGTTTCCCCCGTGTACTGCCAGGTACAGCCCTGGAAGCCCCCAGCATGGCTGAGTCTAAGTAGCACTGTAACACTATGCCCAAGCATTGAATCTCAAGCTCTGAAAGGACAAAAATGGAAGAGGCTTCCTAGGTCTTGCTTAGGAGGGGACCAAAAATCATCAGAACATAAATACTTATGTAAACATAAATATGAATCATACTGAAAACCTAAAACAAATGAACTCATAAATGTCCCATTTCAGGTTTTGTTTATTTGGTGGTCACATCCAGTGGTGTTGGGGGCTGCTTCTGGCTCTGTGCTTGGAAGTCACTCCACTGTGGTGTTCAAGTGTGTGCTGTGCTGCGCTGCTGATAAAAGCTGGGCCTCCTGCGTGTGAAGCATTTACTCAACCCCTTTGAGGCCCTTCCACTCTATTGTGTGGACCTGGGAGGCCCAAACTGGTGATGCTCAGGGACTGATCCTGGCTCTGCACTCAGGAATTACTCCTGGTGTTACATGAGGGACCCTATGGGATACTGGAGATGGAACCTGGGTTGGCCACATGCAAGGCAAGTACCCTCCTTGCTGTGCTATCTCTCAGCCCCTCCCTTTAAAAAAATCTCCTTTCTCTCATGGTAAGACATTGATTTTCTGATCAAACACATTCATTAAAATATACATAATCTTTTCAGAATTACTTGGTCCTAAATCCTATCAATAAGCAAATCCATCAAATTCCAAGTGTCTCTGTAGGTCTTAAAAAATAGAGCCCCTAAAGATATACCATTAGAGTGCTGTATTTCCAAGCAACTGGGTTGCCCCATTGTTTCACCTTGAGGTGTCAAGAATCTAAGTCTGGGTCTTGCAGTTGCTCAGCTTGTGCTTGCCCACTGAGCTCGCTCTCTGGCTCCTGGACTCCTTTCAGTTCCAGGCATACCATACCAAATATGTATTTTGCACATATTTCAGCACCTGTATGTGTCGCTAACAAATGAAGATTTGGAAATTGGCTATCATCTCACTGAATACGTCCACTTTATATTCTTTATTTTTTATTATTTTAAAACTTTTATAAAGTTGTTCACGATGATTTATTGCATTCAATGTTGCATTACCATACCTACTACCATTGCACCTTCCCCCCACCATTATTTGGAATTTTACCAACCACCACCAAACCCTACCCAGGAGCAGGCCCCAAATAATTGATTTTATCTGTGTCACTGTATCACTGTCATCCTGTTACTCATCGATTTGCTCAAGCGGGCACCAGTAAAGTCTCCATTGTGAGACTTGTTATTACTGTTTTTGGCATATCCAGTACGCCACGAGTAGATTGCCAGGCTCTGCCATGTGAGTGAGATACTCTTGGTAGCTTGCCAGGCTCTCCGAGAGGGACAGAGGAATTTAATCCAGGTTGGCCTCGTGCAAGGAAAACGCCCTACCCACTGTGCTATCGCATATTACTGATAAAACAATATAAAATAAGCCACAGCCATGCTCAAGGCCACTCTCCACACATTCAGATGAGCCTCATGCATGAAGGAATCGGCAGAGGAACCCAGGTATGAGGGATTTGGGGCCAAGATCTTCAAGGCTGTGCAGATCGGGACTGGGCCTCTTCCACCCAGATTCCCCATTTTCCAATAACTAGGCAGTCATACCCAGAAACTGCCCCTAGTGCTGTGTAATCCCATCAACAACCAACATCCAGAGACTATAAAACCAAGCTCCTGGAAGCTTATCCCAACGTCTGATAGCCTAGTCCTCCCTCTTGGAGAATCTGGCAAGCTACCGAGAGTTTATTGCCTGCATGGGAGAGCCTGTCAAGCTCCCCGTGGCATATTCATATCCTAAATACAGTAACTGATATATACATACCTCTCAGAGAGCCCGGCAAGCTACCGAGAGTATCCCACCTGCACAGGCAGAACCTGGCAAGCTACCCGTGGTGTATTCCATATGCCAAAAGCAGTAATGATAGGTCTCATTCCCTTGACCCTGAAAGAGCCTCCAATTGTTTGGAAAGACGAGTAAGGAAAGGCTGCTAAAATCTCAGGGCTGAAAGCTCATTACTGGTGCCCACTCGAGTAAATCAATGAACAACGGGGGATGACAGTGATACAGTGACAGTGATACTGAAAACCTTATGAAGTTTGGTGATTAGAGCCATGTTTCTTAAACTGTAGGTTATGATTAGTAACTAAATGTAGGAGGTCGTGAGAAATTTGTCAGTAGTAAAAGGTTTCTGAATGAGTAAAGACCAAAAATTAATTCAGAATCAAGCACATGCTGAACCTGAGGTATTTCTGACAGTACTCACTTAATCACTCAGGCCCTTCAGGAACGCTATGGGGTGCAGGCAGGGGCCGTCAGGGCACAGCCGCATCCCCTCGTCGCCCTCATTGCGGGAAGCGGGGCACGGGCACAAAGGGGCAGCTGCTGCTGGGTCCATCCTGAAGAACCTGAGCGACAAGCAGCGGGAGGAGCACTACTTCTGCCAGGACTTCATCCGGCTGAAGAAGATCCCCACGTGAAAGGAGACGGCGAAAGCAGGGGCCGTGAAGGTGGAGGAACCCAAGTACAAGAAGGACAAGCAGCTGAACGACAAGATCTCCCTGTTCTGCAGGGACATCGCCAAGCTGGAGGTGGACGCCATCGTGAATGCCGCCAACAGTTCTCTGCTCGGAGGCGGCAGTGCAGACCTGGGTTCGATTTCTCCATCCCTCTCAGAGAGCCCAACAAGCTACTGAGAGTATCCTGCCTGCACGACAGAGCCTGGCAAGCTACCCGTGGCGTATTCGATTTGCCAAAAACAGTAACAACAAATCATACCATGGAGACATTACTGGTGCCCGCTCGAGCAAATCGATGAACAACGGGACGACAGTGCTACAGTGCTACTCACCTAATATTGCATTCTTAAGGCCCATTTTTTAAAATAATTTATTTATTTTTAATTAGAGAATCACCGTGAGGGTACAGTTACAGATTTATACACTTTTGTGCTTATACTTCCCTCATACAAAGTTCGGGAACCCATGCCTTCACCAGTGCCCATTCTCCACCACCAGTAAACCCAGCCTCCCTCCCACCCTCCCCAATCCCATCTCCCCCCCAACCCACCCTGTCACTGTGGCAGGGCATTCCCTTCTGTTCTCTCTCTCTAATTAGCTGTTGTGGTTTGCAATAAAGGTGTTGAGTGGCCGCTGTGCTCAGTCTCTAGCCCTCATTCAGCCCGCAACTCCCTTCCCCCACATGGCCTTCGACTACAATGTAGTTGGTGATCGCTTCTCTGAGTTGCCCTTTCCCCGGAACGTGAGGCCAGCCTCGAAGCCATGGGGTCAACCTCCTGGTACTTATTTCTACAGTTCTTGGGTATTAGTCTCCCACTCTGATATTCTATATACCATAGATGAGTGCAGTCTTTCTATGTCTGTCTCTCTCTTTCTGACTCATTTCACTCAGCATGAAACTTTTCATGCCCATCCACTTAACTACAAAATTCTTGACTTCCTTTTTTCTAACAGCTGCATAGTATTCCATTGTATAGATGTACCAAAGTTTCCTCAACCAGTCATCCGTTTTGGGGCATTCGGGTTTTTTCCAGATTCTGGCTATTGTAAACAGTGCTGCGATGAAAATACATGTGCAGATGTTGTTTCGATTGTACTTTTTTGCCTCTCTGGGATATATTCCCAGCAGTGGTATTGCTGGGTCAAATGGGAATTCAATATCTAATTTTTTGAGAATCGTCCAAATTGTTTTCCAGAAGGGCTGAACCAGTCGGCATTCCCACCAGCAGTGAAGAAGGGTCCCTTTCTCCCCACATCCTCTCCAACAGCGGTTGCTTTTGTTCTTTTGAATGTGTGCTAATCTCTGTGGTGTGAGGTGGTATCTCATGGTTGTTTTGATCTGCATCTCTCTGATGATTAGTGATGCAGAGCACTTTTTCATGTGTTAAGGCCCATTGTTTTGCTTTTGTTTTTGTTTGCTTTTGTTGGGGGGGTCACACCTGGCGATGGTCTATGGTCGGGGGTTGCTCCTGGCTCTGCACTCAGGAATTACCCCTGGCGGTGCTCAGGGGACCATATGGGATGCTGGGAATTGAACTCAGGTTGGCTGATGCAAGGCAAATGCCCTACCCGCTGTGCTATTGCTCCAGACCTAAGGCCCATTTTTAAAAGTTTATGTTCATTTGTAGTGAGGGAAAAATAAAACTCAAAATGTAGAATTTCAGAAGTGTGGAATTTAAAATTCCCTCCTGGATCATTTTACAAGCTCAGTATAGGAATCACAAAGTCTTCACTTAGAGATTCCACTGATAAGACTCTTATTCCTTATTGTCTTTATTTCTTGCTGAGTTTGATTTTATTATGAATAATTAATATATTATACTGGTTAGTAATTGTAATTGTTTCCTAACAAACCTCTTCAAACATGTGTGACTTAACAAGCATTTGTATGGCTCATGATACCAGAACTAGCAATTTACGCTCTGATTAACAGCTCTTTGATGAGTTTCCTTTGTGCACCTGTGGTCAGCGAAAGATCCATTTTGGGTGGGCACTCACACATGTCTGGAGGCTCAGCTGGGACAACTGAGCAGATTCCCCCTTGGGCCCATCTGCTCTCACTTCTCCAGCAAACTAACCTAAATTCATTTATATGGCAAAAACAGGCACCTTTATAAAGCAAGTAGAAACTTGCAAGGCCTCTAGAATTGGAACTGAAATTCTGTCATGTCTGCCACATTATATTGACCCAGGCTAAATCACACGCTCAGAAAATAGAAAAAATTCCTTTTCTGAATGGAAGAGAAACATTATAAAATGGTGTAGATGTATGAAGAATGAGCAATTGTGAGCAATTGTAACCTACCATGTATTATGATGGGTATGCTATTAAGGATACAAGAGATTACATTCAAAACAATAATCTGTAGAACCTGGATATTAACCATCCAGAATGAATAATAACTATAAACAATCCCGTTGCTCATTGATTTGTTCAAGCGGGCACCAGTAACGTCTCTCATTGAGAGACTTATTGTTACTGTCTTTGGCATATCCAATACACACAGGTAGCTTGCCAGGCTCCGCCGCGTGGGCTCAATACTCTTGGTAGCTTGGACTATAAACAATAGCTATGAAAAATTAATGTGTATTGACTGATCTGAAGTATGTGATTTTAAGAATGATATTTGGTTAGAAAGTCAGGAATATGCTAATTCTAGTTTACCAAGCTAGATATATGCACAAGACACTGCAAAGTACCGTATGGGACTATAATCCCAGTTTTTAACAAAGGATTCAACTAAAATCTCAACAATCTCAGCTATCCTCAAAGGCTTTCTTTATGTTTTTCCAGGGGAAGTCTAAGTTTGGGTCCCAGATCTCTTCCGTTCTCTACATGCACAGCTCAGATCTACCAGCTATAAGCAAAGAATCCAAAGGCACACACATATAGCAAGAGGATTTTGCCTCTGAATAAATTTCACACTCTCTCAGGTCAGGGCAGAAGGACAGGACTGCTTAGGTTAGCCACCTAATAGGGAAAGAAAATGCTGTAAAAGGGAGATGTGGGGTGTTTCATTTATCACACCAGCTGTCTCACCCCGTGTGAGTCTCCATTTCTGGGGAGAGCTTCCCTTTACTTCTCTAGTTTTATAAGGAGAGGCCAGAAGGGATCCCTTCCTTTCTTAGCAAACATTTTAGTTCAGCACAATTTCTAAAAAAAGACCAGAATATATATGTATACATATATATCAGTAAATATATATAGTAAATTATTCTGTAAGTCTGTCTATACAAAAGTCTGGCCTTTGTTATAGAACAGTGTTTCCCAAAGTGGGTGATCTTTCCCAGAGGAGCCACTGGACCAATTCAGAAAGCTTTGTAGTAGCCTTGGGTGCATTTGGGGGCACTTCCTGATTGTTCATTTAAAGAAGGTAGATTTCCAGGGAATGCTGAGAATTTTTTTTTTTCTGAAAAGTGGTAATATGCCCAATAAGTTTGAGAATCTCTGGTCCAAACTAAGGATAAGAGGAAAGGAAGAAAAAGAGAAGACTAGAGACCAATGATTTACCATTTTGTTTTGTTTGGGACCACACCCATAGATGCTCAAAGACTCATCCTGGCCCTGTGCTCAGGGGTTGTTCCTAGAGATGCTGTAAGGAACCATGCAGTGCCAGGAATAGAACCCTGCATGCAGAGCATATGCTCAGCCCACTGAGCTATATCGCTGGCACCGGCACTTAATATTTCACAAGATACTTTCATACACAAACTTTCTTAACTCATCCTGAATCCCTGTGAATTTACTTTAACAATAAAATTTATATCAAATGTCTTTGTTTCTGCATTTGTGAGTATGGGATAGGATTTTTTGGTTGCTAACAGAAACATTTCTAACTGAATAAGCTTATTGGAAGATATGAGATAGTTTACCAGAAAAGCTGTAGGAAGCTGGTGTCTCACATGCTGGGGGAAAAGGCAGCTCAGATAGAGAAGGGAACACCAAGTAAAGGGTGTTTGGAGGACCCATTCGGGATGGGAGCTACGTGCTGAAAGTAGACTATAGATCGAACACGATGGCCACTTAATACCTCTATTGCAAACCACAACACCCTAAAGGAGAGAGAACAAAAGGGAGGAGTAGGGGGGAATGTGTGGAGAGGGATACTGGGACCATTGGTGGTGGAGAATGGGCACCGGTAGAGGGATGGGTACTTGAGCATTGTATGACTGAAACACAAGCATGAAAGTTTGTAAGTCTTTAACTGTACCTCACGGTGATTCACTAATAAAAAATTTTTTTAAAAAGCGGGTAGGATCTAGGCAGCAAGAACAAATCATTGTTTCTTCCATGTACCAACAACAAGGTAAAATCAACTCCAACTTTTTTGTGTGTATTTGACAGGGATCAAACCTAGAGTCTGTTACATTAAAGCATGTGAAGCATGCACACTACCAATATTCAGCATTAGCTCCAACATTTTTGGCCTTTATAACATATGATAAAAAGAACAAATTTTCAGAAATTATATTGTGTGGCTCACCTAGTTTGCTTGCAAGCTTAGTCACTGGACAGTGAGTGGCTTGACACCTAATCAAGAATTAATTCAAGGAGAAAGAATGAATTTTTTTATTTTTCAAAAGAACAGAAAAGGCTGCTGGGCCTTTCAAATAACCCATTGTAATATCATACTCACAGCATCAGTAAAGCCCTGAGTGAAGATATAGAAAGAATAAGGGTCTGAGGTCTATAGTATTTAACAAGCTAATGAACCACCTTAGGAAAACAAGTAAGTTGGAGCAGCTGCGTGATAGCTAAAAAATTCAATAATTTTGCCTAACACAATTGTTTGAAAAATGTACCTAGGATTTGTCCAAGCAAATATATTCTGGTACAGAAACACAAAAACAATTGCTTTGAATAAAGAAAATTTCAGGTGTGTGTGTATGTGTGTGTGTGTTGCTATTTTGAGAGCTGTATCCAGCAATTAATCAGGACTCTGCAGGTGCCACACATGGCAGTGCAAGAGAGGGGGCACAATGTAGTGGCAAGCGTCAGATCTAAGCATGTGCTCTACCACTTGAACCACATCCCTGGCCAGGAAGATTTTTTGTTTTTAATTCAGATTCCATTAGAAAAAGGAGGCAAACCACCTTGCACCACATAGGTCCACATAAGCACCAGAGATCAGCAGAGACAGAGGGAAGTGAGGATAAGTGTTTTTACTGTGGTTTATGTGGGAAGAATAGAGGAATATATAAGGTAAGCAAGCTGTTCAAATTTATGATTTAATTAATTTTGGTAGGGTCTGGTACAAGGATGTGCCCAATTCTCTACTAACTAGCTCTGTGGATATTAAGCTGGAGGATAGTGCCTCAGACTTGGTGTGGGGGGAAGGTGTGATTTAAAAGAAATAGGTGGGGTTGATTCTACAGGAGTTTGGATCTGAGAAATAGCACAACAAGGAGGGCACTTGCCTTATACGCAGCTGACCCAGATTCAATCCTCGGCATTCCACACTGCTCTTCAAGTCCCCCTAGGAGTGATTCCTAAGCAGAGTCAGGATAGGCCCTGAGCCTTGCCAACTGTGCCTAAAAATACAAGATAGAGAGATAAATAAATAGAGATGGATGGAGAGTATGTTTTGCATATCAAAGATCTGCTGGTAAGCAAATTGCTTCTTGTAGAAATTAGTTAACTCTGGAGGGAAAATTCCCTTGATCTACAAGGCCTTTAGTGCCAGGGCATCAAGAATAGGAAAAATAGAATTAACACAGCTATTCTTTGTTTTTTTAATTTGTTTTGGGGGACACATCCTGCAATGCTCAGGGGTAACTCCTGCCTCTGTATTCAGGAATCATTCCTGGCGGGCTTGGGAAACCATATGGGATGTCAGAGATCAAACTTGAGTCTGCAGCGTGCTATCTCTCCAGTACTATCTCTCCAGTCTCAATAGAGCTGTACTCTTTGAGAAAACATCTGAGAATACAAAAAAAAAGTGTGGTATGGAGGGGCAAAGGGATAGCTCAGTGGTAGAATACCTGCCTTATAGGCATGACACCTTGATCCCCAGTACTGCCTCACAGGCCAAATGCAGTTCTGTTGGGATCTCTGGTACCACAAGAAAGTAAGTGAGCACACCAACTAAGTGTGTGTGAACACCAGGATTAAGTGCAAAACTCTGTACTTGCTACAGGAAGGGAAGAGAAGGGGGAGATGTTACACACACACACACACACACACACGTGCACACACACACACAGACCATCACAATGTGCATGAAACCTATAGACCCTTTTCTCAGTTTCATTTTACTGGCTGTTTCATTTGGTACAAGAACCAATCTGTTGAGTATCCTTCCTTTAGCCTGTTTAGCTTTCCTAAACTCAAGGTTTTCTCTAAACAGTTTTTACTACACATATACGAGTATTGGAAAAGTCTATTTTTAAACATGACAATATAAATATCCAAGATACACTTGGATAATGTTCTATCTAAGATATTTAAAAATCTTGTTTATACTATAGATTAACTGATATAGGATCTTCCAATACCCACATATAATGAAAAATATGTTGTACGTGAAATTCATCTAAGTTTTTTCCCTTTCAATGCTCCTCCATCTTCACAATTCCTCAACTAGAATCACATTCTTATTTATTTTCTTTCTTTGCATTCTTGGAATATTTCTTCTCTGTAGAAATGCAATATCAACTTTACTGTTTTATTATATATATCAAACAGCAGATTCTGGACAGTGAGCCAAACCTTGCCAAAGGATGTATTTCTTTTGTCTGCAGTGAATTATGCTAGCGGATTCAACAAAGTGGTAAAAGCTATTTTATATTGTTAACTGAGTATGTGAGATCTGATCCTTGCAAGGATTGGATTGTCCTATATGTCATCATCAAGATCTTTTATTTTCTATTTTCTGCCCAGATAAACTGTGTTTTCTTTGGCTTCTCTTCACTGAGTTTTTAAAATCCTTTTCAAGCCAGCAAACTCAGAGCTTATATAGATTCTTAACACAAAATTTCCAGTTTCTCGCTTTTACTAACACATGATATATCTTCCATTTTAATTATGCTCACACAAACTGTGCTGATTTATACTTAACCATACTAAATTTCACTTGTGATTCTGAATTTGTTTTTTGATTTTTAACATCAGCCGAAAGGAAGTTGACATAGCATTTTGAATGGACTCTTTTGTAAATAGTGATGATGTAATGTTTCCCCACAATAATTACTTTTAAAGTTACTTAGATTTCTTGTTGATATAAAAGGAAACTCAGCTCACTTTGATTTTCTATATTTTATGTCAGTGCTTTAGCCTCTTCACATGGCTAAAAGTCACTTCCTAAAATTTGGGCTTTTAAATCTTATTTTTACACATACCAGAAAAATTGCTTTCCTTTTTAACTTCAATTTCATCACATATAATGGAGTTAAATACTGTAGAGGCCAAAGTGAAGATTGTAAAATACAGGGCTGGAGCAATAGCATAGCATGTAGAGCATTGGCCTTGCACTTGGCCGACCCGAGTTGGATTCCCAGCATTCCATATGGTACCCTGAGCACTGCCAGGAGTAATTTCTGAATGCAGAGCTATTCAGATGCAAATGCAGATGCATATTCACACCTGTGCATCACCAGGTGTGACCCAAAAAGCAAAAAGCAAAAAAAAAGAAAGATTGTGAAATACAACTGAGAAATCATAATGATACGCTGTTTTGGGGGAAGAGAACCTCAATGAATAATGGAAGATACTGTTCTTCTCCTAACACTTGTCCAACAAGCTCACAGTTCTAACACACAGATATTTGCCTACTTCTAGTTTTCCATTTCTTCCTACTATGAAGTTACCACTCCACATGAAGTTTATTCGCACATGCCCCAATCTTCAGAGTATTACCTAAATAGTGACATGAAATGAATTCAACTCCTGAATTTGATCTTACCCAAGATGGGTGAGATCCTCTTTTACAGTGGGTAAGGCACTTGCCTTGCATGTGGCTGACACAGGTTCGATTCCCAACATTCTATACTATGAACTGAGCACTGCCAGGAGTAATTCCTGAGCATAGAGCCAGGAGTAAGCTCTGACCACCGCCAGATGTGCCTCCCCACATAGAAACACTAAAAGAATCATTACTGCTTCCCTACCCCTATGAGGTATTTAAATGGTAGCTTTGGAAGGATTCCAGTCAAACCTTAATTTTACAGATGAGTAAACAGCTTTAGAAAGATAGAAACAGTGGCAGATATATATATGCCTATACATACACATATGTGCAATTTTAAATGTGTACAATATTGATATTTATTTCATATAGTTTTGATAACTATTGGAAGTCTCAAAAAGCATTAACATTTTTTAAATTGAATTACTGTGAGAAATATCCTTACAAAGATGTTCATGATTAGGTTTCAGTCATACAATATTCCAACACCCAAACCTCCACTAGTGTGTATTTTCTAGTACCAGTGTCCCCAGCTTCCATCCCATCACACCCCTGACTCTCTCCCCCAGCCTGCTTCTATGGCAGGTGCTTTTCCTCTCTCTGTCTCTGTCTCTCTGTCTCTGTCTCTCTCTGTCTCTGCCTCTTTGTCTCTCTGACTGTCTCTGTCTCTTCCTCCCTCCCTTTGGGCATTGTGGCTTGAAATACAGATACTTACCAGGTATATCCCTTTACCTACTTTTCCAGCTATTATTGTCATACTAGTCCCTTCTCTATCATACCTAACCTCACCCCACACACACTTGTGGTTGATTACAACCATTGGCTAGTCCTCCTAACCCTCTGTTTTCTCTGGCCATGGATATTAGTCTTCTACTATCTATCTATCTATCTATCTATCTATCTATCTATCTATCTATCTATCTATCTATCTGTGTGTTTCGTATACCACAAATGAATAAGGTCATTCTATATGTGTCCCTCTCCTACTGATTAATTTCATTTAGCATGATACTATCCTTGTCCATCCATTTATAGGTAAATTTCATGACTTCATTTTTCCTACCAACTGCGTAGTATTCCATTGTGTAGATGTGCCATTGTTTCTTTATCCATCCGTCTGTTCTCGGGCACTCAGGTTGTTTCCAGATTTTTGGCTATTGTGAATAGTGATGCAGTGAACATGGGAGTGCAGATGTTGTTTCTGCTGTGTGTGTTTTTGGACCCCCAGGATATATTCCCAGGAGTGGTATTACTGGGTCAAATGGAAGGTTAACTTTTAGTTTTTTGAGGAACATTCATATTGTTTTCCAGAAAGTCTGGACCAATTGGCATTCCCACAAACAATGAATCAGAGTCCCTTTCTCTCCACATCTGTGCCAGCACTGATTGCTCTTGTTCTTTTGGATGTGTGCCAGTCCCTGTGGTGTGAGATGATATCTCATTGTTGTTTTGATTTGCATTTCCCTAATGATTAGTAATGAAGAGCATTTTTTCATGTACTTTTGGTCATTCAAATTTCTTCTTTGAGAAAGTTTATGTTCATTTCTTTGCCCCATTTTTTAAAGGGGTTGAATGTTTTTCTTTTGTAGAGTTTAACCAGTGCCTTGTATATCTTTGATACTAACCCCTTATCAGAAGGTGGGTGAATAACCTATCTCATTCCATAGGCTGTCTTTGTCTTTGTATCTTGATCACTGTTTCTCAAAAAGCATATTTTAATTACAAATTTTATCTTATTTTCCCCCTTACTATGGTGCACTCTCTCTCTCTTATTGTTCAATGTCATACCCTATGGTGCCAGTGACTGCTTCTAACTTTTGCTCAGGTGTTATACCTGGTGGTGTTTGAGGGACCATGCTGTGCCAGGAGGTGAACTGAGCCCCTCTGCATGAAAAACATGTGTTCCAGTCTATTATACCTTTCTGACCTTGTATCTTATTTCTTTACAAAATAAATTAATATGGAAACTTGTGCCTTAAAGGATGGTTTCTAAGAACTAGAAGATATCCTTGAGCACCAGGTTTTGGGGTGCTCACACACACACACACATATATATATGTGTGTGTGTGTGTGTGTGTTTTAAAAAGATGAAATTTCAGGGCTGAAGAGGTAGTACAGAGGGTAAAGCACTTTCCCTGCATGTGGCAAAACTGGGTTTGATCCCTGATATCCTATATGGTCCCTTGAGGTTGCAAAAAGTAATTTCAGAGCACAGCTAGGAGTAATCCCTGAGCATCACTAAGTGTGGCTCAAAAACCTAAAAACTAGATAAAATAAAAAACATGAACTCTTACCATTTAAAGTAACATGGATGAATCTTTTTTTTGGGGGGTGGGGGAGGTTGGGGTGTTCAGAGTGTTCAGGGAATAAGCCTGGTGGTGTTCAGGGCTTATTCCCTGTTCTGTGCTCAGGGAACCGTTGGTGGATCAAACCTGGATCAGCTGCATGCAAAACAGCACTCTAGCCACTGTATTTACTATCACTCTGGCCTGGTATGGGATGAATCTTGATGGAATTTTCTAAGTGGGTAGTTCATACTCAAAAAGACAAATTCCTTATAATCAACCATTGGGAAAAACAAGTAAGAAGAGGCTGCTAAAATCTCAGGGCTGGGCAATACCACTCCTGGGAATATATCCCGGAGAGGCAAAAAGGTATAGTAGAGATGACATCTGCATTTCCATGTTCATTGCCGCTCTGTCTACAATAGCCACAATATGGAAAAAACCAGAGTGCCCGAAAACAGATGATTGGCTAAAGAAACTCTGGTATATTTACACAATGGAATACTACGTAGCTGTCAGAAAACATGAAGTCATGAAATTTGCATATAAGTGGATCAACATGGAAAGTATCATGCTGAGTGAAATGAGTCAGAAAGAAAGAGGCAGACATAGAAAGATCGCACTCATATGTGGAATATAAAGTAGCTGAGAGGTACAAGCTTACAATGTTGCGATTCCTGGCAGACATTTCTCTGGACTTAATTACTAGATACTAAAATACAGAAATCCAAAACTATGCTGCTGCTAGTTCGGCCTCCTGACTTCATATCTCTTCATTCTCAGCAATGGAAAACAAATTACCAAATGCTTTCTTTTCAGCCAATCAACTTTAGAGGGGAGAAACTCCAAATCAATAATAGTGATTTTTTTTGTTTAAATATTGAATATAATCAAAGTAAAGTGAAAGTAAAGTGAAATTTACCAGTTACACATGCAGGGGGGGGCTGGGGAGGTGGGGGGAAGGGGGAGGTATATCGTGATTCTTGGTGGTGGAATATGTGCACTGGTGAAGGGATGGGTGTTTGAGCATTGTATAACTGAGACTTTAACTTGAACGCTTTGTAACTTTCCACATGGTGAATTAATAAAAGAATTTAAAAAAAATTTTTAAAAATCTCAGGGCTGGGATGAATGGAGATGTTACTGGTGCCCGCTCGAGTAAATCGATGAACAACGGGATTAGTGATCCAATGATTCATTTGAAAGATAAACAAAGCAAGCAAGCAAACAAAACAAAACCAAGTCAAGCAACCCAATAGTGGTTATCACAGGGGAAGAGGTTGGGAAGCTAAAAGGGTAAAGGGTCAATTGAATTTAAAAAAAAAAAACACTTTTGGTAAAAGTGTAGTCTATACGATGTTGAAACATAAGGCATACTGCCTGATTTACAGTGCTACAAAACTGATACCACCTTAGTGACATTTAAAAATCCAGGGCCGGTAGCTAGCTCAAAATGGGAGAGCACATGCTTTGCATATCTAAGACCTTGTGTTTGAATCCTGTGTTGGTCCCTGACACTCCTGCTGGGTGTGCCCCTCCTGGCCCTCAGAATTGCTGTGTTCCCAAGCAGCACCACGTCTTGAGGCCAAGAACTGAACTATTGGACCTTGCAGCCAGGCCAAATATCACCAATATCTGAAGTAGCCCCTAAAGCTCCTAATCTCTTAATCCCCCAGAAAGAAATTATTTCTAAGAAATGGTTCCTCAAAGGTACTAATCAGCATGTTTAATAATAGAACATCATAGACATGGCCCAATAATTGATCCTGGATATACCAGTTGCATATGAATATAGGTTTATTACTCAATAGGAAATGTCTGTGTTAGAATTTTGGCAGGTGGTTTTAATATAACCCAAATGTAGCAACATAAAATAGGATATTTTCATTATCATGTTTTATTTAACGCAATTTTTTTCTCAAAAATTTTAAAATAAAACAAATATCTTCTGCACATTTCTAGTAGACTAGCCACTAGATTTAGCTGTTGGTAACAGACTTCTAGATATGCTCAAGTGATTGTTGATTTGAATTAGATTTAATAGATTATAAAATAAACTGGCATAATTACTCATGTGTATAGTCTGTAGAGTTGTCATATTATGATTGGGGAGCGAAGACCTAATAAATCTGTTTTATTAGCAAGCTTAAATAGACCTTGCTTAGCGTTTGATGATTTACTGCAGAACCTCAAGAACAATGGCAGTGTATTTCCCAAGACTGGTATAGAAATACCCTATGGGACTTGCTTTCCTGGACAAGTCTGAATTTGTGGCAGAAACACATTCTGTTTTTCTGTGTTTCCTGTTATTTGAAAGAAGCAGATGGAGCGCTCTTTTGTTTTCTTGCTTCCACCTAGAAAAAAATAAAATAAGAATCACAAAATATTAGCATTGAAAGGAAACTTAGAAGTCTAATCCTGCTTTCTATACAATGTAAAATCCCTTTGTAGCATCCAGAAAATCTTCACCAGCTGCTTTTCTAATATGTTCAGTGGTAGGAAGCTCATTGTTTAACTGTTTCCTACCCCAGAACTATGATGAACCAGTTAGATCAGAGTTTCTGAAAGTGCAATCTTAGGTCCAGCCAATTTAGCTTTATCTGGGAACAAATTATCAGGTCTCTCTCCAGAATGAATCAGCGGGACGTGAGTGATAGTACAGAAGACAGGGTGTTTGCCTTGCACGAGACCCACCCGGGTTTGATCCCTGGAATCCCATTTGGTCCCCCAAACACTACCAGGAGTCATTCCTGAGCATGGAGCCAGGAGTAAGCTCTGAGCATTGCCAGGTGAGAGTCCAAACCAAAGCAACAACAACAACAACAAAAACTGAATGAATCAGAAATTCTGGGTCCAGCAGTTCTTTAACAAGCCCCCAGGAATTCCAACATGCCTGATGTTTGAGAAATACCATTCAATATGCAACTTCACATATTAAAATTAACAAGGACAGGGTACTATTGATACAGCAAAAGCAGGAGGGTGGAGCACCAATGTAATTTGGTCATTTTAAATCTTGACCAAGAAGCTGGTACCCATGGAATAGGTAGCCAATCAAAATAGTTAATGGTGGCACCAGATAATCTTGTCATTTGCTACCATCCAGATCACACGGCTACTTCTCCTGGAAGGAAGCATAACATGAGGCCCCCGTAGCTATGCGACCAGACTCCATGCCAGGCTGTTTTTACTCGGGGCGCCGCACAGGGGGGCAGGTGAGAGCCCTCCCCTCCCAAAGGGACCCAGACCTGGCAGCTGACCTCCACAACCCAACTGCCTCCATGCTCCAGAACACTTCCCACATGCTTGGGCCAAGCCTCACATATGAGTGAACATATCTCTGGACCGCACAGCCGCGAAAGACACTCCCTACTCATTCTCCATAGTTACCATGATGGGGTCAGACAGTAGGCAACAAATCATAGAGGGAAATATATATATGCGTATATACATATTTTTAGATACATATACCAAAGCTCACATCACCCAGACTTTAACAACATGTTAGTGATAGCCTATAGAATCTCTTAATGGCTCCTGCCAGAATAAAGCAACCTTCACACTATTTCCTTACGAACACTTTTTTGTAAGCATGTTCAGCAGTTCTTCATAACAGACAATACAAAATATATTCTTTTGGTTGTGTTTTGGGACAGGGATTGGGGCTTGGGATGGAAACATCCCAACTTTGGTGATGGGAAGGTGTAACGGTGATGGGACTGGTGTTTGAATATTAAATGTAATCAAATATTGTGAACTAACTCATAAAAAATAGTTAATGGGATGGCTGAAGGTGGGATATAGCAGAAGATAAAAGGAGGCCCCATCACCTCACCCAGACCCCTCCTCTCTCCAGACCTACACTCTCTCCCACTCACTCTCTCCCCACATTCTCTCTTTCTTGCACCGCCCAGTGGACTAAAGGATCAGGTAGGGCTTGAAGGCTAGACAGGGGCAGAATACAGGCAGGTCTCAGGCCCTGGGAAAGTTCAGATCAGGAAGGGCTTGGATGCCTAGTCAGGGACAAATACTGAGCACAAAAGTTTCACCCACACACCTGTAGATGTGGCCAGAGATTAGGAAAGCTGGGACAGGATGACAGGAATGGTTGCAGTACAGTTGGGAAGCCCATCTAGAGGCACAGAACATAGAGATCTCACCCATTCTCGTATGGCCGTGCTAGAGACTGAGGAAAGTGAACATGAGGTAGGGAGTGACGCAAGAACAGGACCTGGCCATCATTCACTGAAGGCCAGTAGACTCTGTAGGATAAGACAGAGAGGTCCTACATGGAACGGGACAATATTAGCGACAGGACGAGTGACGTCATTCACAAGTAATGGAGAGGCCTGGACACTTGGAGAGAGACCCAGGCCCATCTACTTAAACTGGACAATAAACTTTTAACTTTTAATCTTCTGAGTTTTGTATGCAAATCTTTCATATAATTCTCAAAAACCCAGCAGTGTAGGAAAATCCACTTTCATGCTAACACGATGATGCCTTGGGTTGAAGATATCAGAGATCTAACTGTAAAATTAGATTTACTATAAAGGGAATGGTCTTATTCTTAAATGAAGCTTGGGGTAACAAGATACCTCACGGGATCAAAGAGATTGATCTGAACCTCCTGGGCCTGGGCTTTGGAACTGGTTAGATCAAGGCTGCCTTTCATACTCACTAGTGCTTACAATGATTCTGTTTACTTCCCCTTCTGCCCATGTGTGGCTCTTTTCTCTTTGTCTTGCTTGATTTTATCCTCTTCTACTACCAAAAGTCTTTTTCACATGGCAAGCAAGATGGGGCCCTCTCTTACAATCAACTCGCACCCATGTCCTTCCCATTCCTGACCTCAGGGGCCAGATTGTTCCTTCTTAGGCTCCAAAGCAAGAAATACCAGGCAAGGACATGTAGGGCAGGAAATGTTAACCGAAGAAATGCTTTGGGAAATCTTTCTGGGTAGACAATAGTTAGTGTAGTTTATTATAAAAACTAGAGTTAATTTTGCTTTGAGAAAAGGAAGTATAGAAAAACCTGTTGCCTTGCCCAAATCACTCAAGCTGGTGAAAATTGAAACCCAAAAAATTTTAAGGAAAAACATTTAAGAATATTCTACAGTCATTCATTTATTAATGACCATCCTAGAAAAACTTAGTTTGGGTTTTAAGTCAGCATATTTTTAATGAACTTTCCCCCTTGATGGAAAAAAAATGTTTTATAAAAATAGCTTCATGAGCCTGCAGTAAAACAATGGTGAAAGAAACATAATTTTGCCTATTGCAGACAGACGATTGAGTTTTTTTTGCATTTATGTCATTCAAAAATGATTGTTACAAACTTCCAACTTGGCAGGAATGTACTCCCAATGGAGGAAGGGGGGGGGGGAAATCAAGCCGATCTAAAGTCAAGAAGATTTAAATAATTAATTTAAGAACAAGTATAAAATAGAACTCTATGGGGTTTTGCAAGTATTTTGACTTGGGTTTACTGATTAAAAAAATTGTTGCCTAGGAATTTGACTTGTGAAAAATTATAACTTTTTCTTTTCATATACCTTCTCTCTAAATGCAGGGAGGAATATAGTAAGATGGCCTATATGTCAAGAATATATGATCAAAGTGTAGGAATTATGAAGATTTTCATGGCAATATTCATTTGATCTCTACAACCATGAGTTGATCTTCCCATTTCACTTTTGAATAATAAATAGTAAAATGGTTTTTGGTTTAGGGGCATGCCTGGTGGAATTCAGGGGTTACTCCTGGCTCTGCACTCAGGGATCACTCATGGAGGTGCTTGGAAGACCATATGGAGTGTCGGGGATTGAACAAGAGTCAGCTGCATGCAAGGCAAATGCCCTACCTACCCACTATACTATATCTTTGGTCCTACACTGTACTCTGAAACAACACTATGGCTTGTATTTTAGGAGATCATGTAAGTCACAGTGAACATGCTATATAGTTAAATCAACTCAAGGACCTTAATTCTGGAATTTCCTGGTTCTTAAATTCTAAATTCATAACAATCCTATCTTACACCATTTATAGATAGTTTCACAAGAATAATCTCCATTCTTGGTTTTGTCTTTTCAACTTTGTTTCCTTCCACCAATTGGAGCATTGTGACTCTCCAAGACAGACTAAGATAGGTTTTATGTCAGCTAAAGCAGAGTTGCACATATATGGCAGTAATTGAATTCTGTGTTTGAAACCCTTATTAATATTTGAAGAGGATTCCACATGAAGTAATTGTTTTTAAATTCTTCAATTCATTTTTTACATTTTCCCACAGATTTCTGTCAATCAAACAGGACAAAGGCTGCCGAAAAAATAAATGTTAGTAGCTCTTATGTAAAGGTCAAATCTTAGTTAAACAGGAGCTCTCTATTTTTCTATGACCTTTTGCAATAAATGTTAAATCTGAAACCAAAGAACAGAGACATTAGGTTTGATTCACCCTTAATCACCAATTTCATTTTAACAGGTAATTGGTAAAAATAAAACCAGAAGAGTCTCATCCTATTTTCCATTTGGGACACAAAATAAACCCACCCACACTGTTTTGCCATGAATAGATTACCTAGGAAATGGTAAATTCCACATGAAGAAATGAGTATCCCCAAAGCCATCTGGTTTTACTCTCACTTGTCACTTTTAAACTGAACTCAAAATGGCCAACATCCTACAACAAATTTTTGTTTTAGCAAGATTCTGGCTAGAATCAGAATCTCGCTTTAAAATGGGTTTTTCTTATGTTTCTTTGTATTCTGGTTCTGTCAATTAGCTTTCTTCTTTTGTTCAAATTTCTGATCAATGATGATTAAGATATATGATGGCCAGTTTGATGATAAGTATGACAAAATAATGATGCTTTGATAATATATTTGGTGATTATATACTGATGATGAAATAATGATGTTGCAATCATTTAAGGAACATTTACTGTGAGGTAGTTACTCTACTACATAGTCTGTTCTGTCCCGCTGTATATAACAAAAATTATTTTACATACCAATGATTAATAGGGGACTATGGATATATTTAAACTTACTTTTATTCAGATGTGATTTTATCAGTATCTCAATATTTTATAGATCAAGGCACTGTATTAATAAGGTTAAAATAAAAGCACAAGAAGTCATGAAGTTCTGATCATGGTGTCCATTCACCTCACTTTCTCTTAGTTATGTCTTGAAAGTGTGCACGGGAAAGTTTCACTGAATCTTGGTGCATTTTACCCTCATCTTCATAGCACAGGTTCTACCCTTACTCATTCCCTCTTCTATCAAGCAGCCATCACATTTTCTTAAGGGCAAGTCTTATATTTACTTAATATTTCTTTTTTTTCTTTTTGGCTCTGATAACTTTTTATCAGAATAAATATTGCTACTTCAAGGTTTTGGTTACAAAGCTGTATAGTGTTTCCCCCAACCCGTTTTTCCCCCACCCCAAACCATCTTCCTTTTAGTGTGCAAATGTAAAGAATTACTGATTTTCTGTTTCTGCACCAATTACAGAAACACCTACTCTTTTCTTTCTTTTTCTTTGTGATGCCAGGGGACCAAACACAGAGTCTCCTGCATGTGAAACATGAGATATACAGCTGAGCTACCTCCCTGGCTGCTGAAGTACCTAGTATTTCATTCTTGTCAACTCTTGTATGACATAGGTAGCATTTTCATTCACTAAGAAAGGAAATCAAATCTAATATAATTTAAATAACTGCTCCCGAATCTTATTGCCAATGAGAAAGCAAGATGACTCTGAGATTTGCTATGCCCCATTTGTTACCTGGCTTCGTGAGTTCTGTTGTACTATGCTTTCTAATTTTAAAGAGGACTGAAGCAAAGACACAGGGGATAAATCTACACATAGCCTACAGTCGAGGCCTGGGAGGTGGAGGTAGAGGACTGCCCTGCCATTTTCTCAGACTGGCCACTTCCTTTCCAAATCTTTCAAAAGATAACTCAGAATTCTGTTGTTGTTGTTGTTGTTGTTGTTGTAGAAAAAAAGGCTTCACAAAATTAATTAAATGTGGGTCAGCAGTAGTAATGTCCTGATCCTGTCACATGAGGGAAGCTGCAAAGTTCTGCAGAGAAGAGCCAGGATGAGCCTGACCTGGTCTGACTTCATGGAACAATGATATGGCACATTCCAGAAGAATATAAAATGATGAGGATTCAAATTAAAAAAATCCTGGAGAGATTCTCTATCACCCATTAAAAATGGAATGTGATTGGTAGGAAGCACTATTCACACTTGAAAAGAATCTTAAAGAATTGGTCTTATAGGCATATGGCCTGACTCTGTTCTTTTTTCTTGTTTGGTCACACCTGGCAATACACAATGGTTACTCCTGGCTCATGTACTCAGGAATTACTCCTGGTGGTGCTGGGGAACATATGGGATGTTGGGAATCAAACCTGGGTCGGCCACGTGCCCTACCTAAGGCAAATGCCCTACCCGCTGTGCCTGTTCTTTTTAAAAATAAAATACGTGCACCACTGGAGATTAAATATCAAAGTATTCATTGCATTAATCTCTGAGTTGAAAGTATGATTTTTGAATGTATATTTTTCAAAATGCCAAAAATGAACAAACGTAAGTTTTCTAAAAGCACATGATAAAATTCACATAATTTAACGTTCATGTTTGCAAAATAAATAATTTTTTTAATAAAAATAAAATTTGGGGAGCTTTTGTTTGTTTCTTTTTGTTTTATTTTTAAGCCACACAAGTGGTGCTCAGAGTTTATTCCTGGCTCTGCATTCAGGGATACTTCCAGGTGGAACTCCGGAACCATAAGTGGTCCCGAGATGGAACCTGGGTTGGCAGTATGCAAGGCAAGTGCCCTACCTGCTCTACTATTTCTCTGGTCCCATTTTAGGAAAAATTTCCAATACTCGCCCTTGCATACAAAAGCAATTGGTTTTATATTTGGGAAAAATCATTTCCAAATTTTGGGAGGTATATCAGTCTTTTGGTTTCACACAATTTTGCTGCCTTTCCTATACATGTCACAGATTCACTGATTATTTTTTCTTGTCTTTTTTTTTTTAATTGAATCACTGTCAGATACAGTTGCAAAGCTTTCATGTTTGAGTTTCAGTCATACAATGATCAAACACCCATCCCTTCACCAGTGCACATTTTCCGCCACCAAAGTTCCCAGTATCCCCCTGAACCCAACCCTTCCCCCGCCTGTGTGGTAGACAATTTCCACAATACTCTCTCTCTACTTTGATTACATTCAATATTTGGACACCAGTCCTACCATTATTATTTGGAATTTTCCTTCCGCCACTCAAATCTGCCGAAAAGGCAATGCTAGATAATTTATTTAGAATTGCTTGTTATGAATAGCGTATGAATAGCTCCTGAAATTCTAAAATTTTAATAATTAGGGTCTGGAGAGATCTCCGCAGGGAGCTGCTCAGTTCCAAGATTCTTTTGTATGTCTCTTTTCCTGTTTTTGTTTTGTTTTGTTTTGTTTTGTTTACTGTAGCTTTTCACACTGCATCTCTCTCTTCCCCATCTGTTGTTCTTCGGGCTGCTGCTTCTCCCAACTTTTCCTTGGACAGCAAAGTTTTCCCTCACACTAGTGCTCAGTATTCACACCTGATTGCACAAACTGATTATTTTATGACTCTCTTGTTTGTTTAATTGTTTTTTCCGAACAATAACAAATGGCAGTGGCTTTCTGTCTGCTTCTAAGGAGCCTAGGCCACTTGGACTTTTTGGCAGGTAGATATAAGAAGATAGGTGCCCCCAAGAAAAATTACTCAACACCACCAACCGATCTATTTGTAAGGTTTTCCTGTTGCCTTTTACTCCTTTGTCCCTTTGTCACAAAATATATGCAATCATACCTAGGCTGGAGTGATAGTATGGTGGGTAGGGCACTTGCCTTGCACATGACCAACCTGGGTTTGATCCTTGTCACCCCTGTAATCCCCCAACCCCCACCATGAGCACCAGGAATGATCCCTTAGTGCAGAGCCAGGAGTAATCCCTGACACCACCAGGCTTGCCCCAGAATATGTATATATATAAAATGTGTGTATGTATGAGAGCCCTCCCTGCCCCAAGGGACCCAGCCCCTGCAGCGGACCTCCACTACCCCACTGCTGCCACACTCCAGGCCACTTTCCACATTCTCAGGCTGAACCTCACACATGAGTGAAGTCCCACAGAAACCAAATAATGCGGAACTTTGTGATCTTGGACTCTGGGCTCAATGGGACCTGGGAGCAGAGATCCACTGCCTGCTTCCCCCAATATTTGGCTACCCCAGGGGTCACACCCATAAGCCACCTCCTGCCCACGCCAGATAATGTCCTCATCTGCCACCCTCCAGAACTCACAGCTGCTTCTCCCAGAAGGGAGCATAAAATGAGACCCCCCATAACCATGCCACCATACTCCACACCAGGGGTGATCCAGAGGGGGGCCAGTGAGTACCATCCCCACCCCAAGTGACCCAGCCCTGGCAGATGACCTCCACTACCCCACCACCAGGCCACTTTTCACACACTAGGGCCAAATCTCACGCATGAGTGAACATATGCCTGGACCACGCAGGCACATCATCATAAAGGGAATATATATATGCCTCTTGGAGAGTCCGGCAAGCTACTGAGAGTATCCCGCCTGCATGGAAGAGCCTGGCAAGCTCCCTGTGCCATATTCAATATGCCAAATACAGTAACAATAACAGGTCTCATTCCCCTGTCCCTGAAAATAGCCTCCAATCATTGGGAAAAATGAGTAAGGAGAGACTGCTAAAATCTCAGGGATGGGACAAATGGAGACGTTACTGGCACCTGCTTGAGTAAATTGATCAACAACAGGATGACAGTCATACAGTGATGTATGATATATATGTATGTATGTATGTGTCATTATATCTAAACACCAGGAGGCACCTCAATAAATCAGAAGGTAGGAAGGAACTGGAGACATAGTACAGGAGTAAGGTGCTTGCCTTGCATCTCTCTCACCCTAGTTTAAATCCCTGCACCACATATGGTCCCTCATGGGTCATGAGCACAGAATTATGATTAGCCTCCAATAATCTGAAAAAAATTTCTCTCAATTGTTTATGTTTATTGTCCTCTATGAATTAATTGTGGTAACATCAGGATAACCTCACTACCAACATCAAGCCTCTGTAGACAATTGCTTTACATCATCGGTGCTTATCTGAAGCTATGTCTACCCCCATCTGTGAATCCTGGTATTTCTCTCCAACTCTTCAATGCGCTTTGTTTAATGAAAACAAAGTTCTTAGCAGTTTTGGCTCTTCAGATCAATATAAGCATGCATCACCAATTCAGTAGATCAGCATGATGTTTTGGTTCTGCAGATAATGAAGATGTTCAAGGCACCTGTGGGCTATGTAGTCATAGGAAGAAGAATGTTTAATACAACCCTGTGGCAAAACAGTGGCTGGATCCTACTGCTGTATAAAAGAAATAGGTTTTTTAATTTTCTTTACTCATGGCAAGGAAAACCACATTCACAGCTCCAAATTATTGCTCTTTGGATACCAGAGACTTTTAATGTATCCCTGTGAAGATACAACATCTGGTACAACATATGCAAATGAGACTACCCACCTGTCTTGATCCATCTGGTTTTTACAAGGCTCATACAGGTGAATTGAAAGGGGATGTGGTAAGTCAACACCCTGGTATCCCAACCCTGACCCACAATTCTTTTTTTATATTATTGATTCTGTCAAGCCATCTTCAATATACCAACTGACTAGCATAGGGAAGTTTTAAGGACCTTGAATTGGGCCCTTTGCATCTTAATAGCTTCTACTCCATAGGTCAGGTATCCATTGTAAGGGTCCTGCAAACTGTTAAGTTCACATTTGGGGACTGGCTCAAGAACCACAAAAAAAGTGTGAACTCACAGGATTCACTGCCAGATAGACCTGGGAAGGATCCCATTTCTCACCTGATTTACATGAGTTTCTACTATAACTGAATGATTATGAAGATATTTTGAGCCCCCCCCCCAAACCCCGTATCTAAAAAGCCCTAAAAAAGGCCTGGTTGTTACCCTTTCCCCTTTTCTATACTTATTTTTCTACATGACCACAGGCATTTTTAGGGAAGTTGTGGGGCAAATATTACCTTCATATTCCTATACGGGCATTATAAATTCCTTTCTCAAGTGTATCCAGCCTCTTTCCATCTCTGGTGTCTGGAATGAGGGCAGCTTAGATCTAAAAACTAGGGCAAGGGTATGATTTCTCAGTCCTATAATTGAAGTTAGCTTTCTGCTCACCAAGTTCTCAAGTTTTTCTGAAATGAAGTTAACAGCTCATTTTCTGAAATGATTTAACGGTTACATAGTTATGGTTACATACAACTAGTTATGTTTTATTTAATAGCTATTGCCATGAATCTTTGTGAAAGAAGGGATTCTATTTGAGATTTGGAAACTTGCAGGCTGTGTCTCTTCTACTCACCAGATGCACATCCATTAACTTTCAACCCACTGGAAACAGGAGTAAGTCTATGGGACTCATCTGATCTCCACTCATCTATGGGACTTAGGTGAGGTCTTTGAAATCTTTCCCTTTGTAAATAGACTCCTTTCACCAGCATGAAATCATGATCTGCTCCTGCCATGTTCTCTCAATTACCCCCAACGCACCCTTTCCATGGCTATGGGTTTCCTTCTTCCTATCAAGGCAAAGTAAAGAAAGAGTAAAAGTAGGGAAGGAGGACAGCAGGCTGAAGGCATTCTGACTGGCATAGAGAATCAGTCAAGGTTGTGCATTTACGGTGTGGAGAAACTTTACTATCCTTTTCAGTAAATACCAAGTCAAAGAAGGGAAGACAAGAGCCTTTTAAAATGTGATCATAGAGGGTTTTCAACTTTTACCACATGTTTTACATTGATGTTTGATTAATCTGAGCCTGTTGTTTTCTTTTCCTTGACTTCTAATGCTGTTCAGAAGACCCATACCTTGGTAGCCCTGTTTGGTTCAAGTGCTATTACAATAGCATAAGGCAGTGTTTCAGAATTTACCTGCATTTTACTCCAGTCTATCACTTCGTGATCAGGAAGGTGTTGCAAGTCAGCAGCTATTATCCCATCTCATAGCATCAGTCAGATGTGCTTGGATGATGCTCTCTGAAGGTTTCTTCTCTAGAGGACTTCCACTTCCAACTGTCTTAGGCTAGATTTTTCTTATACAGTGGAGCTCAGGATAATGCTTTGCATGCAGGTCAGGACCTGATGATGATTCCCAAAGAATAGGAATGAGAGAAGGAAGAATAAAGCAGGGAAGGAGGACAGCAGGCTGAAGGTATTTTACTAAGATTATCAGTGGACTTGGTCCTGCTAGGAATTAACTAAGAGGCCATATCTACCTGCCTCAGAGATGTTCACTTGAACGCCTTCTATTGGCCATTAGACTACCCCCAGGAAATGAAATACATTGTCAGGTTTTCTCATTTCTTCAGGTCTCTTCAGGCAGCAGCCATGTGTCTTGGATATGAAGAGTATCATGCTGAATGAAACGAGTCAGAAAGAGAGAAACAGACATAGACTGACTGCACTCATTTGTGGGATGTAAAAAAAAAACACAACATTATATGAGACCAATACCCAAGGACAGTAGAAACAACAACCAGGAAGATTGGTCCAGGTTGGAAGCCTATTTCAGGTGCTTGGGGAGAAGGCAGTTGGGATAGAGAAAGTTCCACTATGACAAAGATTGTCAGAAATGATCATTCTAGATAAGAACTGCGTGCTGAAAGTAGGTAAAGGAACAAACATGATAATCTCTGATTATCTGTATTGCAAAAACCATAATGCCCAGAAGGACAGGTAGAGCAAGAAAAAAGAAAAGTGCCTGCCATGGAGACAGGCTGTGGGGGAGGGGGGAGGCAGGAGGGAAAAGGGGGACATTGATGGCAAGAAATGTACACTTGTGGAGGGATGGGTGTTGGAACATTGTATGACTGAAACACCATCATGAACAGCCTTGTAACTGTGTATCACATGGTGATTAAATTTTAAAAAAAGTAGTGGGGGAAAAAGTCAGCTTTTGAAACTACAAAAATCACACTGTGAAAAATATCATAAAAGAAAAGAGAAGAAAAGAAAAGAAAGACTGAAGAGGCTTCTACAGAGCAGGAAGTGAGAAACAGGAGGAAGTGTGATGCTGGAGCGATATCACAATGGGTAGGTCATTTGCCTTGCATGCTACTGACCCAGGTTCAATTCACATCACCCCATATAATCTCCAGAGCCTCGGGAGGTGTGATCCCTGAGCACAGGAGTATGGTGCCTCCCCTGAGGCACCACCGGGGATGGCCCCAAACCAAACCCAAATAAAACAAAACAAATTATGATACAGTTGAATTGAGGGACTGTGAGTTTACACCTGCATGTTGCTAGTGAAATTCATGCTGATTAGGATGCAAACCAACCCCCTAGCCTACACTCACCTATAAACAGGAGAAAAACATGGACCAGGGTATGAGACACACATAAGATCGCAGACATACCTTATCTCCTGAAACATTGCCTTCAACTACTGTTTTTGCCCAAATCTTATATGTCATTTGTCAGTGCTCTGATTCTTTTCTGGAAACAGTCTCAACAGGGAGTCTGTCCTCTTCTGTAAGCTTAACCCAACAGCACTCTTATTATCTAACATAGTGCTATTCATCCAGTGCCTCTGTGTAATTTCCTTTGTGAATTATCAGATAATGATTCTTTCCTCAGGCTTCTCATATTCTGTAACTCTCCATGCTTATAAATTAAAATAAATTTGTGACAAAGGTTTCTTAGGTCATGTCCCTTGGGAGAGAGAGTTTGAGATAGATTTCTGTGCAGGAATTTTATTGAGGAGTGCCTTCTGGATCAGCACCAATGCAGAGAGAAGGAAGTGGCAGTGGACATGGGGAGGAGCTTAACAGGGACACACCAAAAGCTAAGCTGCAACCCAACAGGAGCTGGGCATATCCTTCCCTATCCAGTCTCAATACTACCCAGGGGTGTGGGGTGAAGGAATGTGGTGGAAGAGCCTTTGTATCCTTAGCCTATTAGCTTTATGTTGGGGATTGGTAGAAGATATGATTTGCAGGAGTTGTGGGGGCTGGGGGGAAGCAGGGACAGAGAGCATTTCCTGAAGAGTAACTCAGGAGCCTCCAGCTGCCAAAACTTCTAACAGCTGGGGAAATAATACCTCACTTCTCAAGTCAAGAACTGGATTGTTATCATAATATTACTGCTAGCTCACTCTTTCTGCTTCTGGGATTGTTTTCTTCATACATTAAATTCTGTAAACAATACCTCCAAGATTTCAGTTGGTTCTTTTTGTTCTGGGAAATTGAAAAGAACAAAGCTGTCAGGAATAAACATCAGTTCTATAACAACAGGAATGAGTCCAGAGGCTCCGTTGATCATCTCCCTCTTCCTCTACCTATTCGACACTCCCCTTGCCCTTAGCTAGCATCTTTGTTGATCTTTGTGGCTCACCAGGTAGGGGACACAGATTCTCCTTCCTGTCAAGTCTGAGACTCTGGTTGTTGTGCCCTTGTTTGTTAATCTGTGACAGTGGCGACTTGCTCATTTACCATCAAAACTAGCAAGGGGAATACCAGGAAATTTCCCCTAAAGAGAACTAGGGAGACAACTCAATTTGTAGAGCACATATTTAATATATGTGAAGCCTTGAGTTTGATTCCTAGCACCACATAGTCTGCTGCTATTTAAAACACACAAACACACACACATGCACCCTTTGGCCATATTTTATATTAAAAATTAATTATCATTTTCTTGAAATATAAATCTCACTGGGTATACTATATTTTATCTAGAGAACCCATTCATTCTTCAAATATTTGTTGAATATCTACAACATAGCAGAAACTATTATAATCATTTAGAATATAGCAGTTAATAAAATATATTAACCTCCTGGCCTCATGAATTTTATATTCTATTGGAGAAAGAAGTCGTGCCATAAACAAATATAGAAGTTATATATGTAGCATATTATAATCAATAGCACAGTGGGTAGGGCATTTGCCTTGCACGCGGCAGACCTGGTTCAAATCCTCCGTCCCTCTGGGAGAGCCCGGCAAGCTACTGAGAGTATCCCTCCCGCATGGCAGAGCCTGGCAAGCTCCCCGTGGCCTATTTGATATGCCAAAAATAGTAACAAGAAGGCTCACAATGGAGACGTTACTGGTGCCAGCTCAAACAACTCGATGAACAACGAACAGGATGACAGTGCAACAGTGCTACAGTAATATTTTATATGTTTTTTTTTTATCACAATGAGATAGTTACAAAGCTGTTCATGGTTGGGTTCCAGTCATACAATGTTTCAGACCCTTCCTTTTCGACAGTGTATATTTCTCACCACCACAAATGCCCCAACCCCAAGTTTCCCTCCCAGCAGTCCCCCATCCCACATCCTGCACCTATGGCAAGTACTTTTCTATGTATCATTATTAGGGCATACGTGCCATGAAAAAGAATGAACTGGAAATGAGGGAAATGAGAGGGAAAGAGACAAAGCAGTTCTATTTTGTAAAGTTCTCAATGATGAGGTTAAATATGAGAAAAAACTCAAAGAAATGAGAAAGCAAGCCGTGTGAAGATTTCGAGGGGTGGTGTATACCTTCCAGGCAGTGAATATTAGGATCAAAGTTCTGGAGTGAAAGGTGTATTTGCCTCTCTGAGGAACAGCAATGAGGCCAGTACAGCAGGAGTCCCGTACGAAAGAGGACTCCACCATAAAATGAGGTCATAGGGGCAGTGGGGACCTAACCACATACAGTCTTTTAACTATTTTTTTTTGTTTTTTTTTTTTTGCTTTTTGGGTCACACCCAGCGATGCTCAGGGGTTACTCCTGGCTTTGCACTCAGGAATTGCTCCTGGCAGTGCTTGGGGGACCATATGGGATGCCGCGGATTGAACCCAGGTCGGCCGCGTGCAAGGCAAACGCCCTACCCGCTGTGCTATCGCTCCGGCCCCTGGTCTTTTAACTATTATGAAGGCTGGAGATATGAAGCAGACACTTGACAAGATGTCACATTTTAGGCACAGCAAATATTCACTTACTAAATATTTATTAAATAAGTGATATCTGTGTTGACAATCAACCTTTCTTGCTGAGACAAGGAGGAAGGACAGAAATAAGGAGATCAATAATGAGGTCAGTAACCCTAGAAAGAGATTATGAGAGTTTACTGTTTTTGTAGCAGAATATTTTACTCTGACCACCTTGTGAAGGTGTTGCTGATAGAATTTGCTATTTAGTTAGAGGTGTTTTCTGGATGAAAGACAAGAGTCAAGACTGAGTCTGAAATTTCTGAAGATTGAAGTTGTCATTGACCAAAGCCAGAAAATAAGCAGGTTTGATGGTATAGAGTGTACCAGACATGGAAATCAGGAGTTCAACTCTAGATGTGTTCATATTATATGCCTGTTAGAAATCCAAGTCAAGGCAACAACTAGATGTTAAAGTCTGAAGTTCAGGTGCATTCTCCACCTTAAAGATCTGCCCTTATCTCAGTCAGAAATGCTTACTCTTGGCTTTTTCCCTTCTGGAGAAACTTTAACCTCTCTCTCACTCTCTCTGTCTCTCTCTCCCTTCCATCCGCCCTCTTTCTCTCCCTCCTCTCCCTCTGTCCATCCCTTTCTCTTCCCCTTCTCTCTGTCCTCATATTCCTATAAGTACATTTATCTAAATAAAAGCTATTTCTTTCAAAGTAATATAAACTCTGGAGAGTGAGAGAGAGATTGAAACTCTCTGGAAATATGAAATCGGGAGCAGTTAGCATGGCTGGAGCAGGGAGATCTTGATGAAACCCTTGAGGAGCATATATTGAGAGAGAAAAAAGTCCAAACAATGAGCCCTGGATCTCAAACAACTCAAAATTTCCAGATGCTTAAGAACTCAAAATTTTATTTCTGTTTAGTTTTGTTTTGGGGCCAATCTGGCTGTGGTCCAACCTCTGAGCTCAGAGATCATTTCTGGTGGGGCTTGAAGGAACATATGTGGTGTCAGGGATCCTACCCAAGTCAGCTATGCAAGTCTCCTACAAGTTAGGTCTCCTACATGCTACTATACTATCACTCTGACTCCAGTAACCAATACGTTTTTGAGTGTTTTTTTTAAAGTATGACTATCTGTGTCAAACGTTTCTGAGAGGCGAAATTTGATAGAGTCATCTTGTGCTCATCAGCTGGAATGACTGACTCCAATGAGAATTCTTTCAGGAAGACAGTGAGAAAGTTTGAGTGGAGGACATTTAAGAGAGAATGGATAGAGAGAAAATTAAAACAAAAAAATAAACAAATCTTTCAAGCATATTTACTATAACAGGAAGATAATCCAAAAACTCAGGAAGAAAATTACACTGGAGACTACATTGGGGCAGTCTCAGGAACAGGAGGAGAATGTAATAATACCCAAATAAATAGAATAATGCAATAAAACCTAAATGTAGAGGATGACTGAGACAGGAGTATAGACCATTCTAGCCACAGAAGGAATAAAAGAGGGGTAGGAGCCATAGTACAGAGATCAGGGTGCCTCCTTGCACATGGCTGATCCAAGCTCAATCCTTGGCACCCTATCCTTATGGTTCCCCAAGCCTGAAAGGAGTCATCCCTGAATGCAGATCCAGGAGTAACCCCTGAGCAAGCCAGGTGTTTCCACCCCCCCCCAAGAAAATAAAAAGAAGAAATAGACAAACACATATTAGTAGATATGCAGAAAGGTGGGTATAAGTGATTGAAGAGTATGTGAGGGTTCTTCTCTGGTTGTTCCAGTTTACTTTGTAAAATTAGAGGCAAGACAAGAATGATGGGGAGGAAGCTGTGTTTTTGTGTTGGAAGGAAGGGAAAGGTGTAAGATAGGTGAAGGCAAAGTGGGTGAGAACTATAAAAGTATGGTAGAACAACAGCTGCACTGTTGGGTGATGACTGTTTAAATTAGGACCAATAGCATGATTGTGTGTTTCTATTCATCACATTCAGCTGTCCAAATGTAGGCATGGAGGAGGCAGAAATTGGAAGTAAGCAGAGGCGGGACTCTGGCAAGCAAACATGTCAAAATGAGAACGAGGTGAGGGAGTCTAGAATGTTTACAGTGATTTCCCAAGAAACCTAAATTGGTTTATGAGGTAAATTAGGATGTAAGAACATGAAAAATGGCAGGAATCATGGATTGGAGGACTCGCTGGGTTTGAGTTATTACTGGAATCAGAATCCTGGAGAAAGTTAGCAAAACAGAGCTCTTGGTGGCCAGAGTAAGATTCTTAAAAGTTAAAAAGGTACAAGGGTTTGAAATTATTAATAATACTAAGTCTAAGTTATGACCAAGAGATTGACTAAAGAACAGAAGTCCCTAAAGGAATAAAAAATGAAAAATTAAAAGATTTGAGAACTGGTGGAGTCCTCTATATTTTTACTGAAATCACCAGTTACTTGTTAGAAGGAGTGACTATGAACCTGTTGGTGTCACTAACATATTTATTAGTTTCCTATTGCTCCTATCATCTGATATTTAATATGAATTCACTACATCTACATGAGCCTTGATTATGTTTGGTACAATAAGCACCTTCTCTGAATGGTTTTACACACAGACACACACAAACTATTTTTATAATCTTAATCCAGCTTCCTGACAAGTCTAGATTATATGTCTCATACATGTATCACTTTACTAACCTACATGCTAATCTCTCATATGTCTGAGACCAACTGTTGGGCTTCTCTAAACATTTTTAAATGTATTTTTAAATATATACTCATTAACTTCTTGATTTAGAAACACTTGGACATCAAAGTCTCCAACAAGTTAGTGAGAGCTGTATATGTAAAAGTTTAGAATCAGTCATATCTGCAGGGAAATTGTCTGAATTAAAAGGGAATGTAGGGGCTGGAGCAATAGCACAGCGGGTAGGGCGTTTGCCTTGCACGTGGCCAACCCGGGTTCAATTCCTAGCATCCCATATGGTCCCCTGAGCACCGCCAGGAGTAACTCCTGAGTGCAAAGCCAGGAGGTAACCCCTGTACATTGCTGGGTGTGACCCAAAAAGGAAAAAAAAAAGGAATGTATCATTCATCTCTTGTTCCCTTAAAACAATTAGAAACTGAGAAAAATATACCAATAAACACACACACAAATCCAGAAGCTGTCAAAATTAGCTCGGCAAAGTAATAAATAATATGACTTACAAAAATCAGCAGTAGGGGCGGGAGCGATAGTATAGAGAGGAGGGCATTTGCCTTGCACATGGCTAACCTGGGTTTAATCTCCAGCATCCCATATAGTCCCCCAAGCACCACCAGGATTAATTCCTGAATGAAGATCCAGGAGTAACCCCTGAGCATTTCTGGGTGTGACCCCAAAAAAGCAAAACAAAAAGCAAAAAGTAATAAAGTCTCTGAGAAGTCCTGCAGCTCAGGAAAAATAAAATCAGCTGTAGACACTGTCTTTTGTAATTGTTGTTGTTGTTATTTTTGGGGGGTGCCACATCCAGCTGTGTTGAAAGCTTATTCCTGGCTCTGCACTCAGAGATCACTTCTGGCATGCTCAGGGGTACCATACATGGGCAAGGAATCAAACCCAGGTTGGCTGCATGCAAGGCAAATGCCCTATTCACTGTACTATCTCCCCAGAGGGCCCCTGTAGACACTTTCTAATAATGTTATAATTATTATCTCAAAGAATTAGATGATAACATGTTCCAGAGAGGTTTTTGATAATGATAATGATAAACTTGCTTTGTGGACAGAGACCAGTATAGATCTTTTGTAAATATAATGATCAAAGCATCAATCATTTTTTAAGCAGACCTGGTGCTTTCTTCAGATGTATAATCTTTTGATTGTGAGTCATTTTCTGTAGGTTTAGAAAAGTCTCTGTCAAAAATAGAAAGACGCCACCCTAATAGCTGATCAGCTAGCTAACTGGAAATGCCCCTAGAAGATTCCATTATAGAATTGTCTAGTCTCTATTTTGATTTATGAACCCAAACCATTGCCAAGTCATCAACCCTAATTTAGAGTAGGGATATTTCCCTCTAAAATAACAAAGCATAGGGACAAAACAGAGAAATTTAGAAAAAGCTATTTAATTTTAAGAAAATATTTATTTCTCAAAATAAATGAGTACTCTGGATATTTTTCAATACTCTGAGCCTATTTATTTTCAACAAATTTTAAAGTCATAGTGTCTAAATTTTGACTTTTATGTAAAGAACAAACCATCTTAAATCATCAGATGGGCACTTATTATAGTTATTTTATTTTAACTCAGCAAGAAAACAATGCAAAATAAAGTAAGGCTATTAGCAGCATTTATCAATCATTCATTAATCTTTGATTCCTAGACAACAGACATTCAAAATCCAAATTTCTCTGCCCTGATATAGATTCAAACCACTCATGTTTCTGTAGACTCAACCTATCATTAAAATAAGAATGTGTGTAGATATCCATTCTAGAGAAACAGATGCTCACAGGTATGTTCACTAGAGTATTGAGGAAGCAGAAAAAGTGAAAGAAATCATATCCAACTCAACTCTGGGGGAAAATAGTGACAGAGTTAGTAGGGCACTAGGAGTGCAATGCTCTAATTTTTAATCTGGGGGCTAGTTACATATATATGTATGTATGTATATATGTTACCTATATGTATATATGTATGTATTCAATTTTTATTTATTTATTAATTTATTTAAAATTTATTTTTTAATTGAGTCACTGTGAGAACAGTTACAGGGTTTTTAGGATCGAGTCTCAGTCATACTATGCTCAAACACCCACCCCTTCACCAGTGTACATGTTCCACCACCAAAAACCCCAGCATACCCCCCTCCCACTGTATTCAATTTTTAAAAAATAAATTGAATTGAATAAAGATGACTTGTGGACATTTATATGTGCTCTATTTCCATAGAAAATTTCATTTTATTTATTTTAATTTTTTTTAATTTTATTTTTTTTTAATTAGTGAGTCACCGTGAGGGTACAGTTACAAATTTACCCATCTTCATGCTTGTGTTTCTCTCATACAATGTTTGAGAACCCATCCCTCCACCAGTGTCTATTCTCCACCACTAATGCCGTCCCCCATCCCCACCCCACCCCGCCTCTGTGGCAGGGTATTCCATTTTGTTCTCTCTCTCCTTTTGGGTGTTGTGATTTGTGATAGGGGTATTGAGTGGCCATCATGTTCAGCCTCTAGTCTACTTTCAGCACGCATCTCCCTTTCCTCGCAAGATCTCCAACCACATTTTATTAGGTGTCCCCTTCTCTATCCGGGCTTCCTTTCCCCCAGCATGTGAGGCTAGCTTCCGAGCCATGGAGCCAACCTCCTTGTATTATATACTACTATTCTTGGGTGTTAGTCTCCTACTCTGTTATTTTATACTCCAAAGATGAGTGCAATCTTTCTATGTCTGTCCCTCTCTTTCTGACTCATTTCACTTAGCATGATACTTTCCATGTCAATCCACTTGCATGCAAAGTTCATGACTTCATCTTTTCTAACAGCTGCATAGTATTCCATTGTATAGATGTACCAAAGTTTCTTTAGCCAGTCATCTGTTCTCGGGCACTCGGGTTTTTCCAGATTCTGGCTATTGTAAACAGTGCCGCAATGAACATATAAGTGTAGATGTCATTTTGACTGTACTTTTTTGTTTCTCCAGAATATATTCCCAGAAGTGGTATAACTGGATCAAATGGAAGCTCAATTTCTAATTTTTTGAGAAGCGTCCATATTGTTTTCCAAAATGGCTGAACCAGTCGGCATTCCCACCAGCAGTGTAGAAGGGTCCCTTTCTCCCCACATCCTCTCCAACAGTGGTTGCTTTTGTTCTTTTGGATGTGTGCCATTCTCTGTCGTGTGAGGTGGTATCTCACAGTTGTTGTTTCAATCTGCATCTCCCTGATGGTTAGTGATGCAGAGCATTTTTTCATATGCCTTTTGGCCATTCATATCTCTTCCTTAGAAAAGTTTCTGTTCATTTCTTCGGCCCATTCATAGAAAATTTTTTTAAAAATCAAAAGACACTTTGACAGCTATGAAGGAGCTGTTGGTGCATTTCACAGGCTGACAGCATTTACTTCTCCTTGATGTGAGTCAGAAACAGGGACTGTCCTCCATACTACCTGTGCTCTACACCAAGACCTACTGAACCAGAGTCTGGATCAAGATTCCTGGTGATTTGAATGCACATTAAAGTCTGAGCAGCACTTCTCTAAAGCATGGAGTTCATTTTAAAAAAGAATAGTAGAAGGATAATGGAGGTTAGTCCAGGGAACTGTGAAGGCCATAGAAGGCGTCCCTTATCTAGACCAACTCAGTTGCCCCACTGAGTTCTCTTTTTCCAGCTCCATGATTCTGGGAGTATCTAATTGCCACAAATATTGAAGGAGAACCTAGGTTTATGATTTAGCAATTTTGCGAAGAACAGTAATTGGCTAGAATCAATACAAAAGCTATCTGTATTTCAAGCCAAGAAAGTGCTGCTATAGTTCTGAAGTTGCTTAAAAAGATAAATGGTCTCTATAGTTAGGAATGAAGAAAAGTGGGACAGCATGAGGAAGCCTGATAGAGTAGTAGTTCAAAATAATTACTGGCTAATTTTAGTCTGTTAGCATACAGCTTACCTGATTTTTTATTGTTCAGTGAATTGAGCCCCAAAATTATATATTTGGTCCTGCAGCAGACACCCCACAAAAGGCATGTGAGGGGCTGGAGTGATAGCACAGCAGGTAGGGCATTTGCCTTGCACGCTGCCAACCCAGGTTTGAATCCCAGCATTCCATATGGTCCCCTGAGCACTGCCAGGGGTAATTCCTGAGTGCATGAGTGAGGTGTGACCCAAAAAGAAAAAAAAAGGCATGTGAGATTCGAGGTTGCTTTCTTATGTGATGAAATTACCTCAGCAGCATCTCAGATACTTTTCTCTTCATTCAATAGTCAGCCCTATCAGTTCTATTACTGATCTTTTTAAAATGAGATCATTTCCATATGACAATAATAGCTGGACAGTATCTGAGTGTTAAAAGTAGTACAGGGATATTCTTGATAACATTCTGTATCAATATTGCAAACCACAGTGCCCAAAAGGAGAGAGGGAGAAAGAGACACAAAGATAGAGACAGAGACAAAGGAAAAGCCTCTGCCATAGAGACAGGCTGGGGGTTGTGGGGATGGGAGATGATGGAAGGGAACCTGGGGACACTGGTGTTGGGAAATGTGCATACACTATACTGGTGGAGAGATGGGTGTTGGAATACTGTGTGACTGAAATCTAATCATGAACAGCTTTGTAAGGGTCTATCTCAGAGTGATCCAATAAAATATATGTATAAATAAAAACAAAAAAGTGGGATCATAAAAAAATGAGTCCAAGTGCAAATATTTTTAAGCATGATGGACTGATTTCTTCTCTTTTTATAGTACACTCCCTTTCATTTACACTTAAATTGTCTTTACTGTTGTGCTTTCTCTTACACTGAACGGTTTTTGGGAGTTGGGGAGTTGGGGGTGAAGGGGAGTTTGGGCCACACATGACTATGTTCAGGGTGTACTCCAGGTTCTGCACTCAGGGACCATTCCTGATGGGGCTCAGGGGGCCATAGGGGTGCCAGGGATCAAATCCCGGTTGGCTGTGTGCACATTATCTGCTATACTGTATCTCCAGCTTGCTCATCTATGATTATTTAGTCTTAAGGTCCCTGGAGTCTACATTTCTGACTTCTAAAGATATTAACATGTAATTGGCTCTGCTGAGATTAAAAGCTCATTTTTACTTCATGTTATTATTTTAAATAAATTTCTATTGTGGTAACACTGGCTTATAGCATCAAATAAGTTTCTGATACAGTGTTAGATTTCACCATCTGTAGTTGCCGTACCATGAATCCCAATAAAAGTTTACATCTATCAGCACACAGTGAGCCTCTACAACTATTTCTCCCACACTCCAGCCCTTGTCCTCCGTGGCAACAAGTTTAGTTATTCTATAACTAAAAGCTGTTTTGTTTGTGTGTAAATTCGTTTTCAAGTACAGGCATTTTTTTTTTGCTTTTTTGGGTAACACCCAGCAATGCACAGGGGTTACTCCTGTTTCATGCACTCAGGAATTACTCCTGGCGGTGCTCGTGGACCATATGGGATGCTGGGAATCGAACCTGGGTCTGCAGCGTGCAAGGAAAACACACTACAGGCTGTGCTATCACTCCAGCCCCAAGTACAGGCATTTTTTAATAAAGAAATTTGTAATTGTATCACAATGAGATACACTGTTGCAAAGTTGTTCAGGGTTGAGAGTTGCAGTCATACAATGTTCCAATACCCATACCAGTGCACATTTCCCACCACAATGTCCCAGTTCCCCTCCCATCCCCCCAGCCTGCCTCTATAGAAGACATTTTTCTTCTCTCTCTATTTATAGAGACATTTTCTGATTTTCAAAGTTTCTTTGCATTCTAAGACTGGAGTGATAGCACAGCAGGTAGGGCACTTGCCTTGCATGCGGCGGACCCAGATTCGATTCCTCTGTCCCTCTCGGAGAGCCCGGCAAGCTTCTGAGAATATCCCGTCTGTTCTGCAGAGCCTGGCCAGCTACCTGTGATGTATTCTATATGCCAAAAACACTAACAAGTGTCACAATGGAGACATTACTGGTGCCCGCTTGAGTAAATCAATGAACAATGAGACGACAGTGATAGTGACAGTGACATTGCATTCTAATATTCAAATCCATTGCACCCCTTTCCAGCAAATGGTGGCCTTTTCAAATTTAGTGAGCTCTCTCAATAACTTCACCTAAATTATTAATATTAAAACTAGGCCCGAAGGCTATCTTTGAGTTGATAGAGTCTTTGATGATCATTATTTTGGAAGCTTCAGTTAATAATATTACCAATAGCTCAGTTTCTGGCTTATAATATTGTATGACATAGAATCAGCAGCCTTATTCACATTAACTAAGGTTGCTTTTCTGTCTCGCACTCCACCATCCACCACCACAGATCCTGCTCTGTTAGCACAAAAGGAAATAACATTGGTCTGGCATAATCATCTTTTTACCAACCAATGCCTTGACATTAAAAATGTAAGGAAATAGACCGTTTTCTGTGCTATGGCCAAGGCACTCTACCACAAAGTGTTGTGGTTTCTAAGCTCATTCAGTAAGTGGAACAAAGGAAAGGCCAGATTGCCTGGCGCCTGGAATATGCACAGGGGCAAAAAAAAATTATCAGTAAAAGTAGCAGAAATGATGCAAGATTCGCAATCATTAGGGTCTGAGTACAACTGATCAGAAGGACAAACAGCCGCCCTGGATAAAATCTGACCTTCCACAATCCTGCTCAGCAGTCTGCTGCCTCTAGGCAACCCAAAGCAGCAGCCAAGGGAAGCTCCTTATTTTATATTTAAAGCAGAAATGCAGACCATCATCTCACAAAGACAACTACATACTCTGTAACAAGAAAACATACACTGGTCTGTGTTAGATTATACCTTAACTATGTACAGACAGGCCCCATAGAGGCTCGATAATTCTTCTACTCTGCTTTAACTTGTCCTGATAATTTACATTTTGGATAAAATCCCTGCCATTTTTATGGGACTCCCTAAGGAATTAGTTTTTGCTCACTGGAACCACCTCTTTTTCAAGGAACTAACCTCATTCTTTTCTCCCCAGTCCTTATTTGACCATAATACACACAGAGTGTGTTCAAGGTCAAATATATTGTTCTTTGCATATTGGGTCTTTTCAATGTCAGAATCACTTTTCACTTGTGATGAGCCAGACTTCAGGGGTCCTATATGTGCTTGAGTGTGTGTGTGTGGTGTATATAGATTTTTTTTTTTTGCTTTTTGGGTCACACCTGGTGATGCACAGGGGTCACTCCTAGCTCTACACTCAGGAATTACTCCTGGCGGTGTTCAGGGGACCATATGGGTTGCTGGGAATCAAACCAGGTTGCCCACGTGCAAGGCAAATACCCTACCTGCTGTGCTATCACTCCAGCCCCTAGACTCTTTTTATAATACATGTATTCCTTATCCTGTGGCAAAAGGGAAAAAATGCCAAATTTCATCATTAAAAAATAAACAAATCAGTGAAGCAAATCTCTATTGATTTCCTGAGGAGTCTTGATTTTAGATTCAAATACCCTTTTTAATCAATTCAAAGAATTGAAATTGCCATGTAGAAGGTAGCAGGCAATGACAGGCAAAATCCTCCAGGCTGCAAGAGCTGTAAGGTTGTGTCAGAACTCGGGCACTGGTGCTGGTGCTTCCAGAGCTCCAGAGCATTCAGCCCCTAATTGCTTACTTATTTTCCAATGATCCAACAAATGTTTTTGAACTAAACATCCAGTTCAAAGGTCTCCCAAAGGCCCAAAAACACACAACAGAAATGTTATCTGCACTTCTGTGTTCATTGCAGTACTATTCACAATAGCCAGAATCTGAAAATAGAACAGAAGACTGGTTAAGGAAATGATGGTACATCTACACAATGGAATACCATGCAGCTACAAAGAAAAATAAAGCCATAAAATTTGCTTATGAATGAATGAACATGGAGAGTATCACTCTGAGTGAAATGATTCAGAAGGAGATGGACAGGCATAGAATAAATGCACTCATTCGTGGGCTATACAAGAAATAAAAACGTAGTATGAGACTAATACCAAAGGATAGTAGAAACAAGAGTCAGGAGGCCTGGTTCACAGGTGGAAGCTTACCACAAGTGTATGTGTGTGGTGGTGGGGGGTGTGTACTGCGGTGGGAAGCAAGGTGTGGAGGGCAGTTAGAATAGAGAAGAGACCACTATGACAATGATAGTTCGAAATGATCATTCTAGACAAGAACTGTGTGCTGAAAGTAGGTAAAGGGATATACCTGATAACTTTTCAGGACCTATATGCCGAAAAAGAAAGACAGAGAGAGAGCAAGACAGAGAGAGAAAGAAGAAAAATCACCACCATAGAGGTAGGCTGGGGGAGGGGGCCTGGCAGGTGGGAAACTAGGATCATTAGAGGTTGGAAATGTACACTGGTGAAGGGATGGGTGTTGGAACACTGTATGACTGAAACCAAATCATGAACAATTTTGCAACTGTATATCTCATAGTAATTCAATTAACAACAACAACAAAAAAACCTCAATAAAAAAAGACACCCCCCCAAGTCTCATTCTCCATTCCCTCTCCATTATTCTCCCATATTGCTTTGGCAAGTGTCAGGCACCTGTGTGTCAAAAGCCCAATGTTTTCCCTACTCTCCATTTGACTTTCTGCCCTTATCTATACTCCCTCCACGACATTCTCCAGAACTCACCTTTCCCGATAGGGATTCCTAAGTCAGAGTCTGGTATATGCCTTGCTTCAAATTGAAGTATGGGATTTGATCATTGTAAAGACCTATAACAGATAATATGTTGCCCCTACAGGAGGTTTTATTTATTTATTTATTTATTTATTTATTGAATCAGTGAGATACACAGTTACAAAGTTGTTCATAATTGGGTTTTAGTCATACAGTGTTCCAACACCCATACCTTCACCAGTGTACATTTCCCACCACAAATGTCCCCAGTTCCCTCCCCACCTCACCCTTGCCCCTGACTACCACTATGGCAGTCACTTTCCTTCTCTCTCTCTCTCTCTCTCTCTCTATCTATCTATCTCTCTCTGTATATTTTTGGGAACTATGGTTTGCAATACAGATACTGAAAGGTTATCAGGTATATCCTTTTAAGAAGGCTTTTTTTAGCACTATGGCAGACCTCCTAAATCATACTGTGCCTGATGGTCCATTATTTTAATTGTGTGAATTAAGTCATTCAGTCATTTCTTCATTCATTCATATGTGTACATATGTATTTAACCAGGTACTGAAAAAGTATTTGTTAAATATCTGTATGTGCCTGGCAAGGAAAAGATAACCAATATAATATTTCTACACTCAGGAAGCTCAGTTTGAGGTGGTTCATAGAGTTTGTTTTATAGGAGGGAGGCCTGGGGTCAATCCCAGCACCACATGTTCTCTGAGCACTGTCAGTTGTGACCCCTGAGTATAGAGCCAAGAGTAGTCCCTATGCACTGCCAAGTGTGGTTAAAAAATTTGAGCTCACTATCTAAAAGCTGAGCTAGATAAGATAATTGTGTTTATAAGTCAATAAGGTAAAAGCAATTATAATGAAGTGCAAAGAGTTTTTTGGAAGCTCAGAGCCAGGTTGGAGGGATTAAAGAAAGACTTATGAACATGTCTAGGGTAAGACCCAACTTATTGCTTGCTATGAGGCAAATCTAAAACTAACACAGCAAGGGAAACCAAATTACCTCTAGGGAAATCAAATTATTGGCCCATCAAGTTTCAAGCAAACATATTAAAAATAAAACAGTTTCTGTTATGTTCTTGCTCAGATACATCTGACCATCAGTAGGCAGCTTCTTGCAGTAAGCACAATCTGACGGTGTAGATGTTGGTGTGTGTGGTACACATTACATCACTGCGATATGTTTTGTCAATTCCAATTCCACTTTCTCTGTCCCTAGATCATCAACCATTTTCATAAAAGATTGCCAGAGGGACCCATATACAGATTCAGCTATTGCTAAAGGATGACTTGTAAATTCAGCAAAGTTAACATAGACTCCAGGAAGATTTGCATTTGACTCTGCTTACAGAATTGCATTCATGATATTTCATAACTAGACATGCCTTTAAACAGAACATCAGGGGCTGGAGCAATAGCACAGCAGATAGGGCCTTGCACACTGCCACCCAGGTTCGATTCCCAGCATCCCATATTGTCCCCTGCGCACCGCCAGGGGTAATTCCTGAGTGCAGAGCCGGGAGTAACCCCTAAGCATCACCAGGTGTCACCCCCCGAAAAAAAAAATTTAAATTTTTTAAAAATTAAATTAATTAAACAGAACATCAGGGGCTGGAAAGATGGCTCTTTGCAAGTGAGAGGCTCAAGCTCAATCCCTAGCACTGTGTGGTCCCGGAAGCACTGCTCAGAACTACCCAGAAGCACTGAGCAGGGAGAAGCCCCTGAGTTCTAAAAGGTGTGGCCAAACTCTTCCTCCAAAATACAATTGGCTGTCTATTTACATACAAGCGTTAGTGCTGAACTACTTAGGGCTGCTACTTCCTGCAAATAGAAAGAAAAGGAAAAAGCAACTTACAGTCAAAATGAGATCAACTCATCTGACCCACAAAAAAAAAAAATCCAATTAATTTACAATAAGACAATTAAGGCAATTCCCATGGAATAAGCTAATTTGGGATTTTAACTAAGCCTGGCTAAGGCTTAAAGTCCAAGTTGATTTCAGCTAGTGATATAAAGATGCACATGCATATTTGGAGTTTGGTTAGCTTAAATTCATGAGACATTCCCCAGATTTTTCTTAGTAGAAACTTCTTCCTTTTTACCAATTGTAAAACCTTCCAAAGGTAGAAAAGTACTTTATATTTCGTATTCTCAGTGTGGAACTCTTAGAAAAAGAAGAAATATAATCAATGTTTATGAATAAATTTAAATAAATTTAAAATACCAAATTTGCAGGCAGAGTGAAATAGGTAGAGAGGAAATAATTCAATCTCTGCCTACAGCTAGCATAGTTCAAATTATCTAAACCCAGAACATAAGAACAAGTATTAATTCCTATTCAGAACGTCAATATTTCAAATTATGTTTATTTGCTGGGAAGAGTCTCTGCTAATGTTTCTCTCGGTCTTGTGTGGCTCTGTTTTCCTGCCCTTTGACATTGTTTGTCCACATTGATGGAAAGCTTATACTGAGTGAAAAGGTGACCCTATATCAGTGGTTTCATGACCCTCCAGTGAGTATGTGGAGACAACCTTCTGAATTGAGCCTTTGGGGGACCCTAATGAGTAGCACTATTCTGCATGAATCCAAATGACAAATAGCAGCTCTTTGAAAGACTTCTTAATGATATCACTTGGTTTGCCGAGCACACCATCATTAGAAAACATTCGCCCTTACTTTGCAAGTCTCACTCTCCATGCTCAAGTGCCCATTTCCCCAAAGAGGCATGTGTAGGAAGAGGCTAGAAGAAGATGTAAACATGGGAAGCCACCATTTCATAGCTTCTTTAAGCCTTGGCATGTCATAACCCAGCATACATATAAATGGCTCCCCCTTATAGCTGTTTCTAGTTGCCACCTCCAACATACCTTCCAGCAGAGCCATTCATGTTGGAGTACCATAAAAATCAACAGTTCACTTGGATTTCTGCCCTGGTGTAAACTGGCATGACAAAATGATAGAGTCATGGAGTCCAGACTTTAGAGAGAACTAAACAGACCCTTTCCCAGGTTCCTCCACAGGAACTCTCCCAGTGGATCATGAATAGAGATTGAATTTACATCAGTTTTATTGGGAGGAGTGAGGGGCGGTAGTGAAGAGACTCAAACAATGCTCAGAAGATGGTCAGGAAATGTTGCTTTGGCCCAGGGATGTTTGCGGGTCACCAGGACTACATCTGTACTCTTGTGTCCCTACAGTATTGAGGATAAAACTTGGGGCCTCATGCATGTGCTCCAGCTCTTTAAAGCCATCTCCCTGGTGCCTGGGGTTTATATTTTTGTTCTTTGTTCGGGGGCCATACCCAGCCTTGCTTAGGTCTTCACCTGGCCTGTGCATGGGTATATGGGTATCAATCCTAGTGGCACTCGGGAGCATTATGTAGGCTTGGGAATTAACTGGAATCAGCCCCTGTTCAGAGGCAAGCTCCTTACTCACTGTATGCTCTCACAAACCTTTGGAGTTTGTATTTTTAACAAGAACCCCTGGAGAAGTTTGATGTCAGGTAAGTTCCAGAGTCACTGATTCTTTAGTCACTATTTCATAGATGACAGACTGAAGCTAGAAAAGTGCAATGGTTTGGCTTAGGTTCACATAGCAATTTTGTGTTCAAGCATAAGCTAGATCATGAGGTACTACTTTTGTTACCACATCCCCAAATGATGTCACATTAGGACTGAACTTAGTCTCCTGGAAATAAAGCTTTTCCATAAGCAAGTGGATCAGATTCTTCAGGAAGCTTATGAAGCCACTCTGGCATGTGTCATCTGGTGTGGTTTATTGCCACATGAATAGCTGCAGAAGGCAAAACACCTCCTGGGCAGCATCTGCTTCCAGGCTGTGCACCATTAAAGGTAATCAAAGCCACTGCCCTAAGAGCAAAGGGAATATCAGGGAAGGAAGAAAGCAGGAAAAGAAGAAAAGAGACACGAAGATTAATCTTAGCAACTACAGAAAGGAAACTTCAATGTATTTCACTGTCTTCCCTTCTTAAATACCAAATAAACTTTTTTAGTGAGAGGGCCTATAAACTTTCAAAGGCATCTCCTACACCACCAACACATTCTCAAACACTTAAAATAAGATGTTTGGTTATTACTGAGGATCCTTCTAATAATCTGAAAAGAAAGTCACTGGACAGGTTTCAGGGAAGAAACATGCTCCTTCCTTCCCACCTGCCTTTTTAACACACAGAGAAAACAAGTCAGCCTGTTTTGGACAGGGGTGTTCTGGTCCCAGTTCCCTGATCTGGATCAATTCAGCACCTGCCTCTTATATCTACATTCTGCCTCAGGTTTCTACTTCCCTCCCTGCTCCCTGCTGAACTCAGCTTGTCTCAGAGGCTTTCTTCCTCTATTTCACCAGTTTGTCCCATATCCCTGCAACCTCAATGGGTCCCACACTTCAGCCTCTCTTGGTTTTTTGTTTTGTTTTGTTTTGTTTTGTTTTTGCTTTTTGGGTCACACTTGGCGATGCACAGGGGTTACTCCTGGCTCATGCACTCACAAATTATTCCTGGCGGTTCTCAGGGGACTATATGGGATGCTGGGAATCGAACCTGGGTCTGCTATGTGCAAGGCAAACGCCCTACCTGCTGTGCTATCACTCCAGCCCCAGTCTCTCTTGTTTTGAATGTCTCTCTATCCCCCCTTTCATGACTCAGCCACTGCAAGGATGCAGTTTCCACCAACAGACCTAAGACTCTCAAATCTCTCTTGGGTCCAGGTAAATATCCTGAGCACCAGCCAGTCCGTCACCTGAATGCTCCGCCTCAGTGTCCTGGAGGTTCTTGTAGCAGAACATGTTCAAATTCCAGCCTGTTAATCTCCTGCCAAACCTGCTTTCTTGCCTATCATTACTGCAGTGAATTGATCTCCAACTCTTCTGTTTCTAGGGTGAGAGACTCCTAGAACTCTAACTCTAGGGTAAGAGCATCTTAGATTCCTCCCTCTGTATCATCCTAAAGAAATCCACACCACACTTAGGTTAATATCTCCAGAAATTATTCCTGGTACTATATCACCCTTGTCATCTCTGGCAAGAACCTCTGATCCGGATTCCCTGCTCCTTTCCTCTCCTTGCTCTCCAGTATCTTGTATCTTCCTTTAGAGAAGCTGGTTGTGGTTTGTTGGGGTTGCTGTTCCGGTGTCCCCTTTGTCTGGAAGGTAACATTGGGATTTGGGGGTGAGAATGGCCACATTTTCCAATGTTCAGGAATTATCCTTGGTTCTATCCTTACCCTTGTGGTGCCCAGGATTGAACTGATATGAGTCATATGCCAGGTAAGCCTTACCTGCTGTACTATCTCTCTGGCCCATATTGTCTATTTTGTTGATCTTGTTTGTTTGTTTGTTTTATTTTTTTCGTGTTATCTTTTTATTTATTTATTTTTTTAACTCTGGGTTAGGACTCTTAGAAGATGGCGCCTGCCATGTGGGTGCCGCCGCCGCCGTTTTCCATGCAGGAAGACAGGGTGGAGAGGAAAAATCTACCCCCAGGCAGCACAGAGTTGCAGCCCAGTTTGCAGTCCCAGCGCATTGCTATTAGAAGCTGCGCTGGATGCCCGAATGTGTTAGGTCTCTGGAATCAAAGTCTATAGGCGCAGAGGGTCCCTTATTTGTTTGTTTTAAAGGCACATAGCTTCCTTCAATCTACATTTCCTGTCTCTCATCGCTTCCTCCACTGACCCAAATTCTGGCCAAATGAATATAACACTCCAGGCTATTTCATGCTTTTGAGTCTTCACAAAAACTTGCCTCTGAGCCTGGATACCACCTAACTCTAATTTCCCTTTCATTGCCTAGCACACTCTCAGTTGTCCATCACATCTCAGTATTCATTCCACTTCCTCTGAAGAGTTTTCTCCAATACCTTGGGCATGGTAACTTGTCTGCCCTCCTCCAGCACTCAGCTTGAAATGCATGTTCTCTGTTTATATGTTTGTATTCGTTAGCTGTGAATTAAGATGTTCAAGGGAAGCAGAATGTTTATCTGTCTTAGTATCTAAAACATGTAGCAGCGTAGTTGCTCCATAAATGGTGGTGCATGAAATAGAACCCAGGCATTTCTACTTTCAAAAAATTATAAACTTTACTGAGATAAAACTCACATATCTTATAGTTTGCCCTTGTGAAGTATACAATTCAATAGCTATTTTTGTGCATTAAAGGACCATGTAGTCATTTGCATAGTCTAATTTTATAATTTTTTGTCTTCTCAGAAAAAAATGCTCTATTTTTTAGGAGCTGGCATGATAGTGCAGCGGGTAGGGTGCTTTTTTTACACACTCTACCATATGGGATCTCCAGCATCCAATATTGTCCCCTGATCCCCTTGGTAGTAATCCAAGTAATCCTTACTTGGTAGTAAAGAAAGGAAGAAAGAAAGAAAGAAAGAAAGAAAGAAAGAAAGAAAGAAAGAAAGAAAGAAAGAAAGAAAGAAAGAAAGAAAGAAAGAAAGAAAGAAAGAAAGAGAGAGAGAGAGAGAAAGAAAGAAAGAAAGAAAGAAAGAAAGAAAGAAAGAAAGAAAGAAAGAAAGAAAGAAGGAAGGAAGGAAGGAAGGAAGGAAGGAAGGAAGGAAGGAAGGAAGGAAGGAAGGAAAGAAAGAAAGAAAGAAAGAAAGAAAGAAAGAAAGAAAGAAAGAAAGAAAGAAAGAAAGAAAGAAAGAAAGAAAGAAAGAGAGAGAAATGTTCTAATGTTTTGAAACCAACTCAGGGCCTCCAAGCAATGCAGGGGTGGCCCAGTTAATACCAAATCTTATAGGGCCTGAACCTTGGTCCCTCACATTGAACCACTGGCCAGAGTGAACAAGAATCACTGGGAGGGACGGCCCAACATAAAAGATAAACTTTCCAACTCCACTTTATTCTGCCTCTCCTTGTCCCAGGCAACCACTAATCCACACTCTTCGTGTATAAATATGCCTGTAGTAAAAGTGAAATGTTAGCAACATGTGGTCTTCATGACTGGTTTCATTCACTTAGTGTCATGTTTTCAATATGCATGCACTAGTTCTTTTCCCTTTTTAGGGCTAAAGATTATTGTGTGACTATATCACATTTCATTTATACATTCATCCTTTCATGACCATTTGAATTATTTCCATTTGGGGGACTATTATGGACAAAGTATTAAAATATTAAAATATTTATAACAACACTGTGTGGATATCTGTTTTGGTTTCTCCTGGGCATATAACTAGGAGTGGAATGACTGAACACATGGAAAATCTCTCTTTAATCTTTGATAAATTGTCAAACTCCATTACAAAATGGGGGCACTATTTTACATTCCCATCTGCAATATATGAACATTACAGTTTCTCCACATCATCACTGACACCTGTTAATGTTTTTTTTTAATTATAGCCATCCTGGTAGCTATGAGGTAATGTCTCATTGTGATTTTTATTTGCATTTCTCTAATAACTAATAATTTTAGATCTGTGGTATTGTGATTTATAGGAAAGAAATATTTGGCCATTCAGATGACTAAAGTATTATTTCCCGTTTTCTGGTTCTTCATTTACAATCCTGTCTTACAGCACCCCACTACCTTAGAATTTCTCAAATGTTGATGGGACCAGAGTGATACTAGAGTGGGCAGGGCACTTAGTTTGCATGCATCTGATCCGGGTTTGCTTCCAGGCACCCCATCAGATCTTCCCAGCCCTGCCAGTAGTGATCTCTGAGCACTCCTGGGGGTGCTTCCCCCCAAAAAAGAGATAATTTCTCAAATATTGAGAATGATAAAGGTATCTTTTGTTGTGTTAAGTTGACTTTGGGAAGAGCATAGTGTTGGAGCTGACTGCTTAGAGCAGGGCTTCTTCCACTTCTTCCACTCATGACCTCTTTTGCCTGAGAAGTTCAACACAAGCAAGTGCTCCAGAAACACTTCGGGTTCATTAGCATTAATTTAATTTTGAATTAATTTTGGATTCTTGCACTTTTAGAAATTGTGCTATGTCAAATTTACACACACACACACACACACACACACACACACACGGCTGGAGTTGCATCCCATAGTGTGACCCAGTTTCACTACCACTTCTCTACCTCTTGGCTGGAGAAGAGCTAGAGATTGTATTCTGCGGGGGTTAAGCAATTACTCTGTGTAATGAAGCCTCCATAAGGGCTCAAAACGTAGGAAGGGGCCCAGAGAGGTTGGAGAACCAGGACACTTCCACAGGCCACTGTGTCAGGTATCCAGTTCTGAGACGAGAAACTTCTTCGTCTGGGACCTCACCCTATGTGTGTCTTCTTCTGACTGTTTAACATCCTTTGTAATAAATTGGTAAGCTAGTGAGGGAATAGGTTTCCTGAGTTCCATAAACTATTTTTGAAAATTAATACAACCAAGGAGAGGACTATCGGAAAAAGAATATCTAATTTTAGACAGTGAGAAACAAGGCAATGACCTGGGCCTGCAATAGGACTCTAAAATGGAGGGCATTGGAGAACTGAGCTCTTTTGGTGTGGGACATAGCTGACAGTGCTCAGGAACTATTACTGTCTTTGTGTCTAGGAATGACCCCTGATACTTCTTGGGGACTGTACATGGTGCTGGTGATTGAAGCAGAGTTATCTGCATGCAAGTGAGTACCTTAATCTCTGTAATACCTCCCTGTACCCAAGATACTGAGTCTTTAACCTATAGTGTGTTACTATCTGTGAAAACAATATCAGGACTGAGTTGAATTCTCAGTTGAAAACTCAGTTGAATTCTCAGGATATTCTCATAGCCTGCTGGCATATGGGAATTTCTTGGTGTGGGGAAGCCTTTGTACATTCATATTGAAATTAGGTCCAGGAACTTTAAACATCATCATTTCATGTGCTATTGTCTATAGAGTCTTTGGGAGAAATGCCCATTGTCTATTTAAATCTATTCTCCATCTTTAATATGCATTATTTACCTTTTATTATTGAGTCATATGAGGTCTTTTAAATTTTTTATTTAAATTACTACTGGAAAATGGGGGATCTAGGTGGAAGAGGCCCAGTCCCAATCCAACCAAGCTTGGAGGTCTCAGCCCCGGGTCCCACACACCTGAGATCCTCTGCTGGTTCCTTCATGCATGAAGCTCTTCTGCCCAGACCCTCCATTTTCCAGTAGCTAGGTGGTCACACCCAGAAACTGCCCCTGATGCTGTGTAATCCCACCAATGGCCAACATCCAGAGACCATAAAACCAAGCTCCTGGAAGAGAGTGATGCAGAGTCTCTTGCCCCCGCACCTGGCTATCTTCACCAGGACCCCTTGAAAGGGGTGGGTTGAGTTTCCTTCCCCACCCCAAGCAGAGCCACCACAGCCGAAGACCTCTGGAACTCAGCCACAGTCATGCTCAAGGCCCCTCTCCACACGTTCGGACGAGCTTCACGCATGAAGGAATCAGCAGAGGAACCCAGGTGTGTGGGACCCGGGGCTGAGCTTTCCAAGCCTCTTGGATCGGGACTGGGCCTCTTCTGCCCAGATCCCCTGTTTTCCAGTAGCTAGGCGGTCACACCCAGAAACTGCACCATGTAATCCCATCAATGGCCAACATCCAGAGACTACAAAACCAAGCTCCCGGAAGCAACATCTTAGCCTGGTTCTCCCTCTCGGAGAACCTGGCAAGCTACCGAGAGTTTCCTGCCCACATGGGAGAGCCTGGCAAATGCCCCGTAGCGTATTCATATGCCAAAACCAGTAACAATGATGAGTCTCATTCCCCTGACCCTGAAAGAGCCTCCAATGTGGCACTGTTGAGAAGGACGAGTAAGGAGAGGCTGCTAAAATCTCAGGACGAGAACAAATAAAGATGTTACTGAGATCACAATCATCACGGTCATGAAATCCCATTGATCGTCGAGTGGCTCGAGCGGTCTCAGTAACCTCTACATTCGTTCTATCCCTGAGATTTTAGAATCCTCTAAAGGCTTCAGGGTCAGGAAAATGAGATTCAGCTGGTTACTGGCTTTGGCATATAGTTACACCATGGGAAGCTTGTGAGGCTGTCCCATGTGGGCAGGAAGCTCTCAGCAGCTTGCGAGTTTCTCCCAGAGTGAAAAGCAGGTTATAAGATATCGCTTCTGGGAGCTTGCTTTTAAGTCTCTGGATGTTGGCCGTTGATGGGATTACACACCTGGGTTCCTTCATGCTTGAAGCCTGTCCGAACGTGTGGAGAGGGGCCTTGAGCATGGCTGTGGCTAGGTTCCGGTGGTCTTCGGCCGCTGGGAGCTCTGCTCAGGGCAGGGAGAGAAGCTGGAGTCCATCCCCAGCGAGGGGCCCCAGGGAAGACAGCCAGGTGTGCGGGCAAGAGACTCTCTGCATCGCTCTCTTCTGAACGTTTGTTGAAAGAATGTTACTGAGATGGCTTGAGAAAATCGATCATCAATGGGATGATGATGATGATGAGTATTTGGGGGAATAATTTTCTTATTAAATTATCACTGTATCACTGTGATCCTGTTGCTCATTGAATTGCTCAAGTGGGCACCAGTAACGTCTCCATTGTGAGATTTGTTGTTACTGTTTTTGGCATATCGAATACCCCACAGGTAGTTTGCCAGGCTCTGCTGTGCAGGCGAGATACTCTCAGTAGCTTGCCAGGCTCTCCGAGTGGGATGGAGGAATCGAACCCGGGTTGGCCGTGTGCAAGGCAAATCCCCTACCCACTGTGCTTTCGCTCCAACCCTTCTTACTGATGTATGATTAATTTTTTTAATTTAGTCACCATGAAATTACATTAGATATATGATTAACAAAAGATTTCTCCTATTCTATAGATTATCTTTTTCCTTTCTTGCTGATCTTCAGCATAAGAGCACCACCTTTTTAATTGAGAGCTAAACCATGACCTGACGGGGGAGCAATCCAAGGAAGGGTTAACAGCAGGTATAACAGTTGGAAAGAAATGGGCTGAAGCAGAGAAAATGAGGGAGAAAGAGGTAGGAGGCTGGTGGAGAAGAAGAAGCCAAAGGCAAGATCATGCAGGGCATTGTAGATCAGAATTAGGAGTTTATTTGAGTTCGCCTCAAAGAATGAGGGGAAAACCCTTGTAAAGTTTTCAGAAAGGAATGATGTGATCTGATTTACAGTTAAAAATACCACCATGCTAGAAGAAGACAGATATTGTTGTAACCTTGAGCTAGACAAAGATTTCTTAGACTGAGCATACAAAAGCTTGATGTATGCATAAAAAATGAACAGTGGAAAAATTAGATTTTAAGAAAATTAAGAAGTTCTGCTCTCTGAGAAAAACTGTTTAAAGAATTAAAATACAGGGCACAACTATTCAACATCTAGGAATTTTTTTAATTTAATTTTATTTTTTACATCTAGGCATTAAAAAGTCACCATGACAGAGGTTAAAACAATAGCACAGCAGTTGGGGTGCTTGCCTTGCACACAGATGACCTGGGTTCAATCTCTGGCATCCCTTACGGTCCCCTGAGCACCACCAAGAACAATTCTTAAGTACAGAGCCATGAGAAAGCCTTGAACATTGCTGGGTGTGGCCGCAAAACCAAAATATAAAAAAATTCACATAAGCATGTATGAATATTTATAGAACTTATACTTACAATAACCTCAAAACTGGAAGACAATCTAAATGTCCTTCAGTGGGTAAATGGATTTAGAAATTGATGCACATCCATTCCACATAATATTGAAGTAATACTAAGCAATAAAATAAAATATTAAGTAATAAAATTAAATACTAAGTAATAAAAAGGGTGAACTATTGAAACATACTCCAACATGAGCAAATCCTAAATATTTTATGATAAATGAGAAAACCAGAAAGATTACATGCTCTGATGTGATTTCCAGGGGCTGGTGGTAGGAAGAAGTTACTGACTATAAAGAAGTTTAGGGATATATTTTGAAGCAATGATACTACTTTATGTTAATTGTGAAAGTGCTTACAGGACTATTACACGTCGCCAAAAATTGCAGAACAACTAAGTAGGCAATTGATGATGTTGCTTTTGATGTTAATTGAGATGGAGGGGACTCCATGGGAGGGGAGAATAATGTGGGAGAGTAGAGGGAAAGTGTAGGATAACATTGGTTTGTATTTTTTCCCTTGCCATAGGGAGCTTAGGTTTATTGGGTTATACCCATCACAGTGCTCCCAAGTCACTCCCATTCCTTTCCTTATCTGTAACCCCTTTGTGCTCTGCTTCCCCAACCAGTCTATCACCTTCCCCCCCCCGCCCCCATCAGACTCTGTTAACTTGTAAGGTTAGATCCTTCTAGGACACTGAACTTGGAATGTAAATTAAATATTGCCTTTCTCCTCTCCTTATGTATTTTGCATAGTTTACTTTAAAGCTACCGAGAGTATCCTGCCCACACAGCAGAGCCTTGGCAAACTCCCTGTGGTGTATTCGATATGCCAAAAACAGTAACAATGATGGGTCTCATTTCCCTGACCCTGAAAGAGCCTCCAATACGGCGCCATGGGGAAGGACAAGAAAAGAGAGGCTGCTAAAATCTCAGGGCTAGGACGAATGGAGATGTTACTGGTGCCTGCTTGAGCAAATCAATGAACAACAGGATGACTGTGATACAGTGATACTTTAAAGCAGTGTCCTTTTTGTATAGACATAGAAAGACATTTAATGTTATGCTTTTGTAACTTGGGAATTAGTTGACTTCGAATGATATTCACTCGTGGGCATCTGGTTTCTCAGCTTAAGCCTCAGTTACCCTTAGTTCCTAGTACCCCAAAAGCAGGGTCCTGATAAGGGACTGGATGGAACCAGGGCAAGCTGTGAGCTACCCTGTCATTGAAATGGGCCAGGCTAAAGCGTCACAATACTTAACTATAAGTTAAGAGCATGGTCATGGACAAATTCTGTCATGATCCAAAAAGTAATGACTGAATTAGGACCCTGCTAGGATTAGGAAAGACTAATCTGGCCTGAGCACTGTAGTCTGAGATCTATAGTGAGATGGCATCAAGAGAGCAATCCTATAAACTTAATGTATCTCTTGCTGTGTCCATACAAAATGACTAATATTATGAATGCTTATATGTTTGCTGGACTAAGGAAAGGAGAAACACACCCATAGATGGAATTTCACTATTAGGTGAATCGTCTTACTGAATGAGAATCTGTCCTAGAAGAAGTTTCCCCTGAGGGAAGTACTTTACCTCTGTTGATTGTATTACCACACCTATGTGTTATTATTACCCTAACCCCTGATGCTTTGGGATATACTAAGGCTGTAAGAGTGGGCTTGGGGAGGCAGAAGCAGGAAGGAGAAGTATGAAGGAGGAGGATCCAAGAGGAGGATGAGAGGGATTGGAGAAGGGAAAGATCCAGAGGAGAATCAGAGGAGAATGGAGATGAGATTGGAATGAGCTGCAATTGATACCAACAACCAGCCTGGTCCTCACTCCCTCCTTCGTCCTTCGTCCACCCACTGCCATCAGCCTCCCCAGGGTGAGGGAAGTGGTGTGGCGTGAGACCACTGAATGTAGGCATCGAGAGAGAGAGAGAGAGAGAGAGAGAGAGAGAGAGAGAGAGAGAGAGAGAGAGCTGCCACAGTTTTTCATAATTTATTTTTTGAATATACACAGAAAAGGTAGATAAGAACACATTATTTTAGGGGTGGAGTAAAACTTTTAATGCTTAATTTGAGAAAACAGCCACTCAAGTAGAAACAATATATATGGTATAAGATTTCAGGAGCGGGGCTGGAGCAATAGCACAGTGGGTAGGGCGTTTGCCTTGCATGTGGGCGACCCGGGTTCGATTCCCAGCATCCCATATGGTCCCCTGAGCACCGCCGGGAGTAATTCCTGAGTGCAGAGCCAGGAGTAACCCTGTGCATCGCCGGGTGTGACCCAAAAAGAAAAAAAAAATAAAGTGCAACACAAACATTTTAAAAAAAAAAAAGATTTCAGGAGCGAAGTAGAAATGGAAGCATAATTTGGGATTTATCAGCATTTTGATGGAATTTTATATCAAAACCACACAACTGGCTATCATCCAATCAACATCATGTTTGTTATTTTTGACACTGTGCATTACACAGCCTGTAAAGTACATTTTCTTCATTAGTCCTGTTGTGAATGGGGCTAAGGCAAAAGTTATTGCTTCTCTCTTAATTGGGACTAAATCTAAATATATGTCAAAGACCCTTAACCAAATTTTTGTTTGGTTTATTCTACCTATTTTATGAACATCAAGTTGCAGCTCAGAACAGGGCAAAGACTTTGAAAACTCTAACTATTATGAGCTACAAAAGAATGCAAGATTTGATTGGTTCTTAAAAGTGATTTATTGTACAGATCCATGTGTGTGTATGATTCATAAGTATTTTCAACAAATTGAAAACATATTTTAAACATATGGAAATTAGCAGAAATATGAAAGAACAATAGATAGTAAGGAGAATAATATACTAGATCTGTGGTTTCACGGAAGAAAAACAAATTCTTAAATAAATCCACCCAATGTAAATAAAATTTAAAAGGAAAAGTCAGCTCTAATTTACTCTATGTTTGCGCTTCTGTCTTCAGAAGCATTTTATTTTTTATTTTGTCTTGGAATTGGTTTTCTTATATAACACATGTCAAAATAACTGGGGAAATGTGATTAACTGTTGCCAGCTGAAATTCTTGTCCCACAAGGACAACTCCTCGCTAGCTCCTTATTTTCTTTTCATATTTTGGGCAATGTGAGCTACTGGTTGGAGAACTGGCAAGCAGGCAGGCCCTGTTCCTTTGCAAGACACAATTCTAGACTTGGGCCTTGTAACTGAGCCGTTATCATTGATTTACTTAGTGCTCTTGCCAGAACCCCTTTAAGACTCACTGCGGTCTCACACAGGGCGTGGTCAGCCAGAACGTTGCCACGAACCAGACTCCTGCTGGAACCCAATATTGCGAAAGTGTAATTTAGTGCGAAATGAAAAGACAAAGGTGAACCAAAGCACTTTCGTAGATTCTGTCACAACATTAATGTCTTGATTTTCTCTTCCTCTAAAGAGGAATCACATTGTACACATTCAAGAAGCTACATTCTGGGGTCGGGGTGGGGGGTGAGGGGTGGAGGGTGGGGTGGGGTTTGAATAAACAGGCAGCCAAATTTTAACCCTGATTCCACCAAAAGAGCTTTTTGGACATCTAACTACTTCGGAATATCCAGCACATTTTCTTCAGAGAAGCAGATAAATGTGGTTGGAAAATGATTTTGATTGACAACCCTCTCAGGAATGCATTTAGTATAGACAGCATAGTTTTGTTTTTTATTGTTTCTGCCACATAAGTTCTCAAAAGATTTTGAATGGCTTTTCTTCGATGGCTGGGAAATAATACTAAGGAGGGTCTGGAGCGGTAGTACCTCGGAGACGGCATTTGCCTTGCACAAGGTCGAGTCGGGTTGGATCCCTATTATCCTGTACAGTCCTCCGAGCATCGCCATGACTAATTTCAGAGAGCAGAGCCAGGACTAAGACCTGAGCATCGCAAGACTAGTAACAATAAAAATAAAGAGGATTTATAAACCAATTATGAAAATAATTGATAATTTCTGAGAGTTCTTTAGTCTTTTAGGAGGCTGCTAAGTATTAGGATGTTGACACCACCCCTAATGTTTTAGATACTGTATTTTCTTGATCAGACTAGATACCTTTGCTTCACTTTCTATCAAGTAATTAATCAATATATAAGAATTTTTACAATATAAATTATGTAACTGGCACCATAATAGGTCCCAGGGAGGATCCAGAGGATATAGAATGCAGGATTCTAATACTCAAAAAATTTACCATCTAGGAAATGCAAAGATTCTAAACATCAGCAAACTACAAACTACATAAGTGTTGGCAGTATTCTATCTATATATAGAAAATCAGAATCTGAGTCAAGGTAGCAGTGAAAGTGTCTAGGGAAAGTTTTATGAGTCTCATCTATTTCCTCAGGAGGGAAATGAAGAGGAAGGAAAGTGTGGAATCTTGGAGCCTGGAGAACATCAATGCCATTTTTGTGTATTCAAGTTCAAAGGAATAAGGAGATTTATCAAAATGAGGGTGCCAAGATAATCTTGAACTGTGCTAGCCAATATAACATCCAATGGTCATACTAATTTAAATATCAATTAATTTAAAATATTTAATGCAATATATTAACTTAAATCAAATAAAGTATGAAACAAAAGACAAACTTGCAAGAATTCCCTGAATTGGGGCCAGAGAGAGTACAGTACAACGGGCAGGGTGCTTGCCTTACACGTGGCTGACCCAGGTTCAATCCCCAGCATTCAACCCTTAAAACCCTACCTGGAGTGACCCCTGAGTGTCAAGTCAGGAGTAAGCCCTGAGCATACTGGGTGTGGTCATAAAAACAAAAAAACAATAAACAAACAAAAGAATTCCCTGATTCAATTGGCACGCAGCCATAACTGCTTTCTTTATGTTTTCTTTTCTTTGTTGGTTATTGTTCCTAATTTGGGGGCACACCCAGTGAAGCCGGAGAACTACTCCTGATAGGGTAGGGTGGGTTCTCCAGGGCAATGTGGTGCTGGATATTGAACCTGGGCTTTCTGAATTCAAAGGATGGACTCTAGTCCTTTGAACTACCTCTCTGACCTTCCATAAGTTTTCTGTGTATCAAAAAAAATTTTTTTAATTAATTAACTTAAAAAATATGCATTGAGCTGTTGGACACAGAGCGGGACAGGAGAGACTCCATCATGCCCAGTTCTTGCTCCATGTCCTTTTCTACTTAAACCTTTTTGTTTTTCTTAAAGCCCCTGCTTCTCCCCCTGGCCATCTGCAAGGGGAGGACAACTTGACTGAAAACTCAGCCTTGGAAAATAGTTTTATAAGAGCTATTCACTGTCTATAGAAGCCACCCAGACACAAGCAGGGTTAGTAGCTGCCAGAATGTTCTGAAAACATGTCTAGGTCACCTATCTGTAACTGCTTGTTTGTGTTACTTGAAATTATGTTTTCTTCTGAATCATGAATGAATCATGAAACTTGCATTTTTACTTACGTTTTTGTTAAAATTTGTACATGTGGGTTAGGATGTAAGCAGATATAAACATCAATGATAAAACTTGCAGTTTTTTCCTTGTTCAGGGTCTTGCTTGGGCCTGTGTGCCTAGAAGCTTGACCACAGGTAGCTGGCTAATAAACTCCGCTTGTTTATTACATTACTGGCTGAACTCTTTGTGCAGGTTCGAAACCGAACCCTAACAGAGTACGTACTAATATAAGGCTACGTAAAATGACAGATACAAAAGTGAATAAAGCAGGTTTCATTACTCAACCTACTTAACACCTAGAAGGGGGATTAATGTTTATCTTGAGAAATAAGCATGTTGGGGTATAAAGAAGGGACAGATTACTTCTACTGGAAATTTTCAAAAAGTGTTCTGAAATAAGGCATTATTTGAGCTGAACCTTACAAAAGTAGTTGGGCGTGATGGAAACAATGTCTGGAAACCAAAATTCAGAGATAGTCTATAGGCTCTGTTGTGCCTTAACCACACATTACCTTGGATAAGTCAGGCTCAGATTCCAGCCTCAGTTCCTTTCTTCTGTGCTTGTTTTTGGGCAACACTAGGTGATATTTGGAGGTTCCTTCTGACTCACTGATTGAGGGCCACCCCAAGTGGTTCTTAGGGAACCATGTGGGATCCTGCAAACAAATATTTTCCAGCCCATTGAATTATTTCCCCAGATCTCAGTGTCTTTATCAAGTAAGAGGAATAAAGAGAAATCAACTTTTAGGTGGAATGACCAATACAAGCAAATACACAAGGGTGTGTGTGTGTGTGTGTGAGTGTGTGTGTGTGTGTGTGCGCGCGCGCGAGTGTGCATGCATCTGAATGGACCAGAAATGAGTGTCCAATTAATATTGAAGTTCAGTGACAATACAATGATCTTATAACTTGTTCCTGAACATTACAAAATTTAAGACAACAGGACTATTTTTATATATATAAAAGAAAACCACAATCACATATGTTGCACGATGTCACACTGTTGCACTGTCATCCCATTGTTTATTGATTTGCTTGAGTGGGTACCAGTAACATCTCCATTGTGAGACTTGTTACTGTTTTTGCATATCGAGTATGCCACGGGTAGCTTGCCAGGCTCTGCTGTGTGGGCGGGATACTCTCGGTAGCTTGCTGGGTTCTCCAAGAGGGATGGAGGAACCCAACCTGGGTCAGCCGTGTGCAAGGCAAACGCCCTACCTGCTGTGCTATTGCTCCAGTTCAATCACATAGGTAAAACTAATTTTTTAATGGTCCCCCGACGGTGCTCGGGGGACCATATGGGATGCTGGGAATCGAACCCAGGTCGGCCGCATGCAAGGCAAATGCCCTACCCACTCCAGCCCCCGTAAAATTAATTTTTAGTAATATCCTTTTTCTTCCAGTTTTATTAACATATAATAATAGGGTCTTGAACTACACCTTTAGAATATCTCATTGATACTAGGCAAAACACTTGTAGGCATGCTTTCTGTATGCATACACATAACTTCAGATCCATCTGTGCCCCTAGGTAGACCCTTCACAAACTCAGGCACACAAACATGCCCACACCACACAGGCACAAATGAACACGCAAAATGTAATGTCTAAAGTTCCCCACCACCACACCAAAAAATACTTTAACAGAATTTCAGCAGGAATAAGTAATAGAAGATTCCCCCCCACAAAAAGATGTACATTATGTTGATTTGATATACTTAAGGATTACAACATGATTACCACCACATTAACTAATAGAAACTGAAAAAGAAAGAATAAGCATGGTGTTAGAGTAACCAAAGCTTAATTTGAGACTCATCAATGTTTTGACAACTTTTGGTCAGACCAATGATGTCATACTTGATCTTCTGCACTTGCACCATCAGGTCCTCGATGGATGCTTCTGATGCCAGTGTCCGTGCGTTGAAAGTACAATTATTTTAGTCTTTCTTCGTTTTGGCAGTCTAGTTCATCCTCGAGATTTTTTCAGCCTCTCTTTGCTCATCTTTCTTAACGCTGCCGTATTGGGGGCTCTTTCGGTGACAGGTGAGTGAGGCCAATTGGTGTTACTGTTGTTGGCATATCGAATACACAACTATCGCCCAATCTACCTGCTGTCTGTCGTCTACAAGTTGTTCACTTGTGTCATCCTGAATAGAATAGGCAGAACACTAGACAAAGGACAACCATGCCAGCAAGCCGGGTTCCGAAGGGGATTCAGCATGATAGACCATATCCACACAGTGACCAAACTCATTGAAGTTTCGCGAGAGTTCAAGATGCCGCTCTGTCTAACATTCATCAACTTAAAGAAGGCCTTCGATTCTGTTGAGACTGAGGTGGTCATCAAAGCCCTGGCCAAACAGGGCGTTCAAACTCGGTATATCAAAATCCTCCGAGAGCTGTATTGTGGATTCACCACCAGGATCTCACCATTCTACAAGGATGTAAAGAGAGGGGTGCGGCGAGGTGATACCATTTCACCGAAACTCTTCAGTGCCGCCCTTGAGAACATCATGCGACGACTGGAATGGGAAGGAATGAGAGTGAAGATAGACAGTCAGCAATTACACCAACCCCGCTTCACTGATGACATCATTCTCATAACACTTTGGTGTTAGCCAAGCGGCACAAATGCTGGCCGACTTTGACCACGAGTGTGGAAAGGTCGAATTGCAGCTGAATCCCAACAAGACGATGTTCATGAAAAACTAACTGGTCCCTGAAGCTCCATTTGCTCTCAATGGAACGAACATCTCCGAATGCAGCAGCTATGTGTACCTGGGTCAAGAAATCAATATGAGGAACAACTTGGTGCCAGAACTGCGCAGGAGGAAGAGAGCAGCGTGGAATACATTCAAGAGCATCGAAGAGGTGGTTAAGAGAACAAAGAACCTCCAGCTCCGGGCACATCTTTTCAATTCCACCATTCTTCCTGCACTAACATATGCCTCAGAGACCTGGGCCCTACGCAAATAGGATGAGAATGCTATTAGGGTATCCCAAAGAGGAATCGAAAGAGCTATGCTGGGAATATCACATCTCACTCAAGTGAGAGAAGGAATCTGGAGTTCTGACCTCTGTCGACGGTCAAAAATCAGGGATGCTGTCTCATTTGCCAAGGCAACAAAAATCAGATGGGCCTATCATGTAATGCGATTCAGAGACGACCACTGGACTAGAGCTGTAACCGACTGGATTCCACGGCGCATCAGAAGACCTCGTGGCCACCCACCAACTAGATGGTCAGATTTCTCCATCAAATCCCTGAATGAATGATTTGAGGCACTTTCTGTTCCTAGAGCAAGCAGCTATCATTGGGCTGCGCTAGCACACGACAGGGACAAATGGAGACATTACTGGCATCCACTCTAGCAAATCGAAGATCAACGGGACTATAAGTGATACAAGTGATTAACTATTATTACTGGAGCGATAGCACAGTGGGTAGGCTGTTTGCCTTGCACGCAGTTGACCCGGGTTTGATTCCTCCATCCCTCTCAGAGAGCCTGGCAAGCTACCGAGAGTATCCCGCCCACACAGCAGAGCCTGGAAAGCTACCTGTGGCATATTCCATATGCCAAAAACAATAACAAGTCTCACAATGGAGACATTACTGGTGCCCACTCGAGCAAATTGATGAACAACAGGACTATAGTGCTACAGTGCAGTGCTGCAGTGCTATTATCACAATGCTGCACATTAGAATCCAGAAATTAGTCACTGGATGGGGGGTTGGTGGAGGGAGTACTGAAGATTCAACCCAGGGTCTCGTATATGCAAGGCAAGTGCTCTACATCAGTGTCACATCCCCGGTTAGAAATTATTCATCTAATAACCTGAACTTTCTCCTTAAGGCTTGGGGGTTGCATCACCTCCAGTGGTTCTCAGGGCTTGTTTCTGACTCTGTGCTTAAGGATCACTCCTAGTGTTGCTCAAGGGACTGAATATGTGGTGCCAGGGCTCAAACTGGAGTCTACTGCATGCAAGGTAAGAGCCTTAATACTTGTTCTATCTCTCTGGCCCTCTATGTTTTGAAGTTCTCTCCCTGCCTTCCCATTCCTGTTTGCCTTGCCGTTGCAATGACCAGTGTTTGCAAACGTGCTTGGTTCTCAAACATTTGGTTATGATGATTGTCAGAGATTGCACTTCTTTATTTGCTTGGTCATTTATTTTCTGGGGTCATGCTCCTTTTGGTTGTGGTGCTCATGCACACTCTGGGTTTAGTGCTCACCAGGGTCACTGCAAGTTTTCACATACATGCTCTTTGGGAGTCACGCTCATGGCTACTGTGTTTGCATATCTTTCTAATTGGAGCGTTCACTTTGGTTGCATCCTTTTAAGCTATCCGGTTAATATACACCTGGCCTGAGTGCAGCAGGAAATCACTTTTGGTACCAAGGATCACAGCAGAGCAGCTACCCTCACTTTTGGTGCCACGTATCAGCACCAGGGATCAAACTTAGGGTCTTGTGCTTGCACAGTGAGCATCTCCTGGCTCTCATAACTTGCACTTTCTATCATTTGACCAACATCCCCACCATTTCCCATACTTTCTAGTTCCTGGTAACTATCATTCTATTCTCTGCTTTTTTAAGTTCGTAAATTCTGTAGCTTATAAGATCTTCTACAGCTTGATAGATTGCAACTAAAATGTGACACGTGAAGGCAGTGCAATAGTACAACAGGTAGATTGCTCTCCTTGCACATGGCAACCCTGGTTCAATCCTCAGCAACCCATATACTCCCCCAAGGTCACTAGGAATGAACTCTAAGCCCAGAGCCAGGAGTAAGCCCTGAGCACTTCCAGGAATAGTCCAAAAACAAAAAAAATTAATTTAAAAATACTAAATGAGACACATTTTTTCTTTCTCTGACTTCACATAGCATAATGCCCTCAAAGTAAATCAGAGTTGTAATAACAGGTTTTCTTATCATTCTAAATCCCATTATACATACAACCCATTTCCTTACTTATTCATCTGTTAATGGACACTAAAGTTGTTTCCATATTTTTGGACATTTAAATAGTACTGTAACAAAAGTCAGACTGTAAAAAATCTCTTGGAGATTCTACTTTTGTTTCCTTTGGATATAAACCAAGAAGTGAAAGTCCTGGATCAAATAGTACAAGATCACTTTCTCATAATCTTTGCTTTTATTGGTTGTGCTGTTGGTATGATAGCCCCGAAGTCATTGCCAAAACCAATGTGAAGAGCTTTTCCTATGTTACTGTCTATTTTCTTGGATTTTATACCTTCAGGTCTCTAATTAAGCCTTTCTTTAATCTAATTTAAGCTCAGTTCTGTAACATTGGGACCTTATTTTATTCTTGTACTAGTGATTGTCAGTTTCCACCATCACTTACTGAAGAACTTTATTTACAATTTTATTGTAAATAAAATTATAATAAAATATTCATTTTCCCATTGAATATTCTTAGTTTCCTTGTTAAATATTAGTTGACTCTATGTGTAAGGATTAGTTTGGGTTCTTGATCTATTTCACTGGTCTACATAATTTTTATGACATTTTCATATTGCTTTTATTACTTTGATTTAGTAATATGACTTTTAATATTGAGAATGTGATGCCTTCAGCCTGGTGCTTACTCAGGATTGCTTTGTCTATCTAAGGTCTTTTGTGGTTTCATATGATCATGTCTTGATAACTTAGATCAAATATGAAAAACAAAGTAGAAAAATGTAGTCATTTTATTTACCTTTCAGTATAAATTTTAAGTGGAACTGCAGACTTATTTTATACATTTTGAGAAAGGTGGTTGTTCGTGGAAAATACAACCTTTGGAAATGTAGGCCACTTGGAAAAAGTTTGTCATTCATGAAAAATGTAAGCGAGAGCCATGCTTTAAGAAACAATAAATAAAATTACAGGATATTTCTGAGGGGGACGAGAAGTGAGTCAGACTCCAAAGCTATGAAATCACTATTGAATGGGTTATTAAAGGGTAAAGCTGGCATAAGAAGAGCCAAACCAAGAACATGGTATTAAAATGTAGCTCATATGTGGAATGTGGGGTCTCTTGTTAAGAAGCAGAGAGAAAATAGCACATAAGTGAAATACCAGCTCAGCAGGTTTATAGATCACTATCTGTAGAGTGAATATGAGAGAAATATTTCCATTTGCAGCTGTACCAAAGCATCTGTCAGTAGTTACACTCTTCTTTTCTTGTATATACATTTTTATAGCCACATAGAAAGATTGGTGTAGGTAAAAATATACTTTCCATGTGTACAAATATACTAAAATATTTAATATTTAAAATTTTTACATTCTTATAAATTGTTTTTCTATCCCCACAACTCCCAACTCGCTGAGGGGACATTTTTTAGTCCCTATTATTCAGCCAAAAAATGTGAAATAGGTTTTAATATAAGCCAGGGTAAAAGTCATATATAATAAATAAAGATGTCATGTGGTCATCAGCCTATCCAACTTTTTAAATAGATAAAATTGTCACTGTCTCCAAAATTTATATGATTTGTTTTTAAAATAAATGTGAATTTTGGGAACTGGAGTGATAGCATAGTGGATAGAGCTCTTGCCTTGTGTGCAGCTGACTTGGGTTTAGTCCCCAAGACCTTATATGGTCCCCTAATCCCTGCCAGGAGGGATCCCTGAGTGCAGAGACAGGTGTAGCAGAAAACACACACCCTACAAATTAATTAATTTTAAAATAAATAAATGTAAATTTTGTACTGATGATGCAGCTGAAATCTATACCCATGTGTTTGTAGGAGCCCTTACATCTATATTGTACTTTTTCTATGTGAACTATTGCTAAGAATGATTGTTAGCCACTGTTACATGAAATTAACCAAGTACATTGTTGCATGTGACAATTTGGTTAGAACTGGCTTTTTAAATTTTTCTCACTTAAAAAGCTTTTATTTGTTCATTTGAACTTACTTTGAATGGAATTAACTTGCTTATAAGAGTATAATATGTCTAGAGGTACAATGTTACTATACTACAGTCACTGTGTGAATGTTACCGTGTCACATACAGTGTTGTTATAAAATGTAATGTCTCATGCAATGTTACTCTACCACAACATTGGTCAGTGTTGAAGCCATAGTTATTACTTATCACAGTCCACTGGACTCAGCCCACTACTAGCCCCTTGTCCCCTTGGTTAACTCAGTTTTGAGATCAGAGCCTGAGGGTTTGTTTTATTTTGCCATTATCTCTTCCCTTGTCTGCTTCTTTACATACCACTGTGATTAAGATCAAGTGGTATTTGTCTTCCACCTTCTCACTTACTTTGCTTAGCATACCCTTCCAGTTCTATCAATGTAGCTAATGCAAGATTTAATTGTTTCTTAAGTAGTAATCCAATTTAAAGCATACAACTTCTTTACCTACTCATTTGCTGTTGGGTATTTGGGTTGTTTCCAGATTTTGGTTATTGCAAATAGTACTATAATGATTATAAGAGTTTCCATTCCCACCAATAGTGAATGAGAGTTCCTTTTTTCCACATTTCTGTTAGCACTAGTTGTTTTTGACCTTTCTGATATCAGGCATATTCAATGATGTGATGGAATTTTCTGACAATCAATAATAATGAGAATTTTTTTTCATATGCCTATTAGCCATCTGTATCTTTTCTTTAGTAAAGTGTCTGTTCAGCTATTTACCCCTTTCTAAAAATAGGGCTGTTGATTTTTATGTTTTTTGTGTGTTACACTCAGCAGTACTCAGAGCTTACTCCTGGCTCTGCACCCAGAGGTCACCTCTGGCAGAAGACCATATGAGGTGCCGGGAATCGAACCTCTGTTGGACTCACATAAAGCAAGCACCCTACCTGCTGTATTATCTCTCCAGCCCCCGTAGGATTGCTTGCTTTTTTGTTCTTGAGTTTTTGAGATCTTATAACTCTTGAATGTTAGTACACAGGTATTTCTCCCATTCATCAGGAATCTCTTTGTTTTAATTATAATTATTATTGGTATGATTATAATTATATTGGTATAATCCCATTAATTTATTTTTACTTTTTACTTCCTTACCTGCTGGAGTGATAGTGCAGCTGGTAGGGCATTCGCCTTGCATGTGGCTGACCCGGGTTCGATTCTTCCGCTCCTCTTGGAGCACCCGGCAAGCTACCAAGAGTATCCCGCCCGAACAGCAGAGCCTGGCAAGCTCCCTGTGGCGTATTCGATATGCCAAAAACAGTAACAACAAGTCTCACAATGGAGATGTTACTGGTGCCTGCTCCAGCAAATCAATGAGCAACTGGATGACAGTGATACTTTCTTACCAATGGAGTAGAATCACAAAGACATCTCTGTGATTCTAGAGATGAAACCAGTATCATGGGGATGAAATACATGAAACCAGTATCATGGAGAGTTTGCCTCTCTTCTTTGATAGAGTTTACCTTATTTCAGACTTCTGGTACCCAGAGCAGTGAGACAGAACATTTCTATTGCTTTAAACCACCTTGTTTGAGGTACTTCGTTATGGTGGCCCTAGGAAAGTCACATGTCTCTCTTCTCCATTCTTTATAATTCAATCAATTTTTTTAGTTTCTGTGTTGAGGCTGTAGTACGTTGATTTTCTGTCTTGTTGTCTTAACAAATGCATTTATAAGGATTAGAGACAGTATAGCAGTTAGGATTCGTGCCTATGAAGTGCTAGACCCAGGTTCAATTTTCAGCACCATGTGGTCCCCTTTGCAACAGTTGGTGCAACTCTCGAGGCACAAAGCATCAATAGGTGTGACTCTGGAGGCTCTTAGCACTACTGGGATGGCCTGAGTATTCTCGGCACCACCGGACACAGGCAGCGTCACATCCTCAGGCCTTTTCTCTGAATTGCCAGAATAGTTGGCCGAGAATCACCATTGGGGCCTCTGGACTTTCTGAGTACCAGTTGAGAGGACCCCCAAAATAAATTTTAAAAATGTATTTACAGATATACATGTAACCTCTAGATATTCCTGGTTTGCACCTCTTACTTCTAAACACCCTTTTGTTGTCATTTTCTTTGAAATTTTGAGTTATTTGGTGATAAATTTTTAATTTTCGTACTTAAATAACTTTTATTGTTGATTTTTTATTAATTGGATTTTAAAAGCAATTTTACTGTTTATAAAATGTTTTACATTTATATATGTATGCATATATGCTTCACATATGTATATTTTTATCCTCATAGTCATCAGTAGAGGTAAATGCTATTACAGTTTGCATATTTAAAACACCAGGGTTATGTGGGGATATTGGTGTTGGGAAATCTACACTGGTGAAGGGACAGGTGTTGGAACATTATATGACCGAAACTCAACCATGAACAAATTTCTAACTGTGTATCTCACTGTTATTTTATTTTAAAGATTTAAATAAAAAATTATAAACAAGGGCCAAAGAGATAGTATAGCAGGTAGAGCATTTGCATGAAGCCGATCTGAGTTCAATCCCTGGCACTCCATATGCCCCCCTTGACCCCACCAGGAGTGATTCCTGAGTGTAGAGCCAGGAGTAAGACCTGAATACAGTGAGGTATGGCCCTCAACTGTCTCTCCCCCAAATATTGCAATAGGTTATGGTTGATATGATTACACTGATGTTTTAAAAATTTGTTGGTACTATTTTTAGCTTACTGTGGTATACATCTCTTTGTAGACATGCCATAATGATTAAAATAATGCACAGTACATATTTTGATTTATTTGACTCCAATTATTATGCATGTGTAATAGCACTGCACTGTCGTTCATCAATTTGCTCGAGCAAGCACCAGTAATATCTCCATTGTGAGACTTGTTGTTACTGTTTTCGTCATATCGAATATGCCATGGGTAGCTTGCCAGGCTCTGCCGTGTGGGCGGGATACTCTGGGTAGCTTGCTAGGCTCTCCGAGAGGGATGGAGGAATCGAACCCAGGTTGGCCAAGTGCAAGGCAATGCCCTACCCACTGTGCTATCACTCCAGCCGACATGTATGTACAATGTATATGTATTTTCAATTGTATTCAATTCCCAGCACCCCATGTGGTTCTCTGAGCCCCATCAGGGGTGATCCTGAGAATAATAGCTCACATTACTATTCTGCTTCTCTCCAACATTTTATGCATTTTAGATATCTTATTATTCCCATGTGGGGGTACTTTTTCTGTTAGAGAAGTACCTTAAGTATTTCTTGTAGAACCTGTTTACTAGCCACAAATTCTTTTAACTGTCATCTGCTGAAAAGCTCTTTATTCCTCCTTCGAATCTGAATAATAACCTTCTGAATAGAATGTCCTTGTTGGAAGACTCTCGATGCAGCCACTAGTTCAGATCATGTCAGTCCCTTCTGATCCAAAAAGTTTCTATAGAGAAACTTCGTCAATAGTCTTATTGGGAATCCATCTTATGTAACTGCTACTTTTAATATTCTCTTTATTGTGATTCTTTTCATTTTTATCATAATGTGTCTTGTTGAACATCTGTTTGGGTTTATTTTTTTGTGAAACTCTGAGCTTTCTGGATCTGAACATCTAGTTTTTTTCTGAGGTTAGGGAGGTTCCCTTCTATTACTTCTTCAAGTAAGAATCTCTTTCTCTTGAACATTCATGATGTGAATACTGTTCCTCTTGATGATGCTGTCTTATATAAGTCATGTTTTTCTTGCTTTTAATTCTTATTTTTCTGCTGATATTTTTATACAGTTTCTACTACTTTACCTTCAGAGTGATTTATTTAATATTTAATTTTCTCCCACGTGCTGGAGCAGCCTTCTATTGTGTTATTTAGTTCAGCTACTATATTCTTCAGCTCTATGAATTCTGTTGTAACTTTTCTCAAACTCTTTTTCATATTCTGCCTTTGTTGAATTTCTCTTCCATTTATCTCATTTCAGAGAGCATCACTAGGACTGTTGCTTTGAAGTCTTCTTCAGATAGCTTGAAAAGCTCTTCTATATTAAGATTTCTTTCCAGACTGGTATCTTCTCCCTAGGCATGGGTGGATTTCTCTGCCTCACCATTATGTTTGGTGCTTGATAAGGACCCAAGGTAAGAGGGGCCAGGCAGTCACAGAAACCTCTCTGATGTTGCTCTAAGTTCCAACACAGACCAGGGGGTTGAAATAGAGAATATCTGGGGCACGTATTCTAGGAGGCCTAAGTTATCTTTTGTCACTTTGACCTTGGTGGTTCTGGGTAACTCCTGATGAGGGGAGTTTAAGAGGAAGAGGGGGGCTGGAACAATAGTACAGCAGGTAGGGCATTTGCCTTGCATGCAGCTGACCCGGGTTCGATTCCCAGCATCCCATATGGTCCCCTGAGTACCACCAGGAGTAATTCCTGAGTGCAAAGTCAGGAGTAACCCCTGTGCATTGCCAAGTGTGACCCAAAAAGGAAAAAAAAAAGAGAAAGAGGGGCCTCATTCTGCTGGTGACAGAGTACACTTCTGGTCTGTTAGGGAGCAAATTATGACTGTTGAAAGGTTGGAAAAGGAGCACAGGGATAGAGCCTGTCAGCAGCTTTTGAGACATCTCCTTAACTCCTCTCCTATCTCTCTGGCCAAAGGGCTGATTTAGCTTTATAGTAAAGTCAAAGCTGTAATTAAAAAAATCAATTTGATCTGCTGATAACACAAATGCCCAACAGAACATACTTTAGCCCTCCATAAAGGAAGATAGTAAAATCTCATCACTCAACAACTGACATTGACAATGTCAGGGATTTAAAACCACTCAAACCATGAAATATCTGGGGTTCTATTCGATATGTGTTGCAACTTGCTTACATTGCAGCTACTTCTTATTATGTCTTCTGAGATTCACATTAGTGACATCATTCTGAAAGCTTGAAGCTGATCAAGGTGGGGATAGTTACAGAAATTGGCACACAGTACAGATTTTTGGCTGTGCCCCTTCTCCACCTGGCAAAGTTGGCTCACCTGTACTTCTCTACATAGATGTAACAAAATATGGATTGACCTCATATCAAACCATTGGTGATAAAATTAAAGAACACTTAAATAAATGGAGAGATGATTTGTTCATACTTGGGAAGAGTCACACTGTTAAGATGTCAATTCTCCCTAAAGAATTCTATAGATTCAATTGAATCCTCAGAAACCCCCCATCAGGTTAATATTAAATTTATGAAGATAACAAAATTGAGAAACAATCTGGAGGACCAATACATACATTATTTTAATATTGACACTAAAGCTGTATTTATTAAGATAGCATAGTTTTGGTAGATGATAAGCCATATAGATCAGTTAACTAGAAGAAAATCATGGGGCATGGGGGTTAGCACATTTGGAGTCCAGTGGATAAGTCTCACTCTGGGAAAAAACCTTTGTAATCATGGTATCTCCCCTGCCAGGTAAGTATAAAATGATTTTTAAAACACTTGATGGTCAAATAATTAGCTTGGTTTTTAAATGATTTTCGACCACGAGTGTGGAAAGGTTGGACTGCAGCTGAATCTCAACAAAATGATTTTTATTAAAAATGAACTAGTCCCTGAGTTCCATTTGTTCTCAACAGAATGAACATCTCCGAATGCAGCAGCTATCTGTACCTGAGTCAAGAACTCAACGTGAGGAATGACTTGGCGCCAGAACTGTGCAGGAGGAAGAGAGCAGCGTGGAACGCCTTCAAAAGTGTTGAAGAAGTTGTTAAGAGAACAAAGAACCTCTAGCTCTGGGCACATCTTTTCGACTCCACCGTTCTTCCTGCACTAACATATGCCTCAGAGACCTGGGCCCTATGAAAACAGGATGAGAATGCTGTTCGGGTCTCTCAAAGAGGAATCAAAAGAGCTATGTTAGGAGTATCATGTTTCACTCAAGTGAAAGAAGGAATCTGGAGTTCCGGCCTCCGTCGATGAGGACCCATTTGGGTTGGAAGATGTGAGCTGAAAGTAGACTATAGTCTGAACATGATGGCCACTCAATACCTCTATTGCAAACTACAACACCCAAAAGGAGAGAGAACAAAGGGGAATGCCCTGCCACAGAGGCAGGATGGGGTAGTGGGGAATGGCGTGGAGGTGGTGAGAGGGATACTGGGATCATTGGTGGAGGTGAATGGGCACTGGTGGAGGGATGCGTAAACGATCACTGTATGAGTAAAATGCAAACACAAAAGTTCATAAGTTTGTAACTGTATATCACAGTGATTCCCTAATAAAAAAATTTTTTAAAAAAAGAATCAGGGATGCTGTCTTGTTTGCCAAGGCATCAAAAATCAGATGGGCCAGACACGTAATGTGATTCAGAGACAACCGCTGGACTAGAGTTCTTACCGACTGGATTCCATATGACATCAAAAGACCACGTGGCTGCCCACCAATGAGATGGTCAGACTTCTTCGTCAAAACTCTGAATGAACTATTTGAGGCTCTTCCTGTTCCTGGAGCAAGCAGGTTTGGGCTACACTCGCACATGACAGGGACAAATGGAGATGTTACTGGCGCCCGCTCAAGCAAATCGAAGATCAACGGGATGACAGGTGACAAGTGACAAGTGACATTAGATGATTTAATTCAGTTATCTTGATATTGAAAATGTCAGCTTCCCACTTTCTAGTTAATTTTCTTAATGTTTTCATATTATAACATCTTTTTTTAATGAAAAATATAGGGGAATACCATTACTTAGCTCCTGAATCCTTGGATATTCTAACAACTGCTTTTACTAAGTAAATAAACCCAGGAATAAATGAAATGTGGTTTACTGCTTATGCTTCCTGGAATTTCCTGCAGCCAACTCATAATTATAGCATCTCAAAGTTAGAAATTCTTCAGATGACCACACTGCATTTTTTCCTGTGGGCCAGTAGCAAATTTGTAAAGGTTAGACTAAAGGACTAAGACATCAGTGAATCTTGTGGCAAAGATGGGCAAAGCCCACTTCAAAGGATGTTCTGATACTCAACTGGTTTCTTTGAAGAGAATTCATTACCTTGAAAAATGTCTTGAAAACTTTCTGATGAGAGCAGAAAAGCCAGAGAAGGTCGTTTCCCTTTCATTTTATTACAAATGGGGTCATATTAGCAATGTCATGCTTATACCTGTTTAACAATCAGCTCTCCAATATATATTTAACATATACATCAGTATATCTGTATATATGTATATCTACATATCAACATGTAGATATGTAGATATATATACACACACACACATATATATATATAGCAATTTGTGGTGTTTGCCAACTTTCATGGTGTAAATATTCCCACTATGATTTCAAGGTGTCATTGCTAAACACAGAATTGGAAGAGAGGTCAAGAATAGCTTTTCTGGGTGGATAGATATTTCTCAGACCTCCACATGACCTCTTGGCACTGTCAGTAGTTTTCAGATCGGGACACCCACCATTAATAAAACTCTTACCACCACTTTTCAATCAATCATGCTGTCCTATTCTCAGACAACTGTGCCTCACTTCTACCCCTTTGTCTACTCTGTCTCTTACTTCTGTCATTTATGTGTCTAAAATGAGCTACTGTCTCCTCACTTACTAAAGATTCAAACCCTAAGAGCCATCTTTGCAAACTTCCTCCTCTTTTTAAAATTTCTTTTATTTTATAAGGTAGTTCACAGTATTTGATTACATTTAATAGTCAATCATCAATCCCACCACCATTATACCTTCCCACCTCCATATTTGGGATGTTTCCATCCCAAGCCCTAATCCCTGTCCCGAAGCACAACAAAAGTAGATATATTTTGTACTGTTTGTTATGAAAAACTACTGAAAATGCTACAAAAAAGTATCCATAGAAGAAATAGTGTGAAGATTGTTCTATTTTGGCAGGGGTCATTAAGGCTGTCTTTAGGATATCACTAACTTGTTGTTAAAGGTTGAGTGATGTGAACTTTTGTATATATATATCTTAAAATATATATATATATATTCACACATATATGTTTCTCTCTATGATTGGTTGCCTACTATTTGAACCCCATCATATGTGGTGTGGTACTCTTGGAGAATGGGTAGGGAGTGTCTTATGATGTGTCACTTGGCCACAAATGTGGTTGCTCGGTCCAGGAATACCAATTCCAGGAATACACTACTGCGTGAGGCTCGACCTGAGCATGTGAGGAAAGGCCTTGAGTGTGGTGATGGTTGGGTTGTGGAGGTTTTTGGCTACCGGGGCTGGGTCTCGGGGTGGGGAGGGTACTCACCCGCCCCTCTCTGAGGCGCCCCGAGTGAAACAACATGATGTGGGGTCCAGTGGCATGACTATGGCAGGCATCATGTTGCTCCCTTCCAGGAGAGAAAACTGCGAATTGGATGGTGGCTGATGACAAGATTATCTGGCGCTGGCAAGACCTCCTCTTTGTTAATACCAGATGGATTACCAGATACTACTGACTTCACTTTCAAAGAGTTTTTTGTTTGGGGGTGTTTTTTTGTTTTTTTTGTTGTTGTTGTTGTTGTTGTTGTTGTTTTGGTGGGGAAAGGGTTGAACTATTACTGGAGGTACTCAGCTACTTACTGGTTCTGTGCTCAGGGATCTCTTCTGACAGGCCTCTGAGGACCACTTGTGGTGTCAGGGATCAAATCAGGGTTGATCATGTGAAAGGCAAATGTTTTCCTTGTAATACCATTTCTCCAGTCCTGGTGCTCAATAAATATTTTCTGAAAGAATTAATGAGTTTTTAAAAAATGAAACATCAAACTTTCAGATAAACCTAAAGAACTCATATATTTTGGATATGTATAAAGGTAGAATTATAATGGTTGTTGACATTGGAGATGTGATTAAAAATAGTTACATAGGGCAGCAAAAGGATGTGAGGGTGCTCTTGGGAAGGTGGGAAGCACTGGCCCCGCTGGCCGCCGAAATGTGATCCTGGGGGCCGCACATGTGCTGCCTCACCACAGCTGCACGAGCATGATTCCAGAGGCCAGCTAAACTACTTTTGGTATTGGCAGCTCCTTGCAGAATGTCTCCAGACTGAGAACTAAGCCGTGGCCCCATGCCTTCCCAGGAGGGGAAAGGTCTCTCGGAAAGGTCTATGTCTCTCTCTCTCTCTCTCTCTCTCTCTCTCTCTCTCTCTCTCTCTCACACACACACACACACACACACACACACCCCTTTTCCTTGCGGGGGGGGGGGAGGGGGAAGGGCGTGGCGACCGCCATACTATGAGGACCACTAATGAGAGATACAAGCTTGCAATGATCCAATTTCTGGAAGAAATTTCCCTGGACTTAGTTGCTAAAATACAGAAATCCAAGGTGAAGAGACCTCATATCTCTTCACCACAGGTCTGACTCTAACGGGGAACTCCTAACAATAATAGTGAGTTTTTTGTTGAAATGTTGAATGTAACCAAAGTAAAGAGAAAGTGAAATTTATCAGTTACTGGGGGGGGAGAGATGGGTTTTTGTTTGTTTGTTTGTTTGTTTTTGGTGGTAGAATATGGGCACTGGTGAAGGGATAGTTGTTTCAGCATTGTATAACTGAGACTTAAGCCTGAAAGCATTGTAATTTTCCACATGGTGATTCAATTAAAAAAAATTTTTTTTAAAGTTACATAATTCTTTTGGCAATTTCACCCCCTTTTAAAAACTTCAAGTGTAGGTGTATAGCCACAAACCTCCATTTATTTATTCATTTTTACTTTTTTTATTAAACCACCAAGAATTAAAAAGTGATAGTTCACTTTTTTAACAATATAGAATTGGATTAATTTATTCTGAAAAGAAAGCTTAAAAAGCAAACCAAGGAAAAGCATGAACTTCCCTGAAAATGATGAAAAACCAACAACCAAGTTATACTCCCACCTAAAAGATTCCTTTTTGTGAAGAAGTTGAACATCAAGGTGAGATCCCATGCTCCAAGCAAGAATCAATTCTGCCACTTAATTTACCAAGAGAACAAAAAACTTCTTAACTCGTCATTTGGAAGTTGGAAATCATGGACACTAACATTGCAGGTAGATAGCTAGGGGCCCTAGTATTATTCAGTGGGGGTGGAAGACTTCTACTCAATATTCATGCTGTTCAGTGCTACTTGACCAACCAGGATGGATGGTTCAATGCTCATGCCTGGCGATCCAATGCCACTCAGAACCAGTGGTTTTGGGAGATACTAGGGTCACTATAGCGGAAATCCATGTAATGACAGAGATTGAACTTGAAGGCCTTGTTTCAACCCATTAAATTATCTCTCTGACCCTATTTGCTAAATCGTTTTTAATTTAACCAAAGAACAGTAATTTACAAGGTTTAGTTTTAAGCATATCATATTTCAATATCAATCCCACCATAAGTGTCAACTTCCCTCCACCAATGTTCCCATACTCTATCCCCCCTTACCTACCTATCCCCCGCTTAGCACCTTGACAGGCACATACAAAGTTCAGTGGTTGCAAGTTAGATCTCATATTCTCAGTGTTGTTTAATCTCTGTTTGGATATATAGCAATACCGCTCTCCTACATCACCTGTATAATCAAAGCCCCAACCCCTGTTCCCCATTACTTTCCTTTCTTGTCTTCTTATTTTCACCCCTTTGATTTCTTTCCTTCTTTGTCTTTTTCCCATCTAAGTTCTGGGGCCAAGGGGAATCTAAGTATCCTCTGTTTACTATATTACATTTCCTTATACAATTACATATACCACAGATAAGTAAGATCATCTTTCTTCTTTTGGTTTACTTTGCTCAACATGATATCTTCCAGTTCCAACCATGTTACAGAAAATTGCATGATTTCATCATTCTTTGCAGCTGCATAGTATTCTATTGTGTATACATACCATATCTTCATAACCCGTTCATCTGTCATTGGACACCTAGGTTGATGGTATATTTTAGCTATGGTACTAAGTACAGAAATGAACAATGGTGTGCATACATCCTTTTCAGTGAATTGTTTATGTCCTGGGGTATATGTCCAAAAGTAGAATTGATGGATAATATGGCAGCTCAGTTATAAGTTTACTGAGGACCCTTTTTTCTTTTTTCCACAAGAGTTGAACCAGGCAACATTTACACCAACAGTAGGTAAGAGTTCCTTTTATACCATATCCCTGCCAATACAGATTGCTCCTACTGTTTTTATTATGTGCCATACTTCATTGTCACCTTTGTTTGGATTTCCCTAATGATAAGTGATGCAGAGCATTTTATGATGTGCTTATCACTGTATTCTTCTGAGAAGTGTCTGTTCACTTCCTCTATTTTTGTTCTGTTTTGTTTTGTTTTGTTAGGGGGTGGGAAGCACCTGGCAGTGCTCAGGGGCTACTCCTAGCTCTGTACTCAGAAATCTTTCCTGCCTTGGGGGACATATTGGATGATGAAGATCGAACCCGGTTCAGCTGTGTGCAAGGCAAGCACCCTACCCGCTGTACTACCTCTCCGGTCCTATGTTCCCCATTTTTTTAGCCAAGTTTTTAGGTTTTTTATTTTTGGTCAATCTTTGTCAATACTTTATATAAGCTGGATGTCAACCTTTTATCTTATGTATTAAATGTAAATACTTTTTCCATTCAGTTAGCTGTCTTTTAGTCTTAATCTGTGTTTCTTTTGCCATGTAGAGGCCCTTTAATTTTGTGCAGTCATGTTTGTGTAGGACTGGAGCCATAGCACAGCAGATAGGGCGTTTGCCTTGCACATGGCTGACCCAAATTGGATTCCTTCATCCCTCTCGGAGAGCCTGGCAAACTACCCGGGTTTGATTCCTCCATCCCTCTCAGAGACCCCAGTAAGCTACCAAGAGTATCCCGCCCGCATGGCAGAGCCTGGCAAGCTACCCGTGGTGTATTCAATATGCCAAAAACAGTAACAACAAGTCTCACAATGGAGACATTACTGGTGCCTGCTTGAGCAAATCGATGAACAAAAGAATGACAGTGCTACAATGCCTGTTTGCGTATTTTTCATTTTGATGCCTTTGCCTGGCCTTACTTTTTATGGCATTTTTTTGTTTGTCTTTGGGCTACTTACTCCTGGCTCTTGTACTCAGGGATATAGAGCCCATATGGATGGTATGCTTGGGATCAAACCTGGGTTGAGCACATGCAAGGCAAGCACCCTGGCCCCTGATGGATTTCTTTTTAGAACAAGTTTATGTTCACACAACAATAAGCAGAAGGTGCACAGATTTCCCATACACGCTGTGCCTACACTTGTACTGCCTCTCACAGTGCCAACATCTCCACCAGCTGATAAGCTTACATTAGCACACACACACACACACACACACACACACACACACACACACACACACAAAGCTAGCTAGCATATAGATTTCAGTTTTCACTCTCTACATTCTGTGGGTTTGATCAAATGTGATTTTTTTTCAGTCTCCATAAATTCCTTTTCCCGTAATTATCAGGAAGTTGAAACAATATGTGTCTTTCCAAATTGGCTTATTATTTTTGTCTTTTTCTTTGTTTGTGGATCATACCTGACAATGTTCAGGGATTTCTCATAGTTCTGCATTTTGGGATCATTCCTGGTGGGCTTGGGGAACCATATGTGGTGTCGGGGATCAAACCTGTGTGGGCTGCATGCAAGGACAAGAGCCCTCTCTACCTGCTCTACTATTGCTCCAGCCCCAGATAGGTTTAATTCATTTAAGTTTAATCCATATCTCTTCATCACTTAGAAGCTCACTTATTTCAGTGCTAAGTGATGGTCCATTTGTTTGAGCAATCAGTTTACTTATCCACTCAGCTACTAAAGGACATTTAGGTTGCCTTCAAGTATTGACAAATGAATAGTTGTCAATCACAGAAAGGCTTTTGTGCGGACAAGTCGAGATTTTTGGTTTGGTTTCGGTTTTTGTTTTGATTTGAGGCCATATCTGGTGGTGTTCAGGGCTTCCCCCTGGCTCTGTGCTCAGAGGTCACTCCTGGTAGTGCTCAGAAGAACTTATAGATGTTGGGACTCAAACCCAGTTTGATTACATGCTAGGCAAGCACCTTATCCACTATACTATCTCTCTGGCTTCTATAAGGATAAGTTTTAAACTCCCCTGATTAAATACCAAAGAATTTTTGTATCCTCTGGTAAGAATATCGTTGTGGGTTGCTGAGAAAGCTCAATGAGCTGGAGTGCATTCTTCAGATATAGGGGGACCAAATTTGGTCTTGAGCCCCAAGCTGGAAGTATCCCCTAAATACTGAGAGATGTCACACAAGCACACACATTAAAAGACCGGAGATTACATTTAGTTTTATAAGATGCTGCCTAAACTCTAAAGCTGCTGTACCTTTTCCTTTTCCACTAGCCATGGGGTATTTCCTGTTGTTCCACATCTTCTCCAGCAGCTGTTGGTCTCAATCATCTGGATTTGGACATTCTTATAGTATGCAGAGCTGCCATTATGGTTTTAATATTCATATCATTCATGATATAAAATGTGGATCACATTTTTCTATATTTTATTGTATCTATGTGTCTTCATTGATGAAGTATCTGTTAAGATTGTTGTCTCATATTGTGACCTGGCTTTTCATTATTATTGACTATTTTGGTTTTTGAGTTTTTTGTTCTCTTTTGGCTACACCCGGCAATGCTCAGGGGTTACTCCTGGCTCTTCACTTAAAAATGACTCCTGGTGTTGCTTGGTGTTGTAACATCTCAAGCTGCAAGAAGAGTTATTGTTCTTTCTCCATCATGTCCTCAGCAGCACCTCCTGCCCTCTCCCCGCAGCCCCATTCTCTAACCTACAGGCATACCTCATTTTACTGTAATTTACTTCATGGTGTTCCCAGGAAGTTGTATTTTTTTTAACAAATTGAAGGCTCTGGACAACCCTGCAAAGAGTACATCCATTAACGGTTTTCCATAACAGGTGCTCCCTTTGTGTCGCTATGTAAACTTTGATTAAAGTGTACACACTGCTTTCTTTTAGACACAGTGCTCTTGCATACTTAACAGACTAACAGGACTAACGGGATAGTGTAAACAGAACTTTTATATGCACTGAGAAACAAAAACATTAATTTTATTTGCTTTATTGCCATATTTGTTTTTACTGCAGCAGTCTGGAATTGAATCTATAATACATCCTAGGTGTGCCGATAGTTTGTTTGCAGTGCCAGGAATTGAACAAAGAGCCTCAAACATGTGAGGTGTGAGCTATTTCTTTGAGCCTGTGGTATGAACCCAATGGGTTTGGTGCTCAGGTATCTACCACCAGAGTCACAATATGGTGGTATTTGGGCATGTGAAACCGGGGATCAAACTCAGGGCTTCACACATGATAAGCACGTGCTCGACCACTTGATACATACTCTATCCCAGAAACATTCCTTTCTATGACTCTAACTAGTAATAGACAACCACTAATATCTTCCTTTTTCTAGGGATTTGCCTGTTCTGAGCATTACATATAAACAGAATCATGTAACACATGGTACTTTGTGGGGTTTTTTTTTGTTTTTTTTTTTGCTTTTTGGGTCACACCCGACGATGCACAAGAGCTATTCCTGGCTCTGCGCTCAGGAATTACCCCCAGTGGTGCACAGGGGACCATATGGGATGCTGGGAATCGAACCCGGGTCGGCTGCAAGCAAGGCAAATGCCCTACCCACTGTGCAATTGCTCCAGCTCCAGACACATGGTACTTTGTAACTGGATTCTTTCACTTAATATTCCACATAAAGTTTCAAGTGCCATCCTTGTTGTCACATGAGTAAGAGTTTTATTTCTTTTGATTGAATGCTATACCTTTAAATGGTTATAACACATCTTATTTATTCATTCAACCATCTAACTTTTTCAAATAGACGTTTACCCAATCTGCTGATTATAATGTGCCTTTGACCACCTTTTCAGAACACTTCAATCACCAATTCCTAAGTCTTTGGGGGATTCTTCTGTGTGATTTATGTGTTTCTCAATTTTTTAACCACTTCTATTAAGTTGAGAATTCTCAGGGCTTTAATGCAACTATCACCCAATTGGTGTTTTCCAGCAATCAAATTTTTATTTATTCTTTTTGTCTCTTTGTTGGCTGGATAACAGAGTGGGTAGGGCATTTGCCTTGCACACAGCCAACCCAGGTTCGATTCCTCTGTCCCTCTCGGAGAGCCCGGCAAGCTACTGAGAGTATCCTGCCTGCACAGCAGAGCCTGGCAAACTACTCGTGTCTTATTCAATATGCCAAAAACAGTAACAAGTCTCACAGTGGAGACATTACTGGTGCCTGCTCAAGCAAATTGATGAACAGTGGGACAACAGTGCTTCAGTGCAGTGCTACCCTTTCCCTAAATCTCTTTATTTATACTTTGGAACAATTTAGAAGGAAATAAAGGCTAATATATATATATTTAATTTACCATCACTGTATCACTGTCATCTCGTTGCGCATCGATTTGCTCGAGTGGGCACCAGTAATGTCTCCATTGTGAAACTTGTTACTGGTTTTGGCATATCAAATACACCACAGGTAGCTTGCCAGGCTCTGCCGTGCGGGCGAGATACTCTCAGTAGCTTGCCAGGCTCTCAGAGAGGGGTGGAGAAATCAAACCCGGGTTGGCCTCGTGCAAGGCAAATGTCCTACCCGCTGTGCTATTGCTCCAGCCCATTCAACTAAAATGCCAAAAACCATCATTTCATAAGATGGTTTTTAAATTTGACTTGGTGAAATTAAAAATAAAACACACACCCTTTAAATACCCCTGCCAAAACCCAACTATAAACAATTAACTTAGACAAATCTATTCATACAAAAGCGTTAAATAATAGGCAGAGGCTCCAGGGATAGCTCAATATAAAGCAGCAGCCTTGTAGTATGAGACAATGAGTTTAATCGTGGACACCACCCACATGCTGAGTGTGATTTCTGTGGCACTCCATTTGTAATGTCTGGTGCCACAACAAAGTGTGTGCTCTACACTGAAGTACGAACAACTGTGTGGAAGCAGCACAGCTAAAGTGAGTCAGTAACAAAGCGAAGCATATGCTACCCTTGGTCATCACAACAGCAAAGAGACTGGGCACAAGTGCCTATATTCAGTTATATCAAACTGTCTATCGCCATGCATCATAGCTCTTGTTTTTGTTTTAGACAAATATGATTCAATGGGCTGGACAATATTATAGCGGGTGGACAATTGCTTTGCATGCAGCCAACCTGAGTTCAATCCCCAGCACCCCATTTGGTTCCCCGAGTCCTGCCAGGAGTGATTCTTGAGTGCAGAGGTAGGAGTAATCCCTGAGCAATTGAATCCCAAAATGGATTAGCTCCCTACAGAGATGTCTCTATAACCCAATCACTTAGAATTCCAGAAGCACGTGGCCGCTTTTGTGGCAGAGTGACCTCTCATGATATGCAAAATGAACAATGGAAAATAAATGACCTAGCATCTTCCCCTGGCAGGCAGTCTTGAATGGTAGTGAGAAAATTTAAGCAAAATATGATGCCCAAAAGTAGGGAGAGAGTATCAGGGAAATTGTCTGCCATAAAGGCAGGGTGGGGGCTGAGATGGGGGGCGGGGATAATGGTGTCATTAGTGGTGGAGGATTTGCACTGGTGGAGGGATGGGTGTTCGATAATTGTATGACTGAAACTCAAACATAAAAGCTTTGTAACTATATCTCGCGGTGATTCAATAAAAATAAATAAATAAATGAAATATTTCCTATTTTGAGGCCAGAGAGGTAGTACAGTGGACAGGGCACTTGCCTTGCATGTGCCCATCCCTGATTTAATCCCTGACATCCCATATGGTCCTCTGAGCCCCATCAGGAGTGATCCCTGAGCTCAGAGCCAGGAATAAGCCCTGAGCACTGCAAAAAAAAAAACAAAAAAACAACTATAAGATATCTCCTATTTGAGGGTCCAAGAGATGGCTCAGTGGGCTGGACACATGTTTTGCATGCTGTGGGCTCAGGTTCAAACCCCAGCAGTGCATAGTTTTCTGAGCACCATTGGGGACCCCCACTCCTCCCCCAAAAAATTTCCTATTTTGTCACTGCATAGTATTGTCTCCCAGTTTGTAGTTGCACCTTACATCTATGGATCAATACTCATCTATGTCTGAAAAACGTAGCTTAATTGAACAGGTACACAAATCTGGGGGAGGACATGAACATTTCAAGTTCTCATCCAAAATCTTCTGACTTACTGTACAGGTCATTATCTAGTCACTCTGTCTTTTCTTGGTTTCAACATGTAAAGAATGCCTATTAGTTTCTCAAAGACTCAATGAGAGAGGGAAAGTGATGGTCAAAAGGAAAACAGAGAATAACAAATTCCACTCAATCATTCTGACCTGTCCATAGCAGGAAAAAAAAATGGTAGTACTGGAAAGCCCAGAATGTCCTTAGCCAGAACCAAAGTCTTGTTATTGTTACAAAGAAAGGGAATAATGTTCAATTTAAAATTCACACATTCCAAATCACGGTCTTCCAAGTCTTTTTCCTGCAGCCAAGCCTATTGGTGGGAGCCAGGTCTAGAGAAAAGTTTCCAAAAAGCAGATTTTGCCAAAGGTTGCTTTTAAACCTGCAGAGAGTACAGTTCAGTTGTTGTTGTTATTGTTGCCATTTTAAGAACATTTTCATTTCTTTTTCCACAGAATTTTATGGCCTCTGTTCATTTTTCTTTTCCAGGTTAGAGTGTATTAATTTATTTTTTGCAGTCAGATATGAGGAACAGACTGTTTTCTTTCTTTTATTTATTTTTGGTACTTTTCTTACAAAATTCTTTCAACTTGTAGGTGGAGCCAAAGTCTAAGGTCAAGTTTTAAAGAATAGAGTTTTCTTACACGATCATTAAATTACCAAGAAAGAATGAGGCACTAAAATCCACTTTCTGACAATCTTGAGAAGTTAATACATGCCAAAAGAGAGCAGGGATTATTGATTTTAATCGGTGCTTGGACAAGTGGCCTCTGTGGCCCAATGTCCTGGCACTCAGAGAAGGGCCCTGGGCCCTGTGTCTGTTGGGGATAGTTTTGTAAACTGAAAACAACCTCTGCAAGTGCACTGGTTTTAGAGGAATCTGCAAGAAAATTGCCTTCCTTCTCCTCACAACGTGTCATTACAGAAAAATAGACACCCCTACATTCCAGTCCAATTTTCATTGAATTCTGCAAGCCTGTAAATTTTACCATGAGGTAAGCAGCTGATTCAGACTTGCAGAATTCTTTGGGGGCCACAGATACTGGTTTTTGATTTGTTTTGGTTTTGGATTTGGGGGCACACCCAGTGGTGTTGAGGGCTTACTCATGGCTCTGTGCACAGGGATCACTCTTGGCAGGGCTCAGAGGGACCGTTTTGTGGTTCGGGGGATGGAACCCAGGTCCTCTGTGTGCAAGGCAGTGCTTACCCACTGCAATATCTCTCAGTCCAACACAGGCTCTGCTTTAAAATAGATACTCTCCATTGGGTTGCTCAGTGTTATGCTGCGAGGGTTATGGAATAAATGGGGCTCTGTCTGATGAGAACTCCCAGTCCTGGTAAACAAGAACTGAGATGCTTAGTGGTCAAAGTGGCTGCCTTGTATTTTAAAGGTTAGGAGTTCAAATCTTGTGGGTTTGCCCTGGAGTTAAAGTATGTATGTACCTCGTCAGAAAAGCCATAACATTGCACGACACAATCTGGCATACCCACAGCTAAATTCTGGTCACAATTAATTAAACAAATGTTTCCTAAGGAATTCTGAATGAAGGGTCCACATTCCAGTAGGCACAGGAAAGTTTCATTTCTTAAGTTTCCTGTCCCCTGCCGCGTATATATTCCTGAATTCCATCACGTAGACAAGAGCTCATACTTGTCACATTCCTTAAATTTTGGTATATCTAGACCCCCAGGCTTCCTTTCCTTCTTCATTTTCTTTATTCTTGTTTTTCCAGGTACACAGTAATTTTAGACTTAAGGACTTGCTCCTTGCACTAATGGCCCAGAAATAGACCCTATTGGGAAAATACATAAGCTGTATCAATAATTCTAATTGTAGTGATCAAAGCTTCACAATACCTCAGTTGCCTTTTGTTTCTTTAATTTTTACTGTGTATTAGTGCTTTACATTTATGATCTCTCTTTATACTCATCATTATTAATTAAGGTAAATTCTGAGGACATTTTGCATATTTAAAAAGTGAGACCCAGAGGCTGGAGACACAGTACAGTGGGGAAGGCACTTGCCTTGCAAGCAGCTGACAGGGGGTGAACCCTGGCATCTCTTATGGTCCCCCAAGCCTTGTTAGGAGTGACCCTTGAGCACAGAGCCAGGAATAAACCATGAGCACAGCAGTTTGAGTTCAAAAAAACCCAAAACCAATACAAAACAAAACCCAGGGACAAGATAGCAGATAAAGTACCTGCCTTGCACAAGTTGCACATGATTGACCTGCATTTGATCCTTCAAATGTATCATCACCTGTATCATCCCTTGAGCACTGACAGGAGTGATTCCTGAGTGCAGAGCCTGGTGTAACCTCTGAGCACTGCTAGCTGTGGCCTCAAAAATACAAAATAAAGTTAACTTAAAAATGAGACTCAGAGATATTAGAAGAGTTGTTTACCACCATTCAGTGAGTCAGTATCAAAGCTGGTACGTGAGCTCTAAATGGTTTTATCACAATCCTGCTCCTACCACAATCCTGCTCCAGGTTTTGTTGCTGTTATAACTTTATATGTGCTGTGCTTGGCAATGCCAGAATCATCGTGAAAATAAAATGTATGCTGAAATTCCTTAGAACACTTAGAAGTAATCACAGCTGATTGATCTAATTATCTATGCCCTCATTCCCTTCTACCCACCCACGAATAAAGGGAAATAGCTAAATCTTTACGCCTTCTGCTCTAAGAATGCCTGCAATTAGAAATACCCCAGTATTGTGACCTGAAGTTGCCTCAACAGGAAGTTCTGCTTTTCAAATTAAGACTCTAGTCACTTTCTTTCCAGTTGTTCTTATTGCCAATGGGACTGTGGGCAAATCACTCCCAGGAAAGCTGTCTGTGCATGGAGAAATGGAGATATATGAGATGAAGACAATAAGAATACAGACTACCTAGCTACCTGGAGGGAAACAGTGTTGAGAAAAACAAGATAATGTCTATCATGTGCCTTGAATGTCTAGAAAGAAAGCTATGGTTTACATACAAGGGTGCAATTATATTGAGTTAGCAGTGATATCATCGTCTATATTTTACATGTCTGGTTGGTGCTTAAGACACTGCTGAATGTACTTTGGCTCACATGTGTGATGTTTTGAGGACATGATAATGTTCCAATAAATTAGCAGAAGTACCTAAATTAGAAATGTAAGCCATCCTCTTTATAAAATTCCTGTAGGACTGAAATTTATTTTAGACTCTCTTCTCCAGCTGCACTGTGGTTGGGACCCCCTCCAAGGTTCACAAAGTCCTCCTTTTTACTTCCTTATGGATTCAGTGATTCCTTTTCTAGAAACGAGGCAACAGCAAGGAGGTGACCTGGAGAGGAAAGAAAAGGAACCTAGTGCTACTAAAGAGCTACTAAAACGTGAAAGATAAACCCAAGAGAGGACTTCTGTGGCCTTGCTTAAAGCCCATGTCCGCCTGGCCTCTCCACAGAGCTGTGTCCCACCTCATGGCTGTCAGGATCATATCACATGACATCTCCCCAGACAACACTTAAATTACTTAAGAGTAATACTAAAGTCATCATTCGAAACCATACTGAGTGCCTTTCAGTAAGTCAGGATGGCACCAGATTGTTGGTAAGCAAAATTAAAACATGATTCCTGGTGGAGATCATGCCCAACTCAATCAGCTTAATCAAATGGCTGAGTAAATAGCAATGACCTTACATTAAAAAAATAAAATAAAGTATTTAAAATAAAAAACCAAATAAACATGATTCCTGGGGGCCAGAGAGATAGTACAACAGGTAGGGTTCTTGCCTTATACACAGCTGACCTGGGTTTAATATCCAGTACCCTATATCATTCACCTGAGCCCCACCAAGTGTGAGCCCTGATCTCAGAGCCAGGAGTAAATTCTGAGCACCACTGGGTGTGCCCCCAAACAAAACAAAACAAAACCGTGATTCCTGAGGGAAATGGCTGTTGGCTGAGGAGACCAACTAGCCTGCCTCTGGGACCAGCATCCTGATGAAGCCTGACACACAAGTGAATACATGAAAACATGCCTCCTGAACAGAGGGACAAAAGTGTAAGGCAAAGTGAAAGAACCTCAGTGGAGGAAAGCACAAGGTGGCTTGGGAGCAAACAAGAGACCCTACCCTACAGGAAGGACAGAAAGAGGCTACAGAAAGACAGAACGCATTGGCCACACCAAAGAAGCAGGTGGTTTACATTGTAAAAGCCTTCCTTGAGTGTCAGGCTTTTTATTTTATTTGAGTTCACTTTCAAACCCAAAACCCCGACCACCACCCAGGAATGACCCATGATGTAAAGAAGTTCCGCATTACTGAAAAGAATGCATTCTTCTAGGAATCTGGTGACAAGAGCACTCAGTTTACATGTCTGCTTGGGGGGCTCTTAGATTTCTGCCATCCCACCTGCATCTCACTCTGTCTTTCCAATCACATCAGTTACCTCTTAGATTCCTGATGCTATTGTAACAAATTGACACAAACATGGTGACTCAAAATAACAGAAATCTATCCTCTCAGTTCTGGAGAGTGGAAGTCTGAGACCAATTTCATCAAATTGAAATCCAAGCATTGTCAGGGCGGAATTTATTCCCAAGGCTCTTGGGGAATTACCATTCCATGATGCTTCTTCCAGTATCTGATTCCCGGCTGCCATTTGTTGACCTGTGCCACATCATTCTGGCTTCTACTTCCCAGGTCACATTGCCTTTTGTCTATAACCAAATGTTCCTCTGCCTCCCTCTCTTGAAAACAATCATGGTTACAGGGACCTCCAAAGTAATCCAGGATAATCTCCCCATCTCAGGACCCTTCCCTTAATCACATGTGCAAAGCCTCAAAGCTTTTTTTTTCCCATATAGAGGTAATATTCACAGGCTCCAAGGATTTAGACATGGCTATTTCTTTTAGATGGGAGGAATATTATATGGTCTATGATCCCTTTCTTTCTAAATCACTGGATCGCCAGCACAGACCTGTTACATGTCTCAGAAGAGTTTCTCTTTACTTTCCTTCACAGCAGCAGAATAAGTGCTCTATACATGGAAAAAGAAAAATATGTGTGGTGGGGAGGGGTGGGTAATATTCTTACTCTGTCCCTACTATGTGTTAAGTGAATTACTTTCTGAAAGTTGTAGACAGTTATTATTGTCACCATTTTATAGAGGACAAAGTGGAACTCAGAAAAAACGAGTTACTTGTCCAAGGCTTTCCAGTAAGCAAAGAGTGAAGACAGAATTTGAACATGAATCTGTCTGATTTCAAAGCTTATGTTCTTGGGCTAGAGAGAGAGCTCAATGGGTTGAGCACATGCTTTCCATGCAGGATGCCTGGATTTGATCCTGGAACTACATAATCCTTAATCACTGCTGGGAGTAACCCCTGAGCACAGAGTTGGGAATACCCATCCCCAAATTGCCCAAAACTCAAAAATAGAAAGATAAATAAACAAATAAAGGTCAAAGCTTATATTCTTTCCTCTACATCATCATTTCTCAGTTTTCATTGATATTCTGGTCTTTATAAAGAAAGACTCTAATTTGATAAATAGTAGGTCTACTTAAGTTCAGTTCTATGAAAACATTAATTATTAAATTCTCAAGTTCTTCTTAAATCCTGGGAACCTCTATATAGGAAATACTACAAGAAATCTTGTTGTCCTCCTTTTGGTAGATGTTTTGCTTTTATTTGGGGGCTATTACACAGTGGTACTCCTGACCCTTGCTCGGGGTTCACTCTAAGTGGTTTCCGAGAACCATGCAGTGCCAGGGATAAGCCTAGTCCTCTTGCATACAAAGTAAGTGGAACTATCTCTCTTGTAGTTAGTTGTAGGCCCTTGTAGGCCCTTGAACTATCTCTCTTCCTTGTGGAGAATCCTATTTTCAAGGATCTTGGGCTGGATACAGAGGTCAGTGTGCTGAACAAATGGTTTATATGCAGGAGGCCTGGTTTACTACATGATCATCCTGGAACTACATGATCCCTGATCACTGCTGGGAGTAACCTGACATTAAGAACCAGGAATGTCTGCATTTAACCATGTGGCTCTGCTGCTTAGGAAAGGCTCGAATGAAACAAAGTATTTGCTACTAATAAGATTTGAAAACTTGCAATCTGTTCATGCTATAGATGTAAGTTAATTCTGTTCATGACAGAGACGCTTGAAGAACGTCATTCACATTAAAGTAAATGGCTATGGAATCTTCTGAGCTTAATCTAAATGAAAATTTACCTGGATGTCCTTCACAGGCTTTGAAGATTAAAACTGCCCACCTCATCAGGCACCTGCTGGCCAACTTTAATAACCGGAAAGCCTAGTGCTCACCACACCTTACTTGATTACAGTTACCACATGCCAGGCACTTTAGAGGAATTAACATATTTAATACTCATGGGAATCCCGTGAGGCAGGATTTCATATTCTCCTCTCCCTTTCCACATGATGAAACTGACGTACAAAAAGGTGCAGAATTAAAATTAAACACAAGTGGTCCTTCTACAGTCACCATCTGTGAGCACAACTGGAAATAAGGATGCTCACTCTAAATCCAAGCTTAATCCTTGGACCCAGACCTGACCGTGAAGCCTGGCTGAATGTGCATGAGGTCCTTGCCTCCACCCTTCTCAGCCTGTAGCAGTTCTCCCATAATAAACTTATCTATGAGAATTCGTACTCACTTTTCACTGTCCAGGCCCACAGGGACAGAGAGAAATTACTCTGTCCCTCCATTAGTTACTAGAAATTCCAACTTCCTTTCCCTGACAGCCTTTACAGAGAAGGGGGGGAAAGGAATGTTTATTCCACCATACCACACTGTCTTCAACCTACCTCTTCAGCCTACTCCTTGTTACCCTTTCCTTTTTCTTAAAAAATTTTCCATGGAGGATATGCCTAGATCACTCTAGACCCTTGTGCTTAAAGAGGAGAAGGACCGAGAAGGAAAGAAATCAAGAAGAGAACAGAAGTAATGGGTTAACAGGCATCAGGACTTCAGTTATACTAGTGATCTGGGTAGAGCCATATATCCAAAACACAGACTCAAAAATACTGAAAACATGAGATCTAAACTGCACCACTGTCTCGGCCGGGGCCGGTGCCAGCTCGAGCTCCACCGAGATTCGACCCTGGTGGCCATGCCTTTGCACAGCCGCTTTGCTGCTGAACAAGCAGGATCCAGAGCCAGCTATATGACTTGGGGTTCCAGGGAGTGTTTGCAGCAATGTCTCCAGACTGTGAACTAAGCTTTTGCTCCATGCTGCTCCAGGAAGGGAAATGATTCAATTTCCAACTTAAATCTCCCTGGACTTAATTATTAAAATACAGAAATCCTAAACCATGCAGCCGCTACCGTGGCTGTGCGACTTTATATCTCTTCATTCTCATCAGTGAAGAACTAATTATCAAATGTTTCCCTGTCAATAGGGCCGTATTATTGGAGGATAAATTCCAAGAATAGTGAGTTCTGTGTTGAAACTCCAACAACAATAGCGAGTTTTGTGTTGAAATATGGAATGTAATCAAGGTAAAGAGAAAAGAAAGTGAAATTTATCAGTTATGCGGGGGGGGGGAGATTGGGGGGGTGGGAGGTATACTGGGTTTTTGTTTGTTTTGGTGGTGGAATATGGGCATTGGTGAAAGGATGGGTGTTTGAGCATTGTATAACTGGGACATAAGCCTGAGAACTTTGTACATTTGCACACGGTGATTCAATAAAATAAATTAAAAAAATAAAATAAAATAAAATGCACCACTGAAACTTTGTATGTGCCTGTCAAGTTGATAGGCGGGGATGGGTTGGGGTGGGGAGGGAATATGGGAACACTATGGGAGGTAGGTTGACACTGGTGGGGGGATTGGTGTTGAAATATTACATGACTAAAACTCAAACATCCATAGCTTTGTAAATCACAGTTCTCTGATAAAAACAATTAAATAATTTTAAAAAGAAATTAAATTTTTCCCCTTGGATGAGCCAGAGACAAGTCAAAGAACTAGAGTATGTGCTTTGCATGTAGGAGACCCAGAGTTCAATCCCTAGCATCACATGGTTTTCTGAGCACCACTAGAAGCACAGAGCCAGGAGTAGTGCCTGAGCAGTGCTAAGTGTGGCTCACAAACAAACAGATATTTCCTTGGCAAAGTACCAGGGTTACAGAAGGAGTACTATGTGACATCTCAAACTTTCTCACATTTGGACTGCAATTCAAAGATATCCTTGCATTCCTAATAATTTCTTTTGTTCGCAGAACTCATTAGGCATTTTCACATACAGGTCAGTAGATACTGAGGATGGCAGCAAAATTCAGTTCTGATGAGGAAAATAGACCCCACCCTCATTTCAAACAGACCAACAGACCAAAGGAACAGGAGCTGCTAGGGGTTGCTGAGTCTGGGCTACGTGATGTGAACATGGAATGCCTTTGGGATGTCCTTAAGATAGTTTTGTCCTTGCTTTGCTAGTGATATGCTTGAAATTTTCTGCTTCCATATTCTCCCACCAGTTGCTGAAAATGCCCCTCCCCGCATGAAATACCCCATAAAATGAAATTTCATTTGCTCAGGGCCTAGTTTTTTCTAACATGTGCTCAGTTGGCTCTCATGGCGTAATGAACCTGAGTTTCTCCCACTCTGAGTGTGCCACTTCGTTTTTCACTTGTCTGTGCCAGTGCTGACTTCTATAGCAGTTCTAGCAGGGATTCGATTGCTGTATATAGTTCCCCACCTTCCTAGAGATCTGACTTCCTAGCATGCACCCCTAAGAAGATTTAAATCCCAGAATCACCTCACTCAGCTGTGGTATGAGGAGAAACAAAACAAGGAAATAGACAGTACTGAGGGATGATAAATCCTTGTCCCTATATTACAAAATGGAGATTACCAAATAGGGAAAGATTGGAATGGAAGGATAATAAGGTGGACTAGAAGTAAGGAAATTGGTGAAGAGCCTTAGGCATTTTGGTGGTGGTGGTGGGATGCAATAACTGTACTTTAAGACCATGAATGTTAATGTGATTGTAACAATGTTACCTTAACTACAATTTTTTTAAATGCCAGAATAAAATATGCAAATGGAAAACATCTACTCCAAGAAATGAACTTGATTTATTTTCCTTAAATTTCTGGAAAGTATCTTAGGATCCTGATTCCAATGAAAATTCGGTCATATGAATTTGAAATTCATAGAGTAGCCCTATACTAACTTATTTTGGTTCCTCTGGCTACATTGACCATCCTCAAAAGGTCCCAGTCAGCAACACAGACTGTGCTAATGTCCTCACCATCTAGAAGCAAAAGAGAAGCAACTCACTAGAAGAAATGATAACAATATAGATCTTACATAAGGTTCACTTCCCAAGCTCCTCAAATGATACCACACTCTTCTCAGGTGAGAACATCCTAAGTAGTTCCAAAACAAAACAAACAAACAAGCAAAAAGTGTTCTCTTATTTGGATCACTGGTTTCAAGTTCAACTCAGCTCCGAAGATTCCATGCTTTGACATGGTCCACCTCGCCAGATTTCCTCCACACGGTGCCACCTGGGACCTGTGTTTGGCATGAAGGAGTCCGAGAGCTGCCACAGCTGCTCCGATTCTCCCAGGAGCTCATCTTTTAGTCTCTGGACTAGAACCTGAATGTTTGGATACTTGCAGGCAGAAAGATTTGTTCCCGAATAAGGAAGTCAATAAAGATCTGTGTTTACATTTTATACTCCTTCCCTATTCCCTGGACTTATAGGGCTCTTCTCTGAGGTAATATCAATCTGTGTAGTCATCTTCTCTAAGCTGCAAGTTCTTCAAAAAAGAAAAAAAAATCCTCCTAATGCTTTGTTATTCTTTTACTTAGTTCTCCTGGCCAGAGTCTGACAGACAATGCATGTGCCTGGCAGACAGGAAGCAACAGCTCCAGCCTTGGCATTAAGACTACAATATTTTCCTCCTGGTTCCTTTGCGGAAAAAAATGGGGTGGGGGATCCCTATTTTAGTATTTAGTGTAGTTTTGAGTCAAGAAAGATTCATTTTTCTGAGGGACATTTTTCCCCCCTACCAACTTCAAGAAATTGGAGCAGGCTTCTTCTCAGGAATCCAGGGTGAAGGAAAACAATGCCGTCTGTGGCTTCAGAAGATGGGAATTCACTTCTGAAAGTGGGTGACCTCGATTTGCCCCTGTCTCTCCAAGATCCCGGCAGCCCTTCCAAAGAATATCTACGTGTTATACATATTTTATATCTATCTCTAGCTTCCCAGCTGCCAAATGTGGAACAGTGAACTCGATATTTTGACTGAAAGTACACATTTTGAGAAAATTTGCTATAGATGTAAGATAAAAAAATCTTTACTTGCTTGATAGGCTAGAGTTGAGAAATGTTAAGTTAAACATGTTTCTTTTTGTTAGTTTTGTTTTGTTTTGCGATTTTGTGGATCCAACTCAGAGCCTCACGTGCAAGCGTTCTACTCGGCTACAGCATGTCGAGACATGTTTCTTTATTGCAGGAATACTCAGAGTTTTTAACACATTAGAGAGCTTAGTGACTCTCCAAGACAGGAGCACTTTCCAAATCTATTTGACATAGAACTCCTCTCTGAGAACATATTCCTGAGGACTGGTGTTTTTATTAGTGTTGATCCAGAAAAAGTAGATCTTCGTGTTGTTTTCCCTTCCTCTAATTTATTATTGAATAGTCAGTTAAAAGCCAGAAAAAGGAGATTATATTAAAGACTTAGAAAAGCAAATTTTTGGAAAAAAAAGAAGGGGGGGTGGGGCGCAGAGTGAACACAGAGCACGTAGGATTCTTGCCTTGTACATGGCAGGCCCAGGTTTGATCCCTGGCATCCCATATGATTCCCTGAGCATCACCAGGAGTGATTCCTGAGTCCAGAGCCAGGAGTAAGCCAGGAGTGAGCACAGCCTGATGTGGTCCAAAACCAGAAAAGGGAAAAAAAGCAAATTTTGGGAAAGAAGTAACCAAAAAGGACAATGGAAGCAATTTTCCTTTCCTGATTTATTTACCTAAAATAATGTGTTTAAGGGATTAAGGCTTATGGACAAAAACAAGATTTATAAGGCTAGAGCAATGTGGATTTCTAAAAGAGAAATCTTGTCTTAAGAAATGTTGCTATATGGGGCTGGAATGATAGCACAGCGGGTAGGGCATTTGCCTTGCACGTGGCCGACCCGGGTTCGAATCCCAGCATCCCATATGGTCCCCTGAGCACTGCCAGGGGTGATTCCTGAGTGCATGAGCCAGGAGTGAACCCTGCGTATCTCCAGGTGTGACCCAAAAAGAAAAAAAAAAAAAGAAATGTTGCTATAAAATGGGTGTATTCAAATTTATGTGGAAAATGTAATTAAAATATTAGAATTAAGTTTTTCCAGTCAAAGGAGATTAATTGAACGCTGCTCTATAACATTTTAGTACTCCCCCCTAAAATTATTAGTGAATAGGAAAAATTTCTTATTTTAAAACATGATCTGGATGTGTGTGAGCCGAACCTAGGGTCTCACAGATATGCAGCCTGCATTCTATCACAAGGTAATTAATATCCCACCCCCATCACAAATTTTCTATGAAGCCATCAAGGACAAAGAGAAAATAGAACACAAGAAGTTTAGTGTAAGGAAATGCAAAATGCTCTCACTGGAACAAAACATTGTTGACATAAGAAACTCCGGTAGCAAATCCTGTTCTTGCTTGTTTACCTTACCAGTACACCGATATCTCATCAGGCTTCAAGTGGAATCTAGATTCAGAGAGGAAGCATGGAAACATGGCTCTGTCCAGTAAACCAGGTCTGACACTTGCAGAAATTGAAGGAAACTGAAAGTAAAAAGGAAAGGTGGGGGCTGGAGCGATAGCACAGCGGGTAGGGCGTTTGCCTTGCACGCGGCTGACCCGGGTTCGAATCCCAGCATCCCATATGGTCCCCTGAGCACCGCCAGAGGTAATTCCTGAGTGCATGAGCCAGGAATGACCCCTGTGCATTGCCGGGTGTGACCCAAAAAGAAAAAAATAAAAAAAAATTAAAAAAAGGAAAGGTGATGTCTTCCCTTTTATCTGCCACCTTGGAGTCTGCCCTGTGCACTTGCTTTGTGCCAAAACCCAGTAACAAAACTCCTGTAATTCTCCAGGACCTGCATCTGTCATGTTTTGGGCTTGGGGCGTTGCTTTGCTTTGAGGACACACTAGCAATGCTCAGGATTTACTGACAGCGCTTGGTAGATGCAGGGAATTAAACACAGGTTGGCCACATGCAAAGAAAGCACCCGCCTACCCTACTATCACTACAGTCCCCTGTCATGTTTCTGGTTTTGGTTTATTTTATTTGAGTGTGTGTGTGTGTGTGTGTGTGTGTGTGTGTAAAGGGGGGAGGAGTGTAACTTATAAATGCGTGTTTAGGAAACTCTGGGAATTACCAGAATTAAAAATTACCTTCTTTCGGGGCCAGAGCAATAGTACAGTGGGTAGTGTGTATGCCTTGCATGTGGCCAACCCAAGTTCAATCCCTGGCATCCCCAAGCTCACCAGGAGTAATTCCTGAGTGGAAAGCCAGGAGGAACCCCTGAGAATTGCTGGATGTGACCCAAAAACCTAAAACAGAGGGGAGAAGTGCCTTTTTTTCCTGTGAAGACACTTGAAAGATAATTTAGTTTCCTGGTTATTGTGGTGTTTTTGTGTTTGCTTTTCCTGAAGCTTTTAAGCCTGCTTCAGGTTTGGTGAGCAGCTCTGCAAAGCCCACCCTACCTCCCAAGCCAAGTAGGACCACGTGAGGTCTGGGAGGAGCAAATGCAATCCGAGAACATCAGGGTGGGAAGGAACCTGACCGAACCTCTCCTCAAACACAGCCCCCTCTGGCTACAAATCCAAACACATGACGCCTGAGACCCACCCAGACTCCTGCCTGAGAGTGAATGTGCTTCCCTCCTGTCTTCTATTTTTGTGCAATTTTCCCATGGCATTCAGCCAGAACATCTACATCAGTAATGTCTAGAGGATTTATGAGGCCAAGCAATCCTTTGGGTTTCTATGCAGACCTAAACAGGAAACCCACACAAGGAAATGCCCTTTCTGTTTGCAGGCCGAATTCCCAGGATGCTTTCACCACAGTGCCCTGGCTGGAACAAAACAAAGTCCGGGCCCAGCCTGCTCTCACATGGGAGGCCGGGGTGGGTGCCCTCCCCACCCTGCTCACTCAATGAGAACAGGACTCGCTTCTCATAGACCTACACTGAAGATTGTGCCCTTGGTCCAGATCTGCAGAGGGAGACCCTCCAGCCCTGGATCTCCGGCTGAGTCCCAAGTGTTGCTTCGCTTCTCCTGGGCAAATTCAGTCAACCAGGGGAAGCCAAACATCCAGCACACACCTCTCCTTTCTGCATGTTGCATGCGGCTCTGGGAGGATGCCTTAGGACTGCAAACGCATGTGCTGCTGGAGCTACTGAGTCTCTGACCACCATTCCGGGCACATTGGGATAACCACTCAACCTGACACCATGCACCCTCATTTGCTGAGTGCTCTACACCCAGGATTCAGCCTCATCTCTGTTTCCTGTGTAACCAATCCATCAGCCCCGGTGTCCCGCCATTCTGGCCCCGCAATGGCATTTTTAAATCTTTGCAGCTCTCCGTGGAAGATTTGGAACTTAAGAAAGAAACTGTTGCTCAGGGCTGGACAGGAAGGAAGCATGCATTCCTGGCTCACAGAACAGAACAGCAGCGCCAGTGACCCTTCCTCCCCCACCCCCAACCCCCCTCAAGGCGTTCCCTTGAGCTGACACCAAAAATAGACTCTGTCTTCCTTGGTTCACCCCCCCCCTCTCTGCCCCCTCCCCGCTCCACACCTCCCTGGGGAATGAAGACACAGGCTTCTAGTGAGCCGGCAGCATTATCAGGGCCTGACTGTCTTTCAGGAATTACCAGATGTTGGGAAGAGGATAATGTGTCACTTCCTTTCACAAATAGTCTGGGCATCTGTGCATTTCCTTGGAAGCCAGCTCTTTAGGAGCATGTGATTCGGTGAGAGTGAAGCACAAATTTATCTGGCATCTTCTCTCAGGGCTCCTTCAAATCCAACCCTCCAGTAGGAAAAGAGTTCAGAATATGCGCAGATGATATAAGGTGACAGCCAGCACCAGCAGCAACCAGGAAAGGCTCTGGCAAGGGCATAAATGCACTGAGGGAGAGTGACATGGAACCCAGGAACACAGGGAGAAGGCTGGGATGTGTTCCCCAGATCAGTGGGTGGTCTCAATGAGGAACTCCTCCCCACCCTGCCCCCACCCCATCCCCACCACACAAACCAGCCCTTAGAATTTGAAACTTCGAGAAAAAGTCCCAGTGATCTTTCTTGACCATTCTGGGTGATTCTGATGTGCCCTCAGACTGAGAGTCCCTGGGCCAGATAGAGGTACATTAAGCCTGCTCAGAAGCCAGTTAGGAAGAGATGGTGTGTGATAGTTACCTGCAGGAACACTTTTGAAGCTTTGCAACGGTGGGAGGAAAGTCTGGGATCTATGGTTGGGGCTATATTGGCAAAAGAGCCTAGAAAGAGAAACATAATCATAGCACTTAAAAGAATGAAAGATATAGTTATGGGTCCAGGGAGACAGTCTAGGGGTTAAGGCACTTGCCTTGCATTCGGATGACTCCCCTTTGATCCCTTCACCCCATATGGTCCCCCAAGCTCCACCAGTCATGATTTGAGAGCACAGAGCCAGGAGTAAACCCTGAGCACCCCTGGATGTGACCCAAAAACAAATTTTTATAAGAGATATAGTCATGGCCCTTCTTTCTGACTCATTTTATTTAACATGATATTCTCCATGTTCATTCACTTATATGCAAATTTCATGAGTTTATCCTTTCTAACAGCTGCATAGTATTCCATTGTGGAGAGGGGCGGGATCATCGGTGGTGGAGAATGGACACTCGTGAAGGGATGGGTACTCGATCATTGTATGACTGAAATGTAAGCACAGAAGTTTGTAAGACTGTAACTGTACCCCACAGTGATTCATTTTAAAAAATTAAAATTTTTTTTGTATTTTTTTTAATTTATTTTTTTATTGAATCACCATGTGGAAAGTTACAAAGCTTTCAGGTTTAAGTCTCGGTTAAACAATGCTCGAACACCTATCCCTTCACCAGTGCACATATTCCACCACCAAGAATCACAGTATACCTCCCCCCACCACCTCCCCAGCCCCCCACCCCGCATGTGTAACTGGTAAATTTTACTTTACTTTCACTTTACTTTGATTACATTCAATATTTCAACAAAAAACTCACTATTATTGACTTGGAGTTTCTCCCCTCTAAAGTTGTTTTTAAGCCACGGTGATTCATTTAAAAAAATTAAAAATTAAAAAAAGAGAGACAGAGAAGCGGCAGGCATTCTGGTGAGCAACGCGGCCCAGTCAATGCTCCGGACCCGAATCGTGGCCAGCAACACCGGGGGGCCGGAAGGAGGAGGTGCCGCCAGCACACCTTCTCCAGATGGAACCCTGGCGACACTGAGCAGCAACTAACACGGCTCCAGGATTCGGGACTGGGACACATCCGAGCCGTGGGGGGGCACTGGAGTGGGGCAGCGCCAGCCCAAAACTCCAAGTGGTCCCGGCCGCCGGGAGTCATGCCCTCGACCCACCCTCGGCGCCATCTTGCTGCCACAATCCACAGAGAAGCAGCAGGCATTCTGGTGAGCAACGCTGCCCGGTCAATGCTCTGGACCCAAATCGGGGCCAGCAACACCGGGGGGCCGGAAGGAGGAGGTGCCGCCAGCACACCTTCTCCAGATGGAGCCCTGGCAACACTGAGCAGTAACTAACACGGCTCCAGGATTCGGGACTGGGACACATCCGAGCCGCGCGGCCGCATTAGCGGCCGCTCGACCTTTTCTAAAACCTGAAAACATACGATCTTTTAATGGAAAACTAATTATCAAATGCCTCCTTATTAGGGTTATCTTGTTTGGCGATATAACTCCCACAACAATAGTGAGTTTTGTGTTGAAATATGGAACGTAATCAAGGTGAAGAGAAAATAAAGTGAAATTCTTCAGTTATACAGTTGGGGTGGGGGGCGGGGGTATACCAGGGATTTTGGTGGTGGAATATGGGCACTGGTGAAGGGATGGTGTTTGAATACGGTATAACTGAGACATAAACCTGAGAACTCTGTAACTTTCCACATGGTGATAAATTTTTTTAAAAAATAAAAATTTAAAAAAAAAAATTAAAAAAAGAGAAAAAAGATCTAGTCATGGCTTTTTGCTGATTCTGCATTAATGTTAACACTTCTAAATTATGGTTAATGACAACATAACAGCATAATCAAAGAAAAGACCCAGTTTAATTAAAATATACACTAGTAACCTAATTATGTAAAAAATATATATGGAGAAAGGACAGCAAATGCTTTATTTGGGGGAGGGGCACACCAGGTGGTATTTGGGGATGTCTCCTGGAAGTGAGACGGGGGTATACCGGGGATTTTGGGGAAACATATGAGGTGCCAGGATCAAACCCGTTGACTGTGCAAAACAAGAGCCCTACCTGCTGTACTATCTCTCCAACCAGGAAATGGTACAGGAAAATGTTAATATCCCAGCATCATGGATAATTGTTATGCTTTTAACTCCCCACCTCCAACACACACACACACAAACACACACAAACACTCGTTTTCAAGAATAAATCTTTTTATCTCTCCCACCATTATAAAAAATTAACAGAAAAGCTTGTTGGGTCAAAACAGTCATTTTTAACAAATTTGAATCACACCCTCCAGAGGTTAGAGCTCCAAGAATTTATGTCAGGTAGATAATAATTAGCACCACCTGTTATACTTGTGCTAAAATGGGGCACAGAGCTGAACCTAGGAGGAGATGATTAAACTGGGTAGTTCCGGTTGGAGCCGGCACGGCAGGAGAACTGCAGAAAAATAAAGCAGAGGCCACCCAGTGTGAATCTGGGGTGCAGGGTGTTAGACATCCATTAGACCACTGTGCTTCTAGTTGGCTTTGTTCAGAAGCCCCCAGCTCCCTCTTGGTTTTCACATTGATTTTCTAAGTAGGGATGGGGGTAGAGAGAGGCAAATACAAAAACCAAACCAAACCCCTGAAAGAGCTTTGAAACAGCCTCAGAAGGAAGAAAGGACAATGAAACGTGATGTAAGAACCACTAAGCAGCCAGTGACTCAGCGCTTCTGCGACATCAGCACCAGCTGCAGCTCTCAGTGGCAGAGGCCACTCTCGGGACACACACACACACTCACACATACACACACACTCTCGCACGCACACACACACACACACACACACACACACACACACACACATTGTACGAAGTTTGCACACCCTGAAAGAAGCAAACATTTCAGAGCTGCACAGCAGACAAACAGAATCAAAGATTTCTGGGAACCTGAAGGATGTGCAAGTACGCTGTATGTTCACTCAGCTCTCACTGACACCTCTTTGATCAGAACTTTTCCCTTCATGAACTGCACACATATTCCATATTCCTGGAGTCATGTTCTCCACCTGGCACCAGGACTTGTCCACAGCCCCTGTCCACTGCCATGGCTCACTCTCCCTTTCTCACTCCATGAAACATCACAGGATGTAATCTGGCTAGTATGGAAGATTTTAGTATTGGTTTCTCAAAGAAATAGGGGCAGTGTGTGTGTGTGTGTGTGTGTGTGTTTTGGGGGGGGTAGGGGGTGGACGGTGGGAAAGGGTATGGTTCCCACCCTCTGTGAGTCATGCAAAGGGCTGGGAGATTTGACACAGACTACGAATGGGAATAGGAATGTATCCCATGAAATTTTGACTCAGGCAATAACTCTATCTACAAATGTATCTCATCTTATTTAAAAATGCATTTTTAACTGCAACCTTCACCAAAGTTTCAGAGTCCTTGAAGTGACCCCTCCCTTGGAGTCTGTTTGGGGTGGCCGTACTCCTCCCAGACTGTTCTGCTACTTTCAGAGCCAGCTCCAAAGAACCCTGTGGATTAGGCTGGTCCCAGAGACCTGCTATTCTCCATTAATCATCAGACCTACAACACACATGGAACCAGCACCACTCCTGGGGCGGGATCCAAAAGCAGCTTCATTTTTGTCACCCATGGTTCCTTCAAAATTTATTTTCTTGCTATTGGTTTAAAAACCCTGAGAACTCTAGAATATTTCTGTTCACTCGGGGGTTTTCAAATATGCAATGGACAGATACTTAAATCACAAAACAGCCTCAGAAATGAGATGTCTGGGCCAAGCATTGAGAATATTAATCATAGATTCTTATTATTAATATTCATTTGGAACTGGGGCTTCACAGCACTTCACGTGCTCAGGCAGTGGGCAAGAGGAAAGCTCAGAACTGTTACAGAGCTCACAGCTGTCCCTCCTGGGGCCCCGGGAGACAGGGCACTCCTCTCCTGGAGTTTTTGTTTTTGAGTTTACTCTCCTTTAAGAAATCTAAAGGGGGCTAAAGCAATAGCACAGCAGGCAGGGCGTTTGCCTTGCATGCGGCCTACCTGGGTTCGATTCCCAGCATCCCATATGGTCCCCTGCGCACCGCTAGGAGTAATTCCTGAGTGCATGAGCCAGGAGTAACCCCTGTGCATCACCAGGTGTGACCCAAAAAGCAGAAAGAAAGAAAGAAAGAAAGAAAGAAAGAAAGAAAGAAAGAAAGAAAGAAAGAAAGAAAGAAAGAAAGAAAGAAAGAAAGAAAGAAAGAAAGAAAGAAAGAAAGAAAGAAAGAAAGAAAGAAAGAAAGAAAGAAAGAAAGAAAGAAAGAAAGAAAGAAAGAAAGAAAGAAAGAAAGAAAGAAAGAAAGAAAGAAAGAAAGAAAGAAAGAAAGAAAGAAAGAAAGAAAGAAAGAAAGAAAGAAAGAGAGAAAGAGAGAAAGAAAGAAAAAGATATCTTAGTATTTGGTCTTCCTCCTGCTGTCTCCTACTTACACACACAGAATCTCCCTCCTTATAATCCCTTACCTACTCAAGAAAAATCTCGGATCAAATCGACAGTGCCCCCAGCCTTGCCCTCTCCTTCTCCAGGCCATGCTGTACGATCTGGCTCTCCATGGAAGTACATTTGGTTCTTCAAGGAAGCCCTGAGTTTCCTTCCTTCACTACTCCCATTGCCGAAGCCACTGGAGTTTTCTCAGGACTTTCCCACGTGTATGTGTCAGAGCAGATGCTGTGGGACTTGATGTCATAGGGGTGGAGAGAACATTTTCCAGCTCTGGCTTCTTCTCGGGCTGGTGGATGGACCAAATTAAAGTCAGAGGCTACAGATGTGACTCAAGTAAGTGGTAGAGCATGTGCATAGTTCGAGACCAAGACTTCACTTCCATCCCTAGCACTGGCTGGCCCCCAGGAATCCCAATTTAAAAGTCCCAATTAAAAACTTAAAAAGAATAATCATGACTGGAGTGATAGTATAGCAGACAGAATGCTTGTCTTGCACACAGGAAACCGGGTTCAATTTCCGGCACCCACCCCGTGTGGTCCCCCAAGCCTGCCAGGAGTGATCCCTTGGACAGAGCCAGCTATTCTTGAGCACTGCCAGGTGTGGGCCAAAAAATATTTTTAATTTTTTTCTAAGAAAACCTATTTTAAGTAATTATCAGCAAATCGTAAAATACAAGAACATATTTTAATGACCCACATATGAAAGATATATCTGGATGTGTATTCTAGAACCCTTGAGCAAAATAAGGGCCTATGTATCCTGAAATAAGGAATAGAATTGGGGTCTGGGGCTTCAGGAAGAGGTGGGATGTCTGTGAAGAGAAGCAGAAACTCTGAAATAGGCTTCTCACATAGGACATTTATTTTAGATCAAAGTCCTATTCTTGGTAATACTCCCAACTGTTATTCATTGGGGTACTCTGAGGAATGTAAAAAGTTTCTCATGAGCCTGCAGGGTGTCAGCTGACTTCAGTTCAAAATAATCAAAATAATGGCAAGTCCTGAAAGTCTAGACAGCTTGGAAAGATCTAGTCTTCCGTGTGAAGGAGGTGGCACCCACCCCTGCCTCCACTGGGAAAACAATCCCTTCTCTAATTTATGCCTGTCTGTGCATCTGTCTGTCTGTTTGTCTGTCTCTCTCTCTCATTGATTTTTCTATTTATCTTTATGGATCCTGTTTAAAGTGTCATGAAAACCAGTTTTGAAATATTTCCTTTGAAAATATATCTGCATCTGGTCCATATTACAACACACATGCACACATACACAAAAACACTTACACACACCTTAAATCAACACACAATGCTACCAACCAGCGGTATGGGGCGCCTAAAAATTGTGGGTGATGAAAGGAGACTAACACCTGTTCTCCTCTGCCCCCTGCCAAAATAGAACAATCTTCACACTCTTTCCTCGATGGATACTTTTTTGAAGCACTTTCAGAGGTTTTTCATAACAAACAATACAAAATATATTATTTCGGTTCTGCTTTGCGACAAGAATTGGGGTTTGGGATGGAAACACCCCAAATATGGTGGTGGGAAGGTGCAATGGTGGTGGGATTGGTATTTGATTAAATTTGATTACATTCAATTAATTATGGGACTGGAGCGATAGCACAGTGGGTAGGGCATTTGCATTGCATGTGGCTGATCCGATTCCTCCATCCCTCTAGGGATGTTCGATTCCTCCATCCCTCTAGGAGAGCCTTGGAAAGCTACCGAGAGTATCCTGCCCGAACGGCAGAGCCTGGGAAGCTACCCGTGGCGTATTCGATAAGCCAAAAATAGTAACAAGTCTCACAATGGAGACTTTACTGGTGCCCACTCGAGCAAATCGATGAATAATGGGACATTGTGCTTTGATTTAATCATCGATTAATCAAAAGTTTGATTAAATGATAAATTACATTGCTAAATGTAACCAATAAATGATTAATCATTGGTAAATGATAAATTTTCATTGATAAATTACAGTTGATTAAATGTAATCAGATATTGTGAACTATCTTATAAAATAAAATAATAGAAATAGATTAAAAAACAAAATAAAACACCTGCCCTCCTCACCTCACACAAATAGTGCTGGGACTTGCATATGAGAAGATGAAAAATGCTGGCAAATGTGCTGTCAAAATCGTGGTAAAGTGGCAGTGAGCTGGAGCCTGCCAGAGCCTGCATATGAAAGTTGTTTATGCACATCTTTGCCTGACTCACTCATTCAGTGAGGATGCCTCGCTTGCTTGACAAAGGCCGGGGTGAGAATATTGATGCTATGGAAATGAGCAAATGATCTAAGTTAGAGCTTCCTCCCCTTCATCCCCACTGGTTATTAAACATTTACCAGCCCAGCATTACTTGCTATCGCAAATACAATGAATCTCACTGTTGCGTGTCTTCTGTGTCTGACGCCTTCCCGGGACATGGCTGGAAGAGGCAACTCTCGGTCAGAGCACTGATGAGGAAGAGGGCAAAAGACCTAAGCCTTCAGGCCATGAACGATCTGCAGGCAGCTAGCAGAGAGATGCTGAAGGCAGAACAATAGAGCGCCTGGCCTGAGGAAGCACCTGCTCTCTGAGGAAAGTAAATTGCTAACAGATGGGTGAGAGGTGAGGCTCTATGTTCCTCAGAGCATGGACACCGGCTGGGATGGTGTCACAGTAGCCCACAAAGGCAGGGCTGCCCCCTCTTCAGGTAGAGGGACATCTTTGCTCCCAGATCTTTCCCAGGGGCTGGAGGCAGGGAAGCTGCACTGGTCCCACCACCACCACAGATGGTGGGTCTCTGCAGCCCCCTTGCTACCCTCTAGCCCGTGAAGTCAGCAGAATCTCTGGTGATGAAGTCCACTACATAAGGGGGGACAGAAGGGTGTGCATCTGACATGGCAAAAGTCTTCCTGAATGCGGGCAAGGTCTCAGAGAGGAGGTGCTGTGTGCCCTACATGAGCATTTAGCCTGTGTATTCACTCACCTGCTCCAACCCTTTGCCTGAGGTAATGAGGTTGGCAGATCCTCGGGATGTGCCACGTTCAGAGTGTGGAGGGCCGGCTCCTGGCCATGAGGATCACGTTTCCTGGAGAGTGGCAGGAACAGGAAGATGGTGAGACAACCCAGGGCAGCAACGGCCTAGGCTGAGCACACAACCTCACACAAGTGATCTGCTCCCTGAGCTGAGGCCTCTGGAGAATCGGCCCTTTGGTGCCTAATGTAGATGCCTGTGTGGGTTCCTTGGACAGATAAATCTACTGTCTTATTGCTTCAGGCTTTTTTTCTTCTTGTACTCATTATCATTCCTGAAAGTACATCTCATTAGATTTTTTTTTCTCTACCTTTTTCGACTAGCCATGTATAGCCCCATTAACTTTCTAGTCCTGTGAGGAAGTCTTTTAACTGTGTTGGAAATTAAACCAAATTTGAATTCATAAAAATATTCGTGTTGCAGAGCCACAGCAATAGTATGTGGCAGGTAAGGCATTTGCCTTGCATGCAGCCAACCCTCTAGGTGGTGCCACCCAGGAGCTGTAGATCTGGAACAGTTTGGTGGCTTGGCAGTTTGAGGTTCGCCTGTGGAGCATGTTGGTTGGGGTTGTGGGCTGCTGGCTTTAGGCAGACAAGGGAATCTGCACCCCACCCTGAGGCTTCCCGAGTTCTCAGCCCCAGACCAGTCTGCTGTGGAAAAATTGGCAATATCATGTTTTTGGACTCCGCGCAGGGCTGTTTTCACTTGGGGCACCCCAGAAGGAGGCAGGTGAGAACCCTCCCCATCCCAAGGGACCCAGCCCTAGCAGCCGACCTCCACTACCCAGCCGCCGCCACACTCCAGGCCACTTTCCGGACCATGCGGCCTTAAGACACTTCCTACCCATTTTCCATAATTACCACACCATATTTGATGGAGTTCAGACAGTAGGCAACAAATTATAGAGAGCAATATATATATTATATTTATTTTTATATATTTATATGTATTTTAATTTATTTTATCTAACATATATATTTATTTTTATTTATTTTATTCAATATATAATACTTATATATCTATTTCTATTTATGGACTGGAGCAATAGCACAGCGGGTAGGGTATTTTGCCTTAAACGCGGCCGAACCAGGCTCAATTTCTTTGTCCCTCTCAGAGAGCCCAGAAAGCTACAAAGAGTATCCCGACCGCATGGCAGAGCCTGGCAAGCTACCCGTGGCGTATTCGATATGCCTAAAACAGTAACAACAAGTCTCACAATGGAGACATTACCGGTGCCCACTCAAGTAAATTAATGAACAATGGGACGACAGTGTGACAGTGCTACAGTGCAGCCAACCCAGGCAATCCTTGGCACCAGATGATCCCTAAGTCCACCAGGAGTGATCCCTGAGCACAGAGCCAGGAGTAAGGCCTGAGAACAGCTGTTACTCAAAATCAAAAAAATTAAATAAAGCCAAAATACTCTTCATTTCCATGCAAGTCCCCTTGGCCTGGAATTCATTTGTCCTCGTGGGACACAGAATCCTTCATAATGACGCATCCTTGGTAATGACATGTATGACTCACTGCAGAGGACAGAAGACATTGATGTCAAAAGCCAGAGGACTTTGAAAATGGAAGGAGGACAGAACCCAGGACTTGCCGTTTCCTTCTTTCCCAGGTTACAGAATATGTGAGAGAGAGTGAGAGAGAGGAGCCTTCCTACACAGGCCTGGAAAGTTTCCTAAATCTAATCACAAAAAGTAGAAATGTGAGGAAGGAGCAATTCAAGCCTAAAGAAATGCACTGGAGGCCCTGAACTCAGATGGGTCTGAGGGTTCATACACGGCCTCCCCTGCACTATGACTGGTCCTGCTATTCTGCTGCTTGCCATCCGTGGTGCCACAAAAGAGTGTCCAAATTCTGCCACAACTGAAATAAATGTGTGACTCCTGACCACACTCGCATATATGACATCTATCATTTCAACAACATAAACAGAAGGAATCAGAGGGAATTTTTAAAAATTTTTTGGATCATAATGAGATACACAGTTTAAAAGTTGTTCATGATTTGATTTAAGTCATATAATGTTCCATCACCCATCCCTTCTATGGTGTACATCTCCCATCACCAATGTCCCCTGTTTTCTTTGTTCCCTACCTATTCCCTCTCTCTCTTCTTTCCTTTTGGGCATGTAGGTTTGAAATACAGATACTGAAAGGTTATGTATATCCCTTTACCTACTCAGTTCTTGTCCATAGTAATCATTTCTAACTATTATTGTCCTACCTGTCCTTTCACTATCCTACCTGCCCTTTGTCTCCTGCCACACACACTTGTGGCAAGCTTCCAACCACTGACTAATATTCTTGGTCCCTGTTTTTCCTGGCCTTGGATAGTAGTCTCATACTATTATTTTTATATTATCCCACAATAATATTTTATATTATCCCACAAGTGAGTACTAACATTCTATGTCTGTCCCTCTCAGTTCACTCAGCATGGTATTCTCTATGTCCATCCATTTAGAAACAAAACAAATTTCATTACTTCATTTTTCCTAAAACTGCATAGTATTCCATTGTGTAAATGTAGCATAGTTTCTTTCTTTTCCTTTTTTTTATTGACTTACCGTGAGATACACAGCTACAAAGCTGTTCATTATCTAGTTTCAGTCATACAATATCCTAACATCCATCCCTCCACAAGTGTACATTTCCCACCACCAATGACCTCAGTTTCCCTCCTACCACCCCTTCCAAAACTCCAACCTGCCTCTATTGCGGCAATTTTCTTCTCTCTGTCTCTCTTACATTTCCCTGTATCTCTCTGTGCATCTCTCTCTCCTCTCTCTCTTTCACTCTCTCTCTTTCTCCTTTTGGGCATGATGGTTTGCAATACAGATACTGAGAGGTTACCATGTTCGTTCCTTTACGTATTTTCAGCACACAGTTCTTGTCCAGAGTGATCATTTCCAACTATCACTGAAATAGTGGTTCCTTCTCTATCCCTGCTGCCTTCTCCCTTTGTACCTGAGGCAGTCTTCCAACCGTGGACCAATTCTCCTGACCCGTGTTTCTGCTGTCCTTGTTTTTTATCCAGTTGTCTTTTCTCAGGCACTTGGGTTGTTTCCAGATTCTGGCTATTGTGAATCGTGCTGCAACAAACATCAAAGCTCAGATGTCATTTCTTCTGTGTGTTTTGGGCCCCCAGGCATTTTCTCAAAGTGGTATTGCTGGATCAAATGGAAACTCAATTTTTAGTGTTTTGAGGAATGTCCATATTGTTTTCCCAAAAGGCTGGATCAGTCAACATTCCCACTAACAATGAATGAGATTCCATTTCTCCCCATATCTGCGCCAGCACTGGTTGTTCTTGTTCTTTTGGATGTGTGCCAGTCTCTGTGGTGTGAGATGGTATCTCATTGTTGTTTTGACTTGCATCTCCTCGATGATTAGCAATGTAGAGTATTTTATCATGTGCCTTTAGCTATTTGAATTTCTTCTTTGAAGATGTTTCTATTCACTTCTTCTCTCCATTTATTGATGGGGTTGGATGCTTTTTTCCTGTAAAATTCTACCAGTGCCTTATATATCTTGGATATTAACCCCTTATCAGATAAGTATTGGGTAAATAATTTTTCCCATTCTGTGGGCTCTTTGTAGCTTGGGCACCATTTCCTTAGAGATGCAGAAGCTTCTTAGTTTAATGTAATCCCATTTGTTTATCTTTGCTTCAACTTGTTTGGTCAGTGATTTAATCTTTGAAAATGCCCCTAATGTCAATGTCATGGAGGGTTTCGCCTATATTTTCCTCCATGTACCTTATGGATTCAGGTCTGATATTGAGGTGTTTAATTCATTTTGATATCACTTGGTGGATAGCATCAGATAGAGATCCAAATTCACTTTTTAACATGTAGCTGCCCAGTTTTCCCAGCATGACTTGTTAAAGAGGCTTTTCTTGCTCTGACTCATTTTTTTTGCTCCTTTACCAAAGATTAAATAATCATATCTTTGAGGGTCTGTCTCAGACATTCAATTCTATTCCATTGATCTGAGGGTCTGTCTTTACTCCAATACAATGCTGTTTTAGTTACTACTGCTTTGTAGTGCAATATAAAGTTGGGTAAAGTGATTCCTCCCATCTTCTTTTCCCCAAGGATTGCCTTAGCTACTCACGGGAATTTATTGTTCTATATGAATTTCAGGAGTGTTTGATTTATTTCTTTGAAAAAATGTCCTGAGTATCCTTATAGTGACTGCCTTGAATCCGTATAGTGCTTTAAGGAGTATTGCCATTTTGACAATATTAATCCTCCCAATTTATGAGCAGGGGATGTGTTTCCATTTCCTTGTGTCCTCTTCTCTTTCTTTCTTTCTTTCTTTCTTTCTTTCTTTCTTTCTTTCTTTCTTTCTTTCTTTCTTTCTTCCTTCCTTCCTTCCTTCCTTCCTTCCTTCCTTCCTTCCTTCCTTCCTTCCTTCCTTCCTTCCTTTCTTTCTTTCTTTCTTTCTTTCTTTCTTTCTTTCTTTCTTTCTTTCTTTCTTTCTTTCTTTTTTCTTTTTGGGTCACACCCAGCAATGCACAGAGGTCACTCCTGGCTCTGCACTCAGGAATCACTCCTGGCAGTTCTTGGGGGACCATATGGGATGCTGGAAATCAAACCCAGGTTGGTCGCATGTAAGGCAAATGCCCTACCTGCTGTGCTATCACTCCAGGCTCCCCTCTTTTATTTCTTGAAGTAATGTTTTGTACTTTTTTAGTATAGGTCTTTAGTCTCTTTAGTTAAGCTAATTCTGAGGTACTTGATTTACAGAGGCACAATTGTAAATGGAATGGTTTTTAAATATCTTTCTTCTCTTTCACTATTTGCATCTAGGAAAGCCATGGATTTGGGGGTAAGTTTATAATTTGCTACTTTAGTATACAAATCTATTGTTTCTAGAAGCTATTGTGTAGTCAGTCTTTAGGATTGTCTAAGTATAGTATCATGTCATCTGCAATTAATGATAGCTTGACTTCTTCCTTTCCTGTGTGGATACCCATGATATCTTTTTCTTGCCAAACTACAATGACAAGTACTTCCAGTAGCATATTGAATAGGAGTGGTGAGAGTGGGCACCCTTTTCTTGTGCCTGATTTTAGAAGGAAGGCTTTTAATTTATAAGGGAGGGAATTCTTACAAAGAAAATGAAAAATGCATTTGGTTGGAGTAAGCAGCAGTTCTTTCACAGCGTCTAACATTATGTAGCACTATGTACTTTACCATCTGAATTTGGAAAAAGAGCGAAGCCAAACCTGTGCTAACAGGTCCTAGAATAGTATCTCCAACCCACTCTGTCCAAGCAGTCTTAATAATAACCCAGATATGAAGGTAACTGGGATTTCTCAACCAAAGCAGCTCAGTTCCAGCACCAGAGCGCAGTGTGATATTCTGTAAAGTCTCTCTTAGGACAGAGATCCTAGGGCCAAATCTATCCTTTTGTAGGCTCACAAGCAGCCGGCAATTCTACTGAATCAGCTTGGACCTCTCTGAGCTTATTTTAAATGGCTTGGCCCCAAATTTGTTTTGTCTATTACTATACTACCATCTAATGGTGAGGGGCATTAAAACACAAATTCAACAGAGTCCAGGGACTTCCTAAATAACTATGCCCCCTATGATAAATAGTTATAATGTATCTTTCTGTCACTCCAGGTAAGTCAACAAGTGAAACTATAGTTCATTAAAAAGGGTCCCACATCTAAGACCTCTAAAAGGTAAAAAAAGACCTCTGATTTGATTGAGAAAATAAATCGTATAAGCATTGCAGAAAAACTTCTAACACATTCTTAAAGTGTTCAAAGTAAGAAAACAAAAGCCATTATTTTAAGATAGGCGTTGCTTAAACTGTCCTACAGATGGGGACTTAACAACAGAAACATCTGTGCAGCACATACTATGTACATGACCTGTCCAATCTCAGAGAGGACAAAAAAAAAAAGCTAAACCATAAACTCATGATGTACCGACTAACCATGCAGTACTCTAAAAATAAAGTCCCATAGTAAAACAAACAAACAAAAAATACATATATCTCAAGTTTTGCAATTTAAGAACAATACTCCTTTGCTTTTTGTTTTAGATATTGCCATTTATTTAGGGATTTTCCTCCCTGTACCACATGCTGGGAGAGGGGATTGTTTGGGGAAATTTACTGAACAATGAAAGCAAAGACAGGCCTCCTCACCCTGCCCCTAACTCTCTCCTCTTCTCCAAGCACACAGGACAGATATCAAGAATTTTCCACTCCCAGCACAGTTGCATAAGTGTCAGTGCCTTGACTCTAAACCTATCAGAAGGTGACTAGGAGGGGCAGAACTCCTGGGATTCAAGGAGCTGCCCACAGTTCATGGATGTGCTGTGGGTGTGCCAGGAGCCAGAGTCCACATATGCAGAATGCAGCCAGATACTCATCCTGATACATGCATGGCTTCAAACACCAGTGATGCTGTGGAATGCTGAGAAACAACATGAGTGAACATAAACTAGAAACTGTTCTATAATCAGGGAGCAGGCAGGGGTTGTCTCACCCAGACAATCTATGCTTTGAATTGAGATTCACATTGGTGTTTTCCCATCCCCCAATACTGGTGTCCCACACCCCAACTTCTGGGCACTGAGTATATAGTGTGCTGCTGAATTAGCTACATACTTAAAAACTCTGAAGTATACAAGACTACTACCTCTCTCCTCTCCTGGCTTTTCTTTTCAGTGGAGCACCCAGATAAGATCAAACCCTGGTCAATCATTCACAATCAGTGCTTCTCTTAGTATTGTGAATAAGGTGCTTGACTTGAATGCAGCCCACCTGAGTTTAATTGCCAGTACTGCGTATGGTCCCCCAAGCACCACCAGGCATGATCCCTGAGCACACAGCCAGGGTTAAGCCCTGAGCACTGTGAAGTGTAGCCTCCAAATCAAACCAAACCAAACTAAAACAAAACAAATTCTATGACTCTCAAAATGTAAACATAAACCACCAGCAGCAGCATCTTCAAACTTGTTAGAATAGCAAACTCTCCAGCCCTAACATAATTCTACTCAAGCAGAAACTTCGAGGGTAGACTCTGTAAAGTTCTCTGGGAGATTTTGATTCACACTAAAGCTTGAGATTTGCTGTTCTAATATTTTCAAGTAATTCTTTTATAATTATTAGAAGAGAAATAGGAGGAAAAGGGGTGGAGGAGGAGAAGGAGGAGGAGAGGAGGAGGAGGAGGAAGAGGAGAAGGAGAAGAGGAGAGGGAGGAAGAAGAAGAAAAGAAGAAGAAGAAGAAGAAGAAGAAGAAGAAGAAGAAGAAGAAGAAGAAGAAGAAGAAGAAGAAGAAGAAGAAGAAGAAGAAGAAGAAAGAGGAGGAGGAGAAGAAGGAAAAGGAGAAGAAGAAGGAGAAGGAGAAGAAGAAGGAGAAGGAGGAGGAGGAGGAGGAGAAGAAGAAGAAGAAGAAGAAGAAGAAAGAGGAGGAGGAAAAGAAGGAGAAGAAGAAGGAGGAGAAGAAGAAGAAGAAGAAGAAGAAGAAGAAGAAGAAGAAGAAGAAAGAGGAGGAGGAAAAGAAGGAAAAGGAGAAGAAGAAGGAGAAGGAGGAGGAGAAGAAGAAGAAGAAGAAGAAGAAGAAGAAGAAGAAGAAGAAGAAGAAGAAGAAGAAGAAGAAGAAAGAGGAGGAGGAAAAGAAGGAAAAGGAGAAGGAGAAGGAGGAGGAGGAGGAGGAGAAAGAGGAGGAGGAGGAGGAGGAGGAGGAGGAGAAGAGAAGAAGAAGAAGAAGAAGAAGAAGAAGAAGAAGAAGAAGAAGAAGAAGAAGAAGAAGAAGAAGAAGAAGAAGAAGAAGAAGAAGAAGAAGAAGAAGAAGAAGAAGAAGAAGGAGAAGAAGAAGAAGAAAAAGAAGAAGAAAGGAAGGAAGGAATGAAGGAAGGAAGGAAGGAAGGAAGGAAGGAAGGAAGGAAGGAAGGAAGGAAGGAAAGAAGGAAGGAAGGAAAAGCAGCAGCAGCAGCATGAGGACACTGAAGGAATCCAGGGATGCAGACTGTTAGTTAACTTTAGAAGAGACTTACATAAGACTACTCAGAGAGGCCAAATTGAGAGTCTCTATTACAGAAGCCTGTGACCACATGGAATACCATCCCAAAGAATCTGTGACCCAAGAAAAATCAGGGATGGGGGCTGGAATGATAGCATAGAGGGTACAGCGTTTACCTTGCATGCAGCCAATCCAGGTTCAATTCCCAGCATCCCATATGGTCCCCTTGAGGACTGCCAGGAGTAACTCCTGAGTGTATGAGCCAGGAGTAAACCCTGTGCATTGCCGGGTGTGACCCAAAAAGCAAAAAAAAGAAAGAAAGAAAGAAGAAAACATCAGCGATGAGTTTTTAAAAGCAAAAGTCACATCCTAGTTAGACAATAGATACAATGGGTGAAGGCTCCAGGAGCTGTGATCAGCGAAGCAAGTTACAGAAGCAAAATAAACTAGTTAATGGTTAAGCTGACTGAGGATGAAGGAGAACAATTGACTTATGATTATGGGGGACAATCACAATGAGGGGGGTTGTTTCTGGGAGCTGAACAGTTTGTTTATGGGCTGTCCTTGTTAATGGGTTACACCTGACTCTTGGAACAATGGAGAGGATTTCCCTTCCTGCTGACAGACTAGCGGGGAAATAAAGATGGAGTCCCTCATGTCAGGAATGCTTAGCTCCCAACAGATAACAAACAAGGTGCCACCAAGTCTAGTGAAACCTGAAGATCTAGACCCAACACTTTCTCACCCTGTACACTCAGATCCATCGACAGTCCCACTAAGTATGGTTTTGGTCAGATCACACCATTCCAGAGGCATCTACTCCTGAGGGTCTGCCCACCTCACCAGCCTGCTTTCTTAATCTTCTGGGAACTGGAACAAAGCCAGTGGGACACAGTGACCCCGCCCTGTGGAGTTCAGAAGTGGGGGAGGGGGGGCTGAAGACACTCGAGCTCCTTATTTTGCTTTTTTAATCTAAGGATCAGCAGTTCACTTCCAGGTCTAGCAAGAATGGTTGGCAAGCTTCGCCTGCTGGGTGGGAGGAACCGGCCGGGAACACTGAGCTCTCCTTGTGCTCAAAGGAAACAGTGGGGCCGGCTCACAGCCCAGGAACAGAGATAGCAGCAGAACCACCAACACAACCCACGGCTCAGGGCAGGAAAGCAACTTCTGAGGGTTGCTCTTTTCCGGAGAAGGGAAAAAGTTACAAAAGAACCTAAATAATATTTTAACTAAAACCACGGTGTTCTGACCTCCTGGAGTTAGTAAATTAAGCCTGGGATCCAATAAAAAAAAAATTTTGTGATTTTTTTTAAACTCTGAAATGCCTGCATGTGGCAATGAACTGGGGAGTTGGGTGTTGGGGGTGGGGGGACACACAAACAAAGGAATAGTGAGAAAGGGAGAAAGGGGAGAAAGCAGCTAAGGATTTCTGAAGTCTTTTGTAACAAAGAATGTCCTCCTCCCTTTATCAGAAAGCATTTCGAATATGAGGTTTCCACATAGAGGCTAATAATAACTTGTAAATTTGCCTAGCTGGAGGCTGAAGAGTTGGAATTTACAAATAATGAAGAGCAGAAAAATAGCCTCAGAGGAAGCCAGCTCTCTTCCTTGGGAGTAAACATAGCGAGCTTTTGGATCACCTCCCTGAAGTGAGCAGTAAGAAATAAGACTAAACCACAGAGAAATTAGGCTCCAGACCACTAACATGGTCAGGCTGTCCTGTTGCTCTTTACCTAGCCGGAGCCCAAGGCAGCAGTGGTCGTGGGAGGAAGAGGCATGATGGGGCCGAGTCCCTGGCTAACATTGTACTGCAGCTGAGGATCACCCACCAAAGCCCAGAGCTAGTAAGAACCTGTGTTGGGCAGGAGAACTAGGACAGGGGGTAAGGCCTGCCTTGCACACAACTGTTTCAAATTCCAGCAGCAAATATGGGTTCCTGAGCACTGCCAGGAGTGATCCCTGAGCACAGAGCCAGGAGTAAGCCTGGAGCATATCCAGGTGTGCTTCCTTCCCCATCACACACACACACACACACCAAAGAAACAACAACAACAACTGTGAGGCCCAAAAGCAGGCTCCTCAGCAGCCATGACAAGCTGCAGCTAACATTAAGTCTCAACTAGGCCTCAGTTTCTGTTTCCCCAGAGCAGGACTTGCAGTTTCTGGTAAATTCCCAACACCTAGATAAGAAGCTGTGCAGTTGGATCTGGTCAGTCATGAGGGGTTGCCGCACCCTTCTTGGAAAAAACCCCAAACTGTTACTGGTACCTGCTGTCTAATTGCTGACCACTGTTGTAAAAGGGCAATGCTAAAAATAGATCAGTATAAAAACCGCTTCTTGACTGAACCCTATATAAACTGCTTGGGATTCGGACAGTCGGGGTCCTTGTCAAGACTCCACCGTGTTGGATGAGACTTGGATCCTAGCTTGAGCTAGCGCTGGCTCGGGCTACTTCTGAGCCAAAGCGAAAGTTTCTTTGCTTTTGCATTATCATGTGTGGAACTGGGTCTCTCGGCAAATAGGGATCTGAAATTTGGGCACAACATCTGGTGTGTAGGCCAGGAACACTAGCAGTTGAGATCCCTCCACGTATGATATAGGAATTTTATTTAGGTTTTGCCGGTTTAGAAAAACAGGACCGAGCCGGATCTTTCTTCTGTAGAAGGACTGGACCAGGTTTTGCCTGGTTAAGAAAAACCGGACCAGGACTGGAGCGATAGCACAGCAGATAGCGCGTTTGCCTTGCACACAGCTGACCCGGCTTCGATTCCCAGCATCCCATATGGTCCCCTGAGCACCGCCAGGAGTAATTCCTAAGTGTAGAGCCAGGAGTAACCCCTGTGCATTGCCAGGTGTGACCCGAAAAGTAAAAAAAAAAAGAAAAAAAAACTGGACCAGGTTTTGCTGGGTTTAGAAAAACCAGATTATGCCAGCTCTTTCTTGAGTAGAAAAACGGCCTGGCAGGACGCTAGTCAAGGGGAGACCAGCAGAGGACCTAGGCAGTCGCACCGGAGGGTCACTGGTCACAGTGTGTGGGAGACGTCTCCACTATTCCTGAGACACCCCAAGTTTGGGGTGTTAGAATCTGAATCTGGAGCACACATTGTCAGGAAGTCTTTTACAGCTGTTGTGTGTCTGTTATCTGAGTGTCATATTTTTTTGTTGTCTGTTTGTCCTGTTTCTAGTGAGTCTTTTGTCTCTGGCCCCCTAGTTCACCATCTAGTCATGGGTCAGAATCAGTCGATCCCACTTTCTCTTGTGATTGACCATTTCAGTGATTTCAGGTCCAGGGGCAGCAGCCTCTCAGCAGAGGTGAAAGGTAAACTGATAACTCTTTGTTCCACAGAGTGTCCAGCTTTCAACGTTAGCTGGCTAGAAGAAGGTACTTTTGATCTGGGGACCATTCTGAAAAGTTAAAGGTAAAGTTTTCTTTCACGGGACAAGGCAGTATCAGGGACAGGGTGTGTGGCATCGATCATGGGTAAAGGAGAGGCCCGGAGATCTGCGGAGGGACCCAGACCTATCTACTTTACCTGTACAATAAACTAATTTTCAATCTTCTGAGTTTTGTAGCAAATCTTTCATATAGTTCTCAAGAACCCACCAGCACAGGCAAATTCTCTTTCATGCTATCACTGCTGTGGCTGGAAAGTTGGTCGCCTAAGAAGATGAAGCTGAACTGGCAGGAGGGGCCCCCATCTGTGCTGAGACCCAATCTGTTTGCAGCAGCTGTGACAGCCTCTTCCGGAGATGCTTAGAACCTCTGAAATGAAGCCAGTGTGGCCCTGGGCCTGTACTATACTGTGATCCGCTCATGCCCTCAGTGAAGGGGAAAGATACATAGCAAAGCCGGCAACCTCCTCACTGGGTCATCTCTTCAGGCCCCTTGTATGGCAGATCTTCATCAGCTTCTCCCCCCAAGACTTTCTGGGCCCCTGCTGCAGGCTAGAGGATGAGCAGTTGCGGTGTCAGGCCCCAGCACATGCCAGCTGAGCTGCTTCCAGGATCCCACCTCAGTCCCCACCACCGTGAGCACAAGACTGAGGAAGCCTGCAAAAGCATTTGGGGGCCCGGCTAAAAGCCAATAAAAAGAAATGAATTTTTCATCTGGTTTTCTATGGAAAAAATAATATTGAGAAGGTAAAACTAAAAAAAGGATGTAGAATACAGGGCCATGGGTGTGCATGTGCCTCTCTCTCAGCTCAATTAGAAATCCATCCTCCCAGCCAATGTAGCACTGTTGTAGCACTGTCATCCCGTTGTTCATCAATTTGCTCGAGCGGGCACCAGTAACGTCTTCACTGTGAGACTTGCTGTTACTGTGTTTGGCATATTGTGTTTGCCACAGGGAGCTTGTCAGGCCCTGCCTTGCAGGCCGGATACTCTCGGCAGCTTGCCGGCTCTCCGAGAGGGATGGAGGAATCAAACCCGGGTTGGTCTCGTGCAAGGCAAACGCCCTACCCACTGTGCTATCTTCAAGTCAAGGAACACTCAGATATCTATTATGGGCAAAGCTCTGCGTGCAATTCTGAGAGAGATTCTCAGAGAGTTTCTGACTTTCCCAAGCTCACAATCTGGAGAATACACACACACACACACACACACACACACACACACACACACACACACACAAACTAAAACATCACACTATAAGTTTTATAATAAAGGCTCATTCATTCATCCAACAAAGATTTACTGTGCACAATGTGCCAGCCTCAAGTATGAACAAATAATTTTGAGAACACAGAGAAAAAATCTAGCAAGCATTTCTCTTTCAAACATGACAGATGTGGTCAGAGGCCTGATGTTTGCACCCCTGAAGGACAGGGTTCACACCTTCCAACTGATATGTGCCTGGCAAATAGTCAACGCAGGCTCTTCTTGAAGAATAGATTTCTTGTCCCGTTCATCACTAAGCAAGTTCCATTGAATCTCTTTGTCGTTAACTCATAAGTTCTATGAGCACCATTCAAACATGCATTACAGGAACAAGAAGTTCTCTGGTGATTCTCAACTCAGTGAGTGAAACAAGCCAATAATGGCCCACAATGTGGTCATTGCCCTTTGGGAAGCAATGATCCTGAAAAGAGGACACAGAGATGGGCCTACTGCCCAGCTCCACTGCAGAAAAGGTCTGGGAGAGTTTCTGGAGCAGAGCCCCAAATGAGTCTCAAAGGAAGAGTCAAGAGAAGAAAAACAAGTTGTGTGGATCAGAGGACTGGCGTTTCGGGGAGAGGACAGTTTAACAACTATAAGGGTGGCAGGGATTGCAACCGGGGCACACGGAACCTCCAAAGACTCCAATATCCTGAATAAAAACTCCACCTTGTCAGAGGACAGCAGACTTCTTGGGCTTGCCAAATTTTCAAGCATCACCACCACAATGGCAGTTTCTGGAGTGTGAATGATAGCATGTTGCAGGCCAGATGTTTGTAAGGCCACCAGACTCTGGATGTGTGAGAATGCTGAATGAGCAAGAAACTGGAGCAGGTTACGAACTCGCTGAGTTTTTGCTGGCCTTTGTACATCCCCCCATTATTACCTTCTGTCCCCTCTGTTTACTGTTTGGCTTTTGTTTGGGGAAGTTTGGGGAAGGGCATTTGGGTCACACCCAGTGGTACTTGGGGCTAACTCCTGGCTCTGTGCTCAAGGATCATTCCTGGAGGGGCTTGGGGACAATATGGGGTGCTGGAGATAGAATTGGAGTCAGCAGTGTGCAAGACAAGCGCCTTACCCCTGTACAATCTGTCTGCTCCTGTCCTCTCACTTTAGAGCCAAACCTGCAGCATTTCTCCCTGCTTTCTCGGCCACATATTGACACACTGTTCACCCCTTACATGCTGGATTCCAAGACTCTCTCCTCTGCTCACCTTCAGTGGGATTACAGTTCTCTTTGTTGAAGTGCAGGATTACCTTTAGTTCTTTCAATTCTCGGTCTCAGCATTTTCTGACGCTGAGGTCCGCTCTCCTCCCTTCACATCTGTCTCCTGTCCTGTTCTTCCCACTTTCCCACCACCGATTCTGGCTGCTGCGCCTCAGATCACTTTGATCCTCCTTATTCTCTACCAATCTAGACCCTATTCTCTCTCTAGGTGTCATCATTTGCAGTTGACGTTCATAGAGTTAGAATCTTTGACTCAAATAGCTCTTTTTCCAAATATGGTGAAATATGCACAAGTTTACCACTGAGACCACTTTTTTGTTTTTGTTTGTTTGTTCTGTGACTTGTGTACTGTTCCGTTAAAAGAAACAGAACATAAACACTTTGAATTTATTTTGTCAAAACAAGTTCAGAAAATGAGAACTTCATACATTGTATGAAAAGTTAGTAAAATAATCCCAGACTATATGAAGCACTTAAAAATCACAAGTGTATTATTCACAATGTTTTATTAACTCATTCCAGGGGTTTGAGTGATAGCACAGCGGGTAGGGCGTTTGCCTTGCACGCGGCCGACCCAGGTTCAAATCCCAGCATCCCATATGGTCCCCTGAGCACCGCCAGGGGTAATTCCTGAGTGAATGAGCCAGGAATGACCCCTGTGCATTGCCGGGTGTGACCCAAAAAGCAAAAAAAAAAAAAAAAAAAAAAAACTCATTCCATAAACATTTGATTCAAGGCAAGCACTTTTAAAGAACTTTGCATTAATCACTTTCTAAACTAGTCCCAGTGAATAAAAACATTATTTAACAACTTGTTAATTTTTTAAAAATTTTTAATGAATCACCATGAGATACAAACTTACAAACTTTAATGCTTATGTTCCAGTCATACAATGATCGAGTACCCATCCCTCCACCACCAATGTTCCCAGTATCCCTCCCACCACCCCAACCCCCCCTCTGTGGCAGGTGGATTCCCTTTTACTCTCTCTCTCCTTTAGGGTGTTGTGATCCGCAATGCAGGTATTCAGTGGCTATCATGTTCAGTCTATAATCTACTTTCAGTACACATCTCCCATCCCAATCGGGTCCTCCAGGCATCTTTTGCTCGATGGTCCCTTCTCTATATGAGCTGCCTTTACCCCCACCATCTGAGAGGGACCACTTTTTTGATCGTCTGGTTTTGTTTTGGTTTGGGGGCCTCACCCAATGATGCTCAGGTATTGCTCCTGGCTCTGCTTTTAGTGGTTACTTCTAGCAGTGCTTGGGGGACTATATTGGGAGCCAGGGATTGAACTCACTCAGCTGCATGCAAGGCAAGGACCTTACCCACTGTACTATCTCTCCAGCCCTTTTGTGGATTTATTTTGTTGTTGTTGTTACTGAAGCAAGATAGGTTTTATTGAGATCTATTTAGAAAGATGTAACGGGAGAGAAAGGGAGAAGTACATGTTCAAGAGAGAACACAAGCTTCTATAGAGTGAAATTGAAAGCAAAAAAAAAAACCCAAAATCTATACAAGCAAGTGAGATGAGTGTTCAAGGGAAAACACAGACTTGAAGAGCAAGTCTTGGGTCTCCTTGATGCACTGAATTTAGTTCAGTATATCAAAGTATCTTTATAGTGTTGTACAACCATTGTCAATGTCCACTTCTAGAAAACATTGCATCTTGCAAACTGGAAATTGTACTATTAGACATGTATGGTCCACTTTCTCCTCCCCTCATGCCTGGAAACCATCGTTCCACATCATTCTGTCTCCAAGTTAGATTACTCTAGTTGCCTCCAAGCCAGTGTGCAGGACTGTGTGGCTTTTGTAAACTTCCATCATGGTATATCATGGCCAGGGCCAAAAAGTGCAAAAGATGATAGTGCAGCTCATAAACCTCATCTTCAGATATTAACAAAATAAATCTCAGAATCAAGTGTGGCTTTATGAGCCAGTGAATAGAGGGCAGCATTCTTGGTTTTGATGAGTATATGAACCTCATGTTAGATGGTATAGAAGAGCTACACTCAAAAACAAAGTCAAGAAAAGAACTGGGTCACATCATGCTGAAAGGATATAACACTACTATGCTCCAGAGTGTCTCTACCTAGAAATGATGGGTAAAGCGAGAAATCTTTGAGAACCTCTGCAGTTGTTTTCTTGGTGTTCTTTTTTTTTCTTTTCTTTTTATAAAGATGTTCACGGAGATCCAGAGCAGCCGCGCACGACACAGCCCCTCTGCTCCTTAAAGACTATGATCCGGGAGGGCTACTAACCCATTTTGGTACCCAGAGACTTATAGAAATGCATCTAGACTGTGAGCTGAGCCACGACCCCTTGCCGCCCAGGGAGGGGGAAGGATTTTCTCTCCCAACGCTTTCTTTCTACAGGGAAAATGGCAGCGGCAGCAGCACCAGCACCCATGTGGCGCCTGCCATTTTCTAGGACTCACAACCCAGAGGTACTTGCTTGGTGTGACATGGCGCGCAAGAGATCATGAGATGGGGGTGTTACCGGCATGCCCTCGGCCCAGATGAGATCTGGAGCAGCTGTGTACAACACAGCCCCTCTGCTCCTTAAAGACTATGATCCGGGAGGGCTACTAACCCATTTTGGCACCCAGAGACTTACAGAAATGCATCTAGACTGTAAACTGAGCTAAAACAACAGAAACCCAAAACCACACAGCCACTGTTGCAGCCACACAAGCTCCTAAATCTTCATTCTCAGCAATGGAAAACAAACTATCAAACGATGCCTTTTCAGCAGGCTTTATTGTTGGGGTAAAATTCCAAATGATAATAGTCAATTCTCTGTTGAAATATTGAATGTATCCAAAATATAGAGAGAATAAAGTGAAGATCATTGGCCACTCAGGTGCGGGGAGGTGTTGGGAGGGGATATATTGGGTTTCTTGGTCGGGGAACAGGTGCACTGGTGAAGGGATGGGGGTTTGATCATTATATGACTGAAACCTTGAACCTAAAGCTTTGTAACTTTTGTCACGATGATTCAATAAAATAAAAATTTTTTTAAAAAAGATGTTCACAATAATTTATTACATTTAATATTTCAACACCAATCCCACTACCATTACACCTTCCCACCATGATTATTTTTTTACCACCACGAGTGCCAAGCCTGCATAAAGTATGAGATGTTGCTTGGCCGCTAATGTGGCTGTGTGCTCCAGGAATTCTAAAATTTTAAACAGTGATAGAGGTGGAGTTAAGTTTTTTAATTGGCTGGTGATTTGGGGGTGAGGAGGCATCTCTGCAGCATGTTGCTATCTTCTGATATTTATCTGTGAGTCTCTTTTTAGGTGTTTCTTTGGGGAAAATAGTTTTAAAACATTTGGTTGGAGCTGGAGTGATAGCACAGTGGGTAGGGCATTTGCCTTGCACACAGCCAACCTGGGTTCAATTTCTAGCATCACATATAGTCCCCCGAGCACTGCCAGGAGTAATTTCTGAGTGCATGAGGCAGGGTAACCCCTGTGCATTGCTGGGTGTGACAAAATAAGCAAAAAAAATGGTCATATTTTTTGGATCACTGTTATGTTATTATCAAATTACAATAAATGCTGGGGGTATATTTTTAACTTTGAAAAAATAGACTACTCTAAGTATCACATTTAAGTGTAGTGTTATGGATAAGTATTTGGCCTTTTGTAGTCAGCATATTTCGTTTAGCTTAGTACCCGCAAGGTTCATCCATATTGAAGCATGTGTCCAAATTTTCTTTGTTTGGGTCCACATAATATCCACATATTTACATATTCATATATATGTGTAAACACAGACTTGCCAAATTTTTCCATCATCTTAAATCCGACAGTGATGCATGTTGCTTATATATTTTGTTGACTTGAATATTGTTACTGTGAATAATATGGGCTACAAATATCTCTTTTAAGTCCTTTGAATTTTTAAGGCTATATAGCCAGAAGTACATTATATGATGTGGGTCATATAATGGTTCCACTTTCAATGTTTTGAGAAACTTCCATGCTGTTTTCCTTAACAACTACACATTTTACAGTCCTATCAATATGCATAAGCGTTCCAATTTCTCCACCTTCTCGCCAACACCTTCCATTTTCCGGCTTTTTGATATTTGCCATCCAAATGGTGTGAGATTCAAATGACTGTGATCAACTCCACACTTGCACAGTCAGCTACCTACTGGTCATCTTCATATCTCAGAGAACCCAGAACTCTCCTTTCCCAAAACTAGCATCTTCTACCAAAACCTGACCGCCCTGTGTTCCTAGCTCAGCAAACACTACCACTACTTCTCCACAGCCAAAGACTTGGTTGACTTTCTTGTTAGTTCCAACAATTCTAGTTTCTTGATACCTTCAAGTCTTCTGACTTCTCCCCACCTAGTTCCACTGCTGTCATCTTAGTTCATGCAGATACCTAATACCAACAAGCCTCCTACATTGCTTCTACTGATATGCTCTTCTCACTTGCTTATCTGTTTAAAACATAGATTTGAGGGACTGGGAAGATAGTATAATGGGCAGGATGTTTGCCTTGCAAGCTGCTGACCAAGATTCAATCCCCGGCATCTCATATGGTGCCCTGAGCACTTCCAGGAGTGATTCCTCAAAGCAGAGCCTGGACTAACACCTGAGCATTTAAAAAAAAACATAGATTTGATTCCATCTTTTCCTGTTTAACCCTTGAGAAGCTCCAAAATATTTTCAGAACAGGGCACAGTCCAAAGTCCTCATATGCTCATGTAATTTTCAAGCCTTAATCATTTGAAATAGCCTTTTGAGCACCTATTGAATGAATCCAAATAGCACTGTAATACAAGAATAACTCCTCTCACAAGCAATTCTTTTTTTGTGTGTGCTGGGCCAAGGCTTAAACTCAGGCATCATACATACAAGAATTGTGCTCTATCGCTGAGCCACATTTCCAGACCCCACCAGAACTTCTTGATTTAGAATATCCTTCCTTTCTCCAGTTTTCTCCTTGCTTAACTCTATTCTAGTGTCTGATAACTTCTCCCTTTGAAGCAAGCTGAGTGCTTCCATCTATCATAGAACCCCTGCCCTCTCCCATAGGCTGAACACTTCTAGGTTTCATACTAGATTTATTTAACCTGGGCTCTCCACTGTCTGGAGTTTGATATAAACTACAGCCACATCAGGGCAGTCAAAGAAGACTTCCTGGATGAGGCGGCAACTAATCTGAGTTGTTTGGCCACAAATTGACCAGATGAAAATAGGTCAAGGACTATCTTAGGCAGTAGAGGCAACAAGCAAAAATGCCGGTCTTCACACCATAGCCATGCTGCTGGACCACATGCCAGGCTGTTTTATTCAGGCCACTGGCGAGGGCAGTGGGGGGGGGGGGGGTTGAGATGGGCAGTGAGGCTCCATCCCACCCGAAGGGACCCAGCCCTGGCAGCCTTAAACCTCCAGAACTCAACTGCTACCACACTCACAGCCACTCTCTACAGGATTGGGCTGAGCCTCACCCACAAGTAAACTATCCTTGGACCATACAGCTGCATTTGCAGTTGTGCAACATCTCATACCTCACACCAGTCATCGTAGAGTAGAGCACTACATTTGATGGGTTTAAAGTAGAAGGCAACCAATCTTAAAAGTAAATATATTTTTAAGGATATATATAAATAATATATATATATAAATTACATAAGAGAGAGTCTCTTGCCTGCGCCCCTGGATATCTTCCCTGGGGCCCCTCAGGGGGGATGGGCTCCAACTTCCCTCCCTGCCCTGAGCAGAGCTCCCGTGGCCAAGGACCTCCAGAGCCTAGCCACAGCCATGCTCAAGGCCCCTCTCCACATGTTCGGACGAGCCTCATGCATGAAGGTACCGGCAGAGGAACCCAGGTGTGTGAGACCCGGGCCCGAGACCTCCAAGGCTGCTTGGATTGGGACTGGGCCTCTTCCACTCAGATTTCCCACTTTCCAGTAGATAGGCGGTCACACCCAGGGACTGCCCCTGGCACCCTGTAATCCCACCAACAGCCAGCATCCAGAGACTTAAAATCTCCCTCTAGGAAAACCTGGCAAGCTACTGAGAGTTTCCTACCCACATGGGAGAGCCTCGAAAACTCCCCATGGTGTATTCATATGCCAAAACCAATAACAATGCTGGGTCTCATTCCCCTGCCCCTGAAAGAGTCTCCCTCATTGGGAAGGACAAGTAAAGAGAGGCTTCTAAAATCTCAGGGCTAGGATGAATGGAGACATTACTGAGACCGCTCGAGAAATTCGATGATCAGTGAGATGATGATGATGATGATGATATATAAATTATATATATAATTTATATTAGCACACAAGGCTCAACCCTTCACAACATATTAGTAACCTCTTATAGAAGGGCTTAATGGCTCCTGGGTGAAATACAACAATCTTCACACACTCTCCTCTAAGCAAATATTTTTGGAGCATTTTCAGTGGTTTATTCATAACAAACAATACAAAATAAATTATTTTGGTTTTGCTTTGGAGCAGGGGTTGGGGTTCAGGATGGAAACATCCAGAATATGGTGCTGGGAAAGTGTAATGGTGGTGGGATTGGTGTTTGAATATTAAATGTAAAAAAATATTGTGAGCTACTTTATAAAAATAAAATAAAACTTAAAAAGCATTTTAGAAATTCAGGTCTGTGGTGCAAAATGAGTCATCAGGAAACTGCAGTTTATTCAAAGTGACAGGAACAAACAAGGAGCAGTCAGACAAGACTAGAGCTTACTTGCTAATAGACTCAGAGAGAAATGCCACCTGAAAGTCCTGAACAGGGCACCGAAATACAAACTGCAAATAAAGCCAGTTCAGAGCAACTCAGGAGCCCAAACTCTCACAATAAGAAGATGACTGATAAGATGGATGTGTTATTCTCTCAGAGTCTGTATGCTTGGACTAGGTGATCAATTGGCCATTCATCAAGTAAATGCCCATCACATTTATCAAAATAACAAAAAATTATAATAATGAACCAGAGAGAGAGAGAGAGAGTACAGAGATTAAGGCCTTTACCTTGCAAGCTGCTGACCCTAATTCCTATCACATATGTCTATGCAAAACCAGAGATCAGTTCTGAGCATAAACCCCTTGAGCACCCCCACTGGGGCCCCCAAGTTCTACTACTATGAATAATCATAATTACAATTATAACTATAATAATAATGAGAGCCAGCAGATGCTTCCATAGCTAAAGACCACCATGAGTCTAATCCCTAATGTCACCTCATGTGCTGATCTCGGAAGCTCTGCTGTCCATGATCCTGGACTCTGCAAGATATCACTGACTACCCCCCAACAGCCAGGTATGTGTGAGTACCACAACCAACGTGTGTGGTCCCGCAACTTTGAGCCCTACAATGAGAAAAGTGTGCAAGGCTGTGTCCAGGAGTGCAAGCCCCGGTGAGCATCGCTAGACCACCACGAACACAACCAAGCATACATAAAACACCCAATCGTCACAATATCATTGGAGGAAAAGGGAAAGGGAAATAGTATTATTGAAAAGGAAATATGTAACACACTAAAATATCACGATCAAATAACAGTAACAAAGCTATGAATTGAGATGACGGAATTTCAGAGGCTGAGAACTTTGTGTGAAGGAAAGTATAACAGGTTCTTGAAATTGGGAACCAGTAGATCGCCCTACTTTCTAAAAATTAAGATGTCTCAGAGAGGGGAGGAAGAGAAGCAGAAAAAAATGTGGAGCAAAAGAAAATTGGGGTACAAGGATCTGGTGGGAAACAGTGGGCCAGGAGAGAACCACTGGGTTTGGGTTTTGTTCATTTCTCCTCCTCAAACTCGTTACCCAGTTGGAGCAGCTCTTGACATGGGAGCTGAATATGTCCTGAGGATGCTATGACACATACGGACACACAGCTGCATATTATTTAGCAAAGCCAGCCCCCACGCTGCATTCACTGTATCACTGTCATCACTGTCATCTCGTTGCTCATTGATTTGTTCAAGTGGGGACCAGTAATATCTCCATTGTGAGACTTGTTGTACTATTTTGGCATATTGAATACGCCATGGGTAGCTTGCCAGGCTCTGCTGTGCGGACGGGATACTCTGGGTAGCTTGCTGGGCTCTCCAAGAGGGACAGAGGAATAGAACCTGGGTCGGCCGCATGCAAGGCGAACGCCCCACCCACTGTGCTATTGCTCCAGTCCCCACCCTGCGTTAACTTACTTAAAAAAGAATAGAAGCCAGGGACAGAGAGATAGCATAGCAAGTAGGGTACCTGCCTTGCACCCAGCTGACTGATCTAGCACCCTGTATGGTTCCTGAGTTCTGCCAGGAATGATCTCTGAGCACAGGCATGTATGGCACCTCCCCATCGTGCCCCCAGTACAAGAAATAATTTATTTTGCTCAGGCCTCCAGTGAGAGCAGAAGTGGCATGACAATGTGACAGCCCATTTGGACTGGCCCTGAAGATCAAAGCCTTCTGGGGACGCTTCCCATGCAAAGGGGAAAAAAACTGGAGTTGAAGCCATACAGTCAAATTCTGCTACAGTGAAGTGTGTCTGAGCTCAGCTAATCAAGAACAGCAAAAAAAAAAAAAAAAAAATCAGTTTTGGTACCCAGTGATGATTGCTTGATTCTAGTGAGGAAACAAATGATGTTCTGGTTACTGGATAAAGCTGCAAAGGGCATGCTATTGGTCACATTTCTTGAGCCTGCTTTAAGGTTGTCAAAGGGACCAATATCTTCTTTGTTTTGCCATATATACTAAATGTTGATGATGTAAGCCCAGTAGAAATACATTTTAAAAAATTTTATTAGTGAATCACCGTGAGGTACAGTTACAGACTTACAAACTTTCGTGCTTGTGTTTCAGTCATACAATGATCAAGTACCCATCCCTCCACCAGTGCCCATTTTCCACCACCAATGGTCCCAGCACCTGGGGAAAGGGCCCACCACCCCCACCCCACCCCCTCCACCCCACCCCGCCTCTGTGGCAGGGCATTCCCTTTTGCTCTCTCTCTCTTTTTTGGGGTGTTGTGGTTTGCAGTAGAAATACATTTTTAAATACCCATCCCCCAAAAGAAAAGAAAAGAAAAGAAACGAGAACCTAGCAGAAAGTGAAATGTTTCTGGATTCCGGTTTGTTCCTCCTGGCAATGTGTACCTAACATGGTCTTCAATTTACTGTGTTCCCCACCCCCCCGCCTTTTTTTAATTGAATCACAGTGAGATACACAGTTACAAAGTTGTTCATGATTGGGTTTCAGTCATAGGATGTTCCAATATCCATCCTGGGCATTATGGTTTGCAATACAGGTAGTAAGATGTTATCATGTATATTCTTTACCTACTTTCAGTGCTCAGTTCTTGCACAGAGTGATCATTTCCAACGATCATTGTCCTAGTGGTACCTTCTCTGTCTTAACTGCCTTCTCTATTTGTGACAAAGCTTCCAAGAGTAGACCAGTCCTCTGGGTCCTTGTTTCTATCTAGATCTTTATGCCTTTCATCTGTCTTAACACTTAATCCTCACCAGGCCTCCCCCAGCCTCCTCTTTCTTTATTTAGGGGCTTGGTGGGGCCCAGGGGCTATTGCTGGGCTCAGGGGCTATTGCTGGCTCTGTGCTCACCAGCGGCCCCTGGTGGCCCTCAGGGGAAAATCTGCAGCACGCAAGGCCAGTACCTCCCTGTAGGGCTGGCTCCTGTTTCTTTCTCAAGAGCATAGATGGGCGTTCATCGGGAGTTGTGGGGCCCCTCTCACCATCAGCCTGGCAGCCTCATCTAGGTCTAAACCTCTCTGGCCTGGTCCACATTATCCTCCAGGTTCAGCTCCACACCCACCTTCTGGCTTCTCCCAGCGGCACCACAAAGATGAGAAGTGCTGGCCACACACGCCCTCGGGTGTGGCGGCCGAGCTGGAGCGGCGGGGAGAAGGGAGAAGGCTGAGTCCAGGCCGCTGGGAGGAGCGCTCCGTGCGGGTGATCACAGCAGCCTGGGCGCCACCGTGGCCGCTGGAAATGCAGGACGCCCCACAGCACCAAGTGCATCCAGCCCGCCGCTCCCCATGGCAAACACTCCGTGGTTAAGTCAAGTTTTCCACCGAGATAGTTCTGAAAGGTTGAGAAAAGGATCCCGGGAATCTGAAACGTGCAGAATCCGAGTTGCACGTTTCAGATCAAGGCAAAAAAACAAACAAACAAAAGCCGGTTGGTGCCTAAGTGCTGCCACCTGCCGGAAAAGCTGAGAACTGCGGCTCTCCCGGCCAAGGCTAAGTCTTGTTCCTTCTCCAGGATTTTGTTTTCACTCCCCCCTCCCCCACCTTTTTTTTTTTAATTGAATCACAGTGAGCTACAGTTACAAAAGTTTCATGTTTGAGTTTAAGTCATAGAATGATCCAACACCTGTTCCTCCACCAGTGTATATTTTTCACCATCAATGTCCCCAGTATCCCTCCCCACCCCAACATCCCAACATCCCCCCATTCCGCCCACTGCCTCTATAGCAGACAATTACCCTCTTACCCTCTCTCTTCTGTAATTTGATCTTCAAATACATGGAACTCAAATGTTACTTAATTGGGTTTTTTTTTAATCTTTTGAGTCTGATGATGAGGTTAGATTTCCCCACCTGGAGCTCGAGATGGATGTCACCTCAGACACCAACTGGCTTATTCAATCTGGGAAAATGATCTTCAATATCTGTGGCTGAAGAGAAGTCTGTCTAATGATACGAAGTTTTGAAGTAGTTCATTTATAAAGCTACTCTGACATAATTTGTGTTTAGTGTCCTGTTGATTGTAGCATCTGGCTCTTCACTGACCCTTAAATGGTGGTTGAACATTATTAGTAAAACTGGGAGAACTTCACTCTTGAATATGCAAAAGCTACAGGGTCTGAGGATTGACTATGAAAGGACATTCATTTCTGCCAATACCAGAAATCAGGAATTTTTCCCAGGCCCTCTTCTAATCACTCCTTAAATAAAGCTTATTTAAACATAAATTTGTTCATTGTGAACCAGTGGGAGATGCAAGATGTGTTTTCTGTACTGTACCTTGCTATAGTTTATTACTTGCCAGTATTGTTTGGTGCTGTGGGGAGAATAATACAAAAAGGCAAAAAAAGTGGTTTTCTGGAAATGATTGGGGAGATGGTGTAAATCAGTAAGCAAGTGCAGATGAATTGGTTCCTCAAGAATAAATTGGGGTTTTCACATCTGACCTTAGTGATCTGACTTGCTGAGTAGCAGTTAAAAGGCAGTTGGATTTTATTCATAAGAGAAAAATGGAGTTAAGAGTTTTGGTATTCTAAGGATTCAGACATTCTGGAGCGGTAGCACAGTGGATAGGGCATTTGCCTTGCACGTGGCCGACCCAGGTTCGATTCCTCCATCCCTCTCAAAGAGCCCGGCAAGCTACCGAGAGTATCTTGCCCACATAGCAGAGCCTGGCAAACTACCCGTGGTGTATTCTATATGCCAAAAATAGTAACAAGTGTCACAATGGAGACGTTACTGGTGCCCGATCGAGCAAATCGATGAACAACAGGACGACAGTGCTACAGTGCAGTGCTACTCTCTCTCTCTCTCTACTTATGGGTATTATGGTTTGTAATACAGATACTGAGGAGACCATCATGCTTGGTCTTTTATCTACATTCAGCACACATCTCCAATTTTGAGAGGTCCCTCAACCCACCATTGACTTATTGATCCCTCTCTATCCCAGCTGCCTTCTCCCCCAGCACATGAGGCAGGCTTCCAACCGACAAGCAATCTTCCTGGCCCTGGTCTCTATTGTCCTTGGGTGTTAGTCTCATATAATAAAAAATATCTTCAGGATTTTTTAAGGGCTGCCCACCAACTAGATGGTCAGATTTCTTCGTCAAATCCCTGAATGAACAATTTGAGGTTCTTCCTGTTCCTGGAGCAAGCAGATATCATTGGGCTGCACTAGCACGCGACAGGGACAAATGGAGATGTTACTGGCGCCCCCTCGAGGAAATCGAAGATCAACAGGACTACAAGTGATACAAGTGATTTTTAAGGGCACAACACAGATGCGGGAGGCCTTAGGACAAGGACCACCACCTGGATGAGGGTGGATGACAGATCACCTTTGACGGGTTCATTTGTTGTAAATGCAATAGCAAGGAGAGTGTGCATCAGTATCCCAGTTCCAATTCCAGTCGGCTCTGAAGCCCTTTCAATTACTCATTATAGCTGGCAGGGCACTTGCCTTGCATGCAACTGAGCCAGGTTGGACTCCTGGACTCGTATGGTCCCAAGCAAGAGCCAGGAGTGACCCCTGAGCACAGCTGGGTGTGACTGATTAAATAAAATACTCCTTAGCTGTATTTGTTTCTGTCAGTTTCTATTTTTCTTTCTCCTGATCCAAACCATCCTTTGTCTAATTTCCCCCCATCCACAGCCGTGTGCTTAAAATCATGTAGTATTTCATGCTCCTCTCAGCATTAAGACCAGGCGACCTATCATGATGACCTGGGAGGGGTCGTGAGATCCAGCAGCCGCCTCATCTGCTGCCATCATACTCTTCCCCCATCACCACACAGATTTTTTTCTCAACTCAACAAACAAGACAGAGGCCAGAGAGATGGGGTGCTTGCCTTGCACACGACAGACCCAGGTTTGCTCCTCAGCATCCCATAGGGTCCCCTGAACACTACCAGCGGTAATTCCTGAGCACTGAGCCAGGAATAACCCCAGGTAATTGTCAGCTGTTCCCCCTCTACCCCCCAAAAAAACCAGAATCTTCCTATCTTCAGAAAGTTGCTTCTGTTCTGCCTGTCAAGCCATGTCTATTTAATTCCATCCGCCCTTTAGATCACTTTTCCAGGACAACCTTCCCTGACCTGCAGGCAACATCCTTCCCCTACCTACTCTCTAACATTTCTCTTGTGAACTCCTGGCAGAGTTCAGGGTATAATTACATATGTGCGCACTCATTTGATTAACACCTCCTCCTCTCCTCCCCACCAAGCCCATAAACACTGTGTATTGCCAGAGCGACGCATGATTCCTGGCAGGTAGCACTGTATAAAAAGTTGTGGAAAGAATGTGAATGGGACTGTGGCCTTCTTAGGTGGAAAAATTAAACACTTTGGCACACTCTGAGCATATCCGAAAAGTTGTACTCCCTACTGCCAGAGTTCAACTGGCTCAGGGATGTGTTTTTTGGAAGGATGTGTTTTTTAATTTGTTATGTTGGGGGGAAGGGGCACACTCAGCTTTGCTCAGGGGCTCCTGGCTCTGTATTCAGGAGTGACCCCTGGTGGTGCTCCAGGGCCATCAATGGTGCCAATCCAGAGTAGACTGCATGCAAAGTTAATATCCTTACCCCGGTACTCCAGTCCCGGTGAGAATTTTGTTTGTTTGTTTGGTTTTTGGTCTTGGGGCCACACTTGGCAATGCTCATGGCTTAATGGCCTACTTCTGGCTCTGAGCTCAAGGATATTATTATCCTGGAGGTCAGGATGGGGCAGGGGATTAGGGGGTGGCATATAGGGTACCAGAGATAGAACACCAGTTGGTCACATGCAAGGCCCTACGAGGCATACTATCACTCCTGCCCTATGGTGGGTTGTTAACCATAGTAGCTCTCCCTCTCTCCTTTCTTCCCTCCCTCCCTTCCTCTGTCTCCCTCTGTCTCTCTCTGTCTCTCTCTGTCTCTCTATCTCTCTCTGAAGATGAGAGCAGAGAAAGTCTGAAACTATTGGACCCCTGACCTCTAAAGTCTAGAGTTCTCATCTACTTCCTCCATGTTTCTGCGTGAAAGATGCTGTACTTACACGGGAGGTGAGTCAGAGTCACTTACCAGAGTGTCCTCTGGGGGCTCAGCCTTCCAGGGTCATTTCATTGGGGAAGCTGAAATCCAGCCCTCTGGGAGATTATACCTATCCTTCACCCCCAGAGGGTACCTTGGAAAAACCAGTAAAGAATTTGCAGGATTAGGATTGGTGGAACCCAGTTTGAAAGCCACAGAACTGTTGATCAAATTATGCTGAACATTTTCTACACCCTTTCCCTTCTTTCTTGTTCCGTTCATCCAGCTCTCCCCTGTTAGCCTCTCCTCTCACCCACAAGGCTCCCACCCCACAACTGCACTGGGATTATTAAATACTGGGATTAGGGATGGAGAAGCAAAGTAGAGGTTCCTCCATGTGAGACTCTCCTCTCTGCAGCTTTGACGTGGACTGAGTAGGCATGAGGTTGGCAGAACGTGCAACAACACAGGTGCACATTTGTTGATGTTTGTTATTTTTATTATCCAGCATCCATTTCCAGTCCTTCCCTAGGGAAAAATAACTGTCCTGTTTTGTGGAGTCAAGACTATCTCTCTATCTGTACGCTGGGTTAGTCAGAAAATTGAGACCTTTCCTCACAGTCAGAAGGTATGCTTAGATAAAAAGATGGTACAATTGGTTAAGCACCTGCCTTGCACGAAGAGAGCCTGGGTTTGATTCCAGCATCCCATACACATGGTCCCTGCACCTCATCAAGAGTGACTCTTGGGCAGAGAGCCAGGAGTAAGCTTTGAGCACCACTAGGTTATTTCCAGCCGGCCCCCTCCCCATCAGCACTGAATAAAAAGAGGCAGACCTATTTGTAGACCAGGCCCTTCAGACTTGCCTGAGACTGACTCTTCAACAGAGAGATGCGTCATCACAGCACTGGAAACAAATGCTTGGAGCACACCCCTCTGCTCAAGTCTAAGACAAAAGAGCTGGCTGGTTCCCTTGGTTCCCGGCCCATTTCAAAACTGAATCTCCAGCTTCCTGTCTACTCTGTGAGCTACTTGAGCATCCTGGAACAAATAGCTCCTTGTGTCGATCAGCTGAAAACAATCTGTAGCTTGCAAAGAAGGAACCACAAGACATTCTTATCTGGTTCATAACTTTCATCTGGGCAACTGCAGACAATGGGCAATAGTATAAGGTCTTGGATACTGGAGGAGCAGTGGCCAAGAGAGGAGGTAGTTGGGTGTGCTTGAAATATAACAATCCTGGTTGGAAGGGGACACAGGGAGGGCTTTTAGACAGTTTGGTTACAGTCAGACAGGAGGGGGGGAAGGTTGGGAGAATTAAGTTTACTCTCATGCTGGGGCTGGAGAGATAGTACCTATGCCTTGCATGCAGCTGACCTGGGTTCTATCCCAGCACTTCCATATGGTCCCGCAAATCCTCCAGACATCTGTGGTGGTGCCACAGTGCAGGATGACATCTGGCAGATGACTGCAAAGCATGCCCTTTCCTAAACAGGAGGCACATGATCCAGGCAAAAAAGATGGGTTCATCTGAAGCCTCCTTCATACCTTAGAGTCAAAGAAAAGATTTCTGGCTGTACAGAGAGACCAAAGGCTAAAGTCTTGCCTAGAATCCAGCTGTAGGCACTGCAACCCTGGTTTGGTATTTTGTTTGCCTGGGGCTCAGGTTTCTGAGGACTATATGGGGTGCCTGGGATCAGGGTTGGTGTCATGGAAGGCAAGCGCCCTACCTGCTGTACTGTTGCTCCAGCCCCAAAGTTCCAAGTCTTGACCCAAGAGTACTCAGCTGTCACTTGCCATTTGTGGGGAATAAGACAGCCTGTGACAGACAAAAAGATGTTTCTGTGAATGCTCAGTGATGAACCACCTTGGTCAGAGCACAACTAGAAACTTATCTGTACACAACAAAGAGCTATTATATTCACTTTTAAAAATTTGCTTTGAGGAGTAGCACAGCATATTGAATGGGATGTGAAGTAGAAGGCAACCAATCTTGATTAAAAAAATATTAGCACACAAGGCTCAATCTGTAACAACATGTTAGTAGTCTCTTATATAAGGACTCAATGGCTTCAAGCTGAGATACAACAATCTTCACACACTTTCTTCTGAGGAAATCTTTTTGATTATTTTTAGTTAATTATTCATAACAAGCAACACAAAATAAATTATTTAGGGCTTGCTATTGGGGCAGACTTGGGTAGTAGTTGGAAAAATTCAAAATAATGGTGGTGGGAAGGTGTAATGGTGATAGGATTGGTGTTGGAATATTGAATGCAATAAATTATTGTAAACAACTTTATAAAAATAAAATAAAATTTTAAATGTGGGAAAAAAAACAAAATAAAATTTGTTCAGGGGCTACACCCAGTGGTGCTTAGGACTCACTTTTGACTCTGTGGATCATTCCTGGCGGCACTCAGGGGGCCCAAAAGGAGTGCCAGAAATTGAACCCAGGTTAGCTGCTTGCAAGGGATGATATCCTACCCACTCAAGTCCCTCCACTTTTTAAAAATTTATGTCTTGTACCTCAGTTTGATCTTAGGATCAGAATGGCCCTTTAGGGACCTTCAAATTTTCCAGGGCCTGTTTGCCCAGCTAGTTCTCCACAGCAATTTCCCTCTGTACTTCTGATCTCTTTAGAGCAGCTAGCATGATTGAATGAAGTTACACTCTTGCTTAAAACCTCCATTGCTCATAGAACAAAGAGAAAACTCTTTTTTGGGGTTTTGGGCCATACCCAAAAACTTAGGGCTATGTTTAGGGCATACCCCTGGCACTGTGCTCAGGGATCACTCCTTTATGGTTCAGGTACCATATGTATTGCTGGGAATTAATCTCAAGTCTATTGGGTTTTTGTGGCTTTTGTGGGGTCTCTGGTTGGTTTGGTTTTTGGGCCACAACCAGCTGTGCTCGGGGTTTGCTCCTGGCTCTGCGTGCAGGGATCATTCTTGGCAGGCTTGACGGACCATATAGGATATGGGGTATTGAACCCAGATTGGCCTTATGTAAGGCCTTATTCCTGTACCATCACTCTGGTTCCCAAATTCAGGTAGACTGTGTGCAAGGCAAGTGCCTTCAAGACCCTTGAAGGCACTACCCAAAACACAAACTCCTAACCAAGTCTGTCCTCAAGACTATGGGCCTCTGCCCAGTTTTTCCAATCTGCTTCTTCCTTCTCTCTGTTCTGTTATCTAGTTTATCATCTCGTCAAACTTACTAAAGCCTTCTTTGTCTGTGCAGTAGGTCTTTCCTTGGTCTTGCATTCTCCTTTCCCCATTCTTTGCTCAACTTGGCGCTCAGCATCTAAAAAAGCTTTTCCTACTTGTACTACATCTATACTTTGTTCTCCCAAGTGTCCAGTCTCACACAAAGACATGGTGTATTGACTATTTTCCCCCAGCCCACTTGTAAGCAGGTCAATTGTCCAGATGACCCTTTGATTAAATAACTTTCCCTCTGGGACCTTTAGTGTTCTACCCCGCCAATTGACCTCAATTGGATTCATCCCCTTTTATTATCCCATTCCATAAGGGTATTTAAAATAGAACTAAATTGAGGCTGGTGCTTTTAAAATACAGCAGGTACATAAATATAAATTTCCTTGCATATGACTGATCAGTGTTCAGCCCCTGGTACCCCATATGATCTCCTGAGCAGCACCAGGAGTGATTACTGATAACAGAAGCAGGAGTAAGCCCTGAGCACTGCCAGGTATGGCCCCAAGAATAAATAGGCTAGAGGAATAGTATAGTGTGCTGTATGCACTTGCCTTGCATATGGTTCCATATATCCCCTGAGCACCACCAGGAGTAATTCCCAGTTCTATCCCCAACACCATATATTGTCTCCTAAGCACTGCGAGGAGTGATCTCTGAGCACAGAGCTAAGAGTAAGCTGGAACACACAGCTAGGTATGCAACCCCCAAAAAACTACTTTTTAAAAACAGGGTTGGTGTTGAGCCACTATTCTCCTTGCCCAACTACCAATACATGTCCTCAAAGACAGAGCTACACTCCCAATTCATGCCACTACCCCAGGGCTATGATCCTACAGTGATTGTTTCCTTGCCTTTTTAAGTTTTATTTTACACTTTTGTGGGGATTCCTTCCAGTCATACTTGTCTTGGTTGTCTGGGGCCGCCAGGACTATGCCTGATAGTGCTGGGGTGGGACAGGCATTTCACACATACTAGGCATGTGCTCTATCACTTGAACCAAATCCCAGACCCCAGCAATTGCTTCCTTTCCTCAAATGTTTTGATTGGTGGGGGAGCAGATTGATGGTACTCGGCGGCTACTCCTGACTTGTTGCTCTGGGAACCATATAGTTCAGGGAACAGAATCTGGAATGCTTCCACATGCAAAGTATGTGCTCTCGCCCAGCCTTTCCTCACTTTTTAGTTATTTCTCCCTTTTCTTTTCTTTTGTTGCTGTTGTGATGCTTAATAAGGGGTCAAAACCTTAATAAGGGGTTGCAATGCTTAATAAGGGGTCATATCCTTGTAGGGATCACTATGGCAGTATTTGTGTTGCACTTGGAGATGTGGGTGGGCTGGGGATCACACTCTTGACTCCTTGCGTGCAGGACAGGTGCTCTACCACTGAACCACATTTGCTAGCCATAAGTTACCACTCTTAGGGGCTGAGGCACATTTGGCAGTGCTCAGGGCTTATTCCTGACTCTGTGCTCAGAGGTCATTCCTGAAAGTGCTTGTGGGATCATATACAGTACCAGAGATCAAACTGGAATTGACTGCATGCAGGCAAGTGCCTTAACTATACTATCTTTGGCCCCTACTTCAATGTGAAGAATGCAAGATTTTACAAAAAGTTAATAATGAATGGGTGAAAGTTTGGCAGTAGATTGAGCAGGCGATAGCAGTGGAAACTTTTCACACTTACTTTCTTGAAAAAACATTGTCGAGAGGGACAGAGAAATAGTGCAGTGGGTAAGGTGCTTGCTTTGCATGCAGCCACCCTGGGTTTGATCCCCAGCATCCCGTATGGTCCCCTGAGTACCACTAAGAGTAATTCCTGAGTGCAGAGCTACGAGTAACCCCTGAGCATGCAGGAGTGGTCCAAAAACAAAACAAACAAAATCACTAGTGAGAAGATTGTTGTGACCAGATTTCTCCTTTGAGACTAAGTCTCTGGCTACTGGATTGAAAGTGGATATAGAAAGGAGCAGATGAAACCAATCAGGAGGAGACGCTAACAGTGGTTCAAATGAAGTATGATAGTGAGCTGAAATACAGTGCTGAGGTGAGACTCCTGTCTGGATGGAGATGGAATGAGAATTATCCATAGGTCAGAAATGGAGCATGCAGGAATGAAGGGAATAAAGAACTCACCCAGTTTGTGAAAAAATTAACTACTTCCTAGAGATAAGAAGTCTGGGGAAAATGGTGTAATTTAAGAGATGGAAGATTTCTATTTTGGATCACATTGGCCTTTGAGTTTGGGGGGGGATTTGGGACACACACAGCTGTGATCAAGACTTACTCCTGGCTCCTTGCTTAGAAGTTGCTCCAAAGGGTGCTCTGGGGACCTATGCATGATGTGCTGGGGTTCAAACTTGGGTCAGCCATGTGCAAGGCACCTTCACTCCTACATATCTCTTTGGTCCCTCACTGCCTGTTGGTGTGCCCATTAGGTAATCAAGGGGAAGTGTCAAGCAAGTAGTTTTCTCTGCATTTGGATTTTGGAGCTAAGGAGAAAAATTTGGGGCCTGGTGTTAAGTAAAACTGTATAAAGAAGTAATCATGGAACTCAAAGCTGATAACAATATCCATCACTGTATCACTGTAACTGTCATCCCATTGCTCATAGATTTGCTCGAATGGGCACCAGTAATGTCTCCATGTGAGACTTGTTGTTACTGTTTTTGGCATATCGAATATGCCACAGGTAGCTTGCCGGGCTCTCCAAGAAGGATGGAGGAATCAAACCCGGGTCGGCCACGTGCAAACGCCCTACCTGTTGTGCTATCTCTCCAGCCCAACAATATCCATAACAAACAGAATAATAGGGAAAGCCCCTGAATTTGCTCAGTGGAGTATTTTTATTATATAATTACATGTGTTATATGGCTTTTTCAGTTGCAGAAAACAGATGTTCACTCAGATTCCTGGAAAAACAAAACAAAACAAAAAAACAAAATCCAAACCAAAAAACAATAAAAATTAAACCCATGAAAATAAAGATGGGAACTTTAGCCACCAGTCTGACATCATGCTGAATTATCTTAAGGCGGTTTAGAAGAAATTTTAGTCGGCCTAGAATTCATGGAGCCCACAGCCCTAACTAAATGTTGATTGCTTTTGTTTGGTTTTGGTTTGGGAGCCACACCTGATCGTGCTCAGGACTTACTCCTGGCTGTGCTCAGTTATCACTCCTGACGGGACTCAGGGAATTATATCACTATGTAACATGCATGTATCAATCTGACAGCCTCACGTAGGTAAAAGAGCAGTGTTAGAGTGTTAGAGTCATTAGGAAAATGACTCGGATACATTTTTATTTTCTATGTTGCCTGGGTATGAGACTCCTGAGCTCAGTATGTCCCTGCCTGATTATGCCATCTGTCCAGGTATCTGATCCTGCAGTCTGTCTGGGCAAAGGGAGAGGGAGAAAAAGGGAGAAGGGGAGAGGGGAGAGATGATACATATTTTATATCAGAACTCATATTTACATATTATTTTTGCAACTAAAGGTTCAATAAATCATCTTGCTTTAACAGTGTTCAGGGGCTCCTCTGGACTCAGTGCCTAGGGCACCATGCTGGGCCTAGTGGAACCTGAACCTCCTACATGCAAAGCATGTGCTCAGCCACTGAACTCTCTACCCTTAATGTGTCACCTTGGAAGGGTCAGAGGGATTTATAAGAGGTGAGATACTACTATCCTGGGCCCCTCATGTGGTCCCTGAGCATTACTGGGGGTCTTTTCTGAGAATAGAGCCAGGAATATCTTCTGAGCGCTGAAGGGACTGGCACAGGAACTAAACAAGAACAAAACCTATATCCCAAGTAGTATTTGAAGTACAGGCATATAATTTTATAACACACATATGTATGTGTGTGCATAAACACACACATATGTTTTGGGGCCAAAGCTAACCTAGTAGTGCCAGGGCTTACTCCTGGTTAGTGCTCAGGGATTACTCCTGGAAGTGCTTGAGAAATTGTATGTGCTTCTGTGGCTCATACTAGGGTCAGATGTGTGCAAGGCAAGCACCTTACCTGCTGTACTATCCATTCAGTGGCTAATTATATTAATAACATTAGTTTTTCATAACCAAAAATTATCAATGCTTTTAAAGTATTTTTGAATAAATATTTTTGTTTTTGTTTTTTTTGGGGGGTCACACCCGGCGATGCACAGGGGCTACTCCTAGCTCATGCACTCAGGAATTACTCCTGGCGATGCTCAGGGGACCATATGGGATGCTGGGAATCGAACCCAGATCGGCCGCGTGCATGGCAAACGCCCTACCCGCTGTGCTATTGCTCCAGCCCTGAATAAATATTTTTAAATAAATGAAGTTTATTCTTTTGTTACTGTTTTTGGCATACCTAATACACCATGGGTAGCTTGCCAGGCTCTGTCACGAAGGGGGGATACCCTCAGTAGCTTGCCAGGCTCTCTGAGAGGGATGGAGGCTTTTAGGGTGGCCTCTAATCACTCTTCAGGTGCTCCCAGTCTACCGAATGGAAGCTTTTGGTCAACTGGCATGTTGTAATGATCTGCACGCTGACAAACACACACCTGCCTGCGTCTCTGGGAAGCATCTATTGGTTCACTCTTCGCCAATTGGCACTGTTGCCACGCCCCACCATGATGAGGCGGTGAACCAAAAACAGCAACAATAAAGAGCCTCATTCCCCTGACCCTGAAAGAGCACCCAGTAAGGCAGCGTTAGGAAGGATGAGCAAAGAGAGGCTCATAAAATCTTAGGGCCTAACTAGGCTGCCAAAATGATGAAGGACTAAAATCACTGTCTGTACTTTCAATGCATGTACGCTGGCATCGGAAGCATCCATTGAGGACCTGGTAGTGTAGGTGCAGAAGATCAAGTACTACGTCATTGGACTGACCAAGACAAGAAGGCATCGATCACATCACGTCATTTTTGACACTGGAGAAGAACTGTTCCTCGGAACATGCGACAGTAGAGGCATAGGTGGTGTCAGCATCAATTCATTAGAATGCCTAACAACCCAAATCGGACGCTTACATTTGAATAGATGTGGCTCATTGCCGGCAGTTTCTATCTTCATCGTCTATGCACCAACATCCAACTATGACAAAGAAGAAATTGAGAAGTTCTACATGGAGCTGGAGAAGTTCTATAAAGAAGACCACACCTTCTACAAGGCCATTGTCAGTGGTTTTAATGCCAAGACAGGACCAAGAAGGTCGCCCAAAGAACCCCACATCGGGAGCCATGGCCTAGAATGGAACAAACAGAATGAGAGACATCTGAGTTCATCATGTCGACCAAGATCATCCATGGTAACTCGCAGTTCCAGAAGGCCGAATCTAAACTTTGGATATGGGAGTCTCCCAGTGGAGAGTTCCACAATGAAATTGATCACATCATATTCAATCGACAGTTTTGTCTGACCGATGTAATTGTTGTTCTAAAATTCCAAATGGGATCAGACCACTGTCTCCTTTGTAGGAAATTCTACTTCACGGAGCAGGGAGAAAGGGCTGTGAAGTTTAAAAGGAGAACTCCCAGAACGACCACCAACTGGGGGCCCTTTGGCACTATTGCGACAATATGGGAAGATGCTGTCGTTGACAACATCAATGAGGAATACGATCAACTGGTTCAGCACCTCCATTACTGTGCAAGGAATGCCGAGAGTGAGAAAGCCGCAAAAAGGTACTGTCTTTGGAAACTCTCGAGGGCATTCACCAACGTGGTTTGGTGCAAACCTCAGGCAATCACAAGCTAACGTTCGAGCTTGTGCAAAGAAGCAATAAAGAAAGACCTTGAAGAAAGAAGAGCAGCAGTGTTGGTTGATGCAGCTGAAGCCGAGAAAAAATATTCGCAACACCCGCCTGTCCTTCACCAACTACAAAACTAAGATGACTGCCCTCCGACGTCCTGATAGATCTATCACATCTTCCAGAAGGACAATGGAAAAGGTTATTGACAGCTTCTACTTGGATCTCTTCAATAGCCACATCTACCTGCCCACATACCAAATTCCACAGGATAGATATGTCGTTCCCAGCATTCTCCCTTCCAAAATCCAACATGCCATTTTGTCAGTAAAGAAGCATACAGCACCCGGTCCAGACAAGGTCAGACCTGAACACCTGAAGAATCTGCCACCAGTACTCATCAATACACTGGCTCGGCTCTTCACATGCTACCTGTCTGAATGATTGATTCTGTCCCAAGGGAAAACCAGCAGGACCATTCTGTTGTACAATAAGGGAGACATTCACGACATTGGCAACTATTGCCCAATCTGCCTGCTGCCTGTCGTCTACAACTTGTTCACTCAAGTCATCCTGAATAGGATAGGCAGAACACTAGATGAAGGACAACCATGCAAGCAAGCGGGTCCTGAAAAGGATTCAGCATGATAGACCATTTCCACCCGGTGACCAAACTCATTGAAGTTTCTCGAGAGTTCAAGATGCCGTTCTGTCTAACGTTCATCAATTTAAAGAAGGCCTTTGAGACTGTTGAGACTGAAGCAGTCATTGAAGCCCTAACCAAACAGGGCATTCAAACTCAGTACATCAGGATCCTCTGCGTGCTGTATTATGAATTCACCACCAGAGACTCACCATTCTACAAGGAAGTGATCATCGACATAAAGAGAGGGGTTCGGTAGGGTGATACCATTTCACCAAAACTCTTCAGTACCACCCTCGAGAACGTTATGCAATAACTGGAATGGGAAGGAATGGGAATGAAGATAGACAGTCAGCAACACCACCACCTCCACTTCGCTGATGACATCGTCCTCATAACACCAAACATTAGCCAAGAGGCACAAATGCTGGCCGACTTTGACCATGAGTATGGAAAGGTCAGACTTCAGGTAAATCTCACCAAAAGAATGTTCATGAGAAATGAACTAGTTCCTAATGTTCTGCTTGCTCTCAATGGAACGAACAGCTCCGAATGCAGCAGTTATGTGTACCTGGGTCAAGAACTCAACATGAGGAACAACTTGGCGCCAGAACTGCGCAGGAGGAAGAGCAGCATGGAATGCCTTCAAGAGCGTCGAAGAAGTTGTTAAGAGAACAAAGAACCTCTGGCTCTGGGCACATCTTTTTGACTCCACCATTCTTCCTGCACTAAGTTGTTAAGAGAACAAAGAACCTCTGGCTCTGGGCACATCTTTTTGACTCCACCATTCTTCCTGCACTAACATACGCCTCAGAGACTTGGGCCCTACACAAACAAGATGAGAACGCTATTCGGGTCTCCCAAAGAGGAATCAAAAGATCTATGCTTGGAGTATCACATTTCATTCAAGTGAGAGAAGGAATTCAGAGTTCTAACCTCCATCGACAATTGAGAATCAGGGACGCTGTCTTGTTTGCCAAGGCGTCAAAAATCAGATGGACCGGACATGTAACGCGATTTGGAGACCATTGAACTAGAGCTGTTACCAACTGGATTCCACGAGACATCAAAAGAATGCCTGGCTGCCAACGACGAGATGGTCAGACTTCTTCATCAAGACTCTGAATGGAACAGTTTGATGGTCTTCGTTTTCCTGGAGCGAGCAGATACCATTGGGCTACACTATCACGTGACAGGGACGAATGAAGACATTACTGGCGCCTGCTCAAGCAAATCGTTGAGCAACGGGATGACAAGTGATACAAGTGAAGTTTATTTTATCTGCATGCTTTCATTAAAGGTGGGAACCCTTATTAAATACAAGTGCTGTATACAAAGAAGGGCCAAGAGAGTGTTGGGTCAAGGGAGTGTTTGATTTTAGAAAAGAATTCTCAGTCTGTTTCCACTGAAGGACAAATAAATGACTAAGGTCTGAATGTCTATGCCATGACACAAAATCATAATAACTTCTGCTTAGATTTTTAAAAATTAATATTAATAAATGTTCAACCATTATGAAGTCTCAATTAAGTACCTACAGATTTTCTTATGCCAAGAAAGTAAATTAGAAAATTGAAATACATTTTTTTGTTCCTCTTCTAGTTAATGGATCTATTTTTGTCTTAATTATGTTGCCAAAATTATGTTGTCTTAATAAATACAGCTTTAGTGTCAATATTAAAATCATGCATGTGAACACAATGGCCACCCAATACCTCTATTGAAAACCACAACATCCAAAAGGAGAGAGAGAACAAAAGGGAACATCCTATCACAGAGGCGGGGTGGGGTGGGGGGATAGGATGGGGGTGGGAGGGATACTGGGGTCATAGGTGGAGGAGAATGGGCACTGGTGGAGGGATGGGTACTCGAGCATTGTATGACTGAAACACAAGCATGAAAATATGTAAATCTGTAACTGTACCCTCACAGTGATTCATTAATAAAAAATAATAAATAATAAAAATAATAAAATAAAGTAAAAATTAAAAAATAAAATCATGCATGTATTGGTCCTCCAGATTGTTTCTCAATTTTGTTATCATCATAAATTTAGTATTAACCTGTTGGGGGTTTTATGATGATTCCATTAAATCTATAGAGTATTTGGGTAAAATTGACATCTTAACACTGTGACTCTACCAAAGTACGAACAAATCATATCTCTCCATTTATTTAAGCATTCTTTAATTTTATCACCAATGGTTTGATGTGAGGTCAGTCCATATTTTGTTACATTTATGTAAAGGAGTACAGGTGAGCCAACTTTGCCAGGTGGAGAAGGGGCATAGCCAAAAATCTGTACTCTTTGCCAATTTTTGTAACTATCCCCCACCTTGATCAACTTCAAGCTTTCAGCATGATGTCGCTAAATGTGAATCTCAGAAGACACAAAAGAAGTAGCTACAAATATTGAATAGAAACCCAAATATTTCACGGTTTGAGTGGTTTTAAATCCCTGACATTGTCAATGTCAGCTGTAGAGTGATGAGATTTTACTATCTTCCTTTATGGAGGGCTAAAGTCTGTTTTGTTGGGCATTTGTGTTATCTGCAGATCAAATTGATTTTTTTAACTACAGCTTTGACTTTACTATAAAGTTTAATCAGCCCTTTGGCCGGAGAGATAGCACAGGCATTAAGGAGCTGCCTTGCAAGCCACTGACAGGCTCTATCCCTGGCATGACATATGTAGCACCTGGTTTCCCTAAGCACCACCAGGAGTGATCCCAGAGCACAGAGCAGGGGTAAACCCTGGCCACACCAGGTATAGCTCCAATCCCATGGTTATTTATTATATATTTTGTATGTTATTGTTAGATAGTATATATTATTTATTAATAAATAACCATGTTAAGCCTTATAGTAAGGTTTAAGCCCCTTCTCAGCACCTCAAGCTTCTTCAAACAGAATTATCTTCTCTGCATAGTAGAGCTCAATTTTCCCAGCCCTGTGCCATCTTTTTTTGTTTTTTTTTTCTATTTGTGTCACACCTTGTGATTCTCAGGGGTTTCTTTTGGCTCTGCACTCAGGAATTACTCCTGGCAGTGCTCGGGGGACCATATGGGATGGTGGGAATCGAACCCAGGTCTGCTGTGTGCAAGGCAAATGCCCTACCTGCTGTGCTATCGCTCCAGCCCTGTCCCTGTGCTATCTTTGGGTATTATTTAGCTTAGGAAAAGGTTGAGACACACCAGCTTGTCTTCTAGCCACCCATTAACTGTTCTTCGAGTCCCTAAGGGAGTTTGATCCTAACAAACCCACATGAGTATGGTGTTGATCTCCCTCAGTACTCTGCTCCACAAGCTGCAAATTGCCTTATAACAACACCCCATGCTGTCCGCCCAATATGTACTCCAATATTTCTCTATCACTCAGCAAGATCACCTATCTTCCATTCCCTGCACAGCAGTATAAAAATTGACTTTGGGGGGATGGAGAGATAGTATAGCAGGTAAGGCACTGACCTTACACTTGGCTGCCCTGAGTTTGATCTCAGGAACCACGTATGGTAAGCTAGGAGCGATTCCTGAGTACAGATCAGCAGTAGTAATCCCTATCCTGCAGAAGAAAATAAAAACCACCTGCCTGTAGGCAGAAAGATGGGGTAAGTGTACCATGCTACACTGCCTATTTTCTTAATATCTAAATTGTTTCACATGTTTTGTTCAGTTCTCTAGTTATTTATGCCAGAAAAGCAAGTCCATTTCTATTACTCCTTCACTGCCAGAACAGAAGTTGCTTGTTTTGTTTTGTTTTTCAGTCTGAGTCAATGCATGTTTAATCTCAAACATCTATACTAAAAGGGCAGCTTTGAGTCAGAGAGATAATTTAGGGGTTAAGGTCCCAGCCTTGCCTGCAGTTGGCCTATGATTCACAGCACTGCATACGGTCCCTGAGTACTTCCAGGAGAGATCCCTGAGCACAGAACTAGGAGTAAGCCCTGAGCATCATGAGGTGTGGTATCCAAGCCCGGAATAAATTAATTAAAGGGATGCTTGTGAACTAAGATCTATATAGCAAAAGAAACTGAAGTGGGAGAGCTAAAGCACCTGTTCCCGGAGAAGAGACCAGGACAGGCATTCAAGAGAACACTCAATTGAGTGCATGTGCCAAGCACTATTCTAGGTTGAATCTAAATGTTAGATGTCAAAATCAGGACTTCTGGACCACGTTGATGGCTCAAAGGGCTAAAGTGCATGCTTTGCACACTAAACCTGCGCTTGGTCCCCAGCACTGTATGGTTCCACTAGATGGCCCTGGTTGTCCCCAAGCACCGCTGGTGAAACCCCTGTAACTAACAGTAAGGAGATAATAAATAAAACTCTGATGCCTGAACCTAAATTAAATCAGTGGCTAAAGCATTGAGAGGAAAGAGAAAGGGACTAGATACTAAGAAGCAAAATCTTCAGAAATTTGTAAACAAATTGGCACTTGAGGGAGAAAATGTCTAGGGATGATAAGCTGACACCATGCTCTGAATATAAATGTAGCCCCACAGCCTTGCCCAGGCATCTTCATTTGGGGGTCACCAGGACCCAGTAATGATGGACACAAAGCCCAATCCATTTGTGTGTACTGATGGTAAGTGGACACCTAGCTGGTGGCAGGAAGTTAGACTTAAACCCCATTAGTCAGCACCCTCCCTTCCATGATGAAAGCCCCAGCCTGTAATATAAATATCACCTCAACTTGCTTGACAGGGCTTTGTGGTTTCTAGCCTCACCTTGTCTGCCCTAGGAAGTAAACTGAGGAGGAAATTATGCATGGTTTCCCTAAGGAGATTTTTACCTTTGTCTCTAGCTTTATTTGTCAAGTTCTCACTACCAACATCTACATGACAAGGAATAGCTTTACAAATAGTGCTAGACAGTAACCTAAGCTTCTCTGCCATTGAGCTGCCCCTTTAAGCCTGTTTCCCTAAGATATTTTCCCTTAATTGAAGAGCAAAGCAGGGTGGAGAAAATACTTCTTCTGTGTTGGAATGATAGTACAGGTAGGATGCTTGCCTTGCATGTGGCTAACCCGGATTTGATCTCTGGCAGCAGGGACAGGAGTAACTTTGCTGAGTGAAGGCCAAAAATAGAAGAAACTTCACCTATCAGCCTGGCAAACTTTGGAGTCCATGGTCACAGTGATCAGATTCACTTTCCCATGAGTCTAGTTCCCTGCCAACTAGGGACTGTGGAGCCACGGATAGGTAGGTCATAGGATGTGAAGCCCAAGAATAGGACCACAATGTGATGCTAAAGCACCTCTAACCTACGAGAGGGACTGGGCTGATGGATAAAATTGGATCCAAAACCAAGAGACAATAAGCAAAGTTAGCAAGTGGAATTAAGTTCATTTAGAAGGGTAGAAAGGAAGAAACTTGTAAAGAATTCTTAGAATCTTCCTATGAATATGGAAAGCTATTAGAGCTACTTTCCTAAATACAAACAGCTTATATGGCAATGGCCCTACAGTTCATGAAATAGAAGCGGTAGAGAATGATAATAAAGTGGGTCAGGATTTAAAGACTTGCACTATAGCAAGTTATAATCTTTGCATTCATTTATTTAAAAAGCTTTTATTGGTCTGGAGCAATAGTATAGTGGGTTAGGACAACCTGGGATCAATCCTCAGCGTCCCATAAGGTCCCCTGAGCAATTCCAGGAATAATTCCTGAGTGCAGAGCAAGAAGTAACCCCTGAGCATCACCAGGTGTGACTCAGAAAGAAGAAAAAAAGGTTTTATTAATTATCTACCTGCACATAAAACAATAGGTAGCAACTTCAGATTGCCACATGAATGGAATAAATGGATGAAGAAGGTGCAATGGGAGGTGGCCTTGAACCCATATATAACTTCTGGTGGAGTATTATGCCTAATTACAAGAATGACACATATATAATTTATTTTAATGATGTTACTAAAGATGGTAATTTTGAATTAAGTATACACTCATTAAGGGTATTATTCATGGTTATAAAGTGGTAGATTTCGTTTGACTATTCACCTACTGATCCAACTCTAAGCTTTAATAGATGAATCCAGTCAGGAGGCTCACCTTCATGATGAAGCCTAGTTCTGTAGAGAAGTCTCCAGTTCGGTTGGCTTTGGCCATTTGTTGTTCTCTTACTGCCTATCTTGGGTATAATCATGTTGTGTATGTGTAGAAGTATGTTGCTTATTTTTCAGGTTTGCTATTTTGGGGAGCCACACCTGGCAATGCTCAGGGATTGCTTTTGGCTCTATACTTAGGAATCACTCCTGGTGGTGCTCAGGGGACCATAGGATGAGGCAAATGCCCTACCAGCAGTACTATCACTCCAGCCCCATATTTGTTTTTCTTTATTTTTAACTCGGAAAATTTTGTTTGTTTGTTTTTGGGGCTACAGTCGGTGGTTCTCAGGGCTTACTTTCCTGGTTCTGCGCTCAGGCATTGCTCCTGGTGGGATTTGGGGAACCATATGGGGTGCCAGGGGTCAGGTTGGTCACACGCAAGGTGATGTAGTCATAGGTATAGGTATATAATTTATTTATACATCTAAAATAATGTTCTACATGAATACAGCAAAATGGATCTGAGTCATAGAAATTTTAGCATAGTATTATTTTTTCTCTAACTATTACAGTGTTTTAAGTAAAATGGTTCCCTTTTTTGGTCTCTGTTTATAAGTTCTTCTGTTTACAAGAACAGACAAGAGGAAGTATTACATTATGTTTGAGTTTCCTTTAATAAAGACATGACAAACGTTTGAGGTCTCACAGGGAAACCAAACAATTCAATTCTTAATGAAACTTCTTGAACTTTTGTTCTGGATGATAGACTTTTGCAAACTGGACTTTTCAGTGCTGTTTTGGTTTGTTCTGAAGAGTGCACTTGTGAAATACAGTAGCTGACATTCTTACAGAAGGGTTTGAAGTGAAATTGTTTATATCGTGAGGAAAAAATTCTACTAAAATATTTAACTGACAGATCTAGGAAAGCTGATACAGTTGTCATAGAGCTAATGTATCAAAAACACCAGAGTGAAAATTGGGAAGGGAGAGATAAGAGCATCTGGTCTCTGCATTTCTGTGTTAATAACACAGAGATGTAGCACATTCTAGGCAAAAGAAACAACCTCAGTAGTCCAAAAATACCCCAGTTGTCATTTGGGGGCTTTTCTGGAATAATAAAACATTCATTTTCAATATTTAAGTGTTTCCTTCTGAAGACAGACAATATATAATTAGCTTGTTACTAGGGACCGTGATAAATCATAAGGCTTTTTACTTCTTTCCTCTATGAATGAGTTTTCTTGATAAAAACAAAAACTCTCTTTCAACATCACCTGAGGATCTCACTATTCCTGTGTGTTACTATGACTTCATAATAAATTACCCGACAATGTAATGGCTCAAAGCACAATAACCATCATAAATAATCTCTCCCTATTACTATGATCAAAATTTCATATGAGCAAGATAGACAGTTTAACAGGTAAGGTACTGGCCTTTCATGCAATTGACCTGGGTTCAATCCTTGTCACAGCATCATAGCCCCCTGAGCACTGCCAGGAATGATCCCAAAACACAGAGACAGGAATAAGCCCCGAATACAGCTGGGGTTTACTGTAGTCCAGAACAAAGTTTACACTGAAAAAAAAATTGATCTGGTTTCTGGCGAACAATGCCTGGGCATCAACTGGAAGGCCCAAATGTGGCAGTCTGTATCATCCGAAGGATCCTACTCTCACACCCATTACAGCAGTTAATGTTTACTGGTGGACTGGGAGCCGGCTGGGGTTTTCTGCTTTAATATCCTCACTAGATCCTTCTATACAAACTGGGTTTCCTCACACTATGATGCTTCAGTTCTATAGGGAAGTCTTCCGAAAGGGAGAACTATGCTTTTTATGACCTAGCTTTCAGAGTTGCATAGTTTGTGACTCTTTGCTCAACACCAAAGCCAGGGGTAATCATAAGACAGAGAGGGAACATAAATCCTACCTTTCTGTGAAAGAACTGTAAGCCTTTCTGTAAGAAGTCTCTAGATGGCAGGTGTATATATATATATGCACACCCACCTTTAGAAAATACAATCTTTCATCCTCTGCAACTTGAAAGCTATTGGAGATTCACTGTGTATTTAGTGCATTATTTTATTTTATTTTTATTTTTTATTTAATCACCATGTGAAAAGTTACAAAGCTTTCAGGCTTAAGTCTCAGTCATACAATGATCAAACACCCATCCCTTCACCAGTGCACATGAACCCCAGTATACCCCCCATCCTACTTACCCCCACGGCCTGTGTGTGGCTGATGATTTTCACTTTATTTTGATTACATTCAATATTTCAACAGAAAACTCACTATTATTACTTGGAATTTTCCCCCAACAATAAGACCTGCTGAAAAAGCATCATTTGATAATTTGTTTTCCATTGCTGAGAATGAAGGGCATATGAGGTCGTGCGGCTGCTTTTGCGGCCGCGTGGTTTTGGATTTCTGATATTTTAGTAATTAAGTCCAGAGAAATTTCTGCCAGAAGTCGCATCATTGCAATCTTGTACCTCTGTTTAGTGGGCCTTATAAGATGGCAGTCACCATGCCACCGGAGAAAGGAAAGGCTGAGAGAGAGAAACCTTTTCCCTCCTGGGGCGGTATGGGGCCGTAGGTTAGGTCACAGTCTAGAGACATTTCTGCAAGAAGCCGCTGGGTGTCAAAAGTAGTTAGTTGGCCTCCGGGATCATGGGTGTTCAGAAACAGACGAGCCGTTCGTGTGTGGCCGCTCAGGGTCACATCTGGGTGGAGAGCGGCCTAGTGCATGATTTTAATTTAAATATATTGTATTTTTAAAACAACTCATGTGATGGGGGCTGGAGCGATAGCACAGCAGGTAGGGCATTTGCCTTGCACGCGGCCGACCTGGGTTCGATCCTCGGCATCCCATATGGTCCCCCAAGCACTGCCAGAAGTAATTCCTGAGTGCAAAGCCAGGAGTAACCCCTGAGCATTGCTGGGTGTGACCCAAAAAGCAAAAAAAAAAAAAACTCATGTGCAAAATTTGAAAAATAAGAAAATTAAATAGTACTATATAGCTTCTCCTCCCCAACTATCCACAGAGAGGATGAAAGCTTTCAATTAGTCACGTTTACAATTTCCCCTTGTGCTTCTTCCCATTGCTTTTCCCCACAAAGTTTTTTCTTGTGGGGGAGCAGAGGTTTGTGTGTCATATCCAGTGGTCACTCCTGGTAGTGCTTGGGGGGATTCTTTTGTGTGAAGATCAAACAGAGGCTGACTACATGAAAGGTAAGCTCCATAACTCCTATACTGACTCTCAGGCCTCTAGCCTCAAATTTTAATGAAAAAATTTACAAAATAAAAGTAAAATGATTTACTCTCCAGAAATATTCATAAAATAGTAATATTTTGAATATTTTCTAATAAGTAATTCCCTAAACCCATAGAAACCACAGAGTCAACAACACTAAAATCACAAGACCCAAACTTTAGTAACTAAATTTATAAGGTGTTTATTAAGATGGCAGGCTGGGGCTGGGGTGAGGGGTAGGAGAGAGAACCTGTCAACAATGGTGGAGGAAAGCTTGATGGCAGGATTGGTGATGGAACACTGTATGTCAAAAACCAAACTGTGAATAATTTTGTAAGTTAGTGTGCCTTAATAAAATGTAGAATAAAAAAGTTAACATATATCATAATACTGGCCTAGAATCATCACTGTCATCACTGTCATCGCGTTGATCATCGATTTGCTTGAGTGGGCACCAGTAAAGTCTCCATTCATCCTAGCCCTGAGGTTTTAGCAGCCTCTCTTTACTCATTCTTTCCAGCGGTGCCTCATTGGAGGCTCTTTCAGGGTAAGGGGAATGAGACCCATCATTGTTACTGTATTTGGCATATTGAATACGCCACGGAGAGCTTGCCAGGCTCTGCCGTGTGGGCAGGATGCTCTCAGTACCTTGCAAGGTTCTCTGAGAGGAAGAACTAGGCTAAAGTAAAATGACTTAAATTTGTCCATTTCGGGACTACATTAAACTAAAAAGCTTCTGCACCGCAAGAGATACATTGACCAGAATCCAAAGACTATCCACAGAATGGGAAAGGATATTTACACAATACCCATCAGATAAGGGGTTGATATCAATGGTATATAAAGCACTGGTTGAACTCTACAAGAAGAAAACATCCAACCCCATCAAAAAATGGGGCGAAGAAATGAACAGAAACTTTACCAAGGAAGAAATACGAATGGCCAAAAGGCACATGAAAAAGTGCTCTGCATCACTAATCATCAGAGAGATGCAGATCAAAACAACCATGAGATACCACCTCACACCACAGAGACTAGCACACATCCAAAAGAACAAAAGCAACCGCTGTTGGAGAGGATGTGGGGAGAAAGGGACCCTTCTTCACTGCTGGTGGGAATGCCGACTGGTTCAGCCCTTCTGGAAAACAATTTGGACGATTCTCAAAAAATTAGATATTGAATTCCCATTTGACCCAGCAATACCACTGCTGGGAATATATCCCAGAGAGGCAAAAAAGTACAATCGAAACAACATCTGCACATGTATGTTCATCGCAGCACTGTTTACAATAGCCAGAATCTGGAAAAAACCCGAATGCCCCAGAACGGATGACTGGTTGAGGAAACTTTGGTACATCTATACAATGGAATACTATGCAGCTGTTAGAAAAAAGGAAGTCAAGAATTTTGTAGTTAAGTGGATGGGCATGAAAAGTTTCATGCTGAGTGAAATGAGTCAGAAAGAGAGAGACAGACATAGAAAGATTGCACTCATCTATGGTATATAGAATAACAGAGTGGGAGACTATCACCCAAGAACTGTAGAAATAAGTACCAGGAGGTTGACTCCATGGCTTCGAGGCTGGCCTCACGTTCCGGGGAAAGGTCAACTCAGAGAAGCGATCACCAACTACATTGTAGTCGAAGGCCATGTGGGGGAAGGGAGTTGCGGGCTGAATGAGGGCTAGAGACTGAGCACAGCGGCCACTGAACACCTTTATTGCAAACCACAACAGCTAATTAGAGAGAGAGAACAGAAGGGAATGCCTTGCCACAGTGGCAGGGTGGGGTGGGGGGGAGATGGGATTGGGGAGGGTGGGAGGGACGCTGGGTTTACGGGTGGTGGAGAATGGGCACTGGTGAAGGGATGGGTTCCCGAACTTTGTATGAGGGAAGTATAAGCACAAAAGTGTATAAATCTGTAACTGTACCCTCACGGTGATTCTCTAATTAAAAATAAATAAAATTAAAAAAAAATTTGTCCATTTCTCAATTTATTACTGATTTTGTAGGGATTTTTGTTTATTTTGTTTTGGCGCCAGACCTGCTTATCTCTGGGGTTATTGCTGGCTCTACACTCAGAAATCACACCTAGTGGTGGCTGGCAGAACATATGGGATGCTTGGATTTATTTATTTATTTTGCTTTTAGTCACACCTGGGGATGCACAGGGATTACTCCTGGATCTTCACTCAGGAATTACTCCTGGCAGTGCTCGGTGGACTCTATGGGAGGAGGGAATCGAACCCAAGGCAAACGCCTTACCCGCTGTGCTATCACTCCAGGCCCAAAGAGCATTCTGTTCTGAGTCAAATGTTGCATGACATCAAGAGAAAGGAAGGAAGGAATGAAGGAAGGAGGCTGACACAGATTCAATCCCTGGCATCCTATATATTCCCCTGAGGACTGCCCTGAGTGATCCCTGAGAACAGAGCCAGGAGTAAGCCCTGAGCACAGCCAGGAGTGTTCCCCCTCTACCTCCCCCAAAAAATCAAGATCAAGAAAAGCAACTAGGTGATGGCCCTGTTAACTGAAGGTATCATTTTACAGCATATGCCTAGCAGCAGAGTTGCATCCTGCACCTGGCTCAGGTGAGGTCCCGGGTTGGATCCCCAGGACGGCCCACACACCACGTCGGTCCAGCGGCATCACGTGGCATCCCGGGGCGCTCCCCGAGGAGCACCCACGCTTGAGATCCGTCACACGGCGGGAACACGGACTTTGGGCTTCGCTGTCGGAGGCGGAGCTGGTCCCTGCGTGCCCACCAATCAGCGGCAGGCAGGCTTTCCTACACAGAATCAGATTGGCCCCCGCGGTGTGAGGCATACCTGTGCTTTCCAAAGCGATTTGCGAACCAAAGAGCAGCATAGCAAGGCTCAAGAGTGTCCTTGTTGTGTTTGTTTGTTTGTTTGTTTGTTTGTTTGTTTGTTTTGTTTTCCAATCGCTCCCTAAAGGAATAAACTGCCGCTGAAATTTGAATCCTGGAGTTATGCAAGTAACCCTTGGTACTTGACTTGTTGGTCGCAGTCCTGCAGCCCTGTATAGGTTTTAATTTTTAATTAAAAAAAACCTTTTTTGCGGGGGCGGGGCTTTTTGGGTCACATACCGTGATGCCCAGGGCTTACTCCTGACGGTGTTTGCGGGACCATATGGGATGCTGAGGATCCAACATGAGTCTGCCACGTGCAAGGCAAACATCCTACCTACTGGACTATTGCTCAGGCCCAGAGGTTTTATTTTTCATTCTGCTTGGTTTTGTTTTATTGTTTGGTTTGGGGGCCACAGCTAATGATGCTCAAGGGTAGCTCCGGGCAGTGCTCAGGGGACCATTGCAATATGGGGGTCAAACACAGGCCTCCCATTGCAAACGGGGTCCCAGAATATTTCTATTGAAAAATGTATTTTCTAAGCATGAGGAAAGTATCCTAAATAATTTGAGTATTATCAGAAAATAAAACTAGTTTCATAGTATCAAATATATATATTGCTTTTTGGGTCACACCCGATGATGCTCAGGGGTTATTCCTGGCTCTGTACCCAGGAATCATTCTTGGCGGTGCTCGGGGGACCATATAGGATGCTGGGGATCGAACCCGGGTCGGCTACGTGCAAGGCAAACACCCTCCCCGCTGTGCTATCGCTCCATCCATATACTTTATATTTTAATGTCTTCAAAAGCCAAAGAAGTGGCTCAGTGGTAGAACATGTGTGAAGCTCTGGCTTCAATTACTGGCAACACACACACACACACACACACACACACACACACAGAGTCTTCACTTCCTTTAACACCATCTTGTAAAGCTTTGTTTTTACAAACTCAGCACTAGGGCTGGAAAGATAGCACAAGAGTCAAGGCACTTGCCTTGTGTACAGCTGACCCGGTTGGATCCCTAATACCAACTATGGTTCCCTACTCACTTCCAGCCAGTGGTGGTCCCTGAGAACAAAGCCAGGAGTAAACCCTGAGCATGGCCTGCATAACCACAAGCCAAAACCAATAAAAAAGATAATAATAATAAGTATCCAATAAAAATAAGAATCAAATCAAGATTCAGTCAACATTTGGTATCTGGGTGGCTGGCTTTGACTGGAGTTGTGACATGGATGGTTATACCTTAGTACCCAAGATTGTCCACTTGTGGCCTTGTGCTATGATTCCTGTCTTCCCACAGACCTGTGGGAAATATCTAATTTATTCATTACAACTAATAGTTTCTGGGCACTTACTGTGAGCTTTATAGTATTTCAAAAATACAGATACAGTAATGCTCTTTTGGAGTTTACATTCTAGACTGAGATTAAAATAGAATGAACATTGAGGGCGGGGGATGTAAGTCAGTGGTGTGCAAGCAGCATGCCTTGCATATCCTTACATATGTGAAGTCCTGGGTCCAATCCCCAAGCCTGCAAAAAAAAAAAAAAAAAAAAAAGAAAGAATATTGGAAAGTTAGCAGTCCATTTTATTTCAGAGAAAACAGCGTGTTTTGGAAATTGTATTTCCCCATTGATTTAACTGGGAGTTTTTATGGATTTCACTGAATGAAATAAGTTATGCCAGCTTGAAAGAGAGCGGGGGGGGAAGAAAAGTTAGCAGTGTAGGAGCTGAAGCTATAGTACAGTGGGTAGGGCACTTACCTTGATCCCAGGCTCTATATATGATCGCTTGAACCCCACCAGGAGTAATCCCTGAGTGCTAGAGCCCTGAGTACTACCAGGTGTGGCCCCAAGACAAATAAAAGCTAAAGACATCTTCATGGATGAAACACCACTGACAAAGCAAGTGGAAACAAAGATAAGCAAATGTGACTAAATTAAATTAAGAAGCTTCTGTATCTCAAAGGAAAAGATTTCCAGGATACAAAGAAAGCCCAGGGAATGGGAGAAATTATTTATAAACCCTCATCTGATAAGGGGTTAATATCCAAGATACATAAAGTATTGGTAGAACTTTACAAGAAAAAAACTTCCAACACCGTAAAAAAATGAAGAAAAGAGAAGAACAGAAACTTCTTCAAAGAAGAAATACAAATGACCAAAAGGCAAATGAAAAAAACGTTCCACATCACGAATTATCAGAACGATGCAAATCAAAACAATGAGGTCATCTTACACCACAGAGACTGGCACACATTGAAAAAGAACAATAACAACCAGTGCTGGCAGAAATAGGGTAGAAAGGGACTTTCATTTACTGCTGGTCGGGAATGCTGATTGGTCCAGCTTTTTGAAAAAAACAATATGGACATTACTCAAGAAAACCTAAAAATTGAGCTTCTCTATAACCCAGCAATACTGCTCCTTAGAATATACCTTCGAGGCCCCAAAACACACAGTAGAAAAACCATCTGTATGTTTATGTTCACTGCAGCCCTATTTACAATAGCAGACTCTGGAAACAACCCAAGTGTCTAACAACAGTCGAGTGGATAAAGAAACTATGGTATATCTAAACAATGGAATACTACATAGCTGTTAGGAAAAGTGAACTCATGAAATTTTCTTGTACATGGATAAACACGGTGAATGAAATGAGTCAGAGGGGGGAGGACAGACATAGAATGATTACACTTATTTACAGCATATGTTTTTAAAAAGTATAAGAATAATACCCATAAACAATAGGAATGAGGGCCAGGAGGACTTGTCCATGGTAGGAAGCTGGCCACAAAATAGTAGTGGGGGAGGAGAGTGTAGTTAGGACAGAGAAGGGGCCATTATGACAAAGGCAGTTGAAAATTTTCACACTGGACAAGAACTGAGTGCTGAAAGGAGGTAAAGTGATCTGCATGATATCCTTTCAGTAACAGTATTGCAAACCCATTGTTCATTGTTCATCGATTAGCGGGCACCAGTAATGTCTCCATTTTGAAACTTGTTACTGTTTTTGGCATATTGAATACGCCATGGGTAGCTGCCAGGTTCTGCCGTGCAGGCAGGATACTCTCGGTAGCTTGCCGGGCTCTCCAAGAGGGACAGAGGAATCGAACCTGGGTCGGCCGAGTGCAAGGCAAACACCCTACCCGCTGTGCTATTGCTCCAGTGCAAACCACAGTGTCTAAAAGAAAAAAAATAGAGAAGTAAAAGTGTCTGTCACAGAGGCAGGCTGGGGTGGAGGGGTGAAAGGGAAACTAAGGGCAATGGTGGTGGGAAATTTACATTGTTGAAGGGACGGGTGTTGGAATATTGTATAACTGAAATTCAATCATGAGCTACTTTGTAACTGTGTATCTCAGTGGTTAAAATAAATTTTAAAAAAGTGTAATATAAATACGAGATCATAATTTTAGGTTAAAAGACTGAAGCAAATCTTGAACAAAAACCTCATTTATACAAATAAAATGGATTTGGATTAAAATAAAATTATTTCTGTCCTGTATAATTTGACAAGCGTAATGAAGACATCAGCTGTACACAGAATGGCAATGTTGGAGTTTAGAGTATATCAAAACACGATATCAAGAAACATTTAATTTTCTAAATACTTAATAAGTGAGAAACCCAGAGTAAAATACAGAGACAGTGAGACACGAAGAGTTTCAAATAGGAAGGCGACTTAGAAATTTTATCTCAGGGCTGGAGAGATCGTGTATCAGGTAAGGCCTTGTAAATGGCCGACCCAGGTTCTAACCCCAGCACCCTGTGTGGACCCCAAACACCTCTAGGAATGATTCCTGGGTGAAGAGACAGAAGTAACCTCTGAGCATCTCCAGGTGTGGCCCCAGAAACAAAAAATAAAAATGAAAAGAATGAAATACATCTGTTTAAAAACAGACAAAAAAATGGGGCTGGAGAGGTAGTAGAGCTGATAAGGTTGTTGTTTTGCACTCGGCCAATCTAGGTTTGATATCCAGCATCCTATATGTTTCCCTGGAGCTTGCCAGGAGTGATTTCTGAGTGCAGAGTCAGAAGTAATCCCTGGGTACTATTGGGAATGTTCCCCCCCAATTCCCCCCCAAATCCCCCCCAAAAAAATTCCATCTCATCCAGATTCTACATTTTTATTGATCATGATATGGCATTCATTTTAGAGGAATCTATATGAAGCTTAAGTCTCTAGACACATGTGGTTTCCATATGTAGAAAACTTATTTTGAAATCTTACACATTAGATAAGACAATGGAAACCTTGTCCTAACCTTGATTTCTCATCTTCCAGTTTCATGGCTTTTCCTGTTTTGTGTGTGTATATGTGGGGGGTGGGGGGGTAGAGGAGAACTAGTGGGATAAATGCTGTATAACAGTGATTTTAACCCTTCTGCAGATTGCTCTTAAGCTGCCAGAAGTGGATTTTCTCCAGCAACATGATCTGATTATAAGCAAAACTGAAATGTAGATCTTTAGGGAACCTTTCCCCTGGAGCAGCTGAAAAGCATTGTGTGTTCCTGTCTTTGGCGTTAAAACACCCTGGAACTATTGTTGTGGATTGGGCACCAAGATTTAAGGATTTTATTCTTCCAGTTTTACCATGCTAAGTGCTGCTGGCTCTCAGAAAAATTGAGGACAAGTGCCTTCTGTTACTTAAGGAAAGTCTGCTTGGCAAGAGGATCTGTGCTGCTGGCAATAAATCGAAGTCATTTGTTCACTTATGACTAGTGTCCCTGTATTCAGGAGCAGTTGTTCTAATGATGGCATGAGAATAGTGAAGTGTTGTCTGTTGGGAAAATAGTTGGTGTGAAAAGCATATATTCTGACAAAAATAACTGTACCCAAATGAAACAGGAAGATAATTAAGCTAGATTTTTAGTTTATGGCTGGACTTTGGGGTAGTAAACAAGGAAATGAGGATTTGAAGAAATAACTGATTAATCTTCATAGATTTAAAAATAGAGCATTTGTTTAATGCCAAAAGCTGTTCTAAAATGTCACATTTGTTAAGTCATTTAATTTTTACAATAAGCCTAAAATGTCTCTTTGCATTTTGCAAATGTAGAAAATGAGGCACGGAGCAGTTAACTTGCTCAAAGTGACAACTAGAAAATTTTAGTCATTATAGTAGTTAATAAAATATCAGCTACCTTTGTAGATCCCTTTAATTTTTTGTTTCCATATTGGAAGCATTATGAAAGATTCAGTATAATTACAAAGTGTAGTAAATCTGAATCAGTTTTTTCTTTTACTTGTTTGGTTTTTGCTTTGAGAACCATATCCTGCAAGTGGTCAGTGGCTATCCCTGGCTCTTTTGCTCAGGACTAACCCTTGGAGGTACTCAGGGGACAATATGTGGTATCCTGGATTCAAATTAGGGTGGGCATATTCAAGGCAAATACACCTTATCTCCTATCGTCTCCTGCAAGTTTGAATCTTTTCACTAAATCTTTAAACTGTTCAAGAGCCCCTCCTAATTAGATCCCATCACTGTCCTTGATTATATGCAAACATCAGGCTTTTTGTCTTATTTTGTGTTTGGTCCACACCAGGCAGTGACAGGGCTGACTCCTGGTTATGTATGTTTTCAGCGATCACTCCTGGCAGGTTTGGGGGAAAATACGGGGTACTGGGGATGAATCTGAGTCTGCTGCATGCAAAGCAAGTGCCTCACCAGTGTCCCTGAAGCCATCAGTTTTATCTTTCTCCTACAAGATGATAAACAACAACAAAAAATTAAGCGAAAAGGTGACTGAATAAAGGTAGCACTGTTGTCCCATTGTTCATTGATTTGCTCGAGCGGGCCCCAGTAGCATCTCCATTGTTGTTACTGTTTTTGGCATATCGAATATGCCATGGATAGCTTGCCAGGCTCTGCTGTGCAGGTGGGATACTCTCGGTAGCTTGCCAGGCTCTCTGAGAGGGACAAAGGAATCGAACCCGGGACGGCTGCGTGCAAGGCAAACACCCTACCCGCTGTGCTATTGCTCCAGTCCGAATAAAGGTATTGAGTCAGATTCTCTTCTCTTGGGGGTGGGAGGGTGCAGGGGACGGTTTGAGCCATGCCCAGCTGTGCTCAGGGCTTACTCCTCCTCCTGCACTCAGGAATCCAGGTGGGCTCTAGGTACCATATGGTGTGCTTCAACCTGGGTTGCTGCATACAAGGCAAGCGCCCTACTGAATTCCAGTAATTTTAATGCTAAAAATCCTTTTGTGACTTATGTCTGCAGTTTATTCACTCATTAGGCTTCCATTACTGAAAACCTAATCTATAGCTTTAATAAAATAAGATTTTGCTTTGCAAAATGGAAAATACAGCACTTGAAAAACACAAATAATCCTCGACATTTTACACAATGGAATACTATTCAATTGTTAGAAAAGATAAAATCCTAACTTTTGCACAAATTGGAATGAATTGAAGGGCATTTTGTTAATGAAATAAGTCAGAGGGAGAAGGACAAAGCCTGGATGAGCTCACTCATGTGGAGGACAAAAAAATAAAGAAAGGGAATGGGCACTGTCCAGTGAAAAGAAATCTTTGGATTTGGAAGAACAAGATTTCCAAGGGTGGGGGAGGGAACAGGGATGGAGAAGAATAGAGTGGACAACATTAACAGTAGTAAAAAGATTAATTAAAATTAGTAAGTAGGGGCTGGAGTGATAGCACAGCGGGTAGGGCGCTTGCCTTGCACGCGGCCGACCCGGGTTCGATTCCCAGCATCCCATATGGTCCCCTGAGTACCGCCAGGGGTAATTCCTGAGTGCAGAACCAGAAGTGACCCCTGTGCATCGCCAGGTGTGACCCAAAAAGCAAAAAAAAAAAAAAAATAGTAAGTAGACTAGAGTGATAGCACAGCGGGTAGGGCGTTTGCCTTGCATGCGGCCGCAGCTGATCCAGGTTCGATTCCTTCGTCCCTCTCGGAGAGCCTGGCAAGCCACTGAGAGTATCCCAGTCACACGGCAGAGCCTGGCAAGCTACCCATGGTATTTTCAATATGCAAAAAACAGTAACAAGTCTCACAACGGAGACGTTACTGGGGCCCTCTTGAGCAAATCGATGAACAACGGGATAACAGTGCTACAGTGCTAAATGGGACCAGAGAGATAGTACAGAAAGAAGGCAGACCTTTACCCTGTGAGGCAGTTGGATGCCATGACTCTTGTTTAAGTACTGCATAGAGTGCCAAGAGCACCACTTGGGATTATGCACAAAGCCAGGAATAGCCCCTGAGCACTGCCAGGTGTGGGCCCCCAAATATAAATTAAATTTTAAAAATTCACTGCACAGGGGCTGGAGAGATAGCACAGCGGGTAGGGCATTTGCCTTGCACGCGGCCGACCCGGGTTCAAATCCCAGCATCCCATATGGTCCCCTGAGCATGGCCAGGGGTAATTCCTGAGTGCAGAGCCAGGAGTAACCCCTGTGAATCGCCAGGTGTGACCCAAAAAGCAAAAAAAAAAAAAAAAAAAAAAAAAAATTCACTGCACAAAAAAAAATAATTCAACCCAGTCAGTGGTCCAGAATTTTCCACCTTGCATTGACTGGAGTGCCATTTATTTTTCTTTTGGGTCATGTAAGATTATTGAAACCCAGGATGAAAAAATCTATCATCCTTGAAAGTTATTAGATAACCATGGTTTGAAATTTAAAAATTTAAAAATATATGTATAGATACATATTTATATATATGTATATGTATGTATATATATATATATATATAACTTCTGGGGACATGGAAAAGGGGTTAAGATGCATGCCTTACATGCACTGAACCCTGGATTGGTTCCAGCACCACAAATATTGCCAGGTGTGGTTCTGGAGACTGCCAAAAACCATCCAGATGACCCTGGTAGTTCCTGACACTATAGACCTGAGCAGCAGAGCTCAATTTGAGACATGGTTGGTCTCAAATTGAACCATGCAGCCCAGTTGGCTGAGAATCCCCACGAGAGGTCCTCTAGTCCCCTCAAGGGAGGAAGAGGTTTGGGCCACACCCAGAGATGCTCAGAGTTTACTCCTGGCTCTACACTGAGGGATTACTTCTGGCAGCGCTTGAGGGACCATATGGGATGCCCGGATCCAAGCGGGGTTGGCCCATGTGCAAGGCAATTACCCTTCCTGCTGTGCTATCACTCTAGCCCTGAATAATACTGTCTGTCCTGACAAAGTTCACGGTATAACCAGGAAGATGCCTTATAAAAAGTCATCAAAGTGCAGAGATGTGGTCATGGATCCTGAGCCCTATCCTATCTCAAGGCAACAGGCTTTTCAACCCTGTGTATCTAGCAATGTTGTTCCATCAATTCCCTTTGTCTGGGATGCCCCTTCCATTAGCTTGCTGCCAACACATCAGATAACAGCAGCAATTATAGTGTAGGTTTTTTTCTGGCTCATTAAGTTGGAAATGTTTTGTTTCCCTTTCATACTTTAACTGTGTTTCGTTTCCTATCTAATTATCCATGTTGATGCTTTAAGGTAGGCAGGGAGACAGACTTTATTTGTTTTGTTTACATTTGTGTCATAAAGGGTAATATATTTTCCTCTAATTAAAGAAAACAAGAGGGGCCGGAGTGATAGCACAGCGGGTAGGGCGTTTGCCTTGCACACGGCCGACCTGGGTTCGATCCCCGGCATCCCATATGGTCCCCCAAGCACCGCCAGGAGTAATTCCTGAGTGCAGAGCCAGGAGTAACCCCTGAGCATCGCTGGGTGTGACCCAAAAAGCAAAAAAAAAAAAAAAAAAAAAAAAAGAAAACAAGACAGGAACCCTGGAAGAAAACCCTGGGTTTCCTAAAACTTAATATGACTTTGAGCAAAATCCTCACTGAAACATGTAACAAGCTGGGTTAGGTCATTTATAAGGACACTGATTTTCATACTCTATTATCTCTAAGTAAAATTATATATTGGGTAGAATCAATGATGAGAGGCCAGAAAGAGAATACAGCGGGTAGGGTTCCTGCCTTGCACGCAGTTGACCTAGGTTCATTCCCTGGCACCCCATTATGGTCTGACAAGCCAGGAGTGATCCCTGAGTGCGGAGTCAGGAGTAAGCCCTGAGCACAGTCAGGTGTGGGGCACCAAAACAAGCAAACAAACAAAAATCAATGATGAGGGGTTATAGGAGATAGTATATGGGTTATAGGGTACATGCCTAGTACATGCCCAACCTGGGTTTGAATCCTGGCACCACGTGGTCCCAGCAACTAGAGATCTCCAGCACCACTAGAATAGCCTGTGTGTCCCTGGCACTGCAAAGCCTGAGCAGTCTCATATCCTCCTTGTCAGTAATCGCCAGTCAGAGATCCTTGAATGTCCTGAGCATTGCTTGGGAGACCCCTACTCCCTTTAACCCACCCTTAGCCCCACTCCCAAATAAAATTAATGATGAATATTTCCCAGCAGTAAAGCTCATGCCTTATATGCCGAAGACCTCAATTTGATCTCTAGTAGTGAAAAAAAAATCGATGGTGAATAGTCTAAGAGATACTTTGTACTTTGACAGAAGCAGAATCTGACAGAAGTTATGTAGAACATTCATCCCCCAAAATGAACACATTCCATACTTGCATCTATTTTTTTTCTTTTTGGGTCACACCAGCGATGCCCAGGGGTTACTTCTGGCACTACACTCAGGAATTACTCCTGCCAGGCTCAGGAGACCATAAGGGTTGCCAGGGATTGAACCCAGGTTGCCCACATGCAAGATAAATACCCTACCCACTGTACTGTTGCTCTGGCCCCCTGTATTGTTCTTTTTAATACAGCTTAAGTAAATCATCTGGTGCCCAACATAACATTGGCAATACAAAATATTTGGTAAATGGAGCTGGAGAGATAGAACAGTGGATGGGATGTTTGCCCAGGTTCAATCCCTGACATCCCATATGGTGCCCTGACTGGGGAATCTGAACAGTTAACTACGTGTAAGGCAAGTGCCCTACCTGCTGCACTGTTGCTCTGGCCTAAACCAAATGCTGCTTTAGAATCCACCGCATTTGTGTTGAGGCCAGTAGAGAAAACGGGAAACAATTCCCAAATACTTGACATTCTGTTTCTCCATTTGTAACATAAGATCTGTAGGCTAGGCTAGGCTATTGTGAGGTTCCCTTTTAATATTTATATTTTGCTTTGAATGGTGAAGGCAATTATATGTTCATTTAGCAAAAAATATTATCTTAGCACTTATTTTTTTTTTTTGCTTTTTGGGTCACACCTGGCGATGCACAGGGGTTACTCCTGGCTCTGCACTCAGGAATCACCCCTGGCGGTGCTCAGGGGACCATATGGGATGCTGGGAATCGAACCCGGGTCGGCCGCGTGCAAGGCAAATGCCCTACCCGCTGTGCTATTGCTCCAGCCCCTTTAGCACTTATTTTTGTGCGGCCTATATGTCCTGAAAGTTAGTGGAGAACAAGATTAATAAGTTCATTCATTAAACCAATTTTCAATCAGAGAAATTAGAGTGGGGTACTGCTTCCAAAAACCAATCTACAGAGTCCAAAGATAGTATAGCAGGTAAGGCCCTTCTTTTGAAAACAGCCAACCTGGGTCTGATCCTCGGGACCACATATGGTCCCTCAACCACTGCCAGGTCTAAGCCCTGAGCACCAGCAGGTGTGACCCCAGAACCAAACCAATGAAAGTAAAATGATCTCTAAAAAATGTGATAAAATGAAAGCTAGTAGGCCAAAAATTGATGAAAATGTAGCTCTGAGACAAAGGCATTGTCTGTATTTGAGACAGTGTCTTTTTTTGTTGTTGTTTTTTAATTTTTGTGAATCACTGTAAGGTATAGTTACAAACTGATGAACTTTCATGTTTGCAGTTCGTTTACATCCCTCCACCAGTGCCCATTCTCAAGTCAGTGTCTTTTTTTTGTTGTTGCTGTTGTCATTCAAGTGTGAAGGTTTCCCCCATTACTTTGTAAGACACTTCAGATATTTATAGCCCTTGAATTGTTTGAAATGATCTAAAATCCATGTCTCACCCTCTCCTAGGGTGCTTGATAGTTCAAGTAATGCATCTTGAAGAAAACATCTCAAATTGAGGCATTTGGACATGACCATTCCCAACAAAATAATTTCCTAAGCCTTTTACCAAAATGAAGGATGACCATATAGATAAAAAGGGAATGAAATTCTAAGGTGGGCATATACTTTCTGTTTGTTGTTGTTTTTGTTTGTTTGTTTCTTTTTGGGCCACACTGGTGTGCTCAGGCTTTTCTTGCTCTGTGCTCAGGGATCACTCCTGGTGGGCTGGGGGGACCATGTGGGATGGCCGGAATAGAATCTGGGTGGGCTATGGAAGGCAAGCTCCCAACAAGTTGTACTATCTTCCTGGCTCCCAACTTTCATTTCAACTTTACAACAGTTTAACAAGGGAAATAAGCAACAGTATCTTTTATTCTGAGAGAAAAGAGACTTAGGGCCTGAAGTAATTCCAATCAATGTGGCTAAAGAGGAGTGAAAATAATTAAAACAAGTGGTTTGGCTCCAGACAATTAATTGTGTTTTGACTACACAATGCTTTCTCCTATAAGGGAAAGCTTTGAAGCTGTATTTACCCAAATCCGGATGAGACAAGGCAATCCACAAGCATAAATAGATTCCATGGTCAACAACTTAGGGAAATCTGAACCCTACTTAAGACAGCAAAATATATCAATCTTCAGCCAAACTTCCTTGATTACCAAACCCAGATTTAAAAAATTTTTTTATTGGACCACTGTGAGATAGACCCTTACAAAGCTGTTTATGATTAGATTTTAGTCCCACACTATTCCAACACCCAGCCCTCCACCAGTGTATATTTCCTAGCACCAGTGTTCTCAAGTTTCCTTCCATCACCCCTCACTCCCCAACTCCCCCCCCCCCAGCCTCTATCTCTATGGCAGGGGCTTTTCTCTCTCCGTCTCTCTCTCTCCCTTTCTCTCTTTCCTTTTAAACCCAGATTTTTTTAATCCTTCCATTTAACACTAATATCTCTTGAAACAAACTGAAATAAGTTCACATGTACTTAAATGACTGAAAGAAAAAAAAAAGATTAGATGAAAGCTTTAAAGTGGAAATTGGGAGGCCTGAGCAATAGTATAGCAGGGTTAGGGACTTGCCTTGCATGTGGCTGACCCAGGTTCAATCTCCTGCAACCCATATGGCCTCCTGTGTAGTGCCAGGAGTAATTCCTGAGTGCAGAGCCAGAAGCAATCCCTGAGCATCATTGTAGGGTGTGCCCCCAAAACCAAAACTAAAATAAATAAATAAATAAATAAAGTGGGAATTGGGGGTGGGGGGGTAGATTGTACAGGGATTAAGGTAGTTGCTTTGTGTGTGACTGATCCTGGATCAATGTATGTTCCTTTAAGCACTGCCAGGAGTTATCTCAGAGCACAGAGCTAGGATTAAGTTCTCAGCACTGCCAGATGTGACCCCCAAGCAAAAAGTGGAACTCAATTTACAAAAGAACAAGAATATAAAAATGGTCAATAATAAAGGAAGTGCTTTAAAATGTGTAAGATGAGAAACAGAGGAAGTGGGTGATAGATGAAGAAAGTCCAAAAAAGCAAAACAAATATGCAACAATCAGCATGTTTTCAGTGCAAGTTCAGTGATTAATGTGGGCCAAAGCTGAAGGAAGATTTGGGAGAGAAAAGAGTTCCCAAGGGATAAAAGATTTAAACACCCAGAGAAGAAGCTAGGAGATCCTGAAAGAAGATGTTTAGAGGAAGGTCAAGAAATGATTGCTGGGGTTAGTACAGGGATATAGTACAGGACAGTTATTTAGGATAGAGTATAGGGGTCAAGGCACTTGCTTTGCATACTATCAACCCAGGTTGTATCCCTGGCATCACATACGATTCCCTGATTACTTCTAGGAGTGATCCCTGAGCAGAGTTAGGAATATGCCTTGAGCACCACAGGATGTGACCCAAAAAACAAAAAAGAAAGAAAAGAATTGGGGAGTGGGAGGGGAACAGCAGAGCTCTTGACTTGCATATGGCTGATCAGGTTAGTGGCCCAGCCCTATGGTCCTCTATCACTGTCTAGGGGCATTAGTGGGCACAGAAATAGCCCACCAAGCACCTTAGAGGGTGATCCAGTACTGTACTCCCCCTTCTCTCCAACTCAAATGATTCTCACAACTATATAGGGAGATAAAACTTGAGCCCCAGAGGTAGTACAGCTGGTTGGGTGTTTGCCTTGCAAATGGCCAACCCAGGTTTGGTCTCCAGCATCCCATAAAGTCCCCTGAGCCCTCCAGGAGTGATCTCTGAGCACAGAGCCAGGAGACCCTGAGTACCAGCAGGTATGACCCCCAAACAAAAACAAACCAAATCAAAACAACAATATAGGAAGATAAATTACTATATATAGGATTGGTTCAGCATACAGAAAATATCCAGTTGGTAACATGGAAGGATTAAAATCCAATGCTCCTTTGGAAAGTTGATTAATCTGGATATTAAGTGTGGAACAGATTTGTTAATTTTCTGGCAGGGCTGGAAAGGACAGATGTGTGTGGAACAAATCAATTCCACCATCTCTTCTAGTCCTCATCGTGCTACCGATTTGACAACTGAAGCCCAGAAAGATGTCTTGGTTTTCCTGATGTCCCACGTAGCCTTCCTGAGCTATGAATCTTGCCTTCCACTACCACGAAGCATAGTGGTCACAAACTGAGCATAAAATGATCCCAGAGAAAGTGTGGAGAGAGAAGCAAAGCAAGGACATAAGTCAGCATTCTGACTTTGAAGAGGAAGGAGTTAAGGACAAGGACGGAGAAAGCCAAGCCCAAACCTCTTTCCATCTCCATCACAACCTGGTTCATTTTAAAAAACATATGGAAAGAGCAACAAAAAATGGAGAAACTTCAGATGAGAAAGATTAGTGCAGATGCTAGAGTCCTCCCTCTGCTTTAACCACCTACTCCTTTCATTTACTATTTACTCAGACGGTTCAGTCGTTTCATTGACGCGGTTCACCTATTGTGAACCAAAGAAAGTTCACAATGAAGCCCCAAGGTGAATAAAGAACAAACAAACAAAAAATTAATATAGCCGCGAGGGTGTGGACGATCAAGTTTAGGGTGCGTGAGCAGCTGTCGTCACAAAAGCACTCTCGGATACTAAAATATATTCACTCTGAGTGCGGAAAGCAGGAGTGCGGGGCTCACGTTCACACGGAAAATGTGAGCAAGGAAGGAAAATACGGAGGACAAAAACGCGGCTGCCAGGGGGCAAAGATTATCACTCGGCAGCCAGCAAGCCGGGCCCGCCGATAACCTGACGAATCTCCCGCCAAAAGAGAGGCAACTCGCGGCCTGGGAGGGCAGATCCGGCCCTCCGCAGGCTCCGGCGAAGATTTATTATAACCTTCCCCCTGTGCGCCCGGCTCCTGGGCCGAGCCGTCGGCCGGAGCGCAGCGCGCTGGGCATTGTGGGATTTGTAGTTCCTTCTCCACTCCTCGGCGGCCCGAGATGAGGCTTTCGGTAACTAGCCCGCCCTCCCCCGCCCTGCTTCCTTTCCTTCCCAACCCCCCTCCCCTCCCCCACCTTCTTTCCGGGAGTTTGAAAATTCCCGCGGAGCCGCAGCCTCTGCCTGGAATGCTCGCGAGAGCTCCGGGCGCCGCGCCGCGATCTCCTGCCCGTCTCCCCTCCCTCGGCGCCCTCCCCCGCCCCACCCCTCCCCTCCCTTCCCTCGCTGGCGTGTGGGACTCGGTCCGCCCCGGCTCGCGGTAATGCGCCAAGTCGGGTGGCCGCTGTCCGGGAGCCGAGCAGTGGAGCAGGGCAGGACCCGGAACCGCGGCGCGGGCAGCCCCGGCGTTTCGGTGCTGCGCTGTCAGGCGGCCTGCCGCCGCTGAAGGCGCTCACACAGCCGTGCGGCCGTGAGGCGGCCCCGGAGGTCGCCGGCGGAGGCTGGTGCGGGGCGGAGGTGCGCGCGCCCCGCTCGTGGCGGCGTGTCTCCCGGGAGATGCTGTGACGGTCCCGCGCGGGAGGAGCTCTTGCCTTGCGCCCCAGTGGACCCGGCGCCCGCGGCGGCTCGGCCACCCACCCGCCTTAGGTAGGGGGGGAAGGGCGGGAGGGAGGCCGGGCGGCGCGGCCTGGGCCCCCGCGCGGCGGCTGTGGCGCTTCGGTGGCGCGCGGGGCCTGCCTCGCGCCGGGCCTCGGCCGGCAGGAAAGCCCCGGGCCGGGGAGTAACGGCGCCGGGGCGCGGGCGCGGGCGCGGGCGAGCGGCGACGGTTTCTAGCCCGTCCCGGGGCGCGGAGGACGAGTTATATAACCGCGTTCTCGGGTTGAGCCGCCCGCACATGGCGACACGGAGGCTCTGCGGGGTCCACCCCCCCTGCCTGCCGCGCAGGGTCGACATGGACTGCGGAGCCTCGTCCTCACCGTTGTTCTCCGGTGCGCTTGAGACGTTGGCGGGCTTTTCTCTGCGGGAGCCGGCCGGCCGGCGCTGCGGGGCGGGCTGCGGGGCGCCTGGAGGAATGTAACGCACGCTCCCGGCCCTGCTGGGGAGCGGCCAGGGCGGGGAACGAGTTGGCTCGTGATGGGAAACGTGCTCTGGATGGTCCCGCTAAAGGGATCCTTTCCAGCACGTCTCGGCGTGGGCTTGCGGCGCTCTGCCCGCCCCACCTGCAGGCTAGACCCCCCCCCCACCACTACCACCCTGCTTTCGCTAGGGGTCCACTGCTTTTTCGGGGCGGGGGGGCGCAAGTTCATTTGTCCTCAGCCAGCCGGGGATCGTAGTAGCTAGCTAAATAAAATGAGCGTTGTTCTTTTTTTTTTTTTTTTAATGTAGGCAGTTTTTGAGAACTGTTTTTTTTCCCCCTATATCCTGAACCCTGTAGGAATGAGGAACAGGTCTCTCTCTTGGAAACTCTCCGCTTTACTCTTTACTCTTAAAACGTGCCCGTGCATTTTAGGGACCTTCTTTCGCGAACTTTCAATCGATTGGGTTCTGCGAGGAGAGAAGAAATGAGGGTAGATTTGCTTGTTTCTAGAGAACGTGTCTGGCCCTGGCAAGCCCAGCTCCAGTGCATTCACTTAAGTGAGGGGATGCTGTAAGTGTGCTAACGTGGGAAGTCGGCTTTCTTTCCATACCCCAGGGTCATATCCTAGTTTTTGAATTTTTTCAATGTAAAGTGAGAAAGAGAAATTACGATACAATTTGGTGTGGGCTCATCAGTGGAAATAAAACATAATTTCCGGGATATTAGGATTTTCATAATTGTGAAACTTTTCTGGATCCTCCCCTCCTCGCACCCCCCCCCCCCGTGAAGTTTTAACTTTCCTAGATTAGGTTCAGGCATTTACAAGAGTGTGTTCTGTTGTTTACCTTTAACTATTAACAGATTTGTGCTACAGCTATTTAGGATCTTGCCCAATCCTAAACCCATCTTGACCTGCCATCTCTGCCTCTCTCTAATTCTCAAATTTCAAATCGTCCTTTGAGTAAACTCCACCTTTTCTAAGCAACACCCCATCTCCCTTTTTCCTATCTACTCTGGGATCTCGTGGCTATGTACCTCAATTATAGCATTTATTTGTGTCTGGTGATCTAATGATTGACTATATCTTCTCTTCTGTAATGTAAACTTAATGTAAACTTTAGGAAGTAGGTAACCTTTCTGCCCTTTCAGCCCTTTCCCAACACAATGTTTTAAAATGTCTTAAAAGTGGTGATTAAGGTAGAAGTTTCTGGGCCCACTGATCGTTGACATTTGTATCCTAATTGTCTTTTCAAGGTAGTCGAAAAGAAAAAATGCATACAAACTGTTTTGTAAAAATATTTGCTCCGTGTATATTGCAATTTAATTATTGCAGTTTTCTCTAGTGGAATTCCAGTACTTTCTGGAATCTGGAATTAAATTCTGTTAATATCTTACCTAGTAATTTTACAGTTTTAATTTTGAGTCTTAGTATTGAAACAATGTATACTGCTTGTAGTTTGTTTTTCTTTTTTGGGTTATACCTGGCGTGCTCAGGTGTTGCTCAGGGATATTCCTTGCTCTAGGAAGGGGATTTTGGAACGATATGGATTGCTGGACTTCAAACCCCACTGGGTGGCATGCAGGGCGAATGCCTGAACCTCTGTACTGTCTCTCTGGCCCTAGATTTTTTTTTTCCCTCTTTAATAGACCTTTTTCTTTAGCAAAATTGAGTGAAAGGTAGAGAGAGATATTATACACTCTCCTTGATCCCATTCATGCATATTTTCTCTTGTTATCAGTATATCCCCCTACATTTGCTGTAGTCAGTAAAACTACATTTGATATATCATTATCACTTCAAATTCATAGTTGTATATGATGGCTGGTTCTCTGCAGGAGTTATACCCAGTAGTGCTCGGGGCTAACTTATTGGCTTTAGCCTTCAGGGATCACTCCCCATGGGGCTCAAGGGAACCATATGGGGTGCTGGGCATTGAACCCTGCGGGAGTGTGAGCAAGCATTTTGCTTACTATACTATTTCCGGCCCCAATGACTCATTCTTGATTGTAAAAAATATGTTGGTTTGGACAAATGTATAAGGACCTGAAAACACTTTTTAAGTACTATTTAGAGTAGTTTCACTACTGTAAAAATTTTCTATCCTCCACCTTGTCATCTGTCTCACCTACCTCTTGGCCATCACCTTTACTGACTTTAAAATTTTCCATTTTCAGATTATTATATGTTTGGAATAACACTATGCAGCCTTTTCAGATGGATTTCTCTTTAGGTATTTCAGACTTACTGTCTTTTCATGTCTTGGTATCATTCTTTTCTAGTGCTGAATAATAACCTATTATCTGAATATACCACAGTTTATATGTTCCTTTTCTTATTGGAAGATAGATTTTTCAGTTGTTTTTGGTTCTCATAGTTACAGGCTTCCATGTGCAGGTTTTTGTTTGGTTAAGTTTTTAGTTCCTTATAGTTAATACCAAGGAATACAATAAATAGTGTTCGATTGTATGCTTATTTTGTAAGAAACTCAAATTCTGCATGTTATTTTGGACTTGCACTATCTGTGAATGAGAGTTTTTGTTGCTCCATGTGCTTAGCTGCTTTTGATGGTTGGTCGGTTACTAGATGTGGGGTATTCTGATAGATTAGTGTAGGGTTGTGTCATTTTGTTTCCCTGAAGACATGATATGGACTATGTTCCCATGTGCTTACTTGTCATTTGTATATATTCTTTCAGTAATTTTTTACAAATGACAGTGAGATGTATGTCAAGACTAGACATTTTTTAATTATATATTTTTTCTTTATATTCTGAGGCAGGGAAGTGGGGAGCAGACCAGGGGAAAAGGAGAAGGAGCTTGTGAAAGGAGATGGGGGGGTACTCAGGAAGGGAGAAAGGAGAGGAGAGGAAGAGGAGGAGTAAGAGAGAATGAGAATGGGGAGGGGGATGGGTAAAGGAGTGGGTTTGGGGTTTTTGGGGGGAGAGGTGAAATATAGGCTGGCTTTGGTTTGAGGTCACACCTGGCAGTGCTCAGGGCTTACTCATGGCTTGGTGTTCAGGGATCACTCATGGCTGGTTCTGGGACCACGTGGGGTATCAGAAATCAAACCAGGGCTGGCCTCTTGTGAAGCTGTTGCCTACCTGCTGTACTGTCTTGTCCCTATTATTCTTATTCTTCTTCTTATTATTATTATTTATTTTTTTTTTTTTTGGTATTTTGGGTCACACCCGGCGATGCACAGGGGTTATTCCTGGCTCTGCACTCAGGAATTACCCCTGGCGGAGCTCAGGGGACCATATGGGATGCTGGGATTCGAACCCGGGTCGGCCGCATGCAAGGCAAACGCCCTACCCGCTGTGCTATCGCTCCAGCCCCTATTTTTATTATTTTTGTTAAATTTTTTTTTCTGGTTTTCTGGCTCTGTTTAGGCATCACTTCTGGCTCTGTACTAAGGGATTAGCGAACCCATGTGGTGCCAGGGATTAAACCTGTGTGGGGTGTATGCAGTGCAAGAGTGCTACCAGCTGTACTATACCTCCAACCCAGGCCTTTTAGGTATTTATGATCCAGTGATTCACAGGAATAATAGTGATGATTTTTGATTTTTAGGAATTCATAGTATAGTGGTAGCTGACTCGGAATTACTTCTGGCAGTGCTCAGGACCACATGGGGTGCCTGGGATCGAACCTGAGTTGGCCATGTGGAAGGCCATTGCTCTAGCACCGAAGTGTTGATTTGTATTTATATGACGTAAAGAGTTAAGAAAGATTTTTGTGCATGTTGTAAGCAATCTAGCACTTTTAAACAAAATGAGTAGTAATTTCCTTGAGGACTGGCATAACATCCTGATTTACCTGTCTGACCTTGATACGAAGTTGAAACTTTGTAATAACTTTTGAATTTGTATCTTTCTAGGCTGACAAAACATTAAGACTGAGCATCCACTAGTTTTATTTTTTTTGGGGGGGTGATGAGGAGGCGCTCCCTTGCACACACACATCCAGCAGTGCTTATGACTTTCTCTCTTTCCCTCCCCCCCCCTCTCTCCCTTCTCCCTTCTCCCTCTCTTCCCCTCCCCCATCCTCTCTCCTTCTCTCCTCTTCCTCTCTCCCCCCCTCCCTCTCCCCCCTTCCTTTCCTCTCCCCCCTTCCCCCCCCCCCCCTGTGCCCAGGGATCTCTTCTGGAGGGGTTGAGGGACTGGGGATCAAACCCAGGTTGATGGTGTCGTATGGAAAGCAGAGCCCTACTCACTGTACTATTGCTCCAGCCCCTTCCCTTTAATATATATTTTTTTAACTCCTGTGTGCCAAATTAAGATTGGGAAAGGGAAGTATTTTTTTGTAGCTTGGGTATAATAGGAGGGAATAAGCAGTAGGACTCAATTTATATTAAGCTTTTTTATGAAATTAAAACTTTTATTCCTTTCCAGTAATTTGGGTAGAGCTTGTACTTTTACTGTTTAAATTGTTATTCTTAGATACTAACACATGGGGAACATAGACATTCCTGGTGGTGATCAGGGACCTGATGTGGTGCTGTGAATTGAACTGGGTCCTCCACTTATGACATCTTCAAGGCTGATACCTTATCCCCTATGTTATCTCAGAACTTAGAAATTCTTTTTTCTCTTGAAATTTATATATAAAATTATTATGGAAGTTTTGAGAACTAACTTACTCTAAATGGAAATAAGAGGATAATTAATTTCCTGGGCTAGGTAGAAGCCTAGGTAAGAAGGCAAATCAGATGAGCTTGCAGAACCAAGAAGTAAGTTAAATTGTTGTAATCCTAAGAAACGGTTTAACAAAAAGTAGGGATGATGAGAATGAAGACATAGGTACACTTGGAAGAATGTAATGTTCCAAAAGTAGAGAGGAAGCCATGGATGCAGCAGTTTATTTTTGTGCGTGTGGTAAGCAATTAGTATTGGTTGGATTAATAGTCCAATTGATAACTCATTGGCTAACTCATTGAATTGATAACGCATTGATAGCTCAATGAATTGACAACTCACTGAATGTGGAAGTTGCCGACTTCACTAAGGAAGCTTGATATAGTCATCTGAATTTCTCCGAATAGTACTAACCACACTAACATATCTGAGAGACAGGTGAGAGATCTGGTATATTTGGACAACTTTTTTAACACTAGAGAAGTCTTGGATGGTCCATGCTGGTATGGATTCTATTGCTGATGGATTAATGCAACAGTATTTGTTGAATTTATTTAGGCACAATATAAACAGTATTAATAACCTAGCCACTGGTAAATACAAGATTTTAAATGTTTCACAAGGGATCTTGAGAGATAGTACAGTGGATAGGGCACTTTCCTTGAATGTGGTTGACCTGCATTTAGTCCCCAGCACCCCATGAGCCGTGCCAGGAGTATTCCCTGAGTGCAGAGCCAGTTGTAACTCCTGCACACTTTTGATTTGGCCCCCAAACAAAACAGTGTTTTACAAAACATTCTTGTAATTATGGATTTATATAAATTCCCATTTTAAGGTTCTTTCTATATGTAAGTTTCTCATACATTACTACCTCTGCTCAGGGATCATTCCTGGCAGGGCTCAGGCCCATATGGTTGGTGTGCCTAGAATCAAATCTGGGTTGGCCTCAAGCAAGCAAGCCATGGGCCACACTACTGTCTTTCTGGCCCCCCTCTTTTACAATACTCTTGTTTCGAAGTTTTGTAAATTAAATAGCTATCTTTCACCATTGGATTAGCTTCTTTATCTTTGGGTTTTTTCTTTTTAAAATTCTCTTAAGCCGTGGGTATGTTAATTCTCAACTTCATTATCATTTAGGAGGTAGATCTTGAAGCAATATTCTCTTTCAAAAGTAACACTAATTGTCTTGTTTCTTAGAATATCAGTGAAAAATGGATGAAGTGTGTGGTATCTGAAATCACAGGATAGTGAATACTTGCCTGAGATTTATTTTGGTTTTGCGTTCACATCTAGTGCTTAGGGCATATTTCTGCTCAGGGATCAGTCCTGTGATCTGGAGGGATCCTGAACTGGGGTAGGTATCTGAAAATTCTGGTTTTAGTGATGACTTTTACATAGAAGATGTTTCATGAAGGGTAACCCCATCCTCTTTAAGAGGGGGGGGGTGTGTGTCTGTGTGTGTCTGTGTGTGTGTGTCCCCATCCTCTCTTTAAGAGGGGTGGGCGGCAATGGAGATACCTTTGCCTTGTGTCTATTGATAAATTTCCCTTTCTGTAAGAAAACATTTCCTCCCCCTCTCAGGAAAGATAATACATTGTTTCTGTACATAAAGGTTTGTAATTTTCATGATGAATTTGAAAAGTTAGCTTTTTTTAAAATTTTTTTTACTTTATTTTTTTGCTTTTTGGGTCACACCTGGCAATGCACAGGGGTTCCTCCTGGCTCATGCACTCAGGAATTCCTCCTGGCGGTGCTCAGGGAACCTTTGGGATGCTGGGAATCAAACCAGGGTTGGCCGCGTTGGCTGGTGGTATAATTTAGGTCTTCATCCTTAAATGCATTTCTTTCTTGGGGTGTTGAAATCTTTGACTGTAATATGATTTAATGTTTCTTTCAGTTTGTTTAATTTTTGCCTCATGTTTTGAAGATACAAAATATTGAAATTGTTAATTGTTAACCTTGGAGATAGAACCTGTTCTGTGAAATTACCCTCTTAACAACTGATAATAGTCTTTGCTCTGAATTTGGCTTTGATATAGCTGTTCTTGCTTTTTGATTTCAACCTATCTAGTTTTTAATTCGTGGGATTTTGTTTTGGGGCCATATCGTACGTACATCACTGCTTAGGGATTACTCCTGGTGTCTGGGCACTATCTCTGATGCTGAGGGTTTGAGCCAGGGGCCTCTGCTTGGATGGCAAGCACCTTAACTCCTGTAATCTCATTCCCTCTATTTCACTTTTAAAGAGTTAGTTTGGGCGTTGGAGAGAAGGTACAGTGCTAAGTGTTTAAGTATTTGCCTTTGCAGCTGCTTGGGGTTCAATCCCTGGTATATCCCATATGGTCCCCTGAGCCAGCCAGGAGTAATTCCTGAATGCAGAGCCAGGAGTAACCCTGAGCATTGCTGTGTGTGATTCAAAAATGGGGACGGGGGGGAGAGACATTAAAAAAAGTTTGTGTGTATGTTCTAAGATGAAAAGAAAATGGGGAAAAATAGGAAAGGTGTTGCCAGGGATTAGTGGGCCTCACATGTCCATGCCTTTCTTATTATTATATCTTGGACATTTTGTCTGATCACTCTTCTGCTTATAATTTCTTTAAATCTCCTTTATTGAGGGAAGTAGGATTTGTTTGGAGTCAACCTTTGATTTTATTTAAGATTGTTTTGTATTTTTTTCTTAAAGGTAATTTCAATGATGTATAACTAAATATTAGCAGCTATTGTGTTGTAAAATAGTTCAATCTTATGTTGTCAGAAAATCATTTATTCTACCTAGGATTCGTTGAACTTCAAATTCAAGGAATTTACTTCAAATTTCAAAGAATTTGGCTCCGCAAATCTGGGAAATAATTTTGGAATATTTTTTTCTTCCTTACTATTATAATGAAATATCTAAAATATCTACACTTAGGATTTTCAGATACAGCTTGAATTCCAGCCACTAATTCAAGTATGGAGAAAGCTGTCTTGCTTATATTTACATGGGTTTTCTTTTATTTTTATGCTGATAATAGAGAAGTATAAAGTATATCATCATTATGTTTGTTTTGTTTTGGGGGGCCGCATTCAGTTGTGCACAGTGCTTACTCCTGGCTCTGTTCTCAGGAATCATTTCTGGCAGGCTCAGAGTTCCATATGGAGTGTCCGGGATGAAATCCAGGTCGGCCACGTGCAAAGCCCGAGCTGTACCTGCTCTGCTATCTCTCTGGCCCTGAGAACTGTGAACTTTATTAGTTGGGGGTTGGAGGGAGACTCCTTAGCTTGCATGCAGTAGCCCTCTAAACTCAATAAATTTGGGGGATGGTAGTTCACAGTACTACTGGTATTACTCCCGCTCTGCTGGGTTGCTGTCTGTAGTGCTTGTCTATCACCATGCTTGGGGAACCAGGAACCCTGAAGTGGGTGCCAGGTAGTTGACTTACTTGCAAAGCATGGGCTTCATTCACCCTTTTGAGTCATCTCTCTGGCCCCTAGCTCTAAGCTTTATGCCCTGTCTCTCTGACCTCAGAGTGATCAAAGTAAAATAAGAGTTACTGTGGCTGGCAGGCCAAAGCCAGTTTTTGTTTTTTTATAATTCCTACTGTTTTTTCACTTCTGGTTTTGTCAACTTAGTTTCTGAAAATGCTCTTTTATCTTAATAGCAGGTTTGCCTTTTTCCTCCCATTATTTAAAGGTGTGTGTATATATATATATGTATATATATATTTATGGGTTGGTAATTAAGGAGAATCTGGTCTTTTTAAGTAAAATGAAAGATCATTTTAGATTTGTTTTTTCTTAACTAGTTAAGGTCAGAAATGTATCAGACTCAGTAACCTCTCAGTAACCCTCTCAGGGTGAAGCAGCATAATTTTTATTGGAACTTAGATGTGAGGGGGGAGAAAAGGACAAAGTATATATTGCAAAGAGAACATGGGCTTCTCTAAAGTGTGAAAAGCAAAGAGATAGAGGCTAGCAAGCAAGATTCTTGTTCAAGGGAGAACACTGGCTTGAAGAAGAGCAAGCCTCCTATTCAGTTCTTTTTTTTTTCCCTATTCAGTTCTTAAGGTTGCTGTGTGACTGCATAATTTTCATAGATTCTCTTAATCCTTTTATTCTAACAGTATTTTTTGAAATACGCTTTCTAGAGCATGATCTTTCTAAAATTTAATTTTTTTTAAAAAAGTTGTTCACAATAGTTTATTACATTCAGTGTTCCAACACCAATCCCATCACCATTACACCTTCCCACCATCATTATTTTGAATTACCACCACCACCCAAGCAGGTCCTAAATAATTTATTTTGTATTTGAATTGCTTGCTAAGAAAAATTTGCTAAAAATGATCCAAAAAACGTTTCCTGAGAGGAAAATATGTGAAGGTTGTTGTATCTCACCCCGGAGCCATTAAGCCCTTGTATAAGAGATTGCTAAAATGTTCGTACAAATTGAGCATTTGTGTGCTTTCATATACATATAAAAGGATGAGATTGGTTGCCTTCTACTTTACATTCCATTAAATGTGTGCTACTCTTGGTATAGAGTATGAAGTGTCACTTCGCTTCGAATGCGGCGGCCTCACATAAAGCATGATTTCTTAAACCTTTGCTCATGACTTCTTTTCACCTGAGATTTTTGTTTTGTTGTTTGTTTGTTTTGGGGCCACACTCAGCAATGCTCAGGGATTATTCCTGGCGCCGCACTAGAGATCACTCCTGGTGGTGTTCCGAGGACCATATGGAATGCCAGGGATCAAATCCAGGCCAGCGGCGTGCAAGGCAAGCACCTTAACTGCTGTGCTATTGCTCCGGCCCTTCACCTATTAACTGTACCTGAGTTAATACAACTCAAGGTACGTAGATACATAACATAGGTGCACAAACATTTGCTGATAACTAATCATAAGTATAATTATCACATTATACTTAGTTTTATAATTAAGTTTGTAAGGGTGTTGGGATAATTTTCCTGATTGCACTGACAAGAAGAGTTCAGGCTAATCAAAAGAAGCAAAGGACTGAAAAATTTATTTCAAGACAAACTTTTAAAAAATTAGGTGACACCATTTTGGATTGCAGTCCACAGTTTAAGACATTAGAATCTATAATATGATTTAGTATTAATATTAATTTTATTGAATCAGTTTTCAAAGCATATAGGGAATTATGTATATTCTCAGGATACCTACAGAAATTGTTAACTTCTAGGAGGGGCTTCACCCACACTCAGCAGTGCTCAGGGCTTATTCCAGAATCTGTGCCCAGGGATCACTTCTGGCAGGTTCAGGATGCCTGGGATCAAACCTCGTTGGCCACATGCAAAGCTAGTGCCCTGCCCGTTGTGCTATTACTCTGGCCTCAACTTGTTTAGTTTCCTAAAGGTGTATCATTTCTTAGATAATACTTTAAAACCAGAAACACTTAGTTTATCAAGTTTTACTTTTAACTTTGTTTTTTGGGGAGGTGTATGTATTGTGTGGTGGTATTTCCATTACTATTTTACTTGGCTGAAGAATTTATTGAATTACATGTACAAATACATGTACAAATACATGTACAAATACATCGGAGTAATGTTATTTTTTACTTGCAGTGGAACTATGCGAGACTTAACAGCACAAGTGACTAGTGGTCTTCTGCAGTTTCCAGAAGTTACTATTCAGGCCCTTGGAGAAGATGAAGTAACATTAGAATCTGTGCTTCGTGGAAAATTTGCGACAGGTAAAGTAATTTTGTGGAGAATTTTACTTGATTGAATTGTAATATAAGAATAAGCATTTGTTACATTTGCTTAACTATAAATTTAATAACATCTGCATACGATGAAGCACATTTTTAATCTCGGGTTATAGTTCATTTTAATTTCAGATTTTGTGTTTTTGTTGTTTTGGGGCCACTCCTGGTTATGTACAGAGTTTAGTCCTGACTCTGCTCTCAGGCAGGGAGGATTACTCAGGGAGCCATGTGTGGTTGCTAGGGGTCGAATCTGGGTCAGCTGTGTGCAAGGCAAGCATCCTACATGCTATACTATCTCTCTGGCCCTTGTAGTTTTTATTAACTATGCCATATTTTATATCTTTCAACATTTATCTACGTTTGAAAAGTAGAGTTAATGCACAGCTTTTTTCTTTATGAGTAAGTTTTATTGGTGGTTTTATAAATAGAAAAATCTGATCATAGGGCCCTTGGGTGATATAAAATAATTCAGAAAGTCTTATTTCTTAATTCCATTAATTTGAACATGGTTTTAGTATTCCTTTCATGTTACATAATATTGTTATATAATATAGCATATATTACATAACATGTAACATATATTCTATTGTATAATATTTACTATTCTAAAGAACCTCTTAAATTATGTATTTCAGTCTAATAGAAATCTTTTCTGAAACTAGTTTAATAGCTGTTCTTTCTAGTAGTAAGACAACAAAGCATTTGTGTCATTTAGGTATTTACATTGCTATTCTCTTAAATGTTAGAAGTGATAACTGCATCATATAGACATGTAGCAATTTTCATTTGAGGTTATTTCTAAGACTATTCTAAGAAGCTGAGAATCAGTAATTCAGGTAGCAGATGGCAAAAACAAGCTTTTGGGGGGTGGGGTGTGAGCCAAAGCTGGCAGTGCTCAGAACTCCTGGCTCTCCCTGATCGGGGATTACTCTTGGTGGGCTCGGGGGACCATATGGGGCCCAGTGATCAAACCCTGCATGGGCCGTATGCAAGGCAAATGCCCTACCTGCTGTATTAACATTCTGACCCCTTAAAAACAAACTTTGAACCTATGTATTCTGAAGCTCTGTGTACCATGGTATTTTCTTAAAGAATATAATTTCCCTTAGTTGTAAGCTTTTAAATTTTTTTATTGAATATCTGTGAGATAGACCATTACAAAGCTGTTCATGATTGGGTTTCAATCATACAATGATCTAACACCTATCCCTTCACCAGTATACATTTCCCACCACCAATGTCCCTTGTTTCCTTCCACCATCCCCAATGTTGCTGCTTCTGATCCTCCCAGCCTGCCTCTATTTGTGGGCACTTTTCTCTTTTCTCTCCTTTTGTGCATTATGGTTTACAATATAGATCTTAGTTGTAATTATTTTTATATCTACTTGGATAAATGATAGACATTATAATTGTCTTTTAAGTTTTATATATAAATAGAAAAATGTGATTGTAGGGTCCTTGGGTGATATGAAGTAATTCACTTAGACAAATATGAAGGGAGAGGTAAGTGTTCAAGAGAGAATATGGGGACTAGAGAGTAGTACAACTAGGTAGTATTTACCTTGCATGTGGCTGGCTCTGATTCAATCCCCAGCATTGCATATGATCCTCTGAGCATTGCCAGAAGTGCCCTGAACACAGAGCCAGGAGTGAGCTATGAGCATAGCATAGCTTGGTGTGTCCCACTCTCCACTACTACCCCCCCAAAAAAAGAGGGAGGGAGGGGGAGAGAGAGAGAGAGAGAGGAGGAAAACATCTCAAATTTTAACTTTCAAGGTAGTGACTTTTTTTTTTTTACCATGATACCACTATTTATTCAGCTGCTCAAATGAAAGTCCAGTTCTATTCTGCTTTTGATTAATTTTGTTTTACTGACCTCTATCATATTCTCAAAAAAACATTCTTTTAGACTCCTTTTTATTTTTGGGGGTCATTCCCAGGGAATGCTCAGGGATTACTCCTGGCTCTGCACTCAGAAACTATTCCTGGCAATGCTTGGGGAACCATAAAGGATCCTGGGATCAAACCTGGGTTAGTTGCATGCAAGGCAAATGCCTTACCTGCTATACTCTCGCTCTGGCTCCTACTTCTGACTCAGTGTGAATCTCTGGGTAGTTCACTTCTCTGTTTATGATGACCAAGTCTAGGGTATCCTCTACCTGTGTAATCTCTGTGCTTCCCTATTGTCCTACTTAACAACTAGACTAACAGTAATAAGCATCAATTAGTCACTTTCCTGCTTAAGACCCCCCACTTCAGCTGCTTCGTATTGCATGCACAGTAAAATCCAAACAATACCAGTAAAAGGATTAAAACAGGGTGTTTGTTAATACTATTATGTTAAATATTTCTTATTGGTTGGAACTCAGTCGAACAGCTGTAATGTCTAGATTACATAGGTATAAAGTAAAAAATAGGAGTTTGGGGACCAGAGTGATTATTACAATCAGTAGAATGCTCTCTTACACATGGTTGGCCATGTGTAAGGGACCAAAGGGATCATTTCTGGCTCTTTGTAGCTCTATGGCTTTGGATAAGTTAATTATACGAAGGTATTGTAATTTTCCAAAGAGGTGGTACTCAAGGGATCATACTTAGTGCCAGATTCAAATCACATAAAAGCCAAATATGTTCCCTCTGTATTGTCTCTCCAGCACTAAGATACTACTATACTTAAGCATCTAGCATGGTACCTTTACCAAATGGCTTTATTACTATGTTTTGTTTTGGTTTGGTTTTTGGCCACACCAAGGACAAAGGATCACTTCTGATGGTGCTAGGGGGACAATATGGGGTCTTACCTGCTGTTATTGTCTCTGTTTCCTGCTTTATTGTTTTTGGCTGGAGAAGTCACACTCTACAGTCCCCAGGAGCTCTACTCAGTTGTGCTTGAGTGTGACTCCTGGTCATGCTCAGGAGATCATGTGGTACCTGGGCTTCCTGCATGTAAAGCATACCGTTATTTCCTTGAGTTATCTCCAGCTAACTTTATTGTTGGAGTAGTCATTGTCAGTTTAATTTTACTAATTTGGAGACTTCTGTTCTATAAATGCTTAGATTTCAATTCAGGATACTTTGTTTAAATAATAAATTATATATGTGAAACAAAACTTTTGATGGTGTACAAAGTATTAAAATAAGCAACATTTTTTTTTCTTCTAGGGAAAAATGGAATTGCTTGCTTGGCTTGTGGTCCACAACTTGAAGTAGTAAACTCTTTAACAGGACAACGGTTATCTGCATATAGATTCAATGGAGTGAACGAACAGCCTCCCATTATTCTAGCTGTGAAAGAATTCTTTTGGCAGAAGAGAGCTGGTTTGCTGATTGGATTAGAAGACATAGAAGGGAGTATTCTCTGTCTTTATGACCTTGGTATATCAAGAGTGGTAAAAGCAGTTGTCCTTCCTGGAAGGGTAGGTACTATTTAAGATACGTGGGGTATTCTACTTGAAAAATTCAACCTTTTACTGTGTGTTTGCACTGGTGGGTCGGATTACTTTATGAAAATTTACTTAGATATGCATTTATCATTAGTTTACATTTATGAGACTGTTAATTAAAAAGTTTAAAGTAGAGAATGTTAGACATACTGTCAGAGGAACAAAGTTTATAATTTAACTTTGCAAAGTAAAGATAGGAGATGTAGTGTTCTAATATTCCCCTTTTTTGGGGGGGTGCTTTTTGGGTCACACCCAGTGATGCTCAGGAGTTACTCCTGGCTCGGCACTCAGGAATTACTCCTGGCAGTGCTTGGGGGACCATATGGGGCGCTGGGGATTGAACTTGGGTCGGCACGTGCAAGGCAAACGCCCTACCCGCTGTTCTATCGCTCTGGCCCTCCCTTTTTTTGTTTTGACCTGCATGCAGTACATGTCTTTTGAGATACTTTGTGTGTGTGTGTGTGTGTGTGTGTGTGTGTGTGTGTGTGTGTGTGTGTGTGTGTGTGTGTGTACATGCTTTTTGGTTTTGTTTTTGGTCCATATCTGGTGGTGTTCTCAGGCTATTACTCCTGGCCCTGAGGTCAGATATCACTCCTGATGTGGGGATCAAGGGAAGATTGGCAGGACCCAGATCAGCCACATTCAAAGCCAAGCACCCTGCCTGCAGTACTATTTCTCTAGTCCTCTAATATTTTTTATTTGTTTTTTTGGGCCCTACCAGTGGTACCCAGGGCTTATGTTCCTATTGGGCCTTGGGGGCTCAAGGCCCATATGTGGTGCCAGGAGTCAAATCCATGTGCATAGCAAGCATCCTGCCCACCCTTGTACTGTTGCTCTAGCTCCCTAATATTCTTTTATACTAAATATATGAGTTTTATTGTTTTGTTTTTGGTGGTTCCTGGGGTTGAGCTCAGAACTTCAAACATTCAGTGCATGCACTTTTACACTGATCCCTGTCCCAGCCCCTTTTCAGTTTATTCTTAAGGCACTGAAAGTTTGTAAAACTAATGTATTAGAATAATATTCTTTTTCTTTTTTTGTTTTTTTCACTTTTGAGACTAGCCTTGTGTTTGTATGGAAAAGATGTCCTGTTTAAGATTTGAATAATGTAATTAATGAAATCACTTAAATTTATCTTTTTTATTTATTTTTTTATTTTTTTATTAGTTTATTTTTAATTAGAGAGTCATCGTGAGGGTACAGTTACAGATCCATACATCTTTGTGCTCATGTTTCCCCCATACAAAGTTCGATAACCCAAAATTTATCTTTATATGCATTTGCCTTTTTTCATATCAGCTTAGCCAATAGTAATTATAATTGGGCTTTGATATTGGCTGTTTCTTTTATACATGTTAAGAAAAAAGTACTTAAAAATGCACAAATAGGAAATCATGAAAGCTTTATATATGGCACTCAGAAATGTATGCATGCTGTTTGTAATGTATATGATCATAGTTTCAAATTTATAAATTTAAAGGGTACCTAAATGACAAAGTAGTGTTTTTGTAATTGAGATATGAAATTTATAAATTTAAGGGTACCTTAATGACAAAGTAATGATTTTTATAATTGAGAAAACTGGCCCAGTGGAATAATGGGGATTTAAAGTCATTTATAACCTGGCATCTTACAAAATGATCCCATTTGAGTTTGGCTTTTTGTGATTTCCATTTCCTGAGGTCAACCATAGGTTGATATTCTGAAAGAGATCACAGTCACAAAGCTTATTGTAGTATGTTGTTAAAATTGTTCTCTTTTAATATTATTAATCTTTTGTACCTATTTAGCCTTATTTGTTTATAAATTAGTTATATCATTGGTATGTATGTATGGGCTGGAGTGATAGCACAGCGGTTGGGTGTTCGCCTTTCAAATGGCCGACCCAAGTTTGATTCCTCCGCCCCTCTCGGAGAGCCCGGCAAGCTACCGAGAGTATCGAACCCGAGAAGCAGAGCCTGGCAAGCTACCCGTGCATATTGGATATGCTAAAAACAGTAACAATAAGTCTCTCAATGAGAGACGTTACTGGTGCCTGCTCGAACAAATTCGATGAGCAACGGGATGACAGTGATATATATATAGGAAAAAAGTATGTGGAAGCATCATACTATAGGGTTTCAGACATCTGCTGCATTATTTTATATCCTTTGAGGGCTACGCTAACTATTACATATATGCTATACTTGCTTGTATGGTTTTTGTTTGTTTTTGGCAGTATTGAGGACCGAACCCGGAACTTTACACATGCAAAGCTTGTGCTCTATGACTGAACCACAGCCCAGACTTACTGGGATGATTTTAAGAAAAATTAGTTCAGCCGTTTATTGAGTACTTCTACAAATCAAGCCAGACTTTGGGATTAAATAAATAAACTTAAGTTTAGAAAGTTTTTAGTGGGAAAGACATTACAGCACAAGTATAATAAATACTGTGATAAATTTAATTATTTGGAATTTGTAGAGTTTCTACTCAGGAAGAACAAGTAAAATGTTAACAGTTACATGAAACTTCAGGGAAACAGAATGATTTACTCAGAATGACTGGGGAAAAAGAGAAGAAGTGGCAAAGAAATGGTGAGGATATGACTGTATTTAGGACCTCTTAAAGTCTAGGGTGAAGTCATTTTTAAAAGCAGGAAGAACTTCAGGTGAAAAGGATTGGACAGATTCAAAATTCATTCTGGTGGAAACAGGGTTAAGACCTTGTTTGGTCATTTATATAAGGCATTGAGTAGAAACAATAAAAGTGCCTGATTACTCAGTTGAGTGGATGGGTGCAGTCACATGGAAAAGAAAATGTCAGGGCCAGACCGATAGTACAGTGTTAGGGAGTTTGCCTTGCACACAGACAACTTGGGTTCAATCCCTGACTTCCATAAAGTCCTCCAAGCACTGCCAGGAATAATTCCTAAGTGTAGAGTCAGGAGTGATCCTTGAGCATTGCTTGGTATGACCCAAAAAGACTACCCCCCACCCCCCAAAAATAGAGAAAATGGAGGAGAAAAATTTTAAAATTAATAAGGTAGGCAATTATACATTATTTCATATAGTACTAATAAAAAATGCATACAGGGACATTTGGTATCCCTTGAGGGAATTAAGAAAAGAAATATGTTTTAGTATATATAGACATTATTGCCATAATCTGAAAGAGAGGGCATCCTTGAAATTACTGCTTTCAAAATTAGAAATACTATGGAAATGTTTTGTGTATTAAAATACCCAGCCCGGGGTTGGAGTGATAGCACAGCGGGTAGGTCCTTTGCCTTGCACGCGGCTGACCCGGGTTGATTCCCAGCATCCCATATTATCCCCTGAGCATGGCCAGGAGTTATTACTGAGTGCAGAGCCAAAAGTAACCCCTGTGCATCGCCAGGTATGACCCAAAACAAAAAAAACAAAAAACCCCAAAAAACCCAGCCCTTTTGCCTATAAAATTATAGTCTAAAATTGACTTTTTAATCAACACATAAATTATTGATGAAAGTCCCCTTTGAGTTTTTCTGACATTCTTTTTGTGGCTTAATATGAACAGGAGAGCTACATATGAAATAAAATGTGAATTATTTAATATTTTAAAAACATGACCTGTGAATTGAATTGGGGAGACTGTAATTCTATGAAGTAGCCCAGTGTGGTTTTTCTCCCTGCTTTCTTTTATTTTTATTGTTACTACTGGTTTTGGGCCACAGCTGGGCTTACTCCTGGCTCTGCATTCAGGAATTACACCTGGTGGTTCTAGGGGGACCATATGGAGTGCCAGGGAATGGAACTTGACTCCTCCCTGCTCCTTTTCCCCCCCCTTTTGTTGATGTTGCCATGAGAATAATGGCTGGGGGTTGGGGGTTTTGCTCATTGGCTTGCCTATGGTGCTCATACACAGTACAGCTTCTCTGTGGGTTGTATTTCTGGCCATGGTGCTCACACATCTTTAATTGTGCTTATTGGGTTTTATGCCCACCATTTGTGGGACTTATATCCACCTATCTACCTGAAGCCACATTAATTGTTTGCTATACTGGGGACAATGAACTGCATCACTGCTAGAATTGTATTTGGTACCTGGGTCATCATTGAGAGTCAAACTCCATGTCTCATGTTTGTGAGGCCTTCTTCAACTCTAGCCAAGGCCCTGTCTTGGTTTCTACAATAACTTTCTGTACATTTTTTTTTCCTGTGGGAGTGGAGGAGCCACTTTTTTGGGCTTTTGGGCTACACCTGGTGGTGATCAGAAGTGGTCTTTGGTGCTTGGGGGACCATATATAGTGCCAGGCATTTGAACCAGGGTTGCATCCCCCTCAGCTGTGTACAAGGCAAGAACCTTACTATATCTCTCTTGGGTGGGAATTTGGGCCACACCTGGCAGTGCTCAGGGCTTAGTTCTGGCATTTGGCTGAGGGGTCATTTCTGGGAACCATATGAGATGCTGGAGATTAAACCAAGGTTGATCATGTGCAATCCTGTACTCTCTTCAGGCCTGAATCAGATCTCATTTAAATAGAGTTAGCAGTAATTATTTTTTCTTTAGTGATTTATTTTTATTGTTCTTTAAGAGGTGAGGCTATATAATTAGAATAACTGATTAAAAGCTTTATTTTTATTTTATTATTACTATTATTTTGCTTTTGGGGTCACACCTGGCAATGCACAGGGGTTACTCCTGGCTCTGCACTCAGGAATTACTCCTGGTGGTGCTTAGGGGATCATGTGGGATGCTGGGAATCAAACCTAGGTTGGCCGCATACAAGGCAAACTCCCTACCCATTGTACTATCACTTCAACCCCATGGTTAAAAGCTTTAAAGTGAGAAAAACGTAGATTTGAATCATTTTATGCTTTTGTGTCTTGAATAACTTGCTGCATAAACATTCCAAGCTTTAGGGCATTTTATCAAAAAAAGATATGATGATGCAGGAGACTCAGGTTCAATCTCCCGTATCACCTGGTCCCTGAGATCTGCCAGGAGTGAACCTCAAGACCAGAGCTGGGAGTATAGCCTCTGAGAACTGCAGGCTGTGATAGCTCTCCCCCCCCTCCAGCTCAATAAGTAACTCTAAATGGTTACATATACATATGGAAACTTTTGTGACCATTTAAGGGAACTAATGGCACAAACCTGACATAGCAGTCTTTCAGTAACCATTATTATCCCAGTTGCATTTTCTATATATTGAAAATATTGAATATTTCTTGTAAATCAAATTTACAGGTGTATGCATTTTTATGATCCTGTATTCAAAAAAATTTCAGTCATGACTTATTCTAACTACAAAATATGTTAGTTGTATTGTCTCAGTTTTTAGAAGGAAAACAAATACTATCTTCTGCTTTATAGGTAACAGCTATAGAACCTATAATTAACCATGGAGGAGCCAGCGCAAGCACTCAGCATTTACACCCAAGTTTACGATGGCTATTTGGTGTGGCTGCTGTGGTAACTGATGTTGGACAGATCCTTCTTATTGACCTGTGTTTGGATGACTTACCATGCAATCAGACTGAAATAGATGCGTCAGGTAATTAATCATGATAAGCTTGAAACCTAAAAATTAAGCACTTGAGTATTGTGATGCAAAGGATTACTTTTTAATAGAGTGGTGGTTTTTATGCAGAAACTTAAAAAAATCTTTATTTTTATCATTTGGAGCTTTTGTTTCTTTAATTTCAGCACTGTGCCTTTTGTGTATGTGTGTGTGAGGATGTATGTGTGAGAGTGTCTCTCCAAACAAGTGCTCAGGAGGCCCACAAATACCACCTGAGGGCTCCTCCTCGTGAATCTTGGCCAACTGTACCAGAGATTCAGTGTGAGGGTCTAAGGATGCAGGTTGTAGTGCTGCTTGGACTTTGGGGTACTGGAGTCCACATGGATCATTAGGCAATACTCGGAGACCTCCAGGGCTGACCGAGGTAAATGGTGGTTATGTGGTGTCTGGGATTAAATAGGTCAGCAGCATTCAAGCCAAGCTTCTTAATGCCCTTTCTGTCTTAATTATTTCATTGTACTGCTGTGGCTACTTTTTGGATGAATCGTTCTGTTATGTTCAGATGGTTCAGTAGGGGTTTTTTTGGGGGGTGGGTCACACCCGGCAATGCATAGGGGTTATTCCTGGCTCTGCTCTCAGGAATTACCCTTGGCGGTGCTCAGAGGACCATATGGGATGCTGGGAATCGAACCCGGGTCGGCCGCGTGCAAGGCAAACGCCTTACCCACTGTGCTATCGCTCCAGCCCCAAGGTTCAGTAGGTTTGGAAAGAAGTATATTCAGATACAATTGATGTAGTGCTTTCACTTTTAAATAAATGCCAGAAGAATAACTAATGGTTAAAATATATTTTTTGGAAAGGGTTGGGCTGTTGGGCTACATCCTGTGGTGCTCAAAGCTTACTCCTGGCTTTGTGCTCAGGAATCACTCCTGGCAACAGTATTCAGGGACCTTTCCAGGGTACTGAGACATGGCACCTGGCTCAGCAGTATATAAGGCAAGCACCTTGCCTGCTGTACTATTTCTCTGATCCCACTAATGGTTAAAATCTCAACTATTTGTATCAGTATAAAATTAACTATACATTTAGAAGCTAATAGTAGTTCGTTGTTTTTTGGCCACACCCTCCTGTGCTCAGGGCTTACTTTTGGCTCTGCACTCTTGTGATGGGGTTTAGGGAAACCCCAGTCAACCGTGTGCAAGGAAAGTGCCCTGCTCACTGTATTATCCCTTTGCCTCCAACAGTGGTTGGTTGTTTTTTCTGTACACACTGTTTAGGTTCCTAGGGTTAGCCTAAGAAATACATTTTATAGATTAAAAAAATAAATTGAGGGATTTAATTGAAAGTGACAGTAATTGAAAGTCTGTTTTTTTGGGGATCCAATCCAAGGTTTGTGCCTAACTTGGAGGTGTTTAGTGCCTATTCCTGATTCTCACTAAGAGCTCACTACTAGAGTTCCTTGGAAGATTAAAGGCAGTGCCAGGGATAGAACTGGTGTGGGCAGCATGCAAGCCAAGGGCATTACCTTCTGTATTATCTCTCTGGTTCAGCAATTGAAGGTCTTTACTCACAAAAATAGCATCCGAAAATTTTATAGTGAAAGCCTCTGTATTGTGATCAGAGGACAAAATCATATTTATGAGAGGTATGAATATGAAACCATTATGTTTTGGGTTTTTCTTGGGGGGACACTCCATGCCCTACTCGGCTTATTTATTCCTGGCTCTGCTCAAGGATCACTTCTGGCAGGCTCAGGGCACCATATGGAGTGCCAGGAGTTGAACCTGGGTTGGCTGGACACAGGGCAAGCACCCTACTGGCTGTATTCTCTTCATTTCCTAAAACGATTAAGCTTTATAGCACCAAAAAATTGGGCTTTAGGTATAACGCAACTTTTTTTATGTGTGTACAAAAGTAATTTTTACAACAATTTTTAATTTACTGAAATATATAACTATAGAAAATGAAATTTCTAATTTAAGGTTTTGCAACTTATATACCAGTAGATATCAGTACATCTTATTCTCTTGAACTACTGCAATATTACATAGTGTAAACTTAGCCAAACTTAATTATTTACTTTTTTTTTTTTTTGGCCACACCTATTGGTGCACAGGGTTTACTTCTGTTCTTTGCCCAGGATCACTCCTAGAGGGCTTGCAGGGGGACCACATGGAATGCTGGGGATCAAAGTCTGGTCAGCCTTGTGCAAGGCAAGCATCCTACTCACTGTACCATAGCTCTGGCTTTTCATTTACTATTCTTTTAGAAAAATAATTGAAGCTGAAGAGCTAGGAAAATAGCAGTTTAAGTTCAAGTATTATAGATTTTTTCCCCCTCATTTAACATCGAAAGAATCTACCCTTGCAAAATAGTTACTAATATTTTTGGTTTGATTTTTCTGTTTGTTTTGGGTCCACGATTTAAGGTACTCAGGGTTGACTCCTGACTCTGTGTTCAGGGATCACTATTTGTGGACTCACAGGCCCAAATGAAATGCTGGGGATTGAACCCATGTTGGCTGCATACAAGCCTAGCACACAACCTACTCTGCTCTAGACCCTGATTTGGAATTTTTAAATTAAAGATCTCAGTGTATTCAGATAAAACATAGGAGTTTTATGTACTCATTACCTAAATTCAAGTCAATTTTTAGGTTTCACCATAATGTGCATCTGTTTTCTTCATTTTCCTTTCCTCTCCTAAGTCACCTCAAAATTAATTCCAAACAAATAATAGTTATTTTTTACATCATCACTATCATTCTTTACATAATGATTCCTTGGCCTTATAGCTAATCCATAATCAAATTGCTGATTTCTAAAATGCTTTTTTTTGGGCATTTGGATTAGTTGGGTTGTGATCCAGACAGGGTCCACATTTGACAGTTGTATTTCATATATTCTTGAAAATCAGTTTTTCTTTTAAAGTTTTCCCTCATTTGTTTTTAGTTCCACTAACTTGAAAAACCATTGAGTAGAAAGCACCAAATTGGGGACCGGAGTGGGTGGGGTGTTTGCCTTGCACCTTACCCAGGTTGGATCCTTACATCCCACCTGGTCCCCTGAGTTCGCCAGGAGTGATCCCTGAGTGCATAGTTAGGAGTAATCCCTGAACACTGGGGTGTAATCTCTTTATTTTCTCATGTCAGTTTTATATTTTTCACAAATTAACATCTCTGATTAGGTTTGGGTTTAGCATTTGTTAAGGACACTTTAGAAATGCTGAGTATTTCATAGTATATCACAGCAAAAGACACTTGGTGTCTCAGTTCGTATTTGAGTGATAGATGGTTTCAGATAATAATGCCAAGAATCCTTTTTATGTATTTTTGGTTTTTTTTCCATACCCAATGGTGCTCAGAGCTGGTCAGGGATCACTCAGTGCTGGGGGAACATATGGGGTGTCAGGTATTAAATCTGGGATTGCTGCATTCAAGGCAAGTACCTTTCCCAATGTATTATCTCTTCAGCCCCTAATATTTTAATTTTTTAATATTCATTTTCTGGTTTAGTTGCCATATCCAACAGTATTCAGAGGAACCGTTATGTGCCAGGCAAAGAAGTCTAGCCCTCTGTATGCAAAGCATGTATTCCAGTCCTCAGGTCTTTTGAATTATTTGTTCATTATAAAAAGAATTTCCCATTAAGGCCTGAGGGACTGAGATACAATAAAATTAATCTGACTTTATTAGGGTCTCCAAAAATGACTTAAAATTCTATTTTTCTCATTAAGTCGGTCTGTTTGCTTATTCCAAATGAAATGTAGGTAGTATAGAAAAAAAAAAAGGAAATCATCGCTATTCCTTTAAGCCATGAGTCGGCAATGTCCATTCTCTGCTCCCAGGCCATGTAAGGCCCATGAAGCAATGTTGTCTGACTTGGTGCATGATTGGATAGGCACTGATGCTTTTTGTAGCACCCACACTTTTTTGCCTTGTATTGTGTTTGCCTTGTAAAGGATAATATCCCAAGTTGACAGAAAAAAAATTTTCACCAATGGTTTGAGAACTTATCTTTCTCAATTTACCGTACCTTATCGTTCAATAAGGTCTTTTGGTAAGGATGGCAGGAACTCAGGTTTTCCTACCAAGTTTATTTATTCATTCATTTTCATGATTGTATTTTTGATGCTCAGATATTTTTATTTTGCTATTGGGAATTTCTTTTTGTAGTCTGAACCATCCGCCCTTCAGAACTTAGATGAGTTCATAGATTTGGGGTATAAGATACGGTAGGCCATATACTTTTTCAGTCCAAACCTAGAATCAGCTGGTTCCTCAAGGAAAGTTATAATTAGGTTGGTTGTAAATTTGAATCAGAACTTAATTTTTTTGTTAAGAAAATATTTGATAATATGGAGTTTGAAAGTACAGACATGAGGGACTGGAGAGATAGTACAGGGGGTAAGGTACTTGCTTTGCAGAAAGTTGACACAGGTTTGCTACTTGGTATCCCATACAGTACCCTAAGCACTGCCAGGAAGTGACTCCTAATTGCAGAGCCAGGAGTATACCCTGAACCTTGGCCATTGTGGCCAAAAACCAAAGTATATGTATGTATGTATTTTAAAAAATACTGCATATAAATACTGATGGTTAAACCTTTTATAATTCAGCATGCTTTGTTATTATTTATTTTAATTGACCTCAGTAGTGACTTGTATTATGGGTGACACTTTTGCTTTTATTGCTATTTATAATTTGTTAATTTGGGTTTTTTTGGTTTGTCTTTTTAAGACCTTGAAGTTATGACTGGCATTCCAGCTGAAGTACCACACATCAGAGAAAGTGTGATGCAAGAAGGACGTCATCTGTGTTTCCAGTTAGTAAGCCCATCAGGAACAGCCATTTCAACACTTAGTTATATAAGTAGGACAAATCAGCTGGTTGTAGGTTTTTCTGATGGCTACCTAGCTCTTTGGAATATGAAAAGCATGAAAAGAGAGTAAGTTTAACTTCTTGATTATTGACTGTTTTCTTCTTTTTTCTCTTTGTTGGTTGGTTGGTTTTGGGTTTTGTTTTTGTTTTGGGAGCAGTAGCACAGTGGGTAGGGCGTTCGCCTTGCACTCGACCAACCCGGGTTCGATTCCTCTGCCCCTCTTGGAAAGCCCGGCAAGCTGCTGAGAGTATCCCGCCCCAACGGCAGAGCCTGGCAAGCTACCTGTAGCATATTCGAGATGCCAAAAACAGTAACAAGTCCCACAATGGAAACATTACTGGTGCCCACTCAAGCAAATCAGTGAGCAATGGGATGACAGTGACAGTGGTTTTCAGAGGTTATTCCTAGAAGTGCTGCTTTCAGTTGGTGCCAGGGATCTAATCTTCAGCATTGCAAAGCATGCACTTTAGCTCCATGGTCCCTTGATAATTGGTAAGGTTTTTTTTTAGCTATATCATGTTTGACATTTAGTATTTAAGAATTATATTTAGAAAGTGTAGAATAGATTGTTTTGATACCTCCAATATGCTTGGATTGAACTGGGGTCAACTACATGTAAGCTAGGTGTCTTAGTCCCTGTCCTATCTCTCTAGCCCCAATCATAGCTTGGTATAATAGAGTAACAGGCTATGAATTTCAGTTGATTCAGTGTTTAGACATTTCTATTTTGTTTGCTGGTAAAAACAGAACTATGAAAATAGCATAGATTCTTTCAGAAGCACCTTTTAAGAATTTTAAAAAAAAGAGGCCGTACCTGGTGGTACTTACGCATTACTCTTGGCTCTGTGCTCAGGAATCATTATTGTTGGTGCTCAGTGGCCATCTGCAGTGCTGGGATCAAACCTGGTTCAGATGTGTGCAAAACAAACAACCCTCTCATTGCACATGTTTTCACCCTCAGAAGTACCTTTTTCAGAGTACATTTTTGTGCCGGTGCCATTTGTCCCTCGTCCCCAATTACATTTATAAAGTAGAAGTTTGATTGGATTCTCTGTTGATAGGAAAAGGCTTTTATTCCATTCCCTGAGATACTAGGGGACAAAGTGTGCCAGGATTGAACCCAGGACTTCTAGCCTGTTGAGCCTTCTCCCAAGCCCAATAGGAAAAAAACCCAAAACATATAAAGTTATCAGAAATGTATTTTTTCCCCCTTTTTTTGGGGGGGGAGTGAGGGAGATGTGCTGAGTGCTTACTCCTGACTCTGCTTAGGGATCACTCTTGACAATGCTCAAGGGATAATACTCAATTCCAGGGATTAAACTTAAGATGAGTGCAAGGCAAGTGACCTCCCCACTGTACTCTTTTTTAATTTAAATTTTATTTTATTTTTATAAAGTAGTTAACAATATTTGATTACATTTAATATTCGAACACCAATCCCACCACCATACCTCCCACCACCGTATGGATGTTTCCATATGGATGTTTCCAGCACCATATGGCTATTTCCATCTCAAACCCCACCCCCTGCTCCTAGCAGAACCAAAATTATTTTGTATTATTTGTTATGAATAAACCACTGAAAATGCTCCAAAAAAACGTTTCTCAGAGGAGAGTGTGAAGATTGTTATATTTCACCCAGGAGCATTAAGCCCTTGTTTTAAGAGATTACTGATGCGTTGTTAAGGGTTGAGCCTTGTGTGCTTTTATATGTATTTGTAAAATTATATTTCCCTCTAAGTTTGTTTGCCTTCTACTTTAAACCCCATCAAATGTGGTGTGCCACTCTTGGAGTATGAGTGGTGTGAAAAATGAGCTGTCAGGTGGCTGCGTTTGCTGTCGCGCAGTCCAGGGATAGGTTTACTCATGGGTGAGGCTCGGCCCCAGCATGTGGAGAGCAGCCATGAGCACGGTGGCGGTTGAGTTCTGGAGGTTTTTGGCTGGATCCCTTGGGGTGAGGAGGGTCCTTACATGCCCCCCTCAGGGGTGTCCCGAATGAAGGAGCCTGGCACGGGGTCCAGAGGCATGGCTATGGCGAGTCATTTTATGTTCTCTTCTGAGAGAGGGTAATCCCCACTGTACTCTTGCCCCTCCATCTTTTATGCTGTCAAAGAATTCCCCCTAATATTATATTGATACATAAACACTATAAGTGGTGATAAATTAACCCATTATTGAAGGGGTGCTTGTGTAAGCCCTTATTGAGGAGGACAGAATAGGATAAGCATAAAGATTTTGGGGGGTCAGGCCCACTAAGCAGTGTTCACAGGGGCTATTAGTGTTTCAGTGCTCAGCAACAGTATCTGCTTGGTGGTACTCCAGGGACTGTATCTATCTGAAACTTAAATTAGTGTTTTTTGGATGAGAAGCACACTCTGCAATACATTCCTAGCTCTGTGCTCTGACTTATGGCAACGCTTAGCATACCATATATGGTGCTGGATATGGAATGTAGTTTGGGTGTGCAGGGCAAGTGCTTTAGTCTTTACTACCTCTCCAGCATCAGATGCTAGAATTGAAACTTGTATTGGATTGATGCCTTGGCCCTGTACTATCCTCCAGACCTGGCATAGATTTTTAACTATTGATGCCTATTTGTTAGGTGATTATTTTAATTTTTTTTTTTTACCTATTTATCATGGTTATCTCCACATCTTGTGAGCAGTTTTAAGTCAATAAATAGTTAAACTTTATGCTCATTTAGTCTTGCCAAGATATTGGTACCTACTTAGCCCAATTTTATTATAAAGGTTTGTTACATTTAAAGTGATGGAATAAAGAAAATCACAAAGTCTTTCAAACTACACCCATTCATTCCTATTGTATTCTTTGATATTTATTATTAGAGCATTGCAGTAAGTAAACATTGGTTGTTCTTTTGCTTCCTCAAGAGTCAAGTTTTTTTTTCCTGCAAAATACCAGTGATGAGAGAATTTCTAGTATGAATAAGAATATATTCAATAGGTGAAATTCATCTCAATTCTCTGATAATTCTTTTGTTTTTAAACTTTCTTGATTGAGGTACTGATTTGTAATGCTATGCATGATGTTTTCTGTGTACATAATTCTAATACCATACCCATCACCAGTGTACCCACCTCCCTTTCTCAAGTTTCCCAAAATTTCTACCTTCCAGATGTACTTATTTTTACCTCTTATAGATACTACACACAATTGGAAGGTGGAAGAGTACCCATATATGCTGTTACTTTTCAAGAACCTGAGAATGATCCTCGAAATTGCTGTTATTTGTGGGCTGTTCAGTCTACACAAGATAGGTAAGTGTGGTACAAATTTTAATTGTATTCCTGGGAATTATTTGGTAATCTTTTCCCTTGTTTGCCCTAATTTTCTTTCAAGTATATTTAAAAATTATAGAAAAAAGTTGGAATAATAAAACATATCATTTCCAGTTTAGAATGATTGATAAATTTTCTTTCATTTTTTTTTTTTGTGTGTGTGGTGCCAGGAATAGAAACCAGGGTCTCAGGACTGTCCTATGAGGCATTATCTGTGACCCAAATTATTCCCTTCCTATAATTCAATCCTGTCCTATGGGGGGGGGGAGAGTGGCACACCTAGCAGTGATCAAGGGTTACTCCTGACTCTGTTCAGGGATTACTCCTGGCAGGGTTTAGGAGATCATATTGAGTGCCAGGGATTGAACCAGGGTTAGCCTCATATAGGACAAGTACCCTACCATTGTAAACAAATCACTCAGTCCCCCAGTAATTCTTTTTTTTTTTTTTTATTGGTGTTTAGTTTTTCCTTCAGCCAATGGAACAATTTTATGTTTGTTGTATAAATGCCATTATCTTGGTACCTCAGAGTTCCCAGTACTTTATTTTGTGAATTCCCTCCTACCTTACATTGTAGCTGTCTGCTTTAATATGATTTTTGAGTCTTTGCATCCCCACATTGACTTTTTGTTTGAACTACGAGTCAAGGAATAAAAGTTTCGATGTGTCATTTTTCAAATATTGGAGAAAAATGCAAAGTGCAGAGATAGCTATAGGGATCGTTCTCTTCACGATTATTAAATGATTTATTCTCCTTTTGTCAGTTTCATAGATGTTTCATAGATGTGGGATATTTTTTGAGCACTGGTATTTCGTAAACTTCTGATCTTTGATTAGAACCAAGTTAGTAGGTCATATGTCACTAAGAATCTAATAAAAAAGCCGTGGCAAAAAAAGAAAAAGCCATGGCATATTTTGATTTATGTGTATGTAATAAAGTGTTTTAGAGCAGGATTCCTGACATGTTCCATGGGTTGACAAAATCTATGAGAGACTGGAATATGTCTCAGAGGTAGCTAGCATGCACATACATGAGGCCCTAAATTTGAGTCCCAACACTACAGGAAAATAAAATTTCTGAAAAGTTTGTGAGCTTTTAAAAAATTTTGTGTTTTTATAAGATATGTGTGCACACATGTAAGTAATAAGTATATATATTATATGCAATCTACTTGTTTAAATTAGGTACATAAACATCAGTAAATTAAGTACTCATTTGGTATATGTATGTAAGTTTTGTACTTACAAGATGAATGGATTCTCACAGACTGTCATAAAAAAAACCTATAGACCACAGGTCTGGAATCCTATGATCTTACTTTTCTTGTGTGTGTTTTTTTTTTTCTTTTTTTTGGGGGGGTGGGGGGGTCACACCCGGCAATGCACAGGGGTCATTCCTGGCTCATGCACTCAAGAATTACCCCTGGCGGTGCTCAGGAGACAATATGGGATGCTGGGATTCGAACCCAGGTTGGCAAAGGCCCTACCCGCTGTGCTATCGCTCCAGCCCCTTGGTTTTGTTTGTTTGTTTGTTTTTTTGAGCCATACCTGCGATGCTCAGGGCTTACTTCTGGCCAGTTCTGGGGACCGTGTAGGGTTTCAGGGATTGAACCTGGGTTGGCCACATGCTAAGCAAGCAACCTACCTGTTATACTATCTCTCTGGCCCTGTTCTTAGGTTAAGATTTTACAAAGGTAAACATAGCAAGCCTTCTTTCCTTCTTTGATCATTAAATCTCCAAGCACATTAATGATTTTGGTTTTGGTTTGGGGGCAGATTTTAGATTCTTATATCACTGAGAAAGACAATATACTAGTGCATATATATATAATTATTTTAGAGACATAAATACAGAAGAGTAGAACTGGGGAAAGGAGATTTAAAATGTGGTTATGTAGGAAACTGCTGTCTTTGATAATGTGGTTAGGGAAATTTTAATGGAGTAGGGAAAAGAATGAAGCAATCTAGACAAATGCAAATATGGGTAGTATATGAATAGAGTAGTTAAGTATGAGGCTAGAAAACTAGATTAGTTTGTATACAGAGCAGAATAGGGTCAGGATAAGGAAAGTGTCTTGTGGAATCCTCAGATTAGAGACAGTTGGATATTAAGATTCTAGGGGCAGGAGCTAGAGTAATAGTACAGTGGTTAGGGCATTTGCCTTGCACACAGCTGAACTCAGTTTGATCCTCAGTACCCCATATGGTCCCCCAAGCCCGCCAGGAGCGTGATCCCTGAGTGCAGAACCAGGAGTAAGCCCTGAGCTCTGCCAGGTGTGGCCTCAAAAACAAAACGAAAGACCACAAGGCAGAACTGTCAGCAGAGGACTGAGGACAGTATGAGACATCAGGAGGTTATGATACACTGGAAATCAACTGAAGGTGTTTTTAAGAAAGATTAGCCAGTTAGAGTAATCATTACTTAACTGGGTGTACTCAGATATGCAGTTTATTCATTGCCTTTGCTTTATTCTTAATGTATATTCCTCATCCTATGACATAGGTCAGCAACTTCATTTTAGGTAGAAGTCTAACAAGTTAGGGGAAGTAACCAGGAAAGAGGAGCAAAAGACATTTTGTCCCTTGAAAAGAGTTTTTGTTTTTGTTTTGCCCTGAGTTGATTCTCTTTATATTGCTTTGCTTTTACTTGGCACTGTGGTATACTTTTACTTGGCCTTTTGGTATACCTTAGTTGAAGAAATATGTTTCAGGCAGATTAATACCCAACTAAAGCATTTGAAAAAGGGCCAGAGAGCTTGTTTTGCATGCAACAGACCTGAGTTCAGTACCAGAACACCCCTAGGAGTGATTCCTGAGCACAACTAGGTGTGCTTCACCCTTCCATCACCTCCCCCGCCCAAAAGAAACTGAAGGAGAAGGGAATATTTTGTATTTTGTATTTCATGTATTTAATATTTGATAAATCATTATAATCTGTGCCATAAAATATCACCTAAAGTAGTTAAACAGTATTGACTTAAAGCATCAAAAGTAAAAATTAGGTATTTCAAAATTTGCTGCAATTTGCAAAAACAACCAAGTAAAACGAAACCTTCCACTGTGGCCTTGATTTTTCTTCACAGGTTCTGAGTAGTGTACACAAAATTTAATATCAACTAGATTTGTTAAATTCAATAAAGTTGTTTAATGATGTGTTTCTTCTGATGATTTCTGTTTCAGTGAAGGGGATGTTTTGAGTTTGCATCTACTTCAGTTGGCCTTTGGTGATAGAAAGTGTTTGCCATCGGGACAAATCTTATATGAGGTAAATGGTAATGGTGATATTTAATATTAACAGTTCGTATATTGTTTCAAGACTTTTCTTTAAGGTATTGAGATATTTAAGGGTCATTCTTATTTAAATTAGTTTTTTATTCATAATATAATGAAAAATGTTTGAGATCAGAATGCTAACTTTTAATTTGACCATTATCAGTTTCCTGTAAAGTATTAGTTTGTTAAACAGACTTAAGTTTGTTAACTAATTACTGCTCAGGGAAAAAAAATCTCTAAATTTGTTGCTGTAATGTATCAAGCAATAAAACCACAGGGTAAATTTATAGACAGTCTTACCCCAACATTGTAACAGAAGATAAATGTATCTAGCCTTTCAAAGAAATAATTTTGTAGATAAATTCTAAGATAGTGGGATGCTATTAATAAACCGGCCTCTAGGCTTTCAGAGAAATAATTTTCTGGATGAATTCTGAGATAGTGGGGTGCTAATAACCACATCTGGGCAACCCTCATTCCTTTATAAAAAGTTTCATCTTTTTTCATATATGTGGGAGAATCAAACCCATGACACAGGCTTACTTAAATCAAGTGTTTCCATTGGTATATGGACATATTTTAGAGAATCCTTTATCTCTGAATTATGTTTGACTTTTTCTAGGTAAATTTTATAGTTCTTTTCAGTTCTTTCCTTTTTTTTTGTGGGATCATACTTGGTAGTGTGGCAAGACTAGGAACCACTCCCCTTTGATGCTCAGGAGCTGCTAGGATTACTTTTTTTGGTGCTAGGATGGGTACTAGTATGCAGTGATAGAGATTGAACCAGGATTGTCCATATAAAGGAACATACCTTTACTCCTGTACTATCATTTCCATCCTTAGATTTTTTCAAAGTATCAAAGAAAAATTGATGTGCTATTCCAAGAGCAAGAGTTTAAGTGGTGTTACGGAAATGTAGAACTCTTTTTAGTAATGTATTTTTTTATTTTGGGCCACACCCAGTGGTCTCCAGGTCTGGCTCTGCTCAGGGATCACTTCTGGTGATATACTCATGGGACTATATGGGATGCTAGGGATTGAACCCAGGTTGGTTGCATGCAAGGCAAGCACCTTACCTGCTGTAACTCAGGCCACTAATATGTTCTCTTATAGTTTAAGCTTTTTGTTTTGTATTGTATGAAAATATACTTAAATTTGAAGAACATTTAATTTATTTTTTTTTATTTTTAATTTTTTTTGGCTTTTTGGGTCACACCTGGCAATGCTCAGAGGTTACTCTTGGCTCATGCACTCAGGAATTACTCAGGGACCATATGGATGCTGGGAATCGAACCTGGGAAGGCCGAGTGCAAGGCAAAACGCCTTACCTGCTTTGCTATCACTCCAGTCCCAGAAGAACATTTAATTTAGAGTGATGTTTTTGCTTAGAATTCTTGAAGATACAAATTGTATATATTTTGTTTCAGGGGTTAGAATACTGTGAAGAAAGATACACACTGGACCTTACAGAGGGCATATTTCCTTTGACTGGACAGACTAACACCAAACTGTTGGGATGCCAGAGTATAGAGAAACTTCGAGCTCATGGTGATAGGGAGGAAGGCATGACTGAAGGTTGGTTAACACTACTTTTTTATGTATATAATGTTGTCAAAGCTTAGTTTAAAACTTACTTTGTTTGTAATAGTTCCTGGTTTCATATACCTCTTGGTTAAAAATGGGAATAGAAGATCAGGAATAAGTATTATATAAGTACTATAGCACGTTTCTCCATGTTGACCTGCATTTGACTCTATTGCACACATACATTCAGTTGGCATATTAATTTAGAGTTGATTCAGATTTGAGTATTTCTTGCTCTCCAGAGCAAAAAGCCATTTCTTGCTGTGTCAAACCGGGAATTTGAATAGATTAACTTAAGTAGGGACCCTTTGTATTTTAATCCAGCTCTCAAAACAAGTGTTAAGTAGCTTATAGATTTGATTAGTGAGTCTTTTAAAAACTATACTACAGCAATATACTATACTATAATAGTATACACAGTGTGTATACTATTTTCCTTCTATCCATTCTTATAAGCTGTAGTTATTCAGGCCTGCTTTTTGGCTACCTTAATTCTTTTTTTTTTTTTTTCTTTTTGGGTCAACCCGGCGATGCACAGGGGTTACTCCTGGCTCTGCAATCAGGAATTACCCCTGACGTTGCTCAGGGGACCATATGGGGTGCTCGGAATCGAACCTGGGTCAGCCGCGTGCAAGGCAAACACCCTACCCGCTGTGCTATTGCTCCAGCCCCTTAATTCTTTTTTTTTTTAACTACCTTTAATTCTTAATCTCTCCCCCCCCCATCTTTTGTATCATCCTTCTTGATAAGTAACGTATATAGCAAAAATTGTATAGAATTTGGAACTCAGAGTAGATTCAATTCCCAATGGTTATTTGTGATTCTTGCCAGAATTCCTATTTCTCTGGGTGCGGTAATCCAGTGATACCTTTTGCAGTGGTTGGATTAAATTATATATGTTATACTCAATCAGTTCTACAAATGCTCATCATGGTCCTGGTTTATTATTATTATGTGTTGAATGCCTGCATCAGGGCCCTCGTGTATATTTTGATGGGAGGCTGAAAGAGCGGCATGGTAATTGGCTGGAATTAGAGTCCTGAGTTATGTGTATTTGTAATTTTTGGTAACTGGCATCAAGCCCAGGGCCTCATACATGCATGGTGAGTATTCTGCTCCTGAGCTATTACTCTAGGCCTATGCTTAGTTTTTCAAAAGAGATTCCGCTTTATAATCAGCTTATCCATTGAAACTGGATTCTGGTCACCATACCTATATTTATCTTTTTTTTGCAGCCAGCTAAACCTGTCAAAACAGGATTCAACAAACTGTACTCTTTCCACTTAAATCTTTTTATGTTTTTCATTAGTTGTGTCTTCATATTTTTATTTTTTTGTGTGCTTGTTTTGGGGCTATCCCCAGAGTTCCCTCAAAGTTTATCTCTGACTTGTGTGGGACACCACATGAGATGCTCAGCCTGGATCTGCTGTGTGCAAGGCAAGCACCTAGCTTATAATACCTCTCTGGCCCTACTAATGTCTTTTATTACCATGTTCTGTCTTTGAACAGTCATCTTTCTTTTTTTTCATCAAATACTTCCCTTTTTTTCTTTTAAATCTCTTTTACTGTATAGCTAGATGGCCCTCAATTAGATTTTCCTTAAGAAATAATCTAGGGGCTGGAGCAGTAGCACAGTGGATAGGGCATTTGCCTTGCACTCGGTTGAGCCGAGTTCGATTCCCAGCATCCCATATGGTCCCCTGAGCACCGCCAGGAGTAATTCCTGAGTGCATGAGCCAGGAGTAACCCCTGTGCATCGCCGGGTGTGACCCCCCCCAAAAAAAAAGCAAAAAAAAAGAAAGAATCTATAATGCCATAGCTACTTTAGATAATGAGTTTGGAGCAATACCATAGCGGGTAGGGCATTTGCCTTGCACGCAGCTGACCCAGGTTCAATTCTGACCCGGGTTTGACCCAGGTTTGATTCCTCTGTCCCTCTCAGAGAGCCTGGCAGGCTACCGAGACTATTCTGCCCGAACAGCAGAGCCTGGCAAGCTACCATGGTATATTATTCGATATGCCAAAAACAGTAACAACAAGTTTCACGGTGGAGATGTTACTGATGCCTGCTCGAGCAAATTGATGAACAACCGGACGACAGTGCTACAGTGCCATAGCTACTTTAGATAATGAGTTAATAGCTCTGATACTAAATACTTTCTTTTACTTCTCAAATTTCAAAGTTTCTTAAGTATTTACTTAGAAAATAAGCCAGGTTGTAACTCTCTGAATGATTACATTCTTATAAAGTCTTTTTGAAATAGGAAAATGGCTACAAGTAAATGAATTATCTTAGAGAACAAATGGGAGGAATGTGTTTTGAAAAATTAAGTCATATTTAAATAAAATAATTTATTAGGAAATTATTATGAATTTTCTTTTGGGGACTTATTTAACATCTTAATTAGAAGAGGTTATTCTATTTTTTAAAATTATCTTTTTTTCAGCTCTGTCTCCTGACACCAGTGTTTCAGTCTTTACCTGGCAAGTGAATATATATGGACAGGGAAAGCCTTCTGTATATTTGGGGATTTTTGACATAAATCGCTGGTATCATGCACAAATGCCTGATTCATTAAGGTACCATTCTTTTTCTTTCCTTTTCTTGTCATATTTGTGTGTGTAGCAGGTCAGTGATTTAGTAATTTTGTAAATTTTCTTTTAGATCGGGAGAATATCTCCATAATTGCTCTTATTTTGCACTGTGGTCACTGGATTCAGTTGTAAGTAGGACTTATCCACATTACATCTTGGACATATTAGTGCATGAAAGAAGTTTGAGTCGAGGAGTTCCTCCTTCATATCCACCTCCAGAGCAGTTTTTTAATCCAAGCACTTATAATTTTGGTATGTAGATTTTTTTACATTATCTTTTAGGAAAAATTGTTATAAGAGTCAAAACATGAAACATGCTAATATGATTTTATATATATGTAAACTATACCTTATTGTTACGAGTCTTTCAGTAGTCATCATCCAAGTATAGTCATCATCCATCTTCCCCCCCTTTATTATGTAATGAGATGATCCTTAATAAGAATTTTCTTAAGAATTAATCTGTTACCATAGTTACATATTTTAGGTAGTGAGTTAATAAGATACTAGCTCTACTTTTTTTTTTACTTCCCAAATATCAAATTATGGATAGCTTAAGAAATCAATTTGATACTTGTCCATGAAAAATACAGTATTTTAAAATACAAATCACTATATTGAATTTGTTAGGAAAGATATTATTTCACATAGTCTCTCTGTGATGAGTTGAAAATTTTAAATTTATTATGATAATTTGTACCTTACTATTCTTGTACTTAGGATGAATTTTATTAATCTCATCTGATATATGTAAGATTTTTTTTTTAACATCTTTTTTAGATGCTACTTGTTTGTTAAATTCGGGAGTTGTTCATATAACTTGCACAGGCTTTCAGAAGAAGGTAGGTAACAATTACCATATGGACATTGTTTCTTAATGAAGTGAGGTTATGGGGATAAACTTTGATATTTTATAAGTTGGTTTTTTTTTTTCAGCTTAAAAATAGCTTTTTGGGGGCTGGAATATAGGGTGTTATAAGGTATTTACCTTGCACGCGGCCAACTTGGGTTCAATTCCCAGCATTCCATATGGTCCCCTGAGCACTGCCAGGAGTAATTCCTGAGTGCATGAGCCAGGAGTAACCCCTGAGCATCGCCAGGTGTGACCCAAAAAGCAAAAAAAAAAAAAAAAAAAGCTTTTTCCTAGGTGTCTGAGATTAGTATTTTGTTGCATCATTTATTGATGACAACTGCCAGAGGAAGCCTTATCTCTCTCTCTCTCTCTCTCTCTCTCTCTCTGTCTCTCTGTCTCTCTGTCTCTCTGTCTCTCTCTCTCTCTCTCTCTCTCTCTCTCTCTCTCACACACACACACACACACACGTAAATGTTTTACTTTTCCTGCCAGCAGAGTGGTATAATGCAGGGTGGGTGCTGATACTATGATAAAAAATAGTTCCTCATGAAAAAGATAAGAATCCAGGGTTTTTTAAATTGATAATCATCTTGGTGTAGGCAGTTGCTTTGTGTTTTATACTAGATTGCATTTATATTAGACCATGATGTATAAAATAGAGGGTTTTTAAATGTCATCCATCATTAAGATCTTTTCATCAACTTGTTAACTTTCTCTATCAACTTTATAGAAAGGGGGCTGGAGTGATAGCACAGTGGGTAGGGTGTTTGCCTTGCACGAGGCCAACCCAGGTTCGATTCCCAGCATCCCATATGGTCCCCTGAGCACCTCCAGGAGTAATTCCTGAGTGCAGAGCTAGGAGTAACCCCTGTGCATTGCCAGGTGTGACCCAAAAAGCAAAAAAAAAAAAAAAAAAACAAAAACAAAAAAACAACTTTATAGAAAGTGTAGTAGGGTTGCTTTTGATACAAATGGATAAGCTACCTAAAGTATCTGTATTAGGAGACTGGGTAGATAGTACATCAGATAGAGCACTAGCCTAACATGTGCCCTACCTAGGTTCACTCTCCAGCATCCCGTATGTTCCCCCAAGCACTGCCAGGAGGAGACTGGAACAACGCTTGAGCATGGCTGATGTGGCCCAAAACAAGCAACAAAAATACCTACAACCCTATTAGTAATAAGACTTTATAGCCTTTATTCCTTGTTAGAAGTAACTTCCATTCAATAGCTTTTAGTTGTGACATGCTGGGGATATATGTTTAGTTTTATTGAAAAGGTGGATTGAGTGTGAACTAGGATAATGAGTTTTTTAAGTTTGAGTATTTGAATTGTGTATTGATTTACTACTCTGTTACAGACTTTGACGTTTTTGAAGAAGTTAGGACCATCTCTTAATGAAGTCATTCCTGATAGCTATAATCAGTGTCTTGTGGCTGGCCTTCTCTCACCAAGACTTCTTGATATTCAGCCTTCCAATTTAAGTCAGGTGAGATGTCACAGTGCTGGGTCCTTTTTTGTTGTTCTCTCCTTCTGTCTCCTCTCTCCTCTTTTTTGTCTTTTCTCCTCTCTCTCTCTCCTCTCTAGTCACCCATAAAAGCTAGGGTTTATTTTCTCTTTCTTTATATACCCCACACCACCTGACCCTCCCCTAAGTTTTCCTTAGGGCCGTCACTGTTCTGCAATTTGGGGGACGAAGCTCACAACCTTACATATTCCTGGATATATCCTAAAGCCACTTAGCTATCTCCAAACTTCCTATTTCATCTTTTTTTTTGGGGGGGGGTCATATGATGTTTATTCTGTAATGAAATTTTATTTTATAAATCTGTGCTAAAGTAGGTCAGTGTTCACTGCATAATCAGTACTTCTGTTTTTGGTTTTTTTCTTGGCTTCATATTTATACTCCCAGCACCCAGTAGGTACTAGTTTCTCAAGCCGAGTAAATATTAGCAGGAAACAACTGGCTCCTCAGGCATGTCATTAATAAGTGATTTTCTCTCTCTCTCTCTCTCTCTCTCTCTCTCTCTCTCTCCTCTCTCCTCTCTTTCTCTTCTCTCCTTTCTCCTCCTCTCTCCTCTCTCCTCTCTCACCCCTCCACCCCATCTTTTTTTTGCCTAGAGCCAACTGTGCTCATGGCTTACTCTTGGCTCTGCACTTAAAGGGTGCCAGTGACTGAACCTGGGTCAACTGGGTGCAGAGCAAACACCCTACTTGTACTCTGTCTCTGGTTCTCAGGGGGAACACTTTTTGGAACTATAAGATCAGTATCCAGCAATCATGTTTTTATAAGCCCTTGATTTGATTTATGCAGTATTTAGAGAACCCTGCTTTGTAGTAGTCAGCATTATATGAAAACCCGTTAGTAAAAATTGCAAGTCTTTACAAAATGATTTAAAATTGTAAGACTCAGTTGTGAAAGCCAAAATTTTTTCAATGGGTATTTGTAGTTCACTTGGTTTTCCTTGTCCAAATACATTTTACCAACCAGGAGCTATTCTTAAAAAGTGTTGACTGGAGGCCAAAGAGATAGTACAGAAGATTAAAAAGCTTGCCTTGCACACAGCTGAATCATTCACTATTATTCTGTTTGTTTCCCTTTTATATATTAAGCCTGTATGTATATTCTTTGATGCAATATCATGTAGTGATTTACATTTTTTAAAAAATAGCTTGTTTTTTTCCTAGAATTTCCAACTGCCTTCAAAAATGTTGTCCTTGGAGCTGGAGCGATAGCACAGCGGGTAGGGCATTTGCCTTGCATGTGGCCGACCCAGGTTTGAATCCCAGCATTCCATATGGTCCCCTGAGCACCACCAGGAGTAATTCCTGAGTGCAGAGCCAGGAGTAACCCATGTGCATTGTGGGTATGACCCCAAAAAAGCAAAAAAAAAATATTGCCCAGTTTATCATTCATAAGCCTTAATTTGTTTGTTGTTGTGTTATTTGGGGTTGGGTTTTTTTTGTTTTGTGGCTTTTTGGGTCATACCCAGCCATGCTCAGGGATTACTTCTGGCAGTGCTTAGGGGACCATATGGGACTCCAGGCCCTGGGTCAGCCATGTGCATAATGGCTATAATAGTATAATGCCCTACCCACTATACTATTTCTCCGGCCTATTTGTTTTTAACCTTAATTTGCTTTTTCTCTTCGTGGAACCCCATCAGACAAACGTTGACTGTCCTGAATCTACTTGTCAGCTTATTTTTCTACTTGTCAGCTTATTTTTCTTCTAAATCTTTGTCTTTTTTGCTTATAATTCTGCTTTCTGGAAGATTTATCACTGGTTGTTTTGTTTTTTGAACTACACAGACTGTACTTAGGCCTTTATTCCTGCACTTAGGGATCACTCCTGGCAGGACTCATACGATCATATGTGGTGGTGGAAATTAAACCCGGGTCAGATGCATGCTAAGTGAAGACCCTACCCATTGTGCTAATTCTTTTGCTCCTTTAACACAAATATTTTTGAGGTTCATCTGTGTCTTGATGTTTATTTCATTTTTGACTGTATAAATTACACTGTGGGTATTTTTGCTTTTTTCAGAGGGGCCTGTTAGAAATCACTGTATCACTGTATCACTGTCATTCCATTGCTCATCGATTTGCTTGAGCGGGCACCAGTAACTTCACTATTGTGAGACTTGTTACTGTTTTTGGCATATCGAATACGCCACAGGTAGCTTGCCAGGCTCTGCCAGGTGGGTGAGATACTCTCGGTAGCTTGCTGGGCTCTCCGAGAGGGGCATAGAAATTGAACCCCGGTCTGCTGCCTGCAGGCCAAATGCCTTACCCGCTGTGCTATCCTCCAGCCCCTTTTAGAAATAATGCTTCATATACATGATTGTTTCATTTTGTTTTTCTCTTCTGGTTTTTGGGCCAGACCCAGCAGCACTCTGGGCTTTTAACTCCTGGCTCCATTCTTAGGGATTACCCCTGGCAGTGCTTAAAGGAGTGAACCTGGATCTGCCACATGCAAGAAAAGTACCCAATCCACTGTACTACTATTGTGTAGGCCGCTTTATAGAGTTTTAAGTTAAAATATTTATAGGAGCTACTCCTGGCAATGTTTCTAGGGGAGTTGGGAGCAGGAATCACAGGGTCACTTCTAGAGGTGGTCAGCCTGGCAGTTAATGTCTGATAACACACTACTGGGGCTGTGTAGGATGGTAGTTCCTGCTGGTAGGCTATGTGATGCTGGGGATATAGACTAAGGAACCTCACATATGCTTGACATATGTTCTATCACTTGATATATATCCCTGACACTCAATGCAGATTTTATGTAGATGTATGCTTCTGTTATTTCTTGAGCATATTATCTAAATGTGAATGGCTGGATCATATAGTAACTCTCAGTTTCTTACCAGACTTTCCCTAGTGCCTTTCCCATTTTACCTTCCCATAGGCAGTTCTGTGACGATTCTAACTTTTCTTATCATCACCCAACCTTCCTGTCTTTTGTTCATACCGTTCCAGTGTTTCAGTGATTTTTAGACCTTTAATACCTTGTATTCTGGAGGTTGGAAGATAATGTATGGGTTAAGGCATTTGCCTTGTGCACAGCTGACCCTGATTTGATCACTGGCACCTTACATGGTGGTTACTCCTGGCACTGCCAGGTGTGATCCCTGAGACCTGAGCACTGTAAGATGATTCAAAAACATGTGTATGTGTGTGTGTGTGTGTTTATGTGTGTGAGTGTATACAGATCTTGAACTTATTTCCAGTACATCTGCGATCACATTTAAATTCTTTTTTTCTGATTTTTATTTCCAAATGTATGGTTTAGGAAGAACAGTTAGAAGCTATATTATCAGCAGCAGTCCAGACAAGTTCCCTGGGACTTTTGACTGGATGTATTAAAAGGTGGACATCAGAAGGTAAGATTATGATTTAAAGAGATTAAAAATTGGCTTTTTTTCCCCTAATGTAGGAGTATTGCTATTTATTCAGCCATTGATTAAACTGATTGAATTGGGCATGAACTCCACTTGACTTGTATTTTTAAATTATTAATTCACTATTTTGGAGGTTAGGTAACTTTTATTTGGAGATAGCACTGTAGCACTGTCGTCCCGTTGTTCATCGATTTGCTCGAGCAGTAATCAGTAACTTCTTCGTTGTGAGACTTGTTACTAAAAACAGTATCAAATACGCCACCCGTAGCTTCCCCCGAGAGCTACGGAGGAATCGAACCTGGGTCGGCCTCATGCAAGGCAAACGCCTTACCTGCTATGCGGTCGCTCTAGTCCATTTGGAGATAAGAGTATCACATTTTAAATTCAAGGGATTATAGAAATCCTCTGTACCTTTTACGCTTCCAACCAGCCCCGCCATAAGATCTGAAATAGAAAATAGAAAAGGTTGCTTTTTCTAAAACTTTTTATTAAATATCTTTTCTCTTTTCTGCCTAATTGCCCTGACAAGAACTTGAATGCTATGTGAAACAATAGTGGTGAGAGAGAGCACCTTTGTCCTGTACCTAGTTTTTCAGTTCTACCTCTTTGAGCATGATGCTATCTATGGGTTTTTGATACCTAGCCTTTATTATCTTTAGGTATATTACTTCTTTTCTAGTTAATTTTTTTTCATTTTATTGATTTTGTATATCATTGATGGGTGCATAATTTAATGCTTGCATCGAATTGCATTTTATGGAACAAATGCAATTCCATTCAGGTGTTGCATTTTGGAGGAGGGTTGGAGTACATCTGCAGTGCTCAGGATCACTCCTGGCAAACTCAGGGAACACCTGGATGGGAGGGATCAAACTCAGGTTGTCTTGCATGAAAGACAAAGGCCTTATATTACTATTGCTGTGGCCCATGGGTACTGCTTTTTTTATCCTTTGTTGTGGAAACACCTTTGTCTTGGTTTCAGATTTGCTTCTGTATAGATTTTATTTTTTCTTTTTTGAGTCACACCCACAATGCCCAGGGGTTACTCCTGACTTTGCACTCAGGACTTAACTCCTGGTGGTGCTTGGGGGACCATATGGGATGCTGGGAATCAAACCCAGGTTGACTGTGTGCAAGATAAACACCCTACCCATTGTGCTATCGCTCCAGCCCCTAGATTATATCTTAATGTAGTGTTTGTTGTGAGGAGGAGATAAGCGCCATTTTTTCTTAGTTTACCATCTTGAAACTCTATTCACCTGTGGTTTTGCCTTTTTCTTTGCCACACCCAGTTTACTTATGGCTCTGTTCTCAGAGATTACTGTTGGCGGTTCTCTGGGAAGCACTTGCAGTTACTGGGAGCAAATTTGGGTGGCTGTGTAACCCAAGTTTGGTTACAAATTTGTAAACCAGCTGGTGCTTGTTGGTAAGGCAAGCACTTTACCCCCTATAACTTTGTCTCCTACCCTGTGTTTTTGTCTCTTTACTCTTCCTTAATCTTATATAATTCTTAAACTTTTGTTTTTCAATTAATTGAACTTTATGAAGAATATAAACTAGGTATTTTGTACCTGTCTTTTAATTTGTTTTCATGATCTTTCCTCAACAATTAGATTCAGATTGAACATTTTCTCCTCAGTGGGTTTTTGTTTTCTCTGCTGAGAAGCACTTGAAATACATGACAAATTTTTGCATTAACTTGTTATTCATGTTGCTTATGTGATTATTATGCTTTCTTCAGATAACTTAATTGAAGGTATATGTATATATGGCTCACTAAAATATTTCAATTTGTAATCTGTCATTTACTTTCTCTTACTTGCAAATAAGAACAACCGAATTCTGCATCTAATTTGCGCTTTGTTCTTGAATGGACATGGAATAAAGTGGTTGTCACAAAAGAAGAATTTGACAGATTGTGTAAGTATTAAATTAACTTAATATATAGAATACTATTGTGGTATACTACTATAATAGTAGTATGCATATCGCTGTATCACTGTCATCACTATCATCCCGTTGTTCATCGATTTGCTCAAGCAGGCACCAGTAACATCTCCATTCTTCCCAGCCCTGAGATATTAGCAGCCTCCCTTTACTCGTCTTTCCCAACGATTGAAGGCTCTTTCAGGGTCAAGGGAATGAGACCTGTTATTGTTACTGTATTTGGCATATCAAATATGCCACGGGGAGCTTTCCAGGCTCTTTTGTGCGGGCAGGATACTTCTCAGTAGCTTGCTGGGCTCTCCGAGAGGAATGAAGAGTGTATATCAGAATGCAAGCAAGTATGTTAAAACCAAACACGTGTGCTGCTTTAGGCACATCAGTGGGCTAGACTATAAGAGGTCATGCAGTGGCTTTAAGCATGGCTGTGGCTGGGTTCTGGAGGTCTTCGGCTGCCGGGGGTCTGCTCAGGAAGGAAGGGAAACTCAACCTGCTCTCCCCCCCTTAGAGGGGACCCGGTAAAGAAAGCCTGCCGCGAGGGGGTTGGCTAATAGTCAACATTTACCGTAAAGGAAAGTTGAAAAGAACTTTGAAGAGAGAGTTCAAGAGGGCGTGAAACCATTAAGAGTCAAATAATAATAAAATAATAATAATAGAAATACATAACAACTAATGCATATATGCCACTTTATATCAAACTATCTTAAAATTTTGTTTTGTTTACTAAACAGTAATGATTTTAACCAGTTTGACATTGCATCCTTTTTTTTTTGTTTTGTTTTTGTTTTGGGCCATACCCAGTTGAGTTTAGGGTTTACTCCTGAATCTTTGCTTAGGAATCATTCACTCCTGGTGATGTTTGGAGAACCATATATGGTGCCAGGGATCAAACCCTGGTTGGTATGTGAAAGGCTAGCTGTAATATTTCTTCAGCCCCAGACATTTTTGTTTTGGTAGGGTCATATCCCTGCAGCAGAACTCAGGGCTTACTCCTGGCTCTGTGCTTAACACTCCTAGTGATACTTGGGGACCATATGTGGTAATGAATATCTTACTGGAATTGGGCAGGGCAAGCATCTTGACCCCTGTACACTAGTCCAAAAAAAAAAAAATTCTTATTTAACATCAAAATGACTCATTTTTTCAATTAAAATTTCAGAATCATTTATTGCCTCTTGATTTTTATGAGCTAAAGTTGTGAGATATGATTACGTATAGAAATTAGGAGAATATACCAGTTAATCTCAGAAACTGTTCAACTTAATTTCTGCTTAAAATGTGAATATGATAAAAAACTACATTGTAAAAGCGTATCACTTCTTCTTTGCCAAGTCTATTCTTTTGGTGGGGATGGGGTTTTCACAGGCAGTTTTCAGGATGCCTGGGACCCTACCTGGCAATTAATTACTAGTCAACTGGGCCACCTATTCAGTGCTAGAATCTACTTGGACCCTGTGGTTCTGAGGACTCCCGGCTCTCTCCTGCAGTTCTTAGTACCAGGACCCTATCTGCTTCACCCAGTGGTATTCTCAGGGGCTTACGGGTCTCTGTATATGGCAGTGCTTGGGTGAACCTTGTGGTGCTAGAGATCAAACTGGGCATGGTTATATTTGAAGCAAGCTTGGGGGCTGTTATCACTAGGTTATATCACTAGCCTGTAAGCTATTTCTTTTTCTTGACATTTTTATATTTTGGTCTGTTAATTCAATCGTGAGAGCCTCTGTATTGAATATTAAAATAATGATGCATCCAGTTAGTGAAGGGATAAGCTTAAAGGCAATGTATGATTGTCCAGTGTGCTAAAGATTTATTTGAAGGATATAATTTTATTGTTTACATAGACATGTTTTGATGAATGAAATGGAATTTTTCAAAAGTATTCTTAGCAGAGGAGCTTTTTGTTTTGTTTTTTGGCCACACCCAGCTGTCTTCAGGGCTTATTCCTGGCTCTCTACTGAGGAATCACTCCTAGCAGTGAGCAGGGGACCAGATTTGGTACTGGGGTTTGAATCTGGGATGACTGTTTGCAACTTAAGTGCCTTGTACTGTCTCCTCAGCCCAGCAGAGGCGTTTTAGACCCATAGAATTTGATAGAAGAACACAAACATAGAAAACATTAAAGTACAAGTTTAAAATATTGCAGTAAAATTGCTGCATGTAGTTGAAATACGAAATAGATGGTAATTCAGGACATTTTCAGGGCCAATTATATGATTATGTAAGTTGAATTCATTTAATGTTCGTTAATATCCTACCCTAATTTCAGGATTAAACTTTTTAATTCAGCCATTATTGCTGTCTTGAGCTTTATTAGTGTTAAGAATAGGTAAAATGCAAAGCATTGTGAGTGGCTGATACATATTGAAAGCAAGGATAAAATGATTTTGAGTAAGATTTTAAAATTAAAGTATTTGCGTTTGGGCCAATTACATAATTAAATTTTATCTATAAGATGTAACCCATAGCAACTTAAAATCTTTTTGTGCCTTAAAGATTAATTTTGTAAATTCAAGCTTGAAATGAAAAGACAGGCCTAAAGTTAACTAGAGTAAATGTGCAATTTTTATTGTGCCAAGTGTTTTTTTTTTATTTCCAGTGTCTTCCTCCCCTCCCCAGTCCTTTGTTTTGAGGGCTATACCTAGCAATTGAACCCAGGCTTTCTGTATGCAAACCATGTGCGCCTGATCTCTAGTATCTCTGGTATCTCTTTTGAAGCTTGGACATTATAGAGTTCTTTTTGGTTTGTTTGGCGGCTACACCCAATGATGATGTTCAGGAGTTACTTCTGGCTATACACTCAGGAATCACTCCTGAGTATTTGGCATATCGAATACAACAGGGGTAGCTTGCCAGGCTCTGCCATGTGGCGGGATACTTTCAGTAGCTTGCTGCGCTCTCCAAGACCGATGGAGGAATCAAAGCTGGGTTGGCTGCCTGCATGGCAAATGCCTTACCTGTTGTGCTATTGCTCCAGCTCCTAAACAAAGAGTTCTTAAATGTTAAGCAGACCATGCATAGATGTATGAAGCCCTTAGTTTAATCCTTGGCATTACATATCCCTGGTGATTAATGAATACCACAGAGTATAGTCCCTATGAAACCGGTATCAAAAATATTACTTGGCATAGCATGATACATAAAAAAGTCTGATTGTAAAATATATTTGAGGCGTCAGGGTATAGTGGATAAGGTATTTCTTGCTTTGCACTAAGCCAACATATTGATTTAATCCCCAACATCCCATATGGTTCCAGAGCACAGTCAGAAGTCATTCCTTAGTGCAGAGCCAGGAGTAACCCCGAAACAATCATTTGAGGGAGAAATATTTGATGACTTAAAACTGGCATATTTAAAGTTAAATTTGCACCTTTCGTTGCTTATATAATTGTTTACCCATTCCGTATGTCTGTTTTTATTTATTGAATCACCATAAGATACGTTCCTTTTGTTTTTAAAATGACAGTTTATATTTTCTCCTATTTTTCTTGCTCAAACTCAGCTTTGTAAATCTTTAAAAAATAATAATTCTGTGACTGATAGAAATTGGAAGGTATTACATTTATAATTTTGATTCATTAGACTTATCAAACTAAATTTTATATTTCATCCTTTATAGCTGTACCATTATTTGATGGTTCATGCCGTTTCATCGATCCACAAACTATACAGTCTATCCAACGTTGCCATTTGCTTCTTAGTAACCTTAATACAGTCTTGAGCTGTTTTGCAGCAGAGGCCCAAGAGATCACTGAGAGAGGTATGTAAATGAATCCTATGTAAATGAAGTTTTGAATTTTTTTTTCAGGATTTCAAGAAATAAATTTTATTGTCTTAGATGAATTATTGCATGAAGAGGACATTTCTCAAATGCTACGCTCTTTGTATGAAATGCCAACAGAATATTATAATATTCTCACCCGTTCTTTTGGGTTTTTTTTTTTAAATCACAATTCGCAGTTGTTATGGCTCACTATGGGTTCTGCATATTGGGATCATTCTTGGCAGTAGTACTCAAGGGACTGACATGAGGTGTTGGGGATTAAGCCTAGTCAGCCATGTGCAAGGCAGTTGCCTTACCTATTATACTCTCTCTCCTGCCCCTCTGAGTTCATTCTTAAATGAGTTTGAGTTTGGGATACACAGTGATTTTATGGGGCTTTAAGAGTCATTGGGGGGGACCATGCCCAGGTGCTCAGGGGCTACTGGCTCTTCACTAAGGGTTCACTTTTCATAATGGTTTGGGGACCAAATGCAGATTTCAGGATTGAACCAAGGTTGGTCTTCTCTGAGACATGCCCTCCTAACCCTTGTACTTTTTCTTTGACCTTGGGAATGATTATTTTAATATTTACAATTTTAAATGCCAGTTTTTATTTAGCAAATTATTTGTTGACTAATTCTATTGTTTTATAGTTAATCAGGCCCTGACTATTACAAGATAATGATTTTTCTAAGGACGAATACTTTTGCCATGTAAAGTCATTGTTGAATAACTTACTAATATCATACTATTTTCTAGTAATGTATATGTTTGGTTTCTAAAATTAGCTGTCTAACTCAAATGAAACCATCTTTATATAAAATGACTCCTTTAGTCAATTTTTTTTAATTCACCATTTTTGTTCAAGTTAAGTTTGTTAAAGATATACATATTACTACAAGTCACCAGATAGTTTTTTTTGAAAGGGGCCCAAGTGGTATTTGGGGCTGTTGCTGGCTCTTTGCTCAGGACCCTGGTGATACTTACCGGAACATCTATGGTGCCCGGATTCACACTGGGGTTGATGGGGATGAAATTTAAGAACTGATATTTGATTCTTCTTTGTAGGTCTTATGGACTTAAGCAATAAATGTATTGTTACCCAACTCATCTGTCAGTATGTACAGGTGGTTCTTTGGTTCTGTCATTCTGGTCTTTTACCAGAGGGCTTAGGTAAGTATTTAATTAATAAATATTAGACTTTCTTAAATATATTTGTTGTGCTCTAATTCCTTTTTTGTTTGTTTTTATTTTGTTTGGGGGCAACATCCAGTGGTACTCAGGCCTTATTCCTGGCTCTCTACTTAGGGGTCACTCCTGACAAGGCTCAGGGGACTATTTGGGATTCTGGGAATTGAACCCAGGTCAGGTGCATGCAAGGCAAGCACTTTACCTGCTTTACTATCTCCCAGGCCTCTTGTTCTAATGCTTTGATTTTCCTTTCTTCTGTTCATCTAATTGTCTTACATTCTTCTTTCGTATTTTATTGTGTATCAGCCTTCCCCTATGCCTGATACATAAGTGTTTTCACATTGTTGGATTAAACATAACATTTAGAAGGAAAGCAAATTTGAGAAAACCTGACTTCTGTAAATGGGTGGTATTAGACCAGCAGCTGAAATTTTAGATCCTTCAAACTATCGGTCTGTTAATGTTGTTTGCCATCAAGTAAATATACTTTTTTCCCCCTTCACTTTATTTAAACACCATGCTTTACAAAGTTGTTCCTGATGCATTTGTTACAGGCATTCAATATAATATACTTCTTTTTAACTAATGATTTTTTTAATTTCAAGAAATAAAATTTGACTTCTCTATGGTACATAATCACTGTCAACTTACTCTTTTTTAATTCTCTTATTTTCACTTGAACAAATTGTGAACGTTGTATGTTTTGAAATGGACATTTTATGCCTAGGAAAGCAAAAAATTTTCTAGAATAGGTTTTTCTAGGATTTAAGCCAGCTTCAGAAAGTTGTCGCTAACTTTCATGGAACTTGATTTTCTCACTTGTGGTTTTTGTTTTGTTTTGTTTTTTGTTTTTAATAAAGGGAGGTCAGTGTTCAAGTTAAATACAGGGAACCCACAAATTAAATAACATCATAAAATTACAATACAATGCCAGTGTGTGTTACATGAAATGTTGTTGGAGTATTTTGGAAATATTGATAGCTTTTTTTCTCCCGCTCTTAAAAAATAATCTAGATGATGCTATGCAGTTATCAAGGTTATGCTATAACTACCCTGTAATTCAGAACTACTACACCAGTTGTCGGCAGAAGTGTGAACGTTTATCAAGGTATAGTACCATTCATCCTTCTGCAAACATTTTAGGACTTAGTTCAGCTAATGCTACAAAGCCATAAAATGGAGAATTCTCATAAAGTAATAGAATTTGTTACCAGCATTGCTATTTAATGTTTGCTTTGATTTTAAAGACTTAAGGCTTTACTTTTAGAATTTTAGTTATATTAAGAACCGCTTATTATTTCCCAAATGATACTACCATGTTGATTTATTGGAAAATATTTTGTATTTAAGCATGAGTTTTTTCTGATACTTATTCAAAAAAAGAAGCTACTTTTCATTACAAAAGGTTAAAATATATTGGGGCTGGAGTGATAGCACAGCGGGTAGGCTGTTTGCCTTGCACAAGGCCAACCCGGGTTCAATTCCCAGCATCCCATATGGTCCCCTGAACACTGTCAGGAGTAATTCTTGAGTGCAAAGCCAGGAGTAAGCCCTGTGCATTGCCAAATGTGACCCAAAAAGCCAAAAAAAAAAAGTCCCTTGAAAAGCTGTACCAGCAATAATTTTGATATATAGCTATTTGGGACTCCCAGTGCTCTGGAAGAACTAGTGAGCATGGATTTAGGAAGATTTATTAGGCATATTTCATGTATCTTATAAGTATATGTATGCTTAATTCTCCTTTCAAAGTTAAACTTTTGTAGTTGGGTCATGCCTAGTGGTGCTCAGGGCTTACTCTTGCCTCTGTGTCACTGTTGGCAGGCCTCAGGGGACCATATGTGATGCTAGGGATGAACTCGGATTAGCCACATATAAGGCAAGCGCCTCATGCTATGCTCTCTAGCCCTCCTTGTTGAATTTTGGCTTGTTTGTTTGATTTTGGGTCATACCCATTGATGTCAGGGGTTATTCCTAGTTCTGCACTTGGGGAACCATATGGGATACCGGGGATCGAACTCTGGTCAGTCGCATGCAAGGCAAAAAGCCCTACCTGCTGTACTATCACTCCACCTCCCTCCTTATTGAATTTTGAAGCCTACAAAAAGCTTATAAGTATTAACTACTGCTGTTACTAATATTAGATGAAATAACAGACAGCAACAATATTTGCTTATTATAAAGGTGGCTCATTCATTTTGAGGACATCAGTAAGATTGAAAGACTTGTCCAGATGATAAACTGAAATGAAAACTGCTTGAGTTGGTTTTGTTTTAATTATTGATGAGAACCTGTTTGGTAATGTCCCTGCTGATATAAAGCTGAGTAGCCTCACAGTTTGACTGTCTATACCATATCCTACCCTAGGACTTGACCTAAACTGTTAAGCTTGCTGACGACAAAACTTAAGACTTCATACATCTTAGTTTTACTATCTGCTGCCTTGTGACAAGGGATGATGACTTGTGGTAGACAACCCTTTCATCATAAAACATGTGGCATGTCTAGTGTTCTTAATGATTACTTTTTTTCCCTGACTTCTCTTTTTGATGATTGGGATTGTAACTTTAAAAGTTTATATTGTTTTGTTGAAGATAATTAATACTAATGGTATTCTTGATGTTGCTCTTATTGCAGAGGGAAATGGAATCCTGATTGCTTGATGATTGATGGAATGGTTTCTCAGCTAGGAGATAGAATTGAGGACTTGTGGAAACGAGATGAAGGAGGCACTGGAAAATATCCTCCTACAAGCCTACATGTGAGATGCAGTATTAAATCTTAAAGAATTTACAAAGTTGAAAAGGAGGGAGGCCTGAGTGTTTCTCACATCTTACATAGACTTGGGATAAACAGTGGACATGAGTGAATGAATATAAAAAATGCACTAATCTTTTTAATCCTAATTTTTAGGCACTGCTTGACATATACCTACTAGACAATGTTGCCGAAGCAAGCAAACACGCTGTTGTATCCTTCATATTTAATCAATATTTTTAACCAAAATCATAAAATTTAATAGGTCACTGGGAGTGGGGTAAAAAAATTGTTTAATAGAGACCATATAATACATATCACATGTAACCCAGTCTTGGTCTGTAATACAGTTTTGTTTTAGTATTGGGCTCAGGGCTCCCAAGTAGTGCTTACAGTTGGTCCTTGAGCTACTCTCAGCAGTGTTCAGGCAGGTATGCTGCGTAGTTTGTGTTTATTTATCAATTTATTTATGCTGGTGATATTCAGACTTACTTCTGGCTCCGCACTCAGAAATTACCCCTGGTGGTACTCGGGGGACCGTATGGTATGCCAGGGATTGAATTTGCGTTGGCCAAGTGCAAGGCAAGAGCCCTGCTTGCTGTATCATCATTCTAGGCCCAATGTAGCATATATTTAAAAAACTTACTTTTAAAAAGAAAATTTCTTAATTCAGAATGCCAGTTGAGTTCTGTGCTTAATCTGAAGCTAAAATTTTTAATTTTGTATGATTAGACTCATTAGATTATCAGATGTGTTCAGAACACTTCCAAATTTAAGAGCAGTTACTCTAAAATATTGTAGCCAAGTAATCGTTTTCGATGGGTTAATATGTGAATATGAACTGAATATTACATTAGGTGTAGTTTTTATGCCCCTTGATCTTAGCAGTAGGTGCACTAAAGTCACTTTCTTTAGTCTGAAAATTTGTACTTCTGGGGCTGGAGAGATATTTTGGTGATTAAGACACCTGACTTGCATGTGACCAACATGGATTTAATCCCCAACACCACATATAGTCCCTCACACACTGCCAGGAGTGATTTCCGAGGACAGAGCCAGGAACAAGCCTATAGTACCAAATAGGTGGCTCAAAACCAAAATAAGTAAAATTTGTAGTTCTGCTTATATCTATAAAATTGATGTATTTTCAACCTGTTTTGTTTTTCCATATAATAAATTTTGTCTGAGTTTATGTCATAAATTTGTAAACTATTGACTTCATGAAGTTCATTCTTGAACCTTATTAAATGTGGTACCTCTTTTATATAGCTATAAGACTATAGCTAATTATCAATGGTGGTTTTCCCAAGCCTCTTCTGCTGTATTAATTTACTCCTTATTTTAGACATATATGTGTATGTATTTTTGTTTATTGTCCTTAATCATATTTTAAAGACCATTTACTTGCTGCTTGATATTATGTATTCCTATCCAAATAAAACGGATACTGCCATTGAATCATTTCCTACAGTCTTTGCCATATCTTGGAGTCACGTCAAACTGATTCAAGGGTTTTGGCTGATAGATCATAATGACTATGAGGTAAAGTCTGTTAATTCGAGATGTAAACATCTGTAGACAATTTATGTTTTAATAAAGTGTACATAATTGAGTTGTTAAAAATATGGCTTTCTACTTCTAGATTAAGTTACAGACTAAGTTTAATTAGTACCTGTTAAAGCATATCTTTGGTACTGTTAGAAATTAATTGAACTACAGGTTCTTCAGCATCTAAGGAAGGGGAAAAAAGTTTTTCAAAGTGCACATTTAGAGGAATGTTTTGGTGTGTTAAGGGAACTGTTGAGCATAAAATTTGGTATTGATTAAGGAAAGTGGTATGAAAAGATTTTAGATAATACAGTACAATAGTCTTAAGTACAAGGTTTTTAAATCTAAAATATCAAAACTTTTCAGATATTGTGCATGTACATGACTTTACTATTTTGTTTTTCTGTTTTTTAAGTTTTTGTTTTAGTACTCTGATTTACAATATTGTTCCATCATAGAATTTTAGGAGTACACTGTTCCACCACCAATGTTAGTTAAGCTCCACCAGTATCTCAGAATTCCCTCCTGCCTACCCATCAGTTCCTCCACTTAGCAAATCCCCTTAAAGATTCTAGTTAATAGGGTTTGGATCATTGTTTACAGTAGCGTTGGCTTTTATGATACTGATATGTACAGTGACCTATGTCACTGAAGTGTATAAGACCTTCTACCAGTGTCCTTATGTTGCCTCTTACCCTTTCTGTAGCATTCTCATTTCTGAATCCATTGCCTGTCTTTTTTAAAGCACTAGGTATTGTGTTTTAAACACAACATACTGTATTTATCCATTTTCATGCCATATTTGCAGAGTGGTTTGGAACTTCTCTTTCACCCGGCTACTGTAAAACCCGTGCCATGGCAGCATTCAAAGATTATTCAAGCCTTCATGTGTCAGGGTGAGCACAGACTAGCCCTCAGATACATTCAGACAATGAAGCCAACGGTGTCCACAGATAGTGATGTTAGCCTTCACCTCACCGTTTTGCTTTCCAATAGGTAAGTTTATTTTGAAAGTTCCCTGAAACTCTTGATTGTAATAAATTGATGTGCAAGTATTTTTCTTTGTTCCTGTCATAAAATTCTCATGTTTCTTGATCTATCAACACCATGAAAATTGTAAAATACTTTTTTCTGGCATAAGAAGTAAGCTTGAACACACATTACAATACTAAGAGGTTACTCCTGGCAGTGCTCAGGACCGTGTGGCATGTAGGGGATCCAAGCCAGGTTGATTGTATGTAAGGCACCCATCCTATGTGCTGTACTAGCTCTCAGTTTGACAGTATTGATAGTGATCAGTCAAGGTTTGTTCATGTGGTTTATGCTGAAAAGGAACCCAAATGTAGAACAAATGTAGAATAAGATTGAAGTTGACAAATCTTTTTTTTTTTGGCGGGTGCACCTCACCCAGCAGTGCTGGAAGCTTAGCCCTGTTGGGCCTGTGGGGACGATTTGGGATTAGGGATCGTATTGGATCGAACCCGTGTCAGCCATGTGCAATGCAAGCTCCCTACCTGCTGTACTACCACTCCAGCCCTGAAGTTGACAAATCTTATTCTTTGAGAATATATTCTAGTAATCATGATATTTTTATTTCTTGGACATGGCAGTTTTATTAACTTTTGTCATTACATCCTCAGAAAATCTTTAAATACCTGTTTGAATGATTTAAATGTGTCAGGTTTCATTTTTAAACCAAACATGTTTTTCTGGGGCATGGGTGGGAGGGGTTTAGGTTTAGCCTTCCTCAGGGGCTGTTTCTGGCTCTGCTCCGGAGTGAATCCTTGGTGTTGCTCTAAGAACCATATGTTGTGCTGGGGATCAAACTAGGGTCGACTGCATTCAAGGCACGCTCCTTACTCCAATATTTTCTCTCCAACCCAGTATCTGGTTTTTTATTTTATTAGTTAAATCAGATGTTATCATCTCTTTTTTTTTAATCATTGCATTACTTTGGTGATTTTTAATCAGTACGATTTGCCATTTATATTACAGCAATTATATGACTGTAATTATTAGATTTTGCCTTTGTGTATAGTGACAAGTTAAATGGCAATTGGGAATGTCTATTTGAAAAATACAGTTACTGGGTTTTGTTAACTAAATTAGTTGGGGAAATTAGATGGGGCTAAAATTTCTTAGATTGTAATTTTTTTATTTCAGCCTGTACTTTTTGACCATTACTATTTTTCTGCTCTAAAACATTTATGCTAGTGAAATACGCTGGTGTAATCTGTATTTATGGATATATACTGTCTTCATACCCACGTACTATCTCTTTGCACTTTGCTGGTTATTTTCACTTTTTTATGAATTGGTTGCCTTATCACCCTAAGCTGTTACTTATGAACAAATACCGCTTTAAAAAATTTTTTTTTATCCCTTTGGGTAAGCAATGTATATATATCTGAGGCTAGAAAGACTGAATCTCCAGATCTGAGACAGAAAACAACATTCTGCGTTTAATGATAGGTTGGTTATATCAGAAGAAAAGTAGTATTCTTTTTGCATGTTTGTTTTTTTGGGGGGACCCCTCTTGAAGATGATCAGGGGTTACACCTGACTCTGAGCTCAAGGATCGATCCTTCCTGGATAAACTCAGGGGACCATATGTGTCAGGGATTGAACTGGGGTCCATTGTGTATAAGGCAAGTGTCCTCCTGCTGTTACTATCTCTCCAACCCCAGAAATGCAGTGTTCTTGACAGTAAATTAAGAGATAATTGTTGAGATGCTTGAGTTATTAATCAGAGGTTTAGCTAGCTAAACAAATTTGCAGGAAGTACTGAATCACAAAGTTTTTGAAACTGGTATTGTTCCAATAAACCTTAGTATAAGAAAAGGAAAAAAATACACTAAAGATGATGAAAGTTTGATAGGTATTTTGATTTTGTTTATGAATGTTTAGGAATTATGCATAGTATATGATGATAGACTCAAGGTAAAGACATAAATTTTAGCTGTTAACATTAAATATTCTTAGTATAATAAAAAGTATAGGACTGGAAAAAATGCTTTGATTAGGCATAATCATTCTAGTTTCTGCAAGTTCTGTACTAATTTTCAGCCCTTTGTTTTCATTAATATAAAAATATAAATCTTGAGTACTTTGCAAATTGCTTTTGAATTATATCATTTTAATTCTTTGTTCCTTTTAAGTTAATGTTTTGATTTTTCTTCTCTTCCCATTATGTAGCAGTTATAATTTACAAATGGAGATTTAAAAGTTATTTTTTCTTTTTAACTAAGCTTAATTTTGCATTCTTATCACAGAATCTGATTAATATACTGTATCAGTCATTTAACCCTTGGTAAAACTAGTTTTTATTTGCTGACAATATATATTTTATTAGTTGATATGTCATACATATTTGTCCAAAAGATCCTGTTCATTGTGTAATTTGTATGGAGAGAGCGAGTCAGTCTCCTTAACAAGTTAGTAAGAAAGGTATACAGATTGCCTGTGCCAATGTTGGATGTGTTCACTATTCAAACTACTCCCAAATTTTCAAATTTTGTGTATTAGGTAGACAAATTTAAATTGCTATTTTTATCGCTCTAAACTTTTATTATCACAGACTAACAATCATGAATAATTCTTAATATTTCAACTGCACAAGATCTTATTATACCTGGCATATCATTTCTAGTCTTTTTGTTTGTTTTGTCTTGTACTCTTTGGGGGCCACATCTAGCAGTGCTTTGAGCTTGTTCCTGACTCTGTGCTCAGGGTTCACTCCTGGTGGGCTCAGGGGCCCATATATGGTGATGGGGATCGACCCTGACTGGCCTGGTTGGCTGTGTGCATGACCCTTACCTGCTGTACTATCGCTCTGACTCCATACCTTTTTTCCTCTCCTCAGTCTTCTTGGGCTCCTCCAACTCCATATCTTTTTAAAAGTTCTTACGAGTTCATACTGTTTTAAGTTTGCTTTTCATTAACAGGCCAGAGCGATAGTACAGCGGACAGGGTGCTTGCCTTGAATGTATCTCACCTGTATTTGATGTATTTGATCTGAGCACTGCCGGGTGTGACCCCCAAACCAAATGAAGTAAAACTAGAGTACTTTTCAAAATGTAGTGTCTCCGTATGGTATCTAAAACTGTCATAACTTGACTCAAGTTTAACAAGAGTTTTCTGTTGCTACTTAAACCTCTTGACCTTCCCATAAACAAATGTGCATTTCCCCTCAGGGCTTTGCTCCTTTTCTGTTGCATTCTTCTCATGCTGAAATGTTACTTCTTTAAGAACCCTTTTTCTTTATCTTACAGCACACTGGTTTTTCAGTTCTATCGGTGCCACTTTTTTCCTTTCATTTCATTTACACTTAATGATGATACCAGGTAGAAAAAAATTAAGTTTTCAAAGATAACTTGTCTTTCTGTTGAACTCTTGAACTCTATTATACAGTGATAAGTATTCAAAAAATTTCAAAGTACTTCCAGTACATAAAAATTGCCTTTGGTTTTCATAAGTCAGTTACTTGTTTTCAAATGACTTTCTAAAAACTAAGCTTTGACAAATACTTATTTCAGGTGTGTGGTTGAGGCCTGGAGTTTATTGCGGCAACATTCTAATAGATTAAATATAGAGGACTTGCTAAAGCACACCTATGAAGTCTGTCAGGAAATGGGCTTAATGGAAGATTTGCTAAAGTTACCATTTACAGACACTGAACAGGTAATGACATGACACTATAAACTTGTTAGAAATTCACATTTAAATTAGTAACTTACATACGGCTCTATTTTATTCTTCCTAGGAGTGTTTGGTAAGATTTTTGCAATCCAGTAGCAGTGTTCAGAATCATGAATTCCTTTTAGTTCACCATTTGCAGCGTGCCAATTACATCCCTGCCTTGAAACTGAACCAGACTCTGAAGATTAATCTTACGGTATAGTTGAGCTTATTTATCTTTTTTTTTTTTTTAATGGGGGATAAGAGGATGAAGGAAATTGGTAACTTTGTTATGTAAGCATTTGTGGTTTAGTAGCCCCTGGATTTTAAATAAACTTGGAAAATTCTCTTCTTTGCCATCAGTAGCAGAATTGAGAATAGGTATTACTTATATAATTGGTTTTGTTTGTTTTGTTGTTGATATTTGGGTCAACCCTTCGGTGCTCAAGGAGTTACTCCTGACTGCGCTCAGGAATTACCCTGGCAGTGCTCAGGGCACCATATGAGGTGCTGGGGATCTTGACCACATTCAAGGGAAAAATCCAACCCATGCTTGCCCTACTTAAATAATTCTTTTAACCACACATTTCTTTTTAGATGTCTGCTCACAATCTTGTCCAGTAACAGTGTTCAGAATCATGATTTCTCAGGGAAACAAGACCAAGTAGAGGACAATAAGTAGGAACTGTACTACAAGAGTATATGAACTTTTCTTTTTTTTTTTAATTGAATCACCATTAAATACAGTTCCAAAGCTGTTCCTAGTCAGGTTTTTAGTCATACACTGCTCCAACTCCCAGCCCTCCGCAAGTGTACATTTTTCACTACAAAATTTCCTCAGTTTCCCTCTTGCCATCCTCCCTGGACCTTTCAGCATTTTGGCTTTTTGAGTCATGCCCAGTGATACTCAGGGGTAGCTCCTAGCTCTGCACTCAGGAATTACTGCTTGCAGTGCTCAAGAGACCAGGAATCAAGCGTGGGTCGGCTGCGTGCAAGGCAGCCCTACCCACTGTACTATCTCTCTGGCCTCAAAGAATATATGAACTTAAGTCAAATGAATTTTCTGTGTTCTTGGAACACACTATCTGAACCTTATTTTCCATATACATGTGGATGCTTAATAAATGATGGCCTTTTGAAATGAATAAGGATTTGATAGAAGTAGAACTTATAATTTATTGACATTTACTAATTGGAAAAATCAGGTGTATGTGTATGAAGTCCATGGTTAGGAAGAATAGACACATAGAAGATGGTGTGTGTTTATAGTTGTATTTTTAAATGGTAAGGACAAAAGCATATGATACCTGACATTTTTAAAGGTTTGATTTTTACTAGCTTTGGTTTATTTAATAGAATGATCGTGATCCTCATTTGCGGGAAAGATCTGTGGCTCGAAATTCTATATTAGACCAGTATGGAAAAATTCTTCCTAGAGTCCAGAGAAAATTAGCAATTGAACGAGCCAAGCCTTACCACCTCTCAGCATCGGTTTTTCGAGAAGGTAAATATTTTATTGAACAGCATCTAAGTATTGTACTAGAAATAGTGGAACGATTGCTTTTTTTTTTAAAGTTTTTATTGAAAAAAATTTACTTAGATATGGGAACAGAAAAAGAATATTGTTCAAGAGAGAACATGGGCTTCTCCAGAGTGGAAAACGTTTACTGTTACTGTATATTTTTCTCTCTTTTTTTTTTTTTTTGGTTATTGGTGGTGGTGTTTTGGGGCGGGCTTACTCCTGTCTCTGCTCAGGTTTCACTCCTTTTGGGCTTGGGGGAATCCTATAGATTCGAGACTTGAACTTGGCTTGGCCATGTGCAAAGCAAGCACCCTAGCCGCACCTATGGTGTATTTTTATTTTATATGTGAGCCTATGGTGTTTGTTCATCACAGTGGTGTTTTTTCTTTTTCTTTTCTTTATATCACCTGCCATGAGAAATAATGAGACTTACTTAGAAGTTTTTCATTTACTTAGTAATAATAGTGCAGAATGAAAGTTCTATTCTGTTTTCTTATAGATATATCCATATAAGAAATTGTAGTTTTGTTAAATTTCTGCATAGATTAAGCCAAATCTAAATATGACTTTAACAATTTGATTGTTAAAATTTAACTATTATGTTAGAGATAAATTAATTAAACCTTATATTCTTCATTTTATAGTTTCTAGACCCAAACCATTATCAGCATTTCCAAAGCAAACTGTAAAGGGAACTGTGTTGACAAGATCTGCTTTCATCAATAATGTGTTATCTAAAGTTGGAGAGGTTTGGGCAAACAGTGAACCTAAACCTAACATTTCTCTTTATAACAGGTATGTTTTTCTTATACCTTTCATACCTATGCTACAAATTACTCTTCGATATTAGCAACATTTATATATTTGCTTCTTGGCCTTTTGGCTAAGATCAAGTGTAGCAACATTTATAAGTAACTGGCCTTAGGGATCATATATACACATATACATATGTATGTATATATATATACACATGTATATATACTTTTTTTTGTTAGCCACTATTCTTAAGGAAGAACTTTTTTTGGTTCAAATTGACAAATTATGTTTAGTTTTTTTGTAAAAAAAAGCAGGAGGGGCTGGAGAGATAGCACAGCGGGTAGGGCGTTTGCCTTGCACGCGGCCGACCCAGGTTCGAATCCCAGCATCCCATATGGTCCCCTGAGCACAGCCAGGGGTAATTCCTGAGTGCAGAGCCAGGAGTAACCCCTGTGCATCGCCAGGTGTGACCCAAAAAGCCAAAAAAAAAAAAAAAAAAAAAAAAAAAAAAGCAGGAATGTTTAGAGGGCAAAATCCTTGAATCACACCTTCTTAAATGTAGTACTTCTGTGGTATATAGTCTATGGCACTTAAACTTAATTCTTCAATGTTATATAATCATAATTTAAGGGTTTTTTTTTTTTTTTTTTGTAGTCCTAAAATGGAAGAACCATCTCCTGTAGTATATTCACTCCCAGAACCAGAGCTGCCTGAGGCCTTCTTTGGAACACCTATTTCACAAGCCTCACAAAAAATTTCTAGGTAAGAATAAATTAAGCCATACTTTTGGGGAAGGGGTATAGGTCACATTGGCTATGCTTGAGGCTTATTACTGCTTCACTGTTCAGAGATTAAATCTGGTTCAAACACAGTCAAGAAAGACTCTTTGTACTATTTCTTCAGCCCAAGCCATACTTTTTTTGGTTGGCTATTTTGCTGTAGTTTGTTTTCTTGTTCGGGGGCCACCCCAGCAATGCCTGGGTGTTACTCCTGACTCTGCACTCAGGAATAAAACTAGTAGTGCTCAGGGGACCATATGGAATGCCTAGGATTGAATTCAAGTCGGCCTCATACTAGGCAAATTCCTTACTGCTGTACTATAGCTCTGGTCACAGTCCAGGCCATTCCTACAGGTTGGCTAGTAACAAAACTGCAATATAAAATTATATTCTAAAGTTTGCAATATTTTTTTCTTGAACGTTTTGAAATCTTTATTAAAAATAGGTATGCGCAAATTAGGAAAGTTTATAATGTAATCACTAAATTTTTCTTAATTTTTCAGAGCAAACTTGTTTAAAAAATGAACAAAATAAACTTTTATGTTTATTTTTTAAAATAATTCAATTTTACTTTCATTTAGAATGTGATTTCTTTTTTTTTTTTTTTGCTTTTCGGGTCACACCCAGTGATGCACAGGGGTTACTCCTGGCTCTACACTCAGGAATTACTCCTGGCAGTGCCGGGGACCATATGGGATGCTGGGAATCGAACCCAGGTTAGCCGCGTGCAAGGCAAACGCCCTACCGACTGTGCTATCGCTCCAGCCCCTATTTATAAAACTTTGTGATGCTCAGTCTAACTGCCTATGGTTAGAACCAAAAGTGTTAATAGGGGCCGGAGAGATAGTACAGCAGGTAATACTGCATGCAGCTCTCTCCTAGGTTTGATTTCAGGTACCACATATGGTCCCCTAAGTCCCACTAGGAGTTGTTCCTTAGCACAAAACCAGGAGTAGGACATACCATTGTGTATGTCCCAAACCACTCCCCTCCACACCCAAAAGAAGGTTAAACCAGGGTTCACTAAGTATATCACATGTAGGTGAAAGGAACTATTGGTGGTGTTTACATTAATGTACATAACAGAATTTAATTTTCACGTGCTTACCTTTACCAGTTAAATGAAATACTAATTCTTTAGGTTTCTTTTTCTTCAGTGTAACTCAGTAAATCAAATGTTCTTTCTATGTACACTCTCATAACAGACTACTGGATTTGGTTGTTCACCCTGTCCCCCAGCCTTCTCAATGTATGAGGTTTATTCAGCAAAGCCCCACCAAATCTCCTTTGGGCCTAGCATCTAGTTCATTGCCAGTAAGCTCACGTTCAAAAGGATCTCAGCAAAAAAGCACCAGGACTTCAGAATTAAATTTACTGGAAACTCCTCTTGTGGTTAAGGTGAGTATTAACACAACCTTATCTTCACAGTACAATGAAGGAGTTCTTTCTGTTCTAGAGGGTGGACTGGGAGGGGATTGGGCCACACCCAGCGGTGTTCAGGCCTAACTCTTGGCTGTGCTTAGGGGACCATACGTTCTGCCAGAGTCTGGAGTGTGCAAGGCAGATGTCTTGCCACTTGGCCCTGGGAGGCCTTTTTTTTAAATAGCAGGGGAAAGTAGTTACAAGTGATGTTTCTTGGGTTTTTGATTGTTTTAATTCCCCAATTCCCCCCCCCCCTTTTTTTTTCTTAACCTTTTGTGATTATTTGGAAAGGCATGCTTATGTGTTATTTGCTTATTGTGTGGACTTCCCAGACCATGCTTGGGACCCAAGCAGTGCTACTTAAGCCCTGCAATACTGGGGATCACCAACCTCTACCCAGTGATGCTCGGGCACCACACATGCCAGGCATGAACCAGAATTTGCTACGGGAAGACAAGCACCATAACTGCTGTGCTCTCTTTCTTGCCCTTATTGTTTACATCTTATCAAACAGTTTTCTCAACTTTTCCTTTGTTCAGGTGCTATAACTTACTTAAAAAGAAGTTATATTCTATATGTTCAAAGACCACATTTCTTTGTGCTTATTAAAGATTGGTCTTTATCCTTTGAAAAAGACTTTCATGTTCTGGAGTTTACTTATCAAAATAGTCCTGTTTTCTGATACCACTTTGCTGTTTTCTTCATCAAGTACTTTAGTTCTCAAATTTATTTTCATTCTCTGACTCATGCAATGAAACTATAAACTTACTCCTTTCTGCTATCAGTGCTCTTAAAATTGCATTTTCTTCTACACTCTAATAATTAGCTGGAAAATTATAAAACTGGTGTAAAACTATCACTGGTAACAGCCTTCCACCTTTACATTGTGAAAGTGTTTCACATTTTCTTAACCCTCTAGCTTCTTGTATAAAACTAAGTTGACTTCCAGAAACTTTTCTCTCCTTACAAAAAACATTTCCAGTTAACATCAGTGAGGCAGGGAAAATGCTTCTCTCCCTCCCCCTCTGCATCTCTAGTCCTTCTGCATATTGGGAATGTACTTTATTACTGAGCCCGGAGTTATATATACTATCTCAGCCCCAGTTTGAATAAAGTATACCAGCAAATGCCAGGCAAAATTGTCGTGAAGTTCAAAGCAAGTTGATAGAATTATTGGTTTGATGAAATTTAGTGCCCAGTCAAATATTTTCTTTTAACATATCAAAATAGTCACATTTTATCTTCTTAAAAATAAATTCAATTAAAGCAGGAAGTAGTTTTATACACTAATAAAAAATGTCAATAAATTATAATTATAAATCTTACAGTGAATATAATGAAATTCAGAGCCCCGGGGGAGCCAGTAATCTTTTGGCTACGTCTTTAGAGCAATTAAGCTAAGAATTCTATTCTGTTTTCATGATAGTTTTTATTTAGTATAATAAGTTCAGGTTTAGTAATTAGTCTTGATGAATTCCTCTCCCCCCCCCCAAAAAAAAAATACCCTTATTTTTTGAGAAAAGTATATGCTGCGATACCCAGGGGTTTGCTTCTGGCTTGCTCTTCAGAGTCAGTCCAGGCAGAACTCAGAGGAACATGTGGTTTCAGAGGTTTCCTGCATGCAATGCTTGTGCTGTAGCCCTCTGAGCTACCTCCCTAGCACTCAAAAACAGTCTTTTTGAGGGGATTGAGAGGGATTGGTCTACTCTTGGTTCTGTGCATGGGAGTCACTCCCAGCAATCTTGAAGGGAACTGGTGTTAGGGATTAAAATGTGTTTGCTGCATGCAAATCAAGTATCTTCATTCCTGTATGGCTGTTAACACATTCTTAAAGTATCATTGTATTATTGTCATCCTGTTGCTCATCGATTTGCTCGAGTGGGCACCAGTTATTTCTCCATTGTGAGACGTGGCATGCCAAAAACAGTACGAATACGCCACAGGTAGCTTGCTGAGCTCTCCAAGAGGGGCGGAGGAATTGAACCCGCTGTGCTATCGCTCTAGTCCATTCTTAAAGTTAGTATCATTAATTCAAATTAGCTTCCTGTAATTCATCTAGGTCTTTTTTGCTCACATGACCATCTTTTTCAACTAAGCAGTTAACTAAATTTATCATATGCTGGTTTTTGGTTTTTTGCTATTGTTTGGGGGCCACACTTGAGTACCATTACTCTTCCCAATTCAGTGTTGGGGATGGGGGATGACATTGATGCATTTCAGTCAAATGCAGCTTCCCACACGTGCTCCAACCTTTTGAATTTGAGCTTTCTCTTTGAACCTAACATTTCATTTTTTAAAGTTTTAAACCAAAACTAACCAAGACCTTTAGAGTGCTTATGAATGCAATTTTATGTTTGAGAACTTAAGTTGAGAATTCTCTGGGTAAATCTTTTTTCTTCCTAGTCATCTATTTAAAAAATTTCAGTCATGAGTTTACTAGGCAAGAATATAGCCACTGTGCAATTCAGTTGACCCTTCTTGTCCTTGTATAAGTACCTTTGCAAACAGTAATGGTGGAATTCTATTCGTTCTTTGTCATAATAGAAAGCTAAAACTTTGGCCATGTCAGTTACTACCTCGGGATTTGCCGAATTTACTCCTCAATCCATCCTAAGGTCTGGTCTTCGAACAACACCATTAGCATCACCCTCTTTGTCTCCTGGACAGTCTTTTACTCCTTTACGACTAAAAGAAACTAGAATTTCATTCATGGAAGAAGGCATAACCACAAAATGGACTACTGGAGTAAGTTAATACTTGGGACAAAAAAAAACAATATGGATGGATTGCCTCTTACAAGGAAAAAGTTTGATAAATCCATTTATCTCTAATTAGGTGAATCTGCAATACCACTAGAGTTTTGTATAGTCTTGCCAGATAGTCATGAAGTTAGGAGACATTAGTTCAAAAGGAAACTTTAAGTCTTTGGAAAAGTGAAAAATTATTATTTACAGGTGAAGAAAATGGATCTCAGAAACACACAGTAAAATGCATATAGTCAAATAGCTTTTTGGTACAGAAAATGGGACTAGAGTCTGTTTCAAATTTATACATTTTTTAACCCATTTATATGCATGTAAAAGTAAAATGTATTTAATAATTACTAAATTTGTAATTGGTTGTCTAATTACAGGAATCTTATTTGGTGTTTGTTAGTCATTATGCCCTTTCTCCATTTCAGTCTTTGGAAAAAGTGATTTATTGCCAGTTAGGAAAACATAAATAGCATTAATAGAAAACATTTAACAATTTTAATCATATCTAAGGAGAATGATTTAGAAAAAGTGAATTTGGGTGTGATTGGAATGGATAGCTTAGAATTAGAGCTGATGATATTTTTTTTTCATTGGTATATATACTTATTTCCAAAACGTTTTCCTTTAACAGGCTGCACATGACAACAAAACAAAAATATTTGTTACTACACCTCTTCATTCAGTTTCAGCAGAAACTGAATGGCTGAAGAGCAAAGATAAGGTATCTTTTTCCATGGACCATCAAGGAAAGAGCCATCAAGAAATGGATGTCAGGCCACAGGATACACCATCACATTGCTTGGAGAAATCAGATACAAGCAAAGAAAACAGTAATGCTTCAATCAGATCAGACCAGACTACCTTGGAGTATCAGGATGCACCATCCCCAGAAGACTTTGAAGATATGTTTACAGCCTTTAAACCTGTTAGCTCTTCTACTGAAGTAATTGTTGATGTAACTGAACAAGTAAAGGACGATGATAAAAATGTGTTTGAGTCAGAAGTATCTCCTCTAGAACTGGAGAGACAAATAGGTAAGTACTAATTCCCAAATATTCAAAATGGCCATTAATACCTCACAGTAAGTTTGTAATGGAACTTTTTCCCCACTATAAGGAAAGGACCAGGCTTAAATACCATATACTCCCACTGTCACTGTCACTGTCATCCCATTCTCATCAATTTGCTCGAGCAGGCACCAGTAACTTGTTCATTGTGAGACTTGCTGTTACTGTTTTTGGCATATCGAATACGCCTTGGATAGCTTGCCAGGCTCTGCCGTGCGGGCGAGATACTCTCAGCAACTTGCCGGGCTGTCCGAGAGGGGCGGAGGAATCGAACCCAGGTCGGCCGCATGAAAGGCAAACTCCCTACCTGCTGTGCTATCGCTCCAGCCCACCATATACTCCCAGCGATACTAAAAGTTCTAGATACAATACATTTTCTCTTTTCCTCTTAACAGTATTGTTTATAGGTCCTGGAGAGATGGTTCAGTGAATAGGGTGCTTGCATTGATTCTGGCTGACCCCAAAACCATCCCCGGCACTCCACGTACAGCACACCCCCCCCCCCGCCCCCAGCCCCATCAGGAGTGCAGAGCCAAGAATAAACCCTGAGCACCAGAGGCAGGGAATATATATATTGCAGGGCCAACAAGATACAAAATAGTTCAGAGGGCTAGTGCTCATGTTTTGCATTCAGTAGGTACCTCAGGTTCTGTACTGGACTGCCAGGCCCAAGCATTTAACTGTTCAGCACGTTTGGGCCAAGTATTTCTAGGTGTAGCCTCCCAGCCTCCAAAGCAACACCCCTCTTCTGCCTCCCTCAAGCATAGCTCATGTTGTTCTGTTCATTAAAAGTTGGTGTGAAATTTGAGAGGATAATATATATGTCTTCCCTTTTTTTTTTTTTTTTAATTTGGAAAGGAATCATGTTTAGTGGGAGAAGTGTTGGGTGTCAGTCTGATTTTAGAACTTCCAGTAACTATAAGAAATAATACTACTACCTTTACAGGATAAGTTGTTAAAATCTTTTGTTTTGGGGTCGTACCTGGCCGTGCTCAGGGCTTACTACTAATTCTGTGCTTAGATATAACACTGCTGTCTTTGCTCAGGGGAACAATATGTGGTTCTGGGGACTGAACCAGGGTCAGCTGCATGTAAGGAAAGTGCCTTAACCCTTTCTTTTGAGCCCAGTATCGTTAAAATTTTTAACTTACCTTGCAGTTTCTTTTTTTTTATATTGCATAATTAATATTTATTAAGTTCACTGAAAATAGATGACTCATTTGTCTTTGTCCATACTAAGGTTATCAGAGACAAATTTTTGTCAAACTGTTTTGTTCAAGAATAGAGGCAGAGAGTCACTGATGTTGATTAAATGCAGATTATTATCCTAACAATAATTTGATATAATAGACAAAATAAGACTATCTGAAAAAGAATCAGCATGATAGACTTTTAAATTTTTTTTTAGTATACTAATTCTATTTATTTGTGTCTTCTTTGTTTTGTTTTTGTTCTTAGAAAGTTATTTGGAACTAAGTTGTTTAGAGGGAGCTCTTGGGCTAAGCTCTGAGAATGAGAAAAAATGTTGGTAGTCTGATGCAAGGGAATGTGGATGTAAGTGAAAAAAGAAGGCCTTTTTTAAGAAACAGTTGTCAAGGACCATGTGTAATTACTAATTGTTAACATTAATAGTTCATTCTGAATGTCCTTAATTGATGCTTACAGGCACTTCACAAGAAACGGAAACAAAGAAGCTCTTGGTTGCAGAGGTGGCACTTTCAGAACTAAATCACTTAAGCCCCATGCAAGATATTAAAACTTCTCTTCATGTACCATCAATCCGTGAACGGTAAGTTTATATAGAGAGAAAATCTCAAAAGTCAAGAATCTCGAAAATCAAGAAAAACTTCCCCGCCACCCCCCCCCCCCACCAAAACCGTAAGTTTATATAGAGAGAAAATCTAAAAAATCAAGAATCTCAAAATTCAAGAAAAACTCTCCTGCCACCCCCTCCCCCCATGTGGTCAGAGAGCTATAATGGATAGGGTGTTTGCCTTGGTCATGGTCAGTCAAATTCAATTCATGGCATTCTATACAGTCCCCCAAGCCTACCAGCAATAACCCTTAACACCACCGGGTGTGCACTCCCACCCCCACCCCCAATACATACACAAAAGAAAGTTTAGTTAAACTGAACCAACTCTTAAAAAAAAATTCAGTACTGTGCCTTCCCATTTTCAGTGATTTCAGAATGATTCAATTGTAATCAGCATAGGGAAGCTCACAATTGTTTTATTCTATAAAAGACTAACAAAATTTTCATTTGTTCCTAAATGACTCTGTGGGGCATTCACCCAGTTATTCAGGTTTGTTTAACTTCTCTGTAAGGTTATGCAGGCAGTGCTATTCAAAGTTTGGTTTAGCAGTATTTTCCAAAGTGGGTGATACTACCCCTCTCCTTGCTCCCTCTGCTCTCGAATGATGCATGGGGAATGGAGGGGGATGAGTGTAATAGCCTGGGGTGCATCAGGGGCACTTGCTGTTCCTTTCTTAAAGTAGATTTCCAGGGTAATGCTAAGTAATTTTTTTCTGAAAAGTCGGTGGCACACCAAATAAGCTTAATTATCTCTAGGATTGCCAGTTCTCAAATAGTTTGTCAGCAGAAAGCAAGTTATATTAGAATATAAATCAGGGACTGGAGATGGTACTGCTGGTGAGGTGCTTGCCTTGCACCTGGGTTCCGTTCCCCAGCACTGCATATGGTCCTCCTGAGCACTGCTAGGAGTGATCTCTGAGCAAAGAGACAGGAGTAAACCCTGAGAACTGCCAGCCGCCAAAAAACATACTAGTACTGCACTTCTTTTATTGAAAACGAACTGAACTAATGAAGAAATCAGTTTATCATCTCGCATAAGCTTTCATTGTGAAGCTGAGCACACTGTAGATTAGAATTTGAATAACCTGACAATGCTGCCCCCTCCCCCCAGCCTCTCTCCCATGAACGTGAATTCGCATTCATTTCTATAAAACTCAAGAACAGTATGGACTAGAGCAGATTGGCTCCTCTTACCCACTAAAGTATGTATTTCTGTTTCTAAAGGGAAATCCTTACCTCGAAATCCAAGGTACCAGTTTTGGATGTATCTGTTGAAAGTTGCACCTCTTCAGTTAAAGCAGGTAACCATACATATAAACATTTTAACTTTAGGATTATTCATCTTAGTGTTTTGAATAAAGTGTTTTCTGTTAGAACAGATTAATCTATTAACCAGATTTTTAAAACTTTCTGTCTGGTTTCTTGGCTTAAAGTAGTTTAAACAGTGGGTTGCTTGTTAACACATGTCATTGTTCTGATATTTCAAGTTTTGGTCTATAGTTCTTGTGGACTCTTTCTACAGAATATCAAAAGAAGAACAGAATAAGTTAATCCTTAACAATACCATACATTTGATTTTATTATCTTCTGAGGCTCAAATAACTAACACAGGGCAACTACCATTTTCTGTTCTGTATGATGGCTGAACCCCAGAACTGACCTTTTATTATTAGTAAATAATCACAAATTATTGATTCTAGGGAAATAAAATATGTAGAATCCATTTCTTTTAATCCAGTGAATATTTCTTTTAACTGCCTCCTCTCAGACCTTGGCTATAAAGAAATTAAGAAAATAGTTTCCTTAAAGAAAATAGATACTCTCAGTGTTTATACCCAGAATTTACCAAAGCATTTTATATGAGGACATGACATTTTTATAATGTCACTGCTATCCTGCACAGCTGTGGACCTTATTTTACATTCATACCCATCGTGTTAGGAATAGGGTATTGTAAATTACTTAGGTTTAAGATGTTTTATCACCCCTTAATTATGAATATAACATAATTGTATATTGCTTATGATTGCATACATCCTAAGAAATATGTCATCTGATGATATTGTTGCTAAATGTCATGGAATATATTTAGACAAAACTAGATAATATAACCTATACATTTAGGCTATTTATAGTGACTACCATCATTAGTCCATATATGTATTTGTAAGAATATGTTATGTCAATGAGTAAAATCATTGTTTTAATATAGTGAAAGCATTATCTTATAGAGATCTCTATAATCTTGCTACCCACTTTAGAGCTGAGGTCCCTTATTAACAGTTTAAAGTGTACTCTTTCTTAGTTTATTCTTTTGTGCATATTCCTTCTATATGTTGGAAAAAGAGGTAAGTATACTGACTTAACAAAATGCTTGGGTTCATAATCCAATTCTGCACTTCCTGTAATATTTCAAACCTCTTCAGGCATACCTTTCTATACCTCTGTTATTTTTATTTTATAAAGTATTGATAGCTTTTAAAGAGCTCACTAAATATAAGCTTTTATTATACTTAAATTATTATTAAATTTATCCAAAAACAACGTTTTTTGAACCAAATCAGTGGCTTAGCAGCAAATCTATGCCTCACATGCATGAAACCTGGGTTAGATTACCTGGCACGGCCAACAAAAAACTTTTCCTCAGAATATAAGACTAACATAAGACATTGTCTTATTGATCAGTCATGTCTCATAGCATAGATTAATCCTGTCTTTTAAAATGGTTTTAGTGGTATTCTGTAGTATGAGTATGGTTTATGTGTGTTTTAGCTTATTGGTGGACTGTTTTTGTTTTGCTACTTCATTTTGTGTGTGTGTGTTACATTTATACATTCTATATCAATGTTAGTTTTAGGAGTATCTCTAAACTTACCAGGTTAAGGAGTATGTATAGTTTTTTAATGTTTTATTCTCCAATAAGAGTGGTTTGCTTGCATTCAAACAGTGATAATTAGAAGGAAAAGTGCATACTTTTCCTCGTTGCCAAACTGACAGCTGAAAAGCTTCTTGCATTTTTTTTTTTTTCTTTTTGGGTCACACCCAGCGATGCTCAGGGGTTACTCCTGGCTTTGCACTCAGGAATTACTCCTGGCGGTGCTTGGGGGACCATATGGGATGCCGGGGATCGAACCCGGGTCGGCCGCGTGCAAGGCAAACGCCCTACCCGCTGTGCTATCGCTCCGGCCCCAAAAGCTTCTTGCATTTTACGTATAGTCTTTGTTCGATATTAAAAAGCATGAAATCAGTTATTGTAAATAAGATTCATCTTTCAGATTGTCATTCATAAATTCCAATGAACAAATTCTTATGTTCAAAATCTAACCCAAATTTGGCCTTGAGTGCCAATGACTTGTGATACCTTGACAAAGATGAAGGTGATGCATGCTGAGGGGGGGTTGTGTTTGTTGGTTTTTTTTTTTTTGCTTTGCTTTTTGGGTCAAACCCAGCGATGCTCAGGGATTGCTCCTGGCTCTACACTGAGGAATTACTCTTAGCAGTGCTTAGGGGACCATATGGGTTGCTAGGGATCGAACCCAGGTCACCTGTGTGCAAGGCAAATGCCCTGCTTGCTGTACTATTGCTCTGGCCCCCATACCGACTTTCTTCTTTTTTTTTTTTTATATATTTTTTTATTAGTGAATCACCGTGGGGTACAGTTACCATACTAAGTTTTTTTAAGTGTTGGTATTTGTGGACATTTGGATGCTTTTGTCCAAAAAGAGATGTCCAGAATTTTTTCATAGCTATGTCAACGTTCTGTAGTTCTGTAATGGCTCGGACATGGGTAACTGTGTTTAATAGTTACTGTAAACACAATTTTTAGCTTAGTAAAGAGCAAAGAATCCAGCTTCTCAAAAACATTTACTATATCGTAAATTCATATTGTAGTTTCACAGGTAAAGTTATATTCCATTTTAAAAAACAGTTGTCACTTAAAATGTAAAATTTATATTCCTGTTTTTCATCTTTGCGGAAAATAAATATATACTATTTGAAATGGATGACAGACTGATGGAAAAGCAGGATGTAAAGTATACACTGTTACAGATTTTCCTCAAGACATTGGAAGCTTTTTAGCAAGATGACAGTAGTATCACATCATAGTTTTCCTTCTCTCTTTGCTTCCCAGTATGTGTCATTTTTAGTTTAAAACATGGATGATTGATTCTTATTTTTCTTTCAGCTGTAGCCGATGCCCTTGATGATAATGGACACTCAGTGCTTGTTAGCTCTGAAAGTCCTATTATCTCTGAACATAGACTTGACCAGGAAATAGCATTGAATTTAAAAGATCAAGAAATAGAAGTTGATGTACTAAAAGAAAATGTTGACTTACCAGAAGAAAAGCTTCCAATATCTGACGTTCCTCCTGAAACTCAAGAAATTCATGTAAAAAAATTAATTTTTTTCTTTTTCAGTCTTTATTTGGCTTAGGTTTCAAACTATAGTTAAAATGCCAGTTCACTTAACTGCTATATATTAAAAATTTGCGTTAAAATAAGTGTATATAAGCATTATATGGACTATAAAGACATTATTTTTAAAAAGTACTTTTTAGAAAAACCATAAGGCTATGTTAAAATCACATGAGGCTATGTTGAAAAAATAAAACACAATTTACAAGTTGATTTTCTGTTTAATAACATATTCAAGTAAATTTTTTTTTAACCGTAAGAAAATAGAAAATTTCGCCATTAAAAAGAAAACAGGAAATTTTCCCCCTTGAATATTTGTAAAAGTGATATTCAGCTGACTGGAATAGAGCTTTTAAATACTCCTGAAAGGATTCTTTGTGGGCGGGGCTACTTAATTGACTTGTATTTTCTAAAATTTATACCAGTCCCTTTTATTATCTATACTAACTTATTATCTATAAATTAATTTATGAAGAACAATATTTATGAAAATATGATTTTGCGTTTGTTCATTAAAATGTTTTTATATAAAAGATGAATAAAGTCCCTATTCCTTCAGCTGGGAAACTTTTTGTAGACTTGGATAATTGGGAATCCTTGTTTTTGGTATAATTGGGAATCCTTATTTCCATTCTTTCATCTCTCTGAATGTTTGGGGATTGGGAAAATGTCATTGTATAGGTGGGTGGTAATGTTCTACCTTCTTGGTCAGGAGATCTCTCTGTTACTTTCTACCTCCTCCTTTTTCTCCCCTTCCCTTACCAAAAGGTAAATGCAAGGACCATTCCTTCTTCCACCAAACCCTTGCAGGAGAGGTACTGAACTTGAAAGCCTTAGGAATTTCATGGTTTATGCAGCCCCAGCAAAGGGAAGAGGATTGAGTCTAGCCCAAGGGAGCTTATGTAGGTGAATTCTTCTTCAACCTTATGGGGATCATGCTGTTTAGAAAAGTGTGGCTAGTTAGGTAATTTGGGGATTATCAATATAACACAATTTGGGGGTTGTTTCTTTTCTCCAGTTAATTTTTTTTCTTGAGTGAGAGTAAAGAAAGTCCTTTATTCTTTTTCACTGTTAGCATCATAATAATTTTCAAGGTTTTTGTTAAAACTATCTTTAGTCAGAGAAATGTGGAATTTCTAATTTCGTCACAAATCTCAGTCTTTTTGTGTAATAATTTTGACTGAATAAGAAAGTCTTGATTACTTTAACAGCTGTTTTATAAAGTAAACCCAAACGTATATATCATATTGAAAAAAAAGGTTGAAATGGTCATTTTAAAAAATCATGCTTTAGATAGAAAAAAATGTATGCATTGAAATTGTTTAACCATGCTATTATCTTTTTTTTATTCATTTTAGGTGACTGAACATGAAAAGCTTGAAGCTCAAGGTTCAGGACGAGAGGCTAGGAGTCTTTCATTTAATGAGTTGTATCCCTCAGGAACTCTTAAGCTTCAATATAATTTTGATACCATTGAGCAGCAGTTCTGTGACTTGCCTGAGAATAAAGACTCCGCTGAGTGTGACATTGCTGAAGTAGATGGGGAACTTTATATGGCTCAGAGCAATTTTACCTTGATATTGGAAGGTGAAGAAGGGGAACTTGAGACAGGTGATTCTGCAGCATCAAGTGCATTAGCTAAAGCGACCAACACAGCAGTTGAGGAAAAACACATACACAGTGGGAATGGTAATAATCATGGACATGTTGCAAGTTTGCCATCTATCACAACCAGTGATCAAGAGTCCCATAAGGCAGAAACATTACCATATGTGCCTGAACCAATTAAAGTAGCAATTGCAGAAAATTTATTAGATGTAATTAAAGACACAAGAAGTAAAGAAATTACTTCAGACACAGTGGAACAGTCCATTCATGAAAATACACCTTTAGTAAGTCGAAAGGTGATGCATTCCACCAAGTTAATCAAATCTACCTCTAAGACTGTTCAGGAAGCAAGTTCAGTGACTGTAAATGTCAGCCCAATTAATGACACGATTTCCTCCAGAACTCGTACAAGAGCACGTGTCCAAAGCCTGAATGTAAAAACAACACAACAGGAAGAGTTGGCAGATGTTACTGCAAATAAGATGCCAGGGCTTTCTGTTACAAAAAAACCTAAGAAAACAAAAGAAATTTCTGAGGTTTCTGAAAGTGCCTCTTCTGACAAAGAAATGTCTCAGAATCAGCAAATACCTCTAAAATCTGTTACTCCTAGAAGAGGAAGAAGAAGAAAAGAAATGAGTCCAGATACATCAGAAAGTATTAATGCAATGCAACAAGAGTTACAGGTTACCCCAGGTAGGGAATCAAAAAGGTCAAAATTATCTCAGCTTTCGGAACCAGCAATTGAAGAGACTTCGTTTAGGAAAGAAGAAATTTCATCTATTACAAAGACTTCTAAAAGAATTAAAAAACCTATAGGAAATCAGGAAAGTTTTGAAATCATAAATGATACAAATATTAGTAAAGCAGCAAGCCCTAGAAGGAGTACCAGAAAATTGAGAAGTGCTAAGTTAGAAGCTGTTGAAAATATAGAATATAAACAAGATGGAAAGTCCAGTGGTCAGCAACTGCTTATTAAACAGAGTAAAAGGATTAAAGATAAAGAAATTAGTGGAGCAATTGCTGTAGAAGATTCAAAAGTTGATTCATCTCAGATGACTCCCCAGGCAGAATTTGATATATCTGCTACACCTAAGAAACGGGGTAGACCAAGAAAAATAAATACTGAAGATGTAACACCTAAAGCTCATAAGGAAGATACAAGTCCCAAAAAGAGAGAGGCTGTCAGCGTCCAAAGGAGATCTACAAGAAACACCCCAGCTACAAATAAAAATACTCGTTCTGGCAAACTAGCTTTAGAGAAATCCGTTTCAGTGCCAAATGAACTTGACTCAGTGATGAGCCCTAAGAAAAAAATTAACAAAGGGACTGAAAATCAAAGCCAAAAATTTCCATTGAGCTCAGTATCAGAAGAAAGCATGGAGAAAGAATCAAGCAATCAGGAGGAAAAATTTCTTGCCACAGCTGCTTTAACTAAATCTTCACGCAGCACAAGGACTAGATCTAGCAAGGCCATCTTGTTGCCAAACCTTTCTGAACCACAAAATGAGTCCTTGCTTTCCCCTACTATTTCAAAGGCACCAAGGAAAACTAAAGGTACTGTTTTCTCTCTCTTTTTTTCTCTTCATTGTACAATTTAATTTCAAAGTCTTCAGCTTGAAATTGGGTTGTTGTTTAACTATCCCTCCACCTTTATCCCACCTCCGTTTTCCCTCAAGAGTGTTGGAAGCCACAGCTGGCAGTGCTGAAAGGTACTGGTGCAGGAGTCAAAGTTGGGCCTCCTGTATCCAAGGCATGCAGATCAGCATGTTGAGTTATCTCTTCAGCCTGATACTTTTTAAAAATCCTATTCATTCATGTTTCACAGGTTTATTCTACCCTATATGACTTGATTTTGGTTGTCTTCCAAAATAGCATTTTTATTATCTGTGAATCAAAACTGTAAATTGTTTTAAAAGGAAACATCAAAATTATATTGATTATAGTACAGAGATTACTTAAATCCATTTTCCCTGTTCCCCACCAACTCTCCTGTCTCCATAACCAAACTCCCACATATCCATGTTAAGTCAGTGATTATACTGTTTGGTTACTGTAGTTGATCCTTCTGACAGGAGTGGTGTCTGTCCAAAAGAAGGTTTCTTTTTGGTGGTGAGTCCGGGGACAGTGGTGTGGAGCGATAGTACAAAGGTAGGGCATTTGCCTTGGACAAGCCCGACCAAAATTCAGTCCTCAGTGTCCCATATGGTCCCCTGAATTTGCCAGGAATAATTTCTGAGTACACAGTCAGGAGTCCTGAGCACTACCAGGTGTGGCCCAAACTTCCCTCCCCAATATTTATGTGTGTGTGTACTTTAATTTATAAATATATATAGTGTATAGGCATAACTAGATACACAGTATATTTGTGCTGTTGAGATTTCTCTGAGGAGTGAATAGCAATTAAGGAAAAGGTCTTAAAGGTGTTAACAAAAAAGTGAGACACTGGTGTAACTGCATAGGAGTATACTCTAATTTTTTTAAATAGGCTTTTCTTTTTAATTCTTTTATTGATTCACCATGTGGAAAGTTACAAAGCTTTCAGGTTTAAGTCTCAGTTATACAATGCTCAAATACCCATCCCTTCACCAGCACACATATTCCACCACCAAGAATCACGATATACCTCCCCCTTCCCCCCACCTCCCCAGCCCCCCACCCCGCATGTGTAACTGGTAAATTTCACTTTACTTTCACTTTACTTTGATTACATTCAATATTTCAACAAAAAAATTCACTATTTTTGATTTGGAGTTTCTCCCCCCCTAAAGTCGATCTGCTGAAAAGAAAGCATTTGGTAATTTGTTTTCCATTGCTGAGAATGAAGAGATATGATGTCAGGAGGCCGCACTAGCAGCAGCATAGTTTTGGATTTCTTATTTTAGTATTTTAGTAACTAAGTCCAGAGAAATGTCTGCCAGGAATCGCAACATTGTAAGCTTGTATCTCTCAGCTACTTTATATTCCACATATGAGTGCGATCTTTCTATATCTGTCTCTTTCTTCCTGACTCATTTAAATAGGCTTTTTGTTTGGGGGTTGACTACTTTGTTTTGGGGGTTTGGGGCTGTGTGTGTGTATGTGTGTGTTTGTGTGCGCGCATACGTGCATGCGTGCACGCTTGGTACCCTGAAGCCTATTTATGTTTTGGGTTTGGGGACTACACCTAGAGGTGTGTGCACTTAGGGATCACTACTGGTGGGCTTTGGCAACTGTATGGGATGCTGGGATCTGTGGCTGCATGCAAGAAAAGTGCCTTATCCACTGTTCTTCTGCTCTGACCCCTATTTAAAAATTTTTTTCTGAGATTCTTGGTTTGCCATGTTAATAATAATGGTTTCTCATGCATAATTCTAACACAACCATCCCGCAACTCAATTATATGCATCAGTTCTCCCATTATGTTACCTTTGGACAGAAGTTGATACTTTTAATTCCGTTTTTGGGAGGATGTAAGTATTGGGCCACACCCACCAGTGCTTAGGGATCATTCTTGGTGGTGCTTGGTGGGGGACCACATTAGAATGCCAGGGATCAAAGCAGGTCAAATATGTAAAAGGCAAGGGCCTTAGCCCTTATATTATCTTTTTTTTTTTTTTTTGCTTTTTGGGTCACACCTGGCGATGCACAGGGGTTACTCCTGGCTCATGCACTCAGGAATTACCTCTGGCGGTGCTCAGGGGACCATATGGGATGCTGGGAATCGAACCCGGGTCAGCCGCATGCAAAGCAAATGCCCTACCCACTGTGCTATTGCTCCAGCCCCCTTGTATTATCTTTCTGATCTCTTTAGTTACATATTTTATATCAATTCCTAGTATTTAACTTATTTAGCTATGATGTATCTCCCTGTCAGTTTGTTTTTCTGTATAATTTCTCAGCTTTCTTTTTCTTTGTTTAATGTGAACTTCTCTGTTTCCCTGGACTGGTTATAGGGGAAATTAGGTCGAGTCTTCTCTGAAATAAAATTACTTTGTACTGCTGGAGAGATTGTAGAGGGGTTAAGGCACTTGCCTTCATCATGTGGACCCCTGGCACCATTATGATCCTTAGATTGTAGAGCCACAAATAGCCCCTGAACGTTGCTAAGTGTGGCACAACACCTCTCCCTCTCCCCAAATTAATAAAAAGAGAAAAATTTTAAATAGATAAAAGTACTTTTGTAGGGGCTGGAGCGATAGTACAGCGGGTAGGGCATTTGCCTTGCACGTGGCCTACCTGGGTTCGATCCCCACTATCCCATATAGATTCCCCCAAGCACCACCAGGAGTAATTCCTGAGTGCAGAGCCAGGAGTAATCCCTGAGCATCACTGGGGGTAACCCAGAAAGTGGAAGAAAAAAAAAAGATAAAATTACTTTTGTAAATTAAATCTTGTCTCTGATATACTAGGAATTATGTATGAAACAAACTAGCTTAGATTTATATAATGCCACTGCCTCCCCAACCTGTGATTGCTGAAACACTGGATAATACATACCAAATCCTATTTATGCTATATCTGTATTGTTCATACCTTTGGTAAAGTCTAATTTATAAAATAGGCAAAATTAAATATTACCAAAAATAACATGCAAGTAAACTACTATAACTGATAAAAGTTATGTGTGTGCTGGGTCCAGAGAGATAGTACAGAGGTTAAGGTTAAGGCACTTTGCTTGTCGAAGCTGACTCCTAAACCTGGAGTAAGCCCTGCACTCTCAGGTGGGGCCCCAAAACAAAAATAAAAGTTATGTGAACATAGTCTCTTATTCTCTTGTTTTTAATGTTTCTGGATGATTGTCCATAGGTAACTGGAAATGCAAAGGTGAAATGCAGTGAAGGAGGGAACTAATTGAACAATAAAGATAAAATTATTGGGATAGTACAACATAGTATCTGCTTCTTTAATTCTATTATTTGCCAAAAGATGGTTGGAATTGTTGCAGTGATGCCCTTCAAACATGGATGTATAATGTTTTCTAAGTTTGGAAGATGTTTATTCCTTTGTGATATCCATTCGTCATTTGTTCAAAGTTTTCCTATATAGATCCATATATGTGCGTGTGTGTGTGTGTGTGTGTGTGTGTGTGTGTGTGTGTGTGTGAGTGAGATACGTATATATAGTGGTACAGTGATTTTTAATTCTACCCCCCTTTTAATTCTATACTCCCACCTTTCTTTAGCTAAAAATACATCGACTCCAGCACAGCTGAAGGAATTGGTTTCCGATTTATCTTCTCAATTTGTTTTCTCACCTGCTTTAAGGACCAGGCGGAAAAACACAACGAGTACATCCAAACTTGTAGATAAATTGGTAAGAAACATAATTTTTATCTGTGTGCTTGTTTAGTCTGCTTTTCATTTTTTAAGGCTATATTCCATCTTTTGAAATAAGTATCTTTTGCTCCCAAGACCATTTACCAACTCAAGGGCTCGAAAAGCAAGTACTCTTGCTGAACTACAGAGCTACATTCTGTAACCACCTAAATTAATTTTTAAGAGTAGCTTACTGGGGCTGGAGTGATAGTACAGTGGGTAGGGCATTTGCCTTGCACACAGTTGACCCAGGTTCGATTTGCAGCATCCCATATGGTCCCCCGAGGACCTCTAGGAGTAATTCCTGAGTGTACAGCCAAGAATAATCCCTGTGCATTGCCAGATGTGACCCAAAAGCAAAAAAAATAGAAGTTTACATTTATATATTAAAAGTTCCACATTCCTTGCCTATACTTTAGGACCCTACCTTTAAGATAGTTTTGTGTTTTAAATACTTATTAGAGGAAAGGTTTGTTTTGGGTCATACTCGGGGTCTATTACCTGCTCCCAGGTGCTACTCCCAGCTCTGTGTTTGGGGTTCACTCCCAGTGATATTTGGATACAGTGCCAGGAAGCAAACCAAGGACCCCCGCCCATACACACATGTGCTAAGCATGCATAAAGGAAAGGTTTTTAACTTGGGGTGGGTGGGGCATCTTATGATGTAATTATTTGTTAAGTTTTTCTCCCTTGATTGACATAGAAAAAGTGGAATTGACTCTGTCATATAATTGATCATAATGCTAAAAGTAGATCAGGAGTTTGAGTTTAAGGGAAATACTTATGTTTATTGCATTCCTAAGCATATATGCAAGAGCAAAAGTGTACACAAAAATAATTCAGCCAGGCCAGGGAGATGGCTCAGAGCACTGAAGCACACGCTTTACTTGCTTACTGGAGAGGCCCCAGCTTGATTCCAACACTATATGATACCTCCATCTTCCCCCCCTACCCACCCCTGAAAGTGCTGGGGAGTGAACACTGAGACAGGAGTAGCCCATGAGCACCCCATGTTATGGCCTCAAACCCAAAAGAAAATATGATTAATTAACTTAGTCATATTCCTGTGAAGAGCCAAAACTACAAATAAATACTTCACAGTGTGGTAAGACTAATTTATAGGTTGAGTGAGTGGTGGAGAGAGTTTACCTAACTCTGCTCAAGTGCTCGGGAATCACTCCTGTCAGCGCTTGGGGGACCATATGGGATGCTGGAGATTAGAGCCCAACTCAGCCACATGCAAAGCAAGTACCCTACCCACTGTACTTTCACATAAATCTCATTTAGATTCAAGACTCATTTAGATTGAAATATCTGTAGATTTGAAGATAAGTGATATGAGATAACTCCTGAGGGGCTGGAGCAATAGCACAGCGGGTAGGGCATTTGTCTTGCACACGGCAGACCCAGGTTCGAATCCTCATCCCATATGGTCCCCTGAGCACTGCCAGGAGTAATTCCTGAGTGCAGAGCCAGGAGTAACCCCTGAGCATCACCGGGTGTGACCCAAAAACCAAAAAAAATAAAATAAAATAACTCCTGATTAGGTCAAGTGTGCACTGTAGCACTGTCCTCCCGTTGTTCATCAATTTGCTCGAGCGGGCACCAGTAACATCTCCCTTGTGAGACTTGTTTGGCATATCGAATATGCCACGGGTAGCTTGCCAGGCTCTGCCATGTGGGTGTGATACTCTCAGTAGCTTGCAGGGCTCTCCAAGAGCGGCAGAGAAATCGAACCCGAGTCAGCCTCATGCAAGGCAAAATCCCTACCTGCTATGCTTGACTTAATAGAAGAGTGCTTGCCTCAGTTTGCATGAGGCTATGGACTAAATCCCTAACACAGGGTAGGGCTGGGGGGGGACGGGGATGTTCCTGGTGGTCTAATTCTTAGGAGTTGACGAGTGCCCTGGATTTAAGTCAAAGCAATGGGAATATAAAGACATTGGAAACATTCAAAATTATGTAACTGACAAAATATCGATAACCGTCTGGGAAAGAGAAACAAAGGACAGTAGTGCCCAGGCGCTGCTCCCAGTTTTGTGTTTGGGGTAGCTGCCAGTAGTGCTGGGAGAAGCATGAAGTGACACGGATCAAACCTGGGCTGCCCACAGGCAGCGCCTTTGCTCAGCTCGTTGAGCTCTCTCCAGCCCTCATATTTTCTGTACTAGGTGAGTTTAAACTCAAAAGCTTTGTTTCACATGTTTTTTGAATGAGAGTGGATCTGTCTGAATTTCAATTTCAAAAGTTAAAATCTGAAATTTTAACCCTTAGGTTGATGATGCTCAATCAGTAGAAACTGTGGGAAAGGAAAAAGTGAAAAGAATCAGGTCCACAAAACCGAAACAGACAAGCAAGTATGACTTTTTCTGTGCTATAATATTTACCCATTTGTCTCTTAATACTGTTGTTTTGTTTTGTTAATATTAAGTTTAGAAAAGGCTCCATGAGAGCCTCACTATAGTTATAGCTCCTTGGAGGAAAAGACTGTAACTATTATTAGGTTAGTATTAAGTCCCAGTTTGATGCTGTGGGGCTTGGCACAAGTAACTTCATTTTGCATCTATAGGTTTGTTTGTTTTTGTAACAGGATAATTCTTTTTGACCATTTTATAAGCACTGATTTATTGTGATTTTAGCTTTTATTATGGAAGGTGGGTCTCTATCATTTATGAAAGCTGATCAGTCTTTTAGGAAATTAAAGGAAAATTGGAACACATTATTAAAAGTTTTAAAGAAAATAAGTTTATATGTATGTGTGTATATACATATACATATATATATAATGATGTTATTTTTAATATGTAATATATTTTTTTTTTTCAGGAACACAGAAAAAGAAAGTTCTTGGTCACCTCCTCCAGTAGAAATTAAGCTGATTTCTCCTTTGGCAAGTCCAGTTGATGGAGGAAAAAAGAAACCAAGAAAAACTGCAGAAGTAACTGGAAAAGCTTTAGGAAGGAGCAGAAAAAAGCCATCTTCCTTTCCAAAGCAAGTTTTACGCAGAAAAATGCTGTAATTTTGCAGATTTTTTTTTAATGCACACCTATTTGTAAAGTCATCAGAATTGTGTGGATTATTAAAATGTCTAATTTGGAAGAAAATAATTTATATAAATGATTGTAAATTTTTGTAAACAGAAGGTCTTTAATAAGTATAGAACTCCATGTGGGGTATGATTCTTTTGGTGTAGGTAGTTTTTTCTATTTTATATTAAGACATTTATATAATATGTAAATAAGGTTTTATGGAATGTTAAATAAAGTATATATACTTCACAATTTGTGTCTGTTAGATTTTTGAGAGGGGATTTATGTTTTAATGATGATTTCATATACTGGTTGGCCTTGCTCCTTTTCTCTTTCTCTAGTTAAAGTGTTACTAGACCAATCTTACAATGAGGATGATTGAACTGTTGTTTTTTTCTTTAAGTTGCTGTTTTATAATTTATGCACTTTGCTTCTGTGATTAAGATTTATACTCATGTATATTTTTGTCATTAGCTGTTGAACTTTGTTGGAATTTGAGTATAGGCATGTTATCTTGCCGCTTGTTTTGTAGTTTAACAAATTTGTATAATCTACCTCAAATGAGTAATTTTTCAAGTAATGCATTGGTTAACTATAATGTTGGCATTTCTTGTTCAGCAAACTTAAAAATTATTTGTCTTTAATGTCTCGATTACTCAGAGACTTATTATCCAGGTTAGATTGACCGGTTCACTGCCCACTATCAGCTGCATATAAAAAGGGTTTTTAAAAAGGAAGGGAAATGCAAAACATCTATTTCATAGATTGTTGGTACGCCTTGTATATGTTAGTATATTAGTCTTGCTGTGAAGGAAAAAGCTACAGAATCACAGAAATCCCTTACTATTCAGGTTTTTAAATTGACAAATTTTCATAGGACCTCAAGTATAGACTATTCAGGATGGGAAAGGGGGTCATTAGACTTGGGAAAGAAAAGGAAATACTGGTATGACTGCATTTGGTGATGTTTAATGTTGGCTATAAAATCATCAATAAATGAGTGTTGTAAAATAATTTATAACATGTAATAGATAGTGTGTAATGAATGAACCATTAATAATTGATCATCTGGAAACAAATTGCTTTGTTGGCTAAGCTTTTAGTGTTCTAGTGTGAAGCATAAAAGTGCTTTCTACGTTATTTTTTTACCAAATAACAACACAAATGATGGGAAAATGATGAAAATGACTATGCCAAGTATTGACAGTGTGAAAGTAGCAGTACGAGTGCGGCCTTTTAGTCAGGTTAGTAATGTTATGTTGCCTTTTTGAAAATTTGACTATGACTTGGATTTTATTACTTTTTTATTGATAGTACTCAAACTTGTATTTAAGCTGCTTGTCTCTTATGGAATATTGAACTTATTTAAATGAACTTGTTAAATGAGTAATTTAAAGATCTAAATATAATTCAGTGAATTTCATTTCTTTGCACAAGTTCAAATAAAAAAATTGACAAGAGAAATGTACTCTCAAGTTTTAATAATTTTTTTAACCAATGCAGTATGGTGAATGTGTGGTATACATTTTTTCTTCGATGACAATAGATCATAAGTAAATGAATCTCCAAATCATGGGTCTTTAAGCTTGATTACAACATTTTAGGATAAAATATGGCTTATTATTTATTCTAGGACCTTGTAACAGTCATATCTTTTTTAATGCATTGGTTAAATTTAAGATTTTTCTGAACAAATTGCCCACCTAACCAACTTATCTTCCATGAATCACTGTACTAAAAGACTATACTAAAGACACAAAGTAAAATAATTTGTTATGATTTATTTATTTATTTTTGGGTCACACTCAGTGATGCTCAGGGGTTACTCCTGGCTCTGCACTCAGGAATTACTCCTGGCGGTGCTGGGGGATGCTGGGATATGCTGGGGTCGAACCCGGGTCGGTAATGTGCAAGGCAAATGCCCTACCTGCTCTAGCCCCTGGATAGGAGCATTTAAGATGACTATGGAGAGAGATGTAATATCTATATATAAATATTTAGATAAAGGCATTATAGACTAAATAACAATCATTTGATAATCTGAAAGGGATTTAATATACTGATGATCTAATATGTGAGGTATTCTTTCCCTCTCGTACAACTTGATAGTTTTTCTCTCTTCCCCAATGGTTTTTAATAAAGGGACATAATGTAGTGATGACCTCATACATGAGGTCTTCTTTCCCATTTATACAACTTGACATTTTCTCCCCTTTTCCCCAGTAATATAGCTTCGCATACTTTTGGTTGCTATTTTTGCCTGTCTCTTACTGTTCACTTATATTGCAGAAAATATCTTGGAAATCAGACTAACAGATAATTAAATTGTAAGATTTTCTGGTGTCACAGAGTTTTAAACTGTCTACGTAGTATAACTTCTCAGACAAATGATTAAAAGTTAAATGTGATCAATTAATTAGATGTTATGTCCCCAAAAAGAAAACAGAAAACCTAACCCAAAGAACGTCAATTTCAGGTGTATTTTTCACTAGCCTTTAATATTGGTAGAGTAACTGCATTTTTTTCCACACTTGGTGATGGTTGGAAGCTACTCCCAACTCATTTTGGGGGGAGTCACTTCTGAATATTCAGGGGACCTTGTAATGCTGTGATCAAAGGAGTCAGTCACATGCAAGGTAGCACTTTACCGCTGCCATCTCTGCCCCTAAATCTAAAGTTTTAGAACATTTTAGAACCTCTGAAGAGCTGCACCCTTTAGCTCCTCTCATCATCTTTATTCTCCCAATTTTATTTCTTTTGCAATTCTGGGGGATTGAGTCCAGAGCTACACATATTCAAGGCACTTGGCTCCACAACTGAGCTACTTCTCCTAGTCTTAGTTTTAAACATTTTATTCTATATTACCCTGTTTGGCTTCCTTACCAGATGATAATCTTTTGATAGTGGGTTTTTGGGTTTTTTTTGTATGGTTTTTTTGTTGTTGGGTTTTTTTTTTTTCCCCTTTTTGGGTCACTCCCAGCAATGCTCAGGGGTTACTCCTCACTCTTCGCTCAGGAATTACTTCTGGCAGTGCTTGGGGGATCATATGGGATGCCGGAGATTGTACCCACTGTACTATTGCTCCGGCCCGAAATAGTGTATTTTTTTAAGATCTTGTAACATTAACGTTCTATTTCTTGATTACTGGATTACTGTATGGACACACCATTTTGCTAATTTCTCAGTTTGCAGATGTCAGATTGAATATTCATCTGGTCAGTACTGTGAATAATGCTGTTAGATATGTTTACATGTCTGAACTGTTCTTTCTTGTTTATGAACCTAGCTGTATAATTGCATAATAATGATTATGCTTGTTTGAAGAACTGTCATACCGTTTTTAAAGCAGCTTTTTTATATTCTCACCTATAGTGTATGGAGGCTCTTATTTTCTTTGATCCAGTACTCTGACTTAATGCCTTTTAAGTAATACAGTTTGTCTTAGAGTTGTTATGTGCATTTTCTGATGATTAATGCTATCAGGCATCTTTTTGTATATATTTATTGCCCATCAGTATTATCTTCCTCGGAGAAATAATATTCATTCCTTTCTCATTTTTAAATTAGGCTGTTTGGTGATTTTTATGTTGAGCTATTGATGTGTTTTAATAGAATTCCTTAATAAGGTTTCTGTTTCAGCCATTCCGGTTGTCTTTACTATGATCATGTCCTTGGAAACTTTTTTTTGATGACCTATCTTTTTTTCTGTGTGTATCTGTGTGTCACTAGGTAAAGGATAAGAAGGGCTTTTTTTGTTGGGAGTCACACCTAGTTAGTTCTGCTTGGTTCTGTGCTGTGAAGTTGGACCATATGCTTTACTGACATTGGCCATGTACTAGTCAAGCACCTTACCCTGAGACCTCTTCAGCCCCTGGATAGTTTATTCCTTTGTTTTCTTTTACAGTCTTAGTTCTTACGTTTAGGTCTTTTTTTTTAATTAATTTATTTTTTAATTAGTGAATCACCGTGAGGGTACAGTTACAGATTTATACATTTTCATGCTCATGTTTCCCTCCTACAAAGTTCTAGAACTCATCCCTTCACCATTGCCCATTCTCCACCACAAATAAACCCAGCATCCCTCCCACCCCCCCCAATCCTATCTCCCCCCACCCCACCCTGCCACTGTGGCAGGGTATTCCCTTTTGTTCTCTCTCTCTAATTAGGTGTTGTGGTTTACAATAAAGGTGTTGAGTGGCCATTGTGTTCAGTCTCTAATCTACATTCAGCACACCTCACCCTTCCCCCCCTCCCCCCCCCCCCCCCCCCCCCGTCCCCGCCATGGCCTCCAACCACATTTTACTTGGTGTTCCCTTCTCTGTCTGAGCTATCCTCTCCCCAGAATGTGAGGCCAGCTTCCAAGCCATGGAGTCAACCTCCTGGTACTTATTTCTACTATTCTTGGGTGTTAGTCTCCTACTCTGTTATTCTATATTCCACAGATAAGTGCAATCTTTGTATGTCTTTCTCTTTCTGACTCATTTCACTTAGCATGATACTTTCCATGCTGATCCACTTATATGCAAAATTCATGACCATTTTTTCTAACAGCTGCATAGTATTCCATTGTATAGATGTACCAAAGTTTCTTCAACCAGTCATCTGTTCTAGGGCACTCAGGTTTTTTCCAGATTCTGGCTATTGTAAATAGTGCTGCGATGAACATATAAGTGCAGATGTCATTTCGACTATACTTTTGCTTCTCTGGGATATATTCCCAGCAGTTGTATTGATGGGTCAAATGGGAGCTCAATATCTAATTTCCTGAGGAGCGTCCATATTGTTTTCCAAAAGGACTGAACCAGTCAGCATTCCCACCAGCAGTGTAGAAGGGTCCCTTTCTCCCCACATCCTCTCCAACAGTGGTTGCTTTTGTTCTCTTAGATGTTTGCCAGTCTCTGTGGTGTGAGGTGGTATTCATGGTTGTTTTGATCTGCATCTCCCTGATGATTAGTGATGTAGAGCACTTTTTCATGTGCCTTTTGGCCATTCGTATCTCTTCCTTGGGAAAGTTTCTGTTCATTTCTTCGCCCCATTTTCTGATGGGGTTGGATGTTTTCTTCTTGTAGAGTTCCACCAGTGCTTTATATGCCCTTGATATCAACCCCTTACTGATGGGTATTGTTTAACTATCCTTTCCCATTCTGTAGATTGTCTTTGTATTCTGGTCACTGTATCTTTTGCGGTGCAGAAGCTTTTTAGTTTAATGTAGTCCCATTTGTTTATCTCTGTTTCCACTTGGTTGGCCAGTTGCATCTCATCTTTGAAGATACCTTTATCTTCAATATCGTGGAGGGTTTTGCCGACCTTGTCTTCGATGTACCTTATGGTTTGTGGTCTGATGTTGAGGTCTTTAATCCATTTTGATCTGACTTTCGTGCATGGTATCAGGTCGAGGTCTAAGCCCATTCTTTTGCATGTTGTTGTCCAGTTGTGCCAGCACCATTTGTTAAAGAGGCTTTCCTTGCTCCACTTCACATCTCTTGCTCCCTTATCAAAGGTTAGATGATCATATATTTGGGGTTGTGTGTAGGGATATTCCACCCTGTTCCATTGGTCTGCAGCTCTGCCTTTGTTCCAGTACCATGCTGTTTTAATTGTTACTGCTTTGTAGTAAAGTTTGAGGTTGGGGAGGGTGATGCCTCCCATCATCTTTTTCCCAAGAATTGTTTTAGCTATCCGTGGGCGTTTGTTGTTCTATATGAATTTTAGGATTGCTTGATCCATTTCTTTGAAGAATGTCATAGGTATCCTTATAGGGATCGTGTTGAATCTATATAATGCTTTGGGGAGTATTGCCATTTTGACAATATTGATTTTCCCTACCCATGAGCAGGGTATATGTTTCCATTTCCTCATGTCCTCTTTTATTTCATGGAGTAGCGTTTTATAGTTTTCTTTGTATAGGTCTTTTACTTCCTTGGTTAAGCTGATTCCGAGGCACTTGATTTTCTGGGGCACGATTGTGAATGGGATTGCTTTTTTCATGTCCCTTTCCTCTGCCTCGTTGTTTGCATATATGAAGGCCATGGATTTTTGGGTATTGATTTTTGTAGCCTGCAACTTTACTGTATAAGTCTATTGTTTCTAAGAGTTCCTTAGTGGAGGCTTTAGGCTTCTCTAGATATAGTATCATATCGTCTGCAAATAGAGTTTGATTTCTTCCTTTCCTATCTGGATGCCCTTAATCTCTTTTTCTTGTCTAACAGCTATTGCAAGTACTTCCAGTACTATATTGAACAGAAGTGGTGAGAGTGGGCATCCTTGTCTTGTGCCTGATCTTAGAGGAAAGGCCCTTAGTTTTTCCCCATTGAGGATAATGCTTGCCATAGGCTTTTGGTAGATGGCTTCAGCTATCTTGAGGAAAGTTCCTCCAAAACCCATTTTGGTGAGGGTTTTCATCATGAATGGATGTTGGATCTTGTCAAATGCTTTCTCTGCATCTATTGATATGATCATATGGTTTTTATCTTTACTTTTGTTGATATGATGGATTATGTTGGTTGATTTCCAAATGTTAAACCATCCTTGCATCTCTGGGATGAATCCCACTTTGTCATAGTGTATGATCTTTTTGATGAGTTGTTGGATCCTATTTGCTAACATTTTGTTGAGGATCTTCCCATCGGTGTTCATCAGGGATATTGGTCTATAATTTTCTTTCTTAGTGGTGTCTTTGTTTGCTTTTGGTATTAGGGAGATGTGTGCTTCATTAAAACTGTTTGGGAGAGTTCCTGTTTTTTCAATTTCCTGGAAAAGCTTGAGGAGAACTGGCAACAGGTCTTCTTTAAATGTTTGGAAGAATTCGCTAGTGAATCCATCTGGACCTGGGCTTTTGTTTTGGGGGAGATTTTTGATTACAGTTTCAATTTCCTTAATGTTAATGGGCCTTTTCAGGTATTCCAAGTCTTCTTTGTTCAGTCTTGGGAGATTGTAGGAATCAAAGGAATTCATCCATTTCTTTTAGGTTCTCTTGTTTCGTGGCATACAGGCTTTCGAAGTAGTCTCTGATGATCTTTTGAATTTCATTGGTTTCTGTTGTGATATCCCCATTTTCATTCCTGATTCGGTTTATTAGGGTTCTCTCTCTTTTTCTTTGTGAGTCTTCCTTGTGGTTTGTCAATCTTGTTTATTTTCTCAAAGAACCAGCTCTTGGTTTCATTGACCTTTTGGATTGTTTTCTGGGTTTCCATGTCGTTAATTTCTGCTCTAATTTTTATTATTTCTTTCCTTTGGTCTGGTTTGGGTTCCTTTTTCTGGTCCTTTTCTAAGGCCTTGAGCTGTGAAGTCAAGCTACCTATGTAGGCCCTTTCTTCCTTCCTAAGGAATGCTTGCAGACTATAAATTTTCCCCTTAACACAGCTTTAGCTGCATCCCATAGGTTTTGGTAGCTTGTGTCTTCATTCTCATTTGTTTCGAGGTATCTCGATTTCTTCGTTGATTTCCTTCCTGACCCACTTATTGTTCAACACTGAGCTGTTTAATTTCCAAGTGTTTGTTTTGATTCTTTGCGTCTGTTTGTGATTAACTTCTATCTTCAGTGCATCATGGTCTGAGAAGATAGTTGATACAATTTCTATTTTTCTGATTTTATTGAGGGATGTTTTGTGGCCCAGTACATGGTCTATTTTGGAGAATGTTCCATGTGCACTGGAAAAGAATGTGTATTCTTTCTTTGGGGGGGTGTAAAGCCCTGTATAGGTCTATTAGGCCTCTCTCTTCTATTTTTTTCCTTTAGAGTCCGTGTTTCCTTGCTGAGTTTTGTTCTTGTCGATCTATCCAGAGGTGATACGGCAGTGTTGAAGTCTCCGACTACTATTGTGCTATTAGCGATGTCCTCCTTAAAGTCTATTAGGATTTGTTTTAAGTATTTAGCTGGTCTCTCATTAGGTGCATATACGTTTAAGAGTGTGATTTCTTCCTGTTGAACATATCCCTTGATAAATAGGAAGTGACCTTCATTGTCCCTCCTAATCTTTTTCAACCTGAAATCTATGTTGTTGGATACTAGTATTGCCACCCCAGCTTTTTTGAGGGAGTTGCTTGCTTGCAGGATTGTTTTCCACCCTTTGGCTTTGAGTCTGTGTTTGCCCTGACTGTTCAGGTATGTTTCTTGCAGGCAGCAGAATGTTGGGTTTAGTTTCCGAATCCATTTTGCCACTCTATGTCTCTTATTTGGTGCATTTAGGCCATTGACATTGAGAGAGATTATTGTCATGGGGTTTTGTGTCATCTTTCTGTGGGGTTTGTTGTTCTTGTGGGGTTCTTCCTTGACTTACAGTAGCCCCTTTAGTCCTTCTTTTAAGTTTGGTTTTGAGCTTATGAAGTTCCTGATCTGTTGTTTATCCGAGAAATAGTGTATGGTTCCTTCGAGTTTGGGTGAGAGTTTAGCCGGATAAAGTATTCTTGGTGAGGCGTACATTTCATTGAGTTTTTTCACTATGTCCCACCATTGCCTTCGAGCTCGGAGGGTTTCCTCTGGTAGGTCTGCTGTAAATCTGAGGGGTGCTCCTTTGTATGTGATTTCCTTCTTTGACCTTGCTGCTTGCAGAATTGTCTATCCACCACATCCGTCATTTGACTATGATATGCCTTGTAGTCTTTTTATTTGGGCCTCTTTTTGCTGGTACTCTTGGGACTCCTTGGATCTGGATGCCTGTCTTCTCCAGCTCTGGGAATTTCTTAGCAATGATGTCTTTCACTGTGTTTTTTTCTCATTGTGATTACCTCCCTGTGCTTCTGGTACTCCAATGATTCTTATGTTGTTCCTCTTGAAGTCATCCCCAAGGACTCTTGATTCATTCTATAGCCATTTTGAGGTCTTTTGCCATTATTTGTTGTTTGTAAGCTTTCTGCAGCTCATCTTCAAGCTCACTGATTCTGTCTTCGGCTGTAGTCATTCTACTGTTGAGGGCACCTACTGAGATTTTTAATTCATCTACCAACTCCTTTATTTGTGTGACTTCTGTTCGTAGTTTTGTGACATCTGTTCATAACTTTGAAATTTCTGATCTTATTTCTTCTTGCATTTTCTTGGTTGACCGTTCCAAAACATCATTCACATCCTCCCTTAATTTATTAGATTAAGGTTGCTTTGAGTACATCGACTCTCTTCAAGATTTCTTCTCTGAATTCTTTTTCTGAGAGGTCCAGTATGTGAGTAGACCCTGTGGAGATTTCTGGAATCTTTTCTTCATCTTCTCTTTGTGGAGGGGATTTTCGCTGTTTCTCCGTATTGTTATGGAAGTCTAGAGTTGTAGCCTTCTAGTTGTCTATCCCGATTCCCTCTTTCTGCAGGGGGGATTCTGTTTGTGCTAAGTTGATGATGGTGGCTTTGTTCCAATTCCAGAATACTTCTCAGGCGCTCCTCTTGGTTTATGTGGGCCTTTTGTGGTGACTTAAGGCTATGCTGTCTTTACGAGGAGTTTGTTCAGATTCTATTGTTTACTGACAGCTTTTGTGAAATTCAAATCAGCTAAAGGACTAGTTGGCAAAAAAGGATTTAGATGGCCAGGGTGATTTTCGGAGAAATAGGTTATAGAGTGTATAATATAAGAAAAATTACAACTGCGCTCGGCAAGTGGCCACGCCCCCAGTAATCTCTTGGGGCACAGGGAGGGGTAGCATGCCCACGCAGCGCAGGGAGTTGGGGGGGGGGGGGTTCCAGGGGAGCCCCCGCTGCCCGGGAACCGGTGGGAGAGTGTCTCTCGGGTCAGTAGGCGGAGTCCCAATCCTCCTGTGAGTACCTGATTGGGAGTTTGGGCATTCCAGGGGAGCCCCCGCTGCCCGGGAGCCGGTGGGAGAGTCCCTCGGGTCGGTAGGCGGAGTCCCGATCACGTTTAGGTCTTTAGTACACTTTGAGTCAATTTTTCTGTGTGTAAGCTATGAGGTAAGAGGCCAAATTGATTATTTTGCATATGACTGTTGGGTTTGTTACAAAGCTGTTTCCTCATTTGGCAGCATTGTTGAAAAGCAGTCAGCTGTAGACATCTAGATTTATTTGTAGACTCTCAGTTCCACTACATTATTCTGTATGTCTTATCATTTGGCCATATTACATTTCCTTGATCACTGTTGGTTTGTTCTAAGGTTCATAATTGGAGAATGTGAGTTCTATTTTTTTTTCTTTTTGGGTCACCTGGTGATGCACAGGGGTTACTCCTGGCTCTGCACTCAGGAATCACTCCTGGCGGTGCTCAGGGGACCATATGGGATGCTGGGAATCGAACCCAGGTCGACCGCGTACAAGACAAACGCCCTACCCGCTATGCTATCATTCCAGCCCCAGTAATTTTTTTTTTTTTTGCTCTTTTTGGGTCACACCTGGCGATGCACAGGGGTTACTCCTGCCTCTGCACTCAGGAATCACTCCTGGCGGTGCTCACGGGACCATATGGGATGCTGGGAATCGAACCCGGGTCAGCCACATGCAAGGCAAACGCCCTACCCGCTGTGCTATCGCTCCAGCCCCAGAATGTGAGTTCTAAAGATGGTTAAGATTGTTCTGGGTGCCTTGCAGTTCAGTATAAATTTCACAATCGACTTGTCATTTCCTACAAATCTCTTGGCTGGAATTCTGTTACCGTATTAAATATTGCAGTTTAGGAAGGGGAGAATTACCATCTTAACCATGTGAAGCCGTTTTTCCAAATTTAAGGGGTTTTTTCCCCTTAAATTTTCTTGATTTTAGACTCTTCTTGCATCTTTAAATTTATTCTTGGCCACACCCAGTAATGGTCAGGTTACTCCTGGTTCTACACTCCAGAATTACTCCTGGCAGCTTGGAGAATTGTATGGGATGCCAGCAATCAAACCTGGGTCAGCTACTTGGAAAGCAAGCCCCTTACCCACTGTACATTGCTCCTGCCCTTCATTTTCCTTTCAGATGAAATGAATTAAGTCAATTTCAGATTGTTCACCTCACATAGAAATAAAATTGTTTTCTATATATTCTTATATCCTACAACCTTAACTGCTCCTTTGGTTATTTAGTGAATTAAATAAAAGTTTCTGTATATAAGAATGTCATCCTCAAATACTGTTTACTGTCTTTTCTGTGTGGTGCCTTTTCTTTTTCTTGCTTAGTTGTTTTGGTTAGAATCTGAAATATAATATTGAATAGAAATGTCAAGAGTAGAAATTTTTGTTCATGATGCTAGGAGCTAATATTCAGCCCTAACCAGTAAGTATGGTATAAGTTAGAAGAGGTTATAGATTCCATTCTTTTTTTTTAAATGGGCACAGTGTATGTGTCCTTTTTTTGTTTCTATTTTACTGATACATTAAATTCTTTGGGGGTTTGTGTGAGGTATATGCTTTGTTCCAGTGCCTCAGGTCACACTCACTTGTTGGGGTACTCTTGGGCTGCTGGGGATAGAGACTGGTGTTGCCAGGGATCTGATTTCAATGCCTCATGTATATAAGGCAAGTACTCTACCATTAAGCCACATCCTTGGGTCTAAATTATTATTTTGAAATGTGCCCAAGATTTGTTCTAACTGTATACAGTAAGGTAACAGAGACAGCTGTTGTAAATTACAGCCCCCAAGGTCAGGTAGAAGTAATGAATACATGGCCTTAGGATTTCCGCAGAACAGATTAAGGGCTGGAGCAGGTAGTGTGTTTGCCTGGCACACAGCCAGCCCGAGTTCAATCCCTAACACCCATATGGTCCTCCAAGCACCGCCAGGAATGATTCCTGAGTGCAGAGCGAGGAGTAACCCCCAGAATAGCACTAGCTTTAGCCCCCCCAAAAAAGCAAAAAACAAAAGGCAGGAGTGGTAAGCCATGCTAGGCAAATTCAGACACAAGGATTGGAGTATTTTAGTAGAATGGGTTTTTAGGGTTGCAGTGAAGTTACTGGCTTGTGTGTGTTAAAGGACAGGTGTTTGGGATATAGACTTGTGACTGATTTGCACAAAAGACAAGGTGATTACTATTGCTAGGAATTTGTTAGCCTCGAGAGGACCCAGGTATGTCAGATTATTCTACAATTTCGAAAGTATAAAATACAGCAGTTATTGTAGAATGTTGAAAGTTGTCTTGCATTCACCAATGCCCTAATGTAGTGGTTTTTGACGTTTTTATACCTGTGGACAGATGTTATGTAGTATTAACTTTTCCATGGACTCTCGTCCATGATTGAAGACCATAAAAACTGATCTGGTGCATAAACTGCTATGCTGATTTAATCAAATTATGAGTCCTCTGAAAGAAGTAGCTTATGAAATCAGTGATCAGTGTTTGATATTTTTCTGACTCCAGGTAGGGTCCTCCCAGGCCACTTACCTACTCCCTATTTCTCCAACCCTACTTCCCAAAACTAGAGGCTATATAATCGAGCCTATGTCTATATCTTCCCAGCTGCCCTTTGCCATAATCTATTCAGTGTTTGCAGTTATATTCCCTTGGGAAGAGATTAGGTAGATAATGCCCCATCGATATTTCTAAAATAATGCACTCGATTTGGGAGTAAGGCTTTGTAGGAGGCTGCTGGTGGTGAGTGGAGTAGGAACCTGATACCAACTCAGCTTGTCTCCTCATATGAAGCCACTATCTCAGGAGCCAGGGCCAAAACTCTCAGTAAGTAGCAATACTGCAAGAATACAGTAACACCAAATCTGCTGTGAACTGTGATGCCTCGGTAAACAGGCGTGGGATGGAAAAGAAAGCCATTCTCAGCATGCTGCACCCATAGCCCTCTCTTAGAGGGAACTGGGTGGAAGAGGGGACCCCCACCTGTTTGTTCACACTTCCTGGGCCTGATGCCAGGAACCAGTAGGCAGATGAGGACAGAAATGCTGAAGTCCTGCTCTTTTCAGGAAAAAGAAGTGCTTCAATTGCAATCCAGACTATGGCATCATTTCTTTTATGGGTTTGGGGTCCACACCACCTGGTCCTGTGCACAGATCATACCTGGCAGTGTATCGTGGTTCTGGTATCAAACCTGGCTCAGCTGCATGGAAGGCAAGCACCTGACCCACTGCACTGTTGCTCTCACTCCTACTCTAGCACCCTGGAGTAGTTTCTTCATCTTGCTGAGCTGGCAGGAGCACTGTAGCACTGTCATCCCCTTGTTCATCAATTTGCTCGAGCGGGCACCAGGAACGTCTCCATTGTGAGACTTGTTACTGTTATTGGCATATTGAATACGCCAGGGGTAGCTTGTAGTCTCTGCTGTGCGGGCAGGATACTCTCGGTAGCTTACCTGACTCTCCGAGAGGGGACGGAGGAATCAAGCCCAGGTCGGCCACGTGCAAGGCAAATGCCCTACCCATTGTGCTAGGGTAGAAACCAAAACAACAATGAGATAATCACCTCACACTGGTTGGGAATAACACAAGTCTAGAAACAGCAAGTGTTGGTGGAAATGTTGTTTGGTTCAGTCTCTATAGGAAGCAATATGAAAATTTATCCCAAAAATGGAAATAGAGGGGCTGGAGTGATAGCATAGTGGGCAGGGCGTTTGCCTTGCACGCGGCCAACCCGGGTTCAAATCCCAGCATCCCATATGGTCCCTTGAGCACCGCCAGGAGTAATTCCTGAGTGAAGAGCCAGGAGTAACCCCTGTGCATCACCAGGTGTGACCCAAAAACCAAAAAAAAAAATGGAAATAGAATACAATGCACCCAGCAATACACTTATTGGCAACTATCCCCCAAACACAAAAACAATTTGAAAGGATATATGCATACCTATTTTCATCACAGTGCTTAGTATAATAACCAAGATAGGGAAATATCCAAATGCCCAAATATGAATAAATGGATCAAGAAGCTGTGGAATACCACGCAGCTCTAAGAAAGAAAAAAAAACTATGCAGTTTGCAGCAACATGGAGGAACTAGAGGATATAATGCTGAGTGAAATCAGAAAGGGATAGTATAAAATAATCTCTCGTGTGGGATTTAAAAATAGACACGGGCCGGACCAATAGGATAATGAGTAAGCCTTGCACATTGCTGACCTGGGTTCAATCCCTAGCATCCCATATGGTGCCACAAGCACTGCTAGGAGTAATTCCTAAGTGTGGAGCCAGGAGTAACCCCTGACTATCGCTATGTGTGACCCAGAAACCTAAAGAGATTCACATCAAAGTAGCAACAAAGGATACACAACAACTAATTCATGCAACTGAATTTGCAGGGGTGGGCTTGAAGGGGAGGGCCTTTGGAGTCCTTGGGAGAAGGAGGTGGTTACACTGGTGATGTGATAGTTGTGTTGTAATTTTTGTGCGTGAGAAACCATCACTAACAGTTGTAAATCACAGAATCTCAAAAATAAAAGTAAACTGTTTTGGTTTGGAGGACATATACATTAGTCCTTTGGAGTTACTCCCCACAAGATGCTCAGGGTTTTAGGGACCATGGAGGTGCTGGAGATTGATACAGGGCTCCCATATGCTAAGCATACACTATAATTGAAATATCATTCCCTTTGAACCATCTCCCCAACCCACAAAGTCTTTTTGACTCTCAGAATTACCAAAAACTGTATAGGTGTTTCCTCATTGAATGGCCCATAGGACCATTTCCAGACTTTAAATGGTAGGTTTTGGTTTTTGGTTTTTTTCCGTTAGTAGTTTCCATCAGTCTCACAAGGGAATGAGACCCTGACATCTTTACTACAGTCATGATGGAAGTTGATCTCTACACTGCAGTAGTTTCTAATGTACTGTTGTTAGACAGTGGGTAGATTATCTTCAGGACATTAATATGACTGAAAACAAGCCTTTCAAAAATTCTGAGAGAGTATGAGAATAACTGGTTGTCTAAATGCTGCTAATAATAAAATGAATGAATATTAAGTTCCTGTCTTAATTTCTTAACTGTATCGAGGCTTCGGAGACAACATGAATGATAAAAACTATTTGACTCTGAATTTTCAACTTCACTACAGAGAGAGAAGAATTCTGGGAGCAAATGTGTGATTTCCATGCATTCAAGGACTACCACCACTATACAGGACCCGAAGAATCCTGAACATACGAAGACCTTTACTTTTGACCTGGCATATTGGTCTCACAACGGATTTCAAAAGGATAAAGATGGTGTGTTTATTTCAGCTGACTCTAGCAGTAAATTTGCAGGCCAGGTAAAGAGTACAAATTTTAAAAGCACAACTTCAATGGAAGATTGGGGTTTTTTTTAATCAATTGTAAATACAATAATTTTATATGAGTATAGTAGTGATATATGTTCCCATATGAGTTTGATTTTAAGGTGTTTTTTTTTTAAGGCCAGACATGAGGTCCAAAGTGAACATGTGGATGGCAAGAGGTGGAGGATTGTCAGGCATGTGGCTCAGAGGGATAGAGTCCGTGCTTTGTGGGAGCTCCAGGTTTAATCCCTAGCACCACCAGTTGTGAATCACACCCCCTGCAAAGAAATATGCACTGACCTGTTTTGAAAATTTTGACTAAGGAAAACTAGAAAAATGGGCTGTGGCTGTGGCTCAAATGGTAGACCATCATCCCTAGCACTACATCCTTCCCTGCCCTGGCCCCCAGCTCCGGGTAACTTTGGGGCACTGCATCTGAGATTCCTGCACTGTTGCACTATGAAAAAGGAATAACTTTAAAAGCGTGGCTAGTAGTGACCCCTGTTGGGCCAGAGATGTGGGTCAGTAGTAGAGCACTTGCCCTTACATAAGTGAAACTCAGGATTCATTCCCCAGCATCACACTTTGTCACTGTCATCCTGTTGCTCATCGATTTGCTCGAGCGGGCACTAGTAACGTTTTGCATTGTGAGACTTATTGTTACTGTGTTTGGCATATCAAATACACCACGGGTAGTTTGCCAGGCTCTGCCGTGCGGACGAGATACTCTCGGTACCTTGCCGGGCTCTCCGAGAGGGGCGGAGGAATCGAACCTGGATCGGCCTCATGCAAGGCAAATGCCCTACGTACTGTGTATTGCTCCAGCACATCACACTTTGTATAGCAACAAAACTTTGTGTAGTATTCAGGATATGAGAGCTTATGGGTTTTAGTCTTTTTCATATGTACTTTTCCATCATAAAGTTGCTCTGTTTGGTTTAGGAACACAGGCAATTAGTGCGTTCAGATGTCACAAAATCTGTGTCAAAATAGGTCTTGTCTGCAAAATGGTACAAAGAGCTCAGTAGCTTCTGGGGTCTGTAGGCTAATAGTTTTCACCAAATTTGGGGAGTTTTTTGCTATAGTGTACTCATACATTTTTGTTCACTCAATCCCTTCTGTGAGTCCAATTATAGGATGCTTGAGTTTGTCCCACAGGTCACTGAGCCTCTGTATTTCTTCCCAGCCTTTATTATCTGTTCTTTGACCCACCATCACCCATACAAATAGTTCTGAACAAACTCACTAAATATCTCATTGACACCTTTGAATGCACTACTCTAGAGCTATACAAATATCAGTCTAACACATAAGAGATCAATCACGGGAGATGGGATTATAAAACCCTCTACCAAAAAAAAAAATCACAAGAAAAGGGGGATGGGGAACAAAGATGTCACAGGTTGACTACACATAGAAAGATAGGAGGTTGAATTGTCCTAACAAAATTATATCAAATGTAAACCAACACGCTGATAACAAAGCATAAATGATCAGCTTTTCCAGGAAAAGCAGGAGCCCTTACTTGACTACAGAAATGCAACCGAATTAATAGATACCATATTAACACTTGTATCACTTGTCATCCCGTTAATCTTCAATTTGCTCGAGGGGCGCCAGTAATGTCTCCATTTGTCCCTATCTCGTGCTAGTGTAGCCCAATGGTATCTGCTCACTCCAGGAACACAAAGAGCCTCAAACCATTTGTTCAGGGTTTTGACGAAGAAGTCTGACCATTCTGTTGGCAGGCGGCCACATGGTCTTTTGACATCCTGTGGAATTCAGTTGATAACAGCTCTAGTCCAGCAGTTGTCTCTAAATCGAATTACGTGTCCGGCCCATCTGATTTTCGACACGTTGGCAAATGAGGCAGCGTCCCTGATCCTTGATGTTGACAGAGGCCGGAACCTCTCCAGACCTTTTCTGGAACTCTGGATTCCTTCTCTCACTTGAGTGAAATGTGATATTCCAAGCAGAGCTATTTCGATTCCTCTTTGGGATACCCTAAATAGCATTCTTGTCCTGTTTTTGTAGGGCCTAGAACTCTGAGGTATATGTTAGTGCAGGAAGAATGGCGGAGTCGAAAAGATGTGCCCGGAGCCAGAGGTTCTTAACAACCTCTTAACAGCTTCTTCGACACTCTTGAAGGCAGTTCTGGTGCCAAGTCATTCCTCATGTTGAGTTTGGAGATGTTCGTTCCGCTGAGAGCCAATGGAACATCAGTTCGTTTTTCATCAACATTGTCTTGTTGAGATTCAGCTGCAGTCCGACCTTTCCACACGCGGTCAAAGTCAGCCAGCATTTGTGCTGCTTGGCTAATGTTTGGTATTATTAGAATGATGTCATCAGTGAAGCAGAGCTGGTGTAGCTGCCGACCATCTATCTTCACTCCCATTCCTTCCCATTCCAGTTGTCCAATGACATTCTTGAGGGTGGCACTGAAGAGTTTTGATGAAATGGTATCGCTCTGCCGAAACCCCTCTTTTTACGTCGATGATCACTTCCTTGTCGAATGGTGAGATCCTGGTGGTGAATCCGTTATACAGCTCACGGAGGATCATGATGTACTGAATTTGAATGCCCTGTTTGGCTAGGGCTTCGATGACCGCTTCAGTCTCAACAGAATCAAAGGCCTTCTTTAAATCGATGAACATTAAACAAAGTGGCATCTTGAACTCTCGCAAAACTTCAATGAGTTTGTGGATATGGTTGATCATGCTGAATCCTTTTCAGAACCCAGCTTGCTCGCATGATTGTCCTTCATCTAGTGTTCTGCCTATTTTATTCAGGATGACTTGAGTGAACAACTTGTAGACGACAGACAAAAGGCAGATTGGGCGATAGTTGCCAATGTCGTGGATGTCTCCCATCTTGTACAACAGAACAGTCCTGCTGGTTTTCCATTGGGACAGAACCTTGTGTTCAGACAGGTAGCGTGTGAAGTGCCGAGCCAGTGTATTGACGAGTACTGGTGGTAGATTCTTCAGGTGTTCGGGTCAGACCTTTTCTGGACCAGGTGCTGTACACATCTTTATTGACAAAATGGCATGTTGGGTTTTGGAAGAGAGAACGTTGGGAACGATATATCTATCCTGCGGAATTTGGTATGTGGGCAGGTGGATGTGGCTATTGAAGAGATCCGAGTAGAAGTCGTGAATAATCCTCTCCATTGCCTTTCTGGAAGATGTGATAGATCCATCAGGACGTCGGAGGGCAGTCATCTTGGTCTTGTAGTTGGCAAAGGAAAGGCGAGTGTTGCAAATACTTTTCCCAGCTTCTGCTGCATGGGCCAATATTACTGCTCTTCTCTCTTTGAGGTCTTCTTTTATCAGTTCTCTGCACAGCTTTGCGAGCTCAGATGTTAACTTCTGATTGCCTGAGGCTCGTGCCAAACCACGTTGGTGAATGAGCTCGAGAGTTTCCAAAGACAGGCATCTGTTTGTGGCTTTCCCACTCTCGGCATTCCTCCTGCAGTCACGGAGGTGCTGAACCAGTGGATTGTATTGCTCGTCAGTGTTGTCAACGACGGCATCTTCCCACATTGCCGAAATAGTGCCAAAGAGCTCCCAGTTGGTGGTCATTCTGGGAGTTCTCTTCTTAAACTTAAATGTTGCCGTCCTTTCTCCCCGCTCTTTGAAGCAGAATTTTGCACAAAGGAGACGGTGGTCTGATCCCATTTGGAATTTTGGGACAACAGCGACATTCGTCAGGCAAAACCTTTGGTTGAATATGATGTGGTCAATTTCATTGTGGGACTGTCCACTGGGAGACTCCCATGTCCAGCGTTTAGATTCGGCCTTCTGGAACTGTGAGTTAACATGGATGGTCTTGGTCTTTATTTACTTTTGGACTGGAGCGATAGCACAGCGGTTAAGGCATTTGCCTTGCATGTGGCCGACTCAGGCTCGATTCCTCTGTCCCTCTCGGAGAGCCTGGCAAGCTACCAAGAGTATCCCACCTGCACAGCAGAGCCTGGCAAGCTACCCATGGCATATTTGATATGTCAAAAACAGTAACAACAAGTCTTACAATGGAGACAATACTGGTGCCTGCTCGAGCAAATTGATGAACAACGGGACTACAGTGCTACAGTGCTATTTACTTTTACTTTTTTTCTTTTATGTTAACAATGAAAATAAATATATTAAAATTAAAGAAAATTACAGAGGCTATAGCCACACAGGAGACTAGACTTCACAACAAAAAATATTTCATAATTATTAATTCAGAAGATAATCCAAATGAGTAAGCACAGCACTTCAAAGTACATGAAGCATAAGATAACACATATTAAAGGGGAACAGATAAATCTACAATTATTGTTGATGATTTTATTATTCCTTCCAGGAATGGTTTGAACAAGTAACCAAAAATTATATTTTATAAAACAAGAAAAATAATCAAAATGATATTTTATAAAAAACTGTTATCCTGACAGTTACAGAACACTTTTTTTTCCACACCCGCTCTCAGCACTGCAGAGTATTTTTCAAGTGAACATGAATTTTTATTACCATAGACTATATTCTGGATCCTAAAATTAGTCTTTGTAAGTGAAAAATGACTAAACTTGAATGATGTTCTCTGATCATGGTAGAATTAAACTTAAATGACAGAAAATTTATAAATATTTAGAAAGTAATGTACTTCTAAATAATCCATAGTCCATTTACTTCTTAATTCAAGAAGTAAACAAAGGAAATTAGTAATAATTTTGGACTGAGTGAAAGTTAAAACGTCTATCAAAATGTGAGAGCCAGAGAGAGCGAGAGCGAGAGCAAGAGAGAGAGAGAGAGAGAGAAGAAAATGCCTGCCATAGAAAGAGGCTGCAGGGGTGGAGAGGTGATGGGAGGGAAACTGGGGACACTAGTGCTGGGAAACGTACATTATGAGGGATGGGTGTTGGAACACTGTGTGACTGAAACTAATCATGAACAGCTTTGCAAGAGTCTATCTCACAGTAATTCAATAAAAAATAAAGTTTGACCAAAAAAAAATCAAATTTAGCCAGTGCTGTCTTTAGGAAAGATAAATAAAAGAGAGGAAGGTAACTAACATATATAGAGAAAAAAAATAAGGCCTGGGGCTGGAGTGATAGCACAGCAGGTAGGGCGTTTGCCTTGCACACAGCTGACCCAGGTTCAATTCCCAGCATCCCATATGGTCCCCTGAGCACCACCAGGAGTAATTCCTGAGTGCATGAGCCAGGAATAGCCCCTGTGCATTGCCAGGTGTAACCCTCCCCCCCAAGAAAAGCAAAAAAAACAAAAAACAAAAAACAAAACGCCAGAGTGATAATACAGTGAGTAGGGCATTCACTTTGCATGCAACCAATCTTGGTTTGATCTCTCACATCCCATATGATTCCTGGAACCCACCAGAAGTAGTTCCACTGCAAAGAACCAGGATTCAGCTCTGAACATCACCTGGTGCGGCCTAAAACAAAACAGAACAAATTATTGGGGTTGGAGTGATAGTACAGTGGGTAGGGGATTTTGCCTTGAATGCAGCTGACTTGGTTTGATCCCTGGTACTCCATATGGTCCCCCAAGCCCACCAGGAGTGACCCCTGAGCATTTCCAGGTGTGGCCCCCCAAAACAAAAATGAAACATTTGTCAAAATTTTTCTATTCCTAGATTTTATCCCCACCTAGCACAGCATAATTTTTCAAGCACCACCAGGTGTAACCCCTGAGTGCTACCAGGTGTGACCAAAACAACATGCACAAAAAATAATAAATACTTGCCTTGCACGAGGTTGTGGTCATGAACCCCAGCAGTATGTATGCATCCCCGAATAACACTGAGTGGTCCCAAAACAACAAAACTAACTAATGCATGTCCTTAAAAACACCTGTATAATGGGTGCTGGAGTTATAGTACAGTAGGTAGGGCTCTTGCATTGCACGCAGCAACCTCAGTTTGATCTCTGGAACTTACATGGTCCCCCACACCCTACCAGGAGTGATCCCTGAGCTCAGAGCCAGGAGGAATTCCTGAGAACCTCTGGTATGCCCCTCTCCCTCAAAAAACACTCACATACACATTTTTATAGTAGCTTCCTATTTAATAGTTACAAAAATAGAAGCAATTCAAATATGTTCCATCTTGTAATTAGATAATAAAAGTGTGATATCTTTATAAGATAGAATGCAATTCAGCAGTAAAAGGAGTTTATGATTACATGTGAAAACATGGATGACTCTCTAAGCATTGTACTAGGTTAAGAAAATGTATGTAGGGGCTAGAGAAATAGTATAACGGGTAGGGTGTTTGCCTTGCATGGGTTCAATTCCTGGCATTCTGTATAGTCCCCTGAGCATCACTAGGAGTAATTCCTGAGTGCAAAGCAAGGAGTAAGCCCTGAGCATTGTTGGGTGTGGCCCAAACCTTCTCTCCCTCAAAAAAGTATATCTAGATATATCATTGATAGGCAGATATTAAAAATGGAAGGAAGAAATTGAGTGTAAAGTTGGCACAAAGGAGTTTCTGAAAATGAGTTTCTTATATGTTAAGCTGGTTTATGGTGGTTGCTACATAACTAAACACATTTATCAAAACTCATAGAACCATTAATATGTAAATGTCATTAATGTTAATATAATATTGCATCAATAAATTTTCCAAATAATAAAAGCACTTCAGTATGCTTGATATAGGGCCAGAGAGATAGTACAGTGGTAAGGTGCTTACTTTGCTTTTGGCTGACCCAGTTATATTCCCTGCACCACATAAGGTCCCCATGGTTCCACCAGGCATGATCCCTGGACAAAACACTGAGCACCACCAGGTGTGTTCTAAAAACACAAATATTTTTTCTAAAAAAATAAAATACCAAAGGAGAAACTTACCCAAGCAAGTGAACAGTCCTACACCAAAAATTATTATTAATGGAATCCTTTATTAAAATTTCAATTGCATTTTTTCACAGAACAAGCTATCATAACTTAAGACACCCCAAGATACCCCCCAAAATAGCCAAATCGCTGTATCACTGTGTCACTGTCATCCCACTGATCATCGGTTTGCTCAAGCGGGTGCCAGTAATGTCTCCATTTGTCCTTGCCCTGAGATTTTAGCAGCCTCTCTTCACTCGTTCTTCCCATTGGTGCCGCATTGGAGGCTCTTTCAGGGTCAGGAGAATGAGACCCATCATTGTTACTGTATTTGGCATATTAAATACACCACGGAGAGCTTGCCAGGCTCTGCCATGTGGGCAGGATGCTTTTGGTACCTTGCCAGGTCCTCTGAAAGGGAGAACTAGGCTATAAAAGGTCTTGCAGCCAAAGATGCGGTCACACGCTTCCGGGAGCTTGGTTTTATGGTCTCTGGATGTTGGCCATTGATGAAATTACATGACACCAGAGGCAGTTTCTGGTGTGACCGCCTAGCTACTGGAAAATGGGGGATCTGGGCAGAAGAGGCCCAGTCCCAATCCAAACAGTCTTGGAGATCTCAGCCCCAGGTCCCGCACACCTGGGTTCCTCTGCCGGTTCCTTCATGCACGAGGCTCGTCTGAACGTGTGGAGAGTGGCCTTGAGCATGGCTGTGGCTGGGTTCCAGAGGTCTTCGGCTGCTAGGGCTCTGCTAGCCAAATCAGTTAGAGCAAAGCTGAAAGCAAACATTTCAAACTATTTACAAAGCTATACTAATCAAAGCAGTATAGATTGGAAATCAAACACACTGGGGCCAACGAGAATAGTATTCAGTTTAGAGAACATGAATGTGCCCAAGCCAGGTTCTATCCATAGTACAACATGACAGCCATGGAACCACCAGCCTTGTTTGTTGAACAAGTATTGCTGATAGTGGCCCCTGGCTCCCTGAGCATTGCAGGGAAGGCAAAAAATATTAATCATGTCAACCAATTGGACAGAATAGATGAAACAGAAATTAATCTACATATATGTAGTCAATTAATTTACAACAAAGGAACCAGTGAGTACAATGGGGAAATGATAGTCTTTTCGATAAACAGTGTTGGGTAAAATGGACAGCTCTTGCAAAAAATAAAATAAAATTGCACAAAATATACAAATAAACCCCAATATAGAGTAAAGACTTGACTATCAAACCACAAACAAAATTTATAGAAGAAATTATGGGGTAAACTTAATACCAAAAGCAAAAATCAAACCAAAAGACCTTCATGCATAAAAGGAAACTATCAACAAAATAAAAGGTAATTTATGGAATAGGAGAAAAGATTTTCAAATCATATCTACTTAGAGGTTAAAATGCTCATTGAGTGTTAGAAAGATAGTACAGTGGGAAGGGCTGACCCAGATTTGATCATGACACCTCATATGGTTCCCCTGAGTCCTGCTAGGAATGATCCCAACACAGCATAAACCTCCAGAGTAATCTCAGGAGTAAGCCCTGAACAATGCCAAGTGTAGACCACCCCACTCCCAACAAAACAAAAGCACATAAGAATATACAATGAGCTGCCACCAAGATGTGACCCCGGGGGCCGCATGTATGTGCAGCCTCTCCGCAGCTGTATGAACGTGACTCCAGACACCAGCTAAATTTTTAGGCATTGGCAGCTCCTCGCAGAATGTCTCTAGACTGAGAACTAAGCCGCGGCCCCATGCCCGTCCAGGAGGGGAAAGGTATTTCTCTCTCTCGCCTCTTCCTTGCCGGGGGTGAAGGGCGTGGTAACCGCCATATTATGACGACCACAGATAGGGTTTACAAGCTTGCAATGATCCAATGCCTGGAAGAAATCCCCCTGGAGTTAGTTGCTAAAGTACAGAAATCCAAAATCCAAATCCAAGACCTTATATCCCTTCACAACAGGTCTGATTCTAGTGGGGTACTCCTAACAATAATAGTGAGGTTTGTGTTGAAATATTGAATGCAACCAAGGTAAATAGAAAGTGAAGTGAAATTTATCAGTTGCAAGGTGGGTGGGGGGCGCGGGATGGGAGGTGTACTATTTTCTTCTTCTTTTTTTTTTGGTGGTGGGATATGGGCACCGGTGAAGGGATGGTTGTTTCAGCATTGTATAACTGAGACTTAAGCCTGAAAGCATTGTAATTTTCCACATGGTGATTCAATAAAAAAATTAAAATTTTTTTTAAAAAAGAATATACAATGAGTGTTGGAGAAATACTATAGTAGGTAGGGCATTTACCTTGCACGTGGCAAACCCGGGTTCAATCCCCAGCACCTGAGCACTGCCATGAGTGATTCCTGAGCACAGAGCCAGTAATAAGCCCTACACACTACTGGTGGGCCCTTTCCCAAAATCATACATATGTACAGTGAAAAAGTGTCCAACTTCATTAAGTGATTGGTGAAATGCAAATTAATACAATAATATAATACTGGTGTATTCGTGAGAATGACAGATTTAAAAACTGGGAGTATTAAGTTAGTATTTGCATCTTTCCCGTAAACAAAAACTATTTAAATCTAATGTGTATACTGAAACAAATTAAACCTGGCATGCTTACTTCCTGTTTTATTGGTGTAATATTGATATTGTACCCTTAGAAACAGCTCAGGTAAAACAGTTATTGCTGAGGGGCTGAGGTTATAGTACAGCAGGTAGGGCATCTAGCCAATCCAGGTTCAATCTTCGGCATCCCATATGGTTCTCCATGCACCACCAGGTATAATTTCTTTTGATTAAAAAGAAAAGAAAACTGATTGCTGGCAATGGTCATAGCCAGATCATGAGGATCAGGCATATCCTCTGTTTCAAGCAGTTGTGGGCTCTAGCATCTGTGTCTTCTTCTCTTGGAGAAGGGGAGAGGCACGCCTGGCAGTGCTCAAGGCTTACTCTGGGTTCTGTGCACAAGGACTCACTCCTAGTAGTACTCAGGAAGTAGCCACTTGCCAAATAAGAGCTTACCCTCTCTCCCCTTCATCCTCCCACCCTTCACCTACTACTTTTATGTCTCCCTCTTTTGGAACCATTAGGTTTTTTGAAAAAAGGGACTTATCAGCTAAAATCAGTGGTGTTGTGGTTTGAATTTAAGAACAAAGCTAAAAACACACTTTAATCATTTGCTTCCTTGATGCATAGACGATTTTTCTCTTTTTCCCTTTTTCCTTTTCTCCTCCTCTTCTTCTCCCCCTTCTCTTCCTTCTCCTTCTCCTCTTCTTTTATCTCCTCCTCCTTCTCCTCCTCTTCCTCTTCTTCCTTTATCCTCCTCCTCTTCTTCCTCCCCCTCTTTCTCCTCTCCCTATTCCCCCTCCTCTCCTTTTGTTTTGGGGCCACTTGGCTGTACTCAGGGTTTATTCCTGGATCTGTACTCAGTGATCACTCGTGATGGGGCTCAGAGGACCATATGTGGTGCCAGATATCAAAGCCAGGTTTTGCTACAGGAAAGGCAAGAGCCTTATCCGCTGTACTATCTGTCTGATTGCTGAATGTTAAAGACCAAGCCCGTGTTTTGGCAGTTTTAAAATGCTCAGGTCCATCAAAGATGGACAACACTAGCTGTTGAAGATATACCTGATGTGATCCATAGTGAGCAACTTAGTGCATTGGTTCTATGACAGCATCTGAGTTGTCTTTCAAGTCCTAAGACTAACTTAGATGAAGTTGATCAAAACCAGAATATAAGAACTGTGCTGAACTGTTGCCTGTGACCTTTTCAGAGAGATGTGTACAACGATCTTGGCAGGGAAATTCTGGACAGCGCTTGGCAAGGCTATAATGCTACTCTCCTGGCGTATGGCCAAACTGGCTCTGGAAAAAGCTATTCCATGATGGGCTTTGGTGCAAATAAGGGTATCATCCCAAACATATGTGAGGAGCTCTTTCAAGCAATTGAGAACCGACAGAGAAACCAAGAATACCAGGTATTATTCTAGAATGCCTTTTTAAAAACATCTTTTCCCTTCCCTGCTTTGCTATGGTAATGTCACTGAAATGACCAGGGATCACATCCACACTTGGTTGTGGCACTTGGTTATAACACACACTTCTGGTGTGGAGCCTGCAAGGACGAGGGTGTATCCCAAACAGCTCAGTCTGTGGTACTGTGTGATGTTGGGATCAAACTCATGGTCTCATGGATGCAAGGCAGATGTTTTTTGTTTGAGCAATCCCTGGGGCCCTAAAAAGATTTTTTTTTTAAATTTGGGGAGAGGGGTTGGACCACACCCAGCAGTGCTCAGGGGTCACTCCTGGCGGTGCTCAGGGAACCATATGTGGTGCTGGGGATCAAAACAGGACTTGTTATTGTAAAAGGCAAGCACCTTAACCCTGTACTGTTTCTTCAGCCCAGAGAAACTTCTTCAAGGAACTTTCATTTCATCTTAGAAATTCACCACCCTAACTAAAAGGTATCAACATCTCTATATGAAGGAAATGTTACTTTTCATACCAAAATTTTTATATGATCCTAAAATAGTACTGAAGCTAAACTGTAGAATTTTTATGGTTTTGTGGAAGCAGAGAAGCTTCCTTTCGTTGCTGTGTGTGCATGACTGGAGTCGCACAGGTGGTGTGCCCTTTGGGGTTGCCTGTGTGCCTGGGACACAGCCACAGTGAGGGCTCGCACCCTGACACTTCTGAGCTCTCAAACTCTGTACAGCTGCAGGGCCAGCAGCCCCGACAGCAGAGCTCTGGGCACTGCGCTGGGAAGCTGGGTATAATCGCAAGGGATATCTGTGAACATAATGTTCTATAAACGGCAGAAGAGGTTACTTTTTTGTAGCAAAAATTTCATAATGAGGGTCTGGAGCGATGAGCACAGCGGGTAGGTCGTTTGCCTTGCCCACGGAGGCTCCCCGCCAGCGGCACCCCTGCACTTGCCGCCGCCCCAGTATTCGTCCCCAGGGCGCGCGGGGGGGGGGGGGAGTGGGGAGGACGGGGAGGAGGCGCCCCGAAGCAGGGGAGAGAGTGAGGGGAGGTGGCTGCTGAGCCCCGCTGCTGAAGGCCGGCGGGATTGTGCATCGCGGTCGCCTGGACTCACGATCTAGACCCACTCCCCTCCTCCCACCCCTCTTCGTTTCTGACCCCATCAGGCGGGGCGTTTGCCTTGCACAAGGCCGACCCGGGTTCGATTCGTCTGTCCCTCTCCGAGAGCCCAGCAAGCTACCGAGAGTATCCTGCCTGCACGGCAGAGCTTGGCAAGCTACGCGTGGCATATTCGATATGCCAAAGACAGTAAAAACAAGTCTCACAATAGAGACGTTACTGGTGCCCGCTCGAGCAAATCGATGAACAATGGGACTACAGTGCTACAGTGCAGTGCTACATGATTACTATAAAGTTTATGTCAGGCACTGCTAGCTAACAATACTGCCAGTTTAACAATCCTACCAATACACTGCACTAACTATTATATAAATGTGGTCTCTCAAAATACCTGACACAGTATTTTTGGATGCCATTGACCAACAGGTCGCTGAAACTGCAGAAAGCTGAACTGCAGAGAAGGAAACACAACCAAGTCCAAAAGAGCACTGAGATTAGAGAGCTGTAGAGAGCTGTAGCTCTTGCCTTGCACACAGCTGACCATGGTCCTTCAAGTACTGCCAGGAATCATTTCCTGAGCACAGAGCCAGGAACAGTCACTGAGCACTGCTGAGTGTGGACCAAGCACACCCCCCACAAAAAAGAGAGCATCAGATTGTCCATTTTAAGTGGGTGATATGTAAATTTTGTCCCGCAAGCTCTTGAGAACTGGAGCTGAAAGGCGCCTCCATCCCTCCCCTGTTTCTGCTCTACTGCTCCTTAATTTACCCACTGAAACTTTTTAGCTGTTTGCTGCAGTATCTATCTCCATAATTTAGTTTTTTTCCTCTTGATACTTGGGATCCAACACAGAGGCTCATTCCTGGGAGGCGTGTGCTCTACCGCTGACTACATTCCCTGCTTCTGTCACAGCATTTTAAAATTGTGTTGACTTTTTCTCTTTCTAGGAAACCATTTTGGCATTGTCAACTCAGTAGAACCCACCGCAGTAGAAGGCAATGTAGAAGTAGAAGAGAAAAACCACAGAACTTTTTCTCTATTGTTCATTTCCGCCCCTCTTCCGCATTGGAGGTCTTCTTCCATGTCACTCCTTGGCCCTTTTGTTCATTTTACTTAATTTGATCTGGGGACCACACCCAGCAGTGCTCATGGTTTACTCCTGGCTCTGCTCAGAGGGATCACTCTGGGTGGGGTTCAGGCGACCATATGTTGAACCTGGGTTGGCGGTGTTTAAGACAAACCCCCTTACCCTCTCCACTATCTCTCCAGCCTTGTGTTTATTTAAAAGATGGGATTGAAGCTAGTTGGAAACTGTGGGTCTGAGAGGGGGTGTGATGATGGCTAACTGTCAGTATCTCAGAGCCTTCTCACCAAACTAGAGCCATTTGTATTCTTCCAATATCCACATTAATAGGTGTGAGCATTGAAGCAGTGTTCCCCATCCATAGGCTGTAAATACCTGTCTTTATTCTCTACCTGCGTTCAACTTGAGGACAGGTACGAGCAATAAAAAAAATAACCTTTCCTATTCCTAGTTGATGGTAAAATACAAACACACACATGTGCACACACACACACACACACATGCATTCACATACACTCATTCACACACACATACTTCCTTTTAAATTTTCTTTCAAGAATTTCCTCCATTAATCATTAAGATTGAGAATCTCATATTTCACATGAAAGGGTTTCAATAGATTTTAATTTTTTCTTTTATTGACATTCATATTGTTTCTTTTTGCTTTGGGTGGGGATTTGAGGGGATTGGACCTCACCAAGCAGTGTTTAAGGGTTACTCTTGGCTCTGCTCAGAAGTGGCTCCTGGGAATACTAGGGCCCAAGTACCATATGACAGACAATATGTGATTCCAGAGGCTTGGGTGGGGGTCGGCTGCTGGCAAGGCAAGAGGCTTACCCCCCATCCTATCTCTCCAGGCTCCCCTGTTGTTCCTTTCCCCCCAAAATATGATTGTTTCTAGAGAATATTTACTTTGTGCTTTTTTTTTTCTACACAGGTTACATTTAGTATGCTGGAAATTTACAATGAACAGGTAAAGGCGGTTTTATTTTCTGACAAATCTGGTGACATTTCCAGTTCAATAAACATCAGAGCAACCTCACTCCAATCCTACAGCTAAAGTTAATATTGTTTAACCCAGTATTGACTCCCTACCTGGGCCTGCTTATTTTTCAGTGGATCCAGCTCATTTTATGTCCCTTTTCTCACACAATGCTTCAGCTTCACAGACATGCCTTTCTCCCCGACGCCTGTCCGTACTCTGCCTGCAGCCTCATTTCCCTTTCTCTACCCTTAAACCAATAAAGGAGCCAGAGAGGGCTGGAGCGATAGTACAGTGGGTAGGGCGTTTGCCTTGCAGGGGCTGACCTGGGTTGGATTCCCAGCATCCCATATGGTCCCCCAGCACCACCAGGAGGAATTCCTGAGTGCATGAGCCAGGAGTAACCCCTGTGCATTGCCGGGTGTGACCCAAAAAGCAAAAGCAAAAAAAAAAAGGGGGGGGGGAGCTGGAGAGATGGTTCCAAAAGGCTGGAGTGTATATGCTTTGCATGTAGGAGGACTAGCCTTGATTCCCAGCACTGTGTGGTCCCTGAATGTGCTAGGAGAGATCTCCAAGCACTGAGCTGTGAGTAACCACTGAGCACTGCCATGTGTGATCCAAACACCAAAAATAATAAAGAAAAATGAAACTATTTCAATGTCAAGATCCAGCCCAAATGTTAGCACACTGGACATCCTGAGGCAGCTGACTCCAGTCATCTGGCATGGCAGGGGGATTGGTGAACTGTTCTCAAGTGTCACATAGTAGATCTTCCAGACTAGAGCCATAGCTTTAGTCCCAACTGCTCAGTTCTGCCCTTGCTGCCAGAAACAGCAGTAGGTGCTATATTGGCAAACTGGACTTGCTTATAAAGACAATTGAACTTCACATACACATTTCAAAACTTAACCTGTCTAATCTTCCTATGGAAAAACTGTTTTTCTTATAGTTTTTTTAAGGGGCTTGAAGATGTGAAAACATTTTTAAAATTTACGTATGGGGGAGGGGTCACACTGGTGCTGCTCAGGGCTTATTCTTTGCTGGTTCTGTGCTCTACCGGAATCACTCCTGGTAGGCTCAGAGTTCTGGGGTGCTAGGGATCGAACCTGGGTCAGCGCCATGGAAGGCAAATGCTGTACCCACTGTCCTATTGTTCTGGCCCCAAAATGTGAAAATATTCTTACTTTGATCATTGTACCTACACAGAAGATAGGCTGAACCAACCACAGACACAGTGGCCACTTCCTAGAGCACTTTGTTCTCAACTGTCTCAGAGAGCAGCTGTGGGGCTCTGGAAAATCAATCACAGCTCGATTTACTCATTTGTATAGCACTGTGAAGTACTGTCGTCCCGTTGTTCATCGATTTACTCAAGCAGTCACCAGTAACGTTTCCATTGTGAGACTTGTTGTTACTGTTTTTGGCATATCGAATATGCCACGGGTAGCTTGCCAGGCTCTCCAAGAGGGACGGAGGAATCAAACCCAGGTCGGCCGCATGCAAGGCAAATGCCTTACCCGCTGTGCTCTCGCTCCAGTCCATTTGTATAGCATTTATTATTATTATTACTCCTATTATTATTTTGTTTTATTTTGTTTGGAAGCCATATCTCACTATACTAAGAGATTATTCTTGAATCTACACTCAGAGCTCACTACATGTGGTGAGCTTGGGGAACCATACAGCGTACCAGGATTTGAACCTGGGTAAGCTGCCTACGACGCAGGCGCCTTACATGCTGTACTATCATTTTAGCCCCACGTAAAACATTCGAAATAATATGAAGATATTTTTGTCTGTTCATTTTTTTCTGAGGGTGTGGGGGGTCATATTTCACAGTGCTCAGGGGCTACTCCCATCTTTGTTCTCAAGGGTCGCTCCCAGCAATGCCCAGAGGACCCTGCAGTGTGGAGATTGAACCAGAGTCAGCCTCATGTAAGGCAAGTGTCTTAACTCCTGTAATATTTCTCTAGCCCCAAGGTATATTCAATTTTTAATTCTGATTTTTTAAAAATTCTGTCTAGCTGATAATAGATAGTAAGCATTCTTTCATTCTGCCCTTGTCCTTAGCACTTAGTATATTCAATTGCTGAATGAATTCATTGACAGAGGTACTCTATGGAATTACAAGCTTCTTATGAGCATAGACAATATGCTAATAGTGGGAGATTTTTAAATTTGTTTTGGGACCCACACCCAGTGGTGTTCAGGTCTTACTACTAGCTCTGTGTTCAGGGGTCACTCCAGCTGTGTTCAGGGATCGCTCCAGAGGAGCCAGGGATCAAAGCAGGTCAGCTGATAGAAGGCAAGTGTGTTACCCACTGTACTCTCTCCGGCCCCCCAATGTAGCCCTATCTAAAATCTTACACTGATTACTATTAGTAAATCAATCATTATCATCATCATCATCATCATCATCATCATCATCCCATTGATCCTTTAATTTCTCAAGCAGTCTCAGTAACGTCTCCATTTGTCCTAGCCCTGAGATTTTAGAAGCCTCTCTTTATTTGTCCTTTCCAATGGTGCTACATTTGAGGCTCTTTCAGGGTCAGGAGAATGAAATCCATCATTGTTACTGGTTTTGGCATATGAATACACCATGTGGAATTTGTGAGGCTCTCCCATGTGGGCAGGAAACTCTTGGTAGCTTGCCAGGTTCTCCCAGAGGGTGAACTAGGCTATCAGATGTCGCTTCCGGGAGCTTAGTTTTATAGTCTCTGGATGTTGGCCATTGGTGGAATTACAAGGCGCTGGGGGAAGTTCCTGAATGTGACCGCCTAGCTACTGGAAAATGGGGAATCTGGGTGGGAGATGCCCAGTCCCGATCTGAGCAGGCTTGGAGGTCTCAGCCCCAGGTCCCACACACCTGGGTTCCTCTACTGGTTCCTTCATGCATGAGGCTAGTAAATAAATATTAATAAATAAATTCATTCATTTATTCATTTATTCATTATTCTTATTAATGAATAAATATTACTGAATATTGTACATCATTCTGTATTTTCCTCTGTATACTGTTTTGTTGTCTGCTCCATGAGTCATTGGTTACTTTGACAGTGGTGGTTGATTTAAATGGTTTATAATATTCAGGTCTCTGGTTAAATTTCTGTTTCTCTCTAGTTGATGAACTTGAAAGAGAAATTGGCTCATTTCTTTTATAGAATAACTTTTTGCTTTCTAAATTTTATTTTATATTATAAAGTTGTTCACAATAATTCATTACATTTAATATTTGAACAACAATCTCACCACCATTGCACCTTCCCACCACCATATTTTTAATTGATATATTTTATTTTAAAACTTTTTTATTTTATGAAGTAGTTCACAATGTTTGATTACATTTAGTATTTAAACACCAATCCCACCCTCATTACATTTTCTTTCTTTTTTTTAATTTTTTTTTAATTTTATTGAATTACCATGTGGAGGGTTACATAGTTCTCAGGATTATGTCAGTTATGCAATACTCAAACACCCTTCCCTTCACCAGTGCCCCTATTCCATCACCAACCACCCCATTATACCTCCCGCCCCCTCCCACCCCCCCCGTCCCCGCCCTTGTAAGTGATAAGTTTCACTTCGTTTACGCTTTATCTTGGTTACATTCTATGTTTCAACACATAACTCGCTGTTGTTGCTGGGGTTTCCCCCAAAAAAGAAAAAGACAGTCCTATTGTCAAGGAATCATTTGATAGTTCTCCATTGCTGAGAATGTAGAGATATTAAGTCCCGCTGTTTGTTACATAACTTTTCTATTTTTTTCCCCCTCGTCCCGCACCACCGGGTTCGCGCCTGTTTAGTATTCACCACGCTACCTGACAAAGGGAAAAAAAAAAAACAAAAAAGATGGTTATTTCCTGTCATCAGCCAGCATGGGGCTCTGGCTTAGTTGATAGTCTGGTAGAAAGTCTGCAGTTTCTGGAACCAAAAGTAGTGCGCTGGTATCGGCCCCAGCTCAAGATTCCACCAGCGTCCTGCTGTTCCATGTACATAATACTTTATTCCCTTGTATCCCATTCCCATGCCACCAAGTCCATGTCAACTTAATGGACATCATACGATGGTTGACGCCACGCCGCATTTCTTCCCGAGAAAGAAGGATATTTCTTCTCAGCTGGCGTGGGTATATGGCTTAGTTCAATCTAGAGAGATGGCTACCACTTTGGTTGCCTTCAATATTTCAACAAAAAACTTACTATTCTTGTTAGGGTTTCCCACCAAAGTCCGACCCGTTAAAAAGGAACCATTTCATATTGCTGATGATTAGATGACATTAGGTTGTGCAGCCGCGGCAGCGGCCACGCGGTTTTGGGTTTCTGTATAAAGTCCAGGGAAAATTCTGCCTAAAATTCTATCGCTACAATCTTTTACCCTTTTAAGGTGCTCATAAGATGGGAAAACCTAGAGAAATACCGGGCCCCCGCAGGGGCGGCCTGGCGGAAACGCTCAGTTCACATACTGCAAGTTGTTCAGTGGGCTGCTGGTGTCCAAAGCAGCTCCCTTGTCCTCCTCGGTCATACTGGAGCGGCGGGCGCGGCGAAGTGGGCCCTCATTACGTTTTCCTACCACCATATTTCAGGTGTTTCAATCCCGAATCCCAATCCCTGCCCCAAAGCAGAACCGAAATAATATATTTCCCTCTAAGGTTGGTTGCCTCCTACTTTGAATCCCATCAAATGTGATGCAGTGCTCTTGGAGCATGGGTAGGGTGTGTCCTATGAAGTATCTGCAGCCACGTGGTCCAGGAAAAGGTTCACTCATGGGTGAGGCTCAGCTGTGAGCATGGCAGCAGTTGAGTTCTGAAGGTTTTCAGCTGTTAGGACTGGGTCCCTTGGGGCAGGGAGGGGTCTCACCTGTCCCCCTCTCAGGTGCCCCAAGCCCACCATCATATTTAGAATGTTTCTACTCCAAATCCCAAATCATGTTCTCCAAAACTTGGCACATCAGTAGTGTAAAATATGAGAGTTCGCACAGTTGCTAATGTTGCTAATGCACTCCAGGCATATAAAATTTAGAATATAGCAGATTCGCTCATGAGTGGGATCTTCCGAGTGTTTCATTTCTGTGTCTCTGGATCATGGCCATTGATGAGATTATATGGCATCAGAGGCAATTTGTGGGTATGACTGCCAATCTACTGGAAAACTTGGGAGGTGTGGAGGAGGAAGCCCATTCCCTCTCTGCACAAGCTTGGAGATTTAAGTCACGGGTCCTGCATACCTGGGTTTTTCTGCAGGTTGCCTCATGGGTGAGGCTTGTCCAAACCTTTGGAGAGTGGTCTTGAGCATGGCTGTGGGTGGGTTCTGGAGGTTTTTGGCTGCCTGGGCTCTGTTGGGGTAGGGAGGGAAACTCAGCCCGCCCCCGCCTGACACAGGGTCTGGATGTTCTGTGTTGCTCTCCTCTCTTTGAAATTTTGTTTTCTCATCTTTAAAATAAGAATAGTGACTATCCTAAGAACATATTTGTGTCTCATTATATAAATCATTTTTGGGGGGCATCACACCCAGCAGTGCTCAGGGGTTACTCCTGGGTCTGCATTCAGAAATTACTCCTATCGGGGCTGGAGTGATAGCATAGCGGGTAGGGCGTTTGCCTTGCACGCGGCCGACCCGGGTTCAAATCCCAGCATCCCATATGGTCCCCTGAGCACCGCCAGGAGTAATTCCTGAGTGCAGAGCCAGGAGTAACCCCTGTGCATCTCCAGGTGTGACCCAAAAAGCAAATAAATAAATAAATAAATAAAGTCGTCAATAATATTTAAAAAAAAAAAAAAAAGAAATTACTCCTATCAGTGCTGGGGGACCATATGGGATGCTGGGGATCAAACGTGGGTCAGCTGCATGCAAGGCAAATGCTCTGCCCACTATACTATTACTCTGGCCCCTTCATTATTTAAATATTTTGTGTTTTTCCACTGAGTACTTCATAAATTAAAGACAGATTAGACACCTCAAATACTCCAGATGTTATTCTAGACTCTGAAGAGGTTTAGTGGAAGATTTAACACTGACTCAGACAGGGCTTACGGTAGTATATGAATGATGAAAAGAGAAACCAGAGAGGAGGGAGTAACTAAGGGATGTTCGCAAACTAGGATAAATAACTCTCCTGGATGTCTCGGTTAGTTTGTTGAGGCGATGGAGCAGGTGAGGTGCAAATGGGCATCTTAGGCAGCAGGTCTAATTTTAGCAGACCCAAAATACATCCTAGGGTTGGGCATGTAGGGGACCCTTTGTTGCCAAAATTGGATACACAGGTGAGTGCGAGGTGGGGCTGAGTAGAGGATGAAGTTGAGATAAATGGCCAAAATTCAGGGGCATTTTCAGTCAGCAGTGGAGAATTCAGTGAAAGATTTTATGTGGGGAATGTGATCATCAGATGGGATTTCAGATGAGATCTCCACCAGCAACATGTAACTGGATTCAAAAAGTGTGAAAGAGGAACATGTAGGACATTCTCACAATAGTGACAGTAGATGAGTAATGAAGGTCTGCAGCGGGTACCAGCTTGGACCTCCAGAAATTATTGCAGGGATGGTGTGGGGAGGTACCCTGGGCTCTGGCCCTCCTTTTTTCTTTTTTTTTCTTTTTGTTTTTCCCTTTTTTCTTTTAATAAGCTCATTCAGCCATTGATGTCCCTTCCATGGATGACTGTGGAAGTTTTAGAAAAATTTCCTCTAGCTGGGCAGAGAAAGTCTCTACCTGACATCTCCACATCTCTGACACCTGCTGTTCACACTAGCTTCATTTTTTCCCAAGTCCAATCCGTTGGTAATCTTGTCTTGACTCTAGAACTAAAAACCACTGAATACAAAAGCTGGGGAGTTGTCAGAACTGTTAAATTTCTCTCTCTCTCTCTCTCTCTCTCTCTCTCTCTCTCTCTCTTTTCTTCCCTCTCCCTCTTTCCCTCACTCCCTCTCTCCCTTTCTCTCTCTCTCCCTTTCTTTCTCTCTCTATCTCACACACCTATTCCAGATTATAAGCAGAAAATTAGGAATGTAAGATACTTAAAAACTCTCCTGGTTCCAAAGCAAAACCAGGACTGAGAACGTAGGTCTCCTGATTCCCGATTCCCAGCTCTAATCTCTGCACCTCCCACCACAGACCGCCCATGCAGACCCTCTGCCCACCCCTCCCCGCCCCTGAGTGCAGCCCTACTTCACCTTGGAAGAGTAATTTTTGTGAACAAGAGGCAATATGAGCTTCCAACCAAGACTATGATCTAGGTATGATACCACCCAAATCTCCAATAATAAGATTTAAATATTGACATCCATTCTCTGGTTAGGTCTGGCTGCAGCAAATACTGTTTTGTGGAGTTTTCTTTGGAGATAGGATTCTGGAGGGTACATTTGTGGCAGCACAATTAAATCAAGGCAGACATGTCTCCTTTTTTTTTCTTTTTGGGTCACACATGACAATGTACAGGGGTTATTCCTGGCTCTGCACTCAGGAATTAATCCTAGCGGTGCTCAGGGGACCATATGGGATGCTGAGAATCGAACCTAGGTTCGGCTGCGTTACAAGGCAAACACCCTACCTGCTGTGCTGTCGATCCAGCCCCTTTTTTTCTTTTTTAATTGAATCATCATGAGATAAACAGCTACAAACTTGTTCATAACTGGATTTTATTCATACAATGTTCCAACACCCCTCTCTTCACCAGTGCACATTTCCCACCACCAAACTCCCCAGTTTCCCTCCCACCAAGCATTCCCCTCTCTCCCGCTGGCAGACACTTTCCCCCTCTCTCTTTCTCAATCTCTAGTCTCTCTGTCTCTTTTTCTTTCCTTTGGGGTATTATGGTTCACAAAGCAACAATGAAAGGTTATCATATACCTACTTTCAGCAATCGGTTTTTGTCCATAATGATCATTTCCAACTATCACTGTCTTATTGATCTCTTCTCTATCCTGACTGCACTCAAAGACACACCCATGACTTGTGAAAACTTCCAACAATGGACCAGCCTTCCTGTCCCTTGTTTCTGCTGTCCTTAGTTGTCAATCTCATACCAAGAGACTTATCTTCTTATATTAGCTCTTTGAATGTAACTTTTTTGTTTGGGGGCCACTCCTAGAGCTTAAGCATTGTTTCTGAGCTCCAGTGACACTGTTCTCTAAGCTACTATTCACTGAATTCCTTATTACTCAGCATCAAGAACTATGATAGCATTGACTTCGAGAAAGGTATGAAACCACCCAAAGGAAATCTGGTGGGAGTGCAAGTGCTGTAGGTGCTTGAATATAGTAAAACTAAGGTTGTAGGGGGAAAAATATACTTCTGACTTCATTAATTATGCCAGGTTTGTTTTCTTACTTGCCATTTTTGTATTCCTTAGTTAAATTATGAGAATGTCCATAACCTACAGAAATGGAACATTCAATCATCCCATGTATTGAACATCTAATACATCTAATATTGTAATGAACATCTAATATTGTAGGCACAGATATACCTGTGAGGTAAACAAGAATATCTGCCTTCAAAACATTTGCATGGTTTATTATTTGTTCTATAGGTACGAGATTTGCTGTCTAGGACCAAGAAACCTGGAGGGTTAAAAGTAAGGGAAGATCAGCATCTGGGTTTTTATGTGGATGGCCTGAAGTCAGTGCCCTGTGAAAACTATGCACAAATTGAAAGGCTGATGGAACAAGGAGCAAGAATAAGGACTACAGCTACCACCAATATGAATGCCAGCAGCAGTCGCTCTCATATGGTTTTTACCATTCGGTTCAAGCAGGTGAGACTGGAATGAAGGTCACTGATCCACGCTCCCATCAAGGGGAGTCTATAGGTAGGGCTCCAGGCAATGCAGTAGGTTGGTGAGTATTATGGAATTCCTTATGGTTCGACATGTGAATTAACCACAGGGTAAGAAACAAGAAAAAGCATGGCATTTGCTCTTTCTCAGCCCCCACTGCATCTATGCTCCATGCAGTCTAGGTGAGTCAGTAGCTAATCATGGAGCAGGAGCAAGGTATACCTGATCCCAGAAGAAACCATGGAGCTGCTTTCCCCAAAGTAAATTCCATGCTGTGAGGGGCAAATTCTGAGCCTAATTTGATTCAAAAGCAAACTGTGAAGATGGAAGAATGGGTCCACGATCTATGATAATGCCCACTTGTCAGGCCTGTGAGCCTTGGGGACAACAGGTGCTGAAGTACTTTTCCCATACTAGGAAGGGAGAAGACAAAGTCTTTGAAATCAGGTGATCCCCAAGTAAAATGTGGTCGGAGGTCATGTGGGAGGGGGGGGGAAAGGGTGGCGCATGCTGAATGTAGACTAGAGACTGAACACAATGGCCACTCAACACCTTTATTGCAAACCACAACACCTAATCAGAGAGAGAGAACAAAAGGGAATACCCTGCCATAGTGGCAGTGTGGGGTGGGGGGAGACGGGACTGGGGAGTGGGAGGGATGCTGGGTTTACTGGTGGTGGACTGGATGGGTTCTCGAACTTTGTATGGGGGAAACATGAGCACAAAAATGTATAAATCTGTAACTGTACCCTCACAGTGATTCACTAATAAAAAAAATAAATTTAAAAAGAAATGAAAAGAAAAAAGAAATCAGGTGATCCGTGCAACTCCTCGCTAACTGGAATCTTTTATTCCACAATTTCTTCTTCAATACTCCTCGTAGTATCATCAGATCATCATCAGAAGATGATCTTTGGCATTACTACTGTCACTCGGAAATGGTTATTGACTAAGCCTTGATAAAAATTTACAGTTGGCTTCTATTTTTCCCCTTTTGTCCCCAAAGAACTAGAAATGAAATAATAATAAATGAAGATTTTCCTGCTCTAAGCAAGAACAGTGGGAAAAACTGAAGTAGACCCATACCCAGCTTTAAAACTTTGGGAAATAGTTATTCTTCTCTCTATAAATTGAGAAAATAGCCCTCAGGTATGTTGGAAAGCTCAAATAAGATACTGCATTTGAAAGAAGTTAGTCAACTTTATGGTTTTCACTTTTTATCATGTTAGTAAAATCCACACAATTTATATTTAGTTTGCCCTGCTAATTGTTTAACTTGATATTTTAGAGGCAAGAGGAAAAATTAGTGGAAAAAAATTAGTGAGAAAATTTAGAATCATTTACCTATTGTGTGAATATTCATTCAGTCAGAAGTGCTGAGACAAGAAACGAGAGAGAAATTATTTTTCACGGAGGGCCCGGGTTCGCTCAGATCCTGTGACAAAAGGTAGAGCATCTAATAAAAACATCTCCTTTTATTACCATCCTACCGTACATACGTCTAAAGGGCTCAATACAGTGACTTCATCAGGAAGAACACTGAGGCAGTAAGGCATACATTGTTTCCTTATGTCTGCAAGTCAGTGACTTTCTGCCTCTGGAAAGAAATACAAAGCTGAAAGCTTTCCTGGGCTACAAGCACCTGGGGTTTGCCAGTCAAAGACAGGCCGGGCAAGCACCTCAGACCTGTGAGAAGAGGAAGACTGACTCTTTCGGTATACTGAAATTTATGTTATTTACTGAAGGCAGCTTAAAGAAAGAGATGTTCAGCCTCATCTGAACCAGTCAGGACACACGAGTAATCTCGCTCGCCCATTTTCATGGGTGTCGTGTTCCTCCATTTGTGGGACAGTCTACACAGGCTCATTCTGACGGCCTAGTCTGGCCCCAACACTTATCTTTCCTTTTATTTGGCTTGGGAGCTACACCTAGTGGTGCTTAGGGGGCTACATCTGCTCTTTGCTCAGGAGTGACCCCTGCCTGGGATGCCAGAGATGCTAACCACATTCCCAAAGTACAAATCCCTAACCCTGGACTATCTTTCTCAGCCCCTGTGTTAGGAGATTTAGCAACAGAATCTGTTTGTTGGTATCAAGAATAATATTACTCTGCCAGGCATGATTTGTTCATTCTATCTTTTTATCTCACAATATCCCAATAATGTTGCTATCGCTGTTTTATTTGCTCAGAATCAGTAGCCAGTCACGGAATCTGTAATTAATATCTCTGTTGCTTTTACTCCATAGCTACATCAGCCTGGAGAGCTATTTTGCAGATATCTCACTATCTTAATTTTTTATAGTTTTCAAAACATTTATTTTTATTTTGTTTTATAAATTTATTAATTCATCTGTTTAATAACAAACATTCAATATTCCAACACCAAGCCCAGTACTATTGCACCTTCCCACCACCATTATTTCAAATTTTCCCAGCCACCCCTAAGTCTGCCCTTATAACAGGCCCTTAATAATTTATTTTATATTGCTTGTTATAAATAATTTGCTGATAGGATGATCAAAAAAAATTTCCTTAGAAGAAAGTTAGTGAAGATTGTTGTATCTCACGATGGGGCTGTTAAGTCCTTATATTAGAGACTACTAAGATGTTGTTGCCGATTAAGCCTTCTGTGTTTATGTTTTGTTAATCAGACTGGTTGCCTTTTACATTACATCCCATCCAACCTGGTGTGCTACTCCTGGTTTACGGGTGTTGTAGAGTTTGAGATGTCACACGGCTGCAAATGCAGTTCTGCACTCCATGAAATTCAACATTTTTGATGGGGTGATACAACAATGGAGTTAAATTTTAAACTGGGTGGTGGCTTTGGGGCCTGTGTCTGACAGCCAGGGCTTCTAGAAGTACAGGGAGTTGTGGGGGAGGTAACCCACCCCTGACTATGAAAACCTAGAGATTTTAGTCACAAAACCCACATACCTGAGTTTTTCAACAGATTAATTTCTGGATGAGGCTCATCTGAACAGTAAAGTTTAGCCAGAACCATGGTGGTGATTGTGGAATTTGGAGGTTTTCAGCTGCTGGGGCTCTGTTTGAGCAGGCACTGGGCTCATCTGCCCAAGCCCTCTAGGGTGCCCTGGATGACTCAGCTTTGCACAGGGCCAGGAGAAATTCCCCCAACTATATTAATTTTTAGAAGCTTATTGGTCAGGGCTGGAGCAATAGCACAGCAAGTAGGGCATTTGCCAGGCACGCGGTCAACCCAGGTTCGATTCCCAGCATCCCATATGGTCCCCCAGCACCGCCAGGAATGATTCCTGAGTGTATGAGCCAGGAGTAACCCCTGTGCAAGGCTGGGTGGTCCTAAAAGAAAAAAACAGCTTATTGGTCATAGTAATAACTATTGACTGGACAGTAATCGGAAAATAGTTTTGTAGAACCAAGAAAGGGCAATTAAAACCGAGGAGCCTGGTAATGGCTTCTTGTGAAATGTCTTTGTATAGAGAACAGCCTCTTAACTCATAAATTTTATATCTTTTACATGCATGAAGTGAAATTAAAAGAAAAATTTCAAAATGTAAACTAGAGGTCAGAGGAGGTACAGAGGTTAAGGTACTTGCCTTGCTTGCGGCCAACCCCGGTCCATGCCCTGCACTACATGGGGTCCTCTGAGCACTGCCAGAGTGATCCATGAGTGAAGAGCCAGAGGGTAGCCCTGACCACAGCCAGATTCAAACAAACAAAATTGTAAACTAGACCGACTTCATGCATAGCTTGCCTCCGCTCTAACTGTGTCCTCTGGTGCTTCTCTACAGGTCTTCCTGGACAGAGGTCTCACCAAGCAATCCAGTATCAATCTGGTGGATTTAGCAGGAAGTGAAAGGCAGAAATCTTCAGGATCTGAAGGAGACAGGCTGAGGGAAGGGTCACGAGTTAACTTAAGCTTAACCAATTTAGGAAATGTTATCAGGTAAATAATAATCAATGGATAGGGATTTGCACCATAAAAATAATGTCAGGTATCAAGAATTAGATTGATCATAACCCTGGGTTTGCTTTCTGTGATCATGGCTTCATGACTGCTCTCACTATATATTTTTTAAGCTAATTAATTGGTTTTTGTAATCAACTTTTAATTAAAGTATCTTGATTTACAGTAATATCAGCATGGTTACTTTGGACATACAGTGTTATGCTCCTTGCTCACCACCAGAATGCTGATAGCTCTATACCACTGACTCTAGGTCCTTCTCCTACAACACTCTCTCTTGGCAGCCTCAGTTCTCAGTTCTGCTGGCAGAATCTCAAGGTTTGTTGCCGCTGGTCATTGTTCTATTCCCTTGATTGGTTTCTTTATACTCTACATATGAACAAGATATCCACACACATAAAGAAATTTGCCTTTTTTCTTGTGACTCACTTCACTTAGCATGACACCTTTCATTTTCATTCATATTAAAGTGAATTACATGATTTTATCTTTTCTCATGCAGAAAAAGATTCTATTCTATTTATTCTATGATTTCTTTATCCACTGATCTGTCATTGGGCACTTGGGTTGTAACTACATCTATTGTAAACAGTGTTGAAACAAACATGGGTGTAGATATATGCTTATGAATTCATGTTTTTATGTTATTGTGCTAGATACCTAGAAATGGAATTGCTGCTGATATGAGAGTTCAATTTTGGTCAGAGAGGTCTTCAAACTGTTCTCATAGTCTGAACTCAACAGTCCCACCAACAGTGAAAGAGGACAGCCCCTTTTTCGAACACCAGCACTTATTGTTTCTGGATTTTTTTTATATAGGCCACTCTCTGGTGTGAGGAGACATCTCATTGTCATTTTGATTTGTCTTTCCCTGATAATAAGAGAGATGAACACTTTTACACTGCCCGTTGGCCATCTGTATGTCATCTTTGAGCAAGTGTTTAGCAACTCTGCATTTTGTTTTCATCTTTTGTTATGAACTTTTTTGTTATGTACTTTATGGGTACTTTCCATATCTTTCATATGAGTCCCTTGTCAGATGCATGATGTGCAAATATTTTCTTCCATTCAATCTTTTGATTTCAGACATTGTATCTTTCACTGTACAGATTTTTTTTTTTTTTGGCTTTTTGGGTCATACCCAGCGATTCTCAGGGGTTACTCCTGGCTCTATATTCAGGAATTACTTTTGGCAGTGCTCAGGGACCATATGGGATACCGAATTGAATTTGACTTGGCAACATGCAAGACAAACACCCTACCCACTGTACTATTCCTCTGGTCCCAAGTACAGAAATTTTTTAGTCTAATGTAGTCCCATTTATTTATTTCTGCCTTTATTTCTTTTGCCATGCAATTTTCCCATTGAAGACTCCTTCGAGGTCAATATCGAAGTGTTCTTTTCAGTTCCTTTGAATTAATGTTTGTGTATAGTATGAGATAGAAGTATGCTTTTTTTTTTTTTTTTGCTTTTTGGGTCACATCCAGTGACGCTCAGGGGTTACTCCTGGCTTTGCACTCAGGAATTACTCCTGGCAGTGCTTGGGGGACCATATGGGATGCCGGGGATTGAACCCGGGTCGGCCGCATGCAAGGCAAACGCCCTACCCGCTGTGCTATCGCTCCGGCCCCCATGCTTTATTTTTTTAACTAAGAGTAATAAGTTTCTCCAGCACCATTTGTTGAAAAGACTTCCCTTGTTCCACTTCATGCATCTACCACTTTGTTGAGAAGAACCGAAATCCACTCCTCAGATCTGTTAGCCCCCCTCTCCCCAGATCACAGCCCTCCTCCACACAAAGAGCAGAGCAGCACACAGACTGTAGGATTTCCCTACAGCTTTCCAGGGATAGTGCCTTGACTTGATACTTGTGGAGGGTTTCCCTGCCTCTACCACAGTGTTAGGGCATTGGTTTCTAGAAGTGGGCCAGAGCCCATGTGACTGCTTCTTTTGCTCTGGCATCTTTCCATGCAGAAAGTGATTTCAACGATTGGGGTTTATTTAGCTTCACCTCCAGGTGATGGGGTCCAAGAAAGGATTTGGAGTGTGATACTGACATCCCCAGAGAGCCAAGTTTCCTCTTGATACATCCATTTAATTTGCTGGTCTGTGTTTTCTTTTGCATTCAGTGCTCTGGCAGATGCAGCCATTGGGAAGAGAGTCTTACACATCCCCTACAGAGACTCTGTTCTCACCAAACTGCTCCAGTCGGCTCTGGGGGGAAACAGCAGAACCACCTTGGTAAGTGTCTTCCTTACCATAGTTTAGGCTGACACAGTTATTGCCCTGGCTGTTATTTTAAAGTATTCTCAGGGCCGGAGAGATAGCAGAGTGGTAAGGCACCTGCCTTGCATGCAACTAAGCCCATTTCATCCCCAGCACCTCATATGGTCGCCTGAATACAACAGGGGGTCACTCACTCCTGAACACAGAGCCATAAATAGCCCCTGAGTACTGAAATAGCAATTTAAAACTTTAAAGCAAAATTATTCTCAGTACTAAGAATTTTGATCCCTCATAGACCTTCACTAAATATAGCCCTAATGTGTGCCCATGGCCCCGCCCCACCATAAACGCAAATGCATTCTCTCTGTACTCTGATGTATCACTTGGCAGCTACAAAGCACATTCTTATTGCACACATATCATCTTATAACTCCTGAAACTCATTATAGTACAGTGTTTAGGTGAAGATAGTATATTGTTCACTTAAAATTATTATTTTCTATAGTTTTTAGATTCTCTATAAGAAAACTGTTGTTTTATCATAAAAAATGAATACAATTCGAGAAACAAATATCACAGTGTCATGTAATAATATTCTCAGCCAGCAGTCATTTCATGAAAAATTAGAAATGATGGGGCCAGAGGCATTCGCCTTGCATACAGCCAATTTTAGTTCTATCTCTGGCACCACATATGGTCCCCCAAGCCCTGCCAAGAATGATCCCTGAGTGCAGCATCAGAAGTAATCTCTGGGCACTGTCAGCTGTGGCCCCCAACAAAAGCAAACAAACAAAATAGCAGTGAATGTGACTGTGTCAGATATAAGGAAGTCAGTCCATCTAGAAAGTAGTCAAACATTGCCAGCTGAGCAACAATGCCAGGCCCTCTATCCTGGGTGTGGGACCTAGGCAGGCAGTTACAGCGTCAGGTGAAGAAAAGAGCAAATCAGAAAACTCTGCCACCAGCTCCGAGCTGACCTCCAGGCTGCTATCCCCATTAGGAGAAAAATGTTCCCTGTTGGATCAGGCCCTAGGCCTCTCTCCAGATCTACAGTCAAATACAGCCTTGTTTTCCCTCTAGCTTTTTAAAAGAACCTAACTGAGCAAACACTGCACTTTTGTAAAGTTTTTTCTAGTGTCCAGAACCTTGGATCTCAATGAGACATCCCCCCAGAACTTGGGATAAACAAGATCCTGAGACGCCCCCCTTGAATGTTAGGGCCTGAAATCTCATTGTACAGGTCTGATTTGCTGTGCCAAGTCACCTGGGTGAGAGGCTGACTCCAGGTCTACAGAGAAAGACCCTGCCTGAGTCGTTGCAATACTCATAAAAAATACTGGGTGGGGTAGGCAGTCAGGGAGGGAGGCCACTGAATGGTGTCCGGAGCCAAACACAAGCGTCTGTGATGCTACATCCTAGCTCTAGAGAATCTCCAATTCAGCACAATAATGCGAATACCTCATTTTCTTCATTCCTAGAGTGGAGATTAGAACCATAGCAACTTGAAAAGATGTCTGTGGTGATTAGATGAGTGTGATATAAGCTTTACGAGTTTAACTAAGTTGGGAAGATAACTCTGGGCTGAGTACACACCTTGTATTTGGAGGCTGGTACTCACGGCATGGTCCCCTGAGCACCGCCCAGAGCAACTCCTGAGCACAGACAGTAGTGGCCCCTGAGCACCACCAGTGTGGCCCCCAAACAAATACAAACAAAAATGCTAAACAAGATTTACATGCTGAAAACAAAACAAAGATAAAGCTCAGGGCGTCCAGGTCGTAGATTCAAGTCATTCTTGTAGGCATTCTAGTGTTCGCCTTCAACGACCCTGGTCAGAACATCAACAATTTTATTTTCATTTGAGTTCCAGAGCACTAATTCAAAGTCAGTAAATAGACTTAAAACCACACAAGTGGGGCTGGAGTGATAGCACAGTGGGTAGTCTCACAATTCTGTGGCCGACCTGGGCTCTATTCCCAGCATCCCACATGGTCCCTCAAGCACTGCCAGGAGTTATTCCTGAGTGCAGAGCCAGGAGTTAACCCCTGTGCATCTCTGGGTGTGACCCCAAAAGAAAAAAAAACTACACAAGTGGCTCTACAGTAATGAGCTATTTTATTTAAATAAAATAAAATTTATTTCATTTAAGATAATTTTTTTATTGAATCATTGTGAGATAGACCCTTTCAAAGCTGTTCATGATTAGGTTCCAGATGTACAGTATTCCAATACCCATCTCTCCACCAGTGTACATTTCCCAGCACCAGTGTCCCCAGGTTCCCTCCCATCACTCCCCACCCCCTGGCTGCCTCTCTCTCTCTCTCTCTCTCTCTCTCTCTCTCCACCCTCTCCCCCCTTTTGGGCATTGTGGTTTGAAATACAGATACTGAAAGGTTATTAGGAATATCCCTTTACCTACTTTTAACAGTTCTTGTCCAGCATGATAATTTTCAACTATTATTGAATAATGAGCAATTTTAATTAGTCCAGGTGACTCTCTATTGAACTATGGTGTGTGTGTGTGTGTGTATGTGTGTGTGTTGCTAGGGATCAATACAGCCACTGGGCCAAGGCAAATGGCCCAATGCTGAGTTCCCCCAGCCTTGGCCCTTAACTGTCATTTAGGTCCCCCAGTGAATGTGCCAGATTCTCATCACCGAGGTCAGCAACAAGTCAGGTCCTCCATCTGCCCATTATTATGTGGTGAGCTTTAAAAATTGAGCAGTACTTAAGTGGCAAAATGTTCCATGAATATTAGTTGTATGACAACATCAATAACCGCCTATATAAAAACAAAATTTAGGGCCAGAAAGATAAGACATTGGCCTTGCACACAGCTGACCTGGAGTTCCAGTTTGTGCACTACATACGATCCCCGGGCCTAGCTAGGATTGATCCCTGAGCAGAGAGCCAGGAATAAACCCTGAGCACCATTCAGTACAGCTCCAAAACCAAAGAAGGGGGAGAGGAAAAAGAAGGGGAAGGGGGGAGGGGGGAAGGGGAAATCTGCAAGGAATTTTTTCCTTTTTTTCACAGATTGCAGCCATAAGTCCAGCTGACATCTGCTATGCAGAAACTTTGTCAACATTAAGATATGCTGAAAGGTACATGTATGAATGTGGCTTATCCAGGTGGTTCAAGGCAACCCTGACACACTCTTCCGGTACCTTCTACTAGATGGTGTTTAGGAAGGAGACCAGGAAAAAGCAGAACAAAAACAGGGTGGGAGGAAATAAAATGAAAAAGAGCACTGAGTGGGGAGCTGCAGCTGCTCCCCTCCTGAGCCAGCCTGGCTAAACTCAGGGGTGGAAGGAGGGGGAGCCGCCGGGCACTCGGGGGAGCCGCCCACGCTTAGTTGTCAGTTTCCCTGGGGGTTCCTGCCAAACAGCAATGGCCAGTCATGGATTTCTCCTCCTATCACACGGGGGGTTGGCGGGGGGGGGGGGGGGGGGGGCACTCACACTCTCGGGTCCGAGCATGCTGGTCTCCGCCAGTGCTCTGGGGGCCGCCCCAACTGTGCAGGGTCTCAGTGCGTGTCCGTTTCTGCCCGTGGAAGAGCTAAGAAGGTCCAGAACAAGGCCGTGGTCAACACCTCAGCGCTGAGGAGGGAGCCCAGGACAGACAGCAGCAAGCTTCTGCGAGGGTGCGGGAGCTCCAGAATGGCAGGTAAACTGAGTCAGGAGCAAGCTGGGGGTAAGAGTAGGAGAAGAGGGGACCAGTGGGGGGTCTGAGGCAAGGGGACATCTGAGAGGAGCCGAAGCAGGGGCACCCCCAACCCCCAAGACATTTAATTCTGTCCTTTAATTTTTTTTTTTAAATAACACTACTTTGAGGTATATGTAAAGCTCCAGGCTGTGGTAAGTTGTGAGTTGCAGTGGAGGGCCATGCCTATCTGTGGCCGGAGCTTACTGTGAGGACCATATGGGATGCTGGGGATCAAACCTGGGTCTGCCTCATGCGAGGCAAACACCGCCCCACTGTCCTATTGCTCTGACCCCAGAGGCCTTGGTTTCTGCCCCAACTACTTGACCGCTTTGCATGTGGCCATTTTTTTCCAAATCCAAGGTCCAGTTACGCACTGCCTGAAGACTAATATTAGAGAGACAGGGGTAGGTGTTAGAAAAATTGGTTTCTTTCTTGCTTCATTGTTTCTTTTCTTTCTTTTTCTTTTTTCTCCCTTGGCTTGTTTGGAACCCACACTGGGCTGTGTTTGGGGCTACTCCTGGCTCAGTGCTCAGAGGTCAGGGGCCATTCCTGCTTAGATCCAGCAGTGCCAGGAACCTGACTCTGGGCTCCCGTATGCTTAGACACATGCTTCATCTCTTGAAGCCATTTTCCAGCTCAATAGGTTTCATTCAAGTTGATTCAAGGGCAGACCTGTCCACCCTCTAGCTGGGGCTCAGGCTGGGGGACGAAGGGGTGGCAGTGGGGGAGGAGGCATCCAGTCACAGCCACCCTCATCGCTGGTTTGCTGAAGTCACTGGAGCATGCTGGGCCGTCCTCAGTAAAGCTTAGGACATTTTGCAACGCCCTTGGTGTGGAATGTCAGGTATGTAACCGCCTTGGGGAGACACTGCTTCTGTTCGCCTCCTGTTTATGATTGGCTCCTAGTTTCATAGACAATTCAGAGGAAATTTCCTTAGCAAGGCAAAGCAGAGACCAGGGGGATAGGAGAGGTGGGACCACAAAGGTAGTGCAGCAGGTAGAGCCCTTGTCTTGCTCGATCTCCACCACTGCGCACCACCAGAAGTGACCCCTAAGCACAGAACCAGCAGTGAGCCTTGAGCACTGCCAGGTGTGGTCCATAAGCAGAAAGGAAGGAAAGAGAGGAGGGCAAGGGAGAAGCTTGCGTGTGGAGAGCCAGGTGGAGTCTTTAATTCCTGCTCCCTTACACTCTGACATCCATTCTGCCCATGGCCTCATGCAGTGAAGGGCTGAAGCAAAGGTCAGAAGCTGTTCCCCCTTCTAAGGCAGTGCTGGTGGAGAGACAGTTCACATGCTTTGCATGACGAGGGCCCTGTTTCAATCCCCAGTATTGCCTGGTCCGATTCCCCTGCCCGCATCTCCCCACACCAGGATTGCTGGATGTGGAGTAACTCCCTCCCTTCTGCCTTCCAAAGAGAGAGACAGAGAGAGAGAGAAAGAGAGGGAGGGGGCTCAATCCCAGATGCACATTCCAGTCACCAGACCTCACAGAATCAGTTAAGTCCATCTCTGCAGAGCGTTGCTTCTAAAAGTGCCCGGAAGTACCACACAAAACTGGGAGCCACTGCTGTAAGCTGGGCACTGTGACACAGTGGCCACCAGACTAGTACTCCCTGCCACTCTTCGTAGAAGTCACCACAATGCCTCCTGCACCCAGAAATGCACTTCACTTCCTCAGTCCTGCTCCAGATCCCCTTCCCTGAGGCCAGTGGAGATGGTCCGTGATTATTCTGTCTGTTGTGTTTCTATTGGTTTTCCAGTGGTGGGCAGGGGACCCACGGATCTCCCCCCACAACAATTGTCAGCAAACCAGATTGTTGAATTAAAGCAAGAGCCTGTGGATGCAGAGCTGCTCAGGGCCTGTGGTGCTGAGCATTTCCTGGGCCACCCCAATCGTGTTGGGTCTTCTGGAGCTGTAACTGTCAATGCACAGGGAACCATATGGTACTGGGGACAGAACCAGGGTCTACAGCCCACGAGACTTGTACCTTAGCCTTGTCCTGTCTCTGTAATCCTGGGCCTCATGATTTCAGACCTCTTGCTGAAATGCATCCCTCTCTGCAGAGCAGCCCAGCTGTGTGCCGGCAGATCCAGGGCTGGGCTCTTACACTGACCAGATGTCCTGGGTGCAGCAGCTGGAGCGGGCTCGGCAGGAGTGGCAGCAGCACTGCGTGGCCCTTACCCAGGTGAGCTGCGCTCCCTCACCGCCAGGCCTCAGGCAGGTGGAGAATTGGGGGAGGGCTTTTTCAGTCAGCAAGTGCATGATACATGAACTATGATCTGTGAAATGAAACACGTGATGTACAATAAAGTGATGGACAGAGTCAAGGGACTGAAAGGCCAGGATGAGGGGAAGAAAGTAGAAAAGCTTGGTGAATGTTGGCCAGCCGGGCTGGGGATAGGACACCAGGCTGTTGGTAATTAGACTGTGGGGAGAATGAGAGGAAGAGGAATCACCTCTGGGTGACAGTCACCTCTGTACTCTGTGACCCTAACCTTGGGGAGTGGTGGGAGACCATCAGCTTTCTTATCCTGAAGCCTAAAGTAGATGTGAGCCCCAGCGGTGTGGGGGACCGGAGGCAGCAAAGGGCCCGCTCAGATTAAGGCACAAGGGTTCCAGTGTTACAGGAATCTGACCAAGAACAGACTGGCACTTGGAGAGAGCAGAGAGAGGGCCCGAGTTTATTTATGCATGTGGACTCAACCTGGTTATCGCCAAAAGGGCCAGAACACAGTTCACCCAGAGCTTTTATACGCTAGTTACAAAAGGCATCACTTAACGTATGCAGTGGTTGCTAACATATACAATCAGAAATTAATATGATTTAACTTATGTGCTACACAGACATTTACTAATTGTTTCTAGGGCCCTGTTTCTGTTCAAATAACCTGATTAGACTTGCTCACATGTTTGCTCTTGTCATAACTGTGCAATATATGACCTGTTCCTCTTGACCCGGCTCTTAGATTGGGTCACTCAGAGGTTCTGCTTTTAATTTTTATGCCCAGAAGCATGGGCATAATGGGGTGCTTGTAGCATATGTTGTAATGGGTGTTTGTTTAATCAAGCACACCAAGATAATCCATGGTGTGAGAACAAGGAGGTCTTTATTATACCAACTGATCAGACCAGGGGGTCTAGGCTAGGCAAGCACCTGAGGCATTAGACAAAACTCAGGGATCCAAGAGCCTATTATTTTTTAAATTTTATTCAATCGCCGTGAGATAGTTACAGGCTTTCATGTTTGGATTATAATCACACAATGATCAAACACCCATCCCTCCACCAGTGCACATTCCCCACCAACAATATTCCAGGTATACCCCCCTTTCCCACCATGGCAGACAATATTCCCCATACTCTCTCTCTACATTTCAGCATTATGGCTTGCAACACAGACACTCAAAGGCCATCATGTTTGGTCCATTATCTACTTTTGGCACACATAAGAGCCTATTTTTATAGGGCTTTGCTGTGAACTCATCATTACTTTGCTTCATGCTCAAGCAATGTGGGGGCAAACACACATGGTGGTATCTTATCAGTATGGTTACACAGGGTTTCCTAAAATCAGCTTTCTCTTAGCATGGAATAGGGAAGTTCATCCCAAGTGCAGACAGGGAGGGCATCTTTTTTTTAGAACTTTCCACACAAAGCAAAATTGTTTCTTTAAAGTACATGCTATAATTTATAAAATTTAAAACACGTATTATAAATTTCCATTATAACACATACAGAAACATCCAATATTCTGCATAAGGGAGGTGACTGGGTTTGAGACCTTAAAAATTTGTATTCATTTTTTAAAAATTATATTTTGGATTACATGGTTACAGTTGTGTTTACATTTATATTTTGTATCTTGGGGCCACCCCTGGCTGTGCTCAGGGCTTACTCCTGGCTCTTTGCTCAGGGGACCTTATGTTGTACTGGGAACCAAACTCAGCTTGGCTCTGTGCAAAGCCTTACTTGCTGGATCATCTCTCTGGCCCTACATTCATGGTTTTGATGCAATTACAGCACCTCACCACCATGACACAGGACTGATTGCCCCCAGGAGGGGGCGGGTGCCAAGACTCACCACCACTGTCCTCTAGGCTTCCTCCCCCTTGACCCCTCCCTTGCTGCTTGGTAATCTGAGTCTTTTAATCCAAGGCCAAAGGTCTGCTGTTATTTATTACTCAATACTATCTATTCCCTTGTTTTATCTCTTTCTCTCTTTTTTTGTATGTTGGGGGGGATGGGTGGGTGTTGGGGCCACACATGGTGGTGCTCAGGGCTTACTCCTGGCTTGTGCTCAGGGATCATATGTGGAGTCGGGGATTGAACTCGGGTCAGTTGCATGCAAGGCAAACATCCTACTCACTGTGCTATCACTCCACCACACCCTGTTTTATCTCTGTATACTACAGATGAATGAAATCAACCCAGAACTTGCCCATCTTCTGACTTATTTCGCTTAACACAACACTTTCTGGTTCTCTCAAAAACACAGAAGGAAATGGGAATTTGCAATTTGCATGTCAGCTTAGCCCAGAGCCTGCTCATCTCCTGGGTTTGGCTGGGGGTGAGTGGGGTGTGGTGAGGGGGTAGGGGGAGGGTCTTACACCCTTCTGAGCACTCCAATACAGGATCCAAGTTCAGACCCCACCGGGAGGGCTGTGATTCTCTACCTCTGCATCAGAACTTCACCGCTTAGAAGCTCTCCTTGGCGTGCTGTCTCCGGCCTCTCCCAGCGCAGTCCAGGCCTGATCACAGCTCCCTGGGGAAAGAGAGATGGGGGTTTAGGTCATGGAGAGGTTCGGGCTGGGCCACCTGTAATCAGTGGACACAGGACTGATTGCCCCCAGGAGGGGGCGGGTGCCAGCCTGGGGAATGTGACCCCTGGGGACTCCAGGAGGCAGAGGGAGAGTTGGGAGTAAGACGCTGACGTGAAGCCGACTCTGCAAGGGCAGCTCAGGAGAAGAAAGTCGGAAGCGCAGGTGTTCGGAGCAGCCTGTCCAGAGGGTCACAGGGGCCTGCCAGGACCTCACCCCTGCCCCTGGCTTCCCCTCCTGTGGGACCAAGGGCACTAGAGCAGCTCTGAGGAGGACAGGCTGAGCTTTAGGGTGCTGGTCGTGTGACACCCACTCTCGTGTCTCCCTAGGAGCGGCAGCTGATGCAGACCTGCCCCCACCTCCTCAACGTCAACGAGGACCCACAGCTCACAGGGGTCCTTAAGTACTTCATCCAGGAGGGTACGGCACCCACCCCTGTCTCAGGACCTGCCTGCAGACATGCTTCCTTGTCACTGTTTATCCCTGGGATAAAAATGAACCCCCACGCCTAAGTGTCCGTGCTAACCGTGCCTGACTCCCAGGGGCCGGGAGCACCCTCACTGCTGTGTGATGTCACCGCGTCCTTCTCCAGAACATGTTCTTTCCCGACCCTGAACCCCTTAGACATTCCCTCTCCATCCTTCCTCCCGCAGCTCCTGCATGGCCCTTCTGCTTTCTGGTCTGTGGCTGGCAGTTCTGGGTACCGCGTATAAGTGAAATCAAAAGGGGCTGGAGAAATAACTACAGCTAGTAGTGTGTTTGCCTGGCACACAGCCAACCTGGTTCCATCCCCAGCACCCCATAGGATCCTCTGAGTACAGAGCCAGGAGGTAGGCCCTGAGAACCACTGGGTGTGGCCCAAAAACCAAGCAAAAACTTGTTCAGGGGCTGGAGAGATAGTGCAGTAGATAGGGCGCTTGCCTTGCTCGGGGCAGACCTGGGTTTGATCTGGAGCCTTGTCAGGAGTGATCCCTGCATGCACTGTCAAGAGCAAGCCCTGAGCACTGCTGGCTATAACCCAAAACAAACCAAAAAAATCTTGGGGTGTGTGTGTGTGTGTGTGTGTGTGTGTGTGTGTGTGTGTGTGTTGTGGTAGATTGGTGTGTGCTCAGGGACTATTCCTGGCCCTGTGTTCGGGAGTGACCCCTGCTGGGAAACATACAGAAATCGAAAGGAAGAGGTACATTAACCTCTGTACTATCTCTCCACCCCAGCTGACATTTTGGGTCTGGGTCTTTCCACTTCGCATAGTTCCCAGAGCTCATCCCTGCTGACACATGTGTCAGCATTTCTGCCTGTGTGAGGCTGTTGCTAGAGCCCCCTGCACAATCCCAGGCAGCTGAGGGCTCTGCAGGATGGGGTGGGGAAAAGGAGGTGGGGAAGAAGGGAGCAAGCCTCCAGACAGCCCTAGCTCAGTCATGGCAGATCCTCCCAGAGCAGAACTTGCCCACACCAGGATCCAGTGCACTCTTAAGGCTCAGACTCAACATTTCTTTCCCCCAGGTCCCCATAAAGGAAAATAGAACCTTTAAAAAATTATTATAGTTCTGTTAGGACTGGAGCGATAGCACAGCAGGTAGGGCATTTGCCTTGCACGTGGCCAACCTGGGTTTGATTCCTCCATCCCTTTTGGAGAGCCCAGCAAGCTATTGAGAGTATCTCGCCCACATGGCAGAGCCTAGCAAGCTACCAGTGGTGTATTCGATATGCCAAAAACAGTAACAACAAGTCTCACAATGGAGACGTTACTGGTACCCACTCGAGCAAATCGATGAACAATGGGATGACAGTGCTACAGCGCTACCGTTCTTCTAATGTGTTTACAACAGTGTTGACATTTATGGTCTTGGTGTGCATGGTTACCTAGGAAGGTATTACTTGTGTGTCTGTGTGTATGGAGGGTGGGTGCTTCTGGGCCATGGCTATGTTCATGACCTACCTCTAGCTTGATACTTAGAGACGACTCCTGGAGGGGCTTGGGAAACCACATGTGGCACTTGGGATGGAATCTGGGTCAGCTGCATGCAAGGCAAGTGCCCTACCTGCTATACTGTCTCTCCAGCCTTAGGAAGGCTGAACTTTTTAAAAGTTAGAAATCATACCAACTAAAGGTTGGCAGTAGCTGTTCTTCAAACTCTTGAACACGTATGTCACTTATCTCTACGTCTCTTTGATTGAATTTATGCACGTTGGAGAAGTCTATGCTCTCTCTTGAACATGTTTGCTCTCTTTCCCCTCGTGTCTTTCTAAATAAGTTCCGTTCAATAAAAACCAGCTTGCTTAACCAATTAAATTAAGGCAGGCAGTAAAACAACTCCAGTAAGGTGCATCAAAGCATCATTTAGATGGGACATTTGGGGTGGGCTCCCATCACCTGGTCTTTCCAGAGAGGTGGTGACCTTCCTAGGTCTGATGTCTGGATATTGATTAGGATATTGATTCAATATTGAACACTTTTTTGTTGTTGTTGTTTTTGTGTACAAAAGCCACTTCAACTTGTATTTAATGTCACTTCTGGCAGTTCTTGGGGGGTGTTCAGTGCTGAGGTTCATACCTGGGCCTCCAACATGCAAAGCATATGGTTCTGAACAATTTTTTTTTTGCTTTTTGGGTCATACCCGGTGATGCACAGGGATTATTCCTGGCTCTTCACTCAGGAATTACTCCTGGCGATGCTTGGGGGACCATATGAGATGCTGGGAATAGAACCCGGGTTGGCCACGTGCAAGGCAAATGCCCTACCTGCTGTGCTATCACTCCAGCCCAGTTCTGAACAATTTTGAAACCAGATTAACCCAATTTTTTTTTCAGGTACATGTGATGCTGGGCAGGCTGCTTCAAATGCCATTACTCTTCATGGTTTGGGGTAAGTTAAATTTGAACCAGCTGCTTGGCATTTCTCAAATGCCCAAAGCCAGAGCACAGGGGTTATGACAGGGAGGTGGGGGGATGGTGCTAATGGAGGCAGCTGCGCCTTGCTCTTTCAGCCTCCAGGTCCCATCTCTGGGTTCTTCCTGGAGGTTCATCTCATCTCCCTTCTACCCCCACTTCCTGGGGAGATCTGGAGTCCCACACACTCAGATCTGTACATACGCTGAGACTATATAACCTTTCCCTCAGGATCTCTAGGCCCCAGTCAAACATATATGTGGGTGGACTGTCTCCATATCCAGAATATGCCATAGCTTCCAGAAAGTCAAAGAATATGGCAGAACCATCAATAAGTCAGTCATTGTTAAAGAAACTCTGGTACATCTACACAATGGAATACTACGTGTCAGAAAACATGAAGTCATGAAATTTGCATATAAATAGATCTACATGGAAAGTATCATGCTGAGTGAAATGAGTCAGAAAGAAAGAGACAGACATAGAAAGATTGCACTCATATGTGGAATATAAACTAGCTGAAAGGCAAAAGCTTACAATGATGCAATTTCTGGCAGATATTTCTTTGGACTTAGTTACTTAAATACTAAAATACAGAAATCCAAAACCGTGCGGCCACTAGTGTGGCCACTCGACCTCATATCTCTTCATTCTCAGCAATGGAAAACAAATTATCAAATGCTTCCTTTTCAGCAGGTCCGACTTTAGGGGGGAGAAACTCCAAACAATAATAATGAGTTTTTTGTTGAAATATTGAATGTAATCAAAGTAAAGTGAAAGTAAAGTGAAATTTATCCATCCATAGCATTCCAAGTGGTCCCCCAAGCACGCCCCAGAAATATTTCCTAAGTGCAGAGACAGGTGTAACCCCTAGGCATTGCTGGATGTGCCCACCCGCCACATAAAACCAAATCAAAAAGAAAAAAAAAGAGAAAAGAGAAAGAACAACCAGACTTTTCACTAATTCCCAATATAGTTGGTCACTGAGAAAAGCTCTTGTCATTTCCTTTAGAATTTCTGAGAAGCATGCTTCCTTCACAAACAAGGATGGGAAGGTGACAGTTGCCCCACACAACAACTGTAAGGTTGTTGTTAATGGGGTCCCCATCACAACCAAGACCAAGCTGCAGCACCTGGTAATCTTTCCTGCTGGCCCTCGGGCTTTCCTGAATGGGGGGTTGGGGGGAGGAAGGAGAGAAAACTGGCCAGGACAGGGGCCAACCACCTCCTGTTCCTGTTCCACGGGCTCAGTGACACAGTTATCCTATGTATGTGGGAAAGTTTCTTTCTGCCTCTGGATCTCATCTATAAGGTGGTCACTTGATTTGCATATGCCAGAACCCACATCACATGCACTGTGTAGTCCCCCAAAGACCCATTGTTTTGTCATGGTTCCGTGTGGGATTTTCTTGGTCTCTGCTGGACCAAAGGTGATAGTTCAGGGCAGTGCCAAAGCGATGTGTCAAAGTGATGATGTATCTGCACCTCGTTTCCTTGTACCCCGGGTGTGGCCCTGGAGTTACCCCCAACCCCAACCAGCACCACCGGTGTGGTCCTAGGGCACCTCAGGAGCCAGCAGAGCCCCAGCACTGAACCTCGTGGCCAGCTAGATGAGAATTTCTGGGCATTTCCCTACCCCCCTGAGTACTGCTTGAGATTCTCCCCTGACCACCCCCACCGAAAAGGAAACAGAGAGGTGAGCTACAATGCTAATCCTCACACTGTATTTCCAGCTTTGACGTTTTGTGACACTTCAGCTAGTTCTAAAGCTGACCATGCAGAGGGACTCACAGCACCCCAAAACCCAAGCTCTCCCCATTCGTCCCTCCAGCTTCCTGCAACCCATCTCCTCTCCAAGCACTCCTCAGACCAGCTAGTTGACTCTGTGTACTCCCTTCTGGATACCTCCCAATAGCCTCCCTTGGGGGGCTCTGCATGGGCACCCCTTCACTGCTTCCTGTCTCAACTCACTTCCATGGACACACTGACCCCCAGGTTCTATTCTGCCTCTTCTGCCCACCGCAGCCTCCCTGCCACACTGGCTCCTGCAGAGGCCATGCCCTCCTTCCCACTCTCTGCCGGCTCGGGCTCACAGCCTTGACCCGTCAAGGCCCCAGGGGACCAGGCCGGTCTGGGGGTCAGCACATGTGTGCATAAAGAAGACACAAATGAAGTCGCGCTCCCTCACATCTGTGTCTTGCCCTGTTTGGGGGAGTCACGGGTGAAGGAGGGACGGGGCTACTATGGTTTAACACAGTTGGTCTGGGAACTGGCCTTGGCCCTGCGGGAGCAGACGGACCACACCCCTCCTACACTGACGGTCCTTCCATTGCACCCTTCCTGCCTCCCCGGCGCGTCCTCCCGCTGAGCCCCCTTCTCCCTTAGGACCGCATCATTTTGGGATCCAACAGCGCTTACCTCTACGTCGGCTTTCCTTCCGAGCGAGGCAGGGATGACCTGAGCACATTCGATTATGACTTTTTCCAGCAGGAGCGAGCCGCTGCCGAGGGCGTGAGTGTGGACACGCTGGGTGAGCAGCCCCCAGTCCTCTTCTGGTGCTTTCTGTGATCCCCCCGGGTTGGCTTTCTATGTGCATGGCTGCTTTCCTGAAGAAAAGCCTCTGTTCTTGTGTCAGATAACGAGGTTTTTGGAATCTGAGCAGCTGAGCGGCCCCTGGCTTCTGTGGCGATCACTGGCTCCCTCCCGTGGCCTCCGGGCCAGACCCAGTTCTTGCCAGGCCACCTTTCCGCTCAGCCTCCAGCTCTCCCTTCCTGCAGCTGGTCCTGGGTGCTAAAACAATTTTGAAACAATGTTTTGTAAGCTGCAAACAAGTTTTAACAGTAGTGCACACAGCACACTCACCCATGTGCACATTCCCACGAACACACCACACACACACACACACACACAAACTCATTCACTCCACTCAGTTCTCTCCTCTCAGGACCTGCCTTATGGCATGTGTCAGTGTGAGTGTACAGAGATATACCGAGAATAATCTTTGCTGAACCATCGAAGAGTAAATTACACACAGGCTCTTCTCTTCTCACCAAGCGTTTCTGTGCCTATTGCTTAAGGAAAAGCACATTCTCAGGAAGAGGCCTCTATGGCAATGATAGTCGAAAATGATCACTCTGGACAAGAACTGAGTGACAAAGAGATATACATGGTAACCTTTCAATACCTGTATTACAGACCTTTCCCTCCCCCAAAAGGAGAGGGAAAGTGGGGTGAGAGTGGGGAGAGAAAGAGAGAGAGAGAGAGAGAGAGAGAGAGAGAGAGAGAGAGGAGAGATAAAAGAGAGAAAAGGAGAGAGAGGAAGAGAGAGAGAGAGAGAGGAAATATGCCTGCCATAGAGGCAAGGTGGGAAAGGCAAGAGGGAAACTGGGGATATAAGTGGAAGGAATGTACACTGGTAAAGGGACTGGTGTTGGAACATAGTATGACTGAAACCCAACCATGAACAACTTTGTAACTGTGTATCTCATGGTGATTAATAAAAATAAGTACCTTCTTGTGGCTGGAGCAATAGTAAGCAGATAGAGTGTTCGACTTCCACACAGCAAATCAGGGGTTTATCCCTGATACCCCATATGGTCCTCCAAGCACTGCTAGGAGCAATTCCTAAGTGCAGAGTAACGCCTGAGCATCTCTGGGTATGCACCTCCCCCCAAAAAATAACACTGTAAAAAGAACATTTTCTCACCTGTTACTGAGTAAGAATCCCAGTCAGAAAATTAACAGTGATATACATACATAAATTTAATCCACATATTTTGCTCAAATTTAATGAATTATTTCAATAATGCTCTTTTATTTAGTGTTTTCTTTTTTTTTTAATTTAAATTTTATTGAATCACCATGTGGAGGGTTACAAAGTTCTCAGGATTATGTCAGTTATACAGTACTCAAACACCCTTCCCTTCACCCGTGCCCATATTCCATCACCAACCCCCCCATTATACCTCCCGCCCCCTCCCGCCCCCCCCAGTCCCCGCCCTTGTAAGTGATAAGTTTCACTTCGTTTACGCTTTATCTTGGTTACAGTCCATGTTTCAACACATAATTCACTATTGTTGCTAGGGTTTCCCCCCAAAAAAGAGAAGACAGTCCCACTGTCAAGGAAGCATTTGATGGCTCTCCATTGCTGAGAATGTAGAGATATTAAGTCCCGCTGTTTGTTACATAACTTTTCTATTTTTTCCCCCCTCGTCCCGCACCACCGAGATCACGCCTGTTTAGTAATCACCACGCTGCCTGACAAAGGGAAAACAAACCAAAAGAGATGGTTATTTCTCGTCATCAGCCGGCGTGGGGCTCTGGCTTAGTTGATAGTCTGGTAGAATGTCTGCAAGCAGTTTCTGGAACCAAAAGTAATACGCTGGTATCGGCCCCGGCTCAAGATTCCACCAGCGTCCCGCTGTTCCAAGTACATAATAATTTATTCCCTTGTATCCCATTCCCACGCCACCAGGCCCGTGTCAGCTTAATGGACATCATACTATGGTTAACGCCACGCCGCATTTCTTCCCGAGAAAGAAGGATATTTCTTCTCAGCCGGCGTGGGGATATGGCTTAGTTCAGTCTATAGAGATGGCTACCACTTTGGTGGCCTTCAATATTTCAGCAAAAGACTTACTATTCTTGTTAGGATTTCCCACCAAAGTCCGACCCGTTAAAAGGGAACTATTTCATATTGGTGCTGATTAAATGACAATAGGTTGCGCGGCCATGGCAGCAGCCTCGCGGCTTTGAATTTCTGTATAAAGTCCAGGGAAAGTACAGCCAGAAATTACACATCGCTACAAACTTTAACCCTATTATGGTCCCCCCAAAGTCCAACGCATTACAAAGGAACCATTTCATATTGCTGATGATTAGATGACATTAGGCTGCCGCGGCCGCGCGGTTTTGGGTTTCTATATAAAGTCCAGGGAAAATTCTGCCTAAAATTCTATCGCTACAATCTTTTACCCTTTACCAAAAAAACTTAGTACTATTGTTTGGAGTTTCCCCCCATGTTAAGCCCTGCCAAAAAGGAACATTTACACGTTGCTGACAATCAAGAGATATTAGGTCTATCGCAGCCGCGCGGTTTTGGATTTCTATATGAAGTCCAGGGAAAATTCTTTTGGTAATTGCATCACTCGCTGGCAGCGCCTGGGCCAGAAGCTCCCAGCACACAGTTTGGAGGCATTTTGGGGGCGCCGCTCGTGTCCAAAGTGGTTCAGTTGCCTCCGGGGTCGATCTCGCGCGGGGCCGCAAAGGAGCGTCCCCACATGGCTCTCTGCTTAAATGTCGGCCGGCACAGGGCGGATCCGGGAGTCCCGCCCATCGGCTATCCCGGGCTTCCTGTAGAGTCTAAAAACCGGCTATAGTCTCGCTGCGTTCAAAAAGAAAGAGTTGAGAGAGAAAAGAGCATACCCTGCCGGCAGTGCCTGGGCCAGAAGCTCCCAGCACACAGTTTGGAGGCATTTTGGGGGCGCCGCTCGTGTCCAAAGTGGTTCGGTTGCCTCCGGGGTCGATCTCGCGCGGGGCCGCAAAGCAGTGTTTTCTTTTTTTGAAGATGAAGATATTAGGGCCCAAGCTGTTGTGCCTGAAATTCAGATCCCCAGTTTCGGAGAGACCAAGTCCACACACGCTAATGCAAAAGCAAAGGAATTTTATTGCTAACTCAAGCTAGTGTCCAAGTCTCATCCAACACAGTGGAGTTGTAAGACAAGGACCCCCCCCCATTCCAAATCATAAGTAGTTTATATAAGTTTCAATGTTAAGCAAGTACTTTGGCAACAGTGATAAAGTAACAGTAGTCAGGAAACAGTCAAACAATCGTTTCCAGTAACAATTAATGGTTACATTCTCTCTGGTTTCTGGCACATTGTGATTGATTGAGCCCACTTGCTGGGCCCAGGAACTTTCCAGATGGGGTCAGGCTGGCTAGTTACCCATTGTTTAATTTCTGGGAAACCAAAACTGTTTCAGTTCCAGGAACTGAACCTGAAACCTAGCTGATTTTCCTCATTTCTGCCACCTGTCATGGCATCAGTTTCACCCTTACTGTGCAGGCCCACTTGTTGCATTTAGCTGCCATGTCCCTTGTCTCTGTCAACCTGGTGTATACATTATGTCTGTCTATGTTTCCCATCCAAGCTTTCATGTTCACATTTTTAATGCCTGATGCCTCGCTGTGTCTCCATGTGGGATTTTGTAATATTTACTCCTGACTGAACAGAAGGTTGAGGTAGGACAGCCACCAAAGCAATAGATATGTTGACACACACTAGCATGCTCGGGGTCAGCTTGCCAGTAACAGTGATCATATGGAGTTTCAAATTCTTTTGCTTTTGTTTTGGGGGCCACACCTAGTGGTGCTCAGGGCTTACTCCTGGCTTTGCACTCAGGGGTCACTCCTGGAGGGACTCTTGGAATCATATGTGGTGCCAAGGATCAAATCTGGGTCAGCTATGTACAAGACAAGCGCCCCTACCCACTATACTATCACTGGGGCCCCAAATTTCTTTTTCCCTCATTTTATTTATTTTTTTGTTTGTTTTGGGGAAATACCCATCTATACTTGGACTTATTTCTGGCTCTGTATTCAGGGATCATTTCTAGGAGAATTCCTAGGGATCGTTCCAGGGGGACCATATGGGGTGCTGGGGATGAAACCCAGCAAGCACCTTACCCACTGTACTATCTCTCTGGCCCTTCTAAATCTATCTTTTAAGCTAATAAAAAGTCTCAAAGGCAAGACTTCAATATGTGACTATCCTCATACCTCATCTTGTTTTTATCGACAGCTTAACATCCTTCCATCATGCTCACTTAGATTAATTATGATGGATATTTTTGTCAAGTGGTGAATTTCTAGACATATTGGAAAAAATTATATTACACCAAAGCTTTCTCTCATATATATCTATATATAAATCACTCATTTGATGGTTCATCAAATTACATTTTAAAATTACAAGTATATTTCAGTGGCTTAGAATGTGAGATAATTTTGTATTATTCTCATGTATTCTCATGGTTTAATAAACCATGAGAATCAACACTACTGTAAACATGTGACCTAGACTATAAGTAAATTCTTTTTTTTTTCTTTTTGGGTAACACCCGGTATTGCACAGGGATTACTCCTGGCCCATGCACTCAGAAATTACTCCTGGCAGTGCTTGGGGGACCATATGGGATGCTGGGAATCGAACCCAGGTCAACCACATGCAAGGCAAATGCCCTACCCGCTGTGCCATTGCTCCAGTCCAAGTAAAATTTTGAAAAATGAATTTGCTCGGGAGGCACATCGGGGGTGGGAAGGAACCTTAGGCCATTGGTGAGGGACATTGACACTGGTGGTGGTTTGGGATTGGATCATTATGGTGCCTAAATAAGATACAATAAAATAATTTCAAATAGGAAAGAAATTTAAGTAGAGAAGTACAAGCATTAAGTTAAAAATTACAATTGGAAGACAAGATAGATGGTTTAGGGCTTAAACTGCTTGCCTTGCATGCTGCCCACCCTGGTTCAGTCCTTGGCATCACAAATGACGATCCAAGCCCTGCCAGGAGTGATCCCCGAGCACAGAGCCAGGAGTAAATGTTGAGCACCACTGAATGTGGACCAGGAAAAATAATCAGCTGGATGTGCAGGAGATATTGTCTGATGTTTGCTCTGAAAGTTTCTCATCAGAACTCATGAATCTATCTGTGACTTTCCGGAGAAAGAGACTGAACTTTGTTTCCTGGTTGGTGGTAGGTGCTGTGAACAGGGGGGACGAGAAGGCAGACCCCAGTGTCCTGGCTGTGTTCCAGGACTACATCAAACTGATGCCCCTGGTTGAAGAAGCCAATCAAATGAGTGAAGAGCTTGAGAAGGTAAGAGAAGGGAAACAGCATCAAGTCAGGTATGATGGACCTCTGAGGACATATTCAGCTCTCCATGAACCACCTCAAAAGAGTTCATAATTTAGAGACTTGAGACCCCACAGTGAGTGACATAACTGAGACCACACCCAGACCTTCTCCATCCCAGACGCTAGTGCCATTTCCTTACCATCTGGCCCAGCATGAACACCCCAGCACCCTAGATCGATACCAGCTCACCATTTTCTCCCCATCCTGGATTGTCCTGCAGAGGGCACCTCTGTGTCCAGGCACCTTGATGGCCTCAATGTCACAGAGAACACCTGATAAACACTTTGGTAAAAGCTAGATGTGTAAATTCTAGGTTATTGTTAAGGAAAATTTGTGCTGGTGCCAGAGAGTACAGTGGGTAGGGCATTTACTTTGTACATGGCTGTCACGGGTTTGATTCCTGGCATCCCATATGGTCCCCTGAGCGATGCCAGAGGTAATTTCTGAGTGTAAAGCCAGGAGTAACCCTTGAACATCACCAGATGTGCCCCAAAAAGAAATAGTGCAGGAACTGGAGATATAGTACAGGGTTAAATTGCTGGGTTGCATGCAGCTAACCCTAGTTTGATCCCCAGCACTATAGATGGACCCCTAAGTCCCACCAGGAGTGATACCTGAATACAGAGCCAGGAGTAAATTCTGAGGACTGCCAAGTGTGACCCAAAGTTCCACACTCCTCTATCTATGAGAAATGTTAGTGCTTTGTCATTTTTCTTGGTTACAATTCCAAGGAGCAAGAATTAAACAGTTATTTGTTCATTTAGAAAGCCTGAGTTTGGACCAAAGTATTGAGCTTAGTTCAGGATTGCTTCCCTGTTTTAGTAATTAAACTTTGGGACATTAAGACATGAGTTGAGGAGATGATTGGGTAGTAGGTATTTCTCTATTCATTTCTCTCTTAGCCTACAAAAATAAATAAATAGTTTGAAGAGAATGAAAAAGAAAATATGAAGATAGTAAGGCTGATAAAGATATTATTTGGTGAAACATATTTTCCTACCAGGGACTTAAAATGGAGTTAAAGGTGAAGAATTTAGCATCATCAGACTCCCGGGGCTACGACCTTCAAAAAGAGGTCATGGTGAAAGTGACCAACCAAAGGACTCATGAGGTGAGGCCGCCTCTGCAGGGAGAGAGGGAATGAGGGAACTGTGATCTTCCCCAGGGACACAGGTTAGGTGTGACGAGATCCTGTTCTGTGTATGGGCTGGGATTCTGGAAGACAGACTCCAGGGAGAGGTGGGTCTGCTCTGTGTGTCCCCTACTGGGCATCATTCTTCCCGGGCACCAACTCTTCCACTCAGATTTTTCCTAACACCAGCACTGAGCAGTTTGTTTGTTCTATTTTGGGTGGAGGGTGAGGTGGGGGTACTCAGGGCTTACCCCTGGCTCTGAACTCAGGGATGACTCCTCACAGGGTTCAGGGGACCATATGTGATGCTGAGGATCAAACCTGGGTCAGCTGCTAGCAAGGCAGACGCCTTAAACCCTGTACTATCTTTCTCTCCCTTCCCACTCTCTATCTCTCTCTGAAATTGTGAAATAAATATGACAAACACAGAAAAGAAACCAAATATCTGTTTATCTCACATACATCTGACCACTCATCATTTAGTTCAGGGATGCCCTGCTTGTGCCAACTTATAGGCTGAGGCCAACAAGAGCAGAGTATGTGATGGGCCCCCAGCTGTGAGTGCCCAGGGAACCACTTGAGCAAGGTTGCTCTACAGCCCAAACTCCCCAGACTTCCTCCTTCCCTGTTCCCTCCTTCCCTCTGACCAGCACTGATGGAACCTCCTTAGTATCTCTGAGAGTTGAAGGGAATGGGAAGCAGCGACTTTTCATTTATTCAAGTCATTTATTCAAGTCCTAGAATGGAACAGCAGAGATTTAGATGTAAAATAGGAACTTTTGTCTCATAGTACAGGAGGCTGGAATCCAGGACCATGGCTCAGGCAGATGTACTGTCTGGTGAGGGCTACCTCATATGAGGGGATGAGAAAAATTCCATCTTCTATACAGATGTTATTCCCATTCATGGGGCTCCATCCCTGGGAATCTATCTCCCAAATCTGCCCCTTTTACACCATCATACTAGCGATTAGGCTTTATAATATGAACACTGGGACAAGAACATTCAGTCCATAGCATGTTTGAGCACCAGTAGGGAGGTCCCTCTAAAAAAACAAATCCCAAGAACCTAACAACAAAAAAGAAGGAACCTATATGAATATGATAAAGACCACATATAACAAACCCACAGTGAATATAAAACTCAATGGTGAAAAATTGAGAGCCTTCCCTCAAAGGTCAGGAACAAGACAAGGATGCCCACTTTCGCCATTATTATTCAACGCAATATTGGAAGTGCTAGCCACAGCAGTTAGGCAAGAAAAATAAATTATTCAAATTGGAAATGAATTCTAATTATCACTATTTAAAATGATTTAACAATAGACATAAAATTCCATAAAGACTCCATCACAAAAAATCTTTTAAAAAGAATAAATAAGCCAAAGCTATTTAAGTAGAAGACTATAAAACCAACACACAAAAAGTCTGTTGCACTTCTTTTCTTTCTTTTTTTTTTCTTTTTGGGTCACACCCAGTGATGCTTAGGGGTTAGTCCTGGATCTGCACTCAGGAATTACTCCTTCGCCCAGGCCTTCTCCATCCCAGATGCTAGTGCCATATCCTCACCGTCTGGCCCAGCATGGACACTCCAGCACCTAGACTAACACCAGCTCATCATTACCAACCCATCCTGGATTGTCCTGCAGAGGGTGCCTCTGTGTCCAGGCACCTTGATGGCCTCAATGCCACAGCGAACACCTGATAAACACTTTGGTAAATGCTGGATGTGTAAGTTCTAGGCTATTATTAAGAATAGTTTGTGCTGGGACCAGAGAGTACAGTATGTAGGGTATTTACTTTGTTCATGGCTGACACAGGTTTGATCCCTGGCATCCCATATGGCGGTGCTTGGGGGACCATATGGGATGCCAGGGATTGAACTCAGCCCTGCCCGCTGTACTATCACTCCAGCCCCAAAGTCTGTTGCATTTCTATATGCAAACAACAAACTCAGAGAAAAAAGAAAGCAGGAAAAAAAATCCCATTTACAACTATGTCAAAAAAAAGTACCTAGGAATTAACACAGTAGATGAAATGCCTGTACATTGAAACTATAAATTATTATGAAAAGAAACAGGACACAAGAAAACAAAAACATTCCATACTTGGAAGAATTAACATTCAAAAGATGGCCATCTTATCTGAAGCATTATATAGATTCACTTCATCCCTGTCAAGATTCCAAGGGAATTCTTCAAGGACATAAAACAACTACTACTAAAATTTTTTGCTCCCTGAAGAGCCAAAGTAATTCTGAGAAGAAAAAATAAAAAGGGAGATCAGAATCATTGCATTCCCTGACTATACTATAAATCTATAATACTCAAAACAGTGTGGCAATAGAATAAACACAGACTCTTAGACCAGTGGAAAAGAATTTAGAGCTTAGAAGAAGATCCTGAGATGCATTAAGTAGAGGAAGGAACACCTCTCAGTGATAGCTGCTGGGAAAATTGATTAGCCACTTGCAAAACAAACAAAACAACAACAACAAAACAATAATAAATAAGGTGGCATTGTACTGCTAGCAAAAACTAAATTATATTATAAAAAACAAAATTGAATCCTGATGCTTGAGGCTAGCAGGAAATGGAACCCTTCCTGAGAGTCCTGACCTTCTTTTGAGGAACAATACAGCATCCAGACAGGACTCAAGAAACGGGGGTTTGGGGACTGGAGCTATAGTATTCGGGTTGGGCATTTGTTGGGGTGACCCAGCTTGGATCCTCAGCATCCCATATGGTCCCCTGAGCACCTCCCGGAGTGACTCCTGAGTGCAGAGCCAGGAGTAATTCCTGAGTATCGCCAGGTGTGACTCCCCAAAACAAAAAAACTGTCACTGTCATTGTCATCCTGTTGCTCATCGATTTGCTTGAGCGGGCACCAGTAATGTCTCTATTGTGAGACTTGTTACTGCTTTGGGCATATCAAATACGCCATGGATAGCTTACCAGGCTCTGCCGTGTGGACGAGATACTCTCGGTAGCTTCCGGGCTCTCCGAAAGGGGCAGAGGAATCGAACCCGGGTCAGCCGCGTGCAAGGCAAACGCCCTACCTGCTGTGCTATCGCTCCAGCCCAAAACAAACAAAAACAACACAAAAAAGGGGGGCGGGTGTCTTTGAGGCAGACTATTGGCAGGAAAAAGGAACTCTAGTAGTCACTTTGGCTGCACCCTCAACCCATTGACAATCTCGACTGATCATCCAGGTTTCAATCTCCTCTCCTCTCATCAGAGAAAGAAAACTCCAACTATAAAGCTGCAGCGCCACCTGCAGGAAACTAACCTAGAGGTGTAAATCAAAATTCTGAGGCCCATCATTGTAAAATAAGATGGAATTCCTCAAAGAAAACAAGTCTCCAGACGGAAAATTTAAGCACACAGAATTGGAGGTGGTGACAGGCAAAAAAAAAAAAATGGAGAAAAAAATCTATTTTTAACAAAATGTAACAAAGTTAAAAAATAGCAGCTACACAGATATTCTTGAGAATATCTCAAGATATTCTTCCTCCTTAAGAGAAGGAAATCCCAAGCTATCATATCAAAATGTAAGGAGAAATTTATCGAAGTGATCAAAGACATTTTGAAATTTTTGACCAGACATGGTGGATATTATGAGAACATTGAAGGAAATTTAATCCTTGAAAAACATAACATGTAGATAGGATAAGTAATGAAAAATTAAGGGTCTGGAGAGGTAGTATAGCGAGAAGTCTCCTTGCCCTGCATGTGGCCGACCCGAGGTTCCATCCCCAGTATCCCATAAGGTCCCCGGAGCACTGCCAGGAGTAATACCTGAGTGCAGAGGCAGGAATAAGTCCTGAGCACTGCCAGGCATGGCGAAAAAACCAAAACAACAGCAAAATAATCAGATATTTAAAATAAAATAGGGGCTAGAGCAATAGTACAGTGGGTGGGACACTTGACTTAAACGTGCCTAACCCAGGTTCAATCCCTGGAACTTCATATGGTCTCCTGAGCCCCCCGGGAATGATCCCTGAACGCAGAGGCAGAAGTAAGCCCTGAGCACTGCTAGGTGCAGCCCAAAAAAGAAGGAGAAGGGGGGGAGGAGGGAGTGGAAGAGGGGGAGGAGGAGAAGGAGAAGAAAGGAGGAAAGAGGAGAAGAAAAAGGAGGAGAAGGAGGAGGAGATAGAGGTGGAGAAGGAGGAAGGAGGAGGAAGGAGAAGGAGGAAGGAGAAGAAAGAAGAACTCTTTAATATCATACATAAATACTAATCCTAAGTGACTGAATATTAGACCCTAAAGCATAAAATACATAAGGGGAAAAAACATAGGCTATATTCCAGGACCTCTACATCACAAATGTACCCAGAGATTCAACACCATGGCAAGGGAAACAAAAGCTTCTTCACAGCAAAATTAATTACGACTAAACCAAAGAAACAGTCTAGCAATTAGGAGAGGTTATGTCACAAAGGACTAATACCCTGAACAGAGAGAGAAACACACCGAGCTTCACCAGAAAAACAAACCCCCCCAAAAAATTCAAGCAGCCCAACAAAAATAAAACGGGCAATAGAAGGAGAGTCTGTGTGTGTGTGGTGGGAGAGGTGACAGCTCCACACAGACACAGGACTGAAGCTAAATCCCTGAGAGCTGTAGTACTGAAACCAATGACAGTGGGGGGAATAAGTCAAGAAATCCTGTCCCCCACCACCACTCCATCCCCCGGGCATGCCTGTCAGGCACAGCAACTGACTCATACACCTGCGGCTGCTTCAGCTCTCACTCTCTGGGCCTGGAGATCCAGAACCCCCTTGAGGTGCTTGGAGGGCTCAGGGCGCTACTCTTGGGAGGTCACTTGGTGCTTGGGGATGGAGCCAGGGTCAGCTCCCTGCTGAGCAAGTGCCCTAATCCCTGTGCTCTCTAAAGGGATAATGCTCTCGATAATTTTATGGTGATTTTTTTCTATTCTTTGTCTCATCCAGAGATGACTGATGTGTCATTTACAAGCCTGTTCCTTTTCAACTTCTAAAAGGATCAGGGGGCTGGTGATTGGGCATGGTACTAGAGTACATGCTCAGTGTGCCCAGGACCTTGATCTGATTTTAAAAAAATGTACACAAGACCTTTCGTTCAGGAGCCTGTGAGAAACTGATAATAGTTCCTGGGAATTTCTTGGATCCTTTTCTGTATGATTTTTGTTTTACTTTGTTGGGGGTTTCTTAGGGGGTGGGGGCTGGTCCCAACCACCTCCCTGTAGAGCTCAGAAATGATCTTGGCTCTGTGCTCAGTCAGGGGTCACTTCCAGATGTGCTGGGGGTTGAATCTCAGCTTTCTGCCGGGAACAATAGAGGCTCCAAATATGGGCAGAGGGCATGTCTTCAGTGTCAACATCAGGACAAATTCAGAATCAGCTGCACTGGGGGAGGCCTGTAGGGGTTTTCGAAGAGGGAGTGCCACCATTGTGCAATTGTTCTTAGCTGTTCAGTCTAGCAGCCCTGGGGCAGAGCAACCATACTTCAACCAGGAAGTTCCAGAGCCACCCTGGGGCAGGAGTATGAGCACAGCCTGTCCCAGCCCTGACCCTGCCTAGCAAGGATGACATCCTTTTCCAGGTCCCAAGGCATGAGCCTATAAGCCTCAGGAGACCTCAGACTGGTTTTCCTTCATGTCACTATCACTGTCACTGTCACTGTCATCCCGTGGTTCATCGATTTGCTCGAGCGGGCACCAGTAACATCTCCATTTTGAGACTTGTTATTGTTTTTGGCATATCCAATACACCACGGGTATCTTGCCAGCGCTGCCGTGCGGGCGAGATACTCTCGGTAGCTTGCCGGGCTCTCCGAGAGGGGCAGAGGAATCGAACCCAGGTCAGCTGTGTGCAAGGCAAACACCCTACCGCTGTGCTTTTTCATGTAGTGGGCTTAAATGCATGCTGATGTTTTTGTTTGTTTATTTGTTTGTTTGTTTGTTTGTTTGTTTTGGGAAGGGGGCAGACCCAGCAATGCTCAGGGGTTACTCCTGGATTTACACTCAGAAATCATTTCTGACAGTTGCACAGAGGGATGCCGAGGATTGAACCTGGGTTGACCTAGTGCAAGGCAAATGACCTCCTTGCTGTACTGTCTCTTGCATATGTGTCAGAAACCGTCTTCAAGATGCTCCTGGGAAAGGAGTTTGTGCTTTCTTTACTTGAAGCAGAGAAGTAATGGGGCCTTTACAGGGTCTGTGGATGCCTGTGATTAAGATATGGAACTTCCAGAGGAAGAATGACTCTTTTTGTGGGGGGGTCCTCATCACATTGGCATTGGCGGGGGTGCTGGGGTCTCACACATACAAAGTAGGAGGAGATGTTACTAATTTTACTCTGTAACCACTTCTGATGTGACATTTTCAAGATATTTTCTTTCTAGCTTGAGTTCTTCACACTCTAGTTGATGTTTTTTGTGCGCTTTTTCTGTCTGTCTGTCTGTCTGTCTGTCTGTCTGTCTGTCTCTCTCTCTCTCTCTCTCTCTCTCTCTCTCTCTCTCCCACACACACACACTCTCTTTCAACATCCAGTATTGATCCCAAGGCCCATTTCTTAGTGAAGGGACACAGTGTGGAGGCATTTCCACTCACTGTGTATGAGATCTTGTGTTTGTTATCTGCTAGTTCTCTAGGGTCCAGACCATACATCTTTGTGAGTTAAGAGCAAAGTCTCCAGGACCCGAGTCCTAGTACTGCAGGTAAGGCATGTGGCTGACTTTGGTTCAATCCCCAGCACCCCAGGACCTGAGCATCCCCTCATCCTCAGCCCACATATTAAACCCCAGGCCTGGCTGGCCAAGAATCACGGAGCATGGCTCCTGGTTCCCCCGAATGCCATTGGTAGATTCATACATAAATAGCAAGTATGTTTTCAAAATCAATGTGTCCTCAGGGCTACAGGTAGGCCTAAAGGGAGACTCTTTCTGGCCTTGTCAAGCTTTTAGAGGCCTCCAGTGTTCCATGGCCCAGGCTATCTTCCATTGTCCTCAAGGTCAGCCACATAGCATCTCTGTGGTCTGCCTCAGTACCACTGGCCTTTACTGATCCTTGCTTCAGCTGCCCCCTCCATATTTAAGGTCCATGTGACCTTATTGTGACCATCTGGACAGTCCATGTTAATCTTCTGAGTTTAATACATTGAAGCTGGAGCTGTGGGTTTGTGATAATTAGACCATAGCCAAGTGTGAGCCACTGTTGGTTTATGCCAGCATCCTGCATTGAGATTGGCCAATAAGCAGGCTTCATTGCTTTTCCATGTAAGGTGGCAGAGTCACAGGTTCTGGAGACAAGGCATCATGGGGCAGGGGCATTCTCCCATAAGCCCCAAATTTAATTTTTCTCAAGGGTCACTAATTTTCAGGGTGTTTGGGAGTAGTTTGGGTCACAACAGGCAGTGCTGGAGGCTACTCCCAGCTCTGTGATTAGTGGTCACTCCCAGAAGTGCCCAGGGGACCTTGTTGTGCTGGGGATCAAATTGGGACCCAATATGTGTAAAGAAAGTGCCTGAACTCCTGTACTGTCTCTCCAGTCCCTCTGTTTCTTCTGTCATTTCCTCAAAGTCATTTCTTGGGCTCCAGCAATTGGAACAAAAGGCTTAGCATCAACAAGATCCACTGAAGAATCTCACCCAGGCCAAGTGTGATGAAAGTGTTCTGTGCTCTTGAGAACCCATGCCCCAGCTAAGAAGAAGCAGGCTGGGATGACTCACGGAATGGATCATTTGAGCAGCAGAGCGAAAATAGATAATGGTGACCAACATTTGCCTTTCCAGGTATGGATCTGGTCCAAAGCCAAGTTTACCAATAGGAAATTCCTGATGGAAGAGCTTTACCAGCGCTTTCTAGATGGAGAAGACAGCCACATAGCACAGGAAGACGATCCTTTTTGGGATCCCGTTGAGGCTGTTCACTTGGGCTCAGCTCATGTCTGGCTGCAGTCACTTGCCTACTGCATGAAGTTGGAGGACCAGGTGGAGTTTCTGAACTGTGACGGGCTGGACGAGGCCGTGCTGCAGATCCACATGAGCCCCTGCTCCCCAACAGGACGGTGGGTACTCTCTCCCCCACCTCCTCACTGACTCCTGGGTCAGTTGCCCACAGAAAACTCATAGCAAACCCATGTTCCCAATTGAAATGACCCACTTTGTACTCCAAAGAGATCATTAATCGTAGAAATGTACAAGCAAATTTGTCCATGATTTGGCCTCATCAAAACAGATTTTGCAGTCAAGTAGCCCCCAAGATTCGACAGTCAAGTGGCATCAAATCAGATCTTTGCAGTGGTAGCCAAGTCAACTGGTTGAGATAGATAAAATTCCCTGCCCAGGGCCAGAGGGTTAGTTCAGTGGGCTGAGTCCATGCTTCGCTTGTATGGGCCTTGGTCCACTCCCCAGCACCATATGGTCCCTCAAACATTTCCAGGAGTGATCCTGAAGCACAGAACCAGGAGCATCTCCTGAGCACAGTTGGATGTGACTCTCAAATCAAATTATAATAGCAATAATTTTTAAATATATAAAATTGGAGCCGGAGTGATAGTATAGCAGGTAGGGCACTTGCCTTGCATTTAGCCCATTCGGGTTTGATCCACGTCATCTCTGAGCTCCACTAAGAGTGATCACTGAGTTCAGAGCCAGGAGTAGCCCCTGAGCATTTTCCGGAGGCTTTTGCTCTCCCCTCCTCGCAGTAATATATAAAATTCCCTGCCTGGATCATTTAATCAGCTCAGCAACTCCCTGGGATCAAAAAGTGAGGCATATAAACCAGATGGGAGAAGGCAACCAATCTCAATTTTAACAAAATATAAACACAGAAGTCTTAACCTGTAACAACATTCTAGCAATCTCTCGTACAGAGACTTAATGTCTACATGATGAGGTACAAGAATTTATTGGTTCATGGTTGGAAGCCTGTCTGAAATGCTAGGGGAGAAGCCACCTGGGATAGAGAAGGGATCACCAGAACAATAACACTGTAGCACTGTCATCCCATTGTTCATCGATTTGCTCCAGTAGGCACCAGTAACGTCTCCATTGCAAGACTTGTTGTTACTGTTTTTGGCATATCGAATACTCCATGGGTAGCTTGCCAGGCTCTGCCGTGCGGCTGGGATACTCTTGGTAGCTTGCCGGGTTCTCTGAGAGGGACAGAGGAATTGAACCCAGGTCAGCTGCATGCAAGGCAAATGCATGCCTTGCCTCCATAATAATATTATCCTTACCCACAAGAAGGATAATATTATTATGGACCCCAGGGCCACTTCCATAAAGCTGGGGCCACCAGGGTACCCTGAGGTGCTGGGGGCGACCATGCCTACCCTGGTAGGAACTGGGTCTCACACAGCAGCAGGGATAAAAGGTTTTGGAACATTTCTTATGGGTTTCTGTTTCTAGAAAATTCTTCTAAGGTCTACAGCAATCATTTTCCTTCCCTTACAAACTTCTCTACCTACCTACCCTCCCATTTTCCAGCCACAAAAACTGAATTTGAGGCTAAGGTTTATGGTCTCAGGAGAGAGCAAAACAAGGTAGTAACCACACTTCAAAATATCAGTTTTATGAAAACACATGCAGAGAATAGTCTTGAAAATCAAGACTTGTCTGACTTGCAAAGCCAGGCTTTTAAAAAGAAATCTATTTGAGGTCCCAAAGCTTAGTTTTGAAAATCAAGAGCCAATGTTCTGATATAATCCATATAGTCAGCTTACCCTAAAACAATGGCCTGGATGGGAGAGGGGAGACCTTTTCTCTCCACGGGGAAGGAAGGAGATTTAAAAAAAATCTTTCTGGCTGAATATGGAGTGTTGAGAACCCATAGAAAAGATGGAGTTCTAGGAAGTTCTCTCTGACTCCAGTCTGACCCAGGCCCCGCCCCCATGGGTCATACCCACCCCTGCCAGGACAATAATACGTAGATCACTCTGGACAACATCTGTGTGCTGGAAGTATGTAAAGGAACAAACATGATGATCTCTCAGCACCTGTATTGCAAGCCATAAACTCAGAAGGAAAGAGAGAAAGAAGCAAAGTGTCTGCCCTAGAGGCAGGGTAGTGGTCTGGTTTATAGGCTGGCTGATGTGAAAGAGATCCCTTATTGGAAAGCTGCCTAATTCCATTTTTCACCTGGGAGCCTGGGATTGACTCTGGAGGGGGAGGATGAGGGCTGCATCTATTCATACAATGGGCTTCCTGCAGAGGACACCCCCTCTGCCCTGCAGGAAACCTGCTCTTTTTGCATTCAGCAGTGCTCAGGAATCACTCACAGCAGTGCTCACAGGACCATGTGAGGTGCCAGGGATTGAACTTGGGTTAGGCCATGTGCAAGGTAAATGCCTTACCCACTGTGCTATCTCCCAGGCCCCTGCTGCTGGTTTTTCAATGCTAAACACCCACATTGGGGTATTGACTGCAGGAAGCGGTGAGCCTGCTGTGTCCTCCACTGACCACCTTCCGAGAGGGCTCACCTTGCTCGAAGTGCCAGTCGAGTGAGCCCTCATGAAGCGCTCTGAAGTCTACAGTTTTAATGTTGAGGAAGCTGGTGCCCCTTGACCTTATATCCCTAACTTACCAACCTGGAGTTCCTGTTTTACTTCTTCTTTTGCAGAGAATGCGGAGAGGAGGAGGTCGTCATTGACCCTTTGGAGCTGCTGGGCAAGAGGATGGACTTCCAGATTGGCATCGTTCGGTGCCTTGGTGCCAAGTGGCTAAAGGAATATGCAGAACGGGGCATTCAGCTGGGGTACAAGCCAGCTCCCCAGAGCTGCTGGGCATTGGGCTGAGGGACCCAGGGGAAGAATTTTTCCTCAAGTCCTAAAAACGAGTTCTTTCCTTAAGTTGCTCCATCCCCTAATGGCCATTTCCCCATCTGTTTCATGGAGAAACTACTTGCCCTTCTAGCTTCCTGGACTATGAGTGTATGGATCCTTCTAAGGGATCACAGCGGGAGGGACAGAAAGGCAGATTGTCAGAGGGCGTTTCAGAGAGGAGGATGTGCTCTCACAAGAATCAATTACAGGGCACCTTTTACCGCCAATGCAAGTGGTATTTCTTTAACTCATTCCATTCACTTTTATTTTTTACAACAGTGAAAGTAAATTAAACATCTTAGGAAGAATATTTATTTGATTTGTTTTAAATTACTGCAGCATAAAATCCAGTAGCATGAAACAACCTTGTTGTGAGTTCTCCTTTGTATTATTAATATATAAATGCTCAATTATACAGCAAAGTTTTAAGGTTCTATAGGTTACAAATATTTTGCCACATTGTAGCTTCCTTTGAAATTTTTTTCAGTATAATTTTCTTTTTTAAAAATTTTTATTAGTGAATCACCGTGAGGTACAGTTACAAACTTATGAACTTTTATGTTTGCATTTCATTTACATCCCTCTACCAAGTCCCTGTTCTCTTCCACCAATGTTCCCAGTATCCCTCCCACCACCACCCCCGACCCCCACCACCCCAGCCTGCCTCTGCAGCAGGGCATTCCCTTTTTTTTCTCTCCTGTTGTCATCCCATTCACTTTTTTACAAATAAAATTTGTAAAGAAATTTTAAGTTAAAAAAGAAATAAAAAAATAAAAATAAATGGAAATTTGGGGGACCCAAGAGATAATCAGGGATAAAGTGCTTTGCTTGTTAGCAGCCAATCTAAGTTCATTTCCAGGCACCTTATATGGTCCCTTGAGCACTGCCAGGAGTGATTTCTGAGCACAGAACCAGGAGCAAGCACAGCCAGGTGTGGCCCAAAAACCAAAAAGGAAAAAGAAATTGAACAAATTAATTGTCTGGTGTGATTTTTGGGCAGGTACAGAATGTATGATCTTCCACATACTTTGTATACTAAGCCCGTGTGGAAAAATGTGAACCCCCCAATCGAAGAGACCATCCAATTCACAGCCTTACATGCCTCGCGGGAGTTCCTGGATTATTTACAAACCAATGCTCTGGTTGTGGATCTGTGGGGTCTCCAAGGTACCATGCTTCCTCCTCTCTGGCAGGGCACATGCACAGACAACCAGTGTCTACTTACTTTGCGCCGCGGAGGAAGTGGGGGAGGGGGTGAGGGCTGCAGGTCAGGGGGAGGAACGTTTGCTCTGGGTCCCCGTGTTCAAGAGATGCCGGGGCTCCATCTGTGTTCTCCCAGCCCAAAGGATTCTGGGCTCCTCCCTCAGCCTGCAGGCTCCCCAACCTCACCCAGCACGTGGGCCGGGCAGCTGAAGGGTTCCTGCCCTGACCAGTCTCCCCCGCACTGTAGAGGGCTGTGCTGACCTGGGCTGCTCCCAGCCTGACCTCGCGCTCGCAGGAAGAGGCCACTTCATGGTGGACACCCGGAAAAGTTCCCCTGCATTCGACACAGGCCAGGTGTGTGCACTTATCTGACATTAAAATGGACAACGTGGGCCTCTTCCACTGTCCCCACGGGGTGCGTGGGCTGTACTAGCTCGACTGTGTGCCAGCCGAGGGCGGATACTCAGGCAGAGCTTTCCGCCGCTCACGTTTGCTTAAGGATGTTTTGTTCTAACAAGTCAAGGGATGGCAAAATGTAATAAGAAATGTAAAAATAAAATAAATTTAATAAAATGAGATAGATAAGGTGAAGCCAGGGAGAGACTACAAGGGCTGGCGGCCCAGGTTTAATTCCCTAAGAACATTCAGGAGCAACACTTGAGCACTAAGCCAGGAGCAGTCCCTGAGTACTGCTGGGTTTGGTGCCCAAACAAAACAAACAGAAGGACACCGATGACTAGGAAATCTCAGATGCCAGTTGGGGATCATCAGTGTTGCTTCCTTACTTCCTTTAGTAACATTTTCTTAGTTTACCCCTGGGCATAGAGGGAAATATATATATATATGTATATATATATGTATATATATACATATATGTGTATATATATATGTATATATATGCCTCTCAGAGAGCCCAGCAAGCTACAGAGAGTATCCTGCCTACATGGCAGAGCCTGGCAAGCTAACTGTGGCATATTTGATATGCCAAAAACAGTAACGATAACAGGTCTCATTCCCCTGACCCTGAAAGAGCCTCCAATATGGCAGCATTAGGAAAGACAAGTAAGAAGAGGCTGCTAAAATCTCAGGACTGGGACGAATGGAGACATTACTGGCGCCCACTCAAGTACATCAATGAACAACAGGATGACAGTGATACAGTGATACCCCTGGGCATCTAAGGGAATGAGATCTTGCTTGCCACCCACCATTTCATTAAGTTTTCATGTGTTAGTTAAAATCCTCAGTCTCAAAGGCTGTGCAAATGATCCAGCCCCTAACTAAAGGGATATGGGTCTGTGTTTGTTTGTATTGTAGAGTTCATTAAACCAGACACCGGAACTTTACCTGAAGCTGCTCAAGTTAGAACAGGAGACAGAGCTGCTTAGAAACCTGAACCGAGTCCTCAGGGAGGAAAACGTCACTCTCAAAATCTCACTGGAGAAAACTGGTTCTACTCAGCCAGGTGAGAAGCTGCTCATGCCTCAGTTGTTTCATTATCTCTAAATTTCTCCATTTGGGATGGGTATTTGTCTTCTAAGAAATGAACCTATTTGTTTGCTCTGATGCTCAGGGATCATTCCCAGCAGTGCTTGGGAAACCATACATAGTACTGAAGACCAAACCCAGATCAGCTGCATGCAAGACAATATCTGACCTTTTTTCGAGAGAAAAGTTTTCAGGCCGTCCTGATATTCCCAACTGTGCTCCGGTATCTTGCAGTGGGCTTAAACCCAGGCCTCCTGCACGGGACTCATGAACATTAGCCCTTTGAGCTTTCCTCCCAGGTCTAAGAAAAAAAATTTTTTTTTTTGCTTTTTGGGTCACACCTGGCAATGCACAGGGGTTGCTCCTGGATCTGCACTCAGGAATTACTCCTGGCAGTGCTCAGGGGACCATATAGTATGCTGGGAATCAAACCCGGGTCAGCCGTGTGCAAGGCAAACGCCCTACCCACTGTGCTATTGCTCTAGTCCCTCTAAGAAAAAATTTTTTTTTTTTTTTTTGCTTTTTGGGTCACACCCAGCAATGCACAGGGGTCACTCCTGGCTCATACACTGAGGAATCACCCCTGGCGGTGCTCAGGGGACCATATGGGATGCTGGGATTTGAACCCGGGTCGGCCGCGTGCAAGGCAAACGCCCTACCCGCTATGCTATCACTCCAGCCTCAAAAATTTTCTTTTTAATTTTGTTTTTGTTTCTGTTTATGAGCCCAGCTGGTAGACCTCAGGGTTTTCTCCTGGCTCTGTGCTCAGGGATTACTCCTAGTAAACCCAGGGACTACATATGGTGCTGGGGACTGAACCTGGGTCGGCTACATGCAAGACAAATGCCCATCTTCTGTACCGTCTCTCCAGTCCCCATCGACTTTTACTTTTAGAAATAAACTTCCTAATGATTTAATTAATATTGTGTTTCAGTTTTTGAAAAAAACAAAGCCCTTTCTCCTTCTGCTTCGTAAGATTTCTTGTATGGATCCAAACTTGTGTTTGATAAGTACAGGCATAATGAGGGATCAGCATTTCTCAAGATAAATAGATTAGTAGATGTCATAGCTTCTTTTATTAGTGTTTGGTTTGGGGACGACACTTGGTGGTACTGGGGGAACTTCTCCATTCAAAGTACTTGAGTGTCACTTATTCAGCAGTGCTCAGGGACAACATAGTGCTGGGATCTGATCTGGAGTTCCTGCATGCAGAGCAGGTGCTCTGAGTTATTTGTTTCTAAATGCCATATTTTTGGGGACCCCAGGTAATAAGCCTTCTGGTACTGTGAAGACAAGTGGGACAACGGCACAACTGCCAGAAGCCAGAGAGATTCAACAAACGTGCACTCAGCAAACCAGCTGCGACAGAGAATTCGCCAAAGCCCTTAAGGTGTTCTACCAAAGCATGAACAGGGCTAGGGGACAGTTTCTCAGACTAAGGCATCATAAACCTCCGGTAAGTACCCAGAACCCAGGAGGAAAAGGCTTAGGCGTCAAATGCAGGGAGATGATGTAACTGCATTTCCTGCGCGTGGGGCTGTTGTGTGTGTTTTACAGGACAGAGTGAGACTCTGAGCATGTGGGCTCTACGCTTGGCCTCCAGCCACTTTTGCTCTGGATTTTTTTTTTTTTGCTAGTGTACGTCAGGCTGGTTCCAGGCACAATGGCTGTTTCCATATTGATGTTCACCCACTTTGTGATTTATAAAAAGAGTACACTTTATGAAATTTATCAGTTACACAGGCGGGGTGGGGGGCTGGGGAGGTGGGGGGGTGGGGGGAGGTATACTGTGATTCTTGGTGGTGGAATATGTGCACTGGTGAAGGGATGGGTGTTTGAGCACTGTATAACTGGGACTTATACCTGAAAGCTTTGTAACTTTCCACATGGTGATTCAATAAAAGAATAAATTTTTTAAAAATTAAAAAAAAAGAGGTACACTTTATATCACACAATGTGTGGACATTGTGTAGACACCACTTTATATTCTAGTCAGTGCAGCAAGGCAATAAGTACAAGATATGGAAGGAAAGGTATATATGTATATGAAAGGGAAATGTATATGAAAATGTTTATGTAAATATGTATATAAATGTATATGAAAGGGGAAAGAAGAGTTGCTTTGTTTTTTGGCTTTTGGGCCATACCCCACTAGGTCCAGGGCTTTCTCCTGGCTGTGTGCTCCAGGAACTGCTCCTGGCACAACTCAGGGGACCTTATGCAGGGCCAGGTATTGCCTTGGCAGTGTACAAGGCAAGAGCCTTACCTACTGTACGATCTCTCCTACCCAGAAGAAAAAAAGTATTATAAGTGTTGTCTCTATAATCCATATTAAATTTACTAACTTAAACTTGCTATTTTTTTTTGCAGCAAATTTTTTTTTCTTTTTAGGTCACACCTGGCAATGCTCAGGGGTTACTCCTGGCTCTGCACTCAGGAATCACCCCTGCCAGTGCTCAGGGGACCATATGGGATGCTGGGAATCAAACCTGGGTCAGCCATGTGCAAGGCAAATGCCCTACCCACTGTGCTATCGCTCCAGCCCCCAAATTTGCTATTTTTAAGAAAGTTTTTGGGCATGTACAAGGCCATGTTTGATCTCTGGCATCACACACATATGTGTGTGCTATACACACACAACACCATTTATAGTTGCATCACGTATATGAAGGACTTAGTCCATAACTAACATAAAACTATGGATTTCTAATGGAGGAATTTTAAAGCATGTTTGAAATATCTTACTGATCTGAACAAAAGGAGAGACAATGCATGCCTGCAAGGTTTCTTAGATAGGCAAGGCAAATTTGTCTAATCTTCCTGTGATTCAATATGATTATAATCAAGTATTATAAATCTGACAAAATGATTCCATAATTTAGAAGGAACTGCAAAAGCAAAAAGTAGCCAAGAGCAAGAGCAAAAAACAAGACAGGAAATCTTTCCCTATCTGATATCAAGGCTTACTTAAAACACTATTGTGATAGACAATAAGGTAGTGCTGTGAGTACAGATAACAACAACAAAAAAATCCAGAAATGAAGCTGTTCTAGACTAGAACTTGATATATAGCTGAGATGGATGTAACATGATTTTTTTAAAAAAATAAGCAATGCTGGGAAAATGAAGAATACATTAAGAAAAATCTGAAGCCTGATCTAAAACTATATCCAGAAATAAAGTGATAATAAAAGACATAAATTTATTTTATTTTTTATTTATTTTTATTATTTTTTAAATTGATAGTTTATTTTTAATTAGTGAGTCAACGTGAGGGTACAGTTACAGATTTATACATTTTTGTGCTCATGTTTCTCCCTTACAAAGTTTGAGAACCCATCCCTTCACCGGTGCCCATTCTCCACCACCAGTAAACCCAACATCCCTCCCCCCCTCCCCAGTCCCGTCTTCCCCCACCCCATACTGCCACTATGGCAGGGTATTCCCCTTTGTTCTCTCTCTCTGATTAGGTGTTGTGGTTTGCAATAAAGGTGTTGAGTGGCCATTGTGTTCAGTCTCTAGTCTATATTCGGCCCGCATCATCTTTCCCTCACATGACCTCCAACCACATTTTACTTGGTGTTCCCTTCTCTGAGTTGCCCAGAATGAGAGACCAGCCTCCAAGCCATGGAGACAGCCTCCTGGTACTTATTTCTACTATTCTTGGGTGTTAGTAAAAGACATAAATTTTAGATTAAAAATGCAATGCTCTCAGAAGACACTTTTGGAAACTGTCTTCATGATCTCACATAGAAAATAATATAGTAAGCATTTATACACTGAAAACTCCCATGTAGGGGCTAAGTGCATGCTGTGCATGCAGGAGGCATGGGCTTGATCCCCTACACCCCATGAACTCCCAATCAGCCTGGAGCCATCTCACCCCCACCAAGCATAAAGCTGGGAATAGCCCTTAGTGTCACCAGATGACACCCAATAAAACAATATAACAACAACAAACAACAACAACAACCCCCCCACCTATACTTAAGTAAACTATTAGTATATTCTCTTATATTAAAGTTTTAAAGTTTGGGGCCATAGAAATAGTACAGGTGCTTGCCTTGGATGTAGCTATCCCCAGCATCAGATATGGTCCCCTGAGCTTTGCCAGGAGTGATCCATGAGCACAGAGTCAGTATGGCCCCAAGCCAAACCAAAACAAAACAAAAAAACAATAAAGAGGAGAGAAAGGGAAAAGTTATTTGCAACACATTTAACATATAATGAACTGATATCTAAAATAAAGATATACTATAAAACAAAGAAAAACAAAGCTAGATTACCCAGTAGGACAAAATAAATGGGTGAAAGGCATGGAGAATGTGGAGAGAGTTCCAGGGCTGAGCATAGGCTTTGCATGTAGAAGGCCCAGGTTCCACCCCTGGCACTGCATGGGATAAGAGAGCCATAACATGGGTCAGTCATTGTTATTATCATCCAAGACTAGTATACTGAATCTAGAAATAATTACTTTTTACATAGAAGACATGCTGGAAAACACATTGGAAAAAGTGAAGGAAGTAACCTGAATGGGAGGGAGGGCTGGAGTGTGAGCTTTGGATGTGGGTGGCCCCACATTCCATTGTCCTTGAGTAGTGCTGGTTGTGGCCCCGCAAAAGCCTTCTCCAAGACAGCATTTATTTCTTTAAAAAAATTTTAGTAGAATACTGTGATTTATCAAGTTGTTCATACTACAGTTGTTTCAGGCATTCAATGCTCCAACACCAATCCCACAACCTGTGTGCCCTTCCCTTCTTCAATGTCCCCAGTTTCCAGCCCATCACCCCAGCCTGCCCCCTTGCAGGCCCAAAGAAATTTACTTCATATTGTTTGTTCCAACACAAAGGCAAATGGAGCTATCAAAACTCAGATCAATTAAAAGTCAATTTGTGATCATTGTTACATCTCCCAATGGAGTGACTAAAGTCATTGAAGATTTACTGGGCTGGTTGGTGCCAGCTGAACCTTCTGTGCTAGGTTTAGGCTCATTGAGCTCGGTGGCCTTCTATGCAACTTTCCTATCAGATTTGCTGAATACTACTGAGCTGACAGTACTACAAAATTTCGAGCTGTCACATCACCGCATATGTGGCCACGTGGTCCAGGAGCTACACAACTGGATTGATTTGGTGGCTTGGCAGTTAAATGAGGTTCAGCTGTAGAGCTGGGCCTTTTCCATGACAAGTGACAGGTGTGGCTGCAGGCTGCTCTACCTCAGGCAGAGGGGAACCTTCTTGCCCCATTTTGAGAAGGTCTGAGTCGTCAGCCCAGACCAGTCTACCTGGGAAGATTCAACGGTGTCATGTTCTTCTCGAGATCTATTGTGGACCTGGGTCATTGCTCCACTGGGCAGTATTTTTTATTTTTTTTATTTTTGGGTCACACCCAGCAATGCTCAGGGCCTACTCCTGACTCTACACCCAGGAATCACTCCTGGCGGAGCTTGGGGAAATGGGATGCTGGGAATTGAACCTGGGTCGGCCACGTGCAAGGCAAACATCCTACCTGCTGTACTATCGCTCCAGCCCCGCTGGGCAGTATTTTTTTAAAATTTTATTTCTATAAAGTTGTTTACAATAATTCATTGCACTTAATATTCAAGGGCTGGAGTGATAGCACAGCGGGTAAGGCGTTTGCCTTGCACGCAGCCGACCCGGGTTCAATTCCTTTGTCCCTCTACAGAATGGGAAAGGATATTTACACAATACCCATCAGATAAGGGGTTGATATCAATGGTATATAAAGCACTGGTTGAACTCTACAAGAAGAAAACATCCAACCCCATCAAAAAATGGGGCGAAGAAATGAACAGAAACTTTACCAAGGAAGAGATACGAATGGCCAAAAGGCACATGAAAAAGTGCTCTACATCACTAATCATAAGAGAGATGCAGATCAAAACAACCATGAGATACCACCTCACACCACAGAGGCTAGCACACATCCAAAAGAACAAAAGCAACCACTGTTGGAGAGGATGTGGGGAGAAAGGGACCCTTCTACACTGCTGGTGGGAATGCCGGCTAGTTCAGCCCTTTTGGAAAACAATATGGACGATTCTCAAAAAAACTAGAGGTTGAGCTCCCATTTGACCCAGCAATACCACTGCTGGGAATATATCACAGAAAAGCCAAAAAGTATAGTCGAAATGACATCTGCACTTATATGTTCATCGCAGCACTGTTTACAATAGCCAGAATCTGGAAAAAACCCGAGTGCCCTAGAACAGATGACTAGTTGAAGAAACTTTGGTACATCTATACAATGGAATACTATGCAGCTGTTAGAAAGAATGAGGTCATGACGTTTGCATATAAGTGGATCAGCATGGACAGTATCATGCTAAGTGAAATGAGTCAGAAAGAGAGAGACAGATATAGAAAGATTGCACTCATCTGTGGAATATAGAATAATAGACTATAAGACTAACGCCCAAGAATAGTAGAAATAAGTACCAGGAGGTTGTCTCCATGGCTTAGAGGCTGGTCTCTCATTCTGGGCAACTCATAGAAGGGAACACCAAGTAAAATGTGGTTGGAGGTCATGTGGGGGAAAGATGATGCGGGCCAAATATAGACTAGAGACTGAACACAATGGCCACTCAACACCTTTATTGCAAACCACAACACCTAATCAGAGAGAGAGAACAAAAGGGAATACCCTGCCATAGTGGCAGTGTGGGGTGGGGGGAGACGGGACTGGGGAGGGGGGGAGGGATGTTGGGTTTACTGGTGGTGGAGAATGGGCACTGGTGAAGGGATGGGTTATCAAACTTTGTAAGGGAGAAACACGAGCACAAAAATGTATAAATCTGTAACTGTACCCTCACGTTGACTCACTAATTAAAAATAAACTATTAAAAAAAAATTCCTGGGGGCTGGAGTGATAGCACAGCGGGTAGGGCGTTTGCCTTGCACGCGGCCGACCCAGGTTCAAATCCCAGCATCCCATATGGTCCCCTGAGCGCCGCCAGGGGTGATTCCTGAGTGCATGAGCCAGAAATGACCCCTGTGCATTGCTGGGTGTGACCCAAAAAGCAAAAAAAAAAAAAAATTCCTTTGTCCCTCTCGGAGAGCCCTGCAAACTACCAAGAGTATCTCGCCCACACGGCAGAGCCTGGCAAGCTACCCATGGCGTAGTCGATATGCCAAAAACAGTAACAAGTCTCACAATGGAGACGTTACTGGTGCCTGCTCAAGCAAATCAATGAACAACAGGACAACAGTGTTACAGTGTTAATATCCACACACCAATCCCACCAGCATGCACCTTCCCGCCACCATAAGAGCAAAGTGTGTGATGATTGTTGTGTTTCATCCTGGAGCCATTTAATCCCTTGTATAAGAGATTACAAGCATGTATGTTAAACCTAAATAAATGTGTGCTACTCTTCGTACACCAGTGGGCTAGAGTATGAAAGGTTGCATCACCAGAAATGCGACCGCACACTCCAGGAATTCTGAAATTTAAAATACAACTATAGAGCAGATTCACTCATAAGGTGTAGTTGCTCTCTTCCGGGTGCTTTGTTTCTGTCTCAGGATCTTGGCCACTGACAAGATTATATGGCACCAGAGGCAGTTTGTGGGTGTGACTGCCAAGCTACTGGAAGATTAGGGAGCGTGGGGGGGGGGGGGGGCGGGGAGGAGGCCCAGTCCTGCTCCAAGCAAACTTGGAGACCTCAGTCACGGGTACTGTATACCTGGATTTTTCTAGGACAGTATTTCTTGACTGGGAGTGGCATGGCCTCCTTGTGGGTCCCCAGCATATTTACAAGGGGCGATAGATGAAAACTGCAAAACTGGGGTGCCACAGCACTAGACTATGGGGTATGGGACTAGAAGAAAGCAAGGTTGGAAAACGGCTAAGAAGGATGTCCCAGGATATCTGCTTTTAGAGAAGGGAAACCATCTCTTTAGCTCCATGCTGTGAATCCTGTGTAGCACCCAGAGCTGATGCTGAAACAGAGCCTGAAGCCAGTACACACTATCCCCAGGTTCCCTGTTGGCAGTTATTCAGACCTTTTTCTTTTTTATATTTTAGGAAGAGGATCAAATGCTCCGAGGCTTTATACACCAACAGTCCCAAATGTTAAAGGATTTTGGAGAGCTCCTAGAATCCAGCTTGTGGAAATTAAAAAATGATGTTGCCCTTATAGTGAAAAAGAAGAGAGAGCATTTATTGTATCTCAAAGAGTGAGGATTCGTGAAATGAAAATCTTTGTATTTTGAGTGAAGCTTATTTGTGTAGCTAATGAGCTGAATTAAATTGGCTCTTAGCGAAATTGTGGACATTTTCAACCCATTTCCTACAGACTCTGCCTATTTCTTCTACTACTAAATTCCTTCTCCTGCCACCCCCAATGCTCTCTTACCGACCCCTCATCTACTTTGAGACTGCACGTGCTGTGGGATCCTGCAATGCCAGGGCCAAACCTGGGGCTCCAACATTCCAGCACTGAGTTATCCTTGTCTCCTCTTCCACCATGCCTACATAGAACTCTTCCCCTTCACTGTGACTTGGTCATGTGAAAATGAGGCCATCCCAGGCGGGAAGCTGAGTGGGAGCCCCCTGTAGTGAGTTCTGGAATCCAATGGCCGGGGCTGAATGATTTGGGGTAAGGGCTGCTGCTCTCGATGCTGCTTCCCGAATGATCCTTGGGGATTCAGCACTGAAGATGCACATCCCATTTAGAACTGGGCCTGACACAATTGACAGGCTTTTACTTATGTGATTTAATAGTCTGGAACTTCAAATAAAGCTTTTTGATCTGCCGTCAGACTTAGAGACAATGATTATCTCAAGTTTCTTGTTTTGTCTCCTTGTTTGGAGCAAATGGGATTGACTCCATTTATTTTGTCTTTGATGGCTCCTTTGAAGAATGTTCAATTCACAGGTGTGGAACCAGGGAAAATTCAAGACAAGGCCAATTTTTCACAGTAAACAAGTTAGACACACATGTTTATCACCCCTCAGACTTCCAACTAGGTCCAAACACAAAACCACCATTTAATTGACAATCCTTTATTATTCAGCTTAGGTAAACAGTCCAAAATCAGTCCATGTAAATAGATGAAAAACTAGGTTAAAATAGCAAAAAGTGCAGTTTCATTTTGCAAAAGCCCACACATTACATAGACTCATCAGGAAGTAAGATCCCATTCCCTAGTATGTCATGGAAGGCAGTAGTCACTGTCCAACCTGGACAACCTGGGCACCTCATCAAGGAATCTGTCAGCAACACAAACAGACCCCGACCCTCCCTGTGGTCTGCTATTTCACTTATAAAATTGAGTACAGAGTCTTCAAGGAAAAAGTCAGTCAAGCATCAGTTCTCTCTTACAGGCAACGAAATCACAAAAATCAGCTAAGATTTGAAACTTAGGACAACCCAGTTCAATTCCCTGTTTTTAATTTACAACTATTTTAGACTTGACATCTTTTCCACATAGAGTTAACAGGCTTATAGGAGAATTTCACATATCAAATTAAAAAGCTGGTAATTCAGGTATTTGATGACTTGGCTGATCCTTCAAGTCTTTTAGACTTCCGAGCTGCTGATGACACTGAACTCGATGCCATGCCGGTTGAGTCTGTCAATCAACTTCGTGCGGCAGAAAGCTGCTCCCGGGGTGAAGACTCCGCCTCTGCAAGACAGTGACAAGGTACGACAGTGCCAGGGGCTCACCTCCAGCCCCTTCCTCTACTAGAACGATCTGCTCCAGGACTGACTAGCTATGGAATGACTGCAGGCGTCAGGAAAAGCCCATTCCCTATCCTCTCACAGGCTTTGGGTTTCAATTACCAAATCAGCACAGTCAGAAGTAGCGAATTCCAGGAGGAAGCCGCCAGGGCCACGGCACACCCACATAGGCTAAGTCAGCTCCCAGTGAGCTTGTCTCCATTGTGAGTTCTGGCGGCCCCCCAGGTCAGCAACAGAGTAACTGCAGCTGTTTGCAGGGTCAGGCCTCAGACTCAAGAGGATTACAAAAAAAAAAAAAAAAAAAAAAGATACAAGTGAAAAACATATGGGCAACCCAGATATCAAAGCCTAAACAAATGTTTTTGTACAAAAAAATGTCCTTGCATGATGTGCATCTTCTCTTCTCTATGGGGCTCTCTCTCTTTTTCTCTCTCTTCTCTTTCTCTCATCTCTCTCAAGATAACATGGCATAGAAGAACACACAATGGCCTCTGGGGACAAGGAATGGTAGTTACAGAGAACTTCAACTGTTTTGATAGATAATACCTTTGTCTGAAACTGATGACTGAAAATAATATGACAAATTATTAAGAGCTCTCAAATTTTCAGTGCAGAGAACATGGGGATTTTCATAGAAATAGTTACACTTTTCATTCATCAACTTTTTTTTTTTTTTTAATTTTGGGTCACACCTGGCAATGCACAGGGGTTAGTCCTGGCTCTGCACTCAGGAATTACCCCTGGCCGTGCTCAGGGGACCATATGGGATGCTGGGATTTGAACCCAGGTTGGCCGCGTGCAAGGCAAACGCCCTACCCGCTGTGCCCATCAACTTTTAAACTGATTAATATGTTGCAAAACAATTCAGGTTGTCAATTATTTTGAGTAAAATTTTTTCAGGAAGTGCATATCAAAGTGAAGCTTCATTACCAAATACAAGGATGGATATAAAAACAAGGGTACCAAACCACTAACACCAATTTAAAGTGTACTGGGTGCTCATTCTTGAGATGTTAACCCCTTCCATGTAATAAGAATTATCCCAAAGTTAGTGTCATGACTATTAAAAAAAGTAAAGAAATTTTTCATTAAAAAAGGAACACTTTCAGGGCGGGGGGGGGGGGAAAAGGAACACTTCTAATTCAATTTATTTGGTGATTATGTTATTAGATGAATTTATCTACTAGCTACCAAGACTATGTATGTGATCATTATTTCTGAGCTCCTATTTCTGACTGAATAAAAATCATCCCATTAAACATTTTTCTCCGTGTAAATGGCTAATGCTAATAAAATGCTAAATATTCTCAAAGGGTTGATCCTGGCTGAGATCCAAGATGGTGCAGATGCCGCCCGAGCCCCTTGTGCTCTCCCCAACCTGGCTCACCATCTCGCCTTAGACAGTGTGTGGCTCAACACGCCAGGCAGGGAACTCTGCGTGTGATGCCTGCTGGACATCGATGGCTGTTTTGTGGGATTCTGTAAGATCCGGATAGAGTGGCGCTGGCAGTGCATGGAGGTACCTCAGCAGGGCCGAGTCACAGCACCACTGGGCATGAAGCCGCGGCGGCAGTGTGAACAGTGGCTCATCCACTACAGGGTGCTGCCCACCAGCCACTGGTGACCTGGGTCTCAGCGTGGGAGTTCGACCTAGCACAACCCTCCCCAACGAGGTCCTGCTCTGCCAGCTGCTCAACAACCTCCAGGCGCACCCCATCAATCTCAAGGAGATCAACCTGAGGCCGCAGATGTCCCAGGTGCTGCCCAGAGATGCAGGCAGGTGTGTGTTTGTCAGCGTGCAGATCGTACAACATTCCAGTCAACCAAAAGCTTGCTTTCAGTAGACTGGGAACACCCGTAAGGACGATTAGAGGCCACCCCAAAAGCTTCTGTCCCTTTCGGAAAGCTTGGCAAGCTACAGAGGATATTTTGCCCACATGGCAGAGCCTGGAAAGCTACCCTTGACGGATTTGATATGCCCAAAACAGTAACAGTAACAACAACGAGCTCTTCATGTTCCTGGAGTGAGCAGACGCCATTGGGCTACACTAGCACGCAACAGGGACAAATGAAGACATTACTGGTGCCCGCTTGAGCAATCGATGAACAATGGGATGACAGTGATATAGTGATTCTCAAAGGGTATTTGGAAAATAATAAGGTCTTACTTTATAATACTTAATATTGCTTCTGGTCATACCTAATTACATATAATTACATATTTCTAAGCCTATGCTCCTTGTAAAGCTGACACATTTTATAGTAACAGTTAAATGTTCCATTAAGACAGTCATCTTGATAATCACCTAGAAAATATGCCATGAATCAATTCACACTTGGGGTCACAGGGACACTCCATTCCAGCTAGGTATCTTTCAGCACTGACTAGAGGCTCCTGGAAATAGTACTGAACAAGGAGCCAGAGAGACAGTGAAATAGGTGGGGCACTTGTGTAGCATGTGACCAACCTGGGTTTGATCCCTGGCAACCCATATGATCACCAGAAGTGATCCCTGAGCCCAGAGCCAGTGGTAACCGCTGAGCATTGCCAGGTGTGGCCCCAAAAACAAACAAAAATACTGAGAAAGAAGAAACTTTTATTGAACCACTAACTCTGGACTTAAACTATGTTTTTAGAAACTGAAAAGTTACACAGCTCTCATGCTTTTCTTTCTTTCTTTCTTTCTTTCTTTTTTTTGTGGTTTCTTGGGTCACACCTGCGAATGCTCAGGGGTTATTCCTGGTTCTGCACTCAGGAATCACTCCTGGCGGTGCTCAGGGGACCACATGAGATGTCAGTGATTGAACCTAGGTAGGCCGCATGCAAGGCAAACACCCCTCCTGCCTTGCTATCGCTCGGGCCCCATCTCATAGTTTTCCTTTCTCCTCTTGTCTCTGCACTGTTCCCAGAAGCCACTAGGGAACTGTCCTTACAATTTTATCTCTATCTTTGGATCAAGGGAGCTGTAAATATATTTATTTGAGGTCATGCCCAGCAGTGCTTGGGAGTTACTCCCAGCTGAGTGCTTGGCGTGATGCTGACTCAGCTTACTTGGGGGAACCAGGGAGTGCTAGGACTAAATCCTGGGATCCTGCAGCCAAGTGTGCCCCTGCCTGCTGAGCCAGCCCCAGCCTAGGAACACTCACTGTTCAAGTGCATATCTGATGCCTGGAAAGCAAACCAAGACAAACTAAAATAGCACATGCAGGGAAAGAGATATTTACATTAAAAGAAAAGCAGACTTACCCTTTAGGAAGATTATTCGTATCACTTAAGAGAGTCACGGCTGCCTGGACCATGGCTATGGGGGTAGCAACATAGCCGGCCTCTGCAGAAAACAGTTAATTACAGAAAAAGAGTCACAAAGGAGGTATTCAACAACACCCAGAGAGTCAAACTGTAGATTTTATATAAATCTCTATATACAGGAAATCCCCCCCAAACACTATTATTTTTAAATGAACATTTATAAAAATAAAGATTTAAAGAGAACATGATATAATAGCATACTACTTTACAGTAAGAGAAGGTTAAATTCTCACGCTTAAGTCTAATGTGAAATACCTGGTCCTTTCACCTGAGTACAAATTCTGATACTTATTTTGTTCTGATCATCACAAGAGCGTTCGTTGTATCCTTCACCAAAGAATGTCATTGTAAATGAGGAGGTCTCAATCTGAGGAAAGGAAAGCAAAGGGTTTATTTAATAAATTTGTCATTCCCTCTCCAAACAAAACCTATGTTTCCACTTCATATCAGACATTTTCAATAGATTAAAAGCCAATATTCTGACAAAATTTCCTGGTAAATGCTAGTTTTTGCATTTTGATCCCTTTGGATCAAGGGAGCTGTAAATATTCTTTGGTGATGCTAGTTTTTTTTTTTTTTTTTTTTTTGGTCACACTCAGCAATGCTCAGGGGTTACTCCTGCATTGCACTCAGGAATTACTCCTGGCAGTGCTCACGAGACCATATGGGATGCTGGGAATTGAACCTGGGTTGGCTACGTGCAAGGCAAACGCCCTACCCGCTGTACTATTGCTCCAGCCCGGTGATGCTAGTTTTGAGACAGGTGTTTTGCTGTGAGGCAGGCAATGGAGTGAACGAGACGAGATAAAAATGATTCTTAGGGGACCAGAGAGATAGCATAGGGGTTAAGGTACTTTAAATGCACCTGACCACAGTTTGATGCCCAAGTACAAATGGTCCTCATGTACGTCCGAGAGCTTGAACAGAGCCAAGAAAGAGCAACCCTGGGTGTGCCGGGCCTCAAACCAGAAGGAAAATGATTCTTAGTTATGGTTTAAAGAATAGTGCCACCACATCCAAAACAAAAGCAACCGGTATTGGCGTGGATGTGGGGAGAAAGGGACCCCCCCTACACTGCTGGTGGGAATGCCGACTGGTTCAGCCCTTTTGGAAAACAATATGGACGATTCTCAAAAAATTAGAAATTTAGCTTCCATTTGACCCAGCAATACCACTTCTGGGAATATATCCCAGAGAGGCAAAAAAGTATAGTCGAAATGATGTCTGCACCTGTATGTTCCATTTACACTATTTACAACAGCCAGAATTTGGAAAAAACCCAAGTGCCCGAGAACAGATGACTCTTAAAGAGACTATGGTACATCTACACAATGGAATACTATGCAGCTGTTAGAAAAGATGAAGTCATGAACTTTGCATATAAGTGGATCAACATGAAAAGTACCATCCTAAGTGAAATGAGTCAGAAAGAGAAAGACAGACATAGAAAGATTGCACTCATCTGTGGAATATAAAACAACAGAATGGGAGACTAACACCCAAGAAGAGTAGAAATAAGTACCAGGAGGTTTGCTCCACTGCTTGGAAGCTGGCCTCACATGCTGGGGGGAAAGGCAGCTCAGATAGAGAAGGGAACACCAAGTAAAGTGCGGTTGGAGGACTCGCTCGGGATGGGAGATGCGTGCCGAAAGTAGACTACAGATTGAACACGATGGCCACCCTATACCTCTTTTGCAAACCAAAAAATGGAATACATGTTCAAGTGGAAACCTGAGCTTAAAAGTGCAAAGAGACAAAGAAAAGCAAGTGAGATATGTGCTCAAGAGAGAACACGAGCTTGAAGAGCAAGCTGAAATGTCCGAGCTGTAAAGAGCAGAGGTGAGGGTGGGAGGGAGAGCTCAGTAGGCTGGGAAAGATGTACACACGGGAGGCACAGCCTGAATCCCCAACCATCGCTAGGGGTGCTGCCTGAGCACTGAGCTGAGTGTGGTCCCCAAAACCAAAACAAACAGAAAGAGCCCGAGAGACAAGAGTAGTCCTAAACAGGAGAAAGCGATGCTAAGAGAGGAGGAGAGAAGGCAAGAAGGAAGCAATGACAACACATCTGAGGAGGTTCGTGTTTCTATCTGTGAAGCTAGAAGTGTGACAACTGCGGATACTGAAGACAGCTGAGGCTGGGCAGAATCTGCAAAAGGCTGCTAAAAGGAGATGGAAAGATAAAAGCAAATGAAGACGGTAAATGGATGCTGCAGGATCCCCCAAGGGGAGAATCTGTGCTGTTAGATTCTGCTCAGCAGTGGTACACACACACAGAAAGATAAGATAACACATATACACTCACATATATACACAGACAGAAACACACACACACACACACACACACACACACACACACACACACACACACAAGTGCCTGGTGCCTGGGAGATGAAAGTGAACAGCTGCAGCTTGACTACATTGGGACTTTACTCAAATGGTATAAACAGAAGCATTCAAATGAGGACAATGCTGAAACAATGGTCATTTCTCTACCACTGGGATCCAAAGGATATGGAGGAAGAGAAGGAACAAACACTTGGGAGGAGCCCGAGAGTAGAGTGGGTAGGGCAGTTGCCTTGCACGTGGCCAACCCAGGATCGATATCTGGCATCCCATATCATATGGTCCCTCAAGCACCGCCAGGAATAATACCTAAGTGCAGAGCCAGGAGTAACCCCTGAGCATTGCTGAGTGGGGTGTAAGCCCAGAAAGCCTTAAAAAAAAAAAAGAAAGAAAGGCTTGGAAAAGAGGCACAGAAGGTGGTAAAAAGGAGGAGTACTAAGTCTTGGGCCAGAGAGAGAGAGAGAGAGTACAGGAGTTAAGGCTCTTGACTTGCATCTCTGGTTTAATCTCCAGCACTGGGCACTACCAAGAGTGATCCGTGAGCACTGAGCCAAGAGGTAAGTCCTGGGTATGTACCCCACCAAACAAAACCAAAAAAATAAATAAAAAGTTAAAAAATGGAGGAGAGGTGCTGTGAAGAGAGCTCAGATGGCTGAAGCTTGCATAAGAGCTCGTGTGACCCCCAGTCCAGAACAGCAAGGGCCCGGTGGGCCGGAGCAGCACTGTCCTTCAGAGCCCAGGCCTTGAAAGGTCAAGGCCGTACCTCTAGATGGCAGAGAATTGCTGGGGGCGGCCCCTAAGTATGACCCCCTCCCCTTCCCGCCCCTCCCCACCAGCTTCCCAAAGTGGAGGAGAGAAGGAAGGAGAGTGAGGTGAGAGGAGAAATATCTGAGGCCTCTGCGTGGTGAAGGGAATACAGTGTCTGCAGCTGGAGAGCAGTCCCATCAGCATACAGGACCTCTGTCGAGTTTCCTGGTCTCAGGTGAGAGGGAAGGCTCAAAGGGCACCGGGCACATCCAGGGAACCTGTGCTCACTTTCCCGCACTGCATGGTTCCCAGGGCATTGCCAGGGAGCAATCCATGAGCACCAAGCTGGGAGCAATCCCTGAGCACTGCTAGGTGTGGTCCCTGAGCACTACAGGGTGTGCCTCTCCAACCCCCACTACCGATAAAGAGAGTTTTCTGGTTTCTCTGAACCTCCATTTTATCATTTTTTAAAACTGACGCTACCTACCTTAAAATCTCTGAAAAGATTAATCTGATTATATAAAGAAAGCAAAAGTGTGTCTGAAATATAATAAGTGCCCCATCAAGTCTTAGCTGTAACTGTATCTGCACTCGAGGAAAGCAAACACAAAGCATGATTTTCAAGGTCTACAGAGAATTTAAAGGGTTACCTGTTTCTGTGTTGGACCTTCTTTCGAAAAATAGCCAAAGGAGAAAAACCTCGGGAACTAAAAGAAAAAGAAAAACATCTCAGTATATTTTCGAAATGCATAAACATTAAATTTTAGGAAAACCTTACTTACTTTGATGAGAAGCTGCCTTCCAAGGCTAAACCTCACAAAGATTAAAAAGAACAGCCCGGCGAACATCAGCTTCACGACAGAGGCGATGCCGCCCACGGCCACATAAGCAGCATACTGGACCTGGGGAGCAGAGAGAGGCAGAGGCCGTCACGCACGCAGTCCCGGGCAGCCGCTTCCTCTATGGTCACACACACCACACCAGAGAGCTGCCCCCTTTGTGGGTGTGTGACGGTCGGAGAGTATTGTCACAAATCACACTACAGAGCACATTTTTATAAGAAAATCATTGCTTTATTCAGCTTCTTCTATTCAGACAACGCCCACATAATCCAGGGATTCAAAAGCCCACAATTAATATATCTGAATTCAGTAATTATATATTATAGCATATGGATGTCGCTTATCACCTTTTCCTATCTCTGCACCTGAGATACAGCTTCCCTGTCATCAGAGCAGATGGCAATCCAGGCTAGTGGGGAAGGGAAGCAGGGGAGCCCAGATATTTCCATAAGCAAAACAAAGTATTCTGGCACATGAAACTCAAAACTGGGGTTTCCCAGTGTTCATGACACCAGACTTCCTATAATAAAATTGAGTGCTGGGTTATAATAAAAAGGTATTTATCAAGCTGGATTTAAATTATGCATTATCAGCCCTGGTAAAATGTGAACTGTCGTACATTTTTGATTCTGTGTATTCCCAGCCACTGAAACATGCACTATTTGGCTTGTTCTCTTTTTTGCTTTAAATAGGGCCAGATAGTACAGTTGAGAAGACCACTTGTCTTGCACAGGACCAACCCAAGTTTGATCCTTGGCATCTCATATGGTCTCCTGAACCTGTCAGGAGTGATTCCTGAGTGCAGAGCCAGGAGTAACCCCTGAGCACTGCCCAGTGTGGGTCAAAAAAAAAAAGCAGGCAAAAAAACAAAACCCCTCATAAAATTTATGTGTCAACAAGCACACTCTAGTCTTCATTAGGAATAAATGATACACACTTACAGGTGAACACTGCAAATTCTCATATAAGTAACGCTGAGTCCGCTTGACAACAGACACATCTGCCCCCATGAACGGGATGGCGAAGCTGCTGAGTGCAGGGCAGTAACAGATAGGCCACCTGCAAGACAGACCCACGCACAGATTACATTTTTCCCATTTAATCCATATAATAACCACCACTTTAGTTGGTAAGGTCCTCAATAAAAATTACAACTTTCCTTGGGACAGTAGTAGTGAAGGTGGCAAAAAAATTAAGACTATTTCAGTGTCTGTTGTCCACACCTACACCCTAAAAGCGACAAGTCCAAGAGTATAGCATTGATCACACCAGGGGCTCTTAATCTATGCAGCCAACCATGCTTTACCCATCAATTTCCTAGACAATGAAAACATGAACACTCATTTCAACAGCCAAACTCTAATTAGGTCTTTAGAGTTCTCATAAATGAAATTCTCCCTTAAGTTCTATTAGTAGACGGAATAATCTACATTTTAAAAATATTTTATTTTAAGGTGTTGGCTTTTCTGCATAAAATTAACATTTAACTTTGGTATTAACAGGGGAAAGTCATAAAACTCATTTTTCCCAGCATTCAAAGTATTATCATAAATGAAATATGTAAGCTTAGAAAATGTTCTAACTTCCTTAATAATAAGCCTTCCTGCTTTTCTTAGTGGCATACATTATTAATACTCCAATCAACAATATGCTTAGACCAGACAGATACAGTAAAGAAAATATTTTTTAAGTTACTCATACCTTCTTTTCAACTTTGGGCCAATAATTGGGAGAGGCTTCAGATTTGTCTCATTTCGTAGCTTTTTCAAAGTATGCTTATCTCCAAAACCATACACTGCTGACTTCCAGGTGCCATCGTGGACAGACATCCCCTAAGCAAATGTGCAAGAGTCAAAGAAACACTGGCTTAAGGAATAACTAAATGCAAAATGTAATTTGTAATTGTTGCAAACAACATGTCACCTCTAAGCCAGCCACATTCCCATATGTAATAATTTTAAGACAAATTTTTGTATCTGTTCATGTAACACTGGCTTGATACAATTCAGTATCACACCAACCAACATATGCCCTTTCTCTTTTCCTATTACCATTACTAATACTCCATGAATAAGTCGGTGAATTTCACATCATCATCACCTGACACATTAATCATGTCTAAGTTTCTAATCCCATACTATGTTAGTTCCACAGAATTTCAAGATAAGCCCATAAACACATTTCTGCACCGACAACATACTGTCATCTGTTTCCTTCCTATTGTGCTGTGTCTTACCTACCTCCAACACCCCTATTTTATTGGTTTTGGGGCCACACCCAGCTGTGCTCAGGGATCACTTCTGGCAGTGCTCAGGGGACCATATGGGATACCAGGGTTCAAAGCTGGGTCGGCCACATGAAAGGCAAGTGATTTACCCACTTGCTGTACATCACTCTGGCCCCCCAACACCCATATTTTATTGCCAAACTATGTAACAGTCTTCCACTGAAGTCTCAAAATTTTAAAATAAAATTTTAAGGCTCACTAATATGATTTGTTTTAATTTCTTTTTCCAATTCCTCCCTTCCTTCCTTCCTTCCTTCCTTCCTTCCTTCCTTCCTTCCTTCCTTCCTTCCTTCCTTCCTTCCTTCCTTCCTTCCTTCCTTCCTCCCTCCCTCCCTCCCTCCCTCCCTCCCTCCCTTCCTTCCTTGGTCACACCCAGCGAAGCTCAGGGGTTACTTCTAGATCTGCTCTAAGGCATTATTCCTGGCAGTCCTTGGGGGACCATGGGATGCAGGAATCAAACTCAGTCAGCCATGTGCAAGGCAAATGCCCAACCCACTGTATTATCGTCCAGGCCCAATTCCTTCTTTCTGGTACCATATCCAACATAAAAATCCTTGCTCAATTTGATCCAGATTCTAATTCACCTACTTAATTTCCTTAAACTGTTTGTGTTGTTGTTTGTTTCGGGGTCACACTGAGCAGTGCTCAGGGCTTACTCCTGGCTTTGCTCTCAGGGATCACACCTACCTGGGCTCCCGTGGACTACAAGAGGCATTGGGGATTGAACCTGGGTAGTCCCTGTGCAAGGCAAGCGCCTTACCCGCTATACTATCTCTGCAGCCCCTAAGTTTCATTGCAGTCTAAAGCGTATTACAGAAAAAGAGCTAGGCATATCTGTAAAACAGAAAATAGTCAATAACGTGGGTTTTGCAGGTCACATGTGTTCTGCGCTGCATATTCTATGTTTTGGGTTTGCTTTTGGTTTAGAGGCCACACCTGGAGGTGCTCAGGGGCTAATCCCTTGCTTTATGGGGTCACTCCTGGCTGTGCTTGGGGGATGATATGGTACGAGGGATCGAGCCCAGGTCTTCTGCATATGAAACATGGGCTCAGACCAGTAAGCGATATCTCCACCTTCATCTTTGTTTTTCATTATAACCCTTAACAATGTAGAAAGTGGGCCAGAGCAATAGTACAGCAGGTAAGGCACATGGCCTTAGTACCTTACACACAGCCAACCCACCAGTTCAATCCTCGGCATTCCATAGTTTCCTGAGCAATGCCAGGAGTAATTCCTGAGTACAGAGCCAGAAGCAACCCCTGAGCAATGCCAACTGTGACCCCAAAGTAACAACAACAACAACAAAAACCTAAAAAAATGTATCTTTTTAATGTAAAAAGCCATTTTTGTTTGCAGGTTACATAAAAGTAGGTCATGCTCCAGAGCTCTGCTTCCCATTCTGAAGCTGTTATATAGCACATATGCAACATTTTCAACACAGTGGAAAGATCTACTGGACAGTGTCATTCTAGAATACATGAATGACATTAAATCTCTGAAATTCTTGAGTCCTGCTTTGTGGCCCACATATAACTACAGTCAATGATTTTCTAGATTTCAGTTGTACAGGCTACTCCCAGCAGTGCTCGGATGTCCTCAGGCCCACTCTGGGTGGTGCCTGTCACTTTACCGAGGGTGCCGCACTTGTCTGCACTTGTGAGGCTTGTGCACTACCATCTGAGTCACACTCTCAACCCAACCTATGAGTCAACTTTTTTTTAAACATAACTTTTATTGGTTTGTTTGGGGGCCACATTCAGCAATGCTTGGTGGGTTTTGGCTCTATATTATGGGGTCATTCATGGTCACGCATGGGACACTATGCAATGCTATTTCTCTGGCCCCAAAACAGCATAGGGGGAGGGGAAAATAAGAAGTGACAAAACAATCTAGTGCTCGGAATACATAAAATCCAGGAATCATCTTCCTTGTGAGGCTAATTCCCACCTTCCCCACATTTTAAGGCTCTGCATCTGTCTGACTTAAGAGTAAGGAGGGGAGCTACACTAGTGTGAATGCTTCAACTCTCCAACCCTAACTAGAGTCCTTATAATATTTATTGAGCAATTACTAAGTGCCAACCACTGTTCTGATTTATATTATTGGGCTAACCTACACCTCAACCATCAGTGGCAAACTCTAGCACCATCTTTAGCGGATGAAGGAAATAAGGCACACAGAGGATGAGGAAAACTTGCCCGCCCCGGTGAGTGCTGGAGACAATGTCCAGGCTCTCTTTTGTTTTCTACTTTGCTCTTGGTGATGCCTGGGGTGTTGCCCAGTATCTACACTCTTTCCCAAGAGTGTATTTACACTCTTTACTTTGAGTAAAGTACTTACACTCTTTACTTTGAGTAAAGAGAAGAGAACTTTATTGGATGGATGTAGTTTTCCCACTGCCATCTCCTGCAGGTCTCTGGAAAGCAGCCTCTTGCAGTTCTAGGGGTTTTCTTACTATCTCCCTAGAGAGCACGTCTGTTTTCTGTCTTGCACTAATTAACTCTCTGAAGCTCCAACTACTTCTCAAAAAAGCTCTTTCCTATACGGAACTTCATTTGGTCCAGAGAGACAAACACTCTATGATTTTTCCCTCCAGAGGCATGATGACCTTGGCCCAGACAATCTGATAACTGTCACTCCAGGTCACAGCCATTGGTCCAAATGACTCATTACTTGACTACATGCTCTGACTTTTTAATACACAAAATCTTGTTGCTCTTCCCAGGAAATCATGAACCACAGAATAATACAGGACTGTGCAGATGGCTCACAGGGCTGAAGCACATGATTTGCATGAAGGAAACCAGGATTCAATGCCAGCAACACATGGTCCCCCAAGCATGTCTCAAAGTGACCAGAAGCACTGCACTGGCAGTTACCTGCACCTCCCATGGCACCACTAGGTGTGGCCAGACATACAAACTGAAGGACAAAGTATACCTTCCATGCCAGGCCAAAAGTCTACACAAAGGAACACAGAAATCACAGAGACAAAAAAAAAAAAAAACCTGTAATGAACATCCAGATCTGATACTCTTTACCTGCAAATGTTTGCTCATATAAATCAATAAATTCCTTTTGTTGGTTCCAACTGAATTGAGTTCCATCTGCTACCCAGAATCACAAAGGTGTTTTTTCAAGCTTGTTTCTGGGTCGCTGTTCAAGTTGCTGCATCCGAAAAATCAATGCTACTCACCTTTCTAGACTAACCCTACTGAAACCTCTGCTGAAGAATTCTCATGTCACTTGGGTTCATTATCACTTCCCTTTATGCTCTGATGGATATTCTCTATATCCACAAATTGTGCCATGCTTTCTCTGTTTATTAATCTAAATTTATAACATAAAAACAAAACCAGGACACTAATTTGACTGTTCTACAACATCCTGAAGTCTTATTATTTCCTTTCCCTTCCCCATATCTTTCAGAGCACCGTCCTCTGAAATTCAGCCCATATTCCAGCTTCTCCAAAAATCTCTCACTCTAAGGAGTGGATGGGAGGGCATCCCAAGTAGTGCTTAGAGATCAGGACTAATCACTCCTGGCAATTTCTGGAAAACCTGTTTGGGATTCAGTTCAACAGGTGGTTTGAACTTTGGTACCAGGGACCACCAGGACCAGCCTGGCAGTGTTTGAGGCTATCGGGATTATACCTGGTGGTGCTGTGGGACTCCAGGCTACGCATGGTGAAGCTTGGAGAGTCAATTTGTCCCAGAGATAAAACCACAATCTCCCTGGTCCTCCAAAAAATGTTCTTAGGAGCCAGGGCAATAGTACAGTGAGTAGGATGCTTGCTTTGCATACAGCGAAACTGAGTTCAATCTCCAGTACTCCAAGTCCTGCCAGGAGTGATCCCTGAGCACAGCGGTAGAGGTAAGTCCTGAACACTGCCACTTGTGGCAAAAAAAAAAAAAATTAAAAAAAAAAAGATGCCAAAACCCAAAAAAGTTCTTAATCTATGGTTTTCCAGCTTATATACTCTCCATGCTCAGAATCCTACCATATCTACCATATCTCATCTGATCTCATTACACACTTTATCTATTGCCAAGCTAAATTAACTTCTTTCCTTCTTTTGGTTCAGGGGCCACACCTGGATGTGCTCAGGGGTAACTCCTGGCTGTGCACTCAGTGGTCACTCCTGGTGGGCTCAGGGAACAAATGAGGTGCTGGGGATCAAACCCAGGTCAGCTGTGTGTAAGGCAAATGTCCTGCACTGTTCTATCACTCTGGCCCTCTGTTATAAATCAAAGTAACAGTTGACTCTGGCAGTTTTATTATTTAAGTTTATTTTGTTTTTTATTTTGATTTATTTTGGTCTTGGGGGTCACACCTGGCAAAGCTCAGGAGTCACTAGCTCTGCACTTAGGAATTATTCCTGACGGTGCTCCAGAGACCATATGGGATGCTGGGGATCGAACCTCTGTTGTCATGTGCAAGGCAAGTGCCCTACCTGCTGTACTATCTCTTTCGATCCCCGTCTTAAGATGAAATATAGTGACTTTTCATATTAAAATATATTTAATATAAATATTTTGAGACAAATATAATTTATGAAATATTTTAATATTAACATAGGAAACAGAAAAACTAACCTCAGGTCCTGATTGTATAGACAGGAAACTTTCAACACCAGTTAAAGTGCCTAAAAGAGTAGAATGACAAATGTCAAATCAAATCTGCTTAGCCAGTGCAGGCAATAAGAATATTGCTATAGGATTATTCCTATTCATTCTGAGGTCATGTCTAGCTAATATAATCAGAAAACCTGCACTACAAGTAGTTTCATTTCATTATTATGAAGAGATTTAAGCAGATGAACTCAGGCATACTGTGATAATGAACAATTTACCAAAAAATTTAACTTGTGATACAGACAAAATCGTTTCTGACTCAACTGACAGTCATTTAAAATTCTCTAGAAGCCACAGAGATAGTACAGTGGGTAAGGTGTTTGCCTTGCATGAGGCCAAGCCAGGTTCGATCCCTAGCATACCACACAGTATCCATCCACTACCCCAATCACTGCCAGGGCTGATTCCTGGGTGAAGAGCCAGAAGTAACCCTGAGCAATTCCAGGTGTGGTCCCCAAACCAAACAAACAGATCCTCCTCCAGGAGGCAATAATTTAGCTTACTCGTTCCAGTACACCACTGGGACAGAGTTTTTAAATTTACATCTACAAATCTAGCAAGATAGTACTGGGTTAAACAGCTTGCTTTGCATCTGACTGATCATAGTTTGATCTTCAGTACCACAGACAGCCCCTGAGCACTGCCAGGAATAACCTTAAAAGAGCACAGTTTGGTAAGACTGATTCCTAGTTTTCCCTTTTTTTGGAAGGAGATGGTCTCAGGGCTGAGAGATGCAGTGATGCTTGGGGGATGGACACACACAAACACACACAGAGAGTTCTGGAGTCAATGCAAGGCATTCATGGATCTGTGTATGTGTGAGAGAGAGAGATAGACAATGCTGGAAATGAATGCAAGGAGTGTGTGTGTTTAATGTTAGGGATCAAACCCAGGGTTTCATATATGCCAGGTAAACGCTCTATTGATGAGCTACATCTCTGCCCAGTTCTTCAAACAATCTTCATGGCCCCAAGTATATATAGCACTGCACTGGACAGCACTGTCGTCCTGTTGTTCATCGATTTGCTCAAGCAGGCACCAGTAACGTCTCCATTGTGAGACTTGTTACTGTTTTTGGCATATCAAATATGCCACGGGTAGCTTGCCAAGCTCTGCCATGCGGGTGGGATACTCTCGGTAGCTTGCCGGGCTCTCCTCGAGGGACGGAGGAATCAAACCAAGGTCGGCCACATGCAAGGCAAAAGCCCGACCCGCTATGCTACTGCTCCAGTCCATGGCCCCAAGTAGCTTTCTTTTTTCTTAACTATTTTGGTTGGACTTGGGGTCAGAAATTTATGATAGCTACAAAATTGTTTTTCCAAAATTTCACAGCTGTAAACAAAATCGAGACCACGAAAAATTCCTGGATTTAAAATTCCTCACTTTAGAACATTTGTAGTACCATTTATATATTTTTAAAGTATCATAATATGTAACACATTTTAAAAATTCATATTTTAACATTAAAGTTATGGTTCTTATCCCAGTTATATTTTTGCTCATCACAATGACAAAGTATTTCTTCAGGTTAAATTCAATTATTACTCATAGATTGATAATTACCATTCAGTTTATTTTTGGTATATAATACTCCCAGATCTGCTGGAATGGAGTCAAAGCCACAGCTTCCAATAATATAAACTCCGTTTTCTGCAGCTTTCTGATGATACTTCCAATACATTAGTTCCAGAAACTAAAAAATTCAGGGCAAAAAATCAGTTAGAACTATACAGAAACTGTTAATACCAATACTTTTAAAAGACAAAAAAATTCAACACCAATGATGCTAGCCAATATGGTTCTGTAGTGGAATATACTGCTCAATTTGAGCAAATACTTACTGTGGACCCGCTATGTACTAAGTGGTATGAGAGAGATACTGATCTTATTTAATGTTATTATGTTTTTAGAATGACTTCTAAATGCACAATAAATACTTTGTATAAAAATATGTAAAACTACAAAGAGAACAAAAAAACTCAAATGCATTGCCAAGATGATCATCATAAATGACATATATCAATGCTTCAGATACAGTATAGAGAATGGTGGGAAAGGTGAGAGTATCAGAGGTGGATGTCTAATACTTTGCATAATTTCTGAGCAACTTTAGATGTTGGTCCCCAACCAGAACTGTTAGGATGAGCCCGTTGAAGACTGATCCACAAGCAGGCTGGAACACAGAGCCCATGCAAATGGGCAAGCCGTAACTCCTGTGACCAGACTGGTTTGGAAAGGGTTACCATCTCTTCCTTTGGCTGCCTTTTAGCTCTTAGTATTACAAAGAAGCAATCTTCCCTTTCTCACAGATCCCTAACCCAGCTCTGCTTTGGAACAGACATTCTCTCACAACCCCTTATCAGTCCAGCTACAAGGGGCTATAGCTCCTGGTGCCAGACTGCTCGGCCTTGCATTCCTCTCTGCAGGCTGCAACCACTGGGCTTGCAGACATGACAGAACAATGTAGCCAATGTAGCCTTGATGTCTTGCGGTCCCTCCTGTAATCCCTTTCTCTGTTAATGATTTCTTTGTACTGAGCGCATTAGGACAGTAAATAAAAGAGGCCGTGGGATGTTTCTTCCACACTTCTTTGCCAGCTCGAGCAAGGAGCCTCTCTACAAATCTCATTTCTCTTGCGTCTCTTATCTCAGCACTCCCAACCGAAAGAATATTCGCACAACATTTAGATTTATTGAAAAAGTGAGCAGCACACACATTTTGTACCCATTACCTAGTATTATATAGCTATATGTGTCTATATATCTATATATGTTATTGACATTAATACCTGCTACAATTCACTGATCTCCCAACACACACCCGGGTGCCGGGGCTCAAGCCTACAGCCTCATGCATGTGAGGCAAATGCTCTACCTTGAGCTACAATCCTTGCCCAAATGAGCCAATATTAACTCATTGTAATTAATCAAAGCACACTCTTTATTCAGACTTCCCTTTTCTCAAATGTCTTGTTTCTGCTTTGGATCCCATCCAGGGTCCATTACATTTAGCTGTCCTGTCTCATTAGGCTCCTTTTGGATGTGGCATTTCTTGTTTTTTTTTTTTCTTTTTTTTTTGGAGGGGGTGGGAATTTGGGCCACACCTAACAGTGCTTTACTCCTAGCTCTGCACTCAGGAATTACTCCTGGTGGTGCTCAGGGGACCATCTGGGATGCCAGGGATCGAACCCAGGTCAAACATATGCAAGGCAAGTGTACTATCTGTCAGGCCCATGCCATGTTTATTGTTTTTACCTGACCTTGAGAATTTTGAAGGGTACACATCTAGCAGATATAAAGTGCTCTTCATGTTCCTGGAGCGAGCAGATGCCACTGGGCTACACTAGCACGCAACAGGGATGGATGGAGACTTTACTGGCACCCACTTGAGCAATCTGAACAACGGGATGACAGTGATACAGTGATACACATCTAGCATTTTGCAGAGTGTCCCTCCCACACTGGTAATTATCTCATGATTTTCTTGTTATTAGGCATGAGATACAGGCTTTTTGGAGGAACAGAATAAAATGTGCCATTTCTGAGGTTCTGGGTTTTTGTTGAGTGTTTTGGATTTTAGGCCACACCCAGAAATGCTTGAGGGTCATTACAGGCGGTTCTCCAGGAATTGTGCAATGACGGACATCAAACCCAGGGCTCCAGCATGGGAAATACTTGGGCTAGCCCTTCAAGCTCTTTCGTCACCCCCACAAGTACCACTTCATGCCCTCACATCAGGGGAACATGCGACTAACGCAATTCATCCCTGCCGCTGCCGCCCTCGAGCACCTGGCGGAGGGAGCCTGTGTGGGGCTTCCTCCCTCTACATTGCTCTCTCTGTTCCCTCGAGCTGGGCGGAAGAGACTGTGTGCCGCCCACTCTCATGGGGTGATGAGTCCCGCTCTCCTTCCAGAAGAACCTGGAACCCCGAAGAGCTCTGTGACTCGTCCCATCCTCTGCACATCTGAAAACTGGTTATCTGAATTTGGTCTCACAAGAGCTGCTTAGAGAGTTGGATCTTTATTAAACTGGGTTTCTTCTGTTTGGGGCAGGGACTCACACATGTGAGACATGTACGCTACCACTGGGTCATTTCCCCAGTCTTTTATTAGGTCTGGGTATCACTTTTATTAAAGTTTAATTTAGAGGATCTTCTCATCATTTCCTTTGCTCTAAACATTTTTGTTATTGTTTCTGGGCCACACCCAGAAATGCTTAGGGCTTACTCCTGGTTCTGTGCTCAGGAGACCATCTGGGATTCTGGGGATCGAACCCAGGTTGGCCGCCAGTTGCAAGTAAGGAAAGTGTCCCCTGATACACTATCTTCCCGGATCTGACTCGAAGCTATTGAAAAAGGCAGGAATTGCTTTTCATATATTCCTGTTACACATTTCTTCTTAAACCAATTTTGGTAATTTACACTTTCTTAGTATTTCCAATTGATAAGCTTAAAATACATACTACTGGCATACTGATTGACAGTCACCAGCAGAAACTAAGGGGCATTTGAGGTGATGGTTTTAAAGGAGCTAATACAATTCAGTGCTTTTGAACACACCATTCTCCCTGCTCTCAGTCAGACAAACTTCAACGTAAGTATGACAGTGTTGCATGACCATGAGCAAGTTACTTAACCATCCAAAACTTCAGTTTCCTCATTGACAAAGCAGAAAAGATAACTTAATAGAAACACTGAAAACTGCTTAGTACTGGGCTAGAAAGGGATAAGGATTCAATTATATTAAACATTAAAAAATTTTAGGTTGATGGAGCATGGATAGTAGAGCAGGAAAGGCACTTGCCTTGCATGTGGTTACCAGGGTTCAATCCCTGGCATCACATATGTTCCCCAAGCCTGCCAGGAATGATTCCTGGATGCAGAGCAGGGAGTAAGCCCTGAGCACTGCTGGATGTAACCCAAAGTATATTTTTCTATAATAATGTAGAGGTGTATTTGACCCAGCAATACCACTGCTGGGAATATATCCCAGAGAGGCAAAAAAGTACAATCGAAACAACATCTGCACATGTATGTTCATCGCAGCACTGTTTACAATAGCCAGAATCTGGAAAAAACCCGAATGCCCCAGAACGGATGACTGGTTGAGGAAACTTTGGTACATCTATACAATGGAATACTATGCAGCTGTTAGAAAAAAGGAGGTCAAGAATTTTGTAGTCAAGTGGATGGGCATGAAAAGTTTCATGCTGAGTGAAATGAGTCAGAAAGAGAGAGACAGACATAGAAAGATTGCACTCATCTATGGTATATAGAATAACAGAGTGGGAGACTAACACTCAAGAACTGTAGAAATAAGTACCAGGAGGTTGACTCCATGGCTTCGAGGCTGGCCTCACGTTCCGGGGAAAGGTCAACTCAGAGAAGCGATCACCAACTACATTGTAGTCGAAGGCCATGTGGGGGAAGGGAGTTGCGGGCTGAATGAGGGCTAGAGACTGAGCACAGCGGCCACTCAACACCTTTATTGCAAACCACAACAGCTAATTAGAGAGAGAAAACAGAAGGGAATGCCTTGCCACAGTGGCAGGGTGGGGTGGGGGGGAGATGGGATTGGGGAGGGTGGGAGGGACACTGGGTTTACGGGTGGTGGAGAATGGGCACTGGTGAAGGGATGGGTTCCAAACTTTGTATGAGGGAAGTATAAGCACAAAAGTGTATAAATCTGTAACTGTACCCTCACGGTGATTCTCTAATTAAAAATAAATAAATTAAAAAAAAAATAATGTAGAGGTGTTTGATTATAAAAAGGGAATCCCGCCCTCCGCCCAGATAAGATCCGGAGCTGCTGCACTCGAAACGGACCCTCTGCTCCTAAAGACTATCATCCGAGAGGTCTTCTAACCCATTTTGGCACCCAGAGCGGCTTCTTACAGAAATGCATCTAGACTGTGAACTGAGCTAAAATATCAGAAATCCAAAACCTCAAAGCTCATAGTCTTCATTCTCAGCAATGAAAAGAAATTATTACATGATGCCTTTTTCAGCAGGCCTGATTGTTGGGGGAAAATTTCAAACAATAATAGTGAGTTCTCTACTGAAATATTAAATGTATTCAAAGTATAGAGAGAATAAAGTGAAGATCATTAGCTACTTAGGTGGGGGGTGGGCGGGAGGGGGTATATTTGGGTTCTTGGTGGTGGAACATGTGCACTGGTGAAGGGATGGGGTTTAATCATTATATGACTGAGACTTAAACCTGAAAGCTTTGTATTTTTTTCACAGTGATTCAATAAAATAAAAACTTAAAAAAAATAAATAAGATAAATAAAAATAAAAAGGGAATCCATAATGAAATTTAAGAAGGCAGCTTCTGAGAATTCTACACAGCAGACTACTGTGACTAATTTCATTTTATAGCATACAGTGGCTATAAAAAAAAACCTCAACATGTCCTATATACAATGGAACTGAAATCAATGTTCTTTTTTTGGGGGGGGGGGTCACACCCGGCGATGCACAGGGGTTACTCCTGGCTCTGCACTCAGGAATTACTCCTGGCGGTGCTCGGGGGACCATATGGGATGCTGGGATTTGAACCCGGGGCGGCCGTGTGCAAGGCAAACGCCCTACCCGCTATGCTGTCACTCCAGCCCCAAGAAATCAATGTTCTTGCAGTGAAGAAAGAATAAAAAAAATAAACTGAAGCTAAGACACAATGCTCACCTCAAGCTCTCAATAGAACATGTGACCTTTGGAAGGACCATCAACTTCTGAAGTTTGTCTACGAAACCGCACTAGGCATTTTCCACTTGAAAAGAACTCGGCATTGTTAGTTCTACTATTCCTTTTATATTTTACCTACCTGAGGTTCTCCACAGATGTCGATACAGCTAGTTCCATTCTCAATACATGCTTTTACTATGGGTTCTCCATATAATCGATACTGGGGAAGTAAAGAAAATCAACAATTAGAAGAGATCAAAAGAAATAAAAGTAGGTAAGAAGGAGAAAAAGAAATCAACAATTTATTTTACTTAGCAAGCTTAAAAGAATGAAATTTGCTTCTTGAGTTTTAGAAGGCGCCTTATTAAGAAAGCAAATATTAGTACTGTCACTGTCACTGTTCTCCTATTGCTCATCGATTTGCTCAAGCGGGCACCAGTAATATCTCTGTTTTTGGCATATCAAATATGCCATGTGTAGCTTGCCAGGCTCTGCAGTGCGGGCGGAATACTCTCGGTAGCTTGCCGGACTCCCCAAGAGGGGCAGAAGAATCAAACCTGGGTCAGCTGCATGCAAGGCGAACGCCCTACCCACTGTGCTATCGCTCCAGCCCAAATATTAGTACAGTAGCTCTAGCAATAAAGACATTGTGAAATTAATGTGATGGCACTACTTCATCTCTTACAGTGTAAATTTACAGAGGATATATACTTAATAAAGGCAAAATGGGAAGTGCTTTTTTTCTCTTTAATGGTAAAAAAGTATATCTTTAGAATAAGCCAGCAGGACTGTTTACATCATTCTCATTTTTTGCAACATCCAAGGCATCACAGTCAGGGGCCGGCTGATCAAATGCCTTTTTTCCACCAGGTGTGATCAGGGTGGTGGCCATGGCCACTTCAATGTCGTTGCAGAGCTGTTTTACTGCCTGTTTAATCTGGTGCTTGCTGGCCCTGACATCCACATTGAACACACATGCTGTTTTCTCTCTTCTTCATGGCTAACTCAGGGCTCAGAGGAACTTATGATGACACTTTAGAATGGTCTAATAGGCTTCTCCTGGAGATGCTGTTCCAAAGACATCTAGTCTTCTCAGTCACATTTTAAATCTTTGGAAGAGGGGTGAGGTGTGGATTTTTTTTTAATTTGTGGCTATGGATACCTCTCAGCACTGCTTTCTTGGCCTTCAAAGCTTTGGCTTTGGGAAGACCTTCTTGGCTTTCAGTGCCATCTTTGTAAAAATGGGAAGTGTTATGGAAGTGATTATTTGAGTCAATTCTGAAAAAGAGTAAGGATTCTTCAGGAAAGAGAAAAAAATTCAGGGAACACAGAGGTAAGGGGGTATGAAAGGGAGCTGTTTGGGATGCTCAAAGTACAGAACAGGGTCAAGATGGGGGTGGTGGAAGCTAAGTTGGGAAGCACCTGGGTCAGATCAAGAAGCACTATGAGCCATACAACATTCTTGCCAAAGTGAGTGAGGTTCCTTCTCCTCATAGTGTCCCCAGACCTGAGCATATAAATAAGCCTCTCACTGGTACAAAGGCTCACTATTGTTCTGATTTGCTTGTCCCTGACGAGAAATAACAATGAACATTTTTTTCTTATGTTTATTAGCAGGCTGTATGTCCTCTTAAAGAAAGTGTCTTTCATTGCTTTACCCCTCTTTACAGTGGAGTTATTGATTCTTGTTTACTTTTTTAGCTGATCTTTGTGAATACTTTATATAGCCAGTCCTTTATCTTATGTATGGTGTGTAAATATGTTCTTGCATCCAGTAGGGTATCCTTTTATTTTCGCTCAAGTTTCTCTTGCCATGCAAACATTTTTTAGTTTGATATAGTCTTAGTTGTTTTTTTTTTTTTTGTTTTTGTTGTCTCTGCCAATGGAGTCAAATTATTAAAGACAACTTGAGGCTTATATCCTAGAGAATACTGCCCATGTTTTCTCAATATGTCTGTGGACTCATTCTTGTTCATCAAAATCATGAGTTAACAGTATTGTAACCAATTTATCAAAATGAACAATAAAATCATAATTCCAAAAATTTGGGAAAAAATTTTTTTATTTAAAAAAGAAAGAATAATGATAAAGATCTTTAAGATAGGTAATGGTTAAATAATGTTTGCAACTGTCTTTTTTTTTTTTTTCTTCTTGGGTCATACCCAGCGATACTCAGGGGTTACTCCTGGCTCTGCACTCAGGAATTACTCCTGGTGGTGCTTGGGGGACCATATGGGAAGCCAGGGATCGAACCCAGGTTGGCCACATGCAAGGCAAATGCCCTACCCACTGTACTATCACTCCAGCCCTGCAACTGTCCTTAATGCCACTAACATATTTAAAGTTAAGAGCTTCATGTTATATATGTCTGATCACAATAACAATGATTTGGAGAGGAGGGGCTTTGACCATAGGGCTGTGCTCAGGGACTACGAGAGGTACCTGGGACCATATACAGTGTCAAGCACCAAAATGAGGGCACCAAGGGAGACAAGCATTGTAATCCCTGGACTATCTCTTCAGCCCCAATAATTTTTTTTTAAACTGACCTGGAAAGTGTAATCAAAGACTTCCTACAGTACGCACTTAGAGGCCTCTTGCATTTATAGAAGGATAAAAAGATCCAACAAAGGGAAAAGTGAAATAAAGATAGGAAAGAAGAGGATAATTATGAAGAGGCAAGACTCCAAAGCCAAATAAAGAAAAGAAAAAGTTACCCACTGGGACACCCACTGAGGGGTGGAATGAGACCTGAACAACTTCTGACAGGGTCTAACGAGAATCAAATTCCAACAGAGCAGTTTCACTGGAGCAGTGAGGACACAAGCCCAACACTAGGGGCCAAAAACCTGTCCGGGACTTAAGGTGTTTGCTTTGTTCGTGGTCATGCCGCGTGGTTTAATTCCAGCACTGACATGGTCTCCTGAGCACTGTGGAATGTGGCCCAAATACCACTGCTCACACCACCCAATAGCCTAACAGATAATGGATCATTGGTAGAGTGCATGTTTTGCAAGAATGAGACCCCAAATTCAATCCCCAAAACCTCATGGCCCCCAAGCACCACTGTGAATGGCCCCTATTAAAAAAGGGACACCATATGACTTTTTAAAAAAATAATAAACCAGTAAGTTATAGCTGTCATCAATAAACAAACCAGCACACATTCCCTATATGTCACAGAAAAACACTATCTCAAGAGATTGATCATATATGTATCTGATAACTAAAAATTCTCCATAGGGGGTTAAGACCCTGAACCAACTCTTTTGTTCCCCACCCTTATGTTCCTTGGGAATATACCAGGTGCATTTAGAATGAATGGAGTGCTTGTCTGAATAAAAAGAAGGGACAATTACTTACTGGTCCTACACAATTCAGGACAATGGATGTCTGTTTAGCCATTTCATCAAGGGAGGCTGGATTAGTGGTATCACAGATTATTATTCCAACTTCAGCTAGCAGTGTTGGTCTTCCTAAAATTAGAAATAAATCATTTTAAGCAAAATAACTCCACAGCATTATATTTTTCAGATTTTAAAAAACTATCATCAGAATTAACAAATCTTCTAAATACAGTGAAAGAAAATTCTCCCTCTCAAACACAAAAGCATTCTTAGTCACATAACTTAAAAAAAAAAAAGAAAAAGGCAAGGAGAAAATGGAGTTAATACTGAGGGTCATTAACATTAATAATAATAATTTTAAAAAACCCTAACATAGTGTAATGCACACATGACAACCTTGTGTAAAAAGCCAATTTTATAATCACTCAGATGCTGAGTAAATGACTATACTGACTTTCTTTCAAGAATTACAGCTTCTTATTAAACACATATGATCGCAAATGATAATGACCAAAAGGATATATATATATGAGGCAAGAGGTGGAGTAGAAGGAGGCAGGAGGGACAGGGGGACACTGGTGGTGGGAAATGTACACAGGTGGAAGGATGGGTGTTGGAACATTGTATGGCTGAAACTCAATCATGAAAGCTTTGTAACTTTATTTGGAACTGTGTCTCACTATGACACAGTGATTCAGTAAAAGAAAAAAGAAACACATGTGAAACAATTATAGAATTGAGAGAGTGTAGCAAACCCGAAAATAATGAGAAGAAAAGAGACCTGAGGTGAAAAGCAGAATCTAAGCAAGAACACTCAGGTTCAAGACAAGAAAATAATTGGAATGATCTGAATCAACAGAGCAATGTATAGTCAATACACTTTATTGGGTCAAAGTATATTCCCAGTAATAACTTGGATCTGGGCATTCCAACTGGTAGGTACCTGGACTATACACAATTATTTTGGGGGGTGGAGGAGGGAGGGAGAAAGAGAGAATATATACATGTATGTGTGTGTGTGTGTGTGTGTGTGTATGTGTGTAGGGTATATATAGATTAGATGTAGATGGGGGAGAGGAGAGATTTTAGTAATAAATTCTCTTGGCAAAGTGAGACCCCAAAGTTGCACCGCTGAGGTCGGCAGCACAGTCCTGCGGGGAGAGCAGCCTACAGGAGCGTGTTTTGTACAGAGCACAAAGGTAGCGATTCTGTACCCTACCTAGGCAGGACTGTGGGCTCATAGGTGAGAAAAACATTAAACTGAACATTATGGTATAACCAGAACAGTGACAAGTGCTACTTGCCTACAGGGTGGGGAGGGGAGAGAAAGGTGGGGATGGAAAACTCATGGCCAAATTTAAGAACCGCTGAACCCCAGAGTTCTTCCCACGCCAGGGAGGTTGGGAGATCCTGTGTCCCTGGCACTCTGAACAGAGCCTGACACAGAAAAGATCACTTCATAAAAACAATATTTTGGGGGGTTTGTTTTGTTAGTTTGGGCCCTGGCGGTGCTCAGGGTTTACTTCTGGCTCTGCACTCAGGGATCCCTCCTGGCAGGCTCTTGGGCCCCAAGCCTGGAATGGGGTGCAGGGAATCCACCCCATGTTTGCTGCATGCACAAGTCCCTCAAGGTTCTGCACCAACTCTCTGGTCCGCATAAAAATAGACGTAACAAATGCTCAAAGAATAAGTAAATGCTCCCTTAAGGAACACAAACTTTTTTTTTTGGATAAAGTGTTGTAAGACCGCAAACGGTCCGTGCGATTGAAAAGTAAATCCTTTATAAAAATAAGAGAAAATAGAAGCAAGCGTAAACATTATCAGCAAGCTCAAGGTTTCTCTCCCACCTCCCCGAACACAAGGCAAATAAGAGTCCAGCCCATCTTGAAGAGTTCTCTACCCTTCCATGCCACCCAAGATCAAGAAGCCTCCAGCTGCACGGAGGGCTGAAAGGCGGGGGGGGGCGGGAGGGAAAATTACAATTAAAATTCTCGATTCTTTGCCAGCGGAGACACTCACATGGGGCAAGCATTTGCGTTTGCTTGGTGGTTTTTCATTTGGGGAAAGGGGCCCTGCGGGGGTCACGGCACTCCCTGGGCATCGCCCCCCTCCTGGGGTCCAAGCAGGGCTGGGAAAGATCCCGGGGCGCACGCAAGAGAGGTGGGGGGTGGGGAAGCACGAGTCCAGCAATTGAAGGCCCCCCTTCCCCAGGAGAAAGGGGCTCGAGCCGGCGCCCCCTGAGCCCGACCCCCGAGGCAGCACGGCCCCCTTTACCCAGCTTCTGCGCCGCTCTCTCCAGCACCCGCTGCAGCTTCTCCCGGCAACGGCCCGCCACGGCCCAGGGCAGCGGGGAGTTCCGCTGCGGGTCCGCCTGCTCCCGGGCCACCTCCTCCGCCACGAACTGGCCGGTGAAGCCAGAAGCGCCGAACACCACCAGCTGGAAAGGCCTCTGCCGGGTCGCCATGACGAGCCCCGAGCGAGCAGAGGCCACGGCCGGGCGGAGTCCACGGCGCCTGCGCCTCAAGCAGCAGCCCCAGTACCCGGCGCAGCAACCGCCTCCGTCCGCGCCGCGCTCGCCGCCGCCGCCGCCGCCGCCGCCGCGGTCACCGCCGCCGCCGCCGCCGCCAGCGCGCCGCGCTCCCGCAGCCGTGCGCGCGCCCCCGCGCAGGGGCCACGCCCAGGCCCACGCCCACACCGCCGCACGCGCCAGCCTCGGCCCGCGCGCCCGCGGCCGCTTCTCCCCGCCGGGCTGGGGCGCGGCGCCGGGCTGCGGCCCGGGCTCCGGTTGCCCGTCGGCCGCGGGCGCGGGCGGGAGCTGCCTGCTGCCCATCCTCCGCCCCGCCGGTCTGGCTCAGCTCTGACCGTCCCGGGGGTCGCACGTTCTCACCCGGTGCCCAAGCTGGAGGCGGCCGCCGCTCCGAGGCTCGTTTTTCTTGTTGTGCGAGGCCGTTGCGCAAAGTGTGGGTCCAAGCCTCGCTCGGTTGAATTGCAGAAACCATCGAATACGCCGAGGCAAACAAGGCGCTAGCACCCAGCGCCGTGTCTTCAATGATTTTATTCCAAAGAAAATAAAAATAATTGGGTCTACGTCAAAATGAAAAGGATTTTTGTAGCAAAAGAACTCGGGCGACAGTAAAAAGACACCCTTCTAGATGGGAGAAAATATTTGCAGATCATACATCAGATGAAGGACGGATATCCAAAACGTGTGAAGCACTGATATAGCTCAGCAATTAAAAACAGCTAACAATTCCTTTAGGTAAAGGAGCGATCACAGACATTTTCACCACTGGATGTACAAAGGGATAACAGGCATATGAAAAAGTGTTCATCGGGTCATTATTAGACAAATGCAAATGATAATAATAATACCAATAATGAGACAGAAGCTCATACGTAGGTGACATAATGCAGTGTGGTGCCTGGAACAGAAAAAGACCATCAGGGGCTGGAGAGATAGTACTGCGCATCCCATCTGGTTTGTTCCACATCCCAGGCCTCCCAACTCCGCCAGGTGTGATCCTGCAGCCCTGAACTTAGAGAACCTGAACACAGCTGGGTGTGGCCCAGAAATAAAAAAAATTCAAAGGCCATAAAAAGCTTAAGGGGGATGGCGGGGGACCATGGGACAAGGGTGGATGGGAGCAGCGACTCTGATGGAGGGTGTGGTGCCTGAATGTTTTACCTATGAATCTCTACATTAATAGTTTTGCGAACCACGGTACCTAAAATAAAATGTTTTTAACTGTACATTTTTTATACATTTTTTATATTTTTTATACATTTGTAGAGAAAATGAAATGGGCAATGTGCAATGTTACACTGCTTTTGTATACTTTTGTTAATATTTTTGGAGTACTTTCTATAATGCTTTGTGTACAATACAGAAAATTATTAGTCCTCGAACATGTGTATTTGAGATATTGTCAATTTGCTCTCCTAGAAAATGTACTAATTTACACGCTAAACAAAATAAGAAACATTTTTGTTACTTTTCATCTTTGTCAGCACTTGATATTACCAGTCTTTTAACTTTGTTCATCAGATGTTCATAAATGACATGTTTCTGTTTGGTTTTGCTTTGCTTTGGCGCCCCCGAAGGCAGTAGTTAGGGATTACTCCTGCTCTACCCGCAGGGATCATTTCTGGCAGAACTTGGGGAACCGTATGAGGTGCCAGGGATTGAACCGGGGTGGGCCACGCGCAAGACAAGCATCTTCCTGCTGTACTATCTCTCTGGTCCCAAAAGGACAAACCTCTTCCAATGTGACACCATACATCTTAGACTTATAAAAAGGATGTGTGTGCATGCGTACCGAATGTTAGGAAGGACACATTACAGACCTTCATAAAACTTTAAAGTGCTAATACCAGGGTCTTGGGTTCAATTCGTGGCACTACATGACATACCCCCCTTCAGATATGGCCTGGAGACCTCCACAGGGCCAAATACTAATTCCCTCTGACCTGGTTGGCCAAGTATCTATTAGTGGCTCCTGGACCCCATACACAATTCTTGGGAGGTCCATAATTAATTCCATAATTAATTAATTAACAAAAATGGAATGCTTAAGAACATAGTAACTGCTCAATAAATGTTAGCTATTATTAGTGATAATAATAATTATTACTGAGAAGTGGGTTTGTGTGAATAATGAAAGAAGAAAGAGATTTGCATTGTTTACCATTTACCTTTCTACTATTAACCATATTATTGCTGCTCTTACTGTTAAAACTTTGTTACTTTTTAGCAATAAATACATATTACTTGACCTATTTATTTGTTTGTTATATGTTAGGGATTGAACCCAGGGCTTCTTTCCTACCTTGGAAGCAAGGGACTGGAGCAATAATACAGCCAGGAGGGATTTGCCTTGCATCTGAACAACCCAGGTTTGTTCCTCAGCACCCTGTGTGGTTCCTCAAGCCCCACCAGGAATGATCTCTGAGCACAGAGTCAGGAGTAAGTCCTGAGAAAAACCTTATGTTGCCCAAAATACAAACAAACAAACCAAAAAAATCAAAAACCCATACCTAGGAAGCAAGCATTCTACCTCGGAACTATATCCCTGAACTTTTATTACTTTTATAATTATAGCTTTATAAAAGGAGCAGTGATGAGTTTTCCAATAGAGGCCAACAAACAACTCCGGAAGCCAGTCTTGTTATTTATAGCCCTACATCTGAGACCAGGTTTCTGTTGCCACTAAAGCTTTTTTTGCCCATTGTACACACAGTAATGTAAATGAATTTCACAAATATTTATCTGGGAAAAAAAGTTATGCAAAGAAAGTATAAGCCTGTATGATTCCATTTATTTAAAGCTTAATATTAGCCCAAACCAACTGATGGTGACTGGTATTTTAAGAAGAGTTGCTTTTGGGGGCCCAAGAGATAGAAAAGTGGGTAAGTCACTTGCTTTGCAGGCCGCAACCCAGGCTGTGTCCTCAACACCGCATATGGTCTCCAGAGAGCCAGCAGGAGTGATCCCGAGCACAGAGCAAGGAGTAAACCCTGAGCAACACTGGGTATCACTCCCTTACCCCAATCCATCACCAAATAATTCCTTTGACAATTATCACCCCCAAAAGGCAGGGCTCCTCTTGAAGTATGCCTCTGTCTTAAGAATTTTGAAGGAATTCATTCTTTCCAGGAACCAGCATAGAAGTTACTTTCAGCCCTAAAAGCCGAGGAGCAAGAAAGACCTATGAGAGAAGTCAAGGTTGACCTGTGGACAAGGCCACCTTCTTCACAAAGTCAGAGATGACCCTTAAGGGGAAGAGGTAGGACCTGAGACTTCAGAAGAGAGGATATGTGGAATATCACCTGCCAATGTTTGCTGGAAAGCAAAGGTTTTCTCCTTTACATAGTGACATTTTGTAACCTTGGTAACCTGGGAATGTGCTCATGTGCTCATGTCCTTGAGATGGTTTCATGCTCCTCCCAGGCCTCTTCTTAGCTAGACCCAACCTTGGTCAATACACTTGAGCCACCACGTCTTTGTCGGTTTTTCAAAGCCGTGGTCCTAAGTTGACCAAGATTCCCCCTTGAAGTATACCTGACTGAGAAAACTCAAGACTGACCAAATAACTTATTGTGTCCGCCAACACCTGAGGGCAGGGCCCCTACCTCCTAGGGTTTTATCTCAGATAATCACCAGTTGGCAAACCCAGATGGGTTTGATATGAAGCAATGCCTCTTTCCACTTTTCTTTTAGTTATCATACTCAGCAATTCTCAGGGGTTACTCATGGTTCTGAACTCAGGAATCACTCCTGGCAGTGCTCGGGGGTCCACATGGGATGCTGGGGATTGAACCCGGGTAGGTCGTGTGCTAGGCAAACACCTACCCACTAGACTATCACTCTGGCCCCCCTCTCCACTTTTTGTAATTTTTTTCTTCTTTGATTCTATTAGAGCATAGATTACTTCTATCCTCCCTTTAAAAGTCCAGTCAGAGTCTCGAGCCGGGGCCGGAGCTCAGGCTCCGGCCAAGATTCGACCTGGGTGGCCATGCCTTTGCACAGCCGAGTGGCTGCAGAATGAGCAAGAGCCAGAGCCAGCTATATGACTTGGGGTTCCAGTGAGTACTTGCAACCATGTATCCAGACCGTGAACTAAGCTTTTGCTCCATGCTGCTCCAGGAAGGGAAATGATTCAATTTCCAACTTAAATCTCCCTGGACTTAATTACTAAAATACAGAAATTGTAAACCGCACGGCCGGTTTTTATCTCTTCATTCTCATCAGTGGAAAACTAATTATCAAATATTTCCTTGTCAATAGGGCTGTATTCTTGGGGGATAAATTCCAACAAAAATAGTGAGTCTGTGTTGAAACTCCAACAACAATAGTGAGTTTTGTGTTGAAATATTGAATGTAATCAAGGTAAAGAGAAAAGGAAGTGAAATTTATCAGTTACGCAGGGGGGGGTTGGGGGATGAGGGGTGGGATGTATACTGGGTTTTTTTTTTATTGGTGGTGGAATATGAGCACTGGTGAAGGGACGGGTGTTTGAGCATTGTATAACTGAGACATAAACCTGAGAACTTTGTAACTTTCCAGATGGTGATTCAATAAAATAAATTAAAAAAAAAAAAAGTCCAGTCAAGGACTAGAGAGAGATCAGGGGTTTAAGCATTTTGCCTTGCATACGGCCAACCCCACTTTGATCCTTGACACCACAGATGGTCTCCTGAGCACAATCAGAAGTGATCCCTAAGTTAGTAGTAAGACCTGAGCCGGCTAGGTGTGGCCCCCAAACAAAATAATGATGAAAAATAAAAATAAATAAAATGCTGAGCCAGGAACCCAGAGGATGGGCTCAGCTCAGTAGCAGAAAATGCTTGCTTACCAATGGAAGGCTTAAATTCAAGCTCTAGTGCCAGCCACGTGCACTGAACACAGTTCCTGCTGCTTTGTGGACTGGGACCTCCTCTCCCCACAACAGAATGTGTGATTTCCTGCAGAGAATCAGGTATGTGCCAGCCCCACGATGAATGATGTGCAAGTACTGCAGCTTGGATTAATTATTTTTAATGCAAGCACTGCAGTGAGGACAGTGACCCACGACAGTGACTCCCAACAAACTCTACAACCAAGTATGCTGATGAAAAAAAAATAGACCCCTGCCCACATTTCAGATAGGCTGACACCAAACAGGGCTGCCAAGGGGCAACTGAATCTGGGAGTTATGACAGAACCATGGAGTGCATTCAGGATGTCCTTGAGATGGTCATAGTGGCCTTTGTAACCTTGGTAACCTGGGAATGTGCTCAGGTGCTCCTGTCCTTGAGATGGTCTCATACTCGTTTTGCTTGGGAATTTCTGCTTCTGTACTCTCCTGCCTTCCCCACCCCCTCAGATATTCTGTAAAACAGACTTCTGACCTTTGTTCAGGACCCAGTCACAGGAGCACAAGCTCTGCTGGGTCTGGAATTAAACTTGCATTCTCTCCTGCTCAGAACGTGTTGCTGGGTTTTTGTGGGTTTTTTTCTCCTGTGGCTCTCAGAAAGAATTTCAGCAACATCCGGACATGCCATCCAAGAGTGTGCAACAACCACATAAATGGCAGAAGTGAGGAATCAAAATATGATTGACATACTTTGTTTGAGCAATGCTGTTCTCAAATAATGACCAGAGGAATGAGACATTAATCAAGTCTTCCGGTCTATCTCTAACTTTAAAAAACAAAATATTAAAAGATAGTGAAGCAGGCAGGCTCCTACCTTAATGTTGGGATGTGTACCAGCTTTCTCCACTTCAGAGAAGCCCATGCTCTCTCTTGAGCAGAATAAGAGAGAGCAGAACCTTACCTTTCTCCTTACCTCCCTTTATTTTCTGAAAACTTGCTTATTTCCTCTCTGCAGCTGTGTTTACATTGGACTCTTCTCTCTATTGTAACCATGTGTTATTGACTGAAATATATCTTTACCTTTGACACAGTACATCAGAAGGAGGCAAATGAAATGTAGTTTCAATCTAAAAGGAAGAAGAGAAGACATGTATTTGTGTTGTCAGTGGAAGGTCCCCAGGTGGCTTATGTGAAATGGGGGCAGCCTTAAGAAGAAAATCTATTACTTTTTCTGTGTTCAGAGATCATGCCTGGAGGGGCTCAGGAGACCATGTGGAGCTCTGGAACCTGGGCATATTGCCTGGAAGGCAACCATCCTAACCACTGTACTGCATCTCTGGCCCCCTGAACTGATCTTTCAAGAAATAGCAACTATGTGTTTTTGTTAAATTCCGGTGCAATAGATCTCCCCGCTCCCTTTTGTATATTACTTTCTCCATTATTAAACTAAAATTCTGTAAACTAAAAGGTCTTTGTACAAATCCTCATAAATCTATAGGAAGCAAATTTGAGGGGAAGGAGGATGGGGCTGGGTGGGAAGATGGTGGAGGGGAGTGGACACTGGTGAAAGGATCAGTGTTGAATGTTGTATGCCTGAAGCCCAATCATGAATAACTTTGTAATTTCATGGTAACTAATTTTTTAAATAATAGTAAGCAAATCCTCAGAAATCTGTACATTGCTATTATTTTCAATGGTTTTATTTTAAAAGTTACCCCCTCTCTAATGTTTTTATTTGGTTGGTTTTCTGAGGATTACACCAAGTGGTGCTTAGGACTTAGTTCTGGCTCTGAGCTCAGGTTGGCTGGTTACTCCTGGTTGACTCAGGGACCATATGGGATACCGTGGATGGAACCCAGGTCATGCAAAGCAAATGCCTTACCCTCTATACTATGGTTCTGACCTACAACATTCTTATTTTATTTTATTTATAAAGGAATTATCTAATGACTCAAGAGATGGCACTCATACTGACTAATGAGAGCCTATTGTTTGGTTTTGGGGAATTTTGAGTGAACTGAAATTATATTGGTAATTTGAAATCAACCATGGCTAGAGTACTTATACCATAAAAATTGACAAACATTACAAACTGGGAGTTCCCTAAGGGGTTTATTGTTAAATACTTAGCAGCACATTATTAGTGGCAAATAAAAGAAAAAATCATAAAGAATCAAGAATATCATAGTGGGTAAGAGGTTTTCAATAACTATTTTTCTAATTAAAAATTGATTTTATAGGAACTGGAGTGATAGCACAGAGGGGAGGGTGTTTGGTGTACATGTGGTCAACTTGGGTGCAATTCCCCATCACCCTATAAAGGACCCCAAACCCAACAGGGGTTATCAGAAGCAAGCTCTGAATACCACCAGGTATGCCCCTTGCCAGAAAACAAAACAAAATAAAAATGATTTAATGGGCAAAGAAATCTATTTTCTTGACTCCATCCATAATGATACACTTGGAATAAAGAAATTATTTAACCTGGTTTCTTGTCTTTTCTTTAGTGGAAAAAATAAAATAGGGCCTGGTGACAAGGATCTATTTTCTAAGTATCTAACAAAACACATATGTTTGTAAGCAATAATAATTTTGTCAAATTAACATACATCATGATATAAGCAGCTTATTTTGGTCAAGCAATGCTATCCTCAAATAATCTGAGAAATGAGTCATGAATAGTGTCTCTCCCAGTCTATTTCTAAACTTAAAAGAGAGAGAGATTATAATGATAGTGAAGCAGGCGGCCACCACCTACTTTAATGCTGGGATTTACCCCTTCCTCCGAGTACCTCTTCCTTCCTTCCAGAGTATCAGCTTCCTCCACTCAGGAGAAGTCCATGTTCCCTTTTGCACATGTATCTACCCTACCTCACTTTATTCCAAACTTGTTATACTTCACTGTTTGTGTTCTCCTGAAATTCTTTTTTTTTTTTTTCTGAAAGAAGAAGGCGACAATCCCAGGAGACCTGGGTAATGTCAAGGACTGACTGACTTTCCTGAAAACAGCAGTTTCTTGCTCTAGCCTGAGTCCACAGCTCCCCAAGAAATTGGGTGGAAAGGATCAACTCCCTCACCACGCAGAACAAGTAGATGCCAGGTACAGCTTGACTGTTGCCTCACAGAACTGGTAAGACATGAAGCAGAAGCTCATAAACAGACTTTATCAGTCCAAAATCTCCCAGGCATGCCCAGGGTCACGGAGATGAAGGGAGGGGAAAAGCAGTTGATTTCCTTCCCAAGGCTGCTACCTCTCTCCCCCACGCTCCCTGTAAGTCACGTGGGAACCTCTGCTGGCAAAAAGACTCTTACGGAGCATTATATATCTTAATCTTCCATCAAAAGACAAACAGCTTTCCATTCCTCAACTCTAAACACACACTGCAGATAGCAGTCCACAGCAGGGCACTCCCACAGCGCAGGAGACTCACTGTCCATCCTGAGTACTGCAGTGCTCTTTACTTTCAGAATGTAACCTCCCAAACTGCTCTTACGTGACACTGTGCGCTTGCTCTGTGTTAGGAATCATGCATGCCCGCTCTAGACGCTCCCATTGCTGCCACAAAGCAGAGATTTAATCTTATTTAACTGTGAACTGTGAAACAGCTTTCCAACCACCTTTGAGCTTTGGATTGGTACAAAATCCAACTTTTGAAACACTGACCTTTGAGGAAACCCTAAACCACATTGTACTGGGAGTTTCCTGATAGGATGGACAGTTGGAGATAAGAGTTATTTTGCATCTCTGTATCTATCTATTATGCCATATGCTTTACAAATATTTATAACTCTGTAAGTGTGCCTATTGTCTAATGCCAATCAAATTAGTACCTTATACTCCCATCCAGTGAGGGGCCATCCAGTAGGGTCAGTCACAGAGAATGAGACAAACCCATAAGGAAACAAACACATCTGCACAGTTCAAGCTTTAGGTTACCTGGGTATTCCTCCATGGTCTCTCAAGTCATTTATTCAATGCACCTTTAATGCCCACTACCACCAGCTTCCCAACAGTTGAGCCATGGTTGACAGAGACATTAAGGAAAGTTAATAGGCACATCAATATTCATAAGTACTTAAAGATCAGAGGTTGGGGTATTTCACATAGCTAATCAGCAGGCACCCTTAAAAAATAAAGTCCATGACAATTTCCTATTTTATCTTTAAAAGACCCTAAACAGTCTTCTTCTGTGCTTGCCTAGAATATTTGCAGCAGGCAGATATTTGTAATTTATTCTATTTTTTCCTGTTATTCTATTCTTTCTTGGGTGCATATTTGCAAACCCTTTGCATTCTGAGATCTAAAGTATTTTACCTAGGGGCGTATTTCATGCTTGGGTTTTTTGGGTTAAGGGAATGAATTCCCGTACCTACTACCCTCATATTAGAAGGTTAAATGACTTAAGTAATGCTCCCAACCCCAAACACATTGACGAAGACTTGAACCTCAATCTCCTTGGTTTCAAAACTTTATTGCTTTAACTATAACATAATGCCTTTTCTTTTATTAATGTTAATTTTATTTAATTTAGGTTTTCCAAATGTGTACTTAAAAGTCTGTTGAGGAGTTTTATGAATTTTAAAAGTTGTTTTCTGTTTGGACTAAAGCGATGGCACAGGTAGGGCATTTGCCTTGCACGTGGCCGACCAGGTTCGATTCCTCTGTCCCTCTCGGAGAGCCTGGCAAACTACTGAGAGCATCCCGCCCACACAGCAGAGCCTGACAAGCTACCCATGGAGTTTCGATATGCCAAAAACAGAAACAAGTGTCACAATGGAGACGTTACTGGTGCCCGCTCGAGCAAATTGATGAACAATGGGATGACAGTGGCAGTGACAGCTTTATGTTTTATTTTTATTTTTATTTTTTTATTTATTTATTTTTTGCTTTTTGAGTCATACCTGGCGATGCACAGGGGTTACTCCTGGCTCTGCACTCAGGAATCACCCCTGGTGGTGCTCAGGGGACCATATGGGATGCTGGGAATTGAACCCCAGTCAGCCGCGTGCAAGGCAAACGCCCTACCTGCTGTGCTATTGCTCCAGCCCCTCTGTTTTATTTTTAAATAGAGGTAACATTGATTTATAAGATTTTATATATATAATATATAGTCACTGTCACTGTCATCCCATTGCTCATCGATTTGAGCGGGCACCAGTAATGTCTCTCGTTGTGAGATTCATTGTTACTGTTTTTGGCATATCCAATACGCCATGGGTAGCTTGCCAGGATCTGCCGTGCGGGCGCAATACTCTCGGTATCTTGCTGGGCTCTCCAAGAGGGACGGAGGGATCGAACACGGGTCAGCTGCATGAAAGGCGAATGCCCTACTGCTGTGCTATCACTCCAGCCCATATAAACAATATATAAATAATTAAGTTTTATATGTATATTATATATACATATATGAGTAAGTAAGGTGGGCACCCTAAGCAGTGCTAAGGAACCCCAGGGGCCACTCCCAGGAGTATTTAGGTCAGGTAGTGTTTTTTACTTCTTGGGGGAAATTTTTTTTCAACTGAATTATGAATTACAAAATTCATGACTGAGTTTCAGGCATACAATGTTCTAACACCAATCTCTTCACCAGTATCTGCTTTCTTCTATCGGGGGCTGGAGCCATAGCACAGTGGGTAGGGCGTTTGCCTTGCACGCGGCCGACCTGGGTTCTAATCCCAGCATCCCATATGGTCCCCTGAGCACCGCCAGGGGTAGTTCCTGGGTGAGGAGCCAGGAGTAACCCCTGTGCATCGCCGGGTGTGACCCAAAGACCAAAAACAAACAAACAAAAAAGTATCTGCTTTCTTCTATCAATGTCCCCACTTTCCCTCCTGTCCCCCAGCCTGTTTCTTTTGTTCCTAACTTTTAGGCACTGTGATTTACCCTACTATTACTGACGGGATTTCATGCATGTCACTTTATCTCCCTTAAGCACTTAGTTCTGGTCCAGAATGACCAGTTCTCTCTGTCGTTGCTGTAAGGCATAGTGCCTCTGCCAGGAATGACCTCTCAGCACAGCCGGGTGTAACCCTCCTCCCCCAATCAAAATAAATTGGTAGATAAAATGAGAAAAATCACAAAGAGTCTTATTTAAGGAAATCTTACTGTTAGCTGACAGGCCAGAATGGATTGGCTTAATATACTTAAAATTCTCTCTGAAAATCGTAATACAACCAAGAATACTCTAACAAGGTATCTCTCATATTTAAAGAAATGATAAAGACTTCTACAAATAAAAGGAAAGGAAATCAATTTCCACCAAAGCAGTCATGCAAGGAATACTAAAGGAACCTTGTAGGAGGAGAAGGAAACGTATCTAGAAGAAGCAAGTCATCAAACACATAAAATGAAAGGAAAGTAGCAATATTTGCAACTGGGAATAAGTTTGAGATTAACTTTTTTTCAATTTAAAGGAGGTTAAAGAGCAGAGAGATAGCAGAGGGTTAAGGAACTTGCTTTGTATGCGACTGGCCCCAAATTCAGTCCTCAGCACCATTTATAGTTCTGTGAGCCCCTCCGGGAGTGATCCCTAGGCATGGAACCAGGAGTAGCTGAACACACATGGGTATGACCACCCCACCACCAAATAAATTAAAAGGTTATAAGATTATCAAATTATTATTTTTTATGTTTGGGGAGCCGTGCCTGACTGTACCCTGATTGTACTCAGGGGATGATTCCTGGAAGGGGAACAGAGTGGAGGAGGAAGAAAGGAAGAGAGAAAGGAAGAGAGGGAGGAAGAGAAGGACGAAAGGAGAAAGGAAGAGAGGAAGGAAGGACTAAAGAGAAGGGGGAGTAAGGAAAAAAAAGGGAGGGAAATCACCCTGCAAAAAGAATCTGAGGTTGGCAGAGGAAAGGCTGGGGTGGGTACAAGTGATGAATGGGGTTCAATAGATGGAGGTGAAGGTATGTGGGCACTTTGGTATAATTTACTTCTAAAGAAATGTGAAAAAAAAACTCTTGAAGCATTCATTGATGTAAACCCAAGATACATTAATTAAATATGTGTGTATGTATATAAGTATATATATGTATGCTATATGTACAATATATATAAGTATATATAATACATATACACATATACAGCTTTGGAATCATTAACTGGAGTGCTGAGGGGAAAGGAAAGTGAAGGACATTCAAACCTCTCTGCTGCTTTTTGGGCAGAGTAATAACAGAGGAATCAACTGTATCTATAGAAGTGTTTTCCCAAACTGTTATGCCTGGGGCAGCATGTTCGTGCCTTTTCTGTTTCTCAAGGCTATGCGTGCACAGCTGTCTCCTGGGTTGCCTTTGGTATAGCATGTAGCCTACTTTGCCCGACAACATGGATTTTCTCCACCAGCCAGCTGCCACTGGTTTGCTTCTGGGAGAAAACAGTAAACCTGCATGTCTTACAGCTGGCTAGAGCTATACATACAGGGTTGTTGGTATACAGATGGTGTGTGAAATCATTTGATTGAATAAGATTGCCAAGAAGTGTTGGATTGTAGTTCTAGTCATTTTAGATTTAACTTTAGGTTGTCCTTTCTCCCCCACCCTCACCCCTGCAGGGAGCTTAGGTTTATGGAGTTACGCCCATCACAGTGCTCCCAATTCCATCCAGCAGTCCCAATCCTCTGTGTTTATCTTTAACTTCTCCTTTGTGCTCTTCTTCCCCTGGTTAATCACATGTATCCCTAAATCAGACCCTGTAACCTGAAGGTCAAATCTTCTGAGGGCTATAGATTTTGCATATGTAAACGAAATATTGCTTTTCTCTTTTCTTTATATCCTTTGCATAGTTTAGAGCAATGTCCTTTTTGTATAGACACAGAAAGAGAGTTAATGCTATGCTTTTGTAACTTAGGAGTTAATTGACTCCAAATATTTACTCCCAGGCATCTGTCATATTTACTTGACTTAAGCCTCAGTTGTTCTTAGTTCCTAACACCCTGAAAGGGGGGTCCCCAACAAGGGACTTGGATGAACCCAGGGCAAGCCATAAGCTACCCATAAATCTTATGTATATCCTGACATACATAAGAGGCATAGTAGGTTAAGAGCATGGTCATGGAACAAACTCTGGTATGACACAAAAAGAAGTGACTGAATAAGGACCCTGCTGGGGTTAAGAAAGATTAACCTGGCCTGAGGACTGTAGTCTGGGATATATAGCGAGATGTCCCCAGGAAGAGTCATCCTTTAAGTTTCATATACCCCTTCCTATATTCATGCAAAATGACTAGAAATATTATTTTAAGAAGTAAATTTAACATGACTGTTTAAATAGATTACAGCTAATGAAAGGAAATAGCAATATGCCCTTAGATGGAATTCCACCCTTGGGCAGACTTCCTAGTAGGGATCTAGAGTGCTGAGGCCCTAGATGAGGTTTTGTCCTTAGGTCGATCTCCTAGAACAACTTCCCCTGAAGGAAGGGCTTTATATCTGCTTATCCCGCCCACACGGCAGAGCCTGGCAAGCTACCCATGGTGTTTTCGATATGCCAAAAACAGTGACAACACATCTCACAATGAGACATTACTGGTGCCTGCTCGAGCAAATCGCTGAACAATGGGACGACAGTGCTACAGTGCTATAATGTTCAATCATACCTATGGGTAATTGCTACCCCCAACGCTTCACGATTTCTCTATAACTAACGCTGTGAGACTTGAATGAATGTTCACTGATTACCAATCAGACTGGTGGCCCCTGTTACTTCATTTGTCCATCCATCGGCTGTTTGGGGGAATGGTGATCAGCCCCAAACTCACCCAGGGACCCTAGGGTCACCGGGGGCCAGTGACACTCAGAACAGTGACAAAGAAGCAAGCCTTCCTAATGTTACTGTCGACGGGTTCTTGTAACCTGTTCCCAGAGTCTGAGACAAATTGGTCAAGCACAAAAGAAGGTTTTTATTGAAGCTAAGAACAAGCAAAAAATAGGAAATAGAAAAATAGCCTGAGAGAGAGAGAGAGAGAGAGAGAGAGAGAGAGAGAGAGAGAGAGAGAGAGTGCAAGGGAACACTGGCCTCCTCCCCTTTTATACTTTTCTAAGAGGTGAGAAGACCTTTTTCAAAACCTCTATTTGTTAAGCAGAAGCTCCCCTCTTCTCTCTGTGCTGTGGCCCCGGAAGCCATTCTCTGGGGTCTCCTCAGAGCTACTCTCTGAGAACCTCCTTTTCCCTTTCTCTCTTGATTAACTCTTTGCTAACACTATTCTTTCATTAGAAGCCAAAGTACAATTACATTTTTTATGATGCTACCTACAGATGAGTAGCAGTGCGATAACATGGAAATTGAAAAGAAGCTATTAAACAAGCAAACAGAAATGTCTCACTATCGCTATCCTTATTTGTGAGTTCATAAAGCAGTGTGCAGGTGCTGCAATGATGCGTGTGCATTCGGTGGCCGAGAGCCACCTCCCATCCTCCCCAGACCCTCTAGCAGAAAGACAGAAAGACGGGGACCACAGCCTGATTGTGAAAAGGGCCCATTTAATGCAGAGCTGCTAGCATACTTACAGGACATCAGAAGGGGTTAGAGGTATGGGATTGCATATCCATGTGATTTACAGAGGTAAAATATTCCAGCAGAGGCAGTTCTCTGGGGGAGATAAACTCAGGGAGATGCTCATTCTGCCAGGGATATCTATATGGCTTTTCTCTTTCCTTTATAGTCGCATATATCAAACAATTAACTCAGTCAAATAATTAACTCTACTTCTTACCAATACTTGCAGTCATTTGGTAAACATAGTAAGAGATAAAGATCCCAAAACTTAGTTCTCTGGGCTCTGAGAGCAAGCAAGCTTTTACCGTAAATCCCAGACTAAGTCCTCAGGGCTGTTCAGCTTCTCCTTCCCCATGGGGGTCCTGTCTCTTAAGTCATAACAGCTTGCATCAAGATCATGCATTTATGCTTTCTAGAATGTCCCATTTCGATGCCAGGGTAGTTTTGCCACTGGCCCCGGGTTCATCCCAGTCCCACAGTGGGAGCTCTCTTTTGGGTTGTTGGGAACTATAGCAACTGAGACCTAAGTCAAGTAATTATGCCCAAGTAATTATGCCCAGGAGTAGATATATTTCAGAATCAATCAACTCCCAAATATTAGGAGCATAGAATTAAGGTCTTTCTGCATTTAAGCAAAGAACATTGTTCTATAGTAAAATATGAAAAGGCTATAGAGGAAATAGAAAAGCAAATAATTCAATACAAAATCCAGAATTACCAGAAAGTTTTGGCTTATAAGTTTGACTTGGGGAACTGTGACAATGAGGTGTAAAATACAAAGGAAAGGTTAAAGATAAATTCAGGGGACTAGAGATGCTCACAACAGTACTGTAAGCTTTGCTGGGAGGAGGAAAAGGGGAAATTCGGGGCTGGAGCTGGTAGGGCATTTGCCTTGCACGTGGCCAACCCGGTTTCAATTCCCAGCATCCCATATGGTCCCCCGAGCACCGCCAGGAGTGGTTCCTGAGGGCAGATCCAGGAGTAACCCCTGAGCATCACCGGGTATGACACAAGAAAAAAAGAAAGGGGGGGGCAATTCACTGATGAAGCCTAAAACACTTAGGGTTAATATCCAACACTTATTCTTTACAACAAATACTCTAAGCCAACAGGAACTATGTGCTATATATGGGATTAAATAGGCCAAAAATGAATGCTGACTGGTCCAACTTTTTTGGAAAACAATATAGACATTCCTCCAAAAACTAGAAATTGAGCTCCCACATGAACCAGCAATGCCATTCTTGGAAATATCTTCCTAGAGATGCAAAAGAAACACAGTATGTTCATTGTAGCACTATTTACAATAACCAGAATCTGGAAAACACCCAAGTGCCTAAGAACAGATGACTGGCTAAAGAAACTTTGGTACATCTACACAATGTAATACTAGGCAACTGTTAGAAGAGATGAAATCATGAAATTTGCATATAAGTGGATGGACATGGAGAGTATCGTGCTAAGTGAAATGAGTCAGAAAGAGAGGGACAGACATAGAATGACTGCACTCATTTGTGGAATATAAAGTAGCATAATATGAGACTAACACCTAAGGACATTAGAGATTAGGGCCAGGAGAATCACACCAAGGTTTGGAAGATGGCTCCATGTGCTGGGGGGAAAAGGCAGTTGGGATGGAAAAGGGACCACTAAGTAAATGATGATTGGAGGGATTGTCTGGGATGGGAGATATGTGCTGAAAGTAGACCAAGGACCAAATATGATGATCTCTTAGTAACTGTATTGCAAATCATAATGCCCCAAATTAGAGAGGGAGTAAGAAGGAAGGCTGCCTTCCACAGAGGCAGGGGGTGGAAAGGGGTGAGGGTAGAAAGAGGGACACTGGAAACAATGATAGCAGAAAATGTGCACCGGCGGAGGGGATAGGTACTCGATCATTGTATGAGTGAAACGTAATCATGAAAGTTTGTACCTGCATCTCACAGTGCAGGTACAAACTTTGTACAGATGCAGGTACAAAGTTTGTACCTGCATCTCACTGCATCTCACAGTGACCCAATGAAATTTATTAAAAAATACAGGCCAAAAAATTGACATGAAAGTAATGCTGAAATTTATATTAAATGAATTCCATGGCTGTATATGTATATTTCACTGAAGGGATGGACTTTGGGCATAGCAAATTATCACATACCTTTTAGTTCTAGGAAGGTCTTTTAGATCTTCTAGGAAGACCTTATGTTAAAGGGAACATTTTCAAAGTATTTTTTGTTTTGTTTTGTTTGGGGGCCATACCTCCCAGTGTTCAGGGATCACTCTTGGCAAGGCTCAGGAGACAATATGGGGTGCCAGGGATTGAACCCGGGTTGGCCACATGCAAGGCAAACATACTACCCAATGTACTCTCTCTTCAGCCTCTTGAAAGCATTTTTGATTGGTGAAAGAAATCAACTTTGCATAAAGCCACCAGAGACTGAATGGTGCCCCTTTGAACGGGCTTTTTTTTCTTTATTTAAACACCATGATTTACAAAGTTGTTCATAATACAGCTGTTTCAGGCATTCAATGTTCCAACACCAATCCCATCATCAGTGTGACGTCCCTCCACTGGCTCTCTGAGGTTACACAGATGCTGACTCTCTGAGGTTACTACACAGGTTTTTGGTTCTCTGAAGTTTCACAGGTGCTGGTTCTCTGAGGTCACACAGGTGCTAGCTCTCCGGTCACAAAGGTGCTGGCTCTCTGAGGTTACACAGGTGCTTACTCTCTGAGGTTGCACAGGTGCTGGCTTTCTGAGGTTACAATTGGTATGCTGGCTCTCTGAGGTTGCACAGGCATGCTGACTATTACATCAATTTGTCTTAAACTTATTTGGATTCCATCCCTGCTCTTAGGGGGAGCTGGTAGCACCTGAAATTTCTTTTTTTTTAATTTTCATAAATTTGTTCACAATAATTATTTATATTCAATATTTCAAGACCAATCTCACCACCATTGCACCTTCCCACCACCACTACTTTAAATCTCCCCACAACCATCCCCACATGACACTCACAAACCTAACTTTGGGCTGTTTAAGTTCTGGGGAAACTTGGTCCCAAGGGGTCCGGCTAGAGACACAGAGGCAATTTGGGGGTATCAGGAAGCCTGAAGGCACCATTAGGCTGCTGATACACTCACCCTGCAGGTACATGTTGACCTGCTGGGCAGCACCATACCACCAAAAGGGGCCATTCTTATAAGCCAAAAGTCTGATATCTAAAAACCATCTTAGGAATCAGAGAGATAGGGATTAAAGTACTTGCATGTGGCTGACCCTAGTTGGGTCTACAGCATCCCATATGGTCCCTGAGCCCTACCAAGAGTGATTCATAAGCACAGAGCCCTGAGACAGTCAGTATGGCCCCCAAACTAAAACCAACCAACCAAACAAACAAACAACTGCGGAAGGGCGGAGAGGGGGAGTCCCAGGAATATCTTGGGCTATGGGGGCTGGCATTGCAAGTGCATCTTTATGCCAATTCATGCAGTGCCTCAGGTTTATAAGAAAACATCACTAGGTCCCTATGCTTATATCTGCCCCTAAGAAGTTCATTTCCTCCTTTCACCTTATGATACTTTTGGCCACATCTATCCCTCAGATGTGTATTTTCTTACCCATGCTGCTTTTACCCATGTCTCTGTGATGTGTACTTTCTTACTTTGGGGTACATTTCCCATTTCTGGGTAAATGGCTCATAACTACCCCTGAACAGGAAAATTAGAGGCAGGACCTTTGGGTGACTCAGAGGAGTCACTCCTCTGAGGAGTTGGTTAGAGATGAATAGGTCATAAATCACATTGTTACATCAAGAACAGAGCAATGGAGCAAGTATGATCAGGTTGCTTGAACAGGAAGGAGATCAAAGAAACAATTAGCAGATGTCTGCATGGAACTTAAAAGAAATTGTACCAATAATTGATTGTATATGTTAGCAGCAGAATCTTCTGCCCCTGGGCCAGGCTGTTTTCACTGGGGGCCCCCCTCAGAGGGGGGCGGGTTGAGTCTCCCTCCCCACCCCAAGCAGAGTCCTGGCAGCCGAAAACCTCCAGAACCCAGCCGCAGCCATGCTCAAGGCCACTCAACACACACTCAGACAAGCCTCACCCATGAAGGAACTGGCAGAGGAACCCAGGTATGCAGGACCCGAGGCTGAAAACTCTAAGCATGATTGAATCTGGATTGGACCTCCTCCACCCAGATCCCCAGTTTTCCAGTAGTTTGGCAGTCACAACCACAAACTGCCCCACTCCATGCCATGTAATCTCATCAACAGTCAAGATCCAGAGACTATAGTACAAACTCCTGGAAGAGAGTGATACAGAATCTCGCATGGCAGAGCCTGGCAAGCTACCCATGGCGATTTGATATGCCAAAAACAGTAACAATAACGGGCCTCATTCCCTTGACCCTGAACTCGACAGGAACGAATGGAGACGTTACTGGCGCCTGCCCAAGCAAATCAATGAACAACCGACAGTGATACAGTGATATGTTAGCAACCTTGTTAGTAACCATTGTGTATATTAAATGAAAGATGTTTCCCCCTAGAGTGACAGAACTGTAATTAGCGTGCAAAAGCTCTGGATGAGCCATCTTTGTTGCATGTGTGAATAAACTAGGAGTTTTCCTTCTTATCTCTCCAAGTGCCAATCTGGTTTTTGGAGGGTTTTTTTGGGGAGGGGTCAGATTCCTGTAACACATCTAAGATGTATATTTTCTTACTCCGAGGCATGTATTCTCCAGCTTAGGAATTCACTGCAGATCTACTTCCTTACTGCAGTGATGTGTACTTGGGATGTGTACTTATTGCAACTCTCTCTCTCTCTCTCTCTCTCTCTCTCTCTCTCCTTTTTTTCCAAAATAAAAATAGTTTTACTACCAAAAGAAGCCCCCAGAATTTTTTGAAAAGGTCTTGTGACCAGCAACACCTGCCCCTCAGAGAGCAGTCACCTGGAACTGACCTGGAGTGCAAGGCTACATTGCTTCAGGGGCTCATGGCCTCCTGCTCTTCTCTGTTCCGCTGCACAGAGTGGGCCAGCCTGTGCGGTGACAATGGGCTCAGGGTGTTTCTGTTTGTGCATTTGTTACTCTGTTCTTTGGCATAAAAAATTATGTCCTTACAGCAATCACCACAGAAGGCATGCACTTGAAATTCTTTCAGTTTGCTGATTCAAAACATATTGTGAGAGCTCTTTTAAGTCTGCCTGGGTAAAATAGTTTGTAAAGGGTTCAACACTTTGTTTACTGGCAGGGAAAGGTTTTGTCGGTCTGTTATGCACACAGACTTTTTGAATACGGGCAGTCTCATTGATAGATAACCTTTCATTCTCCATGATATAAAAAGCTTTACCACAAAAACTGCGGAATTGTTTTCTTTACTCATATTCTCATTATGAGGACTGTTAAGTAGGATGAATTGGCCTGGAGAGATTGTACAAAGAGTAAGACTCTTGGTTAGCACATAACTGGCCCCTCTTTGATCCTGGCTCTATGTATGGTCCATTGAGCACCACAAGAGTGATCCCTGAGCGCAGAGTCAGGAATGATCCACGAGCACTGCCTGGTGTGGCTCCAAAGCAAACAAAAAAATAAGGGATGCACTGAACATTCCACTAGGTGGAAGTATCCCAAGGGAACACTTCTTGCTGTCCCTCTCAATCCCTAAAAGCCAACAGCAACTTTTTGGTTTCATTGTCAATACCTTTCCCCAGGCATTTGTAGTACCTGACTAACTCATTAAATGCCTGAGAAAATGTTTGCGTAGTGTCTAGGTCTTTTTGTGGTGATCACTTCTGGAGATACCAACAGACATTTGCACATAGCCTGTCACCTTCTGGTGTCCCACCTGACCAGCATGTCACCAGACACAGAATGTCAATGTTTCATCCTATGAAGGTAATCAAGTTTTCCTCCAGAAGCATCAAGAAATCCTGCTACTGTTCCTAAATCATTTCCAGTAGCTATTAAGCTTTGAACAATACAATCTTGAAAATAAGTGGGGTCAACCCTCTGTTCTTTTTCTGCCTTTAAAACTCTGACTTTTGTTGTTTTGATTATTTTTAAAAAGGCACCACAACTTGAGGTAAATAAAGAGAAAATAACCAGAAATGTTAAATGTGGAAGTAGTGTTACCTCTGCTGAAAATTTTTTTGATGAAATTAACATTTATATCAGTAGACTTTGAATAAATCAGTTTATGTGCCCTGTGAGGCTGGGCCATTGAAGGTATTAAACAAAGTGCCTGAGGAAAAAGAATTCTTCTCTAGATCATGTTGGCATGTAAGAGTACAACATAAGCTCTTAACTTGGACCCCAGTATGGTGGCCTACTCCCCATATTTTGAACTCATTAGTCCCACAATGCCTGAGTATGTTGTCTCTCGTTCTCTCTGTCTCTGTCTCTTTCCCTCTCTGTCTACACACACACACACTATTGTCTCTATTTCTCTGGAGCCTTGACTAATATGTTTGGTTTCACATAAATGAGAGACATTTGAGTTAACTCAATTAGATTTCCTAAGACACATCCTTTAGATACCGATTAGTACCCTCGTGATGTCATAGAATTGACTAGGGGAGCTATTTTGCAATATGGAGACCTATAAAGTTCAAACAGGTGTGTAAGTCATGACAGGGAAATAAAAGTTATATAAAATTTTAACTGAAGACATTTGGAAGCCCCCAGGAAGGATTAGCAAAGAGAATTTTACAAGGGTTGATGCATGAGTCAACAGGAAAGCTAATCTGGAAATGTCATCTTTAGCAGCCATCAGGTAGAATACTATTTAAAAATCTCAGGATAATTTTCTTATTGATGCCTACAGGCCAAATGAGTATTAATAGGCAATTATATAGATCAGCATTTTTTCAACCATGACCATTAGACTGTCTGTGCAACCCCAGGATTTTACCCCAGGATTTTCCAAGGGAGCCACAGGTGAAAATAGCATAAATGGAGGGCCCCACAAAAGAACCAACCTGTAATTTCTTAGGGAACCAACCTTTAGGACAGGGGAACACCAGGAAAGCAATAAGGTCAGAAAGGGGCCATGTTAGAAGAAGTCTGGGAAATAGTGGCACAGATCATAGTTAAAGAACTCAAGATGGTCATATGTAGTGCTACTGAGGGAAATTTTGTCTTGTTTTGTCTTTTGGGTCACACTTGGTGAGGTTCAGGACTTACTCCTGCCTCTGTACCCAGAAATCTTTCCAGGTGGTGCTCGGGGAACAATATGGGGTTCTGGAGATTGAACCTGGGTCAGCTGCATGCAAGGCAAGCACCCTACCCACTGTACTTTCTCTCCGTCCCTTAAGTAGGCGTTTATACAGACTTGTGATTCTCAAAGTTTAGCAGGTACCAGCATTAACTGGAGGTGTTTGGTTGGATTTAGGGCCAAAGCAGCAGTCTTTAGGGTTTACTGCTGATTCTATACCTAGGGGTTACTCCTGGCAGTGCTGGGAAACCATATACTGTGATAGGAATCTATTTGGAATCTGCTATGCGCAAAGCAAGCACCTTAATAACCCCTTTCCTATCTCTCTGGTCCTCAAGAGGAGGTTTCATAGACACACAGTTGCTGGATCCCATCTCCAGACATTCTTATTTGAAGCTTGAAGTAGGGCCTGAGAACTTGCATTTTCCACAACTTCCAGCAAATGCCAATGCTGCTGGCCCAAGATGACACTTCAAGAACTCTGGCTCCGGAAAACTGCTCCAAGAGAAAAGCCAGAGAGAGAACAAGGATATGAAACTGTTACATCTGGGGAATACATTTAGCACTCACTAGAATTCCTCACTTGAAAATGCTCTTCTATCTAAACAATTATTTAATCAAGTAATAATGAGTTAAACCATTGAAAGCTCTCAACGATCATTTTCTCAGCATCTGCTAGGAACAAGCACCAAGCTAGGGACTGAGTAAGAACATCAACTAAGGACATCAATTCCCTTGCCTTCTCCATTCCCCAACTCACTTAACAGGGAAATCTGGGTTGTTCCGAGGTCCCCAGCGGTTGTACCCCACCTCTAGCTCCACCAACACCAGCTCAGGCTCCATCACCCTTGATAAGCGAAGAGCATTAACATCCTCAAGGTCCCCCTCCCCACTGCCAACCCTCGCTGTGTTGTTTCGCACCTTCATGATTATGTGGAGATTCTTTCTGAGCAGAAGGTTCCTTCTAGCTAGCTCCCCTTCCTCAGTGAATGCCCCCTCCAAACTTAATTCAAGTTTCCAGCCTCCACCTGGTCGGGATGCACAGTGCCCTAGATCTCTCGGATTCCCCTTTCTCCTGCCCTTAGGGAAGGACTCTTTTCTGTGATTCCAGATTCTAAAGAACAGACACCTGTCCCTCTCCCTCTCCTCGTCCAGCAGACAGCGAAAGCGGACCTGGCAGGGTCCTGGGTCCGGAAGGAACACCGTGTTTCCTCGCCTACTCTGCTTTTGACCCGGACCAGCGCAGTTCAGGCTCATCCGTGGACGTCAGAGGGCGCCCTGGGAAAGGTTGGGAACCACGCACTCAAGCTTCCGCGGGGAACTCTGTCAACCTCCTCCGGCTGATCTCTAACGGGGCTGGGCTGGGAAGAGAAAGGTATTTACTGGTTTCCTCCAGATGCATTTATTAATCTCACCCAGGGCTTCAGTTGCGTCATTTCGGTGCCCTTTATGCAGCAAAAAATATTGAATACCTACCATATGCCAAAGAACTATTTTAAATTTTTGAAAAATTTTCCATTTACATATTTATATCTATAATGTACTTAAGTATACACTTTAATGTTTATTTCTTGATATACTTTGCTGTGTTTAGGTGTGGGTTATTGTCTCAAACATGTTTGGAATGATCGAGTCAAACATTGCTTTAGGTACTGGGAACAAAACAGAGGAAAACAACAGCCGGCATCCTTATGAGATTTTGGTACTTTTCTTTTTGTTTGCTGGTTTTGTTTTTGCACTTTTCTTTTTGTTTGCTGGTTTTGTTTTTGCAGCCTGCTCTGTACTCAGGGATCATTCCTGGCCCCTGAGGTGGTGGGGGGGTAGGGGGGCCGAGGGGGTGGAGTTAATTGACCTCCTGCATACAAAGCATGTGCTCTAGTCCATTAAGTTATCTCCCTACTTGATAGAAGGATGACAGGAGTGCCGGGACTGGGGGAGCAGACAATACACTAGTAAACATCCTCGTGTCAGATGGGTAAAGCCAAGGGGGGAAGTAAAGTGGGTGCAAGAGACAGAGGAGTGGGGACTGATTGCTTTAAAGGAGCAAAGGCCCGGGTAGCTCTCTGATGAGTGAGGATCAGATATATTTGCCCTGTGCTGAAGACAGTCTGAAAAAAAATGGGAGAATGCTGAGCGTGGGGCATTCATCCGGAGACACTGATGATGTTTGAACAACAGAGAAGCCTCCAGTGCACTGGCAGCAGGAGAGCCAGAAGGAAGGTAAGGAGGGCAGGAAGGGTATGGAAGATTTGGGCTATTATAGTGGGAAGCCATTGTATTAACATTAAAGTACTTTTTTTCTCTATTTTTTTAATTAAAGAGCTTTGACTTACAAAGTTAATGATAGTTGAGTTTTAGGCATATAATATCTCAACACCAATATTGTGTCCCACCACCAGTGTCAGCTTCCATCCACCAGTGTTCTCATGTTCCCTCCCCACACCATCCATATCTGTCAGTTTGACAGGCACATGGCAAAGTTTCAGTGGTTGCAGGTTAGGTATCCTGTTCAATTTTGTTGAGTAACTGTTTGGGATGTATAGGGCTATACCACTCACCCATGCACTGGAGCGATAGCACAGCAGGTAGGGTGTTTGTCTTGCACACGGCTGACCTGGGTTTGATTCCTCTGGCAAGCTACCAAGAGTATCTCACCCGCATGGCAGAGCCTGGCAAGCTACCCATGGCGTATTCGATATGCCAAAAACAGTAACAAGTCTCACAATAAAGACCTTACCAGTGCCCGCTCGAGCAAATTGATGAACAACGGGGACGACAGTGATACAGTGCATACCTGTATAACTGATTCATCCATACCTGTATAACTGAAACCCTGATTTCTGTTCACCCATCCTTTTCTCTTCTTACCCAACCACCCTTGATTTCTTTCCTTCCCTATCAGTCTTTCTTTCCCTAAACATTAGGGTCAAGGGTGTTCTAGGCAGCCCCTTCTTACTACAGTATCTTTTCTCATTCAGTATTCTATATGTGACAGATAAGTGAGATCATACTGTGTTTGTCTTTCTTCTTCTTACATCACTCAACATGGTATCTTCTAGTTCCAACCAGGTTACAGCAAATTGCATGATTTCATTGTTCCTTGCAGCTGAATAGTATTCCATTGTGTATATATACTATATCTTCATAATCTATTCATCAGTCATTGGAAACCTAAGTGATTCCATATCTTAGCTATTGTACTGAGTGCTGCAATAAATAATGGTGTGCATATGTTCTTTTGGGAGAGTGTGTAAAATAAGTTATAAAGTTATCTCTTTTACATAATCAAAATTATGGCTATTATAACTTTATCAATACATTATCCTGGTGGTTGTGAAATTCATGCAATCTCCTGGGGGAAATCTAGGACTGGTAAGAGTCTGCTGTGAGCCTTCCTCCTTGCAAGTGAAAGTAAGTCAGAGTGGGGGGTGGAGAGAGGGAGAGAGAGAGAGAGGAAGAGAGAGAGGGAAAGAGAGAGAAAACACAGTCTTCTCCAGAGTGAAGTGCTCCCATACACATCCCAGCATGAAAATATAAAAGTACACATTTCAGCATCAGATGGGAAAGTATGAAAGTACTATCTCAAGAGGGGAGATGCAGGCAGCATGTGCTCTTTAAACACATGCACCTAGTAGCAACAGAGGATGCCGAAGCTTCTTTTGCCCAAGTTACTTTCTATACTTTTCCCAAAATGCCCTTTCCCACCACCAGTCCAATCCTAGGGTGGCTGCTAGGGAGAACTGGAACAGGTGATGGTCTTCCTCTCCTCTCCTTTGCCTGGCTTTATTCTAGAGATGAAGCCACATCTCACACAGGATCCAGCCAGCCCTTCTCTCTCTCTCAAGAAACCTTGCGTGGGCCTGGAATTCTGCATCTCAGTGGCTTTCCAGGCTCCCAAGATGAGTCCTTTTTCTCAAAGACCTCCATGGATTTAGGCTATGTCAGGTTACAGACACAGTTTTTCCCCAAAAGCCATTATAAGAGGCCCCCATCTTCCTTCTTTCAACACAAATATAAACAAGTTAGACAGAATTATGAACTCATTAGTTTCTATCCCAGAGAAGGGATGAGTGATAGTAAAAAATTTTAATTAGAATAATTATGAGTCAAATCCCATAAACATTTACAATAATTGTTTTTGGCCCCTTTGATTCTTTCTCCTCACCTTTTTATATTTGATGTATGTCGAATAAATGTTGAATTCTACAGTTTTTCCCTTAACATTGGCAATGAGCATTTAAAATTTTTCAAATTATATTGCAATGCATGAAAATTTTTTCACATACTACCAAAAGACATAATTTGAATACTTCTCCATAAATATGCACGTAGGTCATGTTAAATTTGTTGTTTTAATAAATAATACCACTTTACACATCTGTACAAATAAAACTGGGTTCTTCTCTTGACTACTTTTATTAAGGTAAATTTCCAGACTTGAGATTACTATATTGAAAGCTCTGGATATCTCTTCTAACTCTGCTGTGTTTATTGAAAGTGCTTAAATGGTGTGGTTTGAGTTATTTTGCCCTTATTAATACTACATAAACTGAAACAATCTTTACAGAAGCTACTGAAAAGCTACTACTCTGTCAAGGCAAAATCTTGTGGAGAGTACAGACTCTAGAATTTCTCAAGACCATGTTTTGATCACAGGTGAAGGAGAGTCTTGCTTTGCAGAGAGCTTTGTAATAGTGACCAATTGGCTATTCAGCCTTCCTAAGCAGAAAATAGATTCTGATTCATGTTTTGTATGACAGAGAGAATTCCCACAAGACATTTAAGCATTGCTTAAAATTTCACAACTCGGCCGCTAGTGCGGCCACTCAACCTCATATCGCTTCATTCTCAGCAATGGAAAACAGATTATCAAATGCTTCCTTTCAGCAGGTCCGACTTTAAGGGGGAGAAACTCCAAACAATAATAGTGAGTTTTGTGTTGAAATATTGAATGTAATCAAAGTAAAGAGAAAGTAAAGTGAAATTTATCAGTTACACAGGTGGGGTGGGGGGCTGGGGATGTGGGGGGGCGGGTGAAACTATACTGTGATTCTTGGTGGTGGAATATGTGCACTGGTGAAGGAATGAGTGTTCGAGCATTGTATAACTGAGACTTAAACCTGAAACCTTTGTAACTTTCCACATGGTGATTCAATAAAAGAAAAAAAATAAAATAAAATAAAATGGCACAACTGGCCAATCTTGCTCCCAGTGCTGTCTCACTGTAGAAAGAGCTATTTTTTTCAGCTTCATTTACAATAGCCACATATGTAATTAATCAAAATATAGAACCAGTCCATCAACAGATGGTTGGATAAAGAAGCCACACATATACACTCAGTGGAAAACTACTCTGCCATTAAAAGAAAGTGAAATTATTGGGGTTAAGGCAGAGTACACGACCAACCTGGTTTTAACTTCAGCACCACATGTAGTTTTCTGAGCACCACCAAGAGTGATCCATGAGCACAGAGCCAAGAGTAAACCCTGAGCACCACCAGATGTCGCCAAAAACTGAAAAAGAAAGGGAGAGAGGAAGCGAGGAAGGGGGAGAGGGGGAAGGAATGAAGGAGAGAAAGACAAAAAGAGAAAAAGAGAGGGAAGGAAGGAAGGAAGGAAGGAAGGAAGGAAGGAAGGAAGGAAGGAAGGAAGGAAGGAAGGAAGGGAGGGAGGGAGGGAGGGAGGGAGGGAGGGAGGGAGGGAGGGAGGGAGGGAGGGAGGAAGGAAGGAAGGAAGGAAGGAAGGAAGGAAGGAAGGAAGGAAGGAAGGAAGGAAGGAAGGAAGGAAGGAAGGAAGGAAGGAAGGAAGGAAGGAAGGAGGGAGGGAGGGTGGAAGGAAGGAAGGAAGGAAAGAAGGAAAGAATGATTGATGGAATCACTGGTCCCCACAGCTGAAAACTCAGGAGGACCCACAGGAGGCAGGCCAAACACCTGCCCAGTCGAAGCTCTAACAGCGGCACTCACACCCCCACTACTACAGCCACACCAAGTGCTCAGCTTCACCACTTCACGAAAACTCTCTGCAGAGATGCCAACCTGCGAATAATTTCAGGTACCTGGTGCCAGGCTGAGAAAGAAGTAATTTTTGGAGTTGGGGGAGGGGTAGCCTCCCCCATTCTTCAGAAAGCCCCAGCAGCCACGCCCACCTCCAACAGCCATTACCATTACCATGTTGATTCATTGGCCTTGACCATAGATGATGAAATCTCTGAATCTATGCAGCTGTGCAACACCCCCTAAAGCAACACACAGCTAAGTAGAGTCTTAGACAAGAACTTGATCCTGCTATCAGTTGTAACAATTTTCACATAGATTGACTTTCTATGACTATTGATTTTAATATTGCAGCTTTGTTATCTAATCAATTTTAATTCTAGAATTGTATCAACAGTTGTGGTTTTTTTCTATATCAAAACAAAGATTTAAAAAAAGGAAAATAGGGGCTGGAGCGATAGCACAGCGGGTAGGGCGTTTGCCTTGCACGCGGCCGACCCAGGTTCGAATCCCAGCATCCCATATGGTCCCCTGAGCATCGCCAGGAGTAATTCCTGAGTGCAGAGCTAGGAGTAACCCCTGTGCATCGCCGGGTGTGACCCAAAAAGAAAAAAATAATAATAAAAATAAAAAATAAATAAAAAAAGGAAAAGGAAAATGTCAAGACTATGTTAATTGGGATCTTCCCAATTCTTATTGGTCAGAAGAGTCTTCCTTGTGAAAAATGATAGCATTATCTATGTGTAATTCTGACCTAACTAAACACCTTGCATTAATGTTCGCTCGGCAGCACATATACTAAAATCAGAATGATACAGAGAATTACAAATTAAAATTTTTAATAAAATATTTGTTACCTCCTTGGGGGGGGGAGAGACAGAGACAGAGAGACAGAGAAAGGAAGAAAGAAGGAAATGAATTACAGTTTTTATCCAGGATAGACAAGACACTAGTAGAATTGTATAAGAAAAAAACCTCCAAACCCATCAAAAAATGGGGAGAAGAAATGAACAGAAGTTTCCTCAAAAAAGAAATACAAATGGCCAAAAGGCATATGACAAAATGCTCCACATTGCTAGTCATCAGAGAGATGAAAATCAAAACAACAATGAGATATCATCTCACACCAGAGAGACTGGCACACATTGAAAAGAACAAAAGCAACCAGTGCTTATGTGTTTGGGGAAAAAGGGACACTCTTTCACTGTTGGTGGGAATGCTGACTGGTCCAGCCTTTCTGGAAAATAATATGGACAGTCCTTCAAAAACTAGAAATTGAGCTTCCATATGACCCTGCAATACCACTTCTGGGAATATATCCTGAGGATGCAAAAAGGCACAGTAGAAATGACATCTGTACCTATATATTCATCGCAGAACTGTTTACAATAGCCAAAATCTGGAAACAACCCGAGTGCCCTAAAACAGATGACTGGTTAAAGAAACTTTGGTACATCTACACAATGGAATACTATGCAGCTGTTAGGAGAGTTGAAGTCATGAAATTTGCTTATAAGTGGATAAACATGGAGACTATCAAGCTAAGTGAAATGAGTCAGAAAGAGATGGACAGACATAGAAGTACTGCACTCATTTGTGGAGTATAAAATAACATCACATGAGGCTGACACCTAAGGACAGTAGAGACAAGGGCCAGGGGGATTGCCCCATAGCTGGAAGACTGCTTCATGAGCAGAGGGGAGAAGGCAGATGGAATAGAGAAGGGATCACTAAGAAAATGATGGCTGGAGGAACCAGTTGGGATGGGATGCATGCCGAAAGTAGATAATGGACCAAACATGATGACCTCTCAGTGTCAGTGTTGCAAGCTATAATGCCCCAAAAGTAGAGAGAGAGTATGGGGAATATTGTCTGCCTGAGAGTCAGGGGGAGGGTGGGAAAGGGGGGGTATACCCGGAATATTGATGGTGGGGTATGTGCACTGGTGGAGGGATGGGTGTTTGATCATTGTGAGATTATAACCCAAACATGAAAGCTTGTAACTATCTCACGGTGATTCAATAAAATTTAAAAAATTAAAAAAAAAAGAATTTGGTATTCTGGCTAAAGAGATAGCACAGCAAGTAATGCGCCTGCCGTGTGCATGACTGACCCAGGTTCAATCCCCGGCACCACATACAAACTCTCAAGATAACTAGGAGTGATCCTGGAGCACAGAGAGAGGCGAAAGTCCAGCATAACTGGGTGTGTCCCCCCCCACCAAAAACAAAGTTGGTACTAATTTTTCCAAACTTTTAACTGGATTAAACAGGCATTACCCATGTATCTATTGATCTTATCTATGTCATCTATCTAAGCTATCTTTCCAGCTATTATCTTTCACCAATCCATCCAGCCATCTTTCTATTAATAGTTACATTTAATCTTTGAAATCAGAAATAAAATCATGAGTACATTGTTTGGTAGATTGCTTATATGTGTTAATTTTAATGTGAAAATGCACTTTCAGGACTTTTCCATAGTTTGCTGTATATTTTTAGCCTCTGTGACATTAAAGTATAATGTTAATTTTCTTAGGTGTGATAATGGTATCATGGCTAATTTTAAAAAATGCTTATCTTTCAGGGTTAGAAAGGTAGTACAGTGGGTAGGGTGCTTCCCTTGCCTGCAGCCAATTGGGGTTAGATTGCTGTATTCTGTATGATCAACCAAGGCCTTCACAAGTGATCCCTGAGCACAGAGCTAGGAGTAAGCCCTGAGCATTGCTGGGTGTGACCCAAAAACCTAATTTAAGAAAAAACAGATTTCCTTCTGACAAATGTTCCTCATAATCTGAATAAATGTGTTAAGAAAATTAAAAATATTACCAAAATAAGGAAGGAAAATTAATAAGTTACATTCAACAACACATACTTATTTACTCTTGTATTGGTGCCAGCTAATTACACACCCACACCTCACTGGCAGACACACTCTGCTGGTGCCATCTGTTGCCTGCATAAGTGGGTCACCCATTTCTCTACAGGAAGTGACTCAGCATCATCAGGGCGGCTGTGTCTGGGCTACTTGCTGGTAAGTCTCTGTCATCTAAGAATATATCATCTAAGAATATAAGCAGACACCAGGAATCCAGTTTAGGGACCATCCCAACCCAGACTTGCCATTGTTCCATGGACATACCTTTAGAATGTCTAACTTTTACGAATTGGACTTGCTTTATCCTGTTTCTTGCATCTCTAGGGTATGCCCACCCTCCCTACCTTTCATCCTCCCTTCCCCCTCCTCCCTCCCTCCCTCCCTCCCTCCCTCCCTTCCTTCCTTCCTTCCTTCCTTCCTTCCTTCCTTCCTTCCTTCCTTCCTTCCTTCCTTCCTTTCTTCCTTCCTTCCTTCCTTTTTTCCTTCCTTCCTTCCTTCCTTCCTTCCTTCCTTCCTTCCTTCCTTTTTTCCTTCCTTCCTTCCTTCCTTCCTTCCTTCCTTCCTTTTTTCCTTCCTTCCTTCCTTCCTTCCTTCCTTTTTTCCTTCCTTCCTTCCTTCCTTCCTTCCTTCCTTCCTTCCTTCCTTCCTTCCTTTTTTCCTTCCTTCCTTCCTTCCTTCCTTCCTTCCTTCCTTCCTTCCTTCCTTCCTTCCTTCCTTCCTTCCTTCCCTTCATTTTCCTTTGGTTTTTGGGCCACACCTGGAAATGCTCAGGGGTTACTCCTGGCTCTGCATTCAGGAATTACTCCTGGTGGTGCTCAGGAGACCATATGGAATGCCGGGAATAGAACCCAGCTCAGCCAAGTGCAAGGCAAACACCCTACCTGCTGTACTATCACTCAGCCTCCTTTCTTTCCTTCTTTCCTCTCTCCTTTCCTTTTCTCTTTCTCTCTTTTCTTTCCAAGCCACACCAGAGGTACTCAGGGCTTACTCCTGGATTAGCACTCAAGAATCATACCTGGTGATATTTGGGGAACTGTATGAGGAGGTGGGGATCAAACCAGGGTTTGCTGCGTGCAAGGCAAGTGTCCTACCCTCAATACTATTTCTCCAGTCCGTCTTTCTTCTTTACTTTGGGGGGGAGGGCCACACCCAGATGTGCTCAGGGCTTACTCTTGGCTCTATGGTCAGGGCTCACTCCTAGTGGGGATTGAGGGACTATTTGTGGTGCTGGTGATCAAACTGGAGTCAGTCATGTGCAACGCAAGCAACGTCTGACCCCAGGGTCCTGGACCTCTCTCTCTCTTTCTCACACATACACACAGGTATTCACACATGAATAGATGTAAATTTTGTTTTCCAATAGTTTTCTCTTTTATTTATTTATTTATTTATTTGTTTTTTGCATTTTCCCTGGAGCCAATAATACTGCTGTGTATGAGATCTCTTCTCAATTCTAACAAGCACAATTAAAAAGCACAATTATTGAAAACTGAAGCATAACAAATGGTCAACATTCTATATTTACGTAAGAAAATATAAAACAAAATGATGAATATGTTGTTTAGAACTCAAATTCCTAAATTAATGGAGATTATTTTGTTGTCATTCCTGCTTTATGAAAACAAAGCCTCCCGCATAAAAAGGAAATAATTACTTATCAAAGAAGCTAGTGGGATGGATCCGCTGACTCCCATTTCCATACTTGTCTTGGGCCCCATACAGTGTTCTTGAGCACTTTGCCTTTTCTTTTCTTTGCCTTTTACTTCCTAGGTCTCTTTCTGCCTCTCACCAAGTCTGCTCCCTGAAAGAACTTATGGGAGTCGCTAGATGGCGCTCCTTGGTTCCTCTTGCCCCAGTTCAGCGTGCTTTGATTGGCCCATAGCTTGAGTCAATGTTCCACTGGGCACATTGACTGGGTACATTCCACTGGGTATTCTCATAATAATTCTTCTCCCCGTGGTGGTTATAAATAGAGACTCGAATCCTATGGGAGCTACTTGGGAGACAAATCAAATCTGTGTTTCATTTTCTTCCTTCCCTTCTCGTATGAGATCATTCTCATAAACATAGAAATAAACATTTCTAGACCCGCCAGAACTTTGACCAAATACAGAGTTCTCACTAGCCTTTCCCTTGTTTACAAGAGTGCTAGTGTGTGAAGGTCATTTGTGGAACAAAGTCATACACTGTGAGCACTGAGAGTCCTGCGGCCACTTTGGTTCCAGTTGCTCTCGCCTTGCTTATCCATCCATCATTCCACATGTGCATCGTGTGCATCGGGGGCCTCCCTCTTCTCAGCCCAGCGGAAGGGATTGTCCAGAAATAGGTGGAGGGGGGCGTTTCCCCACTCTGTCAACAATTGTAAAATATTTCTTGTTTTTTGTTGTTGTTTTATTTGGGGGTCACATCTGGTGGTGCTCAGAGCTCATTTTTGGCTCCGCACTGCAGTGGCCTGGAGGGCGGGGGGACCATATGGAATGCCAAGGAACAAATCTGGGTAGGCCATGTGCAAGGCAGGCTCCCTACCTGCTGCACTATTGCTCCAACCCCTGAAACACATCTTTTTACCTAATAATATTAACATGAAAGAGGCTGCTTGTGTCCCTGGTGCTCCTCCCTTCAGCTCCCAAGACTGGGCCAGGCCTTGTCCAGTGGAGTGACTGGGATACAACAGGAAGTAGGAATGAGGCTGGAGGGGTGAGAAAGGAGGCAGAAGTACTATTTTTGTTTTTGTTTTTAACTTTTGCTTTTTGGGTCACACCTGGCGATGCACAGGGGTTACTCCTGGCTCTGCACTCAGGAATTACCCTGGCAGTACTCAGGGAACCATGTGGGATGCTGGGAATCAAACCCAGGTTGGCGCGTGCAAAGCAAATGCCCTACCCGCTGTGCTATTGCTCCAGCCCCAGGAGGCAGAAGTACTTTTCCAACATGGTGAGAACACAGGGGGCAACACTGCCAGATGGGGACAGTTGAGAAATATTTCCTCCATCCTTTAGCCCTTTGAGTGTCCTTATCAAAGGATCAGAATGAATCCTGAGGGTCAGAGGGACAGCTCATGCAGGAGGCCTGGGCTCTATCCCTGGAACCACATGTTTCCCTGGGGTACCATCCAAAGTGACCCCCATCAGCATGCAGGGAGTAGCCCTGTGCAACACTGGGTGTGGTCTAAAAGCAAAACAAAGAGTCTCTTGTCCCTTGCTGGGAACCCACCAGAAAACAATCATAAGGACAGGACTGCCTTGCCCCAGGCTGACAGATTCAGCTCAAACTGTTTCTGCAAATTCTGTTTAAGGCAGAGAATGAGAGAGGGCAGCGACATCTCATGTGCCACCAAATCTCAAACACATTTATTAGCAAACTATTTTGTGAGCCACATTGTTCTAATTGGACCGAAAACCTCTGAGTCCTTGTTTAGATGAAGAAAGGGAAGGATAATAAACGTGCATGGCTGGACCCATACAAGTTAAGGCGCTTGGGTTGACCCAGGTTTGATCCTTGGCATCCCATACAGTCCCCTGAGTCCTGCCAGGAATAATCCCTGAGCACAGAGCTAGGAGTAAACCCTAAGCACAGCTAGATGTGCCCCCCCCCCCCCAATAAGCAAAAGATCAAGATACAGACATAAGCCCAATATCAGGAAAACCAAGCACCAAGCAACATGCCTCCACAGACAGGACACAACTGCCAAGATTCACCCCCCTCCGTGTGCCGTGTGTGTGTGTGTGTGCGCGCGCGCGCGCGCGCGCTACCAAGCATCACACAGAGGAGTGAGAGAATCTCTTCCCTTGTCACTTCCCAGCTCCTTTTTCCTGTGCTTTCTTTGCCAAGAGTCCAAGGTAGACATCAGCCCCCTAGAACTCGCCTGGAGATCCACTTAGGTCTCATGTCTTGGGGTTCGCTGGAAAAATTTGAAGAGCCTATCGCTGGGGAGCAAGTGGAGATGAGGGAGGGGAGGAGCTTCCCGTAACCAGGACTCTGACCTTGGGGGATCAGGGCGGAAGTCCAGGCAGGGAGTCCGACTGTGTGCCCAGCAAAGGGGCCAACTGGCTGGGGCACACACCCCAAGGCACCATCTGCATGAGAAGCAAAACCACAGCTCACCCAACAGCCCAGCGCCCCAGCTCAGGACTTCCTGCTGGCTCTGAGCTCACTCCTGGTGGTGCTGGGGGAGATCAGAGGCAGGGCAGAGAAATCAAATCGGGGGTCAGCTGCCTTCAAAGCAAGTGTCTTACCCCTGTACCATATCTCTGGTCCCCACCAAGGGTTTGTTTCCCCCTGGGGGACTTGGGGGGAGGGGATGCCACAACTGATTGTGCTCAGGACTTACTGCTGGCTCTGCACCCAGAGATCCCTCCTGGAGGGGCTCAGGGGACCATATAGGGTGCCAGAGACTGAACCCAGCAGTGCTCTCTCTTGTTTTGTTTTGTTTTGTTTTGTTTTACCCCCCCAGAGGAAGCTTGGCCACAAACATCCAGTAGTTTCTGGGCACATTCTATATCCCACCCCAGCAGGGAACCCTGTGGGTAGCCAGCCATGCCTCGCCAGGGAGCCAGAACAAGGACCCACCTGACCCCAGTCCTTCTGTCAGCAGGACTCAGCCAGAGGCCCTGTGCCCCAGAGCCCGGCCACACAGCAGCCAGTGACCTGCTCACCAACCCAGCCAACAGCCCCACCTGCTGGCAGCGCAAATCCTGGGGTTCCTTCCACCAGGGTCCTGCCAGCAGCACCGTTTGGTGGGAGGAGCCGCAGTCTGACACCCCCAACCAGCCAACCAACTAGTGCAAGTGTGGAGCGAAGCCTGTCTCAACAGGGAACACTCTACGGGCGTGCAACACTACGGGCGACCGGTAGGGGAATGAGGAGCGAGGGCAGCATGGCTCCTTGTGACCATGAAGCCCAGACAGCAGCGTCCCCCAGCTATCACAGAGAACAGCTGTGCCCAGACAGAGAGCAAACCTGCCTGGCCCCCGCGCTACCAGTCCACCTGGCCATGCTCCAACCCAAGTGCACCCATGAAGGTCTCTAGTTGTAGAAATAACTGCGAAGTTGGGCAGAGGAGTTCTACTCCACCGCACAGATGCCAGCTCCAGGATGCGTGGTCATGAAGAATCTCATAAGCCTGACACCCCTGAAGGAAACCCATTATGCGCCAGGAACAAGGCCTGAAAAACAGAGATCTAGGAACTGTCTAGCGAAGAATTCAGAATCTCCGTCTTAAGGAGGGCCAGAGAGTGTGCAGCGGTTAAGGCTCTGGCCTTGCACACGGCCATCTCTGTCTTGATCCTTGGCATTTCCAGGTCCCCCTGAGCACCACCAGGCCAGGAGTAAGACCTGAGTGCCTAGGTGTGGTCACCCCCAAGCACCCCCAAATAGAAGAAGATATTAAGCAAATCACGTGAAAACAGGCAAGCAAATAAAAGCAGGGAAATAATGCATTGGCAAAATAAGAATCATCACAAACCAAATAACCCTTCACCTCCAAAATCCTGGAGCTGAAGAATACAGTGAACGCAGTGAAGAATACAGAGGGACTAACTTTGAGGCTGGGTCCAAAAGGTCGTGAATAAATAGCTTTTTAAAATTTATTTACTGTACTTGCTTCCATTTTAAATTTAGACACCATGGTTCTACAATACTTGGAATATAATGCAATACTAACAGTAAAACACAAATTTTAGTGCCATGATCATACAAAAATAGTACAATCATAATACAAAATTCATGATACAGTATGACAAAATAATTTTTTCAGGCATATAATATTTCAATGCCTCACCCCTCCACCACCACAGTGCCCGAGTTCCTCCACCAATGTCTTTAGATTCTCTCCCACCCACTTAGCAAAGTCAGTGGTGAGCCTTGTTTCTGCAATGCCCAAGTCATACACTCTGCTTCGGTGCAGGGACCACAAGGTCCTGAGCTGCCAGGATCTTACTTCAGAATGTGGGTCAGGGGCAAAAAGATAGAACAGCACTTAAGGCACGTGCCTTGCATGCAGTTCAATGCCCAACACCAAGTGGACCCATGAGCACCACTGGGTGCAGACCAGAAGCCCCTGAGCACTGCTGGGGGTGGTCTGGGTAACCTGGGTAATCCGTGGCACCGCCAGGCCTGAGCTCACCGCATCCACAGGCTTCCCACTGAACTTCTCTCCCAACTGGCTGAGAATCGCCAGGCGTGATGTCCCTGAGTGTTGTAGCGGGCTCAGACATTTAGGTTCCTGTCCTCAAACAGTCACACTGAAAGCAAGGGACAGGAGGGAAAATAGCCGAATGCAGTAAAAAACTTTAGAGACGGGCAAAGGAGAGGAAAGGGAGGCAGGAAAGTTCCAGATTATGGAAGGAGCTTCTAAAGCAGGATTCCCGAGAAAGGCTGAAACCCTTCCCCTTTTCTACTTTTTAAACACAGGCAGATGAGCCTTTCTGTATTATGCTCTAAGAATGTGGGCCATTAAAACAGGGGAGAGGATGCTGACATGATTCTCTTCTGGCGTCAGGATCTAATAGGGCCGTGGTCGTCCAAGTTCTCAGGCACCATCTTTCACAGTCTCCCTTGTGAACTTTCATACTTTCGAAGGTGATTCCTTCGTTTAGTACCCTAGTTTCATCTGCCCTTCCTGTTCCACTCTTTGTCTCTCTCATTAGCACTGTTTCAGATGATCTCCGCAATAAAACACAAAACTTTTTATGTAAGAATGTGGGGCAGTGGGCTGGAGTGATTGCACAGCGGGTAGGGCGTTTGCCTTGCACACGGCTGACCCAGGTTCGATTCCCAGTATTCCATATGGTCCCCTAAGCACCACCAGAGGTAATTCCTGAGTGCAGAGCCAGGAGTGACTCCTGTGCATCGCTGGTGTGATCCAAGAAGCAAGAAAAGAAAAAAATGTGGGGCAGAGCCAGGGATCAAATTTATGCTATCCCTGGCCATGCCATAGGCTAGTAAGGATGGGGCTCCACCACTGAGCTGTCCTGGGGTCTGTGTTCATGCTGGAAGGTGACTGCGTCTACCAAGTGTGTCCTTATCAGGATTGTAGGCCTAGGTTCTGCCTTGAGCCCTGCCAGCTGCCCCAGGGCTGGCCTCCTCCTTTCTATTTTGAAGGAAGAGGAGCAGTGAAGCCTGGCTGGTTCTGTTTCTGGAGCAGAGGAACAATGAGGCCCAACTGGTTCTGTATCTGAGGAAGGAGCAGCTGAGGCCTGGTTGGTTCTGCTCCTGAGGTAGAGGAGCAGGTGAGGCCCAACTGGTTCTGTTCCTGAGGTAGAAGAGCAGGTAAGGCCCAACTGATTCTGTTCCTGAGGTAGAGGAGCAGGTGAGACTCGGTTGGTTCTGTTCCTGAGGTAGAAGAGCAGGTAAGGCCCAACTGGTTCTGTTCCTGAGGTAGAGGAGCAGGTGAGACTCGGTTGGTTCTGTTCCTGAGGTAGAAGAGCAGGTAAGGCCCAACTGGTTCTGTTCCTGAGGTAGAGGAGCAGGTGAGACTCGGTTGGTTCTGTTCCTGAGGTAGAAGAGCAGGTAAGGCCCAACTGGTTCTGTTCCTGAGGTAGAGGAGCAGGTGAGACTCGGTTGGTTCTGTTCCTGAGATAGAGGAAAAGGTGAGGCCTGCTTGGTTCTGCTCCTGAGGTAGAAGAGCAGGTGAGGCCCAACTGGTTCTGCTCCTGAGGTAGAAGAGCAGGTGAGACCTGGTTGGTTCTGCTCCTGAGGTAGAGGAGCAGGTGAGGCCTGGTTGGTTCTGCTCCTGAGGTAGAGGAGCAGGTGAGGCCTTGCCTGTTCTGTTCCTGAGGAAGAGAAGCTGCTCAGGCAGCTGGTTCATGGCGGGGGCACCTGTGTTGTGCCTGTGTTTGGCCACATCACCTCACATCATCTCAGATGACACATATGGAGGTTTTGTTTCAGTCTTACTCCATCAGCTAATGAAACCAGCTTCTGGGGTATCACTTGTTTCTCTAGTGACAACACCTGCTCCTCCGAGAGCTCACAGGAGGTTCCATCTTTTTGGCAGGCGCAGGAATAGCTGTTTTGTTTACTCTTGGGTGTTATTTTCTTGAGAGTTTTCGAGAAGGCTTGCATCTACATAAAGTAGATGGGGGAAATGTGCAAGTGTTGGGGTACAGGGTGGAATCCCCCCACCCCTCCGGGATCTTCTTGGACTAAAGCAACAACTGAATCAACTGAAAATGGGTTGGCAGAGGGAAAAGGTCAACTTTATTTTTCTTTTTTGGAGCTGGCAGTGCTCATGAATCACTCCTCGTGGTGCTAGGGGACTGGGTGCTGGGGGACCAGGAGCCACGAGTCAAACCTGGACCACCTGCATGTACTCGCCCTGTTGAGCCATCTCTCCACTCCCCTCCAGCCCTCAACCCCACCAAGAAGCTTTTTTGGGGATGGAAGGGCTCACCTGGCAGTGCTTAGAGCTTATTCCTGACTCTGTGCTCAAGGTTCATTCCTGGAGGTACTCAGGTGCCAGGGATTTGAACCGGGGCTAATCGTGGCCAATGTAAGCACCTTAACCTTTGTTCTATATCTCCTGCCCTTGAGGAAGTCTCTATAAGCAGGTGGGGGTGTAGGTGAGGGTGTTTCATCCAAGGCACAAGGATAAATGTTATGAACAAAGGGTTATGACGGTATGACAGACAAAATGAGAAGATAGAATGGGCAAAAATAGGGCTCTGAAATGTGGAAAGTCACTGTGAGGTGGGTGTCCTATGACGGCTTTGTCTCTCCTCCTGCTTCCAGAGGAAACACCCATGAGATAAGTCCATAAAATATTTGTCCCACAGCACAGACCCTTGGATAGTTAGATTAGCATATCTACCCCCCTGCATTTGCCTGTAATGACTCCTTGTTCTATTAAATAAATACTGAACATAAAGTGTAGCCAGGGCTTTCAGTCACCGAACTGTTACCCCGTGACCCGAGTAGTAGCAGTAGAGACAGCAGCACAGACTCACTTTGTACTTCTGAGCACCTAATATGTTGCAACACTACTACAGACGCCTGGAGAGAGCTTCATGGGCTAGTGCTCAGGCTTTGCATGTAGAAGGCCCTTGGTTCAAGTTGTGGCACCCACATGCTCCAAGAAGTAGGCCCCACTTTTACCCCTCTCCTTTCTTCCTTCCTTTCTCTTTCCTCCCATGTTCCTCCCTTCCTTCCTTTCTTCCTTTCTTTTCTTCCTTCCTTTCTTTCTCTTCTTTCTTCTTTCTTTTTGGTTTTGGACCACACCTGGCAGTGCTCAGGGCTTACTCCTTACTCTACACTCAGGGATCACTCCTGTCAGGTCATAAGGGATGCGAGGGATCAAACCCAGACGGGTCATATGCAAGGTAAACACCCTGCCTGCTGTACTATTTCTCCAGTCCATCTCATTTTCTTTCTTTGTGGAGGGGAGTTATACCCTCCTGTGCTCAGGGGTTACTTCTGGCTCAGAAATTACTCCTGGAGGTGTCCAGGGAACCATATGGGATTCTGGGGATCAAACCTAGGTTGGCCACATGCAACACAAATGCCCTACCCACTATAATATCACTCCAGCCTCCCTGTCTCATTTTTCTTAATCCTCTACAGTAACCCTATTTCAACCCTGTTGACTAAGGACTGGTTCTCAACAGACAGAGTTGACAGTGTGGAGAATGACCCAGGCTTAGCTGGGATTTGACATTCTCATCTCCTGTGGAGTGGAGTGAGAAGCTAGCTCTCTTCAGGAAGCCCAATAGGAGCCTCTCATGTAGACCAGCACATTCTTCACCAAGGAGTTCAGGTATTGCACATGTGTTTGTCTCTTTGGCCACAAGGAGAGGCACTCAGGCCAACTTAAAGAATGGGAAGAGATGGACAGACCTGCTCTTATATCCAGCTCAGTCTAATGTCATTTTGGTGACCTTGGTCAAGTCACAAAGCTTGTCTGGAGGCCTGGGCTCCAGCTCTGACTCATGACTTGCGTGTCCTTGGGAAGTCACTGGAGCTCACTGAATTGGTTTCTTCATCTAATAGGGGGATCAAAATCTACCTCATGGAATCCACCAGAACTTCTGACACACTGGGCGCTCAAGTCCTGTTTCTTCTCTTAATTCACTGTCTTTGCTGTCAGAAAACCAGTTTAGCAATATAGCCTGTCTTGAATTGCTCACAATCGTGTTGTCAGTCTTGTCTCCATAACAAGAATCTTAAGCTTCCTAAGGTCATGGCTCGCGTTGCCTAGCGCCATGCCCAGCACACAGTAAGCAGAGGATAAACAACTTTCGGAGCCAAGTACCAGCACAGGAACACTCTGATTCTGGCATTTTGGTCAATCCAGCCAATATTTGAGGAGTTACAATATTCAGATTTCTATATTCTGGGACTTTTTCTTCTCAGGACAAACTTTTTTTTTTTTTTTTCATTTTTAGGTCACACCCGGCGATGCACAGGGGTTACTCCTGGCTCTGCACTCAGGAATTACCCCTGGGCTGCTCAGGAGATCATATGGGATGCTGGGAATCGAACCCGGGTCAGCTGCGTGCAAGACAAATGCCCCACCCGCTGTGCTATTGCTCCAGCTCCCAAACTTTTTTTTTCACTGTTATTGTTTGTTTGTTTGGGGGCCACACTCAGTGGTGGCAGGCTTCGGTGCCAAATGGGATGCCAAGGATTGAGCCAGGATTGACTGTGTGCAAGGCAAGCACCCAACCTGCTGTACTATTGCCCCAGTCCCCGGACAAACTTTCTTTACATCGGGGTTGTGTTTTGATTTAGTCTTGGGGCCATACCTGGTGCTGCTCAGGGGCTACTTCTGGGAACTGCACTGAGGGCCTCCAGCATGCAAAGTGTGAGCACTAACCCATGAAGCTCTCTCCACACCTCTCTAGCATATCAGGTGCTCAGAATTCTAGAGTCTGCTGCTGTCTCTGCTGCTAGTGACATCAACAGCAATGAAAACAGTCACTTCCACGCTGGAGAGATCCTGAGGCTAAGCCACTTCCTGCCTGGACAGTGTCCTGGGGCTAAGCCACTTCCCTCGCATCCTGCCAACATTTGTGCTATCTCTACTATCCTACGTGGTCTGCTGAGCACTTCCAGGGATTACTCCTGAGCACAGAGTTAGAAGTGACCCTGAATACAGCTGGGGATGGCCCCCCACACAAGCAAAAATGAAATAGTCCACCTTTAGTGTCTCCTCAGTATTAAACAACAAACTTTTATTATCTGGAGGAGAGGGAGTTCTGGTCACACAAGGCTAGGGCTTTCTCCTGGCTCTGTGCTTAGGGATCACTCCTGGCAGTGCTCAGGGACCATATGTGATGCTGGGAATTGAACTGAGGTCAGCCACAAGCAAGGCAAGCACCTTCCCTACTACACTGTCTGTCTGGCCAGCACTTGGCTCACTTTCCCCATTCCTTTTGTGGGGCTCACTGGGGTTCCCACACTGGGTTGGGGTGCTCGTCCACTGAGGAGGCACTCCTTTGGCTGTGGTGCTCATTCTAGTAGCACTCACTGGGGTTGGTGCCCTCTGGTTGCTGTGTTTACACACACCTGGCTTCGGTGTGGCAGAAATTGTCTGTGGCCTGGATCACCGGCCACAGAGCTGGCAGCATCTTGTCCATGTATTACAGATGGCACAGAGGATCAAACTTGTGCTGTCAATCCTGCAAGATAAGTGTTTTAGCCATTGAACTGTGTCCTGCCCCTCCACCTTACAATGGATACACAAGAACCTAGTTCATCCTCACAGCAACCTTATGGAGCCACTTGTTAGTATTCCTGTTGTACAGGTTGAAGTTCAGGAAGGGCAGTGCCAGGTGGAGGTTCACACAGCTTCACCAGCTGTGTATTTAAGGACAGTGGGTTTAAGGGCAAATCTTTCCACTATGAGAGCTCTTGGTCCTGCCTCTTCTATAAAAGTCTGCACCTCGCGTGTAATGCAAGGGCCTGGCACACAGTTCATACTAATGAGAAGAAGACTCTTTTCCTTCAGTCAGGACTTACAGGGGACCTGAAGCAATAGCACTCCAGGGAAGGCATTTGCTTTGCACATGGCCCACCTCGGTTCAATCCCTGGTGCCCCATATAGTCCCCCGAGCACCGCCAGTAGTAGATCTTGATTGTAGATGCAGGAGTAACCCCTGAGCATTGCTTGGGTGTGACTCCCAAACCAAAAATTAAATTAACTTAAAAAAAAAAAGACAAGGCAGGGGAGACAGTACCGCAGCTAGGGCTCTTGCCTTGCACATGACCTGAGTTTGATTCTTGGTGCCATCTATGGTCTACCAAGCCCTGCCAGGAGTGACCTCTGAGTACAGAGCTAGGAATAGGCCCTGAGCACTTCCAGGTGTGGCCCACCCAATAAACAAAAATAAAGCAAACAAAAAGAATGATAGGGGTTGCAGGGACAGGATAGAGGTAAGTGTGGAACATGCCTTGTATTAGGCTGACCCTGGCTTGATCCCTGGCACCCCATAGTCCTCTCAGCATCACTGGGTGTACGGAGGCCCTGAGCACCAGTGGGGTGGTCCAGGTAATCTCTGGTGCCATAGGCCCTGAGCAACACCACACTCTTGAATACTCACATTAAACCAGGGGGCACACAGGGGTGCATAAGCATTACCCTGCTCTCCCAGGGCACAGCTCCAGCCCTGCGAAAGCTGTAGTTTTCTAGCTACGTATCTAGAGGAAGCCTTAAGAAGGGGACTTTGCTGTCCCTTATCCAAGCTTGCGGTGCCTCCTGCAACAATGTCATCAGCAAACACAAGCATTCCCTGGGGTCTTCCAGGGAGCCCACAGGAAGGTGGGGAGCCAGCGGAAGGACACAGGAGGATCTGAGGAAAACTTGCTGTTCCTAAGAGACAACGATCTCTGTGTCCTCTGCCCTGCCCCTGAAGTCCATACTGCGAGCCCCAGAGCAAGCAACCAGCTTGCTGCAGCACCTGGCTTGCAGGAAAGGACATATGCATGCCATTGTTTATTGCAGCGCTTAGCATACCAGCTAGGATATGACATCAAGCCAGGTAGGTGTCCAGCAGTAGATGAGGGGCTGACAACGATAGGTTATGTCTACACAGCAGTATACCACGCAGCTGAAAAATGTGATGAAATCATGCAATTTGCTGCAACTTGGATAAACTGGAGGGTGTCCTGTTAAGTCAGAAGTAAGGACAAATACTAGATAATAATCTCACTTACCTGCGATCTATAGAATAACAGGACAAGGGAATACCAGGTATCAAAGGGGGGATGCCTAGGTTACTTTTGCTGATATATTATAGAAATGGGAAAGAAAGAAATCAGGGAAGGGGAGTAGAGAGATGGGCTGTAGCAAGGGCACGGCCCGGAGTGCAGTGCAGATTGATGGTACAGAGGTGGAGGGTATGTGTCTGTCTAAACCAGGCACCAACACCACCGCATGTAGGACATACAAACTTAAAAATGTGCCTGCCAAGGAGACAGGTTTGGGGTGGGAAGGTAGACTGGAGTCGTTGGAGGAAAGGTGACACGTATGATGGGATTGGTGTTGGAACATTGTATGCTTGAAACTGCACCATGAACAACTCTGTAAAGCACAGTTCCTGTTTTGTTTTTTTTTTTTAGAAATGGAAAAGAAAAAAAGCAGCATGCACTAGACACATGGTGTCTCATGAAGCAAACCAGCAGCAGGAATCTTGTGTGGCTGAGCACGCTCGTCCCGTCATCTTGCCATAATTCTAACGAGGATGTTATGAGAAGGCTCTTGTCCATTCATCCCCAACACTGGGGTGGGGTGGGGATGCTGAAGACAAAAGAGCCAGGCATAGAGTGAACTAAACAAGTTCTTTGAAAATCCCCCAAGGAAAGCTAAAATCTTAGGTTTCCTGTCCTTTGTCCTGGCCACCATTGCTCAGGGGAGCCAGGGTATAAAGTAAGTATGTCCTTTGCAGTTTGGAGAAGAAACCCTGAAGTCGCTCTGGTATGAGGCTTTTGCAAACAGAAACTGTCATGAACTGGAACAAGCAGGGCTCCACGTCTGCCCTTCACACCTTGTAGAAATATGAGCATACATAGTGCAAGGGATTTCAACCACGATCAGCTTCAAGTAAAGCAAGTACCTTAAGCCCTGGACTCTCAGTCCAGTCCCTAAATTTCCATTTTTAAAGCTAAGTCTCGGGGCTGGAGCAATAGCACAGTGGGTAGGGCATTTGCCTTGCACTTGGCCGACCCAGGTTCGATTCCCAGAATCCCATATGGTCCCTGAGCACCGCTAGGGATAATTCCTGAGTGCAGAGCCAGGAGGAACTTCTGTGCATCGCCGGGTGTGACACAAAAAAAAAAAAAAAAAAAAAAAAAAAAAAAGCTAAGTCTCTTGCTACTTTCTTTTTCTTTGCCAATTTAAAAACAATTTATCTTTTAAATGTAGGGCTGGAGCGATAGCACAGTGGTTGGGCGTTTGCCTTTCACACGGCCGACCGGAGTTCGATTCCTCCACCCCTCTCGGAGAGCCCGGCAAGCTATTGAGAGTATCAAACCCGCGTGGCAGAGCCTGGCAAGCTACCTGTGCGTATTGGATATGCCAAAAACAGTAACAATAAGTCTCTCAGTGAGAGAAAAAAAAAAAAAAAAAGCTAAGTCTCTTGCTACCCTCTTCCCCACTGTCAGAGGTGTGCTGCCAGATAGGTACCCCCTAGTGTGTGTGACCCCAACAACAAGGGGGAGGGAGGAGGCAAAAGTGAAAACACTTATGTCAGTATCTCCAAGGGGTAAGTGGGGAAGCTTCTGCCCCCATCTTCCAAACTGCCCTCAGTACCCTACAAAACCTGGAGTAAATATGAAAATCGAGTTGGAGACAGGATATAGGGGTTAAGGCATTTTCTTTGCATGGATAATGAGGGTTGATCCCTGATGGCTCATCGTACCCCAAGCACTGCCACATACAACCTCTGAACAGAATCAGGAATAGCCCTAGAACATCACTGGCTGTGTCCCATGCCCACATGTTCCACCCCCACCCCCACTCGCACCCCCCCAATCCCCTGCACAAATATGAAAACCAAAGTGGAAACAACACATTTACTTGGCACTTGCCCATTCCCTAAGGGCTGCAGCCCTGAGGCCTCTCCTGCAGAGAAATCTTGGCAGGGCCTGGCCAGAGCTCAGTGGGAGACATTCTGTGTTGTAGCTGTAAGGCCAAGACTTTGATCCCCAGCACCCCTCACGAATACTGAGCATAACTGTGGCAGCACTGCCACTTGAGATCTCTGGTGCCACAACCAAGCATGCAGCCCCTGGTCACTGCAACAAGAGCAAGAAAAAGAAGAGTATGGAGAAACACACTTTAAAAAAATCTATAAACCACAGGGGCTGGAGTGAGTGTACAACAGGTAGAGAACTTGCCTTGCATGCAGCCAACCCAGGTTCCATGACTGGGACCCCATATGATCCTCTGAACCCCACCAGGAGTGATCCCTAAGTACAGAGACAGAAGCCCTGAGCATAGCCAGGTGTGACCCCAAACAAAAATTACAGTACTACTATGCATGTAACAGGCTTTTCCATATAATATCCAATAAGCACAAGGCATTATTATTATTTCTAGTATTATTATTATCATTATTGATTGTTAGGGCCACAGTTATCTATGCTCAGGGCTCACTCTTTGGTTTGGCTGGTGCTGCTTAGGACAGCAAATGCAGTGCCAGGATTGAGCCTGGCTGTGTTCAAATCTTACTCTCTGGACTATCTTTTTTGGCCACAACATTAGACATGACTAGGGCATTTTGTGCAAGTCCCATGATGCTGGAATGAACAAGTCACCACAATGCCCACCCCCTTCATCTCAAGAACCCTGCTCAGTACCACATAAACTGACACAGCATTGTCAAAGGATGTGGTGTGTGATGCAAGGATCCAGAACCTTAGGGGCCAGAGAAACAGCACAGAAGATAGGACATTTTCTTGGGTTTGATCCCCGGCACCTCATATGGTCCCTTTGCACTGTGTTCCTTGCGGGAGGTGGGTGCATCTTTTTTAATTGTTGCGCTTTCACACAGTCTTATATTGCTCATGAGGCATCACCGACGCTCACGCAGGTGCTTGCTGGGAGTCATACATGTAGTTGCCTACTTTCATGCACCCACACATGTCTGTGCAGTAGATAGAGATCTCACTGTTGGGACACAGGATGCCCAAAACAGAGATGCTCAGATGTCTGTGGGTGGTGGCTCCAGGGATTGAACTCATGGCTTCATGTTTGCAAGGCAGGTGTGGTTTTTTGCTTCGTTTTTGGGACCACATTCAAATCTGGGTGTGGAAGAAGTGCTCTTATTTATTCTCATTAGGCCAGTGAGGAAGCCAATGCAGAGAAAGGTTGAGTGACTTTCTCAAGATCACACCACTGACCCAGAATGGAGCTGGGTCCAATCCAGGTGAAGACACAGCCCAGGTTTTCCCACATTCTAACATCTCTGTGTTAAAAATAAATAAATAAATAAATAAATAAATAAATAAATAAAATAACATCTCTGTGTAACCTTCCCCATCTCTGGGATGTGACTCTGATTTTTCTTTTCTTTTTTTCTTTTTGGTCATATCTGGCAATGCACAGGGGTTACTCCTGGCTCATGCACTCAGGAATTACTCCTGGCAGTGCTCGGGGGACCATATGGGATGCTGGGAATCAAACCCGGGTCAGCCTCGTGCAAGGCAAATGCCCTACCTGCTGTGCTATCACTCCAGCCCCCTGATTTTTCTTTTTTAAGATGAAATTTTAATTTTATTATATTAAGTGCCTCAGCACATTGATGATGTAGAGCTGAGGTACAGGTATATATCTAAACCACAGAACCGACAATACTGGAAGCCTCAGGTCCAACTAACTACAGCAACCAAACTTAAAAATATGCCTGCCGTGATGGGTACTCGACCATTGTATGACTGAAACGCAATCATGAAAGTTTGTAAGTCTGTAACGGTACCTCACGGTGATTCACTAATAAAAAATTAAAAAAATAAATAAATAAAAAATTAAATTAAAAAATATATGCCTGCCAAGGAGGCAGCTGCAGGGAGGGAGAGGCCTGAGGGCACTGGGGGAGGGGGGGAGAAGTAGCGGTGGGAATCGTATTGGAATATTCTATGCCTGAAACTCAACTATGAATCGCTATATAAATCATGGTGCCTAAGGAGTTAATAAAAATTAAATTAAAAAATGTTTGGATCACACTCAGGGTTCTTAGGTTACTACCAGACTGGTGGTCAGGGACTAAGGATCAAGTTGGGGTCCTACAGACAAAACATGTACTCCAGTCCTTTAAGCCATCTCCCCACCCCTGAACATGAAAAAAAAATGTATATATTTGTTTTTGGGTTCACCCCAGCAGTGCTCAGGGGTTATTCTGTACTGGAACTTCAATTTTTAGAAGCCCCTACCATTAATTAGAACAATGTTTTCCATATAATTGGAATACAATAGATTTTGTTTGGATAAATGAATAAGTAAATTTTGAGCAACTGCAAGAGCTGAGGACTGGATCAATAGCACAGTGGGTAGAACATTTGCCTTGCACATGGCTGAGCCGGGTTTGATTCCTTTATCCTTCTTGGAGAGCCCGGCAAGCTACCGGAAGTATCCCACCCACACCGCAGAATCTGGCAAGCTACCCATGGCATATTTGATATGCCAAAATCAGTAACAAGTCTCACATTGGAGACGTTACTGGTGCCCGATCGAACAAATCGATGAACAATGGGACAACAGTGCTACAGTGCTACAAGAGCTGAAGCCGTTTTGTTTCTGTACTCAGATACTAATCCCAGAAAATCCAATTATTCTCCAGACTCCTCCATCTCTTGGAACAGTTTATGCTTGTGTATGAACATTAGTATAATGTTCACATTAGTATAATGTTCTCTGGCCACGCTAGCTAGTTGCATGGTAATAGATTAAGTAAAACAGATGTAATACTTTCCATAACTTACTACCTCTTTGAAAATGTCCTCACCTCCAATGGATGGTTTATTTTATTTCAGAAAGCTTTGGGTGCTAGTTTAGGAGACTGAACAAAATATATATCCACATTCTGAAATAAGTTTTCCAAATGCTATTTAACTAGCCCATAGCAGAGAATGAGTATGATTCCATCACAAGCTGGGTCCCTGGGGAGCTCTGAGGTGAATTTTCAGCATGCAGAATGGTTTATAACCTCAAGACCAGCCCCTGGGGAAGAGAATTGAAGGGAGAGGGTTGTAGCATGCATAGGTTCAAGGATACAGCAGTATCCTTGTCCAGCTCTCAGGGAACTCTGGATTGAGCCAAGCTGTTTTGCAGTTTTCTTGATTTGAACTGAGATAGCCAGTCCTGAGCACCCTGCCTTTGATTCGCCATTGGGAGGGGTGTGGTCTTGCAAGCTCGGAAGCAGACGTGACTGTGAGAACCAGCATGCAGAAGAGCACGATCCTTGGCCTAGTCCTTGGGGTTTCTGGTTAGAAGAAAAACCTGACAGAGCTATCTTGAGCAACCAAGAATCATTCTAGTCCAAAGGGAACTGGAATTAAGTCTCCAAGTCTTGTGCCCAGAGTCAATGCGCCAGGAACCACAGATCTTTCTTCCAAGCTCATCCGGGCAGCACAGGGACACGTCTTCCAGGCAACCTTTCATTTACTTACTTAATGTTTACCGTCACATCCTATCATCTCACAGTCCTTGCAATCTCTTGCCAACCTCGGCTTTGACGTCCATCTACTTAATTCCTTTCTTTATGTGCAGGTCTTTGCCTGGACCGAGGCCATGAATGCCAAAGTTGCTGTAAGACCGATTGACTTAGAATACAAACTCATTTATAAAAACCATTTGTAACCTAGGCATAGTTCGCTTCTTATTCTCCTTAAGCTACCCTAAAACAAAACTCCACTTGCATGAGTTTTTGTAAAATATTGTCAGGCAATGAGTGAGGAACTATATTAAGGGTTTTTTTTTTTTTTTTTTACTGAAATATTTTATTTCAAAGGGAAATAAAGTTCACTCACTGAATGGGATTAGGATTTTTTTTTCACCTGCAATGTCAGGTGAAAATGTCCTGGATGACCTGAGATGTTCCTGTGATGTGCTATACTCCGACCTAGGCAGGGGTCAGCTATCTGGAGGACCTGCATCAATCAGCTTTATAAGAGCAAAGGGGACTGTGAAGGACAGTTCTTCCTGACTGAAATAGGATTTGAGCCAAACCAAACTCTTCCAAATGTTGCAGGTGACTTATGTGAAGTGGGGAGGAGACATGGAAGCCTTGAGGAGGGAGTAGCCGCCACTTCCCTTTCTAGCCACCTCAGTCATCTGCGAAGTGACTGGGGAAGTTTAAGATTGATAAAATCCTGTGACGAGCCCTGCATGGTGCAGACCTCATGTCTCACCAGCACCTGAAGCAGAGGTCAAGCTGCCCCTGAAATCCACTTGTCCTGCACGGCATGGGAGTTGATCCCTGCTACCCTGTTTCTTGGGGAGCCGAGCACTCAGGCTAGAGCGAGAAATTGCTCTTTGCAGGAAGGGAAAGTCAGTTCCAAATCTTACCCAGGCTCTTGGGGCCTGTTGCCATTCCTCACATAAAAGAATTTCAGGAGGATGAATAGTAAGTAAAACAGTTTTATTCAGAGAGAATAAAATTAGTAATGGTGGTTGGGGGGGGGACAGTGAGAAGAGAAGGAGAGTGAAGAAGAAGAAGAGGGAGGGAGGGAGAGAGAAAAACAGAAATGCATTTGAGAGAAGGAGAGGAGAGGAGAGAGAGAGAGAGAGAGAGAGAGAGAGAGAGAGAGAGAGAGAGAGAGAGAGAGAGAATCTGGGCTTCTCCAGAGGAAGAGAGAGCTAACAGTGCACGTCTCACGTGGAGATGCGAGCCACCCCGAGAATGGGAGGTACGTGGTTGCCTTTGCAGATCTGGTTTTATGGTTCTTTTGCAAACTCACCCCACATGGGACTTTCTACCTAGATAAGTTTATTGTTAAGGTGCTGTCAAGGAGATTGGGCTTGAACCTTTTGTGGTGCACCTTCTGTCCTTATTATGACCCTTTGTTTCTGCTGGAGCGGGTCCCACCTTCTTTGGGACCGTACTGGGGTCAGTTGTCTTTGGTGGAGTGGAAGCAGGCACACCCAGCGATGCTCAGAGCTGACTCCTGGCTCTGCACTCAGAAATCACTCCTGGCAGTGCTTGGGGACCACGTGGGATACTGGGGATTGAACCTGGGTCAACCCCGCATACAAGGTGAGCACCTTATTCTCTATACTACTGCTCCGGCTCCTGCCAGTTATGAGTCTTATCAACTGCAGTTCCTGAGTCCACAAAGTGGGCCTGGCAATAATGATTTTTGCTGCTTTAGGGTTAGTGATGGAGTAACTTCTTCAAATGCCATCTTGGTTTCATTATATACCAAGACTCATTGTCGTCACCCCTCACTCCCTTTAACCTACCTGCCTGCTTCAAAAACATCAAAGCAAAGGCCCTGAAGAAGGAAATGAAAGGGATTTGACATTCGGCATGTGACCCAAAGCACAGACCATCCTGGCAGGGGGAAGCTGGAGGCTTGGGAGATCTTCAAGTTTGAGATCATCTGCTGAGGGGGATCGTGGTTCCCACCTGTCTCTCTCTTCCATCTCCCACTCCAGGCGTGTCTTGCCTTCACCCCTCTTTGTTCTGTTTCTTCTCTCTCTTGGAAACTATAGCAACAAAAGCCCGAAGGCCCAACAGACACTCACCAAGTCAGCTAGAAATGTGGTTAATCCCTGGAGGCTTTTATGACACAGTTGCTCCTTGTCACCAGGATTGGTGGGCTGGAGTGGGAAGCTTGATTCTGATTGGTGTGTGAGCCTAAGAGGAAAGTCGGGGGGGTGGGGGGGGGCGGGTGTTGCAGTGTGCAAGTCCTGACTGGTGGAAGGAGAGGGATGTCTGGCTCTATTTGGCTACAAGTACTGCAGCCAGATTTACCTCTGTGCTGGCACCGGCTTTTAAGCTTATGACCACATGGTTCCTGAGGTGATTTAAGCCACTGATTCATGTTTTGGGAGCAGGGTGGGGAGGGGTCTATTTCACAGGGAAAGCCAGACAGTTGTCAGGATTGGCCTTATGGTTTGCTGCCTTGCCTTATGCTTGCTGGGCAGACACTTCAAGCTACCAGGACATCTTCCGGATTCTGAGTGAGAAGTGTTATTGTCTTGGTCTCCAACTCTCCATTCACCACCCCACTTCATCCCGACTTTGGGAAGCGGCCATGGTATCAACCTCCATAGTGTTGGTTAATACAAGGCAGGCCCATGAGCACCGGCCCCATTTTCAAAGATCAGTTGCCGCCACCCGAGGCTGCTCAGTGACTTCAGAATAGGCATTAAAATGGCTTGTCAGATACTACTGTTGGCAGTGGATAAGAAAACATGAAAAAGCTACGTGCGTCACTCCCTCATCACTATCTGGAGATTTCAGAAGTGTGATGCAGGAAGACAGAAGACTCATCATTTTCAGAAAATTCAACAAGAGTTGAGGGTGAGCTTCATGTCTGGAGCCACAGCCCCTTAGCTTGGCTTGGTGGGTTGGTGTGCTCCAACTGTTTTCCTTGTCATTTGTGTGAGGCAAGAGCTGGTCTCAGAAGACAGCTAAAAATTTAAAACTGAGGCTTCTCTCCCTCCCTCCCTTCCCCGCTTCCCTCTGGCTTTTGGGCCACTCCTGGTGGTACTTGGGGGATACTCCTGGTTCAGGGTTCAGGGGCTGCTTCTGCAGTGCTTGGGTAATCAGCATTGAGAAATGAACCTGAGCCTCATGTATGCAAAGTTTGCATTCCAGTCTGGTAAGCTGTCTGGCTCCAGAGATTCTCTTTTGTTGAGATCTGACATGTCCCAGTTCATGATTCTTCCTTTTCTTTTTCTTTTTTTTTGCTTTTTGGGTCATGCCCGGAGATGCACAGGGGTTACTCCTGCCTCTGTACTCAGCAATTACTCCTGGCGGTGCTCGAGGGACCATATGGGATGCTGGAAATCGAACTCGGGTCATCCGAGTGCAAGGCAAATGCCCTACTCGCTGTGCTTTCGCTCCAGCCCCTCTTCCTTTTCATTTTTACCTAACATCACACAGAAGTAACACATTCTATTAGAAAAACCGTAGGGGAGATAGGGGGCAGAGAGATCACACATGGGCTAAGACACTTTGATGTGGCTGACCCAGTTTGATCCCTGGCCCACATTTGTTTCCTGAGAACCATCAGGAATGATCCCTGAGCCGAGAGTCATGAGTAATCCTGAGCATCACTGGGAGTGTCCCTAAAATACATCCCCTTTCCCCCCAAAAGGGCAGATTTGTAGGGGAAAGTAATAGGTTAAATAGTCCTTAAGGCGGGGAGGACGATGCATTTCCAGGCCTCAGTGCATTTTGCCCACTTTAGCTATGTCAACCAGTAGGTGAGACCACATACAACTTGCAGAGGAGGGTTCCCCAGAGAGAACTAGCGGGGTGCCAGGAAGGGAAGAGAGGCAGATGCTGGGCAAATGTCTGTTGCTTTTGCAAGCGCTGCAGGGACTGTTGCCGGCAGATATGCCTCAGACCCCACACAACCTGCCCTGTCCCACGCTTGCTTTCAGCGAATTTTGTTCTTGGGCAGTTCTGATGTTTTCCATGACCATTTATTGTTACTTAAATGATCAATCCATAAATGATTTATGCCTTGCTAGTCTGAGTAATAACTAGCTAGATGGGAGAGAATGGACACACGCTCATCAGTATGTGAGCTTTCTAAACTTCTATTACCTTTCTTCGCTTTTCCTTCTGTCATTATTTGCTTTCTCTCTTGGACAAGCCCAGGCTGCTCTGGAGACGTGCGAGCAATCATGGCATTTCCCGAGGCCTGCAGTAGAGTTTGTGGTGGCCAAGGAGCTTCGGGGACCCAGACGCTCAGAGCAGCAGATGGAGCCTGCAGCCGGGCGCACAGCCTGCCGCTCTGCGGGCCCCCACCCGCTGCTCCTCACCCTTCTCTCCTGCCCTTTTGCTCATTTATCACTTGGCGCCGAAGGGAAGAGACCAGATGGATTTGTGCCACAGCTAATACTAATGCACTCCTTTATATGAGGAATCATTTGGAACAGAAAATGGGTCTTGCTGTCCTGAAGGAGGTCAGAGAAGACCAGTCAGTCATCGGAAGAACTAAGTTCCTGAATGAAAAGGAAAGACAGAAGAACTGATAATTGTTGATGAAAGCAATGACACACACACACAAAAAAAACCCCAAAAACCAACTTCGTCTAAAAAGCTAAATCTAAATTATTTTATTATTATTATTATTTTCATTTTTTCGGTCACACCCGGCGATGCACTGGGGTCATTCATGGCTCTGCACTCAGGAATTAACCTCTGGTGGTGTTCAGGGGACCATATGGGATGCTGGGAATCAAACTCGGGTTGACCGCGTGCAAGGCAAATGCCCTATGTGCTGTGCTTTCACTCCAGCCCCTAAAAAGCTAAACCTAGAGAGGAGGAAATAAGTATGTGAGTGTGTTAGTGTCAGTCAGGAAGAGCCAGGAAGCTAGTCCTGGAACAAGGCTTGAATTAGATAAGGAGACCAGAAAACTAAATCAAGAATAGTTCTGATGAGCCATCTCTCATACTGGGTTATTAGCTGGCATCCTCAGAAAACAAGGAGCAAAACTCAGTTCTGGAGTCTGAATCTGGTGATGGGTACCATAGAACAAAGGGCACCAGGACATACTCAGGGAAGTTTTCACTTTGGGTAAAGCAGCAGGTTTCTGCATTGTATGCTAGGATCTCATTAAATGCTTACAGTTGGGAAAACTGCAAACAGTTCAAGTCTACAGACTTTGAGTCGAAAACATTGATGTCAGTGAATTTTGAATTTTGATCATATTCTCCTCCATGGCAGATACAATGACTCTGCACTGCGGACGGCCTTATCGACAACTCCTTAGACACTGCAGATGCTTAGGAAATCCAGAAAGGGGAGTTGAAAGCTGCAGCCACCACTCGCACCTCCCGAGCTCCGTGCATTGAATCTCCTCTGCTCTCTCAAGGGTGAAGTTTAAAATGTTTTAGTATAAATATATTTCAGATAATGACAGCATCCTGTCCTTTATGTCGGGGTCCCTTGGTACTGCATGTGCATGTAGATGATGTCAGGGAAGTCCTTTGTTTTCCCACCAGTATTTCTCAGTGCCCCTAATACAAACAAGCCCAGGATCCAGGATGGTTACACACCCACGGGCACTTGCAGACAGAGATGCCTCTGCTGGCTTTCCCTTGAATAAGACTCAGAAACCATGGTGGGGAGCTCACAGCAGCTTAGTTAAGAAAACAGTGGTAGGGGCCAGAGAGATAGGACATTTGCCCTGCACATGGCTAACCTGGGTTTGATCCCGGCATCACATATGGTTCCCCAAGCCCCACCAGGAGTGATCCCTGAGCACCTCCCAGGGTGACCCAAAAAACAAAAAGAGAAAAGAGTTGTGGGAGGAAGCAGTAGTGGCAACCCCAGGGGAAAAGTGCTCTTGATGTCTCCGTTTCTCATTTAGAAGTGACATCTTTCATGAGCTCTATTCAGCTTGACCTTGAAATCCTTGAAACTTCTTGCACAGCTTTATTGCTGCTACTGTTAGGGTAGAAGTGGAAAGGTACTAGGTAATCAAGTTCAATACCATTGATCATTTTCAATCTCACCTGCATGAGTCAGTAGAGAATGGAGATAGCTTATGGGGCAGTGAGACACACACGTAAAAGGAGACACAGGTGAGGAGACCTCTTTACCCCTCTGGCCCCTCTCCTATGCCAGGCACACTGCAGGAAAAGCACGGGTTTTTCACACAGGGCTGAAAAAGTCAAAGGGACAAAGCATCCTGGGGCACTGGGCTTTGAGAGGCAGCCTCAGAATGCCTGTGACAGACCTCAGACCAGGGGAACAGCAGAGGACATAGGACATTGCAGTACATCAGGGGACAGACCATGAGGATAGTGGAGGACTTGGAAAGACAGAACCAGTCACCAGCTTGGTCCAAGGATGATGTACATGTGACCATCACAGGGCAAAACCAGTGAGAAAGCAGCCTGAGACCTGGATATAGAACCTTGGGGAACCCCAAACCACTTTCTTAAAAAAAAAGTAAATAAATTTAAAATTAGTAACAATGACTTCAGAAATAGCTGGACTTTTTTTTTCTTTTTGGGTCACACCCAGCGATGCACAGGGGTTACTCCTGGCTCTGCACTCAGGAATTACCCCTGGTGGCGCTCGGGGGACCATATGGGATGCTGGGAATTGAACCCAGGTTGGCCGCGTGCAAGGCAAACGCTCTACCCACTGTGCTATCACTCCAGCCCCCAGCTGAACTTTTGTAGACTAATTTTACTTATGGTCACTCAAGGACTCACTCTGAGTTGGGCTTTACATCACAAAATTTGACTCTTTTCATGCTGCCTAATGATTCTAAGATAACTTGATTTTATACAGCCAGGCAAGGTTTTCACCATATCCATTGTGAGCCCTTTACGGAATATCAAGGAATAGGACCTTTCCCATTCATCTTTTATGATTCTAATAAGAACTAAACTCCCAGCGCCAGGCTGTCTGGAACCTGATTGTGGTCAGGGTGATATGATGGTGATGATGCGTACAGGCTACTTTCCAACTCTCACCTCTGCTCCCTGTGGGCCATCTGCTGGGACTGTGTCCCGGACTCCGTAAGACTTCTGCTCCTGCTCCATGTAGGATGGGAAATCAAAATACGTCACGCTCGGGCTCCAACCCCCCAATTCAATCAACTGTGGTCAGCGTGGCAGGGAAGAAAACACACAGCACAAGTTTTTTTTTGAAGGAATCAGCAATTGTCTTTTTCTCAGAAGGGACTTTAGGCAATATGGGTGTTTCAAAGTTTATGGGTCCAAATTAGTAAATCCCACCTTTAACCTCCAGGCCATGTATAGTTTCAAAGTAACTCCATGAATCTAATTCAACTTCTTATTTTTGTTGTTACTAGTTAGTGATGGGGGTCACACCTGGTGGTGCTCAGGGATCACTCCTGAAGGGGATTGAGGGACCATATATGGTGCTGGGGATTGAATCCAGGTTGGCTGCATGCAAGACCCTGCTTCCTCTATGTCTCTGGCCCTTACCGAACTATTACATTCACTCAGCAAATACAGACTGCCAAGTGGTCTATCTTGTCTCAGTGATGAAATTTAGAATATTTTGGGGGTATTAAAGAGGCCAGAGGGATTTTTTTTTTCTGCTTTTTGGGTCACACCTGGCAATGCACAGGGGTTACTCCTGGCTTTGCACTCAGGAATTACTCCTGGCAGTGCTCAGGGAACCACATGGGATGCTGGGAATTAAACCCGGGTTGGATGCATGCAAGGCAAATGCCCTACCTGCTGTGCTATTGCTCCAGTCCCGAGGCCAGAGGGATTTTAAAGTCTGTTGCCACGTACATGAGGAAACCGAAGTCTAGAGAGGAGACTGAACAACAAGTTATTGTGACCTGATGCTTAACTGAGATTTCTCAGCTCAAGGACTGCCTCCCTCATTGTCTTTTACCTACCATCAACTCTCCTATATCCGTCCGAGTCTGTACTCCAGGATCGACTGAGATAATACTATTACTATCCCAGTAGTTTGCATTTTTCCAATAAAGATAAAAGGATATGAAGGTGGGGCTTCAGGGAAAAACAGATTGCTTATGTTCAGATTCTTTTAAGCCAAGTTCCTAACCAGACTAGAAGCTCTGGCAAGGATGTTTTCTTTTGTTTAGTTTGTGCGGTTCTTGCCAACCCTCAATCTTGTGCTTGAAAAATAAGAACCATTTATGGACTGTCGTCATTGTGATGGATAATGAGAGCCTTCTCTGCTTCCTAAGTGCCTACCTCCTTCCTGACCCTTGATCTAAGGCAATTAGGAAAAGCAATAAAATCACAAAACCTCACTTTTGATCAATGCATTCCGGCCAGAGGGAGATTGGGTTGTTCTTACAGAATATCTATAATTAGATTGAATTCAGAACTTGGATGACTTCATTGAATAGAAGAGAGCACAGTTTTAATAATTATCCCAGTCCTTTGGACGGAAGCAGAGAGATCCAAATAGAATTTGGAGTGGAATGAAGGCAATTTTGAATGATTGAACTTATCAGAAGGCTTGGTAAGTAGCCAGTTGAGTGGGTAAGTCTTGTACTGGGGAGTAACACTCGGAAATCAACAAACATTTACCTAAGCCAACTCCAGCAAAAGGAAACAGCATGCTTAGAAATAGCTGGGGTTCTCCTCCCCCTCACAATATCTGAATATGCCATGAAATTATAGACCAGATTTTAAAAATGACTTTGCTTGAGGAATAATTTTATAACTTCATCCATGTAAGTTGCATAACCCCACACTTTTGGGAAAATGTAATAATGACCATATTCAAGATATGAAGCATTTCATTAGTCCCCCAAATTGCCCTGTGATTTTTGGTCCATCACCCTGGTAACCATCAATCTGTTCCTATCATCATAAATGTGTCAGACATCCCAACATTCATAACAATGGAAGTGGACAGGTCAAAGAGCTGGAGCACAGCTTTTGGAAGGCCCTGGATGCAAGTCAATCCCCAGCACCCCATGACCCCTCCGCCCTGCCAGATGTAACCCTTACAGCCCCATGCATGGAGGCTGAGCAGCAGGGCTGGGCCCGGGCAGCACAACACAACACTGTTGGCGCCTATTGCTCCCCGGCTCCTGAGTGGAATGAGGGCAACACGCACTCCCTTTTGTTCTGGCTTCATTCCTTCAGAACTATTATTTTGAGATTCACCCATGTCACGCATGTTCGTATGTCATGCATGTTCCTTCTCATTCTGTGTAGTATTCTATACTGAAAGCGACAGGCACTAGAGTGTTCCGATGTTTTGTCTATGCTGGAAAAAGCAGCTATGAACACTTATGCCAACATTTTCTTGTGTTCAAGTTTGTATCTCTTATGTAAGAACCCGAGATAAGGTATGGGATGGTTGGGTGACACAGTTGATGTGTTATTTAACTTTATGATACTGTCATCGTCCACAGCCCCAGCAACAATTGGTGGTAATGCACTGTGTGGTAGAATGCGCAGAACATAAATGCTGCCATTTTAACCCCTTTTATAGGGCCCAGCTGTTTTGTTAAATACACTTACAGGATTACATGACTATGGCCACATTATCTATTTCCAAAGCTCTTCATGAGCCCAGGCAGAAACACTAACTCCTTAATTCTGCACCTTTTAGACTCTTGTGATATTAAGTATTTGATATTTGCTAATTTTTTTTAAAACCATGAATGGTATATTAATATAACTGTATTGGCGGTTTCTTTTTTAATAAAAATGGTGAATCATACTGAGTGATTTTTAAAACATTAAACTAACATTGTTTATTAGCCTTCATATAGTTTGGATCTAGGAATAGATCCAAAGGTAATGATAAGGGTATCTGTGTCTAAGTTCATAAGTGACAGTGGCCTTTAGTTATCTTACTGTCCTGAGGCATGGAATTGGAGGTGAAGACTGTGTTCACTGGTCTAAGCAAGCATCAAATGATTAAATATGAAATCCTATGTATATTACATAGTAAGGTATTTGTGGTGCGTTAATAGTGAGTCCATGGAAACAGATTTACACAGGTCATATCGGTGGGAAGACAAAAACTTAGTTTCTATTTGGGATTGGAGTAAAGACCGTATCCAATCACACAGGATCACAGTTGCCCCAACCTACACTTCTCTCCTTTTGTTTCACCAGTACTGGCCCTTTTCCTTTTCCATATCTCCGCAAGCTAGTCCCTGCCATTCAACTTAGTCCCAACTCAAACTTCACCTCTTTCCTTTCCAAGTATGGGCTCTCAGGGGGCTGGAGTGACAGCACATTGGGGAAGGCGTTTACCTTGCATGTAGCCAACCCAAGCTCAATCCCCAGCACCACATATCCCTGAGCTCACTCAGGAGCGACCCCTGAGCACAGCCGAGGGTGGGCCAAGCCCACCCCTCCCACACAAATATGGCCCAGCTTTAAACTCAGACCCTCCCAGCATAACACAAATTCACAGCTTACTAAAGCAAACCTCCCAGAGGAATTTTTTTGGTTTTTGTCTTCTGAGCCACATCCAGGGTGCTCAGGACTTACTCCTGGTAGGACTCGGGGAAACAGAGGTGCCAGGAATCAAACCCAGTTCAGCTGTGTGCAAGGCAAGTGCTGTATTTGCTATACTATTACTTTGGCCCCTCAGAGGATTTTGTTTATTAGAAAGAAAGAGTGACTTTTTGGAGCAAGTTTCAGTTACTGTGTTAGAAAGGAAGAGGTGCTTCAGAAGAGTTTTCTATGTAGGGACCTACGAGCCTTCTAAAAACAGTGGTGTACCACACCAACGTCCAAAGCTGCTCTGCCTTCTCTTTAAAGCAGCTTTTCTCAGTACCCAAAGGTTCAAAGAAACATTTCTAAGACATTTTGTTGGTGTAGATTTTAAATCACAAACTGATCTGTTACCCTCAAATACAGTTTTTAGGAGAGATTAGTTACAAATTGTTGTCAGTACTTTTCAAATGACCAGAAAAGTTACAGAATAGTAAAACTCAAGACATTTTTCATGAGTGTGAGAACAATTATTTCATTACCAGATGGGATTACTCCAATTCATGCAATAGGTGACTATTAAAAAAAATTAAAAAAAAATAGATTTCCTAGTTGAAATTACATGCCTATTTTAAGTCAAGACTTAAATCAGTATTTTTCAGAGTGCTCTTCGCCACCCCTGGGAAGTGGTGAGGACACAGAAGGTGTTTCTGAGACACACCAAGCCCCTGAGTATCAAAGTCTGATTTCAGTCCTTTCACCTAAGGGTGAAGGGTCCCAGGAAATCTCCACTGTCAGAGAGTTGTGCTCTGATGGGAGAGAGGAAAAATTTTTATTTAAGACTTTGATAGTTTCCCAAAGGAGGTGACTGTGAGGGAAATTTTAACTTATCTTGACATAAAACTTGCATTAAAGTCCTGCAACTAAAAATCATGAGGGTAAAACAGAAAACGTCGGTCTCTGATGGGGAGGCCTCTCAAAGGAGGCTTTGCGGATGTGTGTTTATAGTACCATCAACACTTTACATATTGTACATACAATCTGAATACAAATTCTTAAAATTTATAATAGAACATTAAAATAATCCTCTAATAAAGTCAGCCTCAGGTATAAGGAATCTAAATTTCAGCATCTTGTATACTTCTAAATAAATATCTTTGATCTATAATCCTTGAAAATATTACAGTTTATGGTGACAGATACAAGTCAAACAGTCTTATCAGTGAAGGTAAAGTATCAATTTAAAAATAAACAAGCCAAAAAAGACATTAAACTGAAATGATAGAAAATCAAAGCTCTACACAGTAATTAAATACCTAGCATTGGGGTAACTGAATGCATGCCTGACAACATGCTTTCAACTTAGGGAAAAAGCCCTTTTGTAGTCGCATCATCTAAATAAATAAGCAGAAACATAAAGGGAGGTACTGTACCAGCCAGTAACAACTAGGAAGTAATTTCTCCTCTTTTTGTTCAAATCATGGCAGAAAAACATGAAATAATAATCACTTGCTAAAAATCTATAATTGATGTGTTTTTTTTTTTAAAATGCTAATATAAAAAGCCAAAGAAAGCTTCTTAAATGTTAGACCACTCTCTTAGAAAAGGAAATGCCACCTGAAAGAAACAAAATGAAACAAATTTGCCTATTTATGATTGATTTTTCGCTTAATGACCTTTTATTAGGCCTAAAGTAAGTTCATGATTGGAATGATGTTCAAACATCTGAATGCATAATCTGTAAATATTGAATTACATGGGGAGATTTAATTTCATTGCCAAAAGTTTGAGTTTATTTCACATAAGCCCAAATTAAAACATCCACAGAGGGAACTAATATCTTATTATTTTTGTATTCTGGTTCTTAGATTCTCAGAACATGACAAGTGCTTAATATGTATTTGCTGAATTGAGTCCAGAATTTATACTATTTCTGATAACATTGAATCCATGATAAAACGGGCTGCCCGAGACTCAGAGGGAGTTTATTCACTTTACCTCTAATCCTGTAATTAATTTTTTGACAAATCAGATTAATTGCCATAGTTCCTCATTTCAGGGTTAGGATTCCTATGACTCATCTCATCCACAGTTAGGCCTTCTTCAAATATTTGTGCCTGCACTTCTACTTTAAGTTAAAAGAATAAAAATTATCTGTTATTTTATGTTGGGAATTTGCTTATGAGAACAATCTGAAATGCACACAACTGTATGTGCACGCACACATACACATCCAGACACAATCATTTCACAAACGGAGTAATTTGGAAATAATATACAAAGCCTGAATTACGTAGCTCCCATTATTAACTAAAAAAAAAAAAAGACATTGAAACCATAAGGAAATGTCTTTGCTTATACACAAACTTATTGCGTGACAACTGGAAGCAATGCCTTTGGACCAACAAGTGTAAACCACGTGTCCTTAACCATTAGTGTGACAAGGTGTAGGTGGAGGATGGCGTGGCCCCCACACTATTCTGTCTAATTCTGCTCAGTGCAGCTTGTTACACTAGGAAGCAGCGAGGAGCAGCGAGGAGGCTATGGACATACAAAGAGCACTCCTTCCACCCACAATGCTCAGATACATATATATCAGCCTCACACTGCAGGGTGCCAAGGGTTCCTTTGGATTTCCATTTAAATTTGCTATTTCTGACATCCAGGGCTCCTCAGTGCAGGGAAGGGACGCACATTACAGATCTCCTGAAAGAAAAAAGGTTTAGGAAGTTTCACTCTTTGATTCTCATTGCTAGCATGTCTGTCACTTTTGAATGCTGCTAGGAGAGGTAGATCCAGTGTTTGAGTTCTGCCATTCCCTGCAGTAATTTCTCGTAATAGAAGTCCATGTTGTCTGCAAAGTCCGTACATACAGGTGATTCCATGTCCCCGAAAGAGCAATACAATGCAGTTCCTCCAACACTCAGGAAAACCGTTGCTATGCACAGCAAGATTAGCAAAATACAGGAGCCACCTCCAACTTCATCTGCAAACATGAGAACAAGGTAAGGGTAAATGGACACAGAGCGGAAATTCAACATCTTCTGTCACTGCTCACGAGTGACAATAACTAAACATTTTAAGGACCAGTCTTTGAGGGAGAGTCAATAAAAGTCTGCTCCAGGGGCTCTATAAGGGTCTACCTCATAATTACCCCAAAGAGAAGTACTTGGGGGGGGGGGACTGTAATAAAACCTAGCTCACTTAGGGGCTGGGAAGATAGCTCAAGGGGTGGCAAAGGAGTTAGTTCCGTTCCTGGCACCATGCGCCCCTGCTTCCCAGAACACAGGGCCTGGCGACCCTGGGCCTCTGCATGGAAAGCATGTGCTGAGCCCACCGTGCCAGTCCTCAGGCTCAAGGCAGATTCGCTTTGAATAAAAATGCCAACATCAGTCTATGTTGAGGAAAATAATTTTTTTTTGGTTGAAAGTTTTTTTTTTTAAATATGTTTTTGGATTTTGGGGATACACACTCAGTAGTGCTCAGAGGCTGCTCCTGACTCAGTGGTTACGGGTCAATCCTGGCAGCGCTCTGGGGGTCATGCAGTGCCAGTGCCTAAAGCAGGACACCTGTGACCAAGGCATAGGCTCCACTGCCGTCTCTTTGTCCGTGGCTGAAATATTGTCATTCCTAATTAAGGGTAAATTTAAAAATATTTGGAGAAAATTAAAAAAATCTTATAATATACTGTGCAGCACCACATATTAAAAGTTAAGACTGGAGGCCACAGAGATGGTAAGCATAAAGGGTAAGGCACCTGACTGGCATTTGGTTGTGGCTACAACACTGGCTTGAATCCTGGCATCACCCTAGTGTGGAAAATATTTATGGATTGTAAATATATTCCCTTTAATGATTTCTTTTTGACTCTAGGAGGAAAATGGTGTCTTTTAAGAATAACAAATTTTTTTTGGAGGGGGATGCTTCCCAAGTGTACTCAGGGCCTCAGGGGCTTAACTGCTTGGGCCCTGCAGTGCTGGGAAATACCAGGCCACTTTAACAGTATAAAAGCAACAATTTAATGTTGCTGCTACTCCTACTCTTTCCTCCTGGGTTTATATTTAAGGGGCTCGCTAGGTTTCCCTAAAGCCTACTAAATAAGGATAAGGGTGATGGGAAGTATAGTCAAGATGCCAATTCATAAAAGATGCCGCTCATGTTTATAAAAGATGACACTGTTATTCTATAGTGTGCAACATGAAGATGAGCATTCTACACAGGACACGAAGTGATAGATTTCTTTTTTGTCTTGTGTTTTTTTTTTGTGCCATATCTGGTGATGCTCAGGAATGACTGTTGACAGTGCTCAGGGGACTGTATGGGCAGTTGGGGATCCAACTTGGGTCTGATGTGAGCCAGGCAAGCTCCCTTCCCACTGTACTATCTCTCTAGCCTTGAGAAGCAGAGACTGCTAAAGCTTTACGGTTATAAACTGGAGTGTTCTTGGAAATAATATTTCTCATTTTCCAAGTAAAGTGCTCAATTTGTTATTTGTGCAGTTCAGTTTGTGCTGTATTGTTGCTTTGGAGAATCTGTGTTGAAAGACTCTTACTAACCATCTCATCTTAGACAAGTCCCTTAATGTGTGCTTAGTAAGCAACCATGACTTGTGTCTTCCATGTTGTATGGGCCACTTTTTGATAGGATCAGTGAATGTTAGTAAAGCAAAATAGATGATTTTAATAAACTGTAAGACCAAGGATGTGGCTCAGAGGTAGAGCACTTGGGTTCAGCCCCTGGCACCAGGAAAACAAATATTTAAATAAATGGTCCATAAATATCTGATGAAACATATGGAAAGAGGACCAGAGAGAGATAGTTCAGAGGATAAAGTGCTTGCCTTACACACGTCTGATCCAGGTTCAATCCCTAGCATCCTTTATGGTCCCTTGAGCCTGCCAGGAGTGATCTGAGTACAGAGCCAAGAGTAACTTGAGCACCACCAGGTGTGGCCCCAAAACAAACAAACAAAAAACTGAATAAAAAAAGCTAAATAAACTATTATTAACGTAATAACAGAACATGGTGGAAGGGAATCATGCCAATTCTAAAAATGAAAGAAATATATAGAAGTACTGAACGGATCAAACTGAAAAATACATATACTAGAGCCAGGACTGTTGCTTAGTGGTAGAGCATATGCCATGCATACATAGACCCTGAGTTTGATCCCTGGCACAAGGAAGGAAGGAAGCAAATGGAGGGAGGGAGGGAGAGAGGGAGGCAGAGTGGCAGTACGGGCATTAAGGCACTTGTCTTACATGCACCAAGCAGCACCAGAATGGCCCAGGTCATCCCCTATACCACACTAAGGCCAGGGAGACCATTCAGAGGTTGGATGGCATTTTTTTCATGCAGAAGACTGGGATTGGTCCCCAGCAATGCACAGTCCCCTCAAGGATGGCCGGAATGATAGCCCAAGCACTGGCCTCAACCTCTGAGGTGGGTGTGCCCCTACCCTCCAAACAAAAAGAATAAATAGCCTATCCTAATAAAGGAAGAATAGTAACTGCTACTGAGTAAAAGACAAAAACAGCAGGCTTACTAAAAAAGGGAAGAACTAAACAAAGGAATTAAAATAAATTCTGCACCCTGAGGACTGTGGAATCAAGGTCATGAGTTGAATTTTATAATTGGTTCACTTAAGCAAACGAAAGTAAGAATTGAAGATAGTTTGATTCTCTGTAGAAATCCAGCTGTTCCTTAATAAATCCTAGTACCAGATATCAGACATGAGTCAACTGAGCAAACACAGAGTCAGCTCTGCACTAGATGGCACTGAACAGTTTACCTTGATCTAAGTTATCATCTATTTCCTGGAATCTCACTCTTCGCTTAGATGGTTTCTGTTGCATCTGGGCAGGATGATCACCTACAGTGTCATTCCTCTTCTTCAATATAGAGACCAGCCCTTCAGCAGGAACAACCTGTCAGAGATTGGGACACATCAAGGATATTTTACACTTAATAATTAAAAGGTAAATTTACATCATTTGGGGTGGGGGGTGTCTTCCTGAATTATCCAGGTTTTCTGAGTCATGATTGGGGACCTACAGGGCTGCATCTGTGATGCTTGGGTACCATATGGTGCCAGTGACCGAACAGGGGTTGGCTGCTTACAAGTAGACATGCTCCTTTACCCCCAATGATCTCTCTACCCCAAAAGATCAGTTCACTTTAATGGGTATTATCCAGTGCCTATAGATAAAACATCAGATGCATCAAAATATAATGCAATATAGCTCCATGCTACGCAGTTGACTGACAACCATCCAAGTTAGAAATCGGACCATAAGGCCAGGTAGAGAGCAGCACACTGGACCCCAGGCCTACTGCAGGTCCACTGGCCTCCAAGGTCACCCGCAAAACGACTGCTGATGGCCCCTCCTTACTTTGTCATTAGTGTTGGGTTTTGATTTATAACAGAGACTAATAAGATTTTTATCTGCAATATCTTTATGCTGAGTATATTCTGCCATTGATTTTGTTCCCAATAGAAAAACAACTGTAAATGCAGGAAATAGTTTTGCTATGGATGACTATAAAAATGTTAACATTCGGGCTTGAGCGATAGCACAGCAGGTAGGGCATTTGCCTTGCACGCGGCCGACCCGGGTTCGATTCCCAGCATCCCATATGGTCCCCTGAGCACCACCAGTGGAAATTCCTTAGTGCATGAGCCAGGAGTGACCCCTGTGCTTTGCCAGGTGTGACCCCAAAAGAAAAAAAAAAAGTTAACATCCTGCATCTTCCCACCCCACACTACAGGTCCGAATTCTCAGAGCACCAATCAGCTGCAATCCTTAAAAAAATGAACATGTGAGACAAACTTATTTGGTGCCAATTTTTTTTTTTAACAAATATTGAAAGTTAGAGTCATCTCTTCTAAGAAACGATACATTTGCAAAATAGTGCCATACTGCTCACAATGTGTTAAGAACTTCTCTTCCCCACTTCAGAGTCAGCCTTCTGGTGAGACACTACTGTGTAGCATAGGTCAAAGACCTGCCTTTGTGAAAAATCCTACCTGGAACATAGTGAAGTCCACTCATATACCTGTCATGTAGCTACTTTGGAGTTACTATGGCAAAATTGAATACATACAAGATACCACCAAGTTTATAATCCTTAGAATTGAGTCTCACAGAAAGAAGTGTGCTATCTACATCTCTTTAGTCCCACCACTACTACCCCTTTCCCACCCAAGACCTAACCCTGAGACAGGAGGGAAGACAAAAACGAAGACTCTTGCCATTTTGGATTTAAAGACTCTGAAGTGGAGACAGCGGAGGATCAGTTGCTACAGCCAGGCTGGGGAGCAGGAGGCCTTACCAAAGGCCCCCTACACAGGGGGCTGATTCGCAGAAACTAAGCTGTGTGTCCTGCTTGCTCCAAGCTGTAGGTGATGACATAGGTGGGCATTATGGGCCGAACACTGTGGATGTCAGTGGCTTTGCTGGTTAGCTGATCACTGCATGGTGAGCACTGCAATGTCATTTATCTGGTCCATGCTACAAACACTTAATAGGATTTCTAGGACCAGTTAATGTGCTATGCATAAATATTACAAATCTATTAGTTCTTTTTATAACTCAGGGCTTTTAGGGCCAAATAATTCAATATAGTCTTCTACTGGACTTCTCTGACATGGATCTATGGAAACCATTATCTCAAGAAGAAAATCAATAAGTTGGCTATTTATTCTTTTTATAGGAAATATATATTTTAGATAATGTCCTCCTGAGAAAACTACTTTCATGACATTAAAATGGAAAGTACAAAAATGCAAAGGAGTAGTCTTTCAAATGTTTCCTGAGAAAGCAACAACATTAAAGAGCCCTTGCAGACAATAAAGAAAAACAGCCTGGTGGTTACAGAGGGCTGGGGATGGTGAGTGAAAAGGATAAAGGGGGTCAATTGTACTGTGATGGATTGAAGCTAGATTTTTGGCCGGGAGATCATGATAATACAAACTTCAAATTATACTGCAGTATACATGGAACATGCATGTAACCCTAATAAAAATAATTTTTATTATTAATAAAATAAAAAAGAATTTAATTATAAAACTAGAATTTACCAATAACATTAATTTACTAATATTATAGTTTTAGCATTAAGTATAAAATTAATTTACTATTTTTTATTAATAAGATTAATATACTAATAAGTATTTAGTAATAATAACCAAAATAGTTCTGACAATGAGCCCCAGGGTGGCATTTCTAGTAACATGCACCTGTGACATTAAATGTGAATCTGTAAATGCAAGACGCAATAACATCAAACATCAAAAGAATATATAAATACAAATCAATGGATTTTGGAAGACTAAGGAATTCTGAAAACCATCTGGAAAGAATCTGCTTCCAAAACTCAGCAGCTAGTGACGGGGCAGCCGTGGGCAGATCTTGGCCTTGGCTCCTGCTTTGGCTTCCTCTGCGGAGTCTGACTCTGGAAGCCACGTGGTTAAGCGAGATGAGCTTTTACAAGTGGCCCACACTGTTGACTAAGAGTGGCAATGAACTTTGGCCACGTTTTGAAAGGTGGAAGGAGTATGAGAAATTGCATCAACATTTTGTTTTGACATTGACCTTCACCTAATCTAGTCACCTACCATATTCTTCCCTTTTCTCTTTCACCAACAATCCTTTGTTTCAGCCTGCCCCAGAGTTTGAAAGTGAGAGTGTCCTCTTTTCCACGGCTCAGTTCTCAGAGATATTCTTCAGGTTTCAGTCCCCCTTTTCTGGGGGGGTGGGATGAGAGATTGGAGGGGGGGGAAACTGGGTCACACTCAGTGGTGCTCAGGGGCTATTCCTGGTTCTGTACTCAAAGAATCTAAGTGGTTGGGGGCTGGAGCGATAGCACAGCGGGTAGGGCATTTGCCTTACACGTGGCCGACCCAGGTTCGATTCCCAGCATCCCATATAGTCCTCTGAGCACCGCCAAGGGTAATTCCTGAGTGCAGAGCCAGGAGGAACCCCTGTGCATTGCCAGGTGTGACTGAAAAAGCAAAAAAAAAAAAAAAAAAAAAAGTGGTGCCGGAGATTGAACTGAGTGAACTGAGAAAGGCATAGGCAAGGCAAGTGCTTGACTCTTGTACTATTTGCTCCTTTTTCATTTCCCTCTGGCCCTATCTACAGTCTATAAATGGAGAACAAGGGATGTGGGATCAGGCATATGGAATGGAAGCTCGAGGACATTTTTTGTTTGTTCATTTTTGGGGCTATAACCAGCAGTGCTAAGGGCTTACATATGCTCGTGAGACCATACGTGTTGCTGGGGATGGAATCTGGGTCGGCCCTGTGTGAGGCAAGGACCCTACCCACTGTACTATCACTTGGGCGAAATTTTTAGACAAGAGAAACTGTTCATTTCTGTTTTTGTTTTGTCCCCCACAATTTTTACAGAGGCACCGTGATCTGCAATATTGTTAACAATAGTTTCATGCATACAGTGTACTAAACCCACTCCCACCACCAGAGTGTCAGTTTCTCTACATCAATGTCCCAAGGTCCCCTCCCATCCTTGGCAAGCTCAGTCCAACGGGCCATCTCTCAGGTTCTGCCATCGCTGGCTATTTGTTATTCTTTATATCTCTCAGATGAAAAACAAAATTGCTCTGGCTGCCTTCACTCAGTTTGATGCCCTATAGTTCCATCTATATAGCAGCAAACTGCATGATTTCATCTTTTCTTTTTTTTTTTTCTTTTTGGGTCACAGCCAGCGATGCACAGGGGTTACTCCTGGCTCTGCACTCAGGAATTACTCCTGGCGGTACTCAGGGGACCATATGGGATGCTGGGGATCGAACCCGGGTCGGCCGCGTGCAAGGCAAACGCCCTACCCGCTGTGCTATCGCTCCAGCCCCAATTTCATCTTTTCTTATAGCTGAGTAGTATTCTATTGTGTATATATGTTCCTTTTTGTTTTAACAAGACTTCTGGGCACAGGTATGTGATCATACCTAGAGCATCCAAGTGCCTGCTCATCATATTAAGGCACCCAAAAATAAAGTGTTTAATAACTGACTCTGGGAGAACTCACCTTAATTTTTTAGTAGAAGGTTCTTTTTTTTTTTTTTTTTGGCTTTTTGGGTCACACCCGGCGATGCACAGGGGTTACTCCTGGCTCATGCACTCAGTTATTACTCCTGGTGGTGTTCAGGGATTCATATGAGATGCTGGGAATTGAACCCGGGTCAGTCGTGTGCAAGGCCCTCCCCGCTGTGCTACTGCTCCAGCCCCCTATCAATGTTTCTAATTAAATTGGAAGCTGATTATGGGTATGCAGAAATGTGTCTTCTCTAAAGTACTCTAAGAATTTTAGCATTTTTTAAAAAATAACTTCATCGTTCTTAAATCTTGGGCTGGAGAAATAGTTTGAAGGACTTTGTGTCAAGGAGGCCTGGATTTGATCCATAGCATCACATAGTTCCCCTTTATATCTAGCACAGGGGTGACCCCTGAACACAGAGACCAGAGCAGCTCTGAGCACCATGGCTGAGACCCCACCCCACGCCAAAATAAATATTAAGAATGATTACATTAAAAAAATTCAAGCTTTAATAGAAACTAAATTGATTACTATTTTAATTAAATTCCTTCCCTATACAGTCAAATATACTAAATTCTTCCCCTTGGAGCAAAACAAATATCTAGCTGTAACTAAAGTTATTGTTATTGGGACTGGAGGGATAGTACAGCAGGCAGCATATTTGCTTTACATGCAGCTGACCCAAGATCAATCCTTGGCATCCCATAACTATTCCTAAGCACTGCCAGGTCTAATTCCTGAGCACAGAGCGAGGAGTAACCCCTGAGTTCCCCCAAGAAAAGGTAAAAAGAAGTTACTGGTGGTAATTTAATCTATAAACAAGTGCAAAATTAAGACAACAACTAAATATTTATCTGGCCTAATCTTTTATACTTCCAAATAAGCAATTGTATACTCCCCTAGAAATATTAACAACCATTTAAAACAGCATTTTAAGGATGAGCATGTAAACAAAAAATATCACTGAACTGTTGCAAAGCCAAAGTTACTCCACCAGCTCTTTGGTCTTGCATTCCTACTGTTCTCCCCACAGAGCAGGAAGCAGCAGTCACCAGGCCCACTAGCCCTGCCACTATACTGCTCACAGCCACGGCTCTGCATCACCATTTGCTTCTCATTCCATTTCATGACCCTTGTCTACACCTCCGGAAACCAGCTCCAGCTCCCTCTTCCACCTGAACCTCCTATACTTACCCCGTCTTCACTGAGTTCCATTCTGCTGGTCTTCCATTGCCAGGTAAAAAGAATCAACCCCTCCACCTGCTGTCACTCAGTCCCTGCTTCCGCTCTCCCTGGGAGGTTTCTATACACAACATCTGACACTATACTGGTCATTCCTTTTTAACATTTCTTTATTTTGAGGCCACGTCTGGCAGTATTTAGGGCTCAATCCTAGCTCTGTTTAGGGACCAGTCCTGGCGGTGCTTGGGGCACCAATCCACAATCGGCTGTGTGCAGGGCAAGCACCTTAAATCCTGCACTCTCTTTCTAGCCCCTATACTGTTTATTTATTTATATAATTTTTGGGCCACTCCTCGAAGTGCTCAGGGTTTACTCCTGGCTCTGCACTCAGGGATCACTCCTGGCGGGTGCCAGGGATCAAACTCTGGTCAGTTAAGTTCAAGATCAGCTATATTACTGCTCTGGTCCCTATACTGTTTAGTTTTATGTTATTTTTGGTTTTATTTTTTAGAAGAGCAAGCTTTGCAAGAGTAGAGAGCTTGAATCTGTATTTACAGACAGCTCCCTGCTTCTAGAGTAGATAATACACCAAAGAATAAATGAGGACACAGAAGAGGTCCACGTGGATATAGCCTCTGGTCTGTGATTATCTGAACAACATAATTTCTCTCTTAAAACTAAACCAGGCTGGGGGAAAAAAGCTTTCCTGTATAGGTAGCTGTGATTTACACCAGACTGCAGGGAATATAGAGATATTCCAGAGGGTTCCTATCCTTAAGGAGTTTATAATTAAATGCAGAAGAAGAGACCGTGTACCCTGTACAGGATTTTAGCAAAATAGGAGAAATAATGGCAACTTCCCTGCCTTATTTGAAGTTTAAAGGAATACTTTGGAGAGAAAAAATGCAACAGGCTTTAGCGACCAAGGTATACTAGTAGCATTTAAGACTGAGGACCAAAGTAGTCTCAGACTACATGATAAAACCGCAGGACCTAGATGAGTGCTAGGAAGAAATAAATAGGGTAAAAGGAGCAGACTAACACAGAGATAAAGATCAGAGTGGCCAGCCCGGGGTGGCAAGTAGCAAAACTGCCTGACTTGCAAGCATAAGGCTGAGTTTAATCCCCGTTGCTGCCCACACACACCAAGTACAGTATCAGCAGCTCTTCCCATTGGGATCGCTGGAACAACAGAGTGTGCGCTCCCTCGCACACCGAGCTCAGGTGAGCACCACAACTAAAGAGTTCAACCCCCAGGAAGCCCCTAAGGATGTCTGAGCACCATGACCTAGTGTGTGACCCCCTACTCCCCCCCACCACCACCATGTGCACAACTACTAAAGTATGTGGCCTTTTGGTAAGCAAAGAGTTGTTGTGGCCCCCAGTCACTGCCCCCAGTCACTGAAGTAACAAGAACATGAAGGAAAGGGGAAAGGAAATAAAAACGGAGCGTAACTATAAAAACCTAAAGAAAACGACAAAGATCAGAGGGGACAAGGTGGATCTAGGAGTAGAGCTATTGCACTGACTGAGAACAAAGAGACAGTAGGAGAAGATGCGGGAAAAGCCAGCAGAATGAACCAGGCCACCACGAACACCAAGCCTGAGGGCACAGTTAGTCTAGCCTGGAGCCCTAGGGAGGTAAGGGGAAGACTGACAGGCAAAATATTTTTACAGGCAAATAAAATTAATAGTTTAATAGTCATTATATTAGAGCCAGACCCTGACAGTGTTTGCTTTTGGTTTTGTCTGGCTGTTTCAAAAAGCTGAATATTTCTGTAATAGAGCAGGAGAACTCCTTATCACTCTATAACTAAGTCCTTTCATTTTTATGAGGAAGGGGCAAAAATTTACATATCAAGCTTTAACATTAATATTAAGCATTCATTTAGAAGTTTTCTTTGTTAGAGTTCAAGCATGGAAGTAATCATTAACAAAATATCTAAACAACAAATTCATGTTTTAACACTTTAAAACAGAATCCAAACAAACCATTGAAAGTATTTCTCTGACTTTCTGTTTTGTTTTTTGGGCCACATCCAGCTGTGCTCAGCGGGCTTGCTACTGGCTCTTTGCTCAGAGATCACCCCTGATATGGCTCAGGGACCATATGAGATGCTGGGAGTCAAACCCAGGTTGGTTTTGTGCAAAGGCCAAATGCCCTATCTGCTATACTAACACTCTGTCCTCTTTTCTCTGATTTTTAAGTAATAGCATATTTTCATGTTTTATTTGAGATTCCTGCATTATTATTTTTATTGGGGCGGGGCACATCTGTTAGTGCTCTAGGGCTACCCCTGGCTCTGTGCTTCTGGCATCTTTTGGGGAACAATATGCTACACTAGGACTCAAACTAGGGTCTTCTACGAGCAAGGCAAATGGCTTAACTCCTGTTATCTCTCTGCCCTCCTCCCACTTTAAAAGCAAACTGACCCTGTGTTTTAATGGCCAGCAGAACTACTGCCTTTATTTTTTTTGTTTTTTGTTTTTTTGTTTTTGCTTTTTGGGTCACACCCGGCAATGCACAGGGGTTACTCCTGGCTCTTCACTCAGGAATCACCCCTGGCGGTGCTCAGGGACCATATGGGATGCTGGGAATTGAACCCGGGTTGGCCACGTGCAAGGCAAACGCCCTACCCACTGTGCTATCGCTCCAGCCCCAGAACTACTGCCTTTAAATGTTTGGCTTTAAGTAACAGAGGTGTAATTTGAATTCCCATCAGAGCTTCCCAAAGTGGCAACAGTAGAAGCACATGACTTCCTCCAGTACCCAAAACCTGCTCAGGCTCCCACTGGGGTAAAGGATGGACAATCAGCCTTCTAAGCTGCCACGATTGCTAAAGATGCTGTGATGAAACTTAGCATAGTTTATTTCTTGTTCTGACCTTAATAAGTTGATCTGCCCCTTTGGGAATTAGTTTGCACTCTAAGTTTATACAGAGCTAATTGTAAGGTCACTTGAAGGGAGAAAAGATGATATGAGAGATTGGGAACCATTTTAAGTAGCTACTGCACAAGTCCAGGAAGAGGCAATGAAGATGTAGATCAAAAGCGATTAAAATGGGGGCTGAGGAGAGAACTCAAGGGATTACTGCATATGCTTTGCAAGTGAGAACCCTGGATTCCAGCCTTGGCACCGTAGAGCCCCAAGGCACAACCAGCCATAATCCCTGGGCATCAAGCTCATGAACAGTGCCTGAGTATCACTGAGTGGGACCCGAAACCCCCCAATAAAAGTAAAAGTGATAATATAGAAAAGAAAAGCAGGCAGGTATAGGATGAGAAGGGAAGAATGAATTAGAAAACTTGAAAAAGTTCCCTAATCTTGGAAGTTTGGTGCTCATATATCTCTATAGTAATGAATTACAATCAATAGCATAGATATTATGGTATCTCAATGAGATTTTGTGAATATTATGTGTTGAGTCTTTTGGTCTAAAAATTAAAAAATACCAACACAATAAAAAAGTGCCCACACAAAGAGGAGGGGAAAAAACGCTTCCACTAACTAGGCTGACCAGGCTAGCAAAGTCACATTACACTGGCACCAATGCTGAGCATCTGCACAAGTGGGGGGGGAAAGCAGAGAAGAGAAAATGAGGGGGAAAAACCCGAGACTCTGCCATGAAAGAACATACCGTTCATTACATTGCATCATAAACACCACAGCAGAAAGAGTGAGAAGCTGCAAAGAAACGGGTGGGAAGCTGTCACGGGTGGGAGAAATGACTGACTTGGGAAGAAAAACAGAGAAGACTCGGGAGAAGGAATAGCAGGCTCACCTCCTCAGGGTTTCCGAGGGCACGAAAACACTTCTTAGAGCATTATTTAATAATTAAGAAATCATGCTCTGTTCTCTTTTCACAAAAGAGAAGTCTAAAAAGTACTTCAAAAACAATTCCAGGAAAACCAGCCACGTGTGGCAGCAGGGAGCATCCCAAAGGCAGAAGAGCCTCAGGATTCCTTGCTGCATTCAAGCCTGACATACAGAAGATCCTCACGATGGTGTTACAGAAAGCACAGGACTGTTCTAATTCTTAAAAGTTTGCCCTTAAGAGGACCAGAGAGATAGCACAGCAGGTAGGGAGTTTGCCTTACACGCAGCTGACCCAGGTTTAATCCTGGCATCTCATGTGGTCCTCAAGTCTCACCAGAAGTCATCCCTGAGCTGAATCAGGAGTAAGCTCTGAGTACCTGGTCCAGGTGTGGCCCCAATTCCACCGACCCCCGCCAAAATGTTTTCATTTAAAAGCAAATCTATTAAGACCTAAACATTTTACTTAGTCTAAAAACCTCATTTTAAGGTGTTAAGGAAATAGTAAGCATTAGCAAAGTCTAGTTTTAAAGGTATATATTTATTAATTCATTTTTGGTTTGGGGACTATACTTGATAATGCTAAGGGACTATATGATCCTACGGATTAAATCTATGGCTCCTGAATATCAAGTATGTATTGCAGTCTTTTGAATTATCTCCCTAACCTTGAAATTTTGTTGTTTTAGGGGCTGTGCGTGTGTTGGGGTGGGGGGAGGGGAGTCTAACCAAGGCTTCATAGATATACGAAACATGTGCTTGACCTCTGAGCTTTAAAATTCTAAACACTCTTCCTGATAAAAGTTGTGTAGACTGGGGCTGGAGGAATAGCACAGCGGGTAGGGCATTTGCCTTGCACGCGGCCGACCCAGGTTCGAATCCCAACATCCCATATGGTCCCCTGAGCACCGCCAGGGGTGATTCCTGAGTACAGAACCAGGAGTAACCCCTGTGCATTGCCGGGTGTGACCCAAAAAGAAAAAAAAAAAGAAATTGTGTAGATTATATTAAAGCATATTTTTCTAAAAGAGAAGGCGGTACTCAGAAACAGTATGTTTAGCATTGTTATAGCACTGCAAATTAGTTTTTACAAAACAATGTCAAGATTTTTAATTGGTGCGATGGCACAGAAAACTCTTAAGTAAATAAGTTTCATTTAACTTTTGTTGTCATTGGGCCATACTCGGCAGTGTTCAGAGCTTACTTCTGTTCTCAGGGATCACTCTGGTGGGGCACAGGGAAATGTATGTGGTACCAGGGAACAAATCTGGGTAAGTGCAAGGCAAGCATTCTTGAAACTTTAGTCCCCTTGAAACTTAAGGACAACTGAAGGGGGAGAAATAGTGCGGAGGTTGAAGTGCATAGACTGATCCAACTTTGATCCCAGACATTCCATGGTCCCCTGAGCATCACTGGGTGCAGCCCTAGAGATCCCCAAACACTGCCCAATGTACCTGTGGAGGCCTTCCAAGTGGGCCTGCTGACCCATGACACTGCAGGGCCCACACAGCATTGCATCCTTGTGCCCTTGAACTGAACTACTGGTCTCTCAGTGGAGAATGTCCAGAGGGTCCCTGTGACTGTTCCTCATAGCCCCCCAAACAAACAAGAAACAACGCAACTTAATTGACTAACAGAATTTTAGGAAAGGGGATCATTTAAAAAATAACTTCACAGGATCAGGAACGTGCTCTATAGAACACTTCCCTTAGAAGTGAGGGAGGTTCTGAGATCCTGAGTTTGAACCCCAATACTGCAAAATCAAATTATAACAACAAAATAAACATCAGAGAAAAGACGACTTTAAAGGTAAGTACATATGGTTTCTCCTGCTCATGGTATCCCACTGGAAAATAGATGCTACCTTCATTTGAGAAAGGATTACTCCATTAGACTGTAGTATAACATAAACTCAAAGTAATTCCCCCATCATATAATTCTTTAAGGCAGACTATGAGAGAGACTCTGATCCTTCTTGACATCTTACATCCATAAAGGAAAAACTAGTCCTTAACTTTTTCTCATGAGGACATATTGATTATTGGCATGAAAAGGTAATCTTTTGGTATTTCTGTATGATTTAGTAATTGTCTGTAAAGAGGCTTCGTGAAAGTAAAGAAGAAAAGAAATACTGGGTATAATGTTTTATTTGCCCTATTTTTTTTCTCACATAAGCAAGAAAAACTTAGGAACCATGATTTTTATTAATATTTTTTAAAATGTAGTTAAAATTATACATATGCACAAACATAAAATTGCTACCTTAACCACTTTTATATGTATAATTAAGTGGTATTAACTTTGCTTATATATGATGTTGCACCACAACACCCCAATATTCATTTCTAAAATTTTCATCTTACAAAATTTACAAATCGAAATTCTGTACTCTCTGGGCAATATTATATAATTTTGAGAAAAAGGTAAAGGGAAAAATCATAGATTATGGAAAACAATGAAGAGGTCTGATTAAAGTAAAAAGGATGAACACTGATGAACACTGGGTTAGAATATGCTGTTCTAATTTGTCAAGAAGAAACTAAAAAGAAAACTCATTGCGCAGAATTGACAAGAAATGACAGTAAAAATCACAGAACAGAAACTTTTCAGAACAGAACAGAAAACTTTTCACAGGTCCTGCCTTCAAGTAAGTCATGTTGTTTTGCTTGGCTTTATTTTTCTATTTCCTCTCTTAAGTTACTTGTTTTAAATTTTAAAGTTAGGGAGGAAAAAAAGTGTCTAAATAGGATTTAAGAGTTCATCTTTAAAAAACAAAAAAGCTTACTGAAAGAGAGGAGGTAGCAACTATTCTAATTTCAAAGGAGGAAACTGAGACTTAGATCACAAGTACCTGATAACTGACAGAGTTAGCATCTGAATTGAAGACTATTTCTCTGCTCTCTCCACCATTCAAGGCTGCCTTCCCTCTAAGGTTCTCATTTTATTGTGGCTTTTATCTTTTTTTGTTCCTTCTTGCTTTTTGGCCATACCCAGCAGTGCTAGGGCTTACTCCTGGCTCTGGGCTGAGGAACATTCCTGCTGGTGCTTGGGGGGCCTTATGTGGTAGAGGGGATCAAACTGCAGTTGATTAGGTGTGTGGCAAATGCCCAAACCCTTGTGCTAGCTCTCTGGCTTGTTTTTTTTTTTTTTAATCCTAAACTTAAAAATAATAATAATAATAATCTTATCAAACATAGGAGAATGATCTTTTATCTTTGTTGTCTTTTGTCTTTGTTTTTGGGTCACATCCAGCAATGTTCAAGGGTTACTCCTGACTCTACACGTAGGAACTACTCTTGGAGGTGCTGGGGGATTGTACGGGATGCCAGGGATCAAGCCCAGGCTGACCGCGCTCAAGGCAAACAGCCTACCACTGTACTGTCACCCTGGCCCCATGAATAACTATCTTAATTCTTTTCTGCCCCCCCCCCCATCCTTCTTGGTTTTGATTAAGCTCACTGATATTCAGAGAAACTTTAAAACTTTGAATAATTTGTAATATTTGACTTAGTCAAGTAGTGAGTATTAAATCTGTTCACACTTAAGGTTTAAGAATAAATACTATATGAAAGAAAAAACTCATTATATACAACTTAATGACTTAAAAATATCCATCCAGGGGCCAGAGTGGTAGTAGAGTGGTAGGGCGTTTACCTTGCACTCGGTAGGCCTGGGTTAGATCCCTGACATCCCATTTGGTCCCCTGAGAACTGCCAGGAGTAATTCCTGAGTGCAGAGCCAGGAGTAACCCCTGGGCATCGTGGGGTGTGACCCAAAAAGTAAAAAAAAAAAAACCCAAACCTGAAAAAATCCATCTCATATTTTCTACTTATTTTGTTTCCTTCATTGTGCTACAGTGTTTAAGAATCTAAAATATGCATATAAGAGGAAGAAACTGCCTGGAGAGATAGGATAAAGATTAAGGCACTTGCCCTGTATGGGGCCAACCCCAGGTAAATCCCTAATATGTTGTTTCCAAAATAATACCAGGTGCGACCCCTGAGCAGAGCTGGAAGCCTCCAGCTTGGCCTGGTGTGGTCCACCATCACCCCCAAAGGGGAAGAAATAGTGGTATATATGTATTATCATCTGGATATATAAGAGAAAAATATTTCCTTACAAGAATATGACTAATCCTGATCATAAATTGTGGGACTGCCAAATAAACATCAAAGGAACACAAAAATGGCATCAAAACATTTAATGTACCTGGAGATGTGTGATATTATTTCTTGAACTATGAACATCCTGCTTAAAAGTCATTTTAGTCAGCACATATAAAAAAAAAAGCTACTAATTATTGAACATTTTAACCAAAATTTCCCATTTGAGATCAGAGATAATTGAAAAAAAATCAGGCTGCATTTAGCATAATGTACTTTAAAAATATCATCTTTCATTATACTTAAATTAAATCTCAATTTTTACCTCTGCGATCTCTATCCTTTTCGCAAGATCATCGAGAGAAAGACAGCTGTCATCGGGAGGCAGATTTTCCTGTAGACTGTAAGATGCTTCTTCAGGAGAAAGATCCTGAAGGAGGTCAGAGTCTTCCTCTTGGTTATCTTCGTAGGAAAAGGAGTCTTCCGCATCCTTCAGGCATCCCTCTAAAAGGCTGTTCAAATAGTCTTCGGTTTCTTTATTGACTAGGTCATCCTGCTCTTCCTTTCCCTCTGGGGCCATAGACCGCTCTGGAAGCGCTGCACTTAAGTCAGATGCGTTCCCATTTTCACAAAGTACCCGCTCAGACTCGGGTGAGTCAGGCGGCCCCAGGGGTGATTTTCCATCCCTGCCAGTGAGATCAGGTTGCCTGGGTTCGTTCAGCTCATTGTTCTCAGGTTGGCTCGTGGGCACCGCCTCAGGAGCATCTCCCAGCGCCAAGTGAAGTTCCTTTCTCTGAGTCTGTGAACACTGACCCTCGGAAACCAGCGCAGGAGGTATATGGTCAGAGCCGGGCAGAATCAAAGGTTCTATCATTGACTCGCGGGAAAGCATCAACTTCGGAGCTTCAGCGGCGGCCTCTACTCCGGCCGCCCCTGGGCAGCCATCTGTCTGAGCCAGCGGCAAGCCGTCGGCCTCACCGGCATCCTCGGCGCAGTGTGGCCCGGCCCCGGGCTGGGCGGGGAGCTCCAGGGTGTCCTGGGCGCTGCCCAGGGGCTCCTCCTCGTGGGCCTTCCCTGCAGCTACCGGAGGGCTCAGGGGATCCGCCTGCCCGCCCGGCTGATTACAGCAGGGAAGGCTCTCCAGGGGCTCTTTATGCGGCCGTTCTCTCCCTGGCTCCTCTCCAAGGCAAGTGCTACTCTCTGAAAACAAAACAAAACAAAACCAAAATAGTCTATTTTAAGAGTCAAAGCAGTATTTTGCATAGGACCTAACAGAAAATGTGTATTCTGATCCTTTCGATTGGAAATTCTGTTGAATGGTTTTAGCTAGTTAGGAAATACCTGAGAGAGTAAATAACTTTTCATGTATAAAAAGAGATTATTTTTAAAATGTTAAGTGAGGCCAGGGTGAGAGCACAGAGGCCCAGGTTTTATCCCAAGGACACCACGGCCTCCTCGAGTGCCATAAAGGCAGGCAGCCTGGTCCTGGGGCCCACATTGAGCTGTCTGGCCTGGCTGTCTGAGTAAGTGGCCCCAGGTTCCGAGCACAGCTTGGGAGGTCCCAGAAAAAAACAAAGAATGGAACACGTTAAAAATACAGTACTGTCATTGAAAAAATGATTTCTCAGAGGTTTAAAAGATATTCTTCTGAATTTCATTATAGACCTTATATAATAAATATTTCTATGTTATAAATGAACATTTTAAAATATGGAAAAAAATTTTCCATGTATTTAAGACATGCATATTAAGTAAATATTTTTGCATGATGTTAGCAATGTATTTACATATTTAAAGGGGCTGGAGCAATAGCACAGCTGGTACGGTGTTTGCCGGGTTCAATTCCCAGCATCCCATATGGTTCCCCAAGCACTGCCAGGAGTAATTCCTGAGTGCACGAGCTAGGAGTAAGCCCTGTGCAATGCTTTTGGGTGTGACCCAAAAGTCACACACACACACACACATATATATATATACACATATAGGTGTGTATATATATGTATATATGTGTGTATATATATATGTATATATATATATATATATATATGGTTGGAGTGATATTAGAGCAGGGAGGGCATTTGCCTTGCATGTGATCGACCAGGGTTCAATCCCCAGCATCCCAAATGGTCCCCAAGCACCTTCAGGAGTAATTCCTGAATGCAGAGACAGGAGTAACCCCTAAGCATCGTGGGGTGTGGCTCCAAAATGCCAAATATATATAAAAAAATCAATATAGGTGCTTATCTATTAAGATGTAAGTCAGGGGCTGGAGTGATAGCACAGCTGGTAGGGCATTTGCCTTGCACGAGGCCAATCCAGGTTCAATTCCCAGCATCCCATATGGTCCCCTGAGCATGGCCAGGGGTAATTCCTGAGTGCAGAGCCAGGAGTGACCCCTGAGCATCGCTGGGTGTGACCCAAAAAGCAAAAAAAAACCAAAAAAACAAAGATGTAGGTCAGTCTATTCTGTTCAGACTTACTTAAGCATAATATCCTTGGGCTGGGGAGAAAAGTCAAGTGACTGGAAATCATGCTTTGCAAGTTGGAGTCCCAGCTTTGATCTATGACACTGGGTGAACCCCCAAGAACTGCCAGGAGCAACTCCTGAGCATTGTCAGGAATAGTTTCTAAGTACCACTGGACTAAGATGCTTATTTTCCATGTGGCCAACCCAGGTATGATCCCCAGTATGTAAGGTTCCTGGGCACAGAATTGGGAGCTGCGTCCAAAACTGCACGGCCTGACAAAAAAGGAAAAAAAAGGATTTGGGGGTTTGGGGATAAGGCACCTGCCTAGCAAATGATCGACCCCAACTTTAACCCCTTGCAATACACATAGTACCCTAAGCATGTCCAGGGCTACTCCTGAGCACTGAGTCTAGAAAAACCCTGAGCACTACAGGGTATTGATCCAAAAAAAGCCCAGAATGGAGTCAGAGGATCACTAGGAGACTACAACCCATGTGTATCTAGCATATGTGACCACTTGGGAGATGGGCTTATACCCACTTATGCCACTCCCAGTAACGTAGTATCCTGACATCCAAACCAGAGAGAATTTAGGGAGGCGAGCACAGCCTCCTCACTGAGAAGTGTGCTCTCAAATCCTGGCTTCAAAGAGGACCATCTATCACTGCTCTGACACATAAGCATCCTTCCCTGTTACAACATTTCCCTTCTCCCTTTAAAGGATTTTGTTAATCTACTCATAGGAAGCAAATCTATCTACAGAAATCCTGTATCACTTTCATCACATTGGAGTACTTAGATGGTCTTGTCTGAGTGGAATTTCCCACTCTGTAATCTTTTGCAAGAAAATCACAAATAAAAGCTCTGTTCTCACTTGCAGATAAATTCCAGCTCACTGCTTAATTATAGCTTACTGTTATAAAGTCTTTCATTCTGTATCACTACTCAGAGCTCCATTCTAACTGCTAGATAAGATGTTGTCTGATTCATGAGCTACTGAATAAATAGCCTGTGAGAATTTTATAATTTACTCACTTGGATTTTGTTTTACTAATCCTGCCAAATATCAAAGAATCACTTCAAGTTTAAGAAATTACAGAAAGGAAGAGAAAGAAAGGAAAGAAAGAAAATAAGAAAGAAAAAGAAGAGAAAGAAAGAAGAAAAAGAAAAAGAATGGAAGGAAGGGAGGAAAGAAAGAGAGAGAAAGAAAGAAAGAAAGAAAGAAAGAAAGAAAGAAAGAAAGAAAGAAAGAAAGAAAGAAAGAAAGAAAGGAAGGAAGGAAAGAAAGAATGGAAGGAAGGAAGGAAGGAAGGAAGGAAGGAAGGAAGGAAGGAAGGAAGGAAGGAAGGAAGGAAGGAAGGAAGGAAGGAAGGAAGAAGAAAAATGAAGACAAAGCACAGGTCTTTTTTTATTTCCACTGGCTTCCATGCTACTAAGCTTGTCAGCTGCCAATTTGTTAAGATGGTGAAGGTTAAAATAAAGTTGGATTATTGTTTTTGTTTGTTGAGTGTCATTGGCTTTTATGTTACTTTCCAATCTAACTTGGTATGCTCCTACTGGAATTTCAGTACTGAAGAAACAATAACACAGAAGGTTCAACAAGCAACAAACATGTTAATAAATTCTTAGATAAGGACTTAACAACCCCGTGAACAGATATAACAATTTGTGCACAAAGATTGATTTTTTTACACTCATTGATTTTAATATTGAAACTCTGTACTCTAATCAATCACAACTTTAGAATTGTATCAACAGTTGTGGCTTTTGTCTACATTAAAATAACATTTTTTTAAAAAGTTGGAAAGAGGACCAATTAAGAACTGAAGCCCAAGGACCCAGTCTCCTAAGGTTTAGAAAATAACCCTCAAAGCGTTCTCATAGGATCCTGGGAGTTAATGAGGCTGAGCACCTCAGCCCACCGTATCTGAACACATAAGGCAGAGAGGAATGTGACATGCTACGCTGAGTTGTCTAGCACAGTGACTTTCGAGTTAGCTTCTCAGTGGGTCCTGCTGGAGCCATCACATATCTCCACAGAGCAACCTGGATTCACCCCTACAGACTAATTCGGACAAGTTCCAGCTTAGAGCAGACCAAGCTCCCAGTCCCAGAAGGACAAAGCAGAGGTTTGAATAAAATAAAACCAAAGTGTGATTTTAGAATTTAATAGGACTGAATCCTAAAGCATTAAGATAAGACTGATAGTTAGCTATAAGTGACCATTATATGAGTACAATGTGAGTTGGCTGGTTACAACTAGATAAAATAAAATCGTTTGGGCTGATGAAACATTTGCATGCTTGGGGCCCAGGTTTGCTCCAGCACCATAGTCTCCTGAGCACTACCAGAAAGGGACCTCAGAGTTCCAAACCTGGTGAAGCCCCCGTCATCACCAGGTGTAGTCCCCAAAATAAAAATAAAAGATACATTTCAAGAATTTTTCTAATTATCTGTATTATCAATTAAATGGCAATAAAAGCTAACCATAGGTATAATATCATTTATAAGGTATCAGTCTCAAAATGATTATTTTATTTTATTATTTAGAAACAGTACAGGGCTGGAGCGATAGTACAGCGGGAAGGGCATTTTCCTTGCATGCGGCCGACCTGGGTTCAATTCCTCCATCCCTTTCGGAGAGCCCCACAAGCTACCGAGAGTATCCCGCCTGCACGGCAGAGCCTGGTAAGCTCCCTGTGGCATATTTGATATGCCAAAAACAGTAGCAAGTCTCACAATGGAGATGTTACTGGTGCCTGCTCGAGCAAATCGATGAACAATGGGAGGTCAGGCAGAAACAGTACAAAATATTATTAGTGGGTGGCCGTATTTACCTAATAGATCATAACAACGCTGTGTAAAAATGCTCTGAAGCAGACTGGTTTTGGTGTATTTAAATTCTTGTTCTGTTTAAAAACTCAACAGGATGGACTGCAACAGCAATCCATTCTGTATGCTTTGAATTCTATTTTGACCCCTTATGTTACCTGACAGATGGCACTGACGCTGCCTGAACCCCTCGTGTTCTCCCGAACCCGGCTCACCATCTCTCCTTAGAAAATGTGTGGCTCACGGCGATCCAGCTGAAACAGGACGCTTTCGCGCGCTTGCGGGAGACCCCAGGGGGCGGGGGCGGCGACCCCCGCCCACAGCAGATAGATATTTAAACCCACCTCCCCCACGTGTGCCTCCCTTTGGATCCGGCTGCGGAGCGAACAGGATGGAAGAGCCCAAGGGAGCGCCCTTGGACTCCAGGCAGCCCACTGAACTAATTCTGGCATGGGACCAGAGACCCCACGGTGCACTGAAACAGTGGGACCCGGGCATCCCCCAATTCTTTTAACCTGTCTCTCTCTCTCAACTCCTCCCTCCTGAACACAGCGCAGGACTTCTCCATCTTATGAGCACCATAAAAGGGTAAAAGTTTGTAGTGATGTTATTTCTGGTTGTACTTTCCCTGGACTTTATACAGAAAGCCGCGCGACCTAATGTCATCTTAGCATCAGCAATATGTAATGGTTCGCTTTTAATGGGTCGGACTTTTGTGGGAGATCCTAACAAGAATAGTAAGTCTGTTGCTGAAATATTGAAGGCAATCAAAACGGTAGCCATCTCTCTAGACTAAACTAAGCTATATCCCCACGCCAGCTGAGAAGAAATTTTCTTCTTTCTCGGGAAGAAACGCGGCGTGTCGTCAACTACAGTGTGATGTCCATTAAGCAAACAGACCTGGTGGCGTGGGAATGGGATATAAGGGGAAAAATTATGTACATGGAACAGTGGGACGCTGGTGGAATCTCGAGCCGGAGCCGATACCAGCGCAAGACCTTCGGTTCCAGAAACTGCTTGCAGACACTCTACTAGACTATCAACTAAGCCAGAGCCCCACGCCGGCTGATGACGGGAAATAACCATCCTCTTCGGTTTTTTTCCCTTTGTCAGACAGCGTGGCGATTACTAAACAGGCGTGAACTCGGTGGCGCGGGGCAAGGGGGAAAAAGAAAAGTTATGTAACAAACAGCGGGACTTAATATCTCTATATTCTTAGCAGTGGAGAACTATCAAATGCCTCCTTGGCAATAGGACTGCTTTTCTTTTTTGGGGGAAACCCCAACAACGGTAGTGAGTTGTGTGTTGAAACATGGAATGTAATCGAGATAAGGCATAAATGAAGTGAAACTTATCAAGTACAAGGGTGGGGACTGGGGAGGTGGGAGGGGGCGGCAGGTATACTGGGGGGTTGGTGATGGAGGATGGGCACTGGTGAAGGGAAGGGTGTTTGAGAATTGTATAACCGACATAATCCTGAGAACTATGTAACCCTCCACATGGTGATTCAATAAAATTAAAAAAAAAAAAATGTGTGGCTCAGCTCGCCAGGCATAGAACTCTATGCGTGATTCCTGATGGACACCGCAAGCTGTTTTGCAAGATTCGGACAGAATAGCGTCGGTGGGGCACGAAGAAACCAAAGCGGCGGCTGCAGCATTGCCGCCTGCCCCAAATGGGCCGAGTTGCAGTGCTGTTTGACATAGAGATGTGGCATCAGTGTGCACAGTGGCTTATCCACTGTGGGGTGCTGTCAGCCAACCATCGGGTGACCTGGGACTCGGTGCAGGTGTTCGACCCGGCACAGACCCTCCGCAATAGGGTCCTGTTCTGCCATCTGCTCAACAATCTCTGCACGCACTCCATCAACCTCAGGGAGATCAACCTGAAGCCACAGATGTCCTAGGTGCTGTCCAGAGATGCAGGTGGGTGCATGTTTGTCAGTGTGCAGATCGTACAACATGCCAGTCGACCAGAAGCTTATATTCGGTAGACTGGGAACAGCTGTAAAGGCGATTAGAGGCCACCCCAAAAGCCTTCGTCCCTCTCATAGAGCCTGGCAAGCTACCGAGAGTATCCCGCCCGCACAGTAGAGCCTGGCAAGCTACCCATGGCGTACTCAATATGCCAAAAACACTAACAATGACGATCCTCATTCCTCTGATGCTGAAAGAGCTCCCAATACGCCATCAGGCTACACTAGCACGCAACAGGGACGAGTGGAGATGTTACTGGCACCTGCTCAAGCAAATCGATGAACAACAGGATGACCATGATACAGTGATATTACCTGCAGCAAATTGTTTAACTTCAATATGCCTTCCTTTCTTTGACTCTAAAGTGTGTGCTCAGGGACAGGAACCTAACTTAGAGATGAAGAAAAATTGTAATTTAAGATGCAAAGATGCAAACTAGATCATGAAAGGAGTCCAGTAATAGATAATGTCATGGAAAATCTGTTATATTCTTAATTCGTGTTCAGTCACCCTAAGTCGAACTATTTTGTATACTATGTTGTACTTTCATTGTGTCAAATTATAATTTTGGGGACAAACTACATTATCTTTAAAGATCGTTTCCTCCCTCCCTCCCTCCCTCCCTCCATTCCATCTCTGCTCTCAAGGGGAAGACACTTTTAATCACTTTAGATGCGTTCTCAAATATATATGAATGCTGTCACTAAAATAAGACATTTTTATTGTTTTCATCTTAATTTAATAAAATATGAACAAGTTAAAGAATAAAAAGGCAGAAATGCAAGGTCAGACACCTGCGATAGGACTTTAAGTTCTAGTTAGCGCTCCCTGAAAAAAGTCTGTTAGGCTCCTAACAGATTAATCATTTTAGTTTCTTAAAATGATTCTACCTTCCTTATCTCAGATGTTAAAAGAAACAAATGAAATCATATAGAGGAAAACACCTTGCAAATACTATTTTGTAAAATTGTAAAATTACCTTAAGATTTTCAGAAGACAGGAAAGTGACAATGAGTAGAGACACTGCTAAGACACCAGCAGTGGGGAGCAGTGACAGCACGGGAGGAGGAAGAGGAATAACGGCAGTTCGTGACTATGCTGAGTTCTTTTGCCAGGTACTGTTCTACTTTTTTGTTTCTGGTTTTGGGGGCCACACCTGGTGGTGCTCAGGAAACCACATAAGGTTTCCTGGGTCTGAACTGGGTTGGCCACATAGAAGGTAAGCCACCTTTTACATGCTGCACTGGCTCTTCAGTTCCTGTTCTACATTTTAAACATGAAATTAATAATTTAATCCCTACAAAAATCCCATACGGTAAATACTGCTAGCATGCACATTAATTATCTTTTTGTGGTTCCAGGAATCAAACCCAGGATCTTACACTTGCAAGGCAAACGCTCCATCACTAAGTTAGGTTCCTGGTCCTTAGCACACACACTTCAGAATCAAAGAAAGGAAAGCCTATTGAAGTTAAAACAATTTGCTTCAGGTAACGTAAGTGGTCAAAATAGAATTCAAAGCGTACAGAATGGATTTCTGTTACAGTCCATTCTGTTGAGTTTTTAAACAGAACAAGAATTTAAACACACCAAACCCAGTCTTCTTCAGAGAATTTTTACACATCGTTGTTACAATCTATTAGATAAATATAGCCCACCCACTAAAAAACATATATATGTATTAAAATAATTTCTATTTTATAACCTGCTACAGTTATCTAAAAGTGAAGTCATACAATATTAAAAAATATTACATTTCCACTTTCTAGGAGAGGTATATGGCTGGAGCGATAGCACAGCGGTAGGGCGCACAGCGGTAGGGCATTTGTCTTGCATGTGGCCAACCCGGGTTCAATTCCCATGCCCCTCTTGGGAGAGCCCGCCAAGCTACTGAGAGTATCTTGCCCACACAGCAGAGCCTGGCAAGATACCCATGGCATATTCGATATGACAAAAAACAGTAACAACAAGTCTCAAAAATGGAGACATTACTGGTGCCTGCTCGAGCAAAATCGATGAGCAACGGGATGACAGTGACAGTGACAGTGAGAAGAGGTATATACAAAAAAATTCCTGCAAGCATCTCAGGTATAAAACTTGTAAAACAATAACTGGCAGGCTTCTTTTGCCTTTCCCTCTGACTCAGTTTAAAAACATACCTGGATCTTTGGCTATAGCTTCTCTGCCCTTTGGCTCTTCAGACACTGCATCTAACTCTGTAATGCTTTTCCTGTCCAGGGTCTTCTCTACAGCTGAGATCTGAAAAGGTCAGAGAAAAAGAAGAGAGGGGCAAATTGTTGCCTTAAGTTCAAAAACTGAAAGTAGTTTGAGAAAGATTTTATTTTCCAAAACAGTTTCAGATAATAGATACACTATGATTTTTCTATAAATAAATTCAAAACAATCTCTTACCTTTTGTTTAGATAAAAGTGGACTGTAGAAAAAGAGAGAGAAGAATTAAAAACATTATAGCAGCAAGATGCTTCCAAACAAATGTCACTGAAATAACCATAAGAGATATAGCTTCCCCAACTTCTAATACTAACACAGGACATTTCCACTGCTGAAGCTCCTCCACTGCTCCCACAACTCAAACTGCAGCTGCATCCTGTGTGCATGTCTGCACTCCTCAGATGGCAATTACTCTGAGCCCCCTCTGAAAGTGACAAATGTTGCAATCCAGGAAAAACAAAATGTTAAATTTTTGCTAGTAATGTACTTAAAGGGTCTTAATACACATTTTAAATAAAAAAAAAAATTAAAACAGACTATGGTGGAAGATAGTTTTGCTGGGAGAAGATAGATTTAACATTACACATGGTAACAGTTAAGAAAAAATTAATTTAAAATATATTTTAGGGTACAGTCAAGATGATAGTCATCATCAAGACTGCATATACCTACCAGAAAGCATGCACAAAAATGATCATAGCCATCATTTTATTCATAATATTAAACAATCAGAAAGAGAGGCCAGAGAAATAGTACAGCAGGTAGGGAACTTGCCTTGCAGGGACCCAACCCACGTTCAATCCCCAGCACCCCATATGGTTCGCTGGGCCCACCAGAAGTGATTCCTGAGTACAGAGCCAGGAGTGAGTCATGAGTAAAGCTGGGTGTGGCACAAGAAACAAACAGAAAACCACAAAACAACAACAAAAGAACTAAAATGATAATTGATAACAGAAAGGACAAATAAATTACTACATAACCATACAATCATGAACCCACAGGAGAATGAAACAGCAAATTACCATGAGATTCAAATATATGTGAAACAGAGATGATGAAGGTTCAAAGCAGCTAGATACCAAAGCCTACCTTCTCTGTGATAACAGTAATGTTGGGCGTGAATACTGACTTGACTCATGCACTAGCTAACTTTCTGACAAGTTACACTGTTCTTCATTTTGGCAGCAGGTAAGTTCATAAACATGCTCGTATATGTAAAAATTCATCAGGCTTCCATACTTTATAAGTAATTCAAAAATATTTTTAAAATAAAAAATGAGAAGAGTACTCAGAGGGCTACAAGCACAAGCCTGCACAAGCCTGAATCTCATCCCCAGCACCGAATACTCCCCTCCCCCCATCCCCATGTGTCCCCAGTGTCCCCACCACCCTGGAAGCTGAGCGGCACATCACTGGCCCCTGCCACTGACCCACGCTGCTTGCATTGCCAGGTCAAATGTTACTGGGCAAGGCCTTTGGGGCCTTTGAGTGGTGCTTGGGAGCCTCTCCTCAAATTAAATTAAAATTTTAAAATTTAAGAATTATAATATGGGCAAAAAATACAAATTTAAAGCATAAAGACATGCTCATATTGTGTTCAGTAGATATCTGCTTTTAAATAAACAATTGCAGCACATCAAAAATTTGTTAACTCCCTGGGAAAGACAAGTAAGTTGTTGTTGTTGTTGTTTTTCCTTCAAATTATGTAGTATTTATTCTTTCTTTCCTTTCTTTTCTTTTTTTATTGAATCACCACGAGATATACTGTTACAAAATTGTTCGTGATTGGGTTTCACTGTCCCAGCACACATCCTTTCACCAGTGTACATTTCCCACCACCAATTTCCCCAGTTTATCTCCTGAAGACCAAGAAAGCTTTTATATCGAATATTTACTTTTTTTTTTCTTTTTGGGTCACACCCGGCGATGCACAGGGGTTATTCCTGGCTCTGCACTCAGGAATTACTCCTGGCGGTGCTCAGGGGACCATATGGGATGCTGGGATTCAAACCCGGGTCGGCCGCGTGCAAGGCAAACGCCCTACCCGCTGTGTTATCACGCCAGCCCCGAATATTTACTTTTATTTACTTTGTAGCACTGGGGATGAAACCCAGGGCCTCACAAATGGTAGGAATGTACTCTGTCACTGGCCACACGTACACAGCCCTAAGGAATATTTTAAAGTAAGAAATTTTTCTCCTTAATTTTTTGAAAGGTGGAAGTGGAGTGGGATGGAGAATTGGGCCACACTCCACGATTCTCAGGGGCTATTCCTGGCTCTCTGCTCAGGAGCAACCCATGGCAGTGCTTGGGGGACCATATGCTGTGCAGGGATTCAACCGGGGTTGGCCACAGGCAACCAAGTGACTCACTTCCTGGACTATGTCTTTGACCTTCCTTCATCTATTCCAAAAGATTTTGAAATTTTATTTTAAAATTGTATGTAGGGTGCTGGAGAAAGTATAGCGGGTAAGGCACATACAGTGTCCCAAGCTCCATTAGGAATAAGCCCTGAGGACTGCTGGGTATGGTCCCAGACCACCCTCCCCCAAAATGAAATAAATAAAATTTTAGTATATATGTTCCTAAAAGGAGCACAAAATAAAAATTTTATGTAGTTGAAAGTTAACCTGTTTAGCATGCTAAGAAATCAGCTTATAATCTGAATCTCTTGAAAACTGTTTAAAGTTCTACACTGACCAACGCAAGAAAATCGGTATTACAAGAGTTGGCTGTCACTTCCGAATCGTTCTTAAAGGGCAGGTCTCGGCCGCCGAGATGTGATCCACAGCTGCCTGAGCAAGACTCCAGAGGCCAGCTAAACTACTTTTGGTACCGGCAGCTCCTGGGGGGAGGGGAGGGAAGGGCATGGTGACCACCATACTATGAGGACCACTAATGAGAGATACAAGCTTACAATGACCCAATTTCTGGAAGAAATTTCCCTGTACTTATTTGCTAAAATACAGAAATCCAAAACTGTGTGGCCGCTATCGCTATCACTATCGTGGCCGCGCGACCTCATATCTCTTCTTCACAGGTCTGACTCTAGTGGGGAACTCCTAACAATAATAGTGAGTTTTTGTTGAAATGTTGAATGTAACCCAAGTAAAGGAAAGTAAAGTGAAATTTATCAGTTACCCAGGTGGGGGGAGAGGAAGGGGGTGGGATGGGAGGGATGGGAGGTATACTGTTGTTGGTTTTTTTTTTGGTGGTGGAATATGGGCACTGGTGAAGGGGTGGTTGTTTCAGCATTGTATAATTGAGACTTAAGCCTGAAAGCATTGTAATTTTCCACATGGTGATTCAATTAAAATAAATAAATAAATAAATAAATAAATAAAAGGCAGGTCTCCAAAACAACCAGATTAAAAAACAATTCTCTATGCTGCATGAGCTAAGTAAAATCACCTGAGTTTATTTCTAGATAAATGTATAGAACTTTACATTTATTCTCATAATTTTGAGGGAGGAGAAGAAAAACATAGAATAATGGAGTCTTTTAAGACTCTGTACTAAGGAACCATGTTTTATATCTGTCTACCTTATATTTGCTTTGACCTTAACAAGCTGTCAAACTATAGAACCACTCTGGGTAGATCACTGATCTCTGATCTCTGGGCTGAAAACCCTGTGGCCTTTTCACAGGGGGCCAGCAATATCCCCCTGAGTCTGGTTAGGCCCAGCAGCTGTCACACTCAACCTCCTCCACCCTATAAACTGGCCCAGTTCCACAGCTCTTGAAGCACACAGCTGCATATGCAGCCGCATGACACCTCCCACAAATTTCACAGTCCTTATAGCTATAAGAAGCAGAACAAATTTGATGGGGGAAGTTGCACAGCAGCCTGTCCAGCACCAGCCGGCTGCAGTAAATCCTTGACAATGACTTTGAGAATGCCATTGTGAGATGTAATGTAACGATCATCAAACTGACTTTTACTGATTTATTTTCTGATAGTTCCACTTGCCATTTTGTTGTAGCAAGCATGTGAAGTAAATTTGTTATGTGCCTGCTAAGGGGGCAGGAGGGAAACTGGGGACACTGGTGGAAGGAAGGTCACACCGGAGTGGGATTGGTGTTGGAACACCGTCAAGTCTGAAACAACTGTATTACAAACAATTTTGTAAATGACCTATTGTTATCTATTAGTAGTATAATTTATCTATTAGTATTATTGTTCTCTATTACTATTATTGTTATCTATTAGTAGTATAATTTAGTTTTTAAAATCCAGTTATTTAACATAAATCAAGAAATTAAAAATTATCTGGTAAATGTAGCTTTCCTTTCACATGTATTCTGGTTAAATATTATAGTGCATTTAACCTCCCATTATGCTACTCTTTAAATATACTTTTTATTATAACATACAAGCACTAGCAAACAACTACAATAAGAACATTCAAATGAACAATTTTGACCAGTAGAATCAGCTAAGCTAAAGAGATCAAAATTAGAAGTTATATATATATATTTTTTTATTTCTTTTTGGGTCATACCCAGCGATGCTCAGGGGTCACTCCTAGCTCTGCACTCAGGAATTACCCCTGGCCATGCTCAGGGGACCATATGGGATGCTGGGAATCAAACCCGGGTTGGCCGCATGCAAGGCAAATGCCCTACCCGCTGTGCTGTCACTCCAGCCCCAGAAGTTATATTTTTTTACAGCTCACTGAGTTTAGGATAAAAACTGTGATAAATGGGGGCTGGAGTGATAGTGCAGCAGGTAGGGCGTTTGCCTTGCATGCAGCTGACCCGGGTTTAATTCCCAGCATCCCATATGGTCCCCCGGGTGTTAGATATCATTTATTTGTCCTGCTCCCCTTGCCACTAGGAGCTTAGGTTTATCAGTCACACCCATCAAAGTGCTCCCGAGTCACTCCCATTCCTTTGTTTATCTGTAACCACTTCTACCAGTTTATCTGTTCTTCCTCTAATCAAACTCTATTAATTTGTAAGGTCAGACCTTGCTAGGACAGTGAGCTTCTATTGTAAATTAATATTGTCTTTCTCCTCGCTTATGTCTTTTTAATAGTTTACTTTAAAACAATATCCTTTTTTTGGAGCTGGAGTGATAGCACAGCAGGTAGGGCGTTTGCCTTGCATGCGGCCGACCCGGGTTCGATTCCCAGCATCCCATATGGTCCCCTGAGCATTGCCAGGGGTAATTCCTGAGTGCAGAGCCAGGAGTGACCCCTGTGCATTGCCGGGTGTGACCCAAAGAGCAAAAAAAAAAAAAAAAAAAACCAATATCCTTTTTGTATGGACAAAGAAAGACATTTATTAATATGCTTTGGTAACATGGGATTTAATTGGCTTCAAATATTATTCACTCCCGGGCATCTGCTTTCTGGACTTAAGCCTCAGCTGCCCTTGCTTCCAAGCACCCCCAAAAGCAGGGTCCCAATGAGGGTTGGGACGAACCCAGGGCAAGCGGTGAGTTATGTGCTACCCTGGCATCGAGATGGGCCTGGCCAAAGCGCCTAATGCTTAACTATATGTTAAGAGCTTGGTTATGGGCATGTCATGTCATGATCCAAAAGCAATGACGAGACTAGGGCCCTGCTAGGGCTAGGGAAGACTAATCTGGCCTGAGCGCTGTAGTCTGAGATCGAGGTGACCCGGGGAGAGCAATTCTATAAGCTTAATGCGTCTCTTGCTATGTCCATACAAAATGATTCATAATATTCATAATATGAATAATATGTTAGTTGGACAAAGAGAGGAGAAACACACCCATGGGATTCCGCTCTTGGGCGGATGTCCTGCTGAGAGAGATTCTGTCCTAGTGAAAGCATCCCCTAAGGGATAGAACTTTACCCCCTATTGATTGTAACCACACCTATGCATAAGCCCTAAGGTGGCTGTGAGAGGGGGCTGGGGGCGAGTGCTGTAGAATTCCAGGGCCAGTATCAGGGCCAGATCTGGAGAAGCTAGATCAAGATCGAGATCCAGGGAAGGAGAATGAAGTAGGATGGGAGAGGAAGAAGCAGGAGGAGAATCAGAGGAGAATGGAGATGGGAATGGAATAAACTGCGATTGAGACCAACCAGCCTGGCTCCGTTCCTTCATTCGCCCTGTGCCTGGCTCGGTGCGGTGAGGTGCCTCCCGCTCCAGTTTCTTTTATTTTTGTGTTTTTACACACCCGAGCACCACCAGAAGTGATTCCTGAGTGCAGAGCCAGGAGTCAGCCCTGAGCATAGCCGGGTGTGACCCCAAAAAAAGTAAAAAACAAAACAAAACAAAACAAAACAACCATCAAACTGACAAATGCTGAGAAAGGAACCTAATTAATTTATAACCATTTTGATTTCAGTTGAAAACACTGAAAAAACCAATAGAGACTGTGGAATCCAAATATGCAACCCTATAATACTTTATCAATATTCCATTACAACTCATTCTAACCAAATACTGATATACTTACTCTTGATGTGTTGTGCAAAATTTAGTAAGCCGTTCAAAGTCTTCACCATTAAATCCTTTTTCTGAATTCTTTAGAGATGTAACTGTATGTGGTTGTACAGTTTTCCATTTTGTTTCTAAATTTAAAATATTTCTTAGTCACTAGATATCAAGAAAGATATTTGGAAATAAAAACATACACAGCTGACCCTGCCATTAAATATCTTATGCAAAATTATCTCCTCAAACAATCCAAAGTTAATACAGTTAGAAATAGCTAAGTGACTGCTTTCCAGTATATGTGAATCATATCCTAACAGCTATATTATTTAGTAGAGACTGCAAAGGAATCAGAAGGAAAACATAGTTCCAAGTATTCTTTTCTTCAGATTGATATGAAGGCCAAATATAAAGATAAAAAATTTTCTCATAATAATTAGAGCCCTGGATTCCACCCTAGGTAGTTCATAGTCCCCTGAGCAGATGGACAGCAGCCCCCAGCACCATAGGGTGTGATTCAAAAATAAACCAAAAATGCTACTTTCTTTGCAATACAAACTACAGAAATATCTATCTTATGACTATAAAACCAGGTCAAATACATTAATTTCCTAGATAACAACTTGTGAGATTACTGGTAATTCCACATTCTGCTAGTATGTACTCACCCCATTGTTCTTGAATGGCAGAAAGATTTGCAAGCAATTGTTCATGATACAGTCGTTCAAGCTGAATGAATTTCATTGCTTTCTCATCTGAACAGAAAATTTGAGGAAAACAGAAATCCAAACTATTTTCAGCCCAATAGTTGAAAAGAAAGTCTTGAGTTGAGAAATTTAAAACAACAATTAATGAGAGGCCTTTAGATATTTTTAAATTCAAACATACGCTTAGGTGAGGTATCTTGGTTTTGAAGTATTGAATTTTAATGCGGCATATTCTCAGCAGGTACTTGGGTTCACTTTCTAAGAAAACTGCAGAAACTAAAGGTCTTAATGTTTCAAGGAAGCTTGCTGACTATCTTCCGAAGCAGCCAGTTAGTAAGGAGTGAAAAAGAGGTGATCAAACCCAAGACCTGCTGGGACCAAGCCATGGGTGATAAATAAATGGGTTAGGCAGAGCAAAGCTAGGTTTACCGAGAGTCTGACAGACTGACACTGCAGAGACAGACAGACCCACTGAGCAGAGTTTTGGGGAGTCTCTTATTGGTGCTTCTGGGCTGCTTAGACACTAAATTCCTATTTTCTATCAATTAGTTCATCCTTGGAAGTGAGGAAGCAGGTGTGTAGCCCATTCTGGAAACTGATCAAAGAGATGCCTCTAGTGAGCACAGCTAATGGTGCTAGCACGACAGACTCAGCCTGTCAAGCCTATGGGATTGAAACACGGCATCTTATTAGAGGGATTTTGCTAGACTATAGGGGGATTTTGCTACACTACTTCAAATTGGATGTTATTTATTTGGAATAAGAGTCACCTGGAATTCTGAACCTAAGGGCTTCCTCTTCCCCCGCCTCTTTAAATGACTTTATGCAAGCAACTGTGTTAACCCTCTAATCAGGGGTCCCTGACTTCACCTTGATCCATTACATATTTCTTAATGAATACTTTCCCACTACAAGACCAAAGGAATACAAATCTAAATGAGCACAGAGCAAACACATGGATCTTTGGGGATCATTCAGTCAACTGCCACAGTGATTTATAATTACCAGATAATTATCTGATACCTCTCTCATGCACATTTTCTCACAAACTTCTGCCTTTTCATCTACATCATACATTTAGCATCATATTCTGGTTGTGATAAGCTATCCAACTATCTGCCTTTCTTTGGGCGATGTTCTAAAAGTTGATACAAAAAGAAGACGGGCAAAGTCACTGTTTAGTTTTTTGTCCCTGCCATCATCAGAGTTCAGTTCTTTCTTGTACTAGTTACCTTAGAGACACAAGGAACCATAAAGTAGACTAGGGAGAAGCGGGGCGGTTTCATTTGTCTCTCTCCATGAATTCCCCCATGTTTCTTTATATAACAAAACTTTATAGAACATAAAATGAAACTGTATCATTAACAGTATCATAACACATGGTACTTCAACAAAAACTGGGAGGAGGGCTGCCGAGATAGTACAGTGGGTAGGGCTGTCTTGCATGCAGTTGAGCTGGATTCAAATCCTGGCACCACATATGGTCCCAGAGCACCACCAGGTGTGGCACAAAAAACTAAAAAAAGTTTAAAAGGAGGGGCATTAATTAAGTCCTCCTTGCTTTAGAAAATAAAAAATATATAATAACAAAAACTATCTGAAACACTTGTTAAATGAATAACTTGTTTAATGAATCTGACAACAGAAACATATTCTGAAGTCTGGGAGTTTGCATTTAAAAAAGGCTTCCAGCAAGGATGAGGAAATATATTGTATAAAAGGGGGATGCTTAGATCATCCTTGACCCTAGGGTTTAGAGAGAAGGAAAGAAAAGGAAAAAAACTGAGCAGGGAGGAACAGAACAGGAAGTAATGGGTGAACAGGTGTCAGAGCTTGAGTTATACTGGTGATAAGGATGAAGGGTAGAGCCAGATATCCAACACACAGACTCAACAACACTGAAAACATGAGATCTAAGCTGCAACCACTGGAACTCTGTGATGTGCCTATCAAGGTGACAGTTGGAGATGGGGTAGGGATTGCGGTTGGGAGGGAATATAGAAACACTGAATGAACAAAAGCAACCACTGTTGGAGAGGATGTGGGGAGAAAGGGACTCTTCTACACTGTTGGTGGGAATGTCGACTAGTTCAGCCCTTTTGGAAAACAATATGGACGCTTCTCAAAAAATTTGAAATTGAGCTCCCAATTGACCCAGCAATACCACTTCTGGGAATATATTCTGGAGAAACAAAAAAGTACAGTCAAAATGACATCTGCACTTATATGTTCATCGCAGCACTGTTTACAATAGGCAGAACCTGTAAAAAACCTGAGTGCCTGAGAATAGATGACTGGTTAAAGAAACTTTGGTACATCTATACAATGGAATACTATGCAGCTGTTAGAAAAGATGAAGTCATGAACTTTGCTATAAGTGGATCAACATAGAAAGTATCATGCTAAGTGAAATGAGTCAGAAAGAGAGAAAGAGAGACATAGAAAGATTGCGCTCATCTGTGGAATATAAAATAACAGAGTAGGAGACTAACACCCAAGAATAGTAGAAATAAATACCAGGAGGTTGGCTCCATGGCTTGGAAGCTGGCCTCACATGCTGGGGGAAAAGGCAGTTGAGATAGAGAAGGGAACACCAAGTAAAATGTGGTTAGAGAACCCGCTATGGAAGGGAGATGCGTGCTGAATAGACTATAGGATAGACTATAGATTGAACACAATGGCCACTGAGTACCCCTGTTGTGAACCACACACCCAAAAGGAGAGAGAAAACAAAAGGGAATGCCCTGCCATAGAGGTGGGGTGGGGCGGGGAGGGGGGATGAAAGTGGGGGGTGGGAGAAATACTGGGTTCATTGGTGATGGAGAATGAACACTGGTGGAGGGATGGGTGCTTGAACATTGTATGAGGGAAATACAAGCACGAAAATGGGTAAATCTGTAACTGTACCCTCACGGTGATTCACTAATTGAAAAGAAATAAATTTAATAATAATAAAAAAAGAAACACTGAGGGAGGGAAGTTGACACTGGAGGTGGGATTGGTGTTGAAATATTGTATGCCTAAAATGCAACTATCAATAACTTTGCAAATCACAGTTCTTTAATTTACAATTTTTTAAAAATAAAAAGATAAATAAAAGGCTTGCAGTGATACTCATGCTGGTTTGCACTCTACATTGCATAATAATTATTTGTTTAGAAAAAGAGTCCTACACTTCATTTCCACCAGAATTAGGTTTTTCTATATATTTTACAAGAATGGGCTAGTTCTGTTACCACAGCTTGCTTGATAGGCTTCAGTACAGTAACTGTTCATCCCTCAGTCTGCTCAGAGACGAGAAAGTCAGCTAGAGAAAGGAAAGAGATGACAAATGTGAAAAAAGAAGGTCATGACATACTCTTTCTACAGTATATCGGGTCACTCCTCATAAAAGGAAAAGCAATTTTAAAAGAGGGAAGTGGAAAAATTAGGACAGAAATTTATTTTGTATAAGTGAACATGAGAGCTCACTTGAAAATATTTATTATTACCAGAAAAATATTTCAACCTCCCTTTGTAGAGATATAGCTGCAATATGAAAATCAAGAAGTTTACTATATATAAAATATTTGACAGACTCTACCAAATAAATATTCCTTGATTTGCATACTTATTTAATTCAAAGAAAGAAAATGCAATAAATGCTTGAGTTGTAACTTTTTCTAATCTCTCTCCTTTTAAAAAACCCTAATATTAGCAGACATTGACCAAAGAGACACTGGGTTAAGGTGTTTGCTTTGCATGTAGCCAATCCAATTTGATCCTTGAAATTGCCTATTGTTCTTTGAGCACTAGGAGTGATATCTGAGCAATCTGGTACGACACAAAGTACTCCTAAATTAAGAAGATCTTATTTATAAAAAATAAAATTTTGATAGTTCTAGGAGTGTTTTCTAGAGTGACTGAAATTCTTTATATCTTGGTTTCTGAGGTGGTTACACAGGAGTATTCAATTGTTAAGACCTATTTTAGTTGACATTTATATATGAATGTACATATATATTATACGTAAAATACACCTAAGTTTTTTAAAACAGGAAGTTCTCTAAGAGTTCTATCATTTCTTCCAGAAATTAAGAAAAGGATACAGTCCTCCTCCTGGAAATACGACTCCGCTATCTGTAAAAAATAAAAGCAAAGAAAATTAAATCTTCAATGAAAAGAAAAATGTAGAAGAAATCAGAATCTTCAAATACTGAAAGTCTCAGACATAAAACTAAGAAAGTTCTTATTTACCTACATTCACCAGTCCAGAAGAAATGATTTTTGGCATAGAACACACTTCTGAAGTCATCTTCTCAAACAAAGTAAATGTTTGAGAACAGACAGACATTTTCAGTTTTTATACAATCTCATTCTTGCTATTCTAAGTTAAGTCAAAGCAAACTTAACCAATTCTTAGGGTTTGGAAACAAGAACTCTAAAGAATAATAAAAAGTGCTCCAGAGACTTATAAGGTATTAACAGGGAAAGAATGACTTTGCTTATTGTAAAGTGGAAAGCTGAAATATATCACATCACAAGAGACTTTAAAATCCCATTTATGGGCTGAAGAGGCAACTCAGTGGGTGAGTACATGCTTTGCATGTGAGAGGTCTCTGAAGCTACATGGTTGCCTGAGCACTGCTCGAAGCAAACACTGAGCACAAAGCCAGGAGCAGCCCCTGAGCACCGCAGAAGGTGTGTCCCTCTGCATCCCCCAGCCCTGCCACACCATCCCACAGAAAAACCCATCGTGGTATTTAATTTTATTTCACAAACTACCTCATGGGATACTGACTTTTGGTTTGGTTTTGATATTTCAGAAAAGGTCAGACAAACTGCTGCCAGTTATGCCATGATGTTTAATCTGCAAAACACTGTAGAATATAAAGGGCGTCAGATGGGGGCTCAGGACTGAGCTCCAGCAGAAGCCTGTCACTCTCCACATTCACTCAGAGCACCTTTTAGTGGTTTTTTTTAAAGTCTTTAATTCTAAAAACATTGAAATCTTCATTTTGATACAACATTCTGAAGAGACCAGTAAAACAAGTATTTGCATATTTTGGATTTTGTAAATAAATACTTCGCAGCTTTAAGTTTTATTGATTCTAAGAGTCTGTAAACCAACCAAAAACGATATTCCATCTGTAGATCACTTTCTCTGTTATCCAAGATAGATGTCAAGGCAAAAAGCAATAAAGTACCTGTCAACCTTACAAATTAGCAATAAAAAGGAATGGTTTTTCTCAAGGCCTATGAGAGATTCTTTTTGTGTATTTGCCCATTTAAAATGCATTCTGTAGATCTGATTTTTTTTTCAAGTACAAGAGATTACTTTTATCTAAATGATAAAACATAAGTTAATAAGATGATTAAGTAAAAATAAGATGATTTGCAAATCGTCTCTGTAAAAATTTACTGGAAGTCCTCCCAAGCAGTGTTCAGGGGGCCTAGAGACAACTTCTGGCAGTTTTCAGTCAACAGGGTTAGGGGATCAATGCCAGGGTCTGAGACTACAGTGCTACTTGGGCCCTACAGTGCCAGGGATTACCCATGCAACTCCCAGAGGGGCCCAGAAGTCTGCTTGGGGAAACTCTGTGTTTCTAGGGAAGGAACCAGGGCTGACTGCATGCAAGCCATGCACTTAACCCTTGTACTATCTATCACTGACCCCTTTCTGTAAATACTTAATTGGAAGTTTTCATAAAGGACTTTGCATAATTTGATTTCTAAGATTCTGTATATTGTTTATAGTTTGTTGCTTTAGTAGTATGACATAACAGTACTTGCCTCAATAAAACTGAATTGTCAATTATACTTTTTATCTACAAGATGAGAATTGCATATACTGCAGTATGCTGATAAATGTTCAATAATCAGCTCTAGAATGTTGGAGAGCATGTTGACTTACAGTGTTTGCTCATGTTTAGAGTAAACACCCCTTTCAGGTCCATCTCAAGCCTTTAGAATGACAGTCATTCAAAGTTGGCAAAACCCTCCATGACACTGAAGCTAAAGGTATCTTCAAAGATGACACACCACTGGCCAAGCAAGTGGAAACAGAGCTAAACAAATGGTGCTATCTTAAACTAAGAAGTTTCTGCACCTCAAAAGAAACAAGGACTAAAATACAAAGACAATGTACAGAATGGGAAAGGATATTCACCCAATACCCATCTGATAAGGGGCTGATATCAAGGATATACAAGGCACTGGTTGAACTCTACAAGAAGAAAACATCCAAGCCTATCAGAAAATGGGGTGATGAAATGAACAGAAACTTTCTCAAAGAAGATATCCGAAAGGCCAAAAGGCACATGAAAAAATGCTCTTTGTCACTAATCATCAAGGAGATGCAGATCAAAACAATGAGATATCATCTCACACCACAGTGACTGGCCCACATCCAAGAGGATAGTTCATCACTGTATCATTGTCACTGTCATCCCATTGTTCATCGATTTGCTCGAGCAGGCACCAGAAACGTCTCCATTGTAAGGCTTGTTATTACTGTTTTTGGCATATTGAATATGCCACAGGTAGCTTGCCAGGCTTTGCCATGCAGGCGGGATACTCTTGGTAGCTTGCCAGGCTCTCCAAGAGGGGCAGAGGAATAGAACCTGGGCCCGCTGTGTGCAAGGCAAATGCCCTATCCGCTGTGCTATCGCTCCAGAACAAAAGCAACCGTGTTGGCTCAGATGTGAGGAGAAAGGGACTCTCCTTCACTGCTGGTGGGAATGCTGACTGGTTCAGCCCTTTTGGAAAACAGTATGGGCGATTCTCTAAAAATTAGAAACTGAGCTCCCATTTGACCCAGCAATACCACATCTGGGATTATATCCTGGAGAGGCAAAAAAGTATAGTAGAAATGACATCTGCACTTGTATGTTCATTGCTGCACTGTTTACAATAGCCAAAATCTGGAAAAAACCCGAGTACCCAAGAACAGATGACTGATTAAAGAAACTTTGGTACATCTACACAATGGAATACTATGCAGCTGTTAGGAAAGATGAAGTAATAAACTTTGCATATAAAGTGGATTAACATGGAAAGTATCATGTTAAGTGAAATGGGTCAGAAAGAGAGGGATAGATGTAGAAAGACTGCACTCATCTGTGAAATATAAAGTAACAGAATAGGAGACTAACACCCAAGAATAATAGAAATAACGACCACGAGGTTTGTCCCACGGCTTGGAAGCCAGCCTCACACACTGGGGGAAAAGACAGTTCAGACAGAGAAGGGAATACCAAGTAAAGGGTGTTGGGAGGACCCACTCAGGTTGGGAGATGAGTGCGGAATGTAGACTATAGATCGAATACAATGGCCACTCAATGCCTCTATTGCAAACCACAATACCCAAAAGGAGAGAGAGAACAAAAGGGAATGCCCTGCCACAGAGGTGGGGTGGGTGGGTGGAGGATAAGGTAAGGGTGGTGGGAGGGATAATGGGATCATTGGTAGTGGAGAATGGGCACTGGTGGAGGGATGGGTACTCGATCACTATATGACTGAAACGCAAATACAAAAGTTTGTAAGGATGTAACTGTACCTCACAGTGATCCACTATTAAAAAATTAATTAATTAAAAAAATTTTACATCTGGGAGATGATAAAAAAGAAAGAATGACAGTCACTGAGTTCATGAGCTAATCCTAGTAGCCAGCACACTGCCTACCACACTTGCTAGAATCAGTGATATCATTTTGTCTATAAACTTCCAGTAAAGTTTATGACATAGCACAGGGCTTCCTACTCTGCATGGCATGAGTTAATGTTTGAGGTTCTTTGTGAAGCTGAAAAGTATCGTTCTTCAAAGTCATTCATCTTGCCTTTTTTTGCAATTGTACATCACTGTACACAGTTCCTCCTAGTACTTTCATTTAAGACATTTTGATGGGGCCCATACCTATCATGAATTATGTTTTTGCATGACAAGAGCATAAATTTCCATTCATTTTTCAGGTTTCCACAACAGTTATAATACTATAAAAAACAACCAGAAATAAGCAACCATAAAAAGCAATCATGAAACTCCATGCCTCAAAAGTTAAAGTCATTACCAGCTGAGAAGGCAACTTGAATCAGTCGGTATATTTCTGCCCAGCATTCTATATCCTTTATATTTTATTTCATATTTTATACCCTCTATATACCTTATACCATATATACTTTCCTACCCTTGGCAAGCTAGACTGGTTAGAAAAGATGTGATTTTTTTTGATGTCTAAGTTTCATATGTCTACATTGGGCAGGTGCAGTAGAGTTTCTGGGCCAGAGCTATAGCACAACGGGTAGTATGTTTGCCTTGCAGGTGGCTGACCTGGGTTTGGTCTAATCCCTAGCATCCCAGAGGGTCTCCCGAGCACCTCCAGAAGTAACCCCATCGGGTGTGCTTCCCACACAAAAAAAGGTGTAGGATGACATTACTTTGTCCTTTCCCTCCTTGCCACAAGTAGCTTGTCCCGGTTTTCCCTGGAGTTTAGGCTTACCCCAGTCACACCCATCAAGGTGTTCCCGAATCTCTCCCATCCCTCTGTTTAGCTATAATCACTTCTCCATGCTCTCTTCCCCAAAAGAGTTAATCCGCGGCTTTCCCTTAATCTGACTCTGCTAATTTGTAAGGTCAGAACTTCCTAGGATACTGAATTTATATTATATAAGTTAATATTGCCTTTCTCCTCTTCCTGTGCCTTTTGAATAATTTACTTTAAAGCTATGTCTGTTTTGTATAGACACAAGAAGACAATATTATGTTTTTTATAACTTGGGAATTAATTGGCCTCGAATATTATTCCCACCCGGGCATCTGCTTTCTCCACTTAAGCCTCAGTTGCCCTCAGTTCCTAGCACCCCAAAGCAGGGTCCCCGACGTGGGACGGGAAGGATCCAGGGAAAGCGGTGAGTTATGTGCTACCCTGGAATCGAGATGGGCCTGGCCAAAGTGCCTAATTCTTAACTATAAGTTAAGAGCTTGATCATAGACAAATGCTGTCATGATCCAATAGTAATTATGAGACTGGGACCCTGCCAGGGATAGGAAAGACTGATCTGGCCTGAGCACTGTAGTCTGAGATTGAGATGGCCCCAGGAGAGCAATTCTATAAGCTTTAATGCATCTCTTATTGTGTCCATACAAAATAATTAATATTATGAATTCTTATATGTTTGCTGGCTGAGGAGAAGAGAAACACATTCATGGGACTCCGCCCTTGGGTGGATCCTCCTGCTGAAAGAGAATTAAGTCCTAGGAGAAGCATCCCCTAAGGGAAAGGAACCTTACCCTATTGATGGTGACCACACCTATGTGTACGCCCCAACCCCCTCATGCTATGGAGATTTAACTAGGCTGTAGGAGTGGGTTGGGGGGCCAGATCCACAGGGCCAGATCCACAGATCCTGAGAGATCCACGAGAGCGGGAGAGAAGCAGAGAGAGAATGAAATAAACTGATCGAGCAACCAGTCATCCTTCTTCCTCCCGTTGCCTGCCCTCGACCTACAGCACACACAGCGGTTCCGGGAGACAGAGCCGCCCGGAGAGCCTGCGAGTGCACTCGCCCCTCGGCGAGCTTTAGTCTGGTCTAGCTTTAGTTTGGTCTAATCCCTAGCATCCCAGAGGGTCTCCCAAGCACCTCTAGAAGTAACCCCATCGGGTGTGCTTCCCACACAAAAAAAGGAACATGGGGGTTTCAGGTGAATGGTCTGTCAGTGTTTTAGTTCCCATTCTACCACTACCAGCTGTGTGATGCTGCGTATATTATTTCATCTCTTAAGCCCCAGCTTTTTAAAAAAAATCTGTTAGATACACACAGTCAAGGCTGCTGAAGGATTAAGTGAGAGGATATGTATCTAGCACAGTGTCAGGTAAGCGCTCAAAATAGTTTTTGAATCTGAGCCTGAGCCTAAGCCAGAAATCAAGATGAAAGTAGAATCATATAAAAAAAGAAATTCAAAAGTTACTTTGTAAGTGCATTCAAATTAAAGTTTCCTTGATTTAAAGCTTCTTTTACTGGGAAGGGGGAAAAAAAAGGAGGAAATTATGCAAAACTTCATGCATCCCAGTGGATCTATTTCCTGTCTGGGTCTTACTTTAGTTTCAGTAAAGCTCACTAAACATAGAGGACAGCACTTGGTACCTCTGGCTTTTACAAAAATAGCTTCCAGGTTTATGACTTCAGTTATGCAATTGAAGCTAACCAATAATCTAATTAAGTCACCATATGAAAAATTACTCACACACACCCAAGATCAAGAATTTTTATCTTTAAGAGTTCTATGATTCAAATATACAAGCATATATCTAAGAATATTGTCACCTTATTTCCAATGGCCTTTAGCACATATTTATGATTATAGCACCACTTTAAAAATAACCTTGCAGGAGAAATCAGGGAGACAGCTCAAAGGGCTAGAGCCAAGCTTTGCTTGCAGGAGTCCTGGGCTTGCTTTCCCAGCCCACCTCCCTCTCAGCACTGCATAGTGTAGTCCAAACACTAACTTTATAAACAAATAAATAAGCACAGGACTTGGGGTGTCATTCAGCAGTTGAAACCCTTGGGTTTGGCCCTGGCAACACAAACAAAAAAGTTACTGCATCAACATTAACTCTTGTCTTGGGGCCAGATCAATAATACAAGTGGGCAGGATGTTTGGCTTGAACGTGGGCAATCCGGGTTCAATCCTCAGCATCCCATATGTTCCCTGAGCCTGCCAGGAGTAATTCCTGAGAGCAGAGACAGAAATAAGTCTTTAAAAAGGGCTCTTCAAAGGGCCTTAAAAAATTAGGGCTAGAGAGATAATATAGTGGGTAGGATGCTTGCCTTGCACCCAGCCAACTTGGATTCTGTCCCTGGAATCCCATATGGATCCGTGAGCATACCAGGAGAGATTCCTGAATGCAGTCAGGAATAAGCCCTAAGCATCACCAGGTGTGCCCCCCCAACAAAAACAAAACAAAACATAAAACGCTTCTCTTTTTTAATTTCAGGTTTCTGTTAATAGTCTATCATCCCAAAACCTGAGTAGCCTAGATCAATGTTGTTCAAAATTCTGCTTTTGGCCCTGTTCCAACCTTGATTAATTCCCAAAAATGAGGACATGAGTTACTAGAACTTGTGGGACACAACAAAGGACAAAGGCAGTGTTAGAGGAAAGTTTATAGATCTGCAAGAGTTTATTTATTTATTTATTTTATTAATTTATTCTTTTATTGAATCACCATGTGGAAAGTTACAAAGCTTTCAGGTTTAAGTCTCAGTCATACAATGCTCGAACACCCATCCCTTCACCAGTGCACATATTCTACCACCAAGAATCACAGTATACCTCCCCCCTCCCCCACCTCCCCAACCCCCCACCCCGCCTGAGTAACTGATAAATTTATATATATAGTGAGTTTTTTGTTGAAATATTGAATGTAATCAAAGTAAAGTGAAATTTATCTGCAAGAGTTTATAGGGAAGAAAGAAAGGGCCCACATAAGTAACTTGACTTCACAGCTTAAGAGCTTGGAAAATTAACAACAAAAGAACCCAAAACCAGGCAGCAGAAAGGAAATGATAAAACTTAGAGCATAAATAATTGAGCTGGAATCCCAGAAATAATCCAAAAGATCAATGAAACCAAGAGCTGGTTCTTTGAAAAAATAAAGAAGAATGTTAAACCACAGGCAAGACTCAGAAAGAGAGAGAGGAGAGAGAGGGAGAGAGAGAGAGAGAGAGAGAGAGAGAGAGAGAGAGAGAGAAAGAACCCTAGCAGACTGAACCAGAAATGAAAGGGGACACATCGCCATAGAAATTCAAAAGATCATCAGAGATAGAGATTGCTTTGAGAATCTATATGCCATGAAACAAAAGAACCCAAAAGAAATGGATAAATTCCTAGATTTCTATACCCTAAGAAGGTTGAACTAACATTTGGAATACCTGAGCAAACCTTTAACTATAGAGGAAATTGAAATGATAAATCCAAAGTTTTCACAAAAAGCAAAAGCCCAGGCCCACAGAGATTCAATAGTGAATTCTTTCAAACCTTTAAAGAGTACCTAATATGCCAATCCTTTTCAGGCTTTTTCAGGAAACTTAAAAAACAGAAAGACTCCCAAACAGTTTCTTTGAGGGAAACATCATCCTAATACCAAAAGCAGAAATACCACAGAGAAAAGTGATATTATAGACCAACAGCCCTGATAGACATAGATGCAAAGATCTTCAATAAAATACTAGCAAATAGATGCCAACAATTCGTCAAAAAAATCATACACCATGACCAAGTACGATTCAACCCAGGAATGCAAGGATGGTTTAACATTTGCAAGGCAGTCAACATACTACCATATCAACAAAAGAAAAATAAAAACCATACAATCATATCAATAGATGCAGATAAAGCATTTAACAAGATCCAGCTCATGATTCAAACTCTCAACTCATGATTCAAACTCTCAACAAAATGGGAGTTGAAGAAACTTACCTCAATATAGTCAAAGCCATCTACCACAAGCCCACAGTAAGTATTATCCTCAATGGGGAAAAATTAAAAAGCCTTCCCTCTATGATCAGGCATAAGACAAGAATGCCCACTCTCACCACTTCTATTCAATATAGTACTGGAGGTTAACACTGCCTTACTATAGCAGTTAGGGAAGAAAAAGATAATAATGGCATCCAGGTAAGAATGGATGAAGTCAAGCTATTACTATTTGCAGATGACATGACACTACACTTAGAAAATCCTAAAGCCTCTACCAAAAAGCTCTTAGAACATTAGGTTTGTATAGTAAAGGGGCAAGTTATAAAATCGATACCCCAAAATTCCATGGCTTTCTTATATGCAAATACTGAATGAGAAGAAAGAGATATTAGAAAAACAATTCTGTTTACAGTTGTGCCTCAGAAAATCTAGTACCTTAGAATCAGCTTAACTAAAGAGGTAAAGGAGCAATACAAAATAAACCATAAAATACGACTTCAAGAAATAAAAGAGGGGTCCCCCGCTTCCCGCCGCCGTCTGCGTCCCCCGAGTTTCTGAAGCTGCTCCCCGCGCGCCCCGTGCACCCCGTCTCCCGAACCGGCTTTGTAACTGCGCACGTAGATGGCACATGAAAAAGTGCTCTACATCACTAATCATCAGAGAGATGCAGATCAAAACAACCATGAGATACCACCTCACACCACAGAGGCTAGCACACATCCAAAAGAACAAAAGCAACCGCTGTTGGAGAGGATGTGGGGAGAAAGGGACCCTTCTACACTGCTGGTGGGAATGTCGGCTAGTTCAGCCCTTTTGGAAAACAATATGGACAATTCTCAAAAAACTACAGGTTGAGCTCCCATTTGACCCAGCAATACCACTGCTGGGAATATATCCCAGAAAAGCCAAAAAGTATAGTCGAAATGACATCTGCACTTATATGTTCATCGCAGCACTGTTTACAATAGCCAGAATCTGGAAAAAACCCGAGTGCCCTAGAATAGATGACTGGTTGAAGAAACTCTGGTACATCTATACAATGGAATACTATGCAGCTGTTAGAACGAATGAGGTCATGACGTTTGCATATAAGTGGATCAGCATGGAAAGTATTATGCTAAGTGAAATGAGACAGAAAGAGAGAGACAAACATAGAAAGATTGCACTCATCTGTGGACTATAGAATAATAGACTATAAGACTAACACCCAAGAATAGTAGAAATAAGTACCAGGAGGTTGTCTCCATGGCTTGGAGGCTGGTCTCTCATTCTGGGCAACTCAGAGAAGGAAACACCAAGTAAAATGTGGTTGGAGGTCATGTGGGGGAAAGATGATGCGGGCCGAATATAGACTAGAGACTGAACACAATGGCCACTCAACACCTTTATTGCAAACCACAACACCTAATCAGAGAGAGAGAACAAAGGGGAATACCCTGCCATAGTGGCAGTGTTGGGTGGGGGGAGACGGGACTGGGGAGGGGGGTAGGGATGTTGGGTTTGCTGGTGGTGGAGAATGGGCACTGGTGAAGGGATGGGTTATCAAACTTTGTAAGGGAGAAACACGAGCACAAAAATGTATAAATCTGTAACTGTAAAAAAAAATTAAAAAATTAAAAAAAATTAAATAAACAAACAAAAAAAAAGAAACACACCTGAACAAACAGAGTAAACATAGACTCAAAGAGCTGGTTCTTTGAGAAAATAAATAAGATTGATAAACCGCTAGCAAGACTCACAAAGAAAGAAAGAGAGAAAACTCTAATAAATCGAATCAGAAATGAAAAGGGGGACATCATAACAGAAACCAGTGAGATTCAAAAGATCATTAGAGACTACTTTGAAGGTCTTTACGCCACAAAAAAGGAGAACCTAAAAGAAATGGATGGATTCCTCGATTCCTACAATCTCCCAAGACTGAAGAAAGAAGACCTGGAATACCTGAATAGACCCATCAATGTTAAGGAAATTGAAACTGTAATCAAAAACCTCCCCAAAAACAAAAGCCCAGGCCCAGATGGTTTCACTGGCGAATTCTTCCAAACATTTAAAGAAGACCTGTTGCCTGTTTTCCTCAAACTTTTCCAGGAAATTGAAAAAACAGGAACTCTCCCAAACAGTTTCTATGAAGCACACATCTCCCTAATACCAAAAGCAAACAAAGACACCACTAAGAAAGAAAATTACAGACCAATATCCCTGATGAACACCGATGCGAAGATCCTCAACAAAATACTAGCAAATAGGATCCAACAACTCATCAAAAAGATCATACATCACAACCAAGTGGGATTCATCCCGGGGATGCAAGGATGGTTTAACATTCGGAAATCAATCAACATAATCCAGCATATCAACAAAAGTAAAGATAAAAACCATATGATCATATCAATAGATGCAGAGAAAGCATTTGACAAGATCCAACATCCTTTCATGATGAAAACCCTCGCCAAAATGGGGTTTGGAGGAACTTTCCTCAAGATAGTCGAAGCCATCTATCACAAGCCTACGGCAAGCATTATCTTCAACGGGGAAAAACTAAGGGCCTTTCCTCTGAGATCAGGCACAAGACAAGGATGCCCACCCTCACCACTCCTCTTCAATATAGTACTGGAAGTACTTGCGATAGCTATTAGACAAGAAAAAGAGATTAAGGGCATCCAGATAGGAAAGGAAGAAATCAAACTCTCACTATTTGCAGACGACATGATACTATATCTAGAGAAGCCTAAAGCCTCTACTAAGAAACTCTTAGAAACAATAGACTTATACAGTAAAGTTGCAGGCTACAAAATCAATACCCAAAAATCCATGGCCTTCATATATGCAAACAATGAGGCAGAGGAAAGGGACATGAAAAAAGCAATCCCATTCACAATCGTGCCCCAGAAAATCAAGTACCTCGGAATCAGCTTAACCAAGGAAGTAAAAGACCTCTACAAAGAAAACTACAAAACGCTACTCCATGAAATCAAAGAGGACATGAGGAAATGGAAACATATACCCTGCTCGTGGATAGGGAGAATCAATGTTGTCAAAATGGTAATACTCCCCAAAGCATTATACAGATTCAACGCGATCCCTATAAGGATACCCATGACATTCTTCAAAGAAATGGATCAAGCAATCCTAAAATTCATATGGAACAACAAACGTCCAAGGATAGCTAAAACAATTCTTGGGAAAAAGACAATGGGAGGCATCACCCTCCCCAACCTCAAACTTTATTACAAAGCAGTAACAATTAAAACAGCATGGTACTGGAACAAAGGCAGAGCTGTAGACCAATGGAACAGGGTGGAATATCCCTACACACAACCCCAAATGTATGATCATCTAATCTTTGATAAGGGAGCAAGAGATGTGAAGTGGAGCAAGGAAAGCCTCTTTAACAAATGGTGCTGGCATAACTGGACAACCACATGCAAAAAAATGGGTTTAGACCTTGACCTGACACCATGCACAAAAGTCAGATCAAAATGGATTAAAGACCTCAACATTAGACCACAAACCATAAGGTACATTGAAGACAAGGTCGGCAAAACCCTCCACGATATTGAAGATAAAGATATCTTCAAAGGTGACACGGAACTAAGCAATCTAGTAAAAACAGAGATCAACAAATGGGACTACATTAAACTAAAAAGCTTCTGCACTGCAAAAGATACAGTGACCAGAATACAAAGACTATCCACAGAATGGGAAAGGATATTTACACAATACCCATCAGATAAGGAGTTGATATCAATGGTATATAAAGCACTGGTTGAACTCTACGAGAAGAAAACATCCAACCCATCAAAAAATGGGGCGAAGAAATGAACAGAAACTTTACCAAGGAAGAAATACGAATGGCCAAAAGGCACATGAAAAAGTGCTCTGCATCACTAATCATCAGAGAGATGCAGATCAAAACAACCACGAGATACCACCTCACACCACAGAGGCTAGCACACATCCAAAAGAACAAAAGCAACCGCTGTTAGAGAGGATGTGGGGAGAAAGGGACCCTTTTACACTGCTGGTGGGAATGCCGACTGGTTCAGCCCTTCTGGAAAACAATATGGACGATTCTCAAAAAATTAGATATTGAACTCCCATTTGACCCAGCAATACCACTGCTGGGAATATATCCCAGAGAGGCAAAAATGTATAATCGAAATGACATCTGCACATGTATGTTCATCGCAGCACTGTTTACAATAGCCAGAATCTGGAAAAAACCCAAATGCCCCAGAACGGATGACTGGTTGAGGAAACTTTGGTACATCTATACAATGGAATACTATGCAGCTGTTAGAAAAAAAGGAGGTCATGAATTTTGTAGTTAAGTGGATCGGCATGAAAAGTTTCATGCTGAGTGAAATGAGTCAGAAAGAGAGAGACAGACTATGGTATATAGAATAACAGAGTGGGAGACTAACACCCAAGAACTATAGAAATAAATACCAGGAGGTTGACTCCATGGCTTGGAGGCTGGCCTCACATTCTGGGGAAAGGGCAACTCAGAGAAGGGACCACCAACTATATTGTAGTCGAAGGCCACACGGGGGAAGGGAGTTGCGGCCTGAATGAGGGCTAGAGACTGAGCACAGTGGCCACTCAACACCTTTATTGTGGGCCGTAGCAGCTAAATAGAGAGAGAGAACATAAGGGAATGCCCTGCCACAGTGGCAGGGTGGGGTGGGGGGGAGATGGGATTGGGGAGGGTGGGAGGGATGCTGGGTTTACTGGTGGTGGAGAAAGGCACTGGTGAAGGGATGGGTTCCTGAACTTTGTATGAGGGAAGTATAAGCACAAAAGTGTATAAATCTGTAACTGTACCCTCACGGTGATTCACTAATTAAAAATAAATAAATTTTAAAAAATTAAATTGTTTTTAATATAACTTAAAAAAAAAAAAGAAATAAAAGAGGGAGCTGGAGCGATAGCACAGCAGGTAGGGCATTTGCTTTGCACATGGCCGAGCCGGGTTCAATTCCCAGCATCCTGTATGGTCTCCTGAGCACCGCCAGGAGTAATTCCTGAGTGCAGAGCCAGGAGTAACCCTGGTGCATCACCAGGTGTGACCCATAAAGCCAAAGAATAAAAATAAAAAAAATAAAAGGAAGACACAAGGAAATGGAGGATTGGGAGGATTAATACCGTCAAATTGGCAATACTCCCCAAAGCATTATACAGATTCAATGCAGTGCCTACACGGATATACATGACATTTTTTAAAGAAATAGATCAAAGACTCTTGAAATTCATTTGGAACAATAAACCCCCATGATTAGCTAAAGGAATTATTGGGATAAAGAAGAAGGAAGACACCACCAACTTCAAACTGTAATACTCTAATAATTAAAACAGCATGGCATGGGAATAAAGGCAGACCTGCAGACTAATGAAATAGAATTGAATATCCTGATAGAGACCCTCAAATATGTGATCACTTAATCTTTGATAAAGGAGTAAGAAATATGAAGTGGAGCAAGGAATGTCTTTTCAACAAAATGGTACTGGGAAAACTGGAAAGCTACATGCCCCCCCCCAAAAAAAAAAAACCTTAGATCTCTAACGCCAGGCACAAAAGTCGGATCAAAATGGATTAAAGACCTCAATATCAGACCTAAAACCATGGAGTACATGGAGGAAAATGCAGGCAGAACCATCTGTGATACGGAAGCTAAAGGCATCTTCAAAGAGGAAACACCACTGACAAAGCAAATATAACAAATGGGACTACTAAATTAAGAAGCTTTTGCACCTCAAAAGACAAGGTGACCAACATACAGAAATAGCCCATGAAATGGGAAAATTTATTTACCCAATACTCATCTGATAAGGGGTTAATGTAAAAATATATAAGGCACTGGTAGAAGTGTAAAAAGACATCCTACCCCAGTAAAAAAAAAAAAAAAAAAGGAAAGAGGAAGTGAACAGAAACTTCCTCAAAGAAGAAGTACCAATGGCCAAAAGGCACATAAAAACTTCTCTCACTAATCATCAGGGAGATACAAATCAAAACAACAGTAAGAGATCATCACACACTACAGAGTGGGCACACAATGAAAAGAACAAAAACAATCAGTGCTGGCATGGATGCAGGGAGAAAAGGAACCCTCATTCATTGTCAGTGGGAATGTCAACTGGTCTAACTTTTTTGGAAAACAGTATGGGTATTCCTCAAGAAATAGAAATTGAACTCCCGTATGACCCAGCAATACCACTTCTGGGAATATACCTTGGGGGCCCAAAAACATAGCAGAAATGTCAACTGCACATTTATGTTCACTGCAGCACTATTCACAATAGCCAGAACTTGGAAACAACCTGAGTGCCTGAGAACAGATGACTGGATAAAGAAACTGATATATCTACACAATGGAATACTATGCAGCTGTTAAGAAAAATGAAGTCATAAAATTTGCTTATACATGGATGGACGTGGAGAGTATCATATCCATCCATGATACTGAGTGAAATGAGACAAAAGGAGAGAGACAGACATGGGATGATTGCACTCATCTGCGGGATTTAAAAAACATATGAGACTAATACCCTTGGACATTAGAAACAAAGGCCGAGAGGACTGGTCCTTGAATAAAAGATTGTCACAAGTGGAAAGGCATGGGGAGGGCAGTTAGGATAGAGAAGTAGCCCACTGTGACCATGATAGTTGGAAATGATCATTCTGGATGAGAATGGAGTACTAAGAGTAGGTAAATGGATATACACGACAACTCTCGGTACCTATATTGCAAACTATAATGTCCAGAAGGAAAGAGAGAGAAAAAGAAGAAAAGTGCCTACTATGGAGGTAGGCGATGGTAGGGGTGGGTGCAGAGGGAGGAAAATGGGGACATTAGTGATGGGAAATGTACACTGGTGAATGGATGGGTATTGAAACACTGTATGACTGAAACCCAATCATGGATAACTTTGTAACTGTGTATCTCACAGTAATCCAATGACAAAAAAATAACCCTAATAAAACAGATAAAAAAAGCTTGAGAGAAATAAAATATAGATTGCAAGTGAAAAAATATTATTATATTAATGCCTAAACTTACTGAGACTGATATTGCACTATAAGTTGTACAGAAGAATTTCCTAGTTCTTAGAAAATATTGGCCTAAGTGATGTGGTGATGTGATATAAAGCCTAAAAACGAATTTTCTGTTTGTTTGGTTTTGGGGCCATACCTGACTATTTCCATGGCTGACTCCTGATTCTGTGCTCATGGCTCAATCCTTGTGGTTCTCAGGGGGCCATATTCTGTGCCAGAGATCAAACCGAGGTCAGTTACATGCAAGGCAAGTGTACTATTTATCTGGCCCCTAAAGCCCCCAAATTACTTTGAAATGTTTCCGTAAAAAATATGTGTGTGGTAGAGAAAGCAAGACTGTGGCAAATTTCAATAACTGGTGAATTCAAGTGAAAGGCACAGTGTGAGGCGCTGGCAAGTACGGTCACTTCTCTCTCTGAATTCTGTCTCCCTGGGACGGGCAGGTTATTTCTATTTGTGGGCTGAGGATGGTGGCTATTAATGGACTCTCTTGTCCTGATGCCTCAGCTTGCTGCCCGCTTTGGCATCTCTGCTGATTCCTAGCAAGGAATCTTCAAATAGTGACAGTGAATATATATTAAAGTGCCTAATATTTAGCTAAAGAGACAGTATAAAAGTTAAGGCACCAAAACAAGCCAGTTCCCTAAGCACAGAGCTAGGAGAAAGCCCTGCTCACCATTGGTTGTGAACCCAAAATAAAACAAAATGCTTAATTGCTTAATATTCGACTTTTACTTTATAGCAAGTCCTATATTGAGTGCTCGCAAGCCCATTATTTCAATTATTTTTCTCTAACTTTGCTGAAGAAATTTAAACTCATAAGCTAAAAATCCATCCTTTTAAACTACCACTATATTTTTTGAGTTCCTCTTCCTAGGGGACAACATTTTGCTGAATTTTTAAAAAAGTAAAACCTAGAGGTTTCAGCAAAAATGTTCCTGGAGAATGGGAATGGAGTATCATCTCTAAATGTATGTGTATGTGTCTTCCGAGAATGAAAGCACTTTCCTGTATAATCTACTATTCTACTGACATGAAACATCAACAATTTATAAAATCAACCTCAAAAATTATAAATAGATTGAAAAATAAAATTTTACATGCTACCCTTACCTAAATTTCTCCCAACCTGTTCCAAAAGCAGATACACTGAATGGAATGAACACAGTCTATCCCCAGGATAATAAGTAATTTGCTTTTTAAATTTTATTTATTCATTTATTTATTTTTGATTTTGGAGTCACACCCAAGAGTGCTCAGGGCTTACTCCTGGATCGCTCAGGGATCACTCCTGGCAGTACTTGGGGATCATGTGTGGAACCTGGGTCAGCCTCAGGTAAGGCAAGTGTCTAATCTGCTTTCTTTTTTTCAATCTCTCCAGTACATGAAATTTGCTTTTTTTGGTGAAGGAGTCTCATTTTTATTAACAGATATGATAGTACCTGTTAACAGGTATTATCAGATAGTGATATGTTAGGTATTAACAGATAATGATAATACCTCTCTAGCTTATTTTGGAGGATGAAATTAACAAAATGTTAATACCCCTTGCAAACTCACTTCACTATACAAATGCCAGAAAGGCTGAAAGATTCCTTGGTGTTAGTGTTTCTAAACAGTGACATGTTAGTGACACTTTCGTGGTCAAAAAGCAGTATACATTTTCTCAAAGGCATACTTGAAGCCCATTTAAAAAATAATTATAATATCAATTTCCAAAAAAAAAAATCAACATTCCTCCCCTTGGGATAAAAACTATTTTACTAAAAATATTGGGGAGGGAGGGTATTGGGGCCATGTCCAGCAGTGCTAAGGACTCTGTGCTCAGGGATCATTCCAAGTAGGGCTCAGGGGACCACATGGGGTCTCAGGGATTGAACCCAGGTCAGCAACATGCAAGACAAGTGCCTTACACTCTTCACTATCTCTCCAGCCTCTAATATTTATTATTTTTAAATTACTGTTCATTGCAAGTTAAAATAATTATTTTCATTTAAGAAAAAATAAAACAAAGTTCAACGCATTTTAGAAATTAGGTCTGTGTAAAAATGCTTTCTCATCTCTGTCCTCAAGACTTCCCAGTCGCTCTCCAAGTTCCCCATCTTCTAATTCATCCCCCCAATCATCAGAAGAGTTATTTTTCTAAAACTCAAATTTGATTCTGCTGCACCCAGCATTAAAACTTTCCAGTCCCTAAAAGTAAGACCTTCATGTCATCAGCCCTTTAATATTAGTTTCCATCGTCTTTCTTCCATTTAACCCTCCAACAATAGGCCAGAGATGCCTTTGTGCAGGTAGATCTCTCTTCTCGGACCAGTGCACTTTGTTCACCTACTGCCAAGCTTCCCAAAGTGGGCCACACTACTCTACTCCCCTAAAAGGGGCAGAGGGATTGAATCATACACGGGGAATGTGACAGTACAACTGTGGGGAAATTTTTATTTGCTTAAAGAACATAGATTTTGGGCTGGAGAAATAGCACAGCGGTTAGGGCGTTTGCCCTGCATGCAGCCGACCCAGGTTTGATTCCCAGCATCCCACATGGTTCCCCAAGCACTGCCAGGAGTGATTCCTGAGTGCAGAGCCAGGAATAACTCAAGAGCATCGACAGGTGTGACCCGCCCCCCCCGCCAAAAAAAAAGAAGGTAGATTTCCAGGAGGTAAGAGATGTTGAGCAATTTTTTTTTCCCTGAAAAGGAGTATTCACTGAAATAATTTTGGAAACCTCTGATCTCAGGAATACCTATATATCTCATCTCTTATAAAACCCAGCTCAATGGTCATTATATTTTTGTCCCTAATGCCAACAGAATAAAGCTAAACATAAGTTTTTGTATTTTTGCCAAACCTTAAATGTATACCTACTCAAACACTTCACACAGAATTCTATAATTATTTACAAAACTGCTTCTCCTAGCCCAGATAGGCCGTCTTAAGGACATAGTTAAGACAGTCTTTGTTTCCACAGTATCTAGCATAGTTTGGGGCACCTAGTTGGTGCTTACTACATCGACCCTTAGTTGTATAAAATTTATTCACTAGTTGTTATTTAAACTACAGAAAGATTATCCAAACTCTATGCATGACCACCAGTCAGTAATATACCAAATTTCCCGTCAGTCAGTGATCCAGGTTTTCTGAGCTAACCCATGACAGGTGTAGTAGGATCAAACACACAGAATTCTGTTTTAGAATATTATTAATTCCGGTACCATAATTTTGGTGAGGCTAAGAGTGCGCAGCTTAATGCAGTACCTGGTGAAGGCAAAGGGGAAGTGCTCTTGAATCCAGCTGCTCAACTTCACCTCTTATAAGTGAGAACAGAGTTTGCAGAGCTGGCTTTGGAGCTTCGGGCTGATCATTAGCATTGACTTCAGCAGACTCTTCAGAAAGAGCAAGTGTGCTTGCACTTAGTGCATTTTCTTGCATTAAATGAGTGGCATCTCCTGAAGAAAGTCCTTAAAGAAGTGTACAAAACGATGGTTAGGATAAACTTTCATTATGGCAAAACAACTTGAAATAACTACTACTAATCATAGAATTTTCAAATAACATTATTTAAATAAAAAGGCCTCTGAAACACAGAGATTATATAAGTTAATATGTTAATATCTTCATTAAATTCAGGTTGTGCCTGGAGTCCAGAGTATCATGGGTAGGGCACTCGCCATGCAGGTGGTCAATCCGCGTTTGATCCCCAATACCTATATGGTCCTCCAAGCCCACCAGGAGTGATTCCCCAGCAGAGTCCACATAAGTCCTGAGAATCACTAGGTATGGCCAAAATACAAAACAAAACAAAAATTCTATAGTCTGAATGCTTCTATTAGCACAAACAAATATAATCCGTAGTTTGTTATTACATTCAATAACACAGCCACAGGGATGTAGCTTAGTGGCATTGTATATGCCTTGTATTGTGTGAGGCCCTAGATTCAATCCTAAGCATGACTAAATAAATAAATAAATAGATAAATCCGGAGCCGCTGAGCGCGAATCGGACCCTCTCGCCTAAAGACTTTGATTCCAAAGATGTAACACATTCGGGCATCCAGCACAACATCCGATAACGATGCACTGGGACACCAAACTGGGCTACAACTCGGTGCTGCCGGGGGTGGATTTTTTTTTCCTCCCCACCCTGTCTTCCTGCACGGAAAGCGGCGGGCTGGCGGCACCCATGTGGCAGGCGCCAACTTCTGTGACTCCAGACCCACAGGTATTCGGACTTTACTTTGGGGGTTCCCAGGAACTCATGGGAAGGGGGCGTAACCGGCACGCCCTCGGCCCAGATAAATCCGGAGCCGCTGAGCGCGAATCGGACCCTCTCGCCTAAAGACTTTGAATTCAGAGACTTCTTACAGCAATGCACTGGGACTGTGAGCTGGGCTATGTAATTTCTGGCAGAATTTTCCCTGGACTTTATACAGAAATCCAAAACCGCGAGGATGCCGCAGAGTCCGCACAACTTAACATTTATAATTGTCAGCAATGTGAAATGGTTCCATTTGAACAGGTCTGACTTGGGGGGGAAACTCCAAATAATAACAGTAAGTTTTTGTTGAAATATTGAAGGTTTTTAATGTAGCAGCCACCTCTGGACTGTGAACTAAGCAAAAGCCCCACGCTGGCCGACGCGGCGTGGCGTACACCATACTATGAGGTGCAGGAAGGGGGATGAGGGGGAAAAAGGAAAAAAAAAAAAAAAGGGAAAAGGAAAAAGAAAAAAAAAGAGAGAGAGAGAGTTATGTCAACTATAGTGAGTTTTGTGTTGAATTATGGAATGTAATCAAGGTAAAGAAAAAATGAAGTGAAATTCATTAGTTATACAGTAGGGGGTAGGGGGTGGGGGTGGGGGGTATACTGGGGTTTCTGGTGGTGGAATATGGGCACTGGTGAAGGGATGGGTGTTTGAATATTGTATAACTGACATATAAACCTGAGAACTTTGTAACTTTCCACATGGTGATTTAATAAAAATAAAAAAATAAATAAATAAAAATTAAAATAAAAAAATTAAAAATAAATAAATAAATAGAACAAAATAAAGCCAGTCAAATAAAAACAACTCTCCCCAAAATAAAGAGTCATTATATTCTGAAAATATAATTTGCTAAAATGAAATAAAACTGAACAGAAAATCACGATCACGACCATTCCTTCACAATCATTTCTTGAACAGAAAATAGACACATTTATTGATGATATGGCTAAAAAAGTTGAATAATTCTGTTTTAAGTTACAGGCTAAAAACTTTATTTCCCACAGTGGGATCCTGGGAGAGCATAATAAATTCAAATACCATAGCTAATGAGCACAGAAATACATTTTAAAATAATTTCCTAATTATTTCAGACATTAAACAGCACAAACTAAAAAAAAACAAAACAGCAGTGAATAAAAGTTTGGGTCACAGCCTCTGAAATGATGTACCAATTTTTAAAAACTTGATCCTGATGCATGATAACCTCATTCTTCATTGAAATCTTTTATCAGTTCCACTTTCTAGAGTCCTACTGCATCTATACATATGTCAGGGTGTCACTAAAAAAAGACTCTTTTTCAGAAACTTAACAAATGTTGGCACCATGGCTGACAGTATCGTCCCCTGCTCTCTCAAGTACAGCTTCGGAAACTTTTCCACTCATGACCTCTTTCATCAAGAAAAGTACCATAATTGAATACTGTCAGAAATACCTCAGATTCAATGGTATATAAAGCACTGGTTGAACTCTACAAGAAGAAAACATCCAACCCCATCAAAAAATGGGGCGAAGAAATGAACAAAAACTTTACCAAGGAAGAAATACGAATGGCCAAAAGGCACATGAAAAAGTGCTCTGCATCACTAATCATCAGAGAGATGCAGATCAAAACAACTTTGAGATACCACCTCACACCACAGAGACTAGCACACATCCAAAAGAACAAAAGCAACCGCTGTTGGAGAGGATGTGGGGAGAAAGGGACCCTTCTTCACTGCTGGTGGGAATGCCGACTGGTTCAGCCCTTCTGGAAAACAATATGGACGACTCTCAAAAAATTAGATATTGAATTCCCATTTGACCCAGCAATACCACTGCTGGGAATATATCCCAGAGAGGCAAAAAAGTACAATCGAAACAACATCTGCACATGTATGTTCATCGCAGCACTGTTTACAATAGCCAGAATCTGGAAAAAACCCGAATGCCCCAGAACGGATGACTGGTTGAGGAAACTTTGGTACATCTATACAATGGAATACTATGCAGCTGTTAGAAAAAAGGAGGTCAAGAATTTTGTAGTCAAGTGGATGGGCATGAAAAGTTTCATGCTGAGTGAAATGAGTCAGAAAGAGAGAGACAGACATACAAAGATTGCACTCATCTATGGTATATAGAATAACAGAGTGGGAGACTAACACCCAAGAACTGTAGAAATAAGTACCAGGAGGTTGACTCCATGGCTTCGAGGCTGGCCTCACGTTCCGGGGAAAGGTCAACTCAGAGAAGGGATCACCAACTACATTGTAGTCGAAGGCCATGTGGGGGAAGGGAGTTGCGGGCTGAATGAGGGCTAGAGACTGAGCACAGCGGCCACTCAACACCTTTATTGCAAACCACAACAGCTAATTAGAGAGAGAAAACAGAAGGGAATGCCTTGCCACAGTGGCAAGGTGGGGTGGGGGGGAGATGGGATTGGGGAGGGTGGGAGGGACACTGGGTTTACGGGTGGTGGAGAATGGGCACTGGTGAAGGGATGGGTTCCAAACTTTGTATGAGGGAAGTATAAGCACAAAAGTGTATAAATCTGTAACTGTACCCTCACGGTGATTCTCTAATTAAAAATAAATAAATTAAAAAAAAAAAAAAAGAAATACCTCAGATTCTTTACACATTTCATTTTTTGATTCACTTTTGGTTGTTATGTACATAGAAATTTTTTAAGCTGTCAAACTTTTCACAACCCCCAACAGCCAACCCACAGTTTAGGAAGCTAAGCGCTAGAGCAGTTTCCTAAAGCATGCAATAATACTGGGGTAGGGGGAGTACAATGCTGAAATGATGTGGGGAGAGGGGCAGGGTGGGAGCAGCCTCTGGTGCAACCGGAGGAAAGAGGGTACTACCAATCTTTTCACTTAAAGAAGGTAGATTTTTTTTGGTGGGGGGGGGGGCACTGAGTACATTTTTTTCTAAAAAGGGAACAGTAGGCCAAATAAGCCTGAGAACCTCTGATCTAACTCATGCCTTCAACTGTTTGCTCAATAAATCCACTACTCTGACTAAACTGGTCAATTCTTTTTTTTTTTCTTTTTGGGTCACACCCAGCGATGCTCAGGGGTTACTCCTGGCTCTGCACTCAGGAATTACTCCTGGCGGTGCTTGGGGGACCATATGGGATGCCCGGGATCGAACCCGGGTTGGCCGCGTGCAAGGCAAATGCTCTGCTATTTGCTGTGCTATCGCTCCAGCCCTAAACTGGTCAATTCTTTACCAAAGAATAGTGAAGTATTCTTTGCCCTTCTGAGCAATTACAGATTTTACCAGTTAGAATATTTTCCTTACATATTTATACTTTTTATGTTCTACTCTAACAAATTTTATGTATTTTCTTATCTCATGGATTTGAAGAAAATATTTTCCCGAACCCTGTATGCAGTGCTCTGTTATACAGGGCAGCATGACAGAAATTAGCAAACATTCTCACTTTTATTAGGTATTAATTCCTACAGCACAAGGATTAACTTATATAGCATGGTACCACATTTATATCTGGCAGAGTTTTCAGTATTAAGGTTCCAAGTGCTATGCTGCTATGCTTTTATTAAAGAATAATAATAATTATAACTACAGTGATTTCTTATATCTTTTTTAAGTTTAATTTTATTTTTATGAAGTTGTTCACAATAATTTGTTACATTATACATTAATATTCCAACACCAATCCCACCACCATTACCACCATATTTTGAATATTTTCACTCTGATCCCCAAATCCTGCCCCCAAAGCAGGACCTAAATAATTGATTTTGTATTGCTTGCTATGAATAATCCACTGAAAATTATCCCAAAAATTTTCCTTAGAGGAAAGTATGTGAAGATTGTTGTATTTCACCCTGGAGTCATTGAGCCCCTGTATAAGAGATTACTAACATGTTGTTAAAAGTTGAGTCTTTTATTTGGGAGTCTCTGGATCATAGCCATTAATAAGCTTATTTCACACCAGAGGAAGTTCCTGGGCAATGCAACCAGGCTACCGGAAGCACAGGGAGATGGGGAAAGTGCGCCCATTCCCAACTCCATGTTTGGAGATTTCAGCCACAAGTCCTGCATACGTGGGTTTTTCAGCAGATTCACCCATGGATGAGACTCATCTGAGCCTGTGGAGATAGGCCGGGTGATTCCTTATATCTTAGAAATTTATTTTCTATGAATTTTATGTCATTTGGTGCTGGAAATGCAAAGCCCAAGGAATGAAAAACATTCTGTAGGAACAGTATATATGAAAACATGGGGGATGAAATCTTAGCTTTTCTAACCACAGTGGCAGTACTGCCAATGTGGGGACAGAAACTTTCCATGGAGAACTACAAGGGAACTAAGAACTGATATTTAAAAATTAAAATTCTATTGAATTATTACTGGTTTTCTATAATACACTTACCAAGAATTCCTTTCCCCCCTTCTCCCCAGCCAAATGCTGAAGACATTTAATCTCATACAGACAGAAATAGGACTAGTCACCTAAATTCTACATTTAAAGTCTTCCCACATAGTTACCAAATATTACTCAATGTTTTTTTCTTTGAAAAAAAAGAAAATTTTATAATGCTTGATCTTCAGTAAAACAAAGTTTAATAAAACCCTTAAAGAGTATTATCAAATAGGAACAATAGTCTCAAAGTCAAGGGAAACAAGAATTTGTAGATCTCTTTTCCAAAAGATTTTTTTTTTAATTCTGGAACTGGAAAAAAATATGCATTGTGTCTCTCTGTTATTTGGCCAGTGTAGATTCACAAATGTCATGGTTCTCATCAGATCCATTTTCTAAATTATTTTTAATAATGTATGGATATGAACAATATATAAACAAAGGATTCATATAAAAATTGAACAGCTGACCAAAGAAATCCTGGCAGAAAGAATCATCATCATCATCAAATATGACAAAAAGAAGTTCCCAATGTGTAGAGAATCCTAATGATTCTAAGTGCCAGAGAAGGTTCAGAAAGAATTAGAATACAGTACTTGAGTCAGCAAGGGAAGGCAGAGGATGAAAAAGATGAACTAAGCACAGAAGGTCATTTTGTTTGTGTATTTATTTATTTTTAGGCCAACCTGGTGGTGCTCAACGTTTTTTCCTGGCTCTATGCTCAAGGATGACACCTGGTGGTGGTTGGGGGACGATACACTGCCAGGGATCAAACCAAGGTCAGCAGCATGCACAGCGAACACCTTAATCCCTGTACTATCTCTCTGGTCTCAGATGGTCATTTTGGGTAGATTAAGAAATGACAATATCCACACCACAAAAATCATATTTATTAGTTTGGGCAATGATTTAATTACAAAATCACCTAAACTCTTGAAATAACATTTCTTGCTGAGATAAATAAGTGCAAATCAAAGAGTAATGGAACTTCAATTCAGCAAAATACTTCAGCTGTCACGATTTGTAGTTTCCTTTAAAACTAAGGGGCTCATTAGTTAAGATGTCAGTTTCCAATCAAAACACCATCTTTTATGTAAGAAGTATAGCCAGGCTACATGACATGTAAGAAGTGTAGGAGTCACAGCTCCCAAGGACCCACTCCTCCAGAGCCATGCTGATCCCTGCCAACTCAGCCTCTACACTAGCACTCATGGCCTCAGGCTTACCCAGCCCCAGGTTTCCTAGACAGCCAAGTCCCAAACTAGCTCCTAAGGACAACAAATTCTGTCCATGCCAACCACTAAGTCAATGATGGTTGGAGGGATCACTCAGGATGGGAGATGCGTGCTGAAAGTAGACTAAGAACAAAACATCATGGCCTCTCAGTATCTGTATTGCAAACCATGATGCCCAAAGGTAGAGAGAGAGTAAGAAGGAAGGTGTCAGCTACCAACTAGACAGTTGCTGCCTAATAAGGAACTTTCCTTTTTTTTGAAAGGTCTGGTCCACTGAGAGAACTAACCACTTGACCACTTCTTTTTTCTTTTTTTTTTGGGTGACTTTTATTTTTTTATTTTTTTTAATTAATAGTTTATTTTTAATTAGTGAGTCAACGTGAGGGTACAGCTACAGATTTATACATTTTTGTGCTCATGTTTCTCCCTTACAAAGTTTGATAATCCATCCCTTCACCAGTGCCCATTCTCCACCACCAGTAAACCCAACATCCCTCCCCGCCTCCCCAGTCCCATCTCCCCCCACCCCACACTGCCACTATGGTAGGGTATTCCCTTTTGTTCTCTCTCTGATTAGGTGTTGTGGTTTGCAATAGACCACTTTTTTTCCCATGCTTTGGATGCCACCCTCATGTTTCCAATTTGCCAATTTAAACCGAGAAACCCTAAACAACCCACTTTCTCCCCCCCAATAAAGATAAAACATAGTCTCTGTTTCTCGGTTTCCCAGCACACACGTGATCCTATCCACACTCTCTCTCCTACTGTGACCATACCATGTGGGCCATACCTTCCAAGACCTGTTCTACCGTCCAAGACCTGTGCTATCTTCCAGGACATGTTCTTCCAGGCATGGTGCATACCAGGACCTGTAAGGTCCTGTTTGTTTTGTTTTGGTTTTTTCCTTCCAAAGTTCCCTAATGGTTTCTGCTGAAGTGACTCTCCCCTGTCCACCTCCCTCTTCCAGGAACTGATATGCCATATTTCCATAATTCAATTTTTATTTACAGAATTTAATATGTATGGGGACTCTTTATCCCAAGTGAACCCAAATCAAGATAATCAATAATTCCACTTATGTGTTTTACTTACAGTTTGCAGAAAAAAAAAAAAAAGGTTTGCATCACATTCCTGAAAATTCTAATACTCTAAGTCAGTGTTTCTCAACTGGGGGCCAGAAGGTTCCATCTGTGGGCCCCGAAAATATTCCAAGGGGGCACAAATGAAAAATGCATAAATGGGGGGCCATGATATGAAAAGAGGGGGTCAACCGGCAAAGAGTGGAGCCACAGGAAGAAAACAAGGTTGGAAGAGAGCCACAGTCAGAAAAAGGTTGAAAAACACTTCCCTTACTCATCCCTAAATGAAATAAAAATACTTCAAAAAATACAATTTAGATTGGTTTAGTCTTAATATACATACTCCAATAAAACTAAAAACTAAACATTACAGCTTCTGTAGCAAATAGCAGAAGACTTGCCTTTAGGATATTTACTGATATATATCAATAAGGGAACCTATTTTTTATATGAGAAAGAAATGTGTCCATCTCCAATACACTTCCAAGGTCTTGCTAGCCAACCCTACTGGGGGAGCCCACAAAGCATCACCTTCTTTTGTAATTTCCCTATCATCAGTAATTCTCTTCAGTTCTACCATGACATTTTTGTGTGCATAAGTCTCTTGTCTGATCATGATGTCATTTTCATAATTGCTGTTGTTGACGTATCTGAGTTTTTCATCTGGCTGAAACTCAAGCTCGTGTCCAAACTTGCCTTGTGTCCGATGTAGGAATGCGGGTAGAAATCACCAGCCACAGTCATTTCCACCTAGCGCTGTTGTAAATCTCAGGAACATAGTAAGAACCATATGGACTGGGCCCGCTACAAGACTGACTTTGGAGGTCCATGTAAGTGACCTGGTGCATTTTCAGCCTATCACATCATTCTTGACAGACCGAGCCTGGCACAAGACACCTCCTTCTGGACACCACCAGATGGCCCCACCAAGAATCTCTGTATGGGTTAAAGACTGAAAGAGGCACCTTCCATTAAATGCGCAGACTCCAAGAGGGCAACAGGATCATTAAGAATCAAGGAAACAAAGCTTCATCAAAGAAAACTAACAATGCCTAAATAACTGGCCATAAAGAAATGGAGATCTATGTACTATATGACAGGGAGTTCAGAGTAATCATCTTACAGATATCCAGTGAACTGTACTAAAACATAGAGACAAACGAAACTAGGAAGGTAATACAATATTATAAAGAAATTCTATAAGGAAAAAGAAACCAATGGGAAATACGTAAATAGAAACCTAGAGCTGATAAATGCATTGACTGAATTCAATAGCAAACTTTAAAAGCATATGCAATCAAGTGAAAGAAAAAAATCTACAAACTTGAAGAAAGGTTATTTGACATTACCCATTCAGGGAAGGAAAAAATAAAAGGAGTCCCATGGTCCCCAAGTACCAATGGAAATACCTCTTCCATCCCAAGAAAATCTATAAACCCCCCTTATTTTAAAATTGGGAAAAGTTTTCCTGATATTGAATTTGCCACTGATTTGTCAACAAAAGCACAGCCAATAAAAGAAAAAGTAGATAAAATGGACTTCTAAATAAAACATTTTGCATCATAGTACACTACCAAATGAGTGAAGACAACCCACAGAATGGAAAATCAAATATTTGCAAATCAAATATCTTCCAAGTGATTAATATCCAGAATATGCTTGGGACTGGAGAAAGAGTACAGTGGATAAGGCACTTGCCTTGCATGTGGTTCACCTGGGTTTGACTCCCTGAGCACCACCTGGAGTGATCCTGAGCACAGAGTCGTAAGTGAGCCCTGAACTCCGCCAGGTGTAGCCCAAAATATCAAAACAAACAAACAAAACTCAAAATATGCAACTCGTACAACTAAACAACAGAAAAATTAAACAATAAGTCAAGTATACTTGGGTAGGCCTCTCTCTAAAGAAGATGTATAATGGCCAATGAGCACCAACTTACTATCACTAGCCACTCAAGAAATGCAAATCATACCCACAATGATACACCAGTTTATACCCATGAAGATGGCTATTAACAGAAAAAGAAAAAATATGTTGTGGTGATGATACAGAGAAAATGGAATTGAGTTGCTGTTTCTCAAAAAGTTAAGTACTTGGGGCTGGAGTGATAGCACAGCGGGTAGGGCGTTTGCCTTGCACTCGGCCAACCCAGGTTTGATTCCCAGCATCCCATATGGTCCCCTGAGCACCGCCAGGGGTAATTCCTGAGTGCAGAGCCAGAAGTGACCCCTGTGCATCGCCAGGTGTGACCCAAAAAGCAAAAAAAAAAAAAGTTAAATACTTAATTACCATATGATCTAACAATTCCACTTCTAGACATAACAATTCTATTTCTAGACAAACACACACAATATATACACACATATATATAGGTATACAGACATTCAAACAGATATACACCAATCCAATTCAATGTATATTGGATAAGTCCCTCTAAATATAATCCTATGTAAACAGAATTGTTGTAATATTACTAGTCAAAAAGTGGACACAACCTGATTACTAATTAACAGATAAATAAAATATGTGGTATATATAAAGATATAAAATACATAAAGTATTGTAAACACATGCATTGGGATATATGCTGCAACATAGAAAATCCTGAAAACATTAATGTTAAGTGAAAGAAATAAATCATGAAAGGGCAAATACTGTATGGTTACTTAAATGAAGTACCTAGAACAGGCAAAATCATACAAAGTAGAACAGACTAGAACCAAGGTTACGTAGAGGAAAGAAGAGGAAGTACTGGTTTATGCTTTCAGTCTCTGGGGTAATACTAATTTGGAAATAGAAAATGGTGATGGTTATACAATATATTGAGCTGTAATTAATAACATCTATTGGCACAATTGAAATGGAAAATTTGTTATATATTGTTTACTGCAATAAAAAAATAAAAGAAAAAATCCCATAAATTCTGTGCTTTCCTGTTATGATTTTTTGGGCCACTGCATAATTATTTCTCAAACTCACCTTACCTGGACCATAATTTTAGAAGGTGGATGAAAAGCAAGCTGCCGTGCATGGTTTATGGACTGTACTCCTTTCCCTTCCCATCTTCCCTCACTTTAAGGTTCTGGCCTGTCCCTCAAAAATTGTGAGGAATGGGTTGGATCGATAGCACAGTGGGTAGGGCATTTGCCTTGCATGTGACCGACCTGGGTTTGATTCCTAGCATCCCATATGGTCCCCTGAGCACTGCCAGGAGTAAATCCTGAGTGTATGAGCCAAGAGTAACCCCTGTGCATTGCCGGGTGTGACCCAAAAAGCAAAGCAAAAAAAAAAAAAATGTGAGGAGTGTCATCACAATTTAAATATCTTCAGTCACTGACTGAACAACACATAAGTGGTAAAAAGGGGGAAAAATCATTTTCTATTCCTCAACATTCCATGCTAGTATCTCAAGTGAGATAAATCTAAAAATCAGCCAACTTCCTCCTACCTGACCTGGGGTCAAAAGGATGCATTATGTAATTATGGCAATGGCATAATTATGCCATTAGCTCCACGTGGCACATTCTTTTCCAGTGCCCTCAGGTGACAGCCTCTACCTACAGAGGGAGCAGCACAGGGCAGTGGATAAGGAGTTCAGGCTGCAGTCTAGCTGCCCAGTGACCCAAGGTAACAAAGTGACCTAAGAGACCAGGTGAAGGGATTCAGGGTACTCCTGAATGCAGAGCCAGGGATAAGCCCTGAACATCATTGTGTGTAGCCCGCCAAAACAAGAAAAAGGACCCAAGTTCAATCCCTGGCACCCCATAATGTCCTTTGACTCCCTCCAGGAGTGATCCCTGAGACTGCTGGGTGTGACCCTCCAAACACAAATAAATAAATAAATAAACAAACAAATAAATAAATAAAAATGGCATTTAAAGTTCCCCAAACACTCATCAGGCACTCAAGAAGGTTGCACTGATCTTTCTCAGTTGAGTGCTGAATGATTTCAACATAGGGATGGAAAGACATAAAAAACTATCCTTGAGGTGGGATCTTGAAATCTAGTATTGACAGTTTGGTCTATTTGAAGAGACGATACTCAGTGAAGAGAGCCCTCTTCATGAATTAAGTCATGTGTGTGATTTAAGTGCTTCAGTAGGAATGTGCCATCCTACCAGACTCTCAGGTAGAAGTCACAAAGGGCACTTTTCTTGAGTGGAAGGAACAACTCGCCGTTCTTTAAGCTTGTTTGCCTTGCTGAACTGTACTTACTCACTAGACATTTTAATGAGCCACAACATACCCCTGTCTAGATCTAAAAGCCTACCATAGTACTTAAGCACCTCTACTTCCACTCAGGCTGATTTGACCACAAAGACCATTATTTGTTTTCTCTTTAATATGGGAGATTCATATAATTAGGATACACCCTGGTCTTAGTGGCCTACACCCAATATTTAGATCTTACAGATACAGTGTGGCTCTAAAAAAGCACTTCTAGAACTTCTAGAAATGAATCTCATAAAGTTCAAAAGGAATTTAACATAGAATGCCCCTGGGAGGCTACGAAAGGGAGCAGCTCGGAGTCCACTGAGCTGGTCCCTCAAGTTTCATCCCTTTCTGGAAGCGCTCCAGGTTGTCTCCAACTCATGTTCAAGACATAATTAGTACCCACAAATACTGCTGAGATTTCGATTCTACATGATGCACAAAGTGTCAACTAGCACCATTGTATAGATTCCATAAATTTCCTGTTAGAAGTTTGTCAGACATTTTACAATTTACATCTTATTAAAAACTTAAAGATCCAAAGGGTTTCCCGAAACATATTATGCTCATTTTTACACTTCTCAGGCAAATTCACAGAGAATTCAAGCGCCAAAGTTAAAGGCAATTAATACTTTTTTTCCAACTGGAAACTGACTTTTGCTAATATCAAAATGACTAAATTTTATGGTATTTCTAGCTCCTTACGAGTCCATTAATTATGTATAAAATATTCCTCAGTTATCTAGGATGAAGATGAATAAAATGATTCCATTTTATGCTGCTTTATGAAAAGCATAAGTTCTTGTAAGTCTGTGTACATATATGTGCACACATGTATTTGTATATATAGTTTAACAAACATAAGAAAATTATATCTAAAATATATAATTCAAAATTTTTAAATACTAAAATTCAAAACTTAAAAATATCCATTTGGGTCAGAGAGACAGTACAGTGGGTAGGACATTTGCCATGTACCTGGCTGACAAGGGTGTTTGCTCCCCAGCACTACATATGGTCCTCTGAGTGCAGAGACAGGATTAAATCCGGAGAGCAAAGCCAGGAGTAAATGTTGAGCACTGCCAAGTGTGGCTCCAAATATCCACTAGGGTGGACTGCATACAAAACATGTGTCTTAACCTCTGAACTGGCCCCTACTAGTATAAGGTATTTGGCTCTGACCTCTCAGCTATAGTCCCAGTCTGAGGTTTCCCAAATCTGTATCTTCAGTTCAGATTAAAGTCTGAGATCTATTCCATATGCCTCTCAGTTGCGTAAAGGATTCCATCCACATCACCAAACTGCCTCTTCTTCCCAGACTTTCTCCCTGTATCTTTGGACTCCCACCCTCAGTAAATCGCATTACCATGCATCTACTGCCAGAGTCAGGCAATGGGAATGATCCTCAATAATTTTTTTTTAAATACCTAATCTCTGTACCAGACCTGTTGATTTCACCTCTTTAGTGACTCTTAACCCACCTACTATTTTGTTTGTTTTGGGTCACACCTGGCTACGGGCTGGAGTGATAGCACAGCGGGTAGAGCATTGCCTTGCACGCAGCCGACCCGGGTTCTATTCCTCCGCCCCTCTCGGAGAGGCCAGCAAGCTACCGAGAGTATCTTACCCACACGGCAGAGCCTGGCTAGCTACCCGTGGCATATTTGATATACCAAAAACAGTAACAACTAGTCTCATGATGGAGACGTTACTGGTGCCCGCTCGAGCAAATCGATGAGCAACGGGATGACAGTGACAGTGACACACCTGGCTCTCTCTGCTCAGGCATTACCCCTCACTCTGTACTCAGGAATCCCTCCTGGCAGTGTGCCGGGTACGACATGGGTTACCGGGCATCTAACCGAAGTCAACCATGTGCAAGGCAAGTGCCCTACCCATTGTATTATCTCTCCGGCCTCAGAACCCAACTACTTCTTCCCAGCCCTAAAACTACTCCTCAATGCAGAAGTCATAGCTTTCAAGGGGCTTTTGAGTCATGGCTCTAATTCTGCATTTTGAACCCATTCTCCCCACTGAAGATTGAATAGTCTTTCTAAATATATAATTCACACCGTTCACCCTTTTGTTCACAATTGTTGGGAAGTGCTACCAAACTGGTAGCAGAACCAGCCCTCCCACGCGGCACAGGAATGAGGCTGTCAGTTTTTTCAGGTTGCTCCGGTGGGAATAGGCAAAGTCAACACTCAAGTTCCCAGTCTGTGCTCTTCTCCCTATATAAAACTGACTCCAGAACACGGATCCATTGTCAATGCTTGTTTTCCCTCTTGCTTCAAGGCCCTCCTCACTGCCTCCCGGGCTGGCGGACTGTGAAGGCCTCCAGCGAAACAAGTCAGGGCAGTAAAAGTGGCAAGCCAGTTTCAAAGTGTCTTCCTTTCTCATTTTCCATGTACTGTCTTTGGCTTCCTGCCACTGCTGAACTGTTTTTGTCAAATACTTAGACACTATGGTGACCAAGTAAATTAAGAAAGTATGTTGTTATGGTAATTATCAGAAAGCTAATCTGAATTTGTCTATAATATCTATACAAATTTATAAGCTAGTGTTTGCAGGGGCTGAGGGGAGAAAAAAGGGAGTGACTACTAATGGGTATAGGGTTTCTTTGGAGGGAGATAAAATATTACAGAATTAAGATACTTGGTGTTGGCTTTACAACTTAGTGAATATACTAACACCACTAAGTTGTACATTTTATGCACGTGAGTTTCTGGAATATAAGTACAGGCAAATTTACATGACATATATATTAATCTCAATTCTTAAAGTTATGGATAAAAATTAACAAATCGGATGTTCACAAGTGTTGGAAGTAATATGAAAAAAATGGTAGTCCTAGGACACATTACTGGTAGGAATATAAAATGGTTCACCCCTTTTGGAAAACAGGCAGACATCAAAAAGTTATACCTCCAAAAGAAAACATGTGTCTTCTTGTAAGGAAATGTTCATAGAAGCTAGCCAAAAGGTAGAATTAACAAAATCGTCCATGAGTGGACAAATCAATAAAATGTGGTATGTCCATACAATGGAATATAATTTAATTACATAACAAAGAATGCAGTGTTGATACATGCTACAACATGAGTAAATCTTGATAAATCATAATGAGTGAAAGAAGTTAGTCAGTAAAGACCACATATCCTGTGATTCCTTTCACATGAAATGTGCAGCACAGGCAAGACTACAGAGAAAGAATACAAAGATGTTGCATTGTGCTAGGAGGACTCAGGAAGAAAGGGGAGTGGCTACTTAAGAAGTAAGGGGTTCTTTTTTCTGTAACCAACACATTCTAAGATTGAATGATGATGGTTGCACAGCTTTGTGAGGAAATGAAAAAAAAATCAAGTCATGAATTTTTAATGACAAAGTGAATAATACATGAATTGTATCTTTATAAATATACAAGATTTGTGGGACCACTTTCATCTGTTATATATTTATCTTAGTATATTTACATAAAACCGCATCAGTTTAAAAACAGCAAACGATTGATGTAATGCAACTTAAAACCAATGTTAGTTGGCTATGTCAGGGGAATTCATTTCTGTTATGGAAAAATATAGGCTGTAATGTAAGACAACCAGACTATCTGGAACCTGAAGTTCAGGTCTATAGAAATGATGCCTCTAAAAGCCAATAAATAATGGCACATCTCCACTACTGCTTTGTCATTTTTTCCAGGACTAGTTTATGGGCTCTTTAAATTTACTAATTAAACTAGGAAATGGATTGACCAAGTGAATAAAATTTACTCAAATTTTATTTTCAAAGCGTTGCATTCCTATTTGTAAACGTACTTATTCCTATAAAATTTAATTCTACACATTTAATCTCCTTTCACATCTGAGAAGCTATTCTACTATTAAACTCTCCTATCCAACTGGCTTTTGCTAAGAAATAATCAGAGGCTGTCTTTTTCTACAATGCATGGCAAAAAATAATTAAAAAAAAAAGTTCAGAGCTTCAAACGCTAAATGCCAAACTGTATACCAAATGAGAAATACTCTAAATACTTTCAAGTGGTTTACAATACTTTTTAAACCAAAGTCACATAATTAGAACTGAGTGTCTTATATAATATTGTTTAAGACAATCTACGTTTATATGTTAATATACATATTCAACTACTGAGTCCAAAAGAAAAAACTTATAAAGCGGTTAAGTAAGATCCTATTACCTCATAAGCTCACAGGTTCGAGATCTAAGTAACAGTGGCAACAGTGCTTTAAGACTGATACTGGCAGAGGGGCCAGGTGATAGCACAGCAGGTAGGGCATTTGCCTTGCATGTGGCCGACTAGGGCTCCACCCCTGGCATGCCATCTGGTCCCCTGAGCACCACGAACAGTTATTCCTGAGTGCAGAGCCAGGAGTAATCCCTGAGCATCACTGGGCATGGCCCAAAAAGGAAAAAAAAAAAAAAAAGACTGATACTGGTAGAAAATGATCTTATATATCATAAGGAAAGGAGACCATACATACTTAAATCACATAGTGTTGGGAACTTGTACACGGAATGTTAATTTCAGTACTCTATAAATAGCAAAGTACCGTGATGAGCCATAACTAAGTAAACACCTCATAGTCAGCTGATATAATGGAGCACTGTGAGGGCTGGAGAAAGAGTGCAATAAGTTAAGTGCAGACTTTGTATTGCTGGACACTTGGGTTCAATCCCCAGCACTCTGTGGTCTTGCGAGCACTACAGAGAATGGCCCCTGAGCTTGGAGCTAGGTGTAGCCCCTAAGCACCACTGGATGTGGCCCCCAAATTAAAACCAACCAAATAACAGGGAATACTGTGGAAACATGCCACTTCAGAATCTACCACACTATAGGACTTTGTGTGGTATTACAGAATTAACTACTGGATCAGAGAAGAAAAGCGAGATGTGGGACAGCAAACACCTTCCAGGTTGGGAAGATAGTTTGTTTTCAAAGAGCATAAATGATAACAGAAGACATACCTTGCGGCATTATCTTCCTAGCAGTGCTTCTTTTGCTTCTTGAGCTTCTTTTTCCAGGTATTTTTTTGTCCTTTTCCAAGAAAGCCTGTCCATCTCTGGCACCCTCCCAGTAAGTGCTCTCGGAGTTCTCACTGGTAGCCACCTCACAGCCTGCGATGCAGCTTTCATTATTGTTGAGACTGTCCTGCTCCAAAACTTCAGGTTTGCCCATTGCACTCTCACTGCTTGTCAGATGCTCACAGCCATCCCCATCAAGCTGATTTTCATTCTCATCAGATGCAGAAGGCAAGCGGGTTACTATACTTTCCACACAGTCTCCAGGATGGCAGCCATCTTTTGGTTCTATCTGCAGATTGTATGTAGGAGTTGCACTGTCATCCATTAGAGCATCTTTTGTTGAACCATTTAAATTTTCTTAAAGTCCTTCCATGTCTGTAATGACAAAAATATGTATTTTAAATTCTAACTTTTTCTAGACTCTGAATTTTCAACATGCTTATTTCTCTCTACTCTTGGGTGGTTTTAAATAGGGAAAAGAAAACAAGGACTAAAGCTTATTGTTAGTACCCCCACTTGCAGCCCCACCTAAATCTCAGCTGGCTCCTGCTTGAATACAGTGATTTGATACCCTGGCTTCCAGTGTATTACTTGTGAAACTCGTTCTTTAAAATCTCTGACTATTGCACCCAGGTACTGATCTAAATAGATAGAAAGATAGATAGATCCAGTCTTAGTACTGACATATCTTGAAAAGCTCTCTATGTGATTCTCATTTGCTTCATGTTGGGCCTAACATTCAATTAAAAAAAAAATATTGGTTAAAAGAGGTGAGTTGGGACCCTCTGTGCCTAAAGACTTTGATTCCAGAGACCTAAGACATTGGGGCATCCAGCGCAGCTTCTTACAGCAATGCACTGGGACTGTGAGCTGGGCTACAACTCCGTGCTGCCTGGGGATGGATCTTTCCTCCCCACCCTGTCTTCCTGCACGGAAAATGGCGGCGGCAGCAACATCCACATGGCAGGAGCCATCTTCTAAGACTCCTAACCCAGAGGTATACGGTTTTTACACTTGGGGCTCCTAGGGAATCATGGGAAGTGGGTGTAACTGGCATGCCCTCGGCCCAGATAAATTCGGAGCTGCTGAGAGTGAAAAGGACCCTCTGCGCCTAAAGACTTTGATTCCAGAGACCTAACACATTTGGGCATCCAGCGCAGCTTCTTACAGCAATGCACTGGGACTGTGAGCTGGGCTATGCAATTTCTGGCAGAATTTTCCCTGGACATTATACAGATATCCAAAAACTTAACATCTCTTAATTGTCAGCAATGTGAAACGGTTCCTTTTTAACTGGTCTGACTTGGGGGGGGAAACTCCAAATAATAGCAGTGAGTTTTTGTTGAAATATTGAAGGTTATTAAAGTAGCAGCCATTTCTCTGGACTGTGAACTAAGCAACAGCCCCACGCCAGCCAAGAAGAGGAAATATCCCTCTTTCCCGGTTGTTTCCCATTTTCAGGGAGAAACGCAGCATGGTGTCCACCATACAATGAGGTACCTGAAGAGGGATGAGGGGGGAAAAAAAAGGGAAAAGGAAAAAGGAAAAAAAAAGAGTTATGTACTTGAGCAGTGGGGCTACATATCTCTTCATTCTCAGCAATGGAAAACTAATTATCAAATGCTTCCTTGGTAGTAGGGCTGTCTTTCTTGGGGGGAAACTCCAACAACAATAGTGAGTTTTGTGTTGAAATATGGAACGTAATCAAGGTAAAGAGAAAATGGTGTGAAATTCATCAGTTATACAGTTGAGGGTGGGGGAGCAGGGGGTATACTGGGGTTTTTGGTGGTGGAATATGGGCACTGATGAAGGGATGGGTGTTTGAATATTGTATAACTGAGACATAAGCCTGAGAACTTTGTAACTTTCCACATGGTGATTCAATAAAAATTAAAAAAAAAAGAGGTGAGCTGGAGTGATATTACAACAGGTAAGGCGTTTGACTTGCATGTAGCCAATCTAGGTTTGATCTCCGGCATACCATATGGTTCCCTAAGCACCGCCAGGAGTGATGCCTGAATGCAAATCCAGGAGTAACCCATAAGCACTGCTGGGTGTGGCCCAAAAACCAAAATAATAATGAAAAGATTATATGCTAAAGTTAATCATTTGCTATTACTGTATACTTACCAGAGAACTTAAGGTTATTATAAATCTTTGTCCATCCAAACAACAGCACTATTTGCAAGTGAAAACATTTAAAGAGAAAATTTAATAAATTTTATAAAAAGTGTATGTGTGGTAGAATTCAAGTAGCATATATTTAAATTATATGTTCTTACATCTTTTACTTCTGGAAAACTGGCCTTACAGAAACCCTAGAAATTATCGTCAAATTCCTTTTATACAATTTTTAAGCTGATAAAAGAACATTATTAAATCTAGGTCATCTAATTTAGACATGGAAGAATTTAAATCTGCTCCCAAGCTCCTACTAACACTCTTAAGACATCAGAATAGGGTCTGAAGATATAGCACAGTGGGTGGAATCTCTGTCTTGGGCTTGGTCAATCCTCTGTTCCCCCTATGGTCCTCTGAGTACCACCATGAGTGATCCCTGAACAGGTGAGACCCTAAAACAAAATCTCAAAATAAATTCTAAGCCTTTTATCTATCATGTTTTATCACCAAAAGTACATTAAGAAAGTAATATCATCAAAATTTAGAAATGCTTGCTTATCCCTTCCAAGTACTTGAATTTGAATCCAATATAATATTCCAGTGATTCTGAAATACAAAAATGTTCTACCACAAGATTTTATTTCTTAAAATTAATAGAAATGCTTACTTATAAGAAACATATGAAGTACAAGTCTATAAAAACATGAAAAGTAACAAAGCATTAACTCTACATTGTATATGTTTCCAGCCTATTTTGCTCCGGGTTTGTTCATGGGAACCATGTAATGCCAGGTGTAGAAACCAGGGCTCCTGCATGCAGAGCACATACTCCGGGAGTCAGAGAGACAGAATAAGGTAATTCTTGGCCTCAGTAGCTTCACTAGGTAAAGCCCTGGAAATGGCCGAGTAATGGCCTGCACCATCCTGGAGGTGGTGTCATCCCCCCCTCGAGCCCCTCCTCCTCCCACACACATCACCCAGCAACACATCCTCTGGCCCTAGCACTGAACATCTAGTAAGACAGACCAAGTATCACTGGGAATACCCCTCCAACCCTCTAATTATGACTTAGGAGACCCTCACCCATTTTTTTAAAGAGAAAGAAAAAGTATCCATCTAGCTGTTTGTACCCTGTCCCTAGTCCCTAGAAGTTGTAGTTTTATCTGCAAAAGACACCTGGTGCTTAGGAATTTGAGAGACAGTATGGGACATAAAGCATTTTCATCTCCTACTATTTCGTGATTAAATCAACAGTTTAATTCTCTAAATCTAACTTTGTGAACTACCTTCTAGCACTACTTTTATGATTTTTTTTTTTTTTAGGTCACACTGGCAATGCTCAGGAGTTACTCCTGGCTCTGCACTCAGGAATTAGTCTGGCATTGCTTAGAGGACCATATGGGATGCTGGGAATTGAATCTGGGTCAACCACATGCAAGGCAAACACACTATTTGCTGCTGTACTATCGCTCTAGTTACTCTTGTAAATATTCTTAAGACACCTACAAAATTCTTCAAAGTTTGGTTAAAAGTAACTCCAATTTGCCTTTCATGACTTTTCTATTCCAAAAGACACATACAGGGCCAAAGCAACTATATGGTAAGTAGGGTGCTTTCCTCACATGCTGCCAATCCAGGGTCAATCCCTGGCACCTCATATGGTTCCCTCAAGCCCCACCAAAAGTGGTCTCTGAGTGCACGAGCCAGGAGTAAGCCTCAGCACTGTTGGGTATAGTCCCAAACTAAAAGAACAAGAAAAGGGTGTGTGTGTGTGTATACACACACACACACACACACACATATATGTATATATATATACACACACATATATATACACATACATAACATATAGTACATAATATGCCATTTCAATACTCATAACCCAGCCATACATATTTTGACTCTTTACGATGTCTAATCTTCGGCCTTGTACTTACTTGATTAAAAAGAGGTAAACAAACCATTTTTCTACAGTTTTCTCTGTAAAAAAAGAAAGTGAACCACATGGATTTTCCTCCACATCCCTGCCCCTATCCTGAAATACAGAGAGAACTATTACAGAAATATATATATATATATGACTTCTACCTACATTTGTAACATACTTCAACTGCAATATTTCAAATGATAGGATGAATTTCTTTGCTCTTTTTTTTGTGTGGGGGGAGGTGGTCAGAGAAAGTGTTTGGACCATACCTATGTGGTGCTCAGCACTTAATCCTGAATCTGTGCTCAGGGCTCACTCTGGTAGTGCTCACAGGACTCCATAGTGCTGAGGACTGAACTTGAGTCCGTTACACACAAAGTAAGTGTCTCACTTCCTGCACTAGGTCTCCAACCTGCCATAGGATGACTTTCTTAATGTGCTTGCTAATCAGTGTAGTTCTACTGCTTTGGAGAACAAATATAAGTAACTTACTTTTGTTTCTTCTTCTTCAATACTACACCAATAACATTTTTAAAAAGTTGATCTTTTTTTGTATTCCTGGATCTTATCATATGAAAGCATCTGGGCAGGAAAATCACAAGAAGAAAGAGACTCCATCGATACACAGTATATTTAAATGTGTGCTAACTTGTGTGAAACTGGAAGGTTACAAATACAGTTAAAATGGCTTTTAAAGGGAATTGCTTGACCTAAATTACATGTCCATTCTCTACAATTCCTCTTTGTTGTCTATACCAACTCTTACAAAAGAATTAGGGCCACTGAGATCACTGCACAGCCTGACTCTGGCATATTTTGCCTTTTAAAAGCATGATGGGGCTGCCCAAGTTTCAAGACTCTTGTGGCAAAATAGCATTCCAAATATGTACACTGTATAAAAGTTATTTGACATGTTGACTTTGTGCAGTTGAAGAATTTCAAGCAAACATATGGAAGTAAACTTAAACAAAACTTGAAAACCCATGGGGCTGGAGAGATAGTACAGTGGCCAGGGCACTTACAGGGGCTTGCTCCCTGGACCCCATACTATAACCCGAGCTTGCTAGGAGTATTCTCTGAGTGCAGAGCCAGGAATAGGTCCTCAGCACCACCCGGAGTGGATCTAATTTTCCCAACCCAAAGAAAACAATGTGTGTCCAAACTATGATAAGCTGCATTTGTAATATATGTACCAGATTTTCAAGATTATGAATAAAAAATGTACAAGTTTATTAACTTAAAATACTTAAAATATCATGTTAAAATGATATTTTGCCCTACTTGATTTAATCAATCCTATTATTGAAATTAATTTCACCTCTGAAGGGGCCAGAGAGATATACAGCTGGTAAGGTTCTTGTCTTATATGGAGTCAACCCAGGTTCGATCCCAAGCACCTCCAAATGGTTTCCTGGAGCAAGAAGTAATCCCTGAGCATAGAGCCAGGAAAAAGTCCTGAGCTCAGACGAGTATGTAGCCCAGTAAACAAAAATATTAAATTGAACTCACCTGTTATAGTATTTTTAACATAGTTACTAGAGGGAAACACCACATATAGCTTACAGTATATTTTGATTAAGCAGCAGTGCTCTAATGATGTTGCCTCAGCAATATCCTCGGCAGTATCATAGTAGCCAAAGTCTGGTTCAGGGTAAATCACTTCATCCTAGAGTCTTTCTTGCTAACACAAATGATGCTATAGGCATTTTCTGGCAACAGACATTATAATTACTAAATTAAACAAGATAAAGACTTATTTAAGGATACAGACATTACCTGCTCTTAAAATTAATTCTTATAACCTGGCTATATTCTGTTTTCAGGATCTAAATTTAAATCCCAGGATCCTTCTGCCCCTCTATTTTTGGTGTTTTGCCAAAAATATTTCTTGTTACTCCATAACCTTAAATAGTAATTATGATTGGTAAAACAGCCTGACAATCACTGTATCACTGTCATACTATTGCTCACTGACGTCCTCGGGAGGGCACCAGTAATGTCTCCATTGTGAGACTTGTTGTTACTGTTCTTGGCATATCGAATACGCCACAGGTAGCTTGCCAGGTTCTGCCGTGCGGGCAAGAAACTCTCGGTAGCTTACCGGGCTCTCTGAGTGGGGAGGAGGAATCAAACCCGGATCTGCCATGTGTAAGGCAAACGCCCTACCCGCTGTGCTATTACAATAATCTTTTAAAAATATTTTAATTTCTAGATAATAGTATAGTACAAAAGTTAGAATGTTTAATACTTATATGTAGTTAATAATAAATAGCACTGTAGCACTGTCGTCCCATTGTTCATCAATTTGCTCGAGTGGACACCAGTAATGTCTCCATTGTGAGACTTGTTGTTACGTTCTTTGGCATATAGAATACAACACGGGTAGCTTGTCAGGCTCTGCTGTTCGGGCAGGATACTCTCAGTAGCTTGCTGGGCTCTCTGAGAGGGACAGAAGGGAATCGAACCCGGGTCAGCCACATGTAAGGCAAATGCCCTACCTGCTGTGCTATTAAATAATCTTTTTAAAATATTTTGATTTCTAGATAATAGTATAGTACAAAAGTTACAGTGTTTAACACTTATGTGTATTTAATAATAAATACATTTCATAATAATTTATTTTATTTTTTTGTTGAAGAAAACAAAGCTTTTATTTTTTTATAATAATTTATTTTAATAGAGGAAAAAGGAAACAGAACAGAAAACATGCCATGAGTTAAGCAATTAAAAAACGTGACAAAGAGGGACGGAGAGATAGCTCAATGGGCTGGAACCTATGCTGGCAAGTGGAAAGCCCAGTTTCAATCGCATGGTCCCCTGAGCACTGAGCTGGGAGCAATTCCTGAGCCTTGCCAGGTGTGCCCACCCCCATAAAAATCACAAAAAGTGACTAATGTAATAAAAGTACAAGAACAGAAAAACTTTAAATACATATAAACGATCAGTTATAGGAAAATATCAAAGGAATGATTGTAAAGGAGAAAGCAGTAATCCTAGATATTCACTGAGAAAGCACTTTCAAAGCATTAAAAAATTAGAGCTGGGGGCTAAGGTCCTTGCCTTGCACAAGGCTGACCTGTTCCCATCTCCAGCACTGCATCTGGTCCCTGAGAATAACAGTAGGAGCCAGGAGTAGCCCTGAGCACTGATGGGTGTTGCCCCCTCCCACCAAAAAATAAATAAATAATAAGTTTTTTTCACATACAATATATATTGTATATAAAGGAACTAACTGAAACATTGTGACTCATAAGCCTAAAAATAACCTTGGGGCAGATAAATTAAACAAAGGAAGTACAATTTGCTTCAAGTTCTCAGTCCTCCCTTTAGTAACTTGGTTCAGTTCAGGATAAATTACACATCTACAAAGCCTTTGAGTTAAAAACCCATTACTTAAAAGTGACAGGCCAAAAGCCTTATTGTGGTTAAGCTGCCCAGCGCAAGATGGAGTCATCTCTCATCTCTTTGTCTTTCACAGAAGACATATACTTAAGCCAAAGAGAAGCGAAGGTCTGAAACATTCTCGGGCACCCAGAAACGCACAGTTTAGCAGTAACTTCTCACAACTTTTCTCTTCCCTGTATTTTTCTTCTCTTATGGGAAAAAGGGCAATCCCCTACAACCACAAATTACACAGTCAAACTTGCCCAGTTTGAGGAATTTCAAGGGACAACATATCCGAAGTACAACAAATGAGCTTTGCCCTGTGAAAACCACCTTTGAGATCACCAGCTCCTCCCAGCCAGATCAGCATCTAACAGTTGTTTCATATAAGTCATTAGTCAAACTTTCGCCTATTTCATGGTAACTGAAATCATGATTCAAAATTTTTCTAGACATCAATGACTTTGATAGTACTTGAAGGACTGGGTAACATAGCATATGGAATTACCGGTAGCAACAATACAAGCATTTTTTGTTTTGTTTTGCCTCGAAGTTATTGAGTTCAGCAGTTATTATCACACACAGAGAATCACAGTTTAGACAAAGGTGTTGATTCTCTATGTCCATATGCAGCTATGTTCATTTGCTTTAATTTGTTCTTTCTTACAAAATATGGTGCAACCATACTTTGAAGACATAACCAACAGAATACAAGATATTTTCATCCCATTTAAAACAAAAATTAAACTCTCTGCTGCATATCTACTGTATATCTTCATGGAAATTCCTTTACCAATTTCAAAATTTTTAGCAGTTATACAGGGCTGGAACAAATGGAGACGTTTCTGGTGTCCGCTCGAGTAAATTTATGAACAACGGCATAACAGTGATGACAGTGATACAGCTGAGTAATATAACGCGATCTATGTTTTATGACTTTTTGAGGTCACTTCAACAGTGTTGAGGGGCAACCTGAATGGATTGAATGGGGGCTGAAGGGGCAAGAGGTAGAGGATAGAGAAAGACAGCATTGGCAGCATGCAAGGAATTGGCCTTAACCCTGAACTATTTATATTTTAACCATAAAGCATACACAAATATACTATATATTTTGCATTGAAACAATAATTCGTACATAGAGGGAAAACTAAAGAGTTCATTAGAACCTTCCCTTAGAGGCTCGTCAAATAGCATTATCTGAACGAAAGGATAAATATTAAGAGCAACCAACTATTATTATTTACTAAGTATTAGGAAGAACTCTCAGTCACAATGGTATACATTGGTATACATTTAATATACACATAGGTTCTACAAAGTAGTTCTATAATTACATGCATATCACATACAAGGAAATAGTAACAAAGAAAGATTAGAGGTCAAGGTTACATAGTACTTGGCAAAGTTAAGATTTAAATAACCTGACTCCAGAACCTGTATTCTCAACCACTATAATCATTTATACATTAATTTTAAAACTCAACTGCCTCAGATGTATATTTTGTGAGCAGCAAACTTCTACCTTTAAGGAGACAACAACACAAACAACAAATCTCTGCACTGTCGCACTGTCCTCCCATTGTTCATCGATTTGCTCGAGCGGGCACCAGTAACATCTCCATTGTGAGACTTGTTGTTACTGTTTTTGGCATATCGAATATGCCACGGGTAGCTTGCCAGGCTCTGCCGTACGGGCAAGATACTCTCGGTAGCTTGCCGGGTTCTCCAAGAGGGACAGTGCAATAGTGCTAAACAATCTCTAATGTCATAAAATGTTTTCAGAAACATGAGAACATTTTAATTGTTTATCTTGTTATTCATTGATTTTCATTTTATTTATTTTTGGGTCTCCCAAGGAATGCTCAGAAGACTTAGGCATCCCCACTGGAAATTCTCAGCCAACCAGACCAGTGGTTCAATGCAAGGGCCTAAGGATGTGCTACTGGGGATATCCAGGCCACCGCATGGTGCAGGCATCCTAACTGCTATGCAGGCCCCACAGAGACATAGTTCAAAAAAATAGCTTGAGGCAAAATAAAATAAAAGCCATCAATAAAACCATTATGTGTACTCTTTAAATGTTACAAAGTGCACAGTTGTTGCTTCTTACTCTGGGGGGCAAATCAAGACCAGGGCCTCACTATGCTCTGCACTGTATATTCCCCATTCTATAAACTAATTTCTGTCACTTTATGCATAAATCCATGTAACACTGCTGCTAGAAATCATGGTAAGAAAATCTTACATGTGCCCTTTTGCACATACACAATTAATACTTGGCAGATCATGGATATTCACTGCTCAGGGGGCTGAGATAGCTCAATGGGCAGCGTGTACACTTTGCATGCAGGAGGGCCAGGTTCCTTCCCCGTGGTCTGCTGAGCACCGCCAGGAGCAGCCTCCACACTACAGAGTCAGGAGTAGCCCCTGAGCACTACCCAAAGGGGCCCAAATCAGAAACGAAAAACAAAAAGTGCACATGCTTACGAATGCTGACATTAAGTCAAGCAACTGATGACCCATCTACACATCTAATGAGTCAAGCAACTGATGACCCATCTACACATCTACTCATATATGTGTGTATATGTTCACTTAATAAACATGTATATACTAAAAATTGTATTTTTTTTTAAGTTTTAAACATATGCAAAAGCATCAAAGATAAAAGAGTTCTGTTTCTGGCAAAAGCAGACTTATTCTTTCAAACACTCCTGATGATAACAATTAGAACTAGTGGACCGAGAGCGCCCATCTGAAGGCCCAAAGATCTGAGCAGACCTGCTAGCCAGAGCCCGGAGTACACGGCAAAGGGAGATAAGGGACTAATAAAAAGGAAGCAGGGGCTGGAGCGATAGCACAGTGGGTAGGGTGTTTGCCTTGCACTCGGCCAACCCGGGTTTGAATCCCAGCATCCCATATGGTCCCCTGAGCACCACCAGGGGTAATTCCTGAGTGCAGAGGCAGGAGTAACCCCTGTGTATCGCCAGGTGTGACCCAAAAAGCAAGAAAAAAAAAAAAGGAAGCAGAAGGCTTTAGGGGGCCTAAAAAGGGCTACTTCCTCAAAGAAAAGGGGAACCTGAAAAAGAGCAGCTCACGGGGAAGCTAAAGCCCAGTACAATCATCTTACTCCCCGGGTAAGGTAACCTGTCCTAACTTGGTTCCTGGTCAACACCATAAATCAAATCTCTCGAGATAAAGAAATCCAATAAAGCCTCAAATTATCCTCTTAAATTCTCACCTATAATTTCCAGTATACAATCCCAAATAAGCAGGTGAAATGGAAGGTGGGGGTGGTAAAGAAGTTAAAAAACAATTCCTAGAAGGTACAGGGTACATACTTTGGCCTTAAAGGAACTTTAACTCATTATTAGGCAAGGAGAAATACTTTCAGAAGAGCACAAGAACTGATACTATGGTGACAAAAGCAAATAGTTTAACACATTTATCTCACTTTTCAACCAAATCACTATGTTTGTTTTAAAATAATGGTTTTTTTAAATTCAAATGGATATTCTAGACCTAAAAATTGCATTTACTGAAACTGAAACTACTACAGATATGAAACTCAAAGAAACATTAATTCCTCAAGGACTTTAGAACAAAGAGAGGTGTATTTAAGAAGTTATTCCAAATGGTAACTTTTTGATCAATCAAGCAAACTTTACTTAAATGAGTTGCTAAGAAGTAAAATAAAAAGTGCCGAATGGAAATGTAGCTTCATGGTAGAGCGGTAGAGCGTGCCTTGTATATGTGAGGCCCTGGGTTCCATTTCTGGTACGAAAAAAGAGAAAAGAAGGGAGGGGAGAGAATAAAAAGAAAGAGCATAACTTTTCTAAACTCTATTTGCTATTTTAAAAATCCAATCACTGTTATGCACTAAGTCTGACTAAGCACATGCTACTATCATAAACAAATCTTTACTCACATATCTGGTTTTGCTATTGTTGACTTTGGGGCCACACCTGGTTATGCTCAGGGAATCCTATGTGGTACCAGGGATTGGTTGCATGCAAGGCAAGCACCCTACCCATTGTACTATCTCTCTAGCCCTTACAATATGCTTTTAATTTTTTAATCTTAGACTCACTTATAAGTTGTTTCCCCGCCCCCCCCCCCCCCCGTGGTCGTAGTTTTGTAATAAATGGTAGACCTGATGAGAACACATTCCCAAACTTTTAAATGACAACTAAACTAATGTGAATTTTGGAAAAATTTATTTTGTTTGGGGGCCACACCCAGCTGTGCTCAGAGCTTATGCCTGGCTCTGTACTCAGGGCTCGGGGGATTATACAGGGTGCCAGAGATTGAACCCAAATCAGCCACATGCAAGGTAAGTGCTTTACCCACTATACTGTCTATCCAGCATCCCAAATTAATATGAATGTAAGATAATAATCACATGCTGACTTTTACATACACACACCAACCTACTAGAACCCGTATATTTGTTTCACTATCAATAGGAGTTCACCTTCCCTCCCTTCCTTCCTCCCTTCCATCCTTCTTCCCTTTATTTTTAAACAGATGGGGGACTGGGCGATTCCTAGGGACATCGCGCTGACAGCAGAGGCCTGATGGCTTGCTGTTGAGGCATAGCGCTCAGTGCCGCTCTGGAGTGCCAGGGATAAAGTGAATGGGTCTTCTCAGGGCAGCAGGGATGGGTGGCGGGGAAGCTGGGAGGAAGGGCTTGGGAATCAGGTTTAAGACAGTGCGGGAAAGACAGCACTGCGGCCACTCAGGGCATGGAAATTAGTCCACTACACACTCACAGATTCATCTATTGTCTTCTGCTGTCGTAGAGTCACAGACTCTAATCTACTGTACTGCTTTCACTGAAGGAATGAAGCACAAAATAACAGCAAGGGGAGATTCTTTCCATTTCACCTCCTATATGAGAACAAAGTATCTGCAAAAATGCTGGAATTTGCTTGTGCTGGGAAGAGACTTCTTAAATCTTATCTCAACACTTTGTTCTTTTTTCTGCACAGCGCTTAGTTTCTTCTTAAAGTGGAAAACTGAATGCGGCTTTAAAATCTTTGCCTCTGGTTTATTTCATTTAAAGAAAATGAACTTATAATCCAGACCTATATATGAATTGTACTCAAACATATATGAGAATTTAAGAATTAGCACCTAATTTTAATGTCATTTAAATCTCATTAAACCTTTCTGTTTTGCATAGTTTAGAGATATGGTAGTATTAAACTGCCACTTCTTTTACTATAGCTTCAATTCTTTTTCTTAGCATTTTGAAACTTTTCTTATAAAGATACGAGGCTATGTTTGCGCTCCTACATAAAAAAAGAAAAATAGTCAGAGAATGCAAGAGAATAAGAAAACTTACAATTTGATATCTCATTTCCAATAGTTTGTTTCCTCTAAAATTCTTCCTAATTTTAATATCTGATAATTCTAAATTTAGTTTTAACTGAGAACAGAGTCAACAAATCCTACTATTTAGGGAGATGGTAGCAGCTTTGGAAACAAGTGGGGGCATCTCTGCTTGCTTAAGAAAGAGTTCCAGGGGACATTGAGTATTTTTTTTTCTAAAAAGGGGACTGATGAAAACAGACAGATGACCAAAAGCAAAGGAAAGGTGCTCACTATCACTTATCAAGTAGGGAAGTGCAAATCAAGATGACAATGAGGTATCAGCTCATACCAGTGAGAAGAGCATATAACAAAAAAGCTGGATATTATCTGCATTGGTGAGGCTGTAGTAATGAAAAAGGAACTCTCATCCACAATTGGTGGGAACACAGTCTGGTACAACCTCTTTGGAACACAGAGGGAAATTTCTTAGAAAAGTACAGAGTTGCCATACAACCCACAGCGTCCCTATTTTTGATATTTACTTCCCAAAACACAAAAACACTTATTTAGAAGGATATATGCACATTGTTATTCATTGCAGCAGTTAGCAAAAGTTAGCATATGGAATCAAGCCAGATGTCCAAGGACAGATGAATGGAATACCATGCAGTTTGCAAGGAATGGTGAAATCATGAGGTTCGCTACAACTTGGATGGAACTGGAACAAGTTGTGCTAAATGAAATACGGTGAAGGGTAGCTAATGATATCCCTTATCTGCACTATATGGAGTATCAAGGCAAGGGAATGCAAAGTATCAAAGCGGGGATATTCAGACTACCCTTCACCCCAGTTTACAGAAATGAAGACAGGGAAGGAATGAAATTGAAGGGGGAAGTAAGAGGCAAATGGAAGGTAAGGTAACAGGGTAGGGGGGCAGGGACCTTGGGCACATGAGTGGGTAAAGGTATGGCACGTGTGAACATAAATAAACCACAGAGCCAACAATACTGTAAGTTTGACTCAAAAAACTGGCCCAAACTACAACAACCAAACTTTAAAATATGTCTGCCAGCAAAGCAGGCTGGGGGTGGGAGAGAACCTGGAAACATTGGTTGTGGGGTTGATAGTGTTAGAACATTGTATGCCTGGGGGTTAGAGTGATAGCACAGCAGGTAGAGCGTTTGCCTTGCACATGGCCGACCTGGGTTCAATTCCCAGCATCCCACATGGTACCCCGAGAAGGAGTAATTCCTGAGTGCATGAGCCAGGAGTAACCCCTGTGCACTACCAGGTGTGATCCAAAAAAAAAATAAAATTAAAATTAAAAAAAGAACATTGCATGCCTGAAACTCTATTATGAGCAACTTTGTAAATCACACTGTCCTGGTTTAAAAAAAAAAAAAATAAGAGAGTGGTTAGCCAAATAAGTTTGGAAATCTCTGACCGAGAGGAAGGCATAAGGCCATAGTATGATCCTTGGTGCCACCCACATATCCCAGCTGTGGACCCTACAATCTCTGGAACCCCTAATACCAGATAAAAGTATCACCTCTTCAGCACACAACCATGTGTGTGTGAACAAAACTAACAAGTGATACCGTGCGGTGGGCAGGAGGGTGCTACCAGCAGACACATGTGTCAGCATCATAGGCACCACCAGCAAGCACTACAACAATGTCCACTAAGACCACAACTGAATGAGCATGAACCCCAGTAAGTATGTGTACAAGCACAGCTAATGTGTGCTACCCACAAAAGTCACACAACCAGGCATGTGCGACATCACCAATCTTTGTGACATCAGCAACAAAGGGAAGGGAAAGGGGAAAAAAATAGAACCTAAAGCCTGTTTTAGGAGTCCTGATCATGTTTCATTCTACACGCAGCAAACACTTTAAAAGTACATCTACAGGCAAACACACTTTTCTTTATCACCTTTATCCTCTACTTTCTTATCTTTAAAGACAATGATATAAGGTTGCCCTTAGGGTGGAAATTTGAGCTCCTGCCCCACATACAGGAGAATGCTAGTTTTAAACTATTCACACAATACAGGAGCTAATTGCTTTGATTTTTATCCAGTGTCCTTTGTAACCAAAAGCACACACTTGGCAGCCTTAAAGTTCAGCATGAGAAAAGAAAAGAGAGCAAATAAATCCTCACGGTGACACTAAACTATGACCTCAGAAGTGTTCTGATTTAAATGAGTCAGCCTGCCATTAATGTCATCAACCTTCACTGTTACAAGTAAGAAATACTTAGTAGGGCAAGAGGAAAACTAGAGGCATTGATGGAGGGAAGTGGACACTGGCGAACAGAGTGGTGATGGTACATTGTATGTCTCAAACTCAATATCGTGAACAACTTTGTAACTGTGATTCGCAGCAATTCCGTTAAAAAAAATTTTTTTTAAGATAGCAGTCACAGTGAGGGAGAGATAGATGGAAAGACCAGCTCTTAAGAGTTTAACTTTAATAGAAAATGGGTACAAACCCTGTCCTAACCTTTTTGCTCTCCCCAAAACCTTTGCTACAAAGAATGTACCAAATTGCATTTATTATTCTCTGACAATTCAGTGGAAGGAAAAAATCACATTTGTGGGAAAGAAGTAATTTTTAGAATACCTTACTTTATTATAGAAAATAGGAAAAAAATAAGGAAGAGAAATGAAACTAAGAAGAGAATTCAGCTGCTTGACAAGGGGAAGGAAAAAGTAACTGAAAGGAAAAACTTAGAATGAAAGTAGAAAAGAACACCCAGTATTCACGACACCATATAGAAGACACCAAGTATTTATGGTAGTGACCTTCATAAGTTAATAAACTGGCCACCCATTTGAGGTGCCATTTCTAGACCTACATACTCTTTGCAAGAATCACAGATGAAATACACAGATGCTCATCTCACTCCCTGACAGACATGCAGCACCAGCAACAACCAGCCGTGCTTATCCTTGCACTTCTGACAGGGCGAGCGGGTGCTGACTCCGAGCATCTGCTACCTTGCTCAACACAGGAACTCACCTTCTGCTAGAATGTAACCACAACAGAAGTCAGAACCCACAAGCATTAGGTAGCCTAGCTTTCAGGTAATGTGACTCTTCGAATTACACCCCATTCTAAGTGTGTGAAGAATAAATGTCAAGAGAAAGATGAGAAACATAAAAATGTGAAAAAATTGGATGTTGTTGTTTAGTTTAGGGGCCATGCTCAACAGTACTCATGGATTACTCCTAGTTCTGTGCTCAGGGATCACTCCTGGCAGTGCTCAGGGGACCATATATGGTGGCAGGGATTGAACTGGGGTCAGCTGAAAACATCATAACTACTATACTATTCTCTCTGGCTCTAGGATGTGTTAAAAATTGAAAACATTTGTACTCTGAAATTGGGGGTAAATAGTTAAGGAAAGTAGTGATGGTATTTATCAATACTGTTGAGGTGGGCTATATAATGGTGTTGAAAGCCTCAGGAATATTCTGAACACTCAATCTGTAATAATTTCACTGCAGAGAGAAAACAGTATGGTGGGTTGAGGACAAAGGATCACACTTTGAGTTAGACTCTCTGTGACTGAGATTGAGAAACCATTAAAAGCTCCTAAACAAGGGACCAGTGTGTCAAAACTGTGCTTTATGCGAATGAATCCGATAGATGCAATGAAGCGACGAGTCCCTCATTCAGGGAAAGAAGAAAGACTATGGAAATTAAACCCTGAGATCAAGTAAGAAGCCTTCAGATTCATTTCCTTCTACAAGTCTGTTATGGGAAACCTGAGACACATAATACTTGGTATCCAAAACTGTTCTATTTGTCTTTGCTGTCATCATGAAGATAGAATCTAATTTCTGCTGGAAAAGAAGTTATGTTAGAGAAAGGAGGCACATAAAATCTAGTATTTATAATTAGGGCTGAGGCCATAATGCAGCTGGTAAGATGCTTGCCTTGCATGTGGCTGACCCGGATTCAATCCCCAGCATCCCATACGGTCACCTGACACGGCTATGTAGAACCAAGCATAACCCCTGAGCACTGCCAGGTATAACTTCAAAACAAACAAACAAAGCCTAGTAGTTATAATGAATAAGTATTACAGAAAGAGTGTGGGTCTGCAGATAGCACAGGGGTTAGAGGAATTTGCTTTATAGTTGCAGGACTCCGGTTAGAATCCTGGTAACACATGCCCCCAAAGCATCACCTGGGCAGGCCTGGACCCACACACTGCTAGAAATGGTCCTAGTGGTCCCTGAGCACCACAAGGTCTGAGTCGCACTAAGCAGCAACATTCCCTTGGCCCCAGCATTAAATCATCAAGCCAAGTATCATTGGAAGTGGACCTGGGACCCACTAGGCACTGTCTGGGAGACTCTCCCCACCCTACAAAAATATAACAAAGTGGAAAGAGTACAAACTGATCAGGATCTGGAAAATACTGGGATCCACATTTCCTGGTAACATCAATTTACTTCAAAATCTGAGGGAGAAGGCAGACACAAATTGTATTAAAAACAGATGTTTTATGTTATAAAGTGAAATATTAAAAATTTGAAATTAAAAAAATATTTAGGTTTAAAGAGATGCTATCATAGAATGTTTCATTTTATAGTTGGGGGCTGGAGAGGTGGCAAAGCAAGCAGGGCACTTGCCTTACACACAAATGACCGGGTTTGCTCCTCAGTAACCCATACGGTCCTCCGAGCCCCACCACATATAATCCCTAAACTCAGAACCAGTAGTAAGCCCTGAGCACTGTGTGTGTGTGGCACCCAAACCAAAATTAATATGTAAATGAATAATTATAATAAAAGAGCCTGAGAATAGTTCTTAAACAGTGCTTACTCCAGGCCGAGGATATATTAACTCACTTTCACACAATCTTATTAGGTAGTTATTATTAGAACTTCTTTTTATGGACAAACATAACCGAGGCACTAACAGGTTACACAATTCACTCAAGACGAAATAGCTCTTGAACTTGAGTTTCAACTAGGTTAACTGCCTCCAGAGTTTACATTGCCTCTAATGGCTATTCCATGCAAAGTGGAATTTGAGCTTGATAACGAAAAGGAAGACTTTGGACAAGTTGGAAGCAAGGAAAGATACCGTAAGGATCTTCAGTATTTGGCTCTAGAAAAGTTCACTCATAATCTGAGGTAACCGCCAATCCACATTAAACTTTGTCCTCTGATTTATAATATAGCAGGAAGGATTTATATAACCACATTAAAATAGTTCACACTTTATAAAATGAAGTCAGCACTGTAATCTTCAATGAATCTAGTGGATACAGCCTGGATTTTGACTGCTTATTATTTTGGTTTATTTACAAGTTATTTCATACATATGTATTATTTTCCGAGTAGAAGTTAGTACTTAAAACAAAGTACTGTGTTACTTTTTTGTGTGTGTGACTTAACCATACCAGAACATAGCCCTATGCACAAATGATGCACTTTTTTTAAAAAAAAGTGGGAAATTCCTCTGCATTTTTAAAATTTATTTTATTATTTTTTAAATTAGTGAATCACCATGAGGTACAGTTACAAACATACAAATTTTCGTGTTTGCATTTTAGTCATACAATGATCGAGTACCATTCCTTGCACCAGTGCCCATTCTCCTCCACCAATGTTCCCAGTATCCCTTCCACTACCCCCATCCCATCCCCTCCCCGCCCACCTCTGTGGCAAGACATTCCCTTTTGTTCTCTCTCCTTTGGGGTGTTGTGGGTTTGCAATAGAGGTATTAAGTGTTCAGTATATAGTCTACTTTCAGCACACATCTTTCAACCCAAACGGGTCCTCCCAATATCCTTTACTTGGTGTTCCCTTCTCGATCTGAGCTGCCTTTTCCCTCAACATGTGAGGCTGGTTTTCAAGCCGTGGAGCAGACCTCCTGGTCACAAATAAGGCACTTACTGCTTGTTCAATGAACTAAATGATTAATTTTCTCTTTTACTATCTCTTATGCAGGTAAAGAGATTTAGAGGGAAAAAAAAAAAGGCTGGAGAAAGAGTACAGCAGGTAAAGTGGTTCCCTTGCATGGTGTTGACCCAGGTTCAATCCCAACACCCCATGTGGTCTCTGGAACCCAGAATGATCCTTCAGCACAGAGGCAAGAGGCCCCAGCAGCATGACCAGGTGTAGCCAAAAACAAACAAAAAGACTACATGACTTTAAATGAAGTTGAAAGCTTAATTTAACAACAGAAAGCCCAGAAATATTATCTTGTCGGAAACAGAAACAGAGGAAACTCCAAAATAGAGGGTATTTTTGTCATTCTAAGATAAAGACAAGTCAGCAGATTCTTTAATAGGAAGCATGAGCTTTTTTTTAATGCAAAGGAAGTTAATGGGTCAACTTTACTTTCTGATCCAAAAAAAATGTTACGTCTATCATTATAAATTCTCTGTGCCAGGCAAATTACAGGATAAAGTTTTAATATTCGAGAAAATAACTATTTTAAGTCATCTGTTCCACAAATATGGACAAGACAACTGGAATTAGACCAAGGTCAACTTTATTTTAGTGCAGGCTTTCCACTTGTTTTCTTCAACTACAATTTTTCTTGAAAGATGCACCTTCCACATTCATGTTTTTCTGTTTTTAACCTTCTCGTTTGTTCTTTTCTAATTTCTTGGGTTTTTCTGGTCACTCTCAGTGGTTCTTAGGGGCTACTCCTTTCTCTGTGCTCGGGGGTTGCTGCCAGCAGTGCAGCCCCCCTTGTCTCCATGTGCTAAGGCTATTGACTGAGCTCTCTCTCCCGAGGATCCGCTCATATTCTTGACTGAATCTCCATGTGAAGAAAAATACGAAAGATAAATCTGTGTGAAGATGTGAGAAATAAATTGCTTCAGGGATAAAATGAGGGTCAGTAAGATAGCACAGGTGCTAATATGCTTGCCTCTCACGAGGCCAGTGGAGTGACCCCTGAGCACAGATATGGGAGTGGCCCCTAAACTCGAGCAGCTGTGGCCCCAAGCAAACCTCTGCTTCCCCCAAAGATAGCAAAATGAAGATCTATAAAACAAATATGAAAGTAGTTTTGGGGACCAGAGAGTACAGTACAATGGGTAAGGTTTTTGCCTTACCCCTGACTGACCAAGGTTTGATCCTGGCCAGGAGTGATGACTGAGTGCAGAGTCAAGAATTAGTTAGCCCTTAGGCAGCCACCAAGAAAAATGATGTCATGAAATTCGTGTATAAATGGATGGATATGGAGACTATAGTGCTGAGTGAAATGAGTCAGAGGTAGAAGGACAGACACAATAATTGCACTTATTTGTGGAATATTAAAAAAAAAACCACCCCATAGTATAAGACTAATACTCAAGACAGTGGAAACAAGGCCCACAGTTGGAAGCTTGCCACAAGTGGTGGTGAGGGGGGGGAGGGCAGCTAGGATAGAGAAGGGATTACTATGACAAAGTACTATGACAAAGATAGCTGGAAATGATCACTCTGGACAAGAACTGAGTGCTAAAAGTAGATAAAGTGACAAACATATAACCTTTCAGTACTTGTATTGCAAGCCATAATGCCCAAAGGAGGAGTGTGTGTGAGAGAGAGAGAGAAAAGATAGAGAGAGAGAGGAAGAGAGAGAGAGAGAAGGGGAGAGAGAGAGAGAAAGAGAGAAGCAAAGTGCCTGCCACCAGAGGTAGGCTATGGGGAAGGGAGAAGGAGGGAAACTGGGGATAATAGCAGAAGGAAATATACACTGGTACAAGTGATGGAACATCGTATGAATGAAACCCAATCATGAACATCTTTGTAACTATGTATCTCATGGTGATTCAATAAAAATAAATAAATAAATAAATAAATAAATAAATAAATAAATAAATAAATAAATAAATAAATAAGGATTTCTTCTGGGAATATATCCCGAAGGTGCAAAAAAGCACAGCAGAAATGACATCAGTACTTGTATGCTCATTGCAGCACTGTTCACAATAGCCAGAATGTGGAAACAACCCGAGTGCCCAAGAACAGATGATTGGTTCAAGAAACTTTGGTACATCTACACAATGGAATACCATGCAGCTATTAGGAAAGATGAAGTCATGAAATTTGCTTGGAAGTGGATGGTCATGGAGAGTATCATGCTAAGTGAAATGAGTCTCAGAGAGACAGACATAGAAGGACTGCACTCATTTGTGGAGTAAAATAACATAATATGAGACTGATACAGAAGGACAGTAGACACAAGGGCGAGGAATATTGCTCCACAGTTGGAAACCTTGCCTCATGAGCTGGGGGAGAAGGCAGCTAGAATAGAGAAGGGATCACTAAGTCAATGATGGTTGGATAGATCATTTGGGATTGGAGATGTGTGCTGAAAGTAGATAAAGGACCAAACATGATGGCCTCTCAGTATCTATATTGCAAACCATAATGTCCAAAAGTAGAGAGAGTATGGGGGAAATTGCCTGCCACAGAGGCAGGGAGAGGATTGGGATGGGGCGGGGTGATACTTGGGGATATTGGTAGTGGAAAATGTACACTGGTGGAGGGATGGGTGATATTGATGGTGAAAAATGTGCACTGGTGGAGGGATGGGTGTTTGATCATTATAAGACCGAAACTCAAACATGAAAGCTTTATAACTATATCCCACGGTGATTCAGTTAAAACAAAATTTTTTTATTTTTGTTTATTTATTTTTGCTTTTTGGGTCACACCCAGAGATGCACAGGGGCTACTCCTGGCTTTGCACTCAGGAATTACTCCTGGCGGTGCTCAGGGGACCATATGGGATGCTGGGATTCGGACTCGGGTCGGCCGCATGCAAGGCAAACGCCCTACCCGCTGTGCTATCACTCCAGCCCTAAAACAAAAATTTTAAATAAAAATAAAATAAATAAGGATTAGTTAGCCCTGAGCACAGCCAGGTATGGCCCCAACCACCCCAATTTTTTTAAATTATAAAAATAATAGACCGATTCCAATAAGAATTATGATCTCCCTTACTGAAACAAAGTATTTTACTAACAGTATTCCCTGGTATTTTAAAGGTAAAAGACCAAGACAACATTGACCCTAGAGGTCTAAGTGAAAACACTGACACACTTTAAGAATTTGAGTGATGAGGACCAGGGGGAGAGCTCCGAGCGCTGAAGGTCTTGCTGCCCACACAGGAGACCTGGGTTCGCTCCAAGAAAGATGGTCACTTTGGCAATCTTAGAAAAGCTATAAGGTGGCAAAGTAGAATCAGAGGGCAATATCATTTCTAAAAAGCTAAAAACTGAAATCACTATTTGAAACTTAAAGTAAACATGTTACTTTACTTGTTCTCTGTTAGAACAAGATTCTCAAATGTTTCCACGCTGGCAGTTCTATCAGTCTTGAAGGCCAAGTTTCCACAGCTCCCTAACGGCAGAGTCAATGACCTTTATTAACATTTACTGAACACTTACCCAGTACAGATTAATAGGCACAGCGCACTGTATGAGGGTGGAAGGTGGAGGATTAAGGGAAACAGGACAAAAGAATTAAGAGGTGTAGTCTAAGAGTACTCTTACTCCAGACAAAGCATGTATACAAAAAACTACAGGAGGGGTTGGAGAGGTCAATGAGCTAGAAGAGGCCCCCAGTGTGAGCGCCAGCACTGATGGTTCCCTGAGGACTGCCAGAAATGAGGACCCGTGAGCACCACGCTGAGAGTAACATCGAAACACCACAGGGCATGGCTCCCAAAAAGGAAAAGAAAACTCCAGTTCAAAAAAAAAATAAGTTATTAATAACAACTGATAAAACGTGGAAGAACGCAAAATTGAAAGCAAATACTGAAATCTGCATTCCAATTCAAGCTTTGTTAAAAATGCTTGAAAATGCCTGATCAAGACACTTGTCCAAGTCTTCATTTCTTCAGCAATAAAATCATGGAATTAGGTATCTTTACTTGCTCTTTTAATTCCAATTAGTCATACCACTATTTCTCCTAAGTCATTTTACTAAAATAAATAATTAATATGATAAGTGACATTATTTTTACTTATAATCTTGCTTAAAGATGCTAAGAGTTTTATATGATACAACTCTTAGACAACTATTACACTAAATTTTTAATTACAAGCAATAAAAACACTAATAAAATTTAAAAACGTTAATTTAATGATTTATGATTCAGCTCCATAAAACTTAAATTTCTCTTCATAATTCGAATATGGTACCAACTGTGATGACTCAGACTTTTCTCACCACCAACAGGCACCTGGGCTCTGAACTCTCCCATCATTTTCACTCTCTCAAGAAACCTTTGTTTTCAAAATATGTTTTACAAGTTATGCCTCTAAAGGCAGAATTTGTTCATTTCATTCCCAAGATTAGAACCAGAAATGTAAATATGGACCTGAAATTCTATATCAGAATGCTGTTTTGGGATCATGATTCTCTAAACAAATTTACATTATTTTCTTTTAGCTTATCATTGAAATGAAATGCAATTTTAAAATTCCAGATCATTAAAAATCATAATAAATGACTTTTGCTTTTTATTTTAAAGACTTCTCTGTGTTTTATCAGTATGAGTTTTCTAATTAAAGTTTTTTTAAATGACAGCATTTGATATGTGTAAAATTCACAATATCAAACAATTCAGGAACTGAAAAATGTACAATTCAACAGTACAATCAAAGTTGTGCAACTAGTTCAGAATTTTAGAATACTTCAACACCGCCAAAGTAACTGCCCATCCCCTCTCTCCCTCCATTTCAACACCATTATCCCTCTTAATTTTCTCAGCATTGCCTCTTCCCACCAGCCCCCAGTCACAGCCACCAATGAGCTGTCAATCTACTTTTCTGTTTCTATGGACTTGCCTATTTCAGACATATCATATAAATTGTTCATTATGTGGTCTTTTGGACTGGAGCACAGCGGGTAGGGGGTTTGCCTTGCATGTGGCCAACCCGGGTTCGATTCCTTCGTCCCTCTCGGAGAGCCCGGCAAGCTACCGAGAGTATCCCGCCCGCACAGCAGAGCCTGGCAGGCTACCCGTGGTGTATTTCATATGCCAAAGACAGTAACAAGTCTCACAATGGAGATGTTACTGGTACCCGCTTGAGCAAATCGATGAACAACGGGGGACGACACTGTTACAGTGCCACAGTGGTCTTTTATGTCTGGCTTCTCTCATTCAACATACTGATTTTGTTTTTCATTAAATGTTTTTCGATTTCATTTGAAGCATCGTGATTTCCAATACTGCTGATGGCGGGGTCCCGTGATGCAGCGCTCTCCTCCCACGCCATCAGTGTCGGCTTCCCTCCACCACTGTGTCAGGTCTCCATTCCCCACGCACACAAACCCCCCTTAACACAGTGGGTTTTTTTTTAAGGTGTCATCATTGTTGCAGCATATCCTAAAACTAATTTACTTTACTTTCAAATAATATTCTAATATACGTATACTGCCCTTTGACCATGTATTATGAACCTGCATTCTTTATACTTTTTGGCCACAGTGAGTAAAGGTACTATCTAGACATAATTGTACAAGTTTGTTTGAATACCTCTTTCCCAATTCTTTTTGGTATATGCCATGGAGTGGAATTGCTAAATCATATGCTATATTAAGAACTCACCAGACGGGGGGCAGGGAGATAGTTCAAAAGGCTGGAGTGGATGCTTTGCATGAGGGAGCCTGAATCAGTCCTCAGCACCCCACGGTTCCCCAAGCACTGGTGGGAGTGACCCTTAAGCACTGAGCCAGAATTAGCTTGCTCAGGTACTATTGGATGCGGCCCCCTCAATAAAACCACTACACTGTGTTCTGCAGTGGTTGTTCGTACCTTTTATATTCCCACCAGCAACATGCAAGTGTCCCAATTTCCCTATCTTCAGAAATACTTCCTTGTGGTTTTGATTTGCATTCTCTGATAGCTAATGAAATCAACAATCATTTCATCATGCATTTATTGGCCACTAGTATTTCTTCCCTGAAGAAACGTCAATTAAGGGCCAGAGAGAAAGTACAGTAGCTATGACACTTGCCTTGCACAAGGCAGACCAGGGATCGATCCCCAGCATCCCATATGGTCCCCTGAGCACTGCCAAGACTAACTCCTAAGTACTGTTGGGTGTGGACCCCAAACAAACAAAAGCCAAATAAAACAAACCCTATTCAGATATCTGTGGGGTTTGTTTGGAGGATGGGTAGGGGGAGGGCTGGGCAAGTTACATCCAGCACTAACTTACCCCTGGCCAGGGATCACTTTTGACAGTGTTCAAGGACTATCTGGGGTGCCAGGGATAGAACCCAGGTTGGCCACGTGTAAGGCAAAGGTCCTGCCTGCTGTATTACCATTCCAGCCCTGCTGCTGTTTTTGTTTTGTTTTATTTGAGGGCCATACCCGACAATGTTCAGGAGTTGGTTACTCCTTGCTCTGCACTCAAGAATTACTCCTGGAAGTGCTCAGGGAACCATATGGGATACAGGGGATTGAGCCCTGGTCAGCCATGTACAAGACAAGAGCCCTACCCACTGTAATATGCTCCAGCCTCTTTGCTTAATTTTTAATTGGGTTATCTGTCTTTTTATTGATTGAGTTATAAGTTGTAAATTGCATTTTTATTTTGTTTTGGAGCCACACCCAGTGGTACTCAGGGTTTATTTCTGGTTCTGTGCAAGGGGAACATTTGGGGTGCAGGGGATTGAACTCAGGTCATCAAGACAACTGCTTTAAGCATTGTGCTATCTCTCTGGCCTGCATTATTTTTACGTTCAGAAAGAAACCCTTTAGGTTTTGGGGAAACAAATGGTAATACTCCTGGCTCTGTGCTCAGTGTTCCCTCCTGGAGGGGCTCAGGGGATGATGTGGACCTGGGATGGATGTTGGGCCTCCCATATGCAAAACATACTCTTAGCTCATTGAGCTACCTCTCTCACCCAAAAAATCATTGAACAGTATGTTGATTTTTTGAAATCACTAAAAAATAGCAGAGCTAACATCAGCATTGAGGGCTGTGTTGTGGAGAAACTTTGCCTACTCTTGACATTCTATTCCTTTACTCTATTACCACTTGAGTAGGTAAAATGATTTATCTGGTAAGTGATGTGGCTCTAAACTCCTCTCCCCTCACTAAATTCAACCACATCAGTAATTCCAGACTTTTACTACCCCTTATTTTACATTAGTCTTCTAGCAATGAATCCCTGTTTCATCTCTACCTACTTCCCTGAGTCCTGCTATTTCTACTGCAATTGCCCCATAAGACTCCCAGGGTAAAGCACATGAAGACCAGGATCACTGAGCACTATAAAGGACAACTCTGAGCACTAAGCCCAGAGCCACGTCTGAACACCATCAGATTAAAATTAAAAAAAAAAAAACCCTCCTGGGCCTGATTAGCCTAATTACTTTCTCTACTCTTATACTGAAGCTTCTATCTATCTACTGCTAAAAGAAATCAGATTGGTACAAGCAGTATCAACCCAACATCAGCTGCAGCTTTAGTGCTAGCCTGGCATCTTCATAGAGCTAAGATCACATCCTCCAAAGCTATACCCAACTTTCACCACCTGCCTCCTGCTTCTTTCCTAGCTCAGCAAACCACCTTTCCTTGAACACACATAAATACAGAACACATGTCAGTTGATAACCAATATTTCCTATTTCTTATCTCATCTGAACCAAGTCTCTCTCTGCTCCTTAAAGATCACTTTTCTATCTGTAGTTGGTTTCTCACCCTCTTCTTCATGTTGGTACATCTAGTTGAGAACCCATGTTCAATGGTACTCAGTTTCTTTTTGGTAAATTCATAAGACACTGTAAGTATGATGAGTGAGATCAATACCTCTGCTCACCAAACTAACATTTCCATTCAATGTTCACGATTGACAAAATTTTTTTTAAAGCAGGTTCAGGATGCAGCTCAGTGGTAGAGACTTTATTTTTTTTTTTTTCAGGTACAAGCCCTGGGTTTAACAGTGACACCAATAAAAAAAAAGTCTTAACTTTTAAATTACCCATTTCAAATAACCTTGTTTCCCTTCAGTTATTATCTTTCCTCTATGGAACACTATAACTCTTGTGAGAAAAGGAAAAGAGTATTTTTTTCTTCTCCGCCCACTTCAAATTTCTAATAAATTTGTTGCAACAATTGAGCCTTCTCTGGAAGACAAAACGGAAAAACCTAGGCCAGGGAGACGGCTCAGCTGCAGAACGCTTGCCTGCATATGAGACGCCTGCGTAAGAGGGCTGGACTCCCAATACCATAAACAAAAACAAACCAAAAAGATGAGGCAGACTCCAGGTACAGCACATGCCTTGCATGGGTGAGGCTCTGGGTGTGCTACTGAGCATCACAAAAAGGGAAAAGAAAACAAAGACACGATGAGCTAGAAAGGTTTTCCATTTTGTTTCTCATAGTTTGTGACCTGGAAACGCCAACAGACTATACAGGATGTTTGGCTTTATAGAAAAGATCCTGGAAAGTTTTGTTGTAAGTCAGACTTTTTTAGACGATCCATTTATTCAGCTTAGGTCAGTATTTCTGGGCAGGCTTGCTCTTCACGCCCATGTTCTCCCTTGAACATGGATTCCACTTGCCTGTCTCTGTCTCTCTGCTGTCTGTGTTCTCTCTTGAATGCATTTCTCCTCTCACAGCTTTCTAAGCTTTGTTCAATAAAAACTATCTTGCTTCACTAAAAAAATATACACCTAATACATATATTTCTGAGGGAAACATTTTGTTCTTAAGTTTACTGCACACACCAGTCTATTTTGTGAGGATGTCAGGGAAGACACAATACACAAACATCAAAGTCCTAACTCGGGGGCTGGAGCAATAGCACAGTGGGTAGGGTGTTTGCTTGCATGCAGCCGACTGGGGTTCGATTCCCAGCATCCCATATGGTCCCCTGAGCACCGAGAGGAGTAATTCCTGAGTGCAGAGCTAGGAGTAACCCCTGTGCATCGCCGGGTGTGACCCAAAAAGAAAAAAAAAAAAAGTCCTAATGGGAACCTGTTCAAACAAGGTGCTCAGAGCTACGAGGAGGGTCCACGGGAAAGCTGTAGAAGGACATTGGCACTTTACTGGTGGGTCTACTGCGGATACATTGTACCTCTGAAACAAACATTTAAACTCTTATTTTAAAGTCCATTGGGAAGGGTTGACTAGAGAATCTCTAGGTGTTTCCCAGAAACACAGTTGAAAAGGGACATAAAAGCCTACTGGTATCAAAAGCCACAAAAGTATAATTATACCAGGAAGTCAGATACATACTAAAAATGAATCTCCTAAATTATTTTTCTTTAATATTCCTGGCTAATGAAACTATTAGCTTTGAAGGACATAATGACCTGATATATTAACTTAATATTTGAGTTTATATATAGTACTTATCAAAACAAGCCATCTTCTCTCTCCTTAGTCACAAAGCATTTTTATGAGCAAAATAAGGAAGTCATATGACATTACTTCTAATTTTGGATCTTTACATGCTTACCCAATGCTATAGGTGTAATTTTAATTGACATGACAAAGAATTGCACAACAAAGTTAAAAAAAAACTGCTGGAGAAAAAGCAACAGTGATTACTTTATAAATTATTGAAAAAAATAAGCCTCATGACAATCTGAATTAAGAAATCACAAATGGAAATTACAAAGCCTTTTTCAGAAATCACTTTTCATAATTTTCTAACCAATGCAGTTTCTACAAATTTCTACTCTTTTGTTCATTTGAACTTAACTCAAGAGATAAAATCAAGTCAATTACTTTGTATAAATCCTTTTAAGACCTGGTTTCATACATCTCTTTTTCACTGCACAAGTGAAAAAAAAAATCTACTCTTTGGTGCTTCATCTGATTTTTAAAAATACCACTACCACGGAGTGATAGTACAGTGGGTATAGTGCTTGCCTCGCAGATGGCCAACCCAGTTCTGATCCCAGCACCCCATATGATCCCCCAAGCACCACCAAGAGTAATCCCTGAGCAGAGCTAGGAGTAAGCCCTGAGCACTACTGGGTGTGGCCCAAAAATAAAAAATACTACAAAATTTCAAATATATTCGTTGCTCATCGATTTGTTCGAGCAGGCACCAGTAACGTCTCTCTTTGTGAGACTTATTTGTTACTGTTTTTGGCATATCCAATATGCCATGGGTAGCTTGCCAGGCTCTGCCGTGCGGGCGATTCCTCGGCCCCTCTTGGAGAGCCCAGCAAATATATTAAATAAATAAAATACATTTTTATAAAAATAAGTCCTCATTGAAAACTCAAAGCAAATTTTTAATTCATCTAGAAATTCTTCCTTAGATTGATCAATACAGAATAACCTGAAGAGAAAATTAATAAAAAAGAACAATGTATGCATAAATCAAAGTATAAGTGAAATGCTTTCACAGACTTGAAATAAGAACATTACTTATCTTATTATAAAGCTCACATTTTTTAAATGTATTTCAAAACGTACAACAATTTAAAAGAATTTTTTAAAAAATATTTCCAAGAATTCTGGTTAGGTGATCCTCTCTCAAGCCATGGGAGGCTTCCTGTCACATTCCCCTTCTTTTTATTCTCTTATGAATTTGGCCTAAAAATTTAATAAAATGTCTACTTGGCTTTCATTTAAATCAGAAAACCATGGTTACCTAATTTACTGGGGTTTTCAAATCACTGTTAAGAAAGGAGAGGAAAATGTAACTGTTTAGCAGGGCAGTTTTCCAGGAATAATTAGACTAAGTTGTCTCAAAAGAGAATCTAATAGCTATGACAAGTAAAGAGTACTGTTAATTCTGAAATCTCGTTAGATTCTATTGATTAAAATGTCATGTGCCCAAATGTCAATATGTACCACTTAACTATTTCAGAATTTTTCCTAGAGTCAAAGGGAAAAACAATCTGCCTTTGTCAGTGTTTCACTGATACACACTATCTTTTTTTAGCCTGGTGGCTGATGATGATGAAAAATCCTACGGGATAGTAGGTAGGGAGGAGAGTTACAATGGCATAAATTCAATCTCTATTCCAAACTTATTATAAGGCAGAATCTAAAAACTATAACTATTAAGAAATATCAAGCTACTATAAGTCAGTATTTTTTAATGACATAATCTTAAAATATTACAAATGATCTTTTTCAAATGCTTGGAAACAAAAATATTCCCCGGTGAAAAGGAAATATAATTTCTCCCAAAGGAATGATTCCAAGATAAAGACAAGCTTGTATTCACGTGGATCCCCAAGACCTTAAATAAAGTGGGGAAAGCTTTCTTCCTCCCCTCCCTTCTCCCACCAGTGAAGGTTGGGTCACAGGTCAAGTGTAGGTTGGGCCATAGCTGTTGAGTGTTCAGCCGCTACTCCTGGCTCTGTGCTCAGGGGTCACTCCTAGCAGTGCCTGGGGAATCAGTTGTGGTTCTGGGAATTTAACCAGGGTTGGCCACATGCATAGCAAGCACCTTACCTGCCATCGTCTCTCTTTCCCCGGCCCATCAATTGATATCTATAACAAAGGGGCACCCCTTTTCCCAAAGCAATGCCCCTCTTGACATTACCAGTACCTTAGATAGGAAGCAAGACGAGTGGCGAGTGTGGGGCACTTTAGTGGCAACGGAGCGAGATTAACTGTGTATATCAAGAACATTAAAAAAAGTAAATGAATCTGGAGAGAATGATCCCTAATGGAATCAAGGCAGAGAATTTCTCGATAAGAACATAATCCTTATAGAGGTTACTCAAATCGTGTATGAGTTTTCTTCTTCCCTTGAAAACTGGAGATTGGGATGGTAGTAGTTATGTGTTACACATGTATGAGGACCTGAGTTAATCCCCAGCACCAAAACCAAATTTTAAATTGTTGAGATGATCAATTACTCTATCTATCACAAATAGCTCTATGTGTGTGTGTGGTGTGTATTTGTGTGTGTTGGGAGGAGAGTAGACCACACCGGTTAGTGCTTAGAGGCTATTCCTAACTTTGTGTTTGGGTTAACACACACAAAAGCAGTGCTTTAGCCTCTATATTATCATTGTGACCCTCCAACAACTTTTTAAAATGTGCTGAAACTTAACTGCAGACTGAAACAATATATTTTCATTTCTGCACTGTAGCACTGTAGTTCATCAATTTGCTTGAGCAGGCACAGTAATGTTACTTGTGTGCCTGTAACAAGTAACAAGTCTCTCCATTGTGAGACTTGTTCCTGTTTTTGGCATATCAAATACGCCATGGATAGCTGCCAGGCTCTGCTGTGCAGGCGGGATACTCTCGGTAGCTTGTCGGGCTCTCAGAGAGGGACGGAGGAATCGAATCCGGGTTGGCCTTGTGCAAGGCAAACGCGCTACCCCGCTGTGCTATCGCTCCAGTCCTATGCAACTAAAATAGTAACAATGAATACTGAACTAATTTTTTTGAGGGGGAGGGGCAGCTGGGGCCACACCAGCAATGCTCTGAGGTTACTGGCAATGCAGGACCAGAGGATGCCAGGGATAGTACCCAGGTTGGCCATATGCAAGGCAAGCACTTTACCCACTGTATTTTGGTTTGGCCCCATTGAACTAGTTTTAAATACAAACGAAAGCAATTATTTTTCAAATGAGTGCATTTATCATTCATGACAGAAGCAACATCCAAAAATTCCCACTCCCCAGTTATGCTTTGGATCCTATAATATTCCATATACTGCTAATACTGCAATATATGGATTAAGTTATGCAGAAGGAAATTTGTTTATTGAGTTGGTAATCCAATTTCTTCCTACCTCTACAGGTCATAGATAGGTATAAAAAAATCTTGGGATATGTTTATGTACAAAATGATACACTAAATGATACATTAACTCAGCTTTCGGACACATTCAGATACCAAATTTTGACGTTACATGTAGATATAACAAAATCCAGTTAAAGTCATATTATTAAAAGGATGTTTACTAGAGCACAGAGGTCAAGATCAGACTGATGCCTGTGAAGGTCAATTAACAGGGAGGGTTATCTATAACAATTGCCAACAAGATATGGTTCCATGCATAGCATAACCCCTATTACAAAAATAAAAATCAAGTCACACACTTAGGCCAATAGCTTTCTATAAAACTGCTATATCTCTTATTAATTTTATCACGACAGATTTAATTTTTTGCTACTACTATTCGGGGTTCTAAGGTTTCAAAGTCATAATAATAAAAATAATCTCTTCTAAATTTGGGTTTTAGGCCATTTCTTTTTTATCTCTCCTTTGATAAATTAACGCCGTCATGTAGATAAGCTTAGCCATACCAAAAAGGATCTGACATGGGCACTACAAAGTTGAATTTTCTCATAGGTCCTCCAGTTCTCCCTACATGCTGGCAGGAGATCCAGCAGCGAAGACTCACAGTTTTGACACTCTGTTGACATGCAGATGTAAACAATGTAACAAAGACACCCAGGAAATGACTGAGGCCAGATTCATCTTCTGATCATCACTAAATAAGCAATGGCACATGTTTGTCTTTCTCAGTGTCAACACAGTCAGAGCTAACTGGAAAGACTTCATGGAACTTTCTTATTGCTTAGAAAATTCTGCCTCCAGGGGTCAGATAGATAGTACAGCAGTTAAGGGGCTTGTCTTGCCCGTCTGACCCTGGACCGACGTCCAGTACCACTGTGTATCCCTGACTGTAGAGTCAAAAGTAAGCCCTGATCACCACTTGGTATGGTCCAATACCCAGACAAAAGAGGAAAGAAGAGAAACTTCTGACACTGAGTATCACAGTACCTTAGGACTTTAAAATCTACTCCAGAGGGAAGAGAGCGAGCTCAATCAGCTGAGTACATGCTTTGCATGCAGGAGGCCCAGGTGTGATCTTGGCACTACACGGCCTCCTGAGCCAGAGCTGACAGTAGCCACTGAGCAAGGCCACATCTGGCCTAAAATAAAGTAGAATAAAATAACACCCAATCCGCAGAATTTACTCCAGACCCTCAAGGTAGGAAGACATGTTAGGAATCAGGTGGCCAAGGATGTGGGTCAGCAGTAGAGGATGTGTCTTGCAGGTGGAAAGCCATGTAGAAGGAGGAGAGGAGGAAAAGAAGAAATCACACAGCCAGAGGTTAGTAAGATAACCCAAAGGGCTAGAACGTACACTTTGCACGCCGGGTTCATCCCTGGCACTGCATGGTCTCCCAAGTATAGCCTCGAGTTGGCTCAAGAACAATCCAAACAAACAAAAAAAGCACAGGGGGTTGGGATGTGATTCCAGGGGTTGGAGTGCATGCTTTGCATGTGGGAACTCCATATTCAATCTCTGGCACCAAATGGTTCCCTTGGTATGGCTCCCCAAAAGAGTCACAGAGATGGGGCAGAAGGTATGGCTCAAGTGGCAGAGTACACATCTAGCATGTGTATGGCCTGGAGTCTGATCTTCAGCACTACCAGTGAGGCCCTAGGCCTGGGTTCCCTCCCCTCCTCGCCCTTTTTTTTTAATCAAAAGCAAAAGATAGTGTTTGGAGATACAACCCAGATGTAAGTTCCATCTTCCATCTATTGTGTTTTTTGAAAATCAGAGTTGCGGCTGGAGAGATAGTATAATGGGTAAGGCACTTACAAACAACTGGCCCATGCTCAGTTCCCAGTACCACATATAGTCCCCTGAGCACCACCAGGAGTGATCCCTGAACACAGAGCTATGAGTAAGGCCTTAGTATCACAAGGTGTGACCCAATCCCACTCCCTGCAAAAAATCATACAGCAATGCTACAGATATAAGTTCCAAATAAGGTCCTCGCCATCAGCTCGCTACCTGTAGTTGCTGAGCAACTAGTATAAATTGCATATGAATAGTCTAAATTCAGATGTACTGCAAGAATGAAAGACACACCAGACTGCAGACTTAGTACAAGAGAAAGTAAAGGAAGGACTGGAGCAATAGTACAGTGGGTAGAGCGTTTGCCTTGCACCTGGCCAATCTGGGATTGATCCCCAGCATCTCACAGAGTACCCCGGGCCCTCCAGGAGTGATCCCTGAGTGCAGAGACAGGAGTAAATCCACAGCACCGCCAGATCTGGATCAAAAACCAAAGAAAATTGCTTTAAATTTAAATAAATAAAAATAGGGTAAGGCACTTGCTTTTCATGCAGCCTAAGATAGTACAGTGAGTAAGGCACTTGCTTTGCAAGTGGTCGACCTAGGTTTGGTACCTGGCATCCCATATGGTCCCTTGAAGACCACCAGGTGACTGCTAAGTGCAGAGCCAGGAGTAACCCTTAACCTCACCAGGTGTGGCCCAAAAACCCAAATAAATAAATAAATTAAATAAATCATAAAAAAAAGAGAATGCAAAGGAGCTCATTAACTTTTTTATTTGATTACATGTTAAAATTAAATTAAATATCCTATTAAAATTTCACCTATTTTTTTTTTAATTTTGGGGCCACACCCGGTGGTTTTCAGGACATATTCCTGGGTCTACACTTAAGGATCACTTCTGGTAGGACTCAGAGAACTATATGAGATGCTGGGGATGGAGCCCAGGTAGGTTACATGCAAGGCAAGTACCTTACTCACGTACTATCGTTCTGGGCCCAACACTCCTGCTCTTTTTTAACTGATAATATGACTAAAAAAATTTAAATTGAATGTACAGTTCCTATTTTATTCTACTGAATAATAATGCAACAAACATATACGTTTAATTCCTTTTTTTTTTTTTTTTCAGTCACACCTGGCAGTATTGTGGAGTTCCCTTTGTGTGGTGGCATTGAAGAGACCATAGTACCTGGGCTTCTGCATGCAAACATTCACTCCTGTCCTTTGAGCCATCTCCTGGCCCTGTAGACTTAATTCTGACAACAAATAATTATTATTCACATTTCCCAATTATAGCACCTTAAACTACAAACCAGCCATTAACACTATAAAAGAGAAACATATTTTATAATTCTGTTTTCCAAATCCAAAAGAAATTAACACTTCCACAATCACAAAACAAAAATTAGTTTCCCCAGATTAAGTAAATTACCTTTAGCTCACCATAATGAAGAAAACACTCTAAATAATTTTACCCTCAATTTTTGAAGTATATTTCTTACATGAGAAATTCAACATCTATACAAACGAAACAATATTTCTCTGACCCTAAGAAGACATCAATCCACTTTGATTTTAAAATATTTGGGTCTCCAGGGATCTGGGGTGAAAAATCCAGTATATTCTGAATCTATGAAAAAAAAAATTAAGGAAAGATGAGGAGACAGCCCAACACCCCTCCTCCTAAGGGGGGGGAATCTTTCCAGATATTCCTAGGATGCAAAAGTCACTTTTAGAATACTGTCAACAGGAAAATTACATTAAATAAGAATTTAAAGAAATTAAGATAGCGAGCGCCCAGGACATTTCCAATGCTTAGGACTTCGTATGGTATCCTAACAAATTTATCGTCAAAAAAAAGGCTTAATATGGAGGGCACTTGCTCTAAACACAGCCAACCCAGTTCAATCCCTGGCACCCCATATGGTCCCTGAACCCCACAGGAGTAAGCACTGAGCACCATCAGATATGGCCCAAATTCTTTTTAAAAGAGAGAAAGAAATAAGAGGCTTACACGGCTGTCAATTCTTTATCCATCTGAGATGCATCACCTGAATACAATCTCCGGGCTTCTATTTGTTAGGTGATACACTGCTTAGAAATCTTTTCCTTGTGCATTTAAATGCCAACCTCAATTACGCTCCCAGTAGAGTAAGCAGAAAGACTTGCACATATTTTAAAATAAAGCTGATTGGATAGTTTCCTGCCTGGGTAGAAGGGGGTAATGGGTAAAAAGCTCTTTCTGAGCATAATCCTTTAACACTGAAGCCACTCTCACGGAGTCAAGTCTTCTAACATTGCCCAATAGGTAAAAAGACTGCCAAATTTTCCATTAGAGCACCCTATTTTTAGAGTCTTTGGAAGTAAGTCTTTTAAATCGCATTCCACAGTACAATGTGCTTGACCAATTTCATACCGGGAACTAAATAAGCATCCCAAGGTCTTAGTCTGGTTAAGCATAGAAGGGTATTTGAAGCTTATAAATCCGGAAGGGGAGAAGAAGGGGTCTTTTTTCTAAATCTTAACTTGAGATCTTTCAGGCACGCAAATTAAATCTTAAAAAAAAAATCAAGGCAAATACTGGCCCAGCGGGAGGAAACGGGAGGGAGACACCAGGCGGCTCTTTGACAAGCGGGGCAGTGTGGGGGAACCCAGGTAGGAAGGAAAACACGAGGCACCCAGCAGGGTGGGCAGACGGGGCTGGGGGCTGCAGGACGGGAGGGAAGAGGGAGAGGAGACGCCGCCAGTTCCCCCGCGAGCCGGGCGGGGAGCGACTTGGGGCGCCGGTCCCCGAGGGAGAAAGATACCCGCGCGATGCTCGGGAGCTGCCCCCGGAGGCTGGAGAAAAAGAGGAAAAGCGGAGAGCAGAGAGGGGGCGGAGGTGAGAGAAACGAGCGACCCCTCCCCGGGAGGAGCAGGGGGCAGGGGGGTCCAGAAGGCTTTGGCACCCCGGCCGCCAGCAGGCGGGTCCCCGGCATCCCGCTCTTCCTCTTCTCACCTGGGAATCGGAGGCGCAAGGAGGGCTACGGCTGGTCGCCGGCTCTGTTTCCAGCCCCACTCGCTGACATGGCGGCCGACGAGCTGTCACCGAGCTCACCCGGGTCTCCCGTGGCGCGGGTGGAGGAGACACCTCTAGCCTCCCCGCCCCGCCTCCCGCGGCGAACCCCTCCCTGCTGGCCCGCTGGCGGCCCGCGACCGCGGAGCATAGAGCGCAGGCGGCTAGAGAGGAAGCGCAGGGGGGCGGACAACCATAGAGTACGTGTCCGGACGCAGCCCGGAAGGTCCGTCTCTCTTTGCAGCCGTTCACTCCCAGTCTTTAGGTGTCTGGGCCGAGCCGGAAGCGGAAGTGAGGGAGGAGCCAGAAGGAGCCGGTCGCTCGCATGCGCAGGTCGTGGTCCCGGCTCCGCGCCGCTTCAGGTACGGGGCGGCGGGATGTTGCACGCGGGCTGCCCTGCAAGGAGTTAGCCCTAGAAGCAAGTACTTCGGAGACGGGCCTGTAAAGGGCGAGGATGTGGGGCCCGTTGTCGGGGCTGCCTCCGCGGCTGACGCTGGCAGGCGTGACCGGACCCGGCCGCCTTTGCAGGTTGGGATCCGGAGCGGCTAGGCGGAAAGACGTGCCGGCGGGCACCGTCCGCGGTGCCCATTCGCGTCAGAAGCCAAGTCCTGATTTCAGAGAGACGTCCAAGCACCGCTTCGATTCTAAGCGTTACATAACCTGCCCGAATTTGGCGAAGGCCTTGGCGAAATTAATGAAAAAGCCACAGAAACCTTCCCAACTGGTACTGGAGTGCAATCCAGGTGAGTCGGTCGCGGCTGCGAACTCACTCATCCTCCCGCGGGGTGCTGTTTAGGACCCTTTCCTTTACGCGGGGCATCCCGCGTGCAACATCCCACAGGCCTCTCACATGGAATGTGTGAGTCCTGACACCACTCGCGATTTCTGTGGCTGTTTTCTCTTTGCATAGTAACTTTCACGTCCCTCGCGTTCACCCTAAGCCACCCCCATTTAAATAAATGAGTGCAAACTCCTCTCCTCTTAGGGCTTTTATCTCACCCATACCGTACTCCGTAGCAGGATACAGAGAGCACGAGAGTTAGAGACCTTTTGAGGAATAACGCCAGAAAGCACCATTTCTTATTATGAGGAATTCACTTTAGATCTGGGGTCCGGAATGGCCAATGTAGAGCACCTGCCTTGCAGGCCTGACCACGGCTGGTGCTGCTCTTGGTACCCTGCGACCGAGTGTGTGACCGCTGCTCAATGCACTGCACAACGAAAGGGGGAAAACGGGACAGTTTTTCTAAAAAATGTAACGAATAGATTTGACAATGCAATTAGTCGCCAGGATAGTTTCTGAGTAAGTGCCAGGAGGCAACCCCCTTTCTGCACGCTTGTTTTTGTTTTTCTTGAGAAGTGGTAGCAAAACATTGTGATGGGCAGTGCAGATCTGGAGAGATGGTGCAGCAGTTAGGGTGCATGTCTAGCAGGCACATGACCCGGATTCAGTACCCGGTTCCATAAGGGTCCCGGAGCATCCCAGTGCAGCTCTGGAGACCCCCAGCCTCCTACCAGATGGTCGGCGCTTCAGAGCCTGAACAGAACATTCTCAGGCCCTTTTATTGAACCTCCAGCAGGTTCACCAAGAATCATGGAAGGTGGTCGTGGGGATGGTAGGAGAAGGGGGGGTTCTAGACCTCCTGAGCCTCACTTGAGAACCCTCTTTGTCACCCACCTCCTCCCCCAGACCCTCCAGAGGAAAATAAAAGGTGCGGGTTCTGCAGTCACTGACAGCAAAGATTCAAAGCAAACAGTATCACTTAATGGTTGGAATGTTGGAGTGAAGCAATTCTCCAGTCTTACTTTTTTTTTTTTTTTTTTTTTTAAATAAGGAGGTTAATGGCTGCTTTAGGGACATTAAAATTGAATGATTCATACGGAGTTGCAGCTCAGTGGTAGAATGTATACTTATGTGTGAGGTCCTGAGTTTGGCACCCAAAATACAAAAATAGAAAATAAAGAGAAAATCTGTGCCTAATGAAAGTTTGTTGAAAGCATTGATGTTATTTCTTTTCAAAATAAATCATTGATGCTGTTATGATCCCAGGTCCAGGATTCCTGACTAAAGCACTGCTTGAAAGTGATCATCAGGTGATTGCCCTTGAAAGTGATAGCACTTTTATTCCACGTTTGAAGGTACAGATTTCATTTCTAAAAGTAATTTATTGTTCTTTTGGCTATCTTTGAGTGGTCTGGGGAAGGAAGATTAAGTACACAGTTGTTTTCAAGTAGATCATATGTAAGGGTCAAGCCTTAAATATCCTGTTATTGCATCCCCTGTGACGTGAACCCAGTATCAGTACGGGTTGAAGGATTAAAACATTGGGAGTTCTGGGATCTCCTGATTCTCACTCTGCTCTAAACTAGTTGTGTGATTGGACAAAATATGTAAATGGCTTCTCTAGACTTGTTTCTTAATCTAGTGTGCTATTCTGTGCTCCCGCTTCCTGTGAACCTAAAATGTAATATGGTGCTAAGTAGTTAACACCACCATATAAACTTTTGTTTATATTGAACACAGACTTTTATTTATTTATTTATTTATTTATTTATTTATTTATTTATTCTTTTTGGATCACACCCAGCAGTGCACAAGGGTTACTCCTGGCTCTGCACTCAGGAATTACTCCTGGCAGTGCTGGAGGACCATATGGGATGCTGGGAATCAAACCTGGGCCTGCTGTGTGCAAGGCAAATGCCCTACCCGCTGTGCTATTGCTCCAGCCCCTGATTTATTTTTTACAAAGCTGTTGATGATTGGATTTCAGCCATACAGTATTCCATCACCCATCCCTCCACCAGTGTACATTTCCCAGCACCAGTGTTCCCAGGTTCCCTCCCATCACCCCCCACTCCCTGCCTGCCTCTATGACAGGCACTTTTCCTCTCCCTCCCTCCCTCCCTCCCTCCCTCCCTCCCTCCCTCCCTCCCTCCCTCCTTCTGTCTTCTCCTCCCTCCCCACCCCCTCTCTCTCCCTCTCCCTCTCCTTCTCTCTTCCTCTCCTTCTCCCTGCCCCTTTGGGGCATTGCACCATAAACTTTTTATAATACTTAAGATTTCAAAAAAGGTTGTATCGAGTTTGATAGAATTTCATGGAATGAAGACATCCAAATGGATTTATCAGCAAATCCCGCTTCTTCACATAGTGGAGAGGTTTGTGGTGAAGAAGTGCTAGAGGGCCAGCAAGATGGCTCAGTGGATTGGAGCATTTGTTTTGCACTCAGAGACATGATTGCAATTCTTGGTTTCACATGGTTCCCTGGGCACTCTCTGGTGTGGCAAAAAATACATCAAAAAAATAGGGGCCAGAGAGAATGCTTGCCTGAGTCCATAAATGAATCCCCAGCATTGCATATGGCCTCCAAGCACCACCAGGGATTACTCCTGAACACAGAGCCAGAAAGAGCCTCCAAGCTTCCCTGGGAATGGCCCCCAAACCAAAAAAGTTAATGAAAATATTTCTTCTTTAAAATGCTAGATTCACTGCTTGACGCATATGAGGGTCTGAGATCTATCCCAAGCCTTATGAAAAAAAAAGGCAAAGTAGACTCATTTTGGGACCAGAGTGATAGCACCAAGGGTATGGTGTTTGTTTTGCACACAACTGACCCGGGCTCCATCCCTGGCACCCCATATGGTCCCCTGAGTTCCACAAGGAGTGCTCCTTGAGCACAGAGCAAGGAGAAAGCCCTGAGCACTGTTAGGTGTGGCCCAAAACCCCCTTCCCACCAAAAAAGGGAAACCTAAACTATGTAAAATGTTGTGTTCAAAAAGTATAGGGTGGCAATAAGTAATTGTGAAAATGTCTGTTCAGCTGTTTGTTATTTGGTTTTGGATTTTGAGCCACACTCGTGGTGCTCATGGGTCATGTCATGGCTCAGGGAAACCATGGAGTGCTGGGGATTAGTGCTCTATCTGCTGGGGTTCCAAAAATGATGAGAAAGAATACATTAAAGTGTTAAGAGCCAGAGAGATAGTTCAGGGGTTAGGCACGTGCCTTGCTTGCAGCCACCCAGTTTTAGATACCTAGAACCCCACGGGACCCTAAGCATCACTGAGTGCATCCCAGAACAACTCCTTTCATCCAAGCACTTGTAAGCATGACCTGGGTGGTCCCAGGTGCTGACACCGAGCAACAGGACATCCTTGGCCCTTACACTGAACTGCTGACCCAATTGGCAGAGAATCAAACAGGGACCCTCACAACCCTGCCACCCACACACACAAAATGTTCAAACATTTTTAAATCATAAAAGTATGGTTTGGTAAACACTGTGATTTCAGCTTGTAAATTAAAAACAACATAGGTTTTGTCTTGATAGTTGTTGAAAGGTCTGCTTTGGAAAGTTAGGCCGTGTTGGGTCAGGGAGATAGCTCAAAGGACAAGAGCTCACATTTTGCATGCAGGAACCTTTGGTTGGCGCTCCAGTTCGTCTTGGTCTCAGAGCTCTGCCTCGGGAGAAGCCCCCAGGCAGCCCTGGGTACGGTCCTCCCCAAAAAAGCAAGAGAAAGAAAAGATGACAGGCTACCACAGGTTTACACAATGTTATTAAAATGACTATTTCTTTACACTTGTCAAGTGTAGCACAATAATTGTTTTTCTGTAAGATCTCTGAAATGCTAGTCTTAATTTAAAATTAGTGTATTTGGACTGGAGTGATAATACAGTGGGTAGACACTTGCCTTGCACGTGCTGACCAGGGTTTGATCCCTGGCATACTATATAGTCGCCCCAAGCATTGCCAAGAGTAAGCCCTGAGCACTGCCAAGCCCGCCTCAAATCAGTGTATCTAATGAATAGAGGGACAGTAAAGGGGCTTCAGTATTTCTTGTCATTCATTTTGGTGGCAGGGAAGGTAGGGGTAGGGCATGAACCTCCAGAGTCACACTTAGGGAACTTGGGGCCTCTCCAGTGACACTCAGCCAACCAGGCCAGGGGTTCAGTGCTGTTGCCCAAGGCTGCAGTCCTGCTTGGACTGCTTCAGCGGCCTCCAGAGCTACACCCTGCAGTGTTCAGAGGGCCAAGTACATGCAGAATATCTCCCTGGCTTGTCATATTTTTGACTTGGGGGCTACCCCCGGTGATGGGTTCTGGCTCTGTGCTTGTGGGATCAAAGTCCATGCTCAGCCCATTGAACAATGTGTCTGGCCCCAGCAATTGATATGTTTACATAGGAATAACTTCAAAGTTTATGGAGTCTGGGTCATGTTGCCTCTCACTACCAAGTCCTCTAGCACAATACTGCAGGGCGAGGGAATCGGGACAAGTGAAAGATAGGCCTCTGCTAGCAGACGAGGAACTTTCCCTTCTGCACTTGCCTCCGTCTTTAAAAAAGAAAATAAAAATTTAAGGGGAGAGGGGCTGGAGTGATAGCATAGCGGGTAGGGCGTTTGTCTTGCACGCGGCCGACCCGGGTTCAAATCCCAGCATCCCATATGGTCCCCTGAGCACTACCAGGAGTGATTCCTGAGTGCAGAGCCAGGAGTGACCCCTGTGCATCACCAGGTGTGACCCAAAAACCAAAAAATAAATTTAAGGGGAGAATGGGGCTGGAGCGATAGTGTTCGCCTTGCACATGGCCGACCCGGGTTTGATTCCTCCGCCCTTCTTGAAGAGCCCAGCAAGCTACCGACAGTATCTCACCCATACGGCAGAGCCTGGCAAGCTACTCGTGGCGTATTTGATATGCCAAAACCAGTAACACCAAGTCTCACAATGGAGACATTACTGGTGCCCGCTCGAGCAAATTGATGAGCAACAAGATAACAGGGGAGAATGAACATTGGCTAAGTGAATCTGGTAAAGGACCAACCTCTTCTTGGAAACCAAGGAATATTCTCTTGGACCTATTTTGATTATTATTATCTTGAATATAAAGCCCTCCACTCAGCATTTTTGGTAGGTGCTAAAGAGGTTGTACACCCAGCTGTGCTCAGGGCTTCTGGCTCTGTGCTCAGGGGTCACTCGGCCTAGGGGCTTCCATGTGCTGGGCAAGTGCCTCACTGTCTATACTATCACTCCTGCCCCACTGCCCCACTTTAACATTCTAATTAATTTTCTTTCTTATGAAACATCCTCCCCTGAGTAGCAAGTGGATTGCAGCTTTTTGTCTGACCCCAGACGTAGTCTTGGTATCTTTGTTGGCCGTGGCTACTAAGCAACTAGAAGCTTTAAGAACAATTGAAGTCATTGAGATACAAAAGTAAAGAGATTTAATATGAATTTGATGGAGGCTTTTTAGTTTGGGGAGTTCTTTCTTAAAATTATTATTATGCTTTCATTACTTTAAGGCACTGATTTCTATAAACTGTTAAGCTTGAGGTTGTGTTAGTATTGTATATCTTCAATGAGGTATAATCTGTTTTTATCAAAACTTTTATCTTTTAACTCAAAAAATCGCACAATGCTAAAGGTTCTTAATATGATTGATACATACCCCTCTTTTGGTCTCTAGTCCCTACAGAAAAATCAGGATGAAAATCTACGAGTGGTTCATTGTGACTTCTTTAAACTGGATCCAAAAAACGGTGGAATAGTTAAACCCCCCATTATGATTTCACAGTCACTTTTTACAGATTTGGGAATAGAACCAGTTCCTTGGACAGAAGGTAATTTTGATTATTAAATAAAGAAAAATACCTTAAAATTTTTCAGCAGTGGGGCTGGAGAGATAGCACAGCGGGTAGGGCGTTTGCCTTGCACGTGGCCGACCCGGGTTCAAATCCCAGCATCCCATATGGTCCCCTGAGCATGGCCAGGGGTAATTCCTGAGTGCAGAGCCAGAAGTAACCCCTGTGCATTGCCAGGTGTGACCCAAAAAGCAAAAAAAAAAAAAAAAAAAAAAAAAATTTCAGCAGTATAACATCTCTATTTCATTGGAGAGATTATGTGTCATTTATACTATAAGGCTTATGGACAGATGCTTTGAAGTTGAAAAATAACTTTTTTTTTTCAAGGAATATTCTCTTGGACCTATTTTGATTATTATTATCTTGAACATAAAGCCCTCCACTCAACATCTTTGGTAGGTGCTAAAGAGGTTGCACACCTTGCTGTGATTGCGGCTTCTGGCTCTGTGCTCAGGGGTCATTTTGACAGAAATTATTAGAACAGTTCCGTGGAGGCCAAGTCAGGGAAAGAAGCAGAGGCTGAGTATTAATTGAAATAAAATTGACTTAATGTAGCTTAACTTAGTGTAATTCAGTAAAATACAGTCCTAGGTGAAAGTGTTGAATTTATTCAAATATTTTTTCTTGTATCTTTCACAGGTATCCCTTTAAGAGTCTTTGGAATGTTTCCAGTTCGAAATGAGAAGAAAGTGCTTTGGAAGCTGTTACATGACCTGTATTCCTGTACTTCTGTATTTAAATATGGACGAATAGAACTTAATGTATTCATTAGTGAACAGGAATACCAGGTAGGTTGTTAATAGGTACCTGATTGTGAGAGTTTTTTGTTTTGTTTTGTTTTGTGTGGGGGAGGGGAGAAGTGATAGATGTGGAGGAGGCAGTGATGGGAGGAGTGGGGAAAGTGATTTATTTTCTGGACAAAGGAGGAAAACTTGTAGAAGAAGAGTTCTGTGTCCAGGATGCCTGGCAGGACAGGAAATGCCAGTCAAGTCCATTAACTAAGAACTCTAGAGAATTCTGAGTGCAGAGCGAGGACTAAGCCCTTAGCAGCTCCGATTATGACCCCAAAACAAAAATGAATTAAAAAAAATTTGTTCAGACTATTTGGTATATGGTGAGATCCCATATGAAATTTAGGGTAAATATTTCTATTTCTGCTGGGAAAGAAATCATTGGAGTTTTGATAAGGATTGTGTTAACCCTAGATTATTGAAGTCTAAGCAATGTTCAGTGTTCTTTGCCACAGATATAACTCAGCAGTAGAATACTTGCTGTGCTTATGTGCCCTGTTCAATCTTTACTATAATTAAAAAAAAAACAACTTTCAATCTTTGAGTGCAGGATGTCTTTATTTTTTTAATTTCTCTCTCTCTTTTGTTATTGTTGAGCACATCCAGCAGTGCTCAGTAACTGCCCCCAGCTCTGTGCTCCCGGTGGTACTCAGGGGACTGACTATATGTGGTGCTGGGGATTGAACCCGGTCCCCCCACACGCCCCAAGCTGTCTCTTTGGCCCCCACTGTAATTTATCTTGGTTTTGGTTTTGGTTTTTTGGGTCACACCTGGTGGTGTTCAGGGCTTACTCCTGGCTCTGCATTCAGGGATCATTCCTGGTGGGCTTCAAGGAACCCTGTGGAGTACTGAAGATCAAACCCTCGTCAGCAGTACTGTGCTCCAGCCCCACTAATTTCTTTCAGCAATGTTTTAGAGCTTTCAATGTGCAAGTCTCATCTCCTTCATATAAATACAATGTTTTTGAATTTTTTTCAGGTTCATTGTTAATATATAAAAATACAATGGATATATTTGGGCAATGCTTAGGAGTTACTCCTGTCTCTGCACTCAGAAATTAACTCCAGGTGATGCTCAGGCAATCATATGGGATGCCAGGCATCAAACCCAGTCTGCCACATGCAAGGCAAGCACCTTACCCACTATACTACCTCCCTAGCCTCCAGGATCTTTAGGATTTTAGACTGTTCTATTCTAAGATCTGTGAAAATAAATGCTTTCCTGAAGTCCTTCACATCACTATGCAAGGCTTCGTTTGGGGGTTAGTTTTTCCAGAATACCGGTTGGTCTTTTAACATGCTATAACAGGAAGTGCCTTTCTGTGTATAAGAGCACATGGGGTCGGCAGGGAAGGAAGGGATGATATGTTGGCGAAGACCCAGCTAGGAAGTTAATGGTGACTCTCCGGAGGGTGCAGGGGGGATAAGCGGAAGGGGGAAGCAAGACTCAAATTTTTCATCTCTATGTAATGCGTGTACATGGGAGAATGAATGAGACAGAAAATGGGAAGTGCTTCCTCAGGCATCATCTTGCTCCCAGGAAAACATTTTAAGGTTCCTTTTACTTTGGACCTTTTTACATGTGATTTCCTCCCACTAGTGCCTCCTGATTAGTGAGAGAATCTCTCATCCTGCAAGTGTCACTCTGAATAATTCTTGATTTAATAGTTTCCTAATGCTGTTTCTGACCTCATTCTCTCCTCCAAAATTACATGGGTTTATTGGGTGGGTTTTTTGTTTTGTTTTGTTTTTTGGGGGTCCTTAAATGAGATTTTTCCCTGATAGGGATACGTTTATAATAAGTTGATCTCAAGTACATTGTTTTGCATTTACAAGGTGACATTATTTCAATGAAAACTTCTATTAAAAGAACTTTTATCTTTGAAATGGTTTATATTTTGCATTTAGTTCTAAATTTCTTTCATTTTCAGGTGCTGTTTAAATATCAGTATTAATGGTTAAACATTTTGTTTTGATTGTAGTTTTATATATCGTGTAACTTTAGTTTTCCTTTTAATAGAAACTAGTGGCAAATCCCAAATCTGTGCGCTTCTATCAACCACTGAGTGTGCTGTGGCAAGTTGCTTGTGACATTAAGTTTCTGCATGCAGTGAGTAAAATCCTTCTAAATTTCAGCAGAAAATTTCGTCTCCAAAAAGGCTACGTTTTTCTGACCAGTAAATGAAGAAAAAAATTATTTTATTTTTTTTCCAATTCTTGAAAGTGACAGAGAAATAGTAACTGTGGAAATATATTGTATGGGGAGATAGAAAGTCCCAAAACTATCACATTTTCTCTAATCATAAAAATATTGATGCTTAGGGGAAAATAGGAGATGTGTTAAAGAGGTTAAAGGAGAGACATTTTAAATAATTATTTCAAAATAATATTTTTTGATATCACTGTGGGGTGTTAGAGAGGTAGGTCAGGTGATAGGGTGTCCTTCTTACCTTGCGTAAGATCTGAGGTCAGTCAACAGCACGGCCTGCCTATCCCTCCAAGCTATCCGACCCCTAAGTGTATAGAGTGACCATGTCCCACCATTTCTCCTCTTGCCCCCTAGCAAGAGATACGGTCTCCTTTTTTTTTTTTTTTTGTCTTTGTTCTTGTTTGGGGCCACACTTGGTGATGCTCAGGTATTACTCCTGGTAGACTTGGGGACCATTTAGAGTGCTGGAGATAGAACCTTGGTCATTTTTATACAAAGCAAGTGCCTTGCCCACTGTTCTTAATCTTTCCAACTCCCGATTTTGTTTAAATTATCACTCATTGTTCCTCTGCTTCTTTTCTCTTTGCATAGTAAAGGTTATTTTGTATGTTATTTCTTTCACTTAACAGATACTTCTTTCATAAACTTGTGATAAAAATAATTTTTCCATTGTCACTGAACATTTTTCTTCAATTTTTAATTGCTGTCTAATAGTTTGTCATCCTCCTTTTCAGTTTATTTCCATAGATATAATTTAAATGTTGTAATGATCACATTATACAAAGAAAAGAAGTATTGCAAATATTTTGCCATCTCACAGACATCTTGGTGCAGGGGTTAAGGAGCTTGCCTTGCACCTGGCTAACCCTGGTTCAGTCCCTGGCATCGAATTTGGTCTCTAGAACATTGCAAGGAGTGAGCAAGCTCTGAGCACCAATGGGGGTGGCCCAGAAACAAAAAGTATTGTGCCAGGCAGAGAGCACATGGTAAAACACATGCTTCCAAGTGTGAGGCCCTGGGTTCTGTTGCAAATATTAGTCATCAATACATAAAAGACTAATTAGGTAGCCACTTCTATGTGTAATCATTATTACATAGTTTATGTTTGTCTGTGCGTACATATACACACATACTAGGCCTTTGAAATTCACTGTATATCTTATGTATCTCATTTCAGACTAGAAGTGTTCAGTGTGACTCTGACTGCCAAATTTAAAAGCAGAGAACTAGAACGAAAGAAAAAAGATAATGCTTTTTCTTTCATAACATAATTTGCCTATTTGTAGAACAAAGTATATATAAACATACACATATATAAAGTATATATCCGGCAGCTAGGGAGTGTGTGTGTATTTATACGTGTATATACATACACATACATATATTCTTATGTGCCAGGAGAGCTGTGAGTACAACTGAGCATGGCACAAAAATCTGTTGTTCCAAATCTATTGTGAGGGATACCTCTTTATCTAGATGAGTACTAGAATTGCTAATATTGAGATAGATCTTTGATTCTTCTCTGAAAAATCCAAAACGAGAGCCAGAGAGATGGCTCTTGCGTTCATAAGACCTAGATTCCATCCCCCACAATGCATGATGATTCTCCAGCATTGCCTGAAACAATCCCAAGTCTCTGAGCACTGCAGAGTATGGCCCCAAAATGAAAGGAAAATGAAATAGAAGACAGATGTATTATAACTTAACTACCACATGTGTTATAATGTAACTACCACATTTTTTCTTAAATGCATTTAGACTGATGAGTTGGATTTAATTAATTGTTATTTATTTATTGTGGGTTTTTTTTTATTGTGTTGTTTAATTCATCGTGCTTATTTAGGCAAGACACTTTTGTTTGTTTTTTCGTTTTGAGCCATAACTGGCTGTGCTCAGATGACTATATACTGCTGGGGATCAAACTCTGTTGAGCTACATGCAAGACAAGTGCCCAATCCACTGTCCACTATATTATCTCTCTGGCCCTATACAAGACACTTTTTCTTAAAAGCATTAATAATTTTGGTACTTTGACCAAAGAACTAAAAGAAATTTTTTAATTTATTGTCCTTTAAGGAACCTTGCTCTTCATTTGATGTATGCACGCAAAGGGGACTACTGGAAAAGTCAAAGCATACAGTAAGAATAAATCCCTTTCTCTTTTTGTCCTACATGCAAAAGATTATCTGTTTAGGTTTTGTGTTTTTGGTGTTTGACATACGCCCAGCTGTGCTCAAAGTTTACTTCTGGCTCTGTGCTCAAGGATCACTTCTGGAGGTGCTCGGGGGAACCATATGCAATGCAAGCCAGAGTCAGCATGTGCAAGGCTGACTTAACCCCTGTGCCCTCTCTCCAGCAGCCATTTGTATTCTCAAAATGTTCTGCTACTCTCTGATTATTTTAATTTTTTTTATAAATTTCATTTATTTTAAAGAGATTTGTATTTTTCACTACATAGACAATGGTAATTTAGTTAAATACAGACTCTGGCACTTGTTTATATCTCCTTTGAAACAGATATATTTCAAATTTGGAAAATATAATTTGCGACTCATCCAATTTTATTAAACAAAATTGTGTGCCTCATTAATAAACAAGATTTGTTATGTATTTGTTTTTATTTTGTCATTTTATCTGTGCAGATTTTTCTTTAATCCCATTATACTGCTTAGTAGAGTAGTTTGGCAATTATTTTTCTAAATAGGTCCAGACAGCAAATAGTTTGTGCTTTGCATGCCATATACAGTCTCTCATGCATTCTTCCTTTTTTGCCTGTTTGGTTTATGTGGCGGGATAGAAGGTTTTTCAAATCATGTTTTCCAACCCATTGAGACATTTCTATAGCTCCTACTTTTCTGTTTTTAATAATCCTTCCCAAATTTAGGTCCCAGAGAGATAGTACAGTGGCTAAGAGCATTTGCTTTATATGCAGCTGACCTGGATTTGATCCCTGGCATCTCATGGTCCCCTTGAACACTGCCAGGAGTAATTCCTGAGCCACTGTCAAGTGTGGCCCAGCCCTCTACCCCTCACCAAAAAAATAGTAATCCTTCTCAAGTTTAAAAGCTATTTTTTGTTTTTACTATATAATAATATATAAAATAGACTGTATGAAAATAGGCCATAACCATAGTTTGCTAGCCTGTGTACATATTTTTAAATCAGTTGTTTTTATCCTTAGACTCTGTCTCAAATATAGAAGGGACTTAGTGTATGTTAGTATCATGCTTAGAGGTTAATGTGTCACCTACTTATTATGTTAATAAGCTGTTACTCTTTCATCATTGCTAGCCAAAGCCACAAGATCCTGGGTCAGAAGAAGGATTTTATTTTCCCTTCTCCCCACCCCCACCTCACCTGGTCCTCAAAGTCCTTGGTGGATTTGATATGGCTCAAATGGATACTATGCATTATTGATGCCTTGAGTTTACCCTGCAACTGAGGAACACAGCTGGGGATGTCCGCCTCTTTTATAGCAAACATTAAGCAAGCCCTCTTTTTATCCTGGAGGGAAGTGTTGGCATCCCTCAAGTTGACTCACTGCTAACCACCCTCAGAAATAGCCCAGGTAAAGAGTGGTTAGGGCCTTGCATTCTTGGCACACCTGTCACCAGGCCAGAGATACTCTAGGTCTGGTGACTGCCCCTTCCCACAGCTGTCTTGATGAGTGAGTAAACAGTATTTTGCTCTGGCAATATTTCATGACTAACACAATTTTATTTTCCCTTCTTTCTAGGAATCATTAAAGAAAGAACAAAGGATGTGTTTTATTCGAATGACTCCCCGTAAAGAATTATTTACAGAAAGCTTAACACCTATTAACTATGACATATTTTTTCACATGGTAAAGCAGTGTTTTGTAAAGCGCAATGCCACGCTAGAAGACCATTTACCGTAAGTAAAGGAAGAAGTGTAGGCGTAGGCACCGGGAATATCATTCAGTGGTAGAACACTAAGTTTCTTGCCAGTGTGAGGGTATCTGGGTTCAATGCCTGATCTGGCAAAGATATTAATATAAGCAAGTATAAAAAGTTTTAGTTTATTGTGATAATTATTTCATGTTAGATCCCTTTTATTTTCTTTATCCTTTTTTTTTTTTTTTGGACTGTTTTCAGCACTGCTGGGGGACCATGTGGTTTCAGAAATCAAACACAGGCAGGCCTCTGTGTTCAGCCCATTGATACTGCTCTAGCCCCTAAATCTTGTTTATCTTCATTAATAGACTGAGGTGTCATGTTTTCATTCATCCATTTCCTCAAAATACTTTCTTATCCCTGGTACATAGTTTAAGAAAAACATTCTATTTTCCTCAGAATTAATTTCCTAAGCTTACATTTTTCTCCCTTAGAAAAAAGTGATCAAGCCTTAGCTACAAGGCCTGTGTTCCCTTTCTGTGTACAGAGAAAGTCAGCATTAGTGGTAGAATAGCCACTGGCCCTGGGCTGCTTTCCAGCTTCCGGTGGTGCTTCTGCTTCCAGCTAAGTAAGCACAGCTTATCCTACCACCCAGTCACTCTGCCAGGGGATAATTATTTTATTTTTTGGATTTTGGGCTACACCCACTAGTGCTCAAGATTTACTCTTGTGCTCAGGGATTACTCTCAGTGGTGCCAGGGGGGGTCATACGGGGTGCTGGGATTAAAACTGGGTCAGCCTTGCGCATGGCAAGAGCAGCCCTACTCTCTTTACTTTCGCTCCCTCCAAAGACCAAAGTATTGCTCCCTAAAATTCTAAATAGAATTTTTGAGATATTTTCAAATAATGTTAATTGTTGCAAATTATTTTAGATAATTTACAGAAATTAGCTGTGTCTGCTTTCATACGAATAATTTTTTAATGCTAAGACTGACCATATAATTCTATAAGTTACACGTTAAACTTTATAATCCTCAGTCCATAGTCATTCATAATACTGTCAAAGCGTGGTTAAAATATTCAAAGATTCACTTTAATGAATGTACTCATTTAGTACCTAGCTATGAATGAGCTGTTTGGTTTGGGGGCCACAGCTCATGGTGCTCAGGGACTAATTCCAGCCTGCTGCTCGGGAGTTTCTCCCACTCTCTGGAGGCTGTGTGCTGCTGGGGATTGAACCTGGGGTTCCTGGGTGCAGAGTGTCTGCTCCTGTCCTCCAAGTTATCTCCCCAGGCCAAGTGAACTATTGATTGGACAATGCCTATGTAAAAAATGATGCAAGTGTTGGGCCAGAGATGGTACACAGATGTACACTTGTCTTGCATGTGTCTTTGGTCACGATGGTGGTTTGAATCCTAGCTCTGCATGTGACAGAAGTGGTGTCTGGGAATAGAGCCATGAGTGATCCCTGAGTGCAGAACTAGGGGAAAGCAGTGAGCCGAGGAGCCCTCTGAATATGGGTCCCTCTCCCCCCAAATCCTCTCAGTACAAGTGTGCTGTGGAACTTGAGAAATAAACATAATTAAATCTATACATTATACTTAAGGTCTTAAACTGAACAAGATTAAGTTTATATAACAAGTAAGACCTTAGGGGGAGCACACCCTGCAATGCTCAGGTTACTTCTGCTTCTGCACTCAGGACTTCTGGCAGTATTTACGAGACCATATTGGTTGCTAGGTATCAAACCTAGGTCTGCCGTATGCAAGGCAAACAGATACTCCCCACTGTACTATCTCTCCAACCCCAGGCCTTTTCAATTGAACTTAAAAGCCATCTCTGTCAAGCTACTGTAAAAAATGAGCAAATACAGTTTGTATTTCTTTTACAGTTCCTTAAGTCCGATCGATGCAGCAGATATAATGAAGCATGTAAATGTTTCCGAGAAGTCAAAAATAACAAATATGTACCCTCAAGACTTTAAACAACTTTTTGAAGCTATAGAATGTTCCAAAGATTATACTTACAAATGGCTGTATGATGACTTCATGGAAGAGATCATCTTGTAACAAAATGCACTTCTAAGAGCTGCAACTATTTATCTGAAAATTAGAAGTTACTTAAAAAGATCAGAAGATCTGCTTATGTTTTACAGAGATCACATGGATCATTTCTTCTGAAGTTAGTAACCATGAGAATATTGGATAAAACAATGGTTTCTATTTATTCACAGTATTCACAGCAGAATACAATGAAAACGTTGGTTTAGGTTTCAATCTACTGTAAATCTAGTTGTAGGGTAGTACAGCTGAAGTTTAGTTTTTTAAATTCTTTGAGCCAAACGTCTTACATTGTATTAATCTAAATATTTCACTTTTACTTGGTTTTTGCATTCTTCTTGGGGAGAAGGCAAAAGAGTTTGTATATTATTAAGCTTAGAAAGTAAATTAAACTAATGTGGTTTATTTTACTTTTCAGTTTATTGTAATATGAAGTACTATGCAATGGATTATTTAATTTTGACATTTTAAAGAAGTTTCTAGGAATTTCTATTTTTCTAGAAATTAAAATACTTGAACAATATTTTGTGTTCTTTTTTGTCTAAACTTTAAAATTTTGCTTTATGTAAGATCATGTACTTTAGGTAAGTAAATTTGACTTATTGAAAAGCTTCCAGTTTTGTTTGATCATGAATGTTTATCTGAAGTTAGACTTTAAATAAACCTAATTTGAATTAAGAATATTAGATCTGTGAAGAATTTACTGTATTTTAGCCGAGACAGACATATCTACTCAGTTAAATTTGTTTATAATACCCAAGGTACATTATTAGTAAGTACCTTTGTAACACTTAGCAAACTATTGCTTCCCAACATTCCTACTACTGTGGTTAGCTGGACAGTCTGACTAGACATTCTGAATCCTTCTTTCTTGCAGTTCCTGTCCTTTCATTTAGTCTGTTGAATCTTCATGATGCCATTTTCCTTCTGCTTTCCTTCCTAATCCTGTACCTGAAGCCTAACTTGAGCTTCTTAACTATCTATACTTCACCTGCAGGACTTTCTGGTCTCCTGAGTACCCCTGGGATTGGGCAGAGTCAAGAGAAGCCTTTTGGCACTGCCAGAGGTGGCCCCCAAACAAAAAACAAAAGTTAAATTAATTTTTTTAATTGGAGGAGGCAGACAGAGGATCTTGTTTCCGGGTCTCGTTGAGCCTAGAGTCCAAGGTCACAAAGTACTGCTTTACCTGGTTCTGTGGGGCTTCACTCATGCGTGAGGTTCAGCCCGAATGTCCCTTCCGCCACTCTCCTCCCTCATATCCCCCACCCCTCTGCCTGCCCCCACCTCTATGGCAGGCACCTCTCCCTTCCTCCCTCCCTCCCTCTTTCCATCCCTTCCCTCCCCCTCTTTCTCTTCCACGCTCTCTCACCCCCACCCCCCTCCTTTGGGGCACTATGATTTGCAATACAGATCACTTGTATCACTTGTCATCCTGTTGTTCAATTTGCTCGAGCGGGTGCCAATAGTGTCTCCATTTGTCCCTGTCACATGCTAGTGTAGCCCAATGGTATCTGCTCGCTCCAGGAACATGAAGAGCCTCAAACCATTTGCTCAGGGTTTTCATCTCGTAGGTGGGTGGCCATGCATTCTTTTGACGTCCTGTGGAATCCACTTGGTAACAGCTCTAGTCCAGCGGTCATCTCTAAATTGGATTACATGTCCGGCCCATCTGGTTTTTGACGCCTGCAAACAGACAGCATCCCTGATTCTTGATCATCCACGGAGGCTGGAACTCTGGATTCCTTCTCTCACTTGAGTGAAACGTGATATTCCAAACATAGCTCTTTCAGTTCCTCTTTGGGATACCCGAATAGCGTTTTTGTCCTGTTTTCGTAGGGCCCAGGTCTCTGAGGTATATGTTAGTGCAGGAAGAACATGCAATACAGATTCTAAAAAGTTTATCAGATCAAAAGTTAAAAGGATTCTGGGGAGTGCAGTTAAGATCAAACATGACAGTGTATATGGGCTACTCCTAGCCCTGTACTCAAGGGACTATTTTCTCTGCTAGGGATCAAACCAGGGTCGGCCAACTGTAAGGCAAGAACCTTAACACCTGTACTATCCCTCTGGTCCCTAATTTATCAGTCTTAATAAATGGAGATAGTTCATGGTAGCAACAAACTACTGCAAGAGTTTGGAATTAAAGTTAGCCTTCTTGTTTCATAATAAAAACCCAGAGTGGTCTACAAAACTTATAGAGAGGTCAACTAAGTTAACTAAAATGGTTTGGCGAGATAGTACAGGCATTAAGGAGCTTGCCTTGATGTGGCTGACCCCTGAATTTTAAAAAAAAGTGTATTTGGGAGATTTGGGACCACACTTAGTGGTGCTCACAGGCTACTCACCGCTCAGTGCTCAGCGATTGCTCCCAGCAGAAGGGGAGCACCATGCAGTGCTGATATGGAAGTCAGGACCGCAGGCAGTGCATGCATTCTAGCCCATTGTGCTTGGACCCAATCCAGAGGGGATTTTGTTGTTTTTTTTTTAACTGAGTTATCGGTCAATATCACTGTCATTATAGATATACACTATTATTGATTTACCTGTTGGTCAAACTAGAATATCAGATAAAGCTTTAAACTCCATCTGTATGAGCCCACACCTATCATCAAAGTTCCAGTCCTCTACCACAAGACCCCTCAGGAGTGGGTGAGGCCCCTCCCCGCCGTAATTGAGCCAGCCCCAGCAGCTGAAAACCTCCAAACTCAATCACCACGCTCAGGGCCGCTCTCCACACACTCGGACGGGCCTCACCCGTGAGTCAGTCTGGCCCCAAGTATAACATTTCCCTCCAGCCCCCCCAACTATGACAGATTTTAATGCCTTGGTCAAACAGAAAAGGACTTACATGATACTGAGATTCTAGCTAAGTATGGAAAACAAGCATTTAGTGGTATTCTGTTTTATGCTATTGTTTTTATTTCAGGATTGGAGCAATGGTGAATAAGGATTGTTAGATAAGTAAAGACAAAAAGTTGTGTATTAAGTACATTAGCATTTAGGGCTGTGCGTATGAGCAATTTCCACTACAGAGAAGTTGTTCTGACATGTGATGGATATTTTTATGAGAGATTCGGCCATAGACAGTGGTAGTGGTGTGGCCTGTACTGTAGTGGGATCACAGTGGCTCATGTCCCAAGCTTCTTCCTCCCCCCTGAATCTGACAAGGACTAGGGAGCCTTACGGGCCTATGATTGAGTTGCAGACCCCTTCTGGTGATGCAGAGAACAGTTGTCGATGTAGGGTCAAGCACTTGCTGTTAGTCTAGCTAACCTTTTTGGAAATTCAGTTATGGTCTGAGATTTCCCTGTAATCTCTCTTCTGTACAGTCAGGCCCTCATTTGCACTAAATTGCATCCTGCCTTTTGTTTCTCTACCTTTAGCCCTTTCTAATATTAGCTCCTACTTCTCTGCAGACCCCGTCTAACCAGGACTAGACTGGATGTGTAGGTAACAGGAAGAAAATGTTAAGATAATCGAGTATGTACTAAAAAGTTGGTTGAAAATCATCTAAATTCTGGGTCAGAGAAATGATACAGCAGTAGGGCGTTTGCCTAGCATATAGCTGACCCAGGTTCAATCCCCAGCACCCCATTTGGTCCTGCAAGCACACCAGCAGTGATCCCTGAGTGTAAGGCCTGAGCACTGCTTGGTGTACAATACCTTAGTCCTCTCCTCCACTCCTCCCTCCAAAGTCTTCTAAATTCTGATACTAAAATACCAAAGGTGGAGGGGCCAGAATGATAATACAGCAGATAGGCATTTGCCCTGCATGAAGCCTACCTGCGTTCAATCCTTGGAATCCCATATGGGCCCCTGAGCCCTCTAGGAGTGACCACTGAGCAGAGCCAGTAGTAAGTCCTGAGCATGACCAGTGTGGCCAAAACACCAAAATAAAATAAAATGCCAAAGATGGGCAGCAGCACAGATGTAGGGGCCAGGATGGGTGGAATAGTGGCAGCTTTCAGAACTCTGAACTGCAAAAGATGCCTCCAAAACTCAGTTCCAGGCAGAATTTCACATCCAGGGTACCCAGAGGGGAGCAGGTGAGTCCCCACACTAGCCCCCAGCAGAGCCCTGGCAGCTGAAAACCTCCAGAACCCAATTGCTGCCATGCTCACAGCCCAATCCCTCAGGCACAGGCAAGCCTCTTCCATGAATGCATTTGTTGAAAACTCAGCTATGTGGATTTTGTGACCAAAATCCCCAGGCTTCCACGGAGTTGAGGAAGCCTCATTCCCTATTCTAGCAACCTGCCGATCACGCCATGAACTGCCATCAGCGAGCGCCAAATAAGCTCACTAACCAGCCATGACCTCTGCAGAGACTCATAAATAAATCTCAAAAGAGACCAGCGAGCTGCAGAAATGCTTCCAGAGTCCAAAGTCACTAGTTAGTAATTCAACCCTCACACAAAAGAATCTCAGAACCGAGCAGCTCACTGCAGAGATGCCTCCGGACTTTAAACCAGGGCAATTTCACTGGGGTACCTCAGACGGGGGCAGGCATCGTCCCTCCACCTGCCCCCTAAGAATCCTGAAGCCACCAACTTTCAGAACCCAATGAGAAGTGCAGGCACGAGGGTTCAGTGATGGCAAACTCCAGGACTCAAGGGGGTGGAGATGAGCTGGCCCTTGTCATCTCCTCGTCTCTATGGGACCCTGGAGGTCAGGCCCACAAACTGCCTCTGGCTCCTGTTTAAGCTTCTTAACAGCCATGATCCAGAGACACATAAAAGAATCTTGGAACCAAGCAGCTGGCTGCAGAGATTTCTCCAGACCCTAATTATCTAAAATTTTAGAATTCCAGAGACATCTTATACTTTCCATAACAAGCAATACAAAAGAGAGTATGGGGGAGATTGTCTCCCATAGAGGCAGGGGGAGGGGTGCCATGGAGGGGAGATACTGGGGAAACTCATGGTGGAAGATGTGTACTGGTGGAGGCATGGGTGTTCTATAATTGTATGACTGAAACTCAAACATAAAAGCTTTGTGACTATCTCACAGTGATTCAATAAAATAATAATAATAATTTAACCCCAGTTGTATCACCCCACCAAATTTTAGAATCCCTGGACATCTAATACTCCACTCTGATGTACCAGTTATATCACACCACATTGGGTGGGATGTAAAGTCAACCACAAGACTTAACCTGTAAACAACATGTTAGTAATCTTTATTACAAGAGATTAATGGCTCCAGGTTGAGGTACAATAATCTTTATACTTTCTTTTCAGGAAATCTGTTTTGATCATTTTTAGTAAATTAATCATAACAAGCAATATAAAAGAAGTCATTTAGAGTCTGTTTTGGGGGCAGGCCTGGGTGGTGGTTGGGAAAATCAGAAATACTAGTGGTGGGAAGGTGAAATGGTGGTGGGATTGTTGTTGGAATATTGAATGTATTAAATGAATGTGAACAATTTTATGAAAATACATTTTTTAAATACCAAAGATGAAGAATTCCCTGTGATGACAAGGCCCAATAGCAAATAATTTATACTTACAAAGACAATTTGACACAAAACCTTTTTATTTTTGCTGTTATCTCAGGATAATGGGTGACTGGTCCCTTTGAATCCTCAAAAATCTGATTAGTAAAATGTACAAATGCAATATTAGGAAACTGACTGATATCTCTGAAAAACATATTTTAACTAGATGAGTAAAATAAATTCCCGTACACTTAGCTCTAGATAAGAATGTGATGATTAGAAATGACCAGGAGAGCTAAGAGCTAAGAGCTAGAATTATTACAACAGAAGAATATTCTTGTATGTTTTCTGAAATGCTGATAACTTTCCAACTACAAAATAGGTGTTCTTTGGGGCCGGAGAGATAATACAGCAGGTAGGGTGCTTGCCTTGCAAGTGACCAGCCTATCAGGGTTTAGTCCCCAGCATCCCATATGGTCCCCTGAGTAATTCCTGAGTGCAGATCCAGGAGTAAGCTTCAGATGTGACCTAAAGCCAAAAAAAAAAAAAAGAACTAAACAAAACCAATGTTCTATTATTCTAAGCTATTTAAGAACAATGTGTAAATTCAGAAGATGGTTGGGACCAAAAGAGGCATGCTGTATATTAGTTGGGTAAAACAAATTTTCTCCTGTTATTTTATGTTACCCTTTGTTCCCTTAGCACTAAATTGTAGAGTGGAATTTAACAGGTCACCCGTGCCTTGGTTTTGAGTGTGCAAAATGAAAAGTAATTAATTATGTGGGTCTTCTTAGCTGTTATTCTACAGTTAGCTAACAATATGCTATCAACACTATATCACCTATAGGAAAGAAAAAAATTTTTTTCTATCACATACAAGAAATCTAGAGAATAAAGAAGTAGAATGGACACCTGAAAATAGGAATATATTATTCTGATACTATTTGTATCCCTGACTCTAGCCAAAATTGAAGGTGTATATTTGCCCAAGGCAAGCAAACATCTGAAAGCTAGTTTGGCATAAAATTCTATCTCTTTCAAAGACTTTCGACTAAAAGTCATAATAGAAGTACTATCTTAATAGCCTTAACCAGTAGTATACTGTTCTTACCTACCTACAGGAACTTTGAGTCTTAATACTAAAACTCAGTATACTCACTTCTAAAATGTTACTAATATGGTTGGTAATTCCCAAATCATAAGCCTGGTTCTTTGGATTAATAGAGAATGAAAAAGTTTTTCAGTTCCATGCCCTGTGGGTGTATTGCATACATCACTACAACTTGAAAGAGGAGTCCTAGTTACTTGATGAGACACGTAATAGGCTTTAAAAAATAATCCAGTAATTCCTGGTTAAATATTGATTCAGCTTAGTACTAAAACTGCTGGGTAATTCCGTATTAGACATTTATAGTTACCACTTAATTTACCCCTCTTTAATAAGAGAGTGTATTAAACTTTCAATTAGCATTTATGGGGGAATTGAGACACAGCATTCCAGTTCTTTTAGTATTTCTCTGCTCATTGAAAGTGAGGATATAAAAACTGTGCAAGAAGTAGGATGAGAAAACATTGATTTATTTGTGTGTATGTATTTTAAAATAATAGATTTTGATTTCTGGTGAAAGCCAACTATGAAAGTGTGGATCTTTATTAGAAGCTTCAAATATTCTTGAAGACTTTGAGACAGATAGTCATTTTCATGATGGCATGAAAACCTCATGTACCATGAATCTCCCATAACATCTTTTATTTTCCTTTAAAATGTATTATTTCACAGCTCATATAAAGGATAACTCTGCAAGAATTTGTTCAGTGCAGAATTGGCCTCTGTATTCCGAGTTTCTGTTTATATAATGCATCTAACCCATAACACTCTTCCTTCCAGGCAGTATTAAAACTAGTCAATCATCTTTACAGTCACTGTCACAGTCATTGTCATCCCATTGCTCATCAATTTGTTTGAGTGGGTACCAATAACGTCTCTCAGTGTGAGACTTATTTGTTACTGTTTTTGGCATATCGAATATGCCAGGGGTAGCTTGCCAGGCTCTGTCATGCGGGCGCGATACTCTCAGTAGCTTGCCCGGCTCTCTGAGAGGGGCGGAGGAATCAAACAAGGGTCAGCCTCGTGAAAGGTGAACGCCCTACTGCTGTGCTATCGCTCCAGCCCACTTTTACAGTAGTCATTGATTTAAATTTTGGCATCTGGGTTGGAGAGATAGTTTACTTAGCACACACTTGACCCGGTTTGATCCCTGACACCACACATGATCTCCAAGTATCAACAGGACTGAACCCAGAGCACAGAGCCAGGGGTAAGCCCTGAGCATTGCTGAATATGGCCCTAAAATAAAGCAACAATAAAATTTGAAGTCTGATACTTGTGATTTCTCTTTTACAAATTCTGAAGAGGCTACCTAGAGAGATTGTACAGGGATTAAGATGCGTGCCTTAGCACTGTTTACAATAGCCAGAATCTGGAAAAAAACCGAATGCCCTAGAACAGATGACTGGTTGAAGAAACTTTGGTACATCTATACAATGGAATACTATGCAGCTGTTAGAAAAAAGGAGATCATGAATTTTGCATATAAGTGGATCAGCATGGAAAGTATCATGCTAAGTGAAATGAGTCAGAAAGAGAGAGACAGACATAGAAAGATTGCACTCATCTGTAGAATATAGAGTAACAGAGTAGGAGACTAACACCTGAATAGTAGAAATAAGTACCAGGAGGTTGACTCCATGGCTTGGAAGCTGGCCTCACATTCTGGGGAGAGGACAGCTCAGATAGAGAAGGGAACACCAAGTAAAATGTGGTTGGAGGCCATGCGGGAAGGGGGGGAAGGGTAATTCATGCTGAATGTAGATTAGAGTCTGAACACAATGGCCACTCAACACCTTTATTGCAAAGCACAACACCTAATTAGAGAGAGAGAGAACAGAAGGGAATACCCTGCCACAGTGGCAGGGTGGGGTGGGGGGAGATGGGATTGGGGAGGGTATGAGGGATGCTGGGTTTACTGGTGGTGGAGAATGGGCACTGCTGAAAGGATGGGTTCTCGAACTTTGTATGAGGGAAACATGAGCACAAAAATGTATAAATCTGTAACTGTACCCTCACAGTGATTCACTAATTAAAAATAAATAAATTAAAATTTAAAAAAAAAGATGCGTGCCTTGCATGTGACTGACCCTGGTTCTATCCTGGAGCTACATGGTTCCCTGAACATTGCTGGGTACACCCCTGGAGGTGCCCATGGACCACCAGGGAGGCTCAGGGAATTCCCAGCACCACAGGACTAGAAGAGCACTGCATCCTCTGTCCCATGCTTTGAACATACAGCCTTATTGACCAAGAATTGCAAAGAGAGGCCCTAGTCCTCATGAGCACTGCTTCAGAGACAGCCTCAATTCTGGAGGGCCCAGAGAGATAGCTCAATGAGCTGAGTAAATGCTTCACATGTAGGAGGCATGGGTTTGATACCTGGAGCCAAATGGTTTCCCAAGCACTACCAGAAGCAACCCCAGAGTCCAGAGCTGGGAATGTACTCTGCGGACTACTGGGTATGGTTTAAAAATAACGTTCTGTAAAACAGCGCTAAATATTTTATAATACTTAAATGAATTATCTTTACAAAAGGTTTTTTTTCCTGGATTTTGGACCTGCCCTCGTGGTAGTCAGGAGTTACTACAGGCTCAGTGCCCAGGGTGCTCAGTAGACCTTGAAGAGTTGGAGATAAACACAAATCTCCTTCATACAAAACATCCCCTGATCTATTGAGCTATTTCTTCATCCCAAATTTCCTTTTTTTTAAAGTTAAGAAATAAAACTTAGTGCTTTTTTTTACTGAATGTCCAATCCTCATTATAAGATATTATGGGTATTGTGTTTTCATGGGATTTACTTGTTGCATTGGTATTGATAGACCCAATCTTCTAAGATTTATATGACTTTAGGAATCTCTTTTAAAATTGTGAGCTAGGGGCTGGAGCAATAAATAGTACAGCAGGTATGGCATTTGACTTGCACGTGGCTTACCCAGGTTTGGTCCCCGGCACCATATGTGGTCTCTTCAGTCCTGCCAGCAATGACCCCTGAGAACAGAGCCAGAAATAAGTCCTGAGCACTGCTATGTATGCCCTCCACAAAAAAAAAAAAAAGAGTAAAAATTGTGAACTAAATTTAAAACTCAATCCAACTGAGGTGTGTCTATGTACATACACATATTTGATATATAGACTGTCACTGTCATTCTGTTGCTCATAGATTTGTTCAAGCGGGCACCAGTAACATCTCCATTGTGAGACTTGTTGTTACTGTTTTTGGCATATCAAATACACCACGGGTAGCTTGCCAGGCTCTGCTGTGCAGGCGGGATACTCTCGGTAGCTTGCTGGGCTCTCCAAGAGGGACGGAGGAATTGAAACTAGGTTGGCCGTGTACAAGGTGAATGCCCTAACCGCTGTTCTATAGACGTCTATACAATATCCAACATTATTATAAAATAATTATAATATTATATATTATATAATATATAGTGTTTATAATATATTTTAAATATATAATATAATAATATAGTATTATGTAATATATAATATATAAAATTATGTTGGATATTGATATGTTTATGATAACATTTACTTTTTTTTAGTAAATAGATTTTATTTGGAGGTTTTTCAAGGTGTGGAGGGGGAGAGAGTGAGTGAGAGAAAGAGAGAGAGTAACACACTCAAGAGAGAACACGGGCTTCTCCAAGGGTGGAGGGAGCCCCTACATACATCCTAGCATTAGACACGAAAGCATGAAAGTACACATCTCAAGAGGGGAGATGCAGGTGACACATGTGTTCAGGTGCTATATGTGCTCGGCCATGAGGGCACAATCAGCACATGGGCTCGGGCAGCATATGCGCGCCCTTCCTTTGTTCAAGGTGTCTTTCATAGGCTCTTCTCAGGTTGTCTTGATCCAGAAGTTCTGGAGTCTTCTCAGGGCTGGGTCACATTTTAATCAGATTAAGGGAGAGATCTGAGGGTTTGAGGAACTTCATGGGGAGGGGTCTGACCTCCTCAGGGTCTGCTGAAGCTCTTATCAGGTCTGTTTTCTGTTTTCTGTATCCACAGGGTGGATCAGTCTTTGGATTTTCCTCCCAGAAGTTCTGTTGACCTAAGTTTTATTGCCAAGGACCTTTCTCTACCTACCTGCCTACATCACATCTCCCCCTAAAGATTGCACTCCCTTAAATCTTTAAGGGAGAATGGTTGAAGGTCCAGTCTTCTGGAGTTGCTTCATGCTGACAAAAGGGCGCTGACCCTACCTTCACAAGTGGTGAAATCTCATGCTACCTTAGTTTTAGTGGGCCCCAGGCAATGAATCGGTTGTGTTCCTGAAGTTATCTGAAAGAAAAGATCAAATCAAATAGACTGAATGATGTCACTTTGAAATTATTAGACCCTGGATGAGTAGAAGGTCCTTTCTGACCCAGTAAGGACAGGATAGTTTGCTGTCTTTGAAAACATGAGTTAAAGCAGCAGAAACCAAAGCAACATAATGCCATACCCATTTCTATCATAAAAATAGCCTTTTTTTTTTTTTGCATTTTTTGGAGGGTCACACCTTGCGATGCACAGGGGTTACTCCTGGCTCTGCACTCAGGAGTTACTCCTGGCGGTGCTCAGGGGACCATATGGGATGCTGGGAATCGAACCCGGGTCGGCCGCATGCAAGGCAAACGCCCTACCCGCTGTGGTATCACTCCAGCCCCCCCAAAAATAGCCATTTCTATCATAAAAATAATGGAAAGGAATAACTGCCTCACCCATGGTTGATAGAAAATGACTTCCTATGTCCAGATTCTAATGGACACAGACACCAACCCACCTCTCTGGCTTTCTCAGAACAAATTTGAAAAGCTTCTGCCCAACCACTGAAGCTATCAATAAGAACCAATAGATACTTATACTATGAACATTTGAGCATTTGATTATTTGCATGAGGTCAAGCTGCCAATCCTCTCCTGGGTAAGTTCCTTGATGCTGAAAAAGTGTTAGGAAATGAGGCCCAAGATTTCTACTAGGTTCATTAATGCCACAGAAAGCACAGTTCTGAGAAATTGTTTTACTTTCCTATTCAGTCCCTTCCCATGGAAGGTGGTTTGCACTAGTGTTATTAAAGCAATCTCTTCCCATGTTGGAAGCTTCATGTAACCCTTTAACCATCAATTTCTTTTTGAAAACCTTGTTCCAAGGCCTATTGTTCCTCTTTTGCAGAGTATTCTGGCTTAGATGAAATATTCTCTGGATGGGGTATTAATTCCATTATGGAACAAGAATTTAACAGCTGTTAACAATTGTTATTCTCTCCAAATGACTGTTCATAGAACTATAAGTGAATACTTAGAACCAGTTTAGATGTCCACTCTTGGCGCTGTAGCCAACTGACAGGTTGGGGGAAAGCAATTAATTCTGCACTTTGAGCTGAGGGATAACATTTACTTGTATTTCCAGTTGTTTTTTTTTTTTTTACCATTCTAAATAAACCTATGCCCAGAAATACTAATTGTACTTCCTAGTAACTGCTATTCAATTTTTTGTCTCTATGAATTTGTTTATTCCAGGTACATCATCTAAGTGGAATTATAGATTTGATATTTTGTCTGGTTTATCTCACTTAGCATAAGTCTTCAGTGATCATTCACATTGGATTATATTTGAATTTTCCTTTGGGGAGGAGGCACACGTGATACTTAGGGGCTGCTCCTTACTTGGTCCTTGGGCTTCAGTCCTGGTAGTGTTTGGGGCCTATGTATAATGGGACTCAAATTCAGACTTCCTGTAAGTCATGAACTCAGTCCACTGAACTCTTTCATTGGCCCGAGATTTTCTTTATCTAAAAAGGAATGGTATTCTGTTCTTTGAACATACATTCTGTTTATACACTCATCTATCTCTATGCACATTTGAATGATTTCCACATTTTGGCTATTGTGAATAATGCTGTGATGAACATTGAGGTAAAAGTATCTTTGAAAATCTCTAATTTCAATGATTTGGAAATTGGAGGACTGGATACTGAGAAGGATACAAAATAAATACAAATTTAAATACATGAGGAAATATTTGGAATGAGAATACCACAAATTACACTATTTTAGGTCAATAATTCCCACAACCATCACAAAACACAGAAAATAATATATCAAAATATATATCTTATATTATAAATTCCTATAATACTTTTATCCCACATTTCATTTTTTATAGCTCTTTTAAAATTTTTCTTTTATTAATTCACCATGTGGAAAGTTACAAAGCTTTCAGGTTTAAGTCTCAGTTATACAATGCTCAAACACCCGTCCCTTCACCAGTGCACATATTCCACCACCAAGAATCATAATATACCTACCCCCTTCCCCCCACCTCCCCAGCCCCCCACCCCGCATGTGTAACTGGTAAATTTCACTTTACTTTCACTCTACTTTGATTACATTCAATATTTCAATAAAAAAATTCACTATTATTGATTTGGAGTTTCTCCCCCCTAAAGTCGATCTGCTGAAAAGAAAGCATTTGGTAATTTGTTTTCCATTGCTGAGAATGAAGAGATATGAGGTCAGGAGGCCGCACTAGCAGCAGCATAGTTTTGGATTTCTGTATTTTAGTAACTAAGTCTAGTGAAATGCATAAGACAGTAATTTTATCATGCCAGTTTCGATATATTGAATGAAAAGATAGTTCAATTTTCTAACATGCCAGATCAAAAATTTTATTGTTAGTATTTGGGGTCCAAGACCACCAGTTCAAGGCTCAGGACTCAGGACCCAAAGAAATACTTAAGTTATTCTGGACTTAACTTCTATGCACCTTAACTTCTTACCTGAATGTATCTTAACTTCTATGACTTAACTTCTATGTACCAGAAGTTATCTTCACTTCACAAGCATCTCAACACCTGAAATTCCACCTTCATTCTATGCCTCAACCCCTTCTGTGGCCGACGCCCTGCTCATAGAAACACAGCACACACTCAGGCTCCTGAGAGAGCAGTGTATGAAACTATGCTATGCATTCAACTGTCAACTTTCCACATGGCAATTAGGACCAATGAATGTAACCCTACATGAAGATGGGTGTCTGTATACCTGAAACTGCCTTCCATGTCTGTCGATACCAGCTTGTGGGATCTGGAATATGGGACTAAGGCTCTCCTCAGGGTCTGATCCCCAGCACCAAAGGGTGGGCTCTCTAGTGTGCACAGCCAGGTATGTTCAGGCACCATAGCAGCAGTGTGCAACCGCCAGCCATGTCATCAGAAGCAACAACAGCAACAAAGAAAGGGAAAAGGGAGAATGAAATGTGGTGTTTGTTGGGCACCTGGTCTGTTTTATTTGTCTGGGTCTGGGAAGTTGGGGAACCACAGGAACACCAAATCTGCTTTATTTGACTTGCATGTACAGTCTTTTGGTGGGGTTGGAGGACCATATAGATATATGTAGAACAAAGTGGACACCAGGCCCAGCAATCTATTATTTGCCTTAGTCCCATGTTCCAGATCCCACAAACATGAGGACCATCATGAATTACAGACACCTAAGGACGATTGGGCAATAAGGCACACAGCCTCTTCAAACTGAAGGCTAAGTAATTAGTGAAAAGCTTAAAGATTAAATTTTTATTATCATACAATATTAAAAATATTATATGAGATAAAATCTATATCCATAATTATGTGCTATCGTTGGAGTGATAGCACAGCAGGTAGGGCGTTTGCCTTGCACGCTGCTGACCTGGGTTTGATTTCTCTGTCTCTCTCGGAGAACCCGGCAAATTACTGAGAGATCCTGCCCACATGGCAGAGCCTGGCAAGCTACCTGTGGCGTATTCATATGCCAAAAACAGTAACAACAAGTCTCACAATGGAGACGTTACTGGTGCTCAGAAGAGCAAATCGATGAACAAGAGGACGACAGTGCTATGACAGTGCTACAATTCATAGTTATGTAATGCATTTTTATGTCATCTCCATGCCTATATTGTCATTTCTATTTCTCTATATCTATATATCACCCATATATATATCAACTTGATATCTAATCTATAGAATATCTATATCTATATCTGTTTGTCTAGTCATCTAAGTTTATATAATTTCTATCTCCATATCTGTATCATCTATAGCTATATCTCTACCATCTACTCTTGTTTTCTGATAGAACTTCTAAAACTTTTTTTTTTTAATTTTCTTTCATGGGCCACACCCAGCAATACTCAGGGTTTACTCCTGGTTCTGCACTCAGGATCACATCTGGCAGTATCAGGGGACCATATGGGACATTGAGGATTGAACCTGCTTTGACTGTATGCAAGGCAAGTGCCCTGCCTGCTGTACTGTCTCTTCAGCTCCGAAAGTTTCTAAAACTCTTACACATTATTTTGGGGGCCTCCCAAGTAGTGCTCAGGGAGTTTAGGGGACATTCCAGGGATAGTTGGCCAGCTGGGTTAGACATTTAATTGCCAGGGCCTTAGGGCTGCTCTAGCTGTACAGTAACCAGGACTCCTGGAGCCACCCTGGTGATCTTGGGCAACCTCCTGTGCTTGGAGAGGTGTCTTGTGGTTTTGGAATCAAACCTGACTCAGCCACATAAAAGACATGAGTTCTAATTCCTGTGCTGTCTTCCTAATCCATTTTATGACTTTCTGAGTGATGTCTCATAATTTAAGATGCACTAGAAGCATCTTTCTAATATTTAGTCTTTGACACGTGCCTGTTTCGGGGCTCCTAAAACCCTTATACTACCCTGGATAACAGAGGGTCTTTGTTGGAATGAGGCAGCTGTGGGTGGATGCCTGGAACTCAAGAGCTCCTCATAGGGGTCTCATTGGGATCCTCAATGGGGCTGATCGCCAGAATGCCTAGACTATACATAGAAATTTGGACTTTTCAGGCTTGGTCATCTTCACAGTCTCCCCCCCCGCCCCCCCGCCCACCGCCCCTCCAATTGTCTTGAGAAGGAAGGAAAGTTAAAAATGGAGTTAATGATTAGTCAGGTGTAAGTAATATCCATAAAATCCCCAAAAGACAGCTTTTGCAGGGCTTCAGGGTCAGGGGTGTTTGAAGAGGGGTGTCCAAAATATACTAGGACAGGATGGAAAGTTCTTGCCCTTCCTATGTGCCCTGTCTTTTGCTTTTCTTCCATCAGAAATTAGGTGGGGTTTTCCCCCCTTTGAACCATATCCAGCAGGTGCTGGGGGCCACTTCCAGTAACACTTGGGGGATATCTGCCAAGGACCAGTCCTGGGTGAGCAGGCCTGAAATAGGAACACCACTAGAATTAAGAGAAGAGACAGAAATAAGAGACAAAAAGCACAGGGCCAAGGGGCTCATAACCACAGAGACTGAGCCTGACTGTCCTCCGTGTACAGTATTTATTGCTTGAATCAGTAATGATGAAGAGAAGAGCAATATCTATTGGGCAAATGCTTAACTACCTTAATCAATCTAGACTTTTCTATATACACTACCTTAACTGATCTAAACTTATCCAGGGCTAGACTTTTACACTTCTGAGGGCCTTAGTTTATTGGAACAAACATCTTTGTAGTGGGCTTTCTCAAGGGGATATCCTTCCAGCAGAGGAAGCAGAAACAGCAGATAAAGGGGCAGCATTCCACCTTCAGCGCTAGCATTCTGGATTAAAAGATCCCATAAACTACCCATCCAGTCTGTCTCCTTTAATCTATCTAGTTCCCAACAGATATCTCTTCCATCTGGATGTTTGTCTGTAGCCTTTACTAGTTTCTTTAATAAACAAGTAAACATAAGTTTAGTGTTCTTGGAGTTGCTCTAGCAAATTAGTCGAAACCAGCGAGCAGAGTCACTGGATTCTGCTATTGAAGCAGGTCATGGCTTGCCGCTGACAACTGAAGTTGTGTGAGTTCTATGGAGAGCAGGTCAGTCTGTCTGTGGCAAGGACAATGGGGTCTGGTACTGTGTCTGGTAATGGCAGAATTTAAATTGCAGGACATCCAACTCATGTTTGAAAGAATTGTTGTATTATGGGAGAAAAATTCCAAGTATTGGGTAAGCACAAGTGTCAGAAGTAAACCTTGTGTTAATAGTAAAAGAGACTCATGGGGAAAAAAGACATGCAAGGAAGGCATGGATATTTTTCCTATATAGGAAGGAAAAGTTGGTAGTTTCTCCTTATACAGAGAGAGTTACTAAATGACATGTATAAATTAAACTTGAATTACTTTTTTTTGTGTTTAAAAAAGAAATGGGCAGAGAGATAGTAAATCAGGTAGGGAGTGTGCATGCCTTGCATGAAGCTGACCTGGGTTTGATCCCTGGCATCCCATATAGTCCCCAGAGCTCCTCCAGGAGTCATTCTTGAGTGCAGGCCCAGAAGTAACCTTTGAGCACACCGAATGTGACCTCCAAAAAAACAAAAATTAGGTACTGTGATTTACAATACTGATAATATCAGGGTTTCATGCACGAAACAACTCAAGAGCACACCCTTCACCAAAGCGTATTTCCCTCTACCGTTGCCCCAGTGTTATTCCACTGCATCCCTGCATCCCCCATCATCTTCTATCGGTTCTCTCCTATAGTGATACACATCCTACTAAAGATCAGTTCTCATTTGTAACAGATTTTCTCAAAGGAATATCCTTCCGTTGCCTTTGTTGTTTTATTTTTTTGGTTTTTGTTTTCATTTTTTGCTATGTATCTTTATTTGTCCTGCTCCTTTTTGTTTTGTTTTGCTACACCCAGCAATGTTCAGGGGTTGCTCCTGGCTCTGCATTCAGGAATTACTCCTAACTGGGCTCAGAGGTTCATATGAGATTCCCCAGATCAAACCTGAGTGGGCCAAATGCAAGACAAATGCCCTACTGACTGTACTATCTCTCCAGTCTTTTGTCCCTCTCTCTCTCACTAACTTTACTCTGCATGATACTCTCCACATCCATCTACATAGCAGCAATTCCATGACTTCGTTGCTTCTTATAGCTGAGTATTAGTCCAGTATGTATATGTATCACAGTTTCTTTATGCAGTCATCTGTTACTGGCCTCTTGGCTTGTTTCTAGATTTGGGTTATTGTGAATAATGCTGCAACGAACATCGGAATATTTGTATCACTTGTATCACTTGTCATCCAGTTGATCCTCGACTCCACCGTTCTTCCTGCACTAACATATGCTTCAGAAACCTGGGCCCTATGAAAACAGGATGAGAACGGTACTCGGGTATCCCAAAGAGGAATCGAAAGAGCTATGCTTGGAATATCATGTTTCACTCAAGTGAGAGAAGGAATCTGAAGTTCCGATCTCAAGATCAAGAATCTGGGATGCCGTCTCATTTGCCAAGGCATCAAAAATCATATGCGCCGGACATGTAATATGATTTAGAGATGACCATTGGACTAGAGCTGTTACCGAGACATCAAAAGACCGCGTGGTCACCACCTATGAGATGGTCAGACTTCTTTGTCAAAAACCTGAATGAATGGTTTGAGGCTCTTCGTGTTCCTGGAGTGAGCAGATACCACTGGGCTACACTAGCACACGACGGGAACGAATGGAGACGTTACTGGCACCCGCTCGAGCAAATCGAAGATCAATGGGGTGACAAGTGACAAGTATGGGTGGCACAACCCAGTGGTGGTCAGGGGTTACTCCTAGCTCTGTGGTCCAGAATTACTACTGGTGGTTCTTGTGGAACCATATGGGATGCCAGGGATTGGACCCTGATCTGCTGCATGCAAGGCAAATATACTACCCACTTCTGCTCATGAATCTTATTTTTGACGCATTTCAAAATAGTTGTTAGCAACTGGACCTGCCAGAGCTCCTCAGAGTATTTACAATTTTGTATTGGGTAGGGTAGATGCTCAGAACACAGATCTTGTATTTGTACCTTAGCTGCAGAAGGGGCTGGGAGATGGTGATATTCTTAAACACAGAATTTTTTAAATGGGGTAATTTATTTATTTATTTTTTATTAATTTATTCTTTTATTGAATTACCATGTGGAAAGTTACAAAGCTTTCAGGTTTAAGTCTCAGTTATACAATGCTCCAACACCCATCCCTTCGCCAGTGCACATATTCCACCACCAAGAATCACAGTATACCTCCCACCTTCCCCCCACTTCCCCAGCCCAAAATGGGGTGATTTAAAAGAGATATTTTTCTCATGTAACTTCCCAACAAGGTGAATAATCCCAGGATATAGGGCTTTCTCATTTTTATTCCTCTACTTTCTAGAGTATTGCTATTTTCCCTCAGAGTGACAAATGGCATTCGAACTTTAGCTAATGGGAAATAAGAAACATAAGCACAGAGTAGGAGAAAATTAGACAGAAGTAATGGTACATTCATCTCATATTTGGGGAAGTTGGCTTTCTGGGTCACAGAAGGAGGAACAAAGCAAATATTAGTGAAAATGGATCATGTCTTTGTGATTGGAACTATATCCCAGACTGTGCGGGACTGCAGGATCCTATCTTCTAAAATAAAGTTCAGTTGAATGTTTTCCTGCGAAATGCCTTTACATTATTATTTAACTTAAAAAGTGATCAATTTGGGGGCTGGAACACAGAGGGTAGGGCACTTGTCCTGAACATGGGTTCAATCTCTGGCATCCCTTCTGATGCCCTGAATCCCTTCCAGAGTAGTTCCTGAGCACAAAACCACTAGTAACCCCTGAGCACCACCAGGTGTAGCCCCCAAACCAAGGAAAACAAAAAAATTGCCCATGTTGTTTTAGGGCCACATTTGGCTATGGTCAAGGATTATTCTTGTTTCTATCCTTGTGTTACCTTTATGGTGCTTGAGAGACCTTGTTGTGATGCCAAGGATTTGAACCAGGTCAGTTGCATGTAAGGCAAGTACCTTAACCACTGTACTTTCTCTCTGTCCCTCCCATTCACTTATAAATAGATACTCCAGAATTAACTGGTGGTGCTCAGGGGACCATATAGGATGCCAGGGATCAAACACAGGTTGAACACGTGCAAGGTAAGTGCCTTTACCTGCTGTACTATCTTTTCAAATTCAACTACGGAACTCTACTGTATGCTAACATTTTTTTACTTTTTATATATCAAGCTTAATGCTAAGCACTGACTTCAGATGATTCTACTGGTAATGCTGGTGGAATGCTCTAGTGCAGGCAGGCATGTATCCAACACTTAAAGATTTAAGTTTTGACTCGGAATAATAATTCCTTACATTATCTATTTTTTCATAGAACTTGTCATTATCACTCTGTAAGGTATTATTGTCTTTATCGTAAAATGAATAGCGATTTAAAAAGTTATCTGAGGTCATATAGCAGAACTGGGACTCAAATCCAGGGCTTTGAAATCCTGTCCACGGCTTTTTTCATTATACCTCAGTAATTTTAGACTACTCGGGAAGCATGAACTGCCTTTTTTACAGTGTGAAAATTTATAAAAAGGTTTAAGACGGATATACTATATAATCCAGCAATTTCATTCCTAGGTATCTATTCAAAGAACACAAAACACTAAGTGGAAAATTTGTGTGTAGCTATGCTCCTTGCAGCACTATTTGCAATCTCCAATATTTGAATGCAACTCTTGTACTTGATGACAGTGAGTGAATAAAGATGTATACAAATACATGGGACAGAATACTACTAAGCTATTGCAGGATAAAATCTTGCCTTTTGCTACAACTGGAGGGGAACATGCTAATCAAAATAAATCAGAAGGAGAAAAACTGACTGACCTCACTCATATTTGGTACATAAAGAAACCGTAAGGGAGTAGAAACTGCAAAAATAAAAGCCTTAGGCTCTAGCTGCAGAACTGAGGTTACCAAAGAAGGGTGGGTGGGTGAAAAGTGTGACAAAAGTCCAACAGCCTGTGGTTTAGGAATACTGGAACTTTAGTAGTGGCGCTGTGTGTTTATATTGTATTACAGTGGATCCTACCTAGCTTCCACTGTAGAAAGATTCTTGTGAACAGTAGAATAAGTACACAGATCTTTTATTTAACAACGCTTTATTTTACAGTTGATGTAGGTGTAGCTTTGCAAGCAGCAGCACCCAAAGAAATAGGCACTTCTGTGTCGCTCTGACTGAGCATTGTGTTCACCATCTGTCTGTATCTTCTGCATTGTTGGTGTCCTTCATTGTCTTCTCTTCACCATCTGCATCATCTGTTGATATGATCTTCTATGCACTGACCTGCATTTATATACTACTATGTAGCCATTGCCCCTCACCCTCACCTGTTTCTGCTATCTGTTTGGTCATGTCCTTTAAAATCAAGGTTTAGTAAAATGACTAATCAGATATCATATGCAGATAAGGGAAAAACCACAGGTTTTAATGATATGACCCCTCACTCATTATTTCCTCTGTGATATTCCCCCTCTTTTTAAAAAAAAGTTTGGTTTTGGGTCACACTGGGAAATGCTCTGGGGTTACTCCTGGCTCTGCACTCAGGAATTACGCCTGGTAGGCTAGGGGGACCCTATGGGATGCTGAGGGATTGAACCCGGATTGGCCACATGTAAGGCAAGTGCCCTACCCACTGTACTTTCTCTTCAGCTCCACATCCCCACTCTTTAGGACTGGATGCCCTAAGTACTTTTAGGAATATGTGGTAAAGGTCTATCTTTTTTTTTTTTTTTTTTTGCTTTTTGGGTCACACCCAGCGATGCTCAGGGGTTACTCCTGGCTTTGCACTCAGGAATTGCTCCTGGCAGTGCTTGGGGGACCATATGGGATGCCGGGGATCGAACCCGGGTCGGCCGCGTGCAAGGCAAACAACCTCCCCGCTGTGCTATCGCTCCGGCCCCAAGGTCTATCTTTTAAAAGCTAGGTCTGTTGGGTTATTTTAGGGTATCCTCCTTGTTCTCTATTGGGGTGGTAATGGTTGTTGAGGGTGAGTCGGATGGTCAGTCAAATGATTTGTAGAGTGATTTGTAACAGATCCAAAGGGAATTCTTTGGATTCTAGGGAGACAAATTTGGTTATGGGGCAAGAGGCAATATGATTATCTCAAGAATGGCAATAGTGGGGGAATATTTTCATGGAGGCAGGGGGAGGGTGGGAAAGGGAGGGTATACCTGGGATATTGGTGGAGGGGAATGTGCACTGGTGGAGGGATGGGTGTTTGATCATTGCATGATTGTAACCCAAACATGAAAGCTTGTAACTATCTCATGGTGATTCAATAAAATTTAAAAAATTAAAAAAAAATGCCTTGCTTCTCACACACACACACACACACATATACACACGAACAACAACAACAAGAAGAAGTAAAAGATTATCTTGTTGAGGTGGAAGCAATAGTCTAGGGGTTAGGGAACTTGCCTTGCATGTGGCCCATCGAAGTTCAGGCAATACCAAGAGTGATCATTGCACTCTACCAGTGCAGAGGCAGGAGTAAGCCCTGAGCACCACTGGATATGTCTCTCCCCAACAAAAGAATAATTTTACTGTTCTTCCCCAGTTGTTACTATTGTGGTAGAGGCCTAACCTTGCTGAGTTCTGTGGTTAAGGCCCCTGCAGGCAGTGCTGGGGAACTGGGGTGCAGGGGCAGACAGGAAGTTTGGAACCTAGTGTCTGAATATGCATGACATGTGCTCAAACAGTTGAGTCACATCTTTCCGAGAAGGACTTTCATTGGTGAGATGATATTGTAATTTATACGATATTCTTTTTGGAGGAAAAGAACACTACTTGCTCCTTTTTGGTGGCTATTTTTATTGAAGAATTATGGTTTACAATAAATTAATATTGCTTTATACTTCCAGTGCCAGTACACAATCCCAATACTAGTGAGTGAATATTCCTCCATCATTCCCCCAAACAATCCTTCTTCCCCTGCAACTTTTTTTTTTTTGCGGGTGTGGGTTGCGACTACATCCCGCGGTGCTCAGGGGCTGTGCCTAGCTCTATAATCAGGTGCTCAGGGGTAATCATATGCGGTGTCAGGGACTCAAAGGGGGCTGGTGGGATGCAAAGTAAGTGCCTTCACACCAGTACTACCTCTCCGTCCCCCCTCCCCAACTTGCTTTCAACATAGCTACATAGCAGCATACTAAATAGACACGGGTAAAGACAATGGACAGAAATGGCACCGTGCTAAGAATTGACCCAGGTGGAGAGTGCAGACGTGTTGTAGCAGCATTGTGTCCTCAGCCTTCCGTGTGCCCCCAAACGATCACGACGAAAAGGAAAAGTCAGGGGCCTCTTCTCGCGGTGCTGCCCTGGGCACCTGCAACAGGCCAGGAAAGCATGGTTGCTTAGGCTCCAGGGGGCACGGGTCGTGGGGCGCCCCGGCCACGAGGCCCCGGTCTGGGCCTGCGCAGAGCCCAGTCCGTGCCCGCCCCGCCCCTCGGGCCTGCGCGTGCGCGCTGGGTGCCGGCGCGCGTTCCCCGGCTGGTGTCCGAGGAGTGGCGGCTGCCGGAGCATGGAGCCTCTTAAGGTGGAAAAGTTCCGCACGGCCGAGCGCGGGAACGGGCTGCGCGCCGCGGCGTCGCTGCGGCCCGGGGAGCTGCTTTTCCGCTCGGATCCGCTGGCTTACACGGTGTGCAAGGGGAGCCGTGGCGTGGTCTGCGATCAGTGCCTGCTCAGGTACGTCCCGGAGGGCGCGGGGTCCGGCGGCCTGGCCCGGGGGGTACAGCCCGGCTCTGCCCTGCGCCCCCGCGGGGCGGCGCCGGTCCCTGCGGGGCAGCGACGGGCGGCAGGTGCTCGGGGACCCGGAGGCGGCGGGAAGCGTCAGCGTTGGTGCGCTTGGCGCGGGAGGCGAGTGGAGATGAGGCTGGCAGTAGCTGCGGGCGGGACCGTCGTGGCTCCGTGGGGCTTTGGGGTCAGGAACTGGAAGGGGCCAGCTTTGAGAAGACTGAAGGTCGGAGAACTGGCATAGAGGGCTGCAGCGCACGGTGGGCGTGCGGGAGGCTGGGGCTCCATCCCTGGCACCGCATGGTCTGGGAGCACCCAGACCAGGGTGTGCCCCCACCCCCAAACAAAACAAACAGTACCCCCCTCCAACTTCAGGAACAGATAACGCGAGATAATGGGAATGTCTAGGGAGACTGAAGTAGAGATGCAGAGTTGTACCGTGGGAACATCTGAGGGTCCATGGTGTGCTTTGCATTTAATGACCGTCCCGGTAAGTCTGATTCTTAACCCGCTACCTGGGATCAAGAATTCATGAGGAAGTGTTTTTTTAAGCCTGGAAGCCCGGAGCCAATGGAAAGTGTGATGTGACATCTATTTATATGTATTATGCACGTGTAATATGCCTACATATTAAAAATTTGTAATATGTAGGCATAAAAAAGGGACGTGTTTTCAAAGAAAAGAGCTCAGATAGGACTCATGAATTTTTTTCCCCCCTGGATCGTTCCACTGGACTTACTAGCCTAGTTTTGGGGTGAGTGGAAGTATGGAGTTACATTGAAAAATCACTCTTTTCTCTGTTAGTTTTTCTTCTTCTTTTTTTTTTTTTAAAGAAATATTTTATTGAACCACCGTGAAAACAAAAAAAATACAAAGCTTTCAGGTTTAAGTCACAGTCAAATACTGATTAAACCACCATCCCTTCACCAGTGCACCCGTTCCACCACCAAGAACCCCAATACACCCCCCTCCCACCCCACCCCCATCTAAGTAGTGATGATATTCCCATTATTCTCTCTATATATTGAGTACATTTCATATTTCCATACAGAACTCACTATTGTTGATTGGAAATTTTCCCCAACAATCAGGCCTGCTGAATAAGCATCATCTAATAATTTCTCTTCCTTGGTAAAAGTGAAGACTTTGAGTCCGCGCGGCCGCTATTGCGGCCGCGCGGTTTTGGGTTTCTAATACTTTAGCTCAGTTCACAGTCAAAATGGATGGCTGCAAGAATCTGCTCTGGTGCCAAAATGGGTTAGGAGACCTCAGGATCACAGTCAGTAGGCGGGAGGCTCTGCTTCTCCTGCCGCGGCTCTTGGTTCATCTCTGGGCGGAAGGCGCGCCGGGAACACCTCCCCTCCCAGGATCACCTACAGGCTACGTCACTAAAGAAAGTCCTACCTCCTGGTGTAGGGGTCTTAGAGGGTGGCTCTCACCGCGTGGCTGCTGCCGCTGCCGCCATTTTCGCTCAGAAAAATGGGGTGGAGAGGGAAAAAAATCCCTCCCCGGGCTGCACGAGGTTGTAGTTCAGTTCGCAGTCAAAATGCATGGCTGCAAGAATCTGCTCTGGTGCCAAAATGGGTTAGGAGACCTCAGGATCACAGTCAGTAGGCGGGAGGCTCTGCTTCTCGTGCCGCGGCTCTTGGTTCTAGTTTTTCTTCTTGCGTGGGGAGGCCCTACCCTGTGGTGCTCAGGGCTTACTTCTGGCTCAGCATTCAGAAATTACTCCTGGAGGCCTGGGACTATGAGTGGGACATCAAATGGGTTGCCAGGGGTCGAACCTGGGTCAGTCCCCTTGCAAGGTAAACTCTCTACCTGCTGTACTATTGGTCTGCCCCTATGAACATTAATGCCTTAATGTGTCCTGTCAGGTTTATAATTGAGAAATTAATTTTACTGTGTACTTTAGAGTTTTAAATTTCCATATAGCTTGCCTTCTAAAATAACCATCATCATTAATCTAATCACTGTCACTGTCGTCCTGTTGTTCATGGATTTGCTCGGGCACCAGTAATGTCTCCATGGTGAGACTTGTTACTGTTTTTGGCATATGAATATGCCACGGGTAGCTTGCCAGGCTCTCCCGTGCGGGCAGGATCAGCACAGCGGGTAGGGCGTTTGCCTTGCACTCGACTGACCCGGGTTCGATTCCTCCGTCCCTCTGGGAAAGCCCGGCAAGCTACTGATAGTATCCTGCCTGCTCGGCAGAGCGTGGCAAGCTACCCGTGGCGTATTCATATGCCAAAAACAGTAACAAGTCTCACCATGGAGACGTTACTGGTGCCCGCTGGAGGAAATCGATGAACAATGGGATGACAGTGCTACAGTGCTGCAGTACTACTTTAGAGTTACTGGATAATAATGGTATTTGTTGCCTTAAGAGCAGCCATCTGTTGAGGAGGGAGAGCATGTTTTTGTAAAAAGTTTATTCCTTCCAAGACTGGAAATTTTGCTGAAGCTTTGGACTTTGAAAATCATTGGCCTTTGGTTCTCATTTGAACAAATTAGAGAGAGCTGAGCCCTTTATCCAGTTAATTCCTGTAGAGGTGTGTCTCGAGTTTGAATGCACTCTGGTTCTTCCCAGAGGGTGGTTTCCTTCATCTTCCTTTGGTTATCACCTTGCAGAAAAGAAGGCACTGTAGTACTGTAGCACTGTTGTCCCATTGTTCATCGATTTGCTCAAGCAGGCACCAGTAATGTTTCCAATGTGAGACTTGTTAGCAGAAAAAACAAAAACGAAAACCAAAAATCAATCACAGTGAACGTTGAATGAGTGTTGTTGGAGGACCTGCTTTTCTTTGTTGGTTGATTTTTGAGCCACATCTGATTTGGGGGCACACCTGTGACTGGAGAGTCTCTTGTCCGAACGCCTGGCTGTCTTCCCTGGGGCCCCTCGGAGGGGATGGGCTCCAGCTTCCTTCCCTGCCCGGCGGTCGAAGAACACTGGAACCTAGCCACAGCCATGCTGGAGGCCCCTCTCCACACATTCGGACGGGCCTCACGCATGAAGGTACCTGCAGAGGAACCCAGGTGTGTGTAATCCCATCAACGGCCAACATCCAGAGACTTAAAAGCAAGCTCCCAGAAGATATCTTGTAGCCTACTTCTCCCTCTAGGAGAAACTGGCAAGCTTCTGAGAGTTTCCTGCCCACATGGGACAGCCTTGCAAGCTTCCCACGGTGTATTCATATGCTAAATCCAGTAACAAGCTGGATCCCAGTCCCCTGGCCCTGAAAGAGCTTCCAGTGCAACATCATTGGGAGGGCCCAGTCCAGAGAGACTCCTAAGATCTCAGGGAAAGGATGAATGAGAGGTTACTGAGCCTACTCGAGAAATCGATGATTAACAGGATTTCATGATCGTGATCGTGACCTGTGACCACAGGCTACACCTTTGCAACAATGATATTGAGTCATTGTTGGCCACTTACTAGGCAAGTACCCCACCCGCTGCACTATATTTCTGACCCCTTGCTTTCTTTTTGTATATTTTCACCCTAAAGATCTAATTTCTGAGAACTTGACAAGATTGAAGACATATTGTCGTCTAAATTAAATCTCATTGCCAAGTTATTGTATTTGAAAAGGAAAGGTGTTGAAATGCATACATGATGACAGATTATGAACTGAATTATCAGAGTTGAATTTGAGTTTTTTTTTTCACCATATCTTGCCAACACAGATTATTCCTAGTACTTTTGATAATGTGCCATTCTTACTGGTGTAAGATGGCATCTTTTTGTCATCTTAATTTGGATTTCCCTAACGTTAAGTGATGATAAGCATTTTTCCGTATGCCTATTCGCCATCTACCTGTCTTCCTCTGTGGAGTCACTTCATTTTTGCTCCCCATTTTTTGTTTAGGCTTTTGGGTTTTTGTTGTTCTTCATGACTATTTCATATATCCTAGATATCAACCTTTGATAAGTTGAATGTGAATATATCGAGATAGTATTTCAGAGCTCAGGCAAGTGAAGGTCTAATTACTCCTGTTTGCATATCAGGGTTATTATGGTAGTATTTGAGCAAAACCCACAAGCCCCATGAGATAATGAGGTTGAAGGAGTAGAGTTGTTGCACTAATGCGTCCGCAGGATTTTGGGTATCAGAGTGGCCTCTGGGACTCCTGGAAACTTGGCTTAGATGAAGTTTATGGTGGGTGAACCCAGTGGGCGGAGTTCAAAACCTCCCAACACAGCTGAATGAGGTGACAGACAATTGGAAGGGCGTGAGAACAGGTCCTTAGTGGGGCTGGAGCAATAGCACAGCGGGTAGGGCGTTTGCCTTGCACGCGGCCGACCCGGGTTCGATTCCCAGGGTCCCATATGGTACCCTGAGCACCGCCAGGGGTAATTCCTGAGTGCAGAGCCAGGAGTAACCCCTGTGCATCGCCAGGTGTGATCCAAAAAAAAAAAGCAAAAAAAAAGAACAGGTCCTTAGAAGAAAGCTTGCCACAGTGGGGCCAGGGAGTTTAAGACAGGGAAGAGACCACTATAGCAGTTGTAGGAGGAAGTGGTCACTGGATGAGAACTGGGTGATGAAAGGAGATAAAATGATACGCATAATTCATTTTTAGTAATTATTGCAAACCATGCCCAGCCCAGCCCGTGTTCCATTCCTCTGCCCGTCTCGGAGAGCCCGGCAAGCTACCGAGAGTATCGCACCTGCACGGCAGAGCCTGGCAAGCTACCCGTGGTGTATTGGATATGCCAAAAACAGTAGCAATAAGTCTCACAATGAGAGACGTTACTGTGCCCGCTCGAACAAATTGATGAGCAACGGGATGACAGTGACAATAATTGCAAACCATGGATCATAAAAAGAAAAAAGAAAAGTGAAAAAGTCCCTGCCATAGAGGCAGCCTGGGGGGCGAGAAGGAGACTGAGGACGCTTGTCCATGGACGTGGACACTGGTGAAGGGATTGGTGCTTGAACATTGAAATTCAGTCATAAATAACTTTGTAACTTTATAATTCATGGTGGTTCGATAAATAGTTTTTTAAAAAGAGGTCAGAGATCGTGTGAGGTCAGAGATAGCATCAGGCCAGTGAATCCATGGAGGGAGGTCCTGGGCCAAGGTTAGGAAGGCCCCCTGTCTTGGAGACTGGGGAAGGGACCGCTGGTTTTGGGTGGAACTGAATCCTGTTTTGAATTTTAAGAAAGAAATCAAGTTCTCCTTCCTATATTTACTCAAGGTGGGGAGAACAGTAAATATAAACATTGGAAAAAGATTATGAGTAAACCCCTAGCCTTCAAACAACTAAAAGAAACAAATGGATTTTTCATAGACACTTTTTATTAGTACTATACACACAAATATAGTCGCACTGACTTCAGATTGCTAGGTGTAGTTGCTAAGTGCGTTGTTGAAAACTTTTTTTTTTTTTTTTGGGTCACACCTGGTGATGCATAAGGGTTACTCCTAGCTTTGCACTCAGGAATTACTCCTGGTGGTGCTCAGGGGACATTACTCCTGGTGGTGCTCAGGGATGCTGGGGACCGAACCCGGGCTGGCTGCATGCAGGCAAACGCCTTACCCGATGTACTATCGCTCCAGCCCCTGTTGACAACTTCTTGTAGTTGTTTTAAAAGTGTTGAGTTGAACCTTCCTGCACTCTGAAATTGCGTTAGAGAAGACAAATTTTGGTGTATTATTTCATGTAGTTTTCTTTTGAATAATTATCAGAAGATAACAGTTTCTGTGTTTCTTAGAACCTATAAGTAAAATTTATTTCTTTATCCGTGAATTGTGAATTCCTTGAGAGCAGGCATTACATTTTTAGATTTTTGTAGCCGTAAGCCTGACAACAAAGTAAGCTTATAGTTGATAGTATGAACTTCTGTAAGATTTTTCTTCTAGCTGGTCTGCCTTTACTTTGTATTCCACTTGAATTAAGAACAGATAACTAGGAGCTGGAGCGATAGCACAGCGGGTAGGGCATTTCCTTGCATGCAGTTGACCCGGGTTCGATTCCCAGCATCCCATATGGTCCCCTGTGCACCGCCAGGAGTGATTCCTGAGTGCAGAGCCAGGAGTAACCCCTGTGCATCGCCAGGTGTGACCCAAAAAGCAAAAAAAAAAAAAAAAAAAAAAAAGAACAGATAACTAGATAAAGAAACCGTGGTATATATACCAATGAAGTAACACTGGGATATAAGAAAAGATGAAATGATGTAGTTTCCTATGTGAAAACTTCAGGAGAGTACCATGCTGAGTGAAGTTAGTCAGGAGAAGGACAGACACATATGATTACATATGTGGGGAAAAAAGAAGCATAGTAAGGGAATAACAAATTGCCAGAGGCAGTGAGTCTGGAAACTGGTCTTACAGAACCGAGCTTACCAGGGAGAGGGATGGAAGTGGAGATTGAGGTGGTGGACACTCTGATGGGGAGATTTGGTGCTGAGACATTGCATGCGTGAAACCCTATTATTGATAGTAGTGTCAGTCATGGTGTCTAAAATTAAAAGATTTTTAAATTTTAATATTTTTCCGTAATACTTGAGTCACTGTCACTGTCACTGTCATCCCGTTGCTCATCGATTTGCTCGAGTGGGCACCAGTAACATCTCCGTTGTGAGACTTGTTATTATTTTTGGCATATTGAATATGCCATGGGGAGCTTGCCAGGCTCTGCCGTGCGGGTGGAATACTCTCGGTAGCTTGCCGGGTTCTCCAAGAGGAATGGAGGAATTGAACCCGGGTCGGCCTCGTGCAAGGCAAATGCCCTTCCTGCTGTGCTTAATATTTGAACACCAATCCCACCACCATGACACCTTCCTGCCACCATATTTTGGATGTTTCCATTCCGAACCCCAACCCTTCCCCAAAGTAGAACCGATATAATTTATTTTGTAGTGTTTGTTATAAATAAACCGCTGATAATGCTCCAAAAAACTTTACTTGAAGATTGTTGTATTTCACCGAGGGGCCATTAAACCCTTCTATAAGAGATTACTAATATGCTGTTAAGGTATTAAAACATTTTAAAATTTTAAAAACTGAGAATGTGGGGCCAGAGTGATAATACAGCAGGTAAGGCATTTGCCTAGCACACAGCTGACCCAAATTCAATTCCCAGCACCCCATATGGGCTCTTGAGGAGCTTGCCAGGAGTGATCCCTGAACACTGCGGGAATGACCCAGAACATCCTCCCCCCACCTCCCAAAGCAAAACAAAGCAAGCAGAAAAAGAAACACTGAAACAAAAGAAACAGTGAGCTAATAGTCTGTAACAATTGACACCAATTGTATGGTGGGTGAAATACTATAATAATACACAGTAAAAGATGTTATGCTTATTGGGTATGCCAAAAATAGTAACAATAAGTCTCACAATGAGAGACGTTACTGGTGCCCACTGGAACAAACCGATGAGCAACGGGATGACAGTGACAGTGACAGTGATGCTTCATTAGTCTCCAGCTGACTTATTGTAGGAAGATTCTGCCTGATACATTTATTTATTTTCCTTTTTAGTAAAGTGAGATAGTTTTGTTGAGGGAGTTTACTAATTCTATGGAGAATGTGGGATTTTTTAGAGAGAGAGAGAAGGAGCCAGAGTGAAGAAAGGTCACAACACAAGTCAGAGAAAGTCGACCCCTGACGGAGGACACAGGGAGCCCAGGAGAGTGCTGTGAGGGGAGATCATGTGAGTTGGGGCGCAGGTGACTATAGAATGGCATTTGCCATGACATTTTTTTTTTTTTTAAACTTAGAGTGCTTTGCTTAGTGCTTTAGTTCTGCTTACTTTATTCTATATTGGGGCCGGGCTCCCAATACTCAGGGCCTGGGGCAATTTGTAGTGACAGTGAATCAGTGGGTCACTGGGCCAGGGCTGTTTGGGCCCAGGGACACACACTGTCATTGGTGCTGGGGTGGGAGCATGCTGGGCCAGGGACTGAACTCAGGCCTTGAACTTGCAAGGCATGTGTGCCAGCCTTGTGAGTTAATCTCCCTCACCCTGTGTATTTGTTTTTATTTACAGAGAATCTTGAGGTTTCCTACCCATACCAGCCCCATTAAAGATTGTCTTATGTTGTATGTTTGTTTTTTTTTCCATGTTGTGAGTGGAGAGAAAAAAGAAGTATGTAAATTGACAATGTAAACTGACAATGGCCTGGAGCAATAACACAGCAGGTAGGGTGTTTGCAGGTAGGGTGTTTGCCTTGCATACGGCTGACCCAGGTTCAATTCCTCCGTCCCTCTCAGAGAGCCTGGCAAGCTACCGAGAGTATCCCACCCGCATGGCAGAGCCTGGCAAGCTCCCCGTGGCGTATTCGATATGCCAAAAACAGTAACAAGTCTCTCAATGGAGACGTTACTGGTGCCCGCTCGAGCAAATCAATGAACAACAGGACTACAGTGCTACAGTAAATTGGGAAAAAATGAACTGACAATGACCTGAAATAATTTATATTATTCTTTCTCTGTTGTTGCATTCAGTTTTTAACTTGGTGAGTTATGAAAGATTGACAGAGATTATTTGTGTTTCTGTTCGCTTTGGTAAGTGTAGCCTATAACATTCTGTTATATAGATCTTCCACATCCAGACCTTAAATCTAGCTTAGGAGACTTGGCAATTTAAGGCTCCTAATGTTTCTGCAGTCTAACATAGGAAATGCTAAGTGTTGAAGTTGGAAAGGGACACTATTCGGGGAGGTTTTAATTCACTGTATGTTTGATTTTGGTTTTCAATTTATTTAGATTTTATTTATTGAGTATGAGCTGGTTTTTATTTTCTTTTTTTTTTTTTTTTTTTTTTTTGCTTTTTGGGTCACACCCAGCGATGTTCAGGGGTTACTCCTGGCTTTGCACTCAGGAATTGCTCCTGGCAGTGCTTGGGGGACCATATGGGATGCCGGGGATCGAACCCGGGTCGGCTGCGTGCAAGGCAAACGCCCTACCCGCTGTGCTATCGCTCCGGCCCCTGGTTTTTATTTTCTAAGGTTCTAATTTGCCTGTAGTTTCCATATCAAGAGCCACCTTTGGTAAATGCTAACGATAGTGTCTTCTGTAAGGTATTGTGGATTCTCTTCCATCGCTAAGGTCCGACCTGAGGCTTAGTTCCACCCAAGAGGAAGGGGGATGAATTGGAAGAAGAAAGTCCATCTTTTTCATTTCTGGTAGATTGAAGGGGACAGAGGTAGGAAAAAGAAATATGAGACACAGGTTCTGTCTTCCCCTGCCTGGCCAGAATTCTGGGATTGGGGTGAAGGTCTTATGATGGGTTGAAAGGACAATTAAAAAACCCTCAAAAACAGAAGGCCTCTGGCTTAGTTCCTTCTTTGGACTCTTGAGCCATTTGTGTTGGTTGGTGCTTCGCCAGTATCAGTGGATGGAAGCACTGCACTCCTTACGTGACTGGCTTGATGAGTCTGTGGTAGACTCATGCCACTGTGAGGAACGAGAAGGAGCTTAGATTCCTGGTGGTCCAGCGATCACGACCAAGGATGATGTGACTCAAGATTGGGGTCATGGATACCTGAGATGGGAACCAGTGACATCCCCGAAGATGAGATGGTGGTTGGTCACCTCCAGGCAATAGGCACGAGTGAGAGTCCTAAGGTATTACTAGCCTAAGGATCTAAGATATTGCTAACACAAGGATATCTCTTAGTCCCCTTTGGTGAATAATTTGGTGGAAAATAACCAATTAACTGTTGGTAAGGAGTTTTATTTAGAAATGTCTGAATAGTAATAGAAAGAGACAGATATTGAATATGTTTAAAGTTTTTGGCTCCTGGGGGTGGAGGGAAGACTGGTCTTGCATGTAGCTAACCCTGTCTTTTTCCCTAGCACTGCATATTATCCTTCAGCACTGCCAGAGGGGATCCCTGAACACAGTCTAGGAGTAAGTCCTGAGTACAGCTTGTTGTGGCCCCAAAGTTTTATTTAATTTAATTATATATATATATATATATATATATATATATATTTGCTTTTTGAGTCATATCCGGTGATGCTCAGGGGTTATCCCTGGCTCTGCACTCAGGAATTACTCCTGGCAGTGCTCGGGGGACCATATGGGATGCTGGGAATTGAACCCGGGTCGACCACGTGCAAGGCAAGCACCCTACCTGCTGTGCTATCACTCCAGCCCCCCAAATAAAGTTTTTGGCCCTTTACTAGTGCAAGTGTTGATGAGGAAGGACTAGACTTGTGGGGTGGGATGGGCCGACTCCTGGTGGTGCTGGAATCAAGCCCAAGTCAGCAGCTCGAAAGGCAAGTGCTTTACCCACTGTACTATCTCTCTGCATGATTAGATTATTATTAGAAAAGCAGCCATTGTTTATAAGACAGACTGATTGCAGAAAAGAGAACAGCTACATTTATTACATTATGAGTAGCATGAACCAGGCTCTAGGGGCATTGTGTTTGGTGAGATTATATCATCCATTTGATCAAGGACTGAGCCTGGGCTGGAGGTAGGACGGACCATGTTGTTATACTGGGAAAAGATGAAGTAGCTTTGGTGGAGGGAAGAGAGACTCTGGTAGAGGGTGTGGTATTGGAGTGTTGTATGCGCAAATCCTACCACTAACAGTATTCTACATTTTGGTACTTCAAATTAAAAAAAAATTAAAAAGGCAGTAGTAGTGATTGAAACTAGTAACTGCATGATGTAGTATTCTTCTAGCAGAGTAAATATTAATAGCATATTCTAGTGAAATGTAGTAGAATTGCTGGTGGAAAGCACTGAATGTCCCTTTAAAGCTCGTGTTCCAGGTTGGAGAGATAATACCGGGATTAAGGCACTTGCCTTGCATATGTTTGGACCAGGTTCCATCCCTGGTACTACATATGCTTTCTTTGCATTCCCTGGAGTGATCCCTAAATGCAGAGCCAAGAGTAGCTTCTGAGTACTGGCAGGTGTGGCCCAACATCTCCCTCCCACTTCCCAGCATCACACAAATACAGTGTATTCATTAAAGGGAGAGCTTTTTAATTTAAATTAATTTAAATTTAATTTTAATTCATTTAAAGGGCTGGTGCTTTTTCACTCCTGGTAGTCAGCTGCTTAACTACGAGAACTTAGCTTTGTGCTGGTTTGGTGGGAGCTGGGTCTGACTGCCGGCTCGTTGCTTGGCGGATCATGTTATGCTTGGGCTTGAACACAGGCCTCCTGCATGCGCTCCTTTGAGCCATTTCTTTGTCCTTGAACCATGATTTTTTGTTGTTGTTGCTGTTTGGGGGCCACACAGGTGGTGCTCAGGCCTTATTCCCAACGCTGTGCCCTGGGGGGGATTTGGAACCATATAAAGTGCTGGGGATTGGATCTGGGTCAGCCACATGCAAGGCAAGTGCCCGACCTGCTGTACTGCTGCTTCTGCCACCCTCTGGACCTTGGCTTTTAAGCTAGTGATTGAGGCGAGGAGTTGTTTGATGGACTGAAATGTGGCAAAATCAGTGGGTTAGAGGAGCTGATGTGGTCAAAGAAAGGATGCAGGGGGCAGAGAATGGGATGAATTGACATACCTATGCTTTAGAAATAGTGTATATGTTGGTATGATCAGGTTTACGGTACGGTAGAAAGGGGTGCAGTAGGGAGTGAGGCTGTCCTGCATAAGTCGTCAGGAATCTGAGAGGCTGAGGTGTTTGTTATGTTTATTTCCTAAGTAAGAGAAGTTACCAAGAATGTTAGGCATTGGAAAATAATTTTAACAAATGCAGAATTCTCATGTTGACTTTTTTAAAAAAAAATTTTGTTAGTGAATCACCATGAGGTACAGTTACAGACTTACAAACTTTCGTGCTTGCGTTTCAGTCATACAATGGTATCTATCCCTTCACCAGTGCCCATTTTCCACCACCAATGGTCCCAGCATCCCTCCCCCCACCCCCACCCCGTCCTCCTCCCACAACACTCCGCCTTTGCTCTCTCTCTCTCATTTTGGGTGTTGTGGTTTGCAGTAGAGGTATTAAGTGGCCATCATGTTCGGTCTGTAGTCTACTTTCAGCACGCATCTCCCATCCTGAACAGGCCCTCTTAGCACCCTTTACTTGGTGGTCCCTTCTCTATCTGAGCTGCCTTTTCCCCCAGCATGCGAGGCTGGCTTCTAAACTGTGGAGTAATCCTCCTGGTACTTATCTCTACTTGTTCTTGGGTGTTAATCTCCCATTCTGTTACTTTACATTCCACAAATGAGTGCAATCTTTCTATGTTTATCCCTCTCTTTCTGACTCATTTCATTTATGTTGACTTATTGTGTAAGATTTAAGGGCTATCAAAACAAAATGAGCCAAGTGAAAGTCCTTGCCAATATTCAGTTAATGGACAAAAGGCATTTTGTGGGTTTACAACTGATTTCATGAAATTTGTCAGCCCCGCATGCCAGGAAAGGTGACTGCTGCAGTGTTGCAGACTCCTTGGGATGGGAAGGAGGTGGGTATTGGACTTCAATGGACTTGCAGAGTTCCCACGGAGTTGTGTTTTGAGAGGTGGTTTGACGGCTGATATGCGTATTTCTAGTTGATCCCTAGTGGCTATTGGGTAAAGGGCTTATAACAAAATAAGGTGAAAGGACTGATAGTATGGGCTGGGGAAGGACTCTTGGATATGGATATGGGTCTGGATGTGACTTCCATTTTTCTTTCTATGTGGGAGTTGTAATTTCTTTTTCTTTTGCTTCTTTTTCTTCTGCAAGGAGGTTTGGGAAAGGGCCATATGACTGAGTCCTGAGCCTGCAAAGATTTGCCCATGTGAATGCCACAGCAGAGGATGTTTTGAATCAGACAGAATGACCTGCTTTGTGGATAGCAGTATACGTTCTCCTTCTTCAGACAGCCTGGTGCTTGTTCCGAGGGCCCAAGACCAGAGCCTTGTTCCGAGGGCCCAAGACCAGAGCGACTACTGTGGGGACAGGGATGGAGGCTGGTGCCTGGAACTCGGCAGTACAGACATCACCTCACCATGGCCAACTGGTACCCAGTGTCCGTTTGCTAACAGTAGTAAGGGGTTCTGAGTTTACCAAATGTTGAAACGCCTTTGTTACGAACATGTCTAATGTGGCAGATTTTTATTTTACATCCTCTGTCATGGAGTCACTGGTTTGTTCTTGTTGGAACCTCATCTTGTTTTCTGACTTTGAATTTGTCTTCACTACCGAATGAACATCTTTGAAACCTTCTGAAAAAATCTGTAAAGCCATGGTATTCTTCATGAGCTTGTTTTAACCTTTACAGAAAGATGATTTAAGCCTGTGATTTTGACTGTTTCTTATATGGGTAGGTATAGGAGATAGCTAATTTAACAGGTCAAAGTCTCAGGACCCCTTTAAACAGAATTTCATAGGAAGAGTTTTAAAAGAAGTTGTTTAAGACCTTGAAGATGTTATATGTGGTTGTATAAATTTTGTTGCTTAAAAATTAAAATTGATATCTAAAAGATGTGTTAAAACTCAAATTGCTGCATTTGACAAATTTAATGAAACAGACTATATTTAAAGAAACAGCTTAGAAGTTGCTTGCCTTACATTTTTTGCTCGACACACTGCAATCTGGCTTTTTAGTTGCTTCTGCATTCAGTGTATTGCAAAATCACCTATCATGTAGCTTCTAGAGAACTTGTCTATTCAAAATGAGATTTTTTAAAAAGGCAAACTTGTCCTAGTACTACTATGAAAATATTTTTTACCTCATTGGCCTCCTGAAAAAATTTCAGGTATTTTCAAGGGTCTCTGGACTATACTTTAAAAATCACTGTTAAAAACCACTGGACATGTCATTTGTATCACTTGGAGATCACGGCTTAGTTTTCTTACATGCTGTAAAACAGTGAATATTTGATTCTGTTTTTTTCATAACCTGCCATGATATGCAGATCAGGAACCAGTTTATGAAGTTGTTGCCTCAGGGTTAGGATGACTCACTTAATTTTTGCTTTTTATTTCCACACTAATTCTGATTGTTTCAGACTTAAGGGAGAGATGTTCCGCTGAATAAGATAGGGCCAAATCAGGGATTAACCTTGATTATTAACCAAAGAAAGAGAACCACTTTTTACTTACAGTATTCGACTATTAAGTGTTACTCAGTAGATAATATATATTAGTCTGAGCAATGTCTAGTGTAGTTTTATGTGCTTGATTCACCCTATACAAATGTTTGTGTGTGTGGGTTTTTTTTTGGGTCACAGCCAGTGATGCTCAGGGATTACTCCTGAGTAATTCCTCCAGGAGTACTGTGTGCTCAGGAATTACTCCTGATAGTGCTTGGGGAACCAAATAGTATACTAGGCATCAAACCTGTGTCAGCTGTGTGCAAGGCAAGCACCCTCCCTGCTGTACTATCTCTCTAGCCCCATACAGATACCTTTTTTATTCCTTTAAGTACAGCATATACCAGAGGAAATTCATGCACATATAGGAGTATAAATTGGTACTTCTCCTTTGGAGCATGATTTGGTAATATTTATCAAAATTAATCATTTATGTTTTACTGACTCTGCTTTGGAAATTTTGACAAAAATGCAAATAATGGTTGTATGAGGATACTTAATGTCGCAGTTTTAGAATTAAAAAGGAGAGAGAACTTTAATGTTTTAGGGGGATTGGTGAAATTTTGGTGCGGCAGTACTATATAGTATATTCTTGCTGTTACATTGTACCGATCTATTTGTATGATGTGTATTGAATGCCCATGACACATTGTCAGGTAAATAAAATTGTAGATCAATATATGTATTTAAAGTAATATTTTTGTATACATTTTTAATGTACTTTTATATATAGAAAAGACCTGAAAGAACATCTCAGAATTCTAAAATAAATTACTTTGAAGAGTGGGACATGGAGGGGGCGCTGTCGCTTTGTACTTTTTTTGTATTTTGTATACAATATACTATTTTGTATTTTCTCTCAAAGTTGTATCATTTTTTTGTTGTTACTAGAAATTTAAATAAATTTTGAAAAAAATATTTTTTTAACCTCTGTTTCTTTTGGAATTATATAAAAAAAGGTTTGCTTCTTGTGATATAGATGTCTGAAATATTTGTTCCCTAATGCCCTCTTATTCCATTAAAAAAAGAAATTAACTGATCTGATTTGGTAAAGAGCGAACCTCGTACTGGAGGTGGGTGGGGCTATTCAATGGCTGGTCATTGGCTATACAGTTTGAACCCAGAGAGGTAGAACTTCGGATATTCTTGCTTTGAACTTGCATGTACCTGATTATTTGAATTTTCCCCGTTATCTCTGAGCTACCATAGGATCTAGTAGTATTTTCTTCATGTGCATAGAAAATGACTCTTTTTGTAGTTGACTTGGGTCTGCCAGACTTAGTTTTGCCAAGTGGAATATAGAATTTCACAGCTGACATGCTTTCTATCCAAAGATGTCCTGTGCTATCTTCCCTCATCTCCTACTTGCCGGGTTGGCTGTGGGGGAAGTGGGTAGAGAATGACAGGCAGCATGAATCATGGTATGGAGAGAGCTGTTCTGGAGATTCATTCTATGTGCATTGGATTTAGTGGGAGCTGAAAAGAAACCTCTAGTGGGTTAACTCTTTTTTGTACTTTAAATATGCATACAAATCATCTGAAGGTCTTGTTTAGGTGACTTCTGATTCTGTAACGGCAGGATTGGGTATGAGGTTCTGCATTTCTCTGAAGTTCCTAGGTGAGGCTTTAGCTGCTAGCCTACGCAGTACATGGAAGTAGCAAATACTTAATTTTTTTAGTTTTTTAATTTTAAATTTTATTTTTTATTGAATCACTGTGAGATACAGTTACAAAGTTTTCATATTTGATCCACCACCAAGCCCCGCATACCCCCCTCCCACTCCCCTTCTGCCTGTGTGGCAGACATTTTTCACTTCACTCTTTCCTTATTTTGATTATGTTCAATTTTCAACAAGAATCTCACTATCATTATTTGGAGGTTTTCCTCCACCAGTAGGACATGCTGGATGGCATCACTAGATTATATGTTTTCATTCTTTAGAAAAGGTTGCACGGCCGCGCGGTTCGGAGTTGTCCCAGTCCCGCATCCCGGAGCCGTGTTAGTCCTTGCTCATTGTCTCCGGGGACTCCATCTGGAGAAGGCGTACCGGCTGTGCCTCCTCCGTCTGGCTCCCCAGTGTGCTGGCCCGATTTGGGGTCTGGAGCAGTCTCTGGCCTTCTGCGCCGCTTACCAGAATGCCCGGATTCTTCTCTGTTGAATCGAAGTAGCAAATACTTTAAAGGGTTAAATGAAATTACACATACCTCACTGAAAGTAAGCAGTTATCAGATGGGTTATAATGAAGACTGGAACGATAGCACAGCAGGCTGGGTGTTTGCCTTGCACGTGGCTGACCCGGGTTCAATTCCTCCTTCCCTCTCGGAGAGCCCAGCAAACTTCTGAGAGTATTCCACCTCTACAGCAGAGCCTGGCAAGCTACCCGTGGCATAGTCAATATGCCAAAAACAGTAACAACAAGTCTCACGATGGAGATGTTACTGGTGCCCGATCAAGCAAATTGATGAACAACGGGACAACAGTGCTACAAAGATTAAAAAAGATGGGGGTGATGATTTGAATGAACATCATTAAACAAGAAAAATTAAAATCCAGATGGCTTATAATGCATCCCAATAAGGCACACAATACAGTGGAGAGGAATTTGGGGCTGTGCATATATAATGAAATGTTTAGATTATTCTTAAATGTTTAACTGCTTTTACAGAATTAGTTTTAGTATTATGTGTATTATAACTTGAAGTTACATTTAAAAATTTTTGTATTTGGGCCACACCTGACTGGTCCTTGGGAAATCATATGTTGCCAGAGACCAAACCCCAGCTTTCACATGCAGAGCATGTGTTCCTGGCCTTTGACAGGTCCCTTATCCTGAAGTAATTTTTGTATATTTATTTATTTATTTATTTTTGGGTCACACCCAGCGATGCTCAGGGGTCACTCCTGGCTCTGCACTCAGGAATTACCCCTGGCTGTGCTCAGGGGACCATATGGGATGCTGGGAATCAAACCCGGGTCGGCCGCGTGCAAGGCAAACGCCCTACCCGCTGTGCTATCACTCCAGCCCCTGTATATTTATTTTGGGGCCACATGCAGCAGTTCTTATGGGATGCTCTAGAAGGTCTCTGTTGGAAATTTTTCCTGGCATAGCTCAGGAGACCAGGAGGGTTCAATCTGTGATGCTGGGGATTGAAGCCAAGCTTGCGCATCCAAAGCATGAGCTCAGCTCATCGAGCTATCGCTCTGTCCCTATAGTTATTTTTAAGATAGTTTGGGATATTTACCCTTTAGATTTGCCATCATTTCGGTATTTAAAATAGTTCTATGACTCACTAGTTTCTTTTGTGGGAAAAATAATTTCTTACTGCTGCAATTAAAAATATTTGCAAATTTTATTTAGAAATAATTGGAAGTTTACAGAAAAGTTGAAAAATTAAGAAACAAAAAAGTTTATAAAGACATCACCCAGGTAAATCTATTAATACATTCTTTTTTTAAAAAAAAATAATGTAGGAGTACTGCTATTTGTTCAGCCATTGAGTAAGCTGATTGAATGAACTCAGCTATTAATACATTCTTTTGTCTTCTTTCCCCCCTACATACACTTTATACTTTTTTGGGTTGGGGTCCTCACCCGAGGATGTTCAGGGCTTACTTTTGGCTCTTCGCTCAGGAATTGCTCCTGCCGGGCTTGGGGGACCATATGGAGTGCTGGGGATTGAGCCTGAGTTGGCCGTGTGTGCTGTACTATCACTCCAAACCCTATACTTTATTATTATTATTATTTTTTTTTTGGTGGAGAGGAGGTTTGGGTCACACCTGGCAATGCTCAGGGGTTACTCCTGGCTCTGCACTCAGGAGTTACTTCTGGTGGTGCTGGGGGACCAGGGATGCTGGGGATCGAATCTGGGTTGGCCACGTGTAAGGCAAACACCTACTCACTGTACTATTGCTCTAGCCCCTACTTATTTTTTTTTTTTAATTGAATCACTGTGAGTACAGTTACAAAGCTTTCCAGTCTAAGTCTTGGTCATACAATGATCAAACACCTATCCCCTCCTAGTGCACACCCTCCACCACCAAGAACCCCAGTATACCCCCATCCCACCCCTCTCCCTGCCTATGTGGGAGATGATTTCAACCTTGCTCTCTCTCCTCTTTGATCACATTCAATATTTCGACAAAAGATCCACCATTATTATTTGGAATTTTCCCCAACATTCAGACCTGCTGAAAAGACATCATTAGATAATTCGTTTTCTATTGCTCATATGAAGAGCATTTTTGATTTCTGCTATTTTAGTAATAAGGCTGGAGGGATTTCTGCCCAAAGCCTGTGGGTTCCGAGATTGTTTTGTGTGCATCTGGGATCATGGATGTTCAGGAGCCAGGAGCCGTTTGTGGGCAACTCAGGGCCTCGTTGGGATGGGGAGAGGGGCTGGTTCCACCCTCTGTCCCGTGAAGCACCGAGTGTCACGTCACTGTAGCCCCTACTTTTTGACTCTTGATATGGGTTTATTTCCACTTTGTCTTTGTTAATTAAGTGCTGCTATTACTTTGTCCCTGCCACCATGGCATCCATTTGTCAACTAAATTCAGGGAGCTCAGTTTGATGGCACGAATTTTATTTTTCTTCTGATCTTTGAACAATAGCTTCTACAGAGGGATATTAAAGAAAGTCGGGAGGGCTTCTCTCTGAAAGGGTTTTTGCTGTTTTTTTTTTTTTTCATTGTTTTTGAGCCAGTGCTGTTTCTGGCTCAGGACTTGGGGAATCACTCCATTGGGGCTTGGGTGACCACTCGGAGCCAGAGATTGAACCTGGGTCTCCTGCACGAAAGCATGAAAGCATGTGCGTCCTCCTGTTGAGCTCTCACTCTGGCCCTGAAGGTCATAGGTTGTTGAGTGATTATTCAGTAGGATCCTTGTCGGACACAATTAAGGGGTGAGCAGATCTTTCGGGATAAATCCACTCGGCCTACTGATTGATTTAAACCGTTAGATAACCTCTTTTTTGGCATATCAAAGAAATTCTCGGGTCGGAGTAGTAATGTGGCAGGTAGAACACTTTCCTAGCACACTGCCAACCTGGGTTTGATCCCTGGCATCCCATATGGTCCCCAAATGCCTGCCAGGAGTGATTCCTGAGCACAGAGCCAAGAGTAAGCCCTGAGTGCCGAGCCAGAAGTCCCTGAGCACCACTGGGTGTGATCCAAAAACAAAATAACCAAAATTTTTCATCTTTTAGTGTGTATTGCCTTTGGGTACAACTTTAAATTAACCAATCAGGTACAATTTCAGAACTTTTCTTGAACCAACCTCTTGATTCTATCTTTTTTTTTCTTTTTTTCTTTTTAGTTGCACCCATCCTCCATCCCTCTCGGAGAGCCCGGCAAGCTACCGAGAGTATCCCGCCTGCACGGCAGAGCCTGGCAAGCTACCCATGGTGTATTCGATGTGCCAAAAACAGTAATAACAAGTCTCCCAATGGAGACGTTACTGGTGCCTGCTGGAGCAAATTGATGAACAACGGGACAACAGTGCTATAGTGCACCCATATCAATAAATTCATTTAAACTCAGTCTTCTATCCTAATCCAATACTTCCACAATCTTAGAACCTTTTACATGTATTACTCAAGTTTTTGTTAGTACAGATAAGCAAAATCCTGTAATTCTCTTAGTATGTAATGTACTTTTCAGTGGGTTGTACTTTTAGTTTGAACCTCTAGGACTTCATTTGGTCATAAGTCTAGAAATGTTAAGGGTGGTTGTTGAGGACAATCAGTACTTCACAAGGCACTTTTAGGGCAGGCTATTGCAGGCAAAGAGAGACCAGTCTCTCCAGGCTGCTTTTACCAGTAAGGGCTATTTAGCAGATATTAGTAATAATAATAATCTCAATTTACCACATGGCATGTTGTTTCACAGTGTGGGTGCTCAAATGTTTGTATCCAAAAACTAGGGTCCTACTCCTTTAATTTAGAGACTAAATTAAGTTAGTCTCTAATTTTATGCAAGAGTTTAAACTCTAAACATGTGAGTTTGGAAGTGCATATCATTGTTCTGTTTTCAGGACTGTTAAGTGTGGTCTATGAATTTGAGTGTGGGATTAAACTGCATTGCAGACAAGCTCATGCACAGTAGACTTTCTGAATCAGAATACAATTAAAAATAAATTGTTATGCGGGCTACCAGTGCAGCTCCTGATATTGCTCGGGACCATGTAATGCTGGGGATTGAACCAGCACCTTTGTGCTTTGTGCATTGATTCATGCAAAGCATAAGCACACGCTTGTCAGCCACTTGGAGTCACATCTCCATTTGTCTCCATAGTATACATTTTTATATGTTATTTCAAGATAGATATATTCTGGTGGTGCAGAAATATACACTGGTGAAGGGACGGATGTTGGAACATTATGTGATTGAAACCCAATCATGAACAACTTTGTAACCTTGTATCTAATTGTGATTCAATAAAAAATGATTTAAAATATTATAAAAAATACATATGTATAATTTGTAGTTATTTAAAAATTCTTGGAAACCAAGTTATTTGTTAAATATTTGGGGCACCTTATAATTTTATTTTTACATTTAATCTAGATATATTATATAAATCGTCGACAGATCAAGTTTTAGGTGATTTCTTTTCTATCTGGGAGTTCTCTGTGTTAATGGAGGTTATGCTCCCTCTGGTGGGCAATGGCTTGAAAGGCACATTTTCAGAACAGTAAGATGGTTTTCAACCATGAAAACTTCCTTCATGAACCTGCTTTCCAAGCTGTCCTCAGCCTCTGACATATATCATAAACTGTGTTTTGAATTTGATCATAAAAGGCAGACTAGCCAAGTATTGTTGTAAATATATCTTGTAAATATACAAGTTATGATAACGAAGAACATTAGAGAAATTGGCTTATTAACCAGGACTGTGTTATTCACATTAAGAATTAATATGGTCAGAATTGGTAGTCAAATTTGAATTTGTGACATTTATGGGGAGAATGCTGCATGTTCATTTGCTTACAATGGGATTTTTCACTACAAAAGATTGTGTGTGATTCTCCTCCAGCATTTGATTAAATAATCGTTATAATTATGGTATTAAAATATTTTTTATATCTCATTTCAATCTTAGAATCAAAGGTTTCTTTCCGTGGAACAGGGTTATTTATGAACTTCATTTTTAGTTTGTAGAAAGGGTTGAGTGACACTGGCCCGAGCCCAGGGCCTATTCCTGACTCTTTGCTCAGGCGGTGTTGGTGGGACCATATGCAGTGCTGAGGATTAAAATGAGGTTGGTTGCAGGCAAGGCAAATGCCTTACTTCTGTATCATCTCTCTGGCTCCTGTATTCCTGATTGTTTCTTGAAAAGGCATATCATTCATTCATAAAATAATTTTATTTTATTTTATTTTTTTTAACTTTTTATTGAATCACCATGTGGAAAGTTACAAAGTTCTCAGGTTTATGTCTCAGTTATACAATATTCAAACACCCATCCCTTCACCAGTGCCCATATTCCACCACCAAAAACCCCAGTATACCCCCCGCCCCCACCCCCTACTCCCTACTGTATAACTAATGAATTTCACTTCATTTTCTCTTTACCTTGATTACATTCCATAATTCAACACAAAACTCACTATAGTTGTTGGAGTTTCCACCCAAGAGAGACAGACCTACTACCAAGGAAGCATTTGATAATTAGTTTTCCATTGCTGGAAATGAAGAGATATGTATCCCCACTGCTACAAGTTCATAACTCTTTTTTTTCCTTTTTCCTTTCCCCTTTTTTCCCCCCCCCCACCCCCCTTCCCGAGCCTCATAGTATGGTGTACGCCACGCCGCGTTGGCCAGCGTGGGGCTTTTGCTTAGTTCACAGTCCAGAGAGGTGGCTGCTACATTAATAGCCTTCAATATTTCAACAAAAACTTACTGTTATTATTTGGAGTTTTCCCCCCCAAGTCAGACCTGTTCAAAAGGAACCATTTCACATTGCTGACAATTATAAATGTTAAGTCTTTAGGCGCAGAGGGTCCGCTTCACGCTCAGCGGCTCCGGATTTATCTGGGCCGAGGGCGTGCCGGTTACACCCCCTTCCCATGAGTTCCTGGGAGCCCCAAGAGTAAAAACCGAACACCTCTGGGTTTGGAGTCTTAGAAGATGGCGCCTGCCACGTGGGTGCCGCCAACCCACGCAGGAAGACAGGGTGGGGAGGAAAAAATCCACCCCCTGGCAGCACAGAGTTGTAGCCCAGTTCGCAGTCCCAGTGCATTGCTATTAGATGCTGCGCTGGATGCCCGAAAGTGTTAGATCTCTGGAATCAAAGTCTTTAGGCGCAGAGGGTCCTCATAAAATAATTTTAAACATTATTATTATTGCTATTAATTTTTCCAGGGATCAGATGTTGGGGCTGCCACATATGTGATACATGCTATAGTGTTGTGTCATCTCCCCAGCCAAATACTTTAGATATTTAAATTTAAAAAGTAGAAATTGAGTACCAAGGCCATAATTTTACCTATTCAGAAACAATATACATGGTATCTTTTTTTGATTTTTTTTGCTTTTTAGGTCACACCTGGCGATGCACAGGGGTTACTCCTGGCTCTGCACTCAGGAATTACTTTTGGAGGTGCTCAGGGGACCATATGATATGCTGGGAATTGAACCTGGGTCGCCCGAGTGCAAGGCAAATGCCCTACCCACTGTGCTATCGCTCCAGCCCTCCTTTTCTTTTTTTTTTTTTTAAAAGAAAGTATTCTTTTCAAAGTTAACTTGTTTTCCATTCAACCCCATCAAAAAATCAGGAGAATAAATAAATAGAAACTTCCTTAAAGAAGAAATTCAAATGGCGAAAAGGCTCATGAAAAATGTTCTACATCACTAATCATCAGGGAGATGTAAATAAAAACAACAGTGAGATATCATTTCACACCACAGAAACTGGCACACATCCAAAAGAATAAGAACAGCCAGTGTTGGCACAGATTTGGGGGAGAAAGGCACTCTCATTCATTGTTGGTGGGAGTGTTGACTACTCCAGCCTTCTTGGACGTTCTTCAGAAAACTAGAAATTGAACTCCCATTTGACCCAGCAATACTGCTTCTGGGAATATATCATGGGGGCCCAAAAACACACAGTGGAAACACCATCTGCACTCCTATGTGCATTGCTGCACTGTTCACAATAGTCAGAATCTGGAAGCAACCTGAGTCTCCAAGAGCAGATGATTGGATGAACAAACTGTGGTACATCTACACAGTGGAATTCTATGCAGCTGTTAAGAAAAAATGAAGTCATGAAGTTTGCTTGTAAATGGATGGACATGGAGAATATCATGCTGAGTGAAGTGAGTCAGAAGGAGAAGAACAGATATTGAATGACTGCACTCATTTGTAGGATATAAAAAAATAGTATGAGACTAATATCCACAGCCTAATAAAACAGGGGCCAGGAGGACTGGTCAGTGCTTGGAAGCTTGCCACAAGTGTAAGGGGCAAAGGGCAATTAGGATAGAGAAGGGACCAGTATGCTAATAATAGTTAGAAATGATCATTGTGGGTAAGAACTGAGTTGAAAGTAGGTAAAGGGACATACATGATAGCCTTTCAGTGTCTGTATTGCAAACCATTATGCCTAAAAAGAGTGGGGGGGCAGAAGTGGGAAGGGAGGGAGGGAGGGGGAGTATGGGAGAGAGAGAGAGGGAGAAAGAGAGGGAGAGAGAGAGGGAGAGAGAGAGAGCGAGAGAGCGAGCGAGAGCACTCTGCACAGAGGCAGTGGGGGGGGGGGGGGATGCAAGAGGCAAACTGGGACATTGGTGGTAGGAAATGTACACTGGATGGGTGTTGGAATTTTATTTAACTGAAACCCAATCATGAACAACCTTGTAACTGTTTATCGTACAGCAATTCAATAAAAAAAAATTTAAAAAGTAAAGAAATCAACACTGGAAAAAAAAGTGAACTTGTTTCCAGTGTACTATTTTATACATGGTTTATTCAAGTATGATATTAAGCACATGATATATGTAAAGCTCTAGGTTTACATTATTGTTACTGTCACTGTCATCCTCTTGCTCATTGATTTGCTCGAGTGGGCACCAGTAACGTCTCCATTGTGAGACTTGTTACTGTTTTTGTCATACCAGATACGCCACACATAGCTTGCCAGGCTCTGCGGTACGAGAGGGATACTCTTGGTACCTTGCTGGGCTCTCTGAGAGGGACGGAGGAATCCAACCCAGGTCGGCCGCGTGCAAGGCGAACGCCCTGCTTGCTGCGCTATCGCTCCAGCCATAGACTTATTTATTTTTGGGGTTTTGGACTATATTCGTTTGTGTTCAGGACATACTCCTGACTTTGTGCTCAGGGATCACTCCTGGCAGAACTCTGGGGGCCATATATAGTTCCAGGGTGGGTAGGGTTAGTGACAGTGGTGGGGATGAAGTTGGGTAGACCCTGGGCAGAGAGTGTGCCTTGACTCCTGTCTTCTCTCTCTGGCCCTTAGATTTATTTTTAAATTTTATTGCTTTGAGTCTCAGCATGTCCCTTGATTTGTTGTTGTTGTTGCTATGCTTTTTTTTTTTTCTGTTGCTGTTAGCCTTAGAAGTAAAATGCGGGAAAAGGGTGAAAAAGTAGAATGATAGGTCAATGGATTTGACTTCATAAAAGTGAAATATTTACATGACAGAAAAGCCATCATTTAATAGAAAAGTCAAGAACCAAAGACGGGTAAAATTGTAAATTGTGGGGCTGGAGTGATACTACAGTAGGTAGGGCATTTGCTTTGTGAGGCTGACCCAGCTTTGATCCCAGCATCCCTTATGGTCCCCCAAGAACCACCAGGAGTAATTCCTGAGTGCAGAGCCAGGAGTAACCCCTGAGCATCATCAGGTGTGACCCAAAAAGAAATAAAATTGTAAATTGTAGCCAATCCAGGTTCCACCCAGTCCTGAACACTGCCAGGACTGACCTAAGTACAGAGCCAGGAGTAAGAGCCCTGTGACTCCAAAACAAAATAAAAAGGGTAGAATAATTACTCATCTCCATTTACTGCTTTATATAGTTATTGAGATTATTTCTGTATTTGTGGGGTCTCTTCCTCCTCCTCCTCCTCGCCCTCGTCCTCCTCCTCATCCTAGTCCTCCTCCTCTTCCTCCTTCTACTCCTCCTCTTCCTCCTTCTACTCCTCCTCCTTTTTCTCCTCTTTCTCTCTTCTCCCTTCTCCCTTCTTCTCTTCCCTTCTCCCCTTTTCCTCTCTTCTCTTTCTTCTCCTCCTCCCCCTCTTTATCATTTGTTTTTGGGTCACAACTGATGATGCTCTGGCGTTATTCCTGGCTCTGCACTCAGTAATTATTCCCGGAGGTGCTTAGGGGAACAGGGATAGAATTGGGTGCATGCAAGGCAAGTGCCTTACCAGCCATACAATCTTTCAGGCCCCCAATTGTGGTATCTTTATTCTCTCTCTCTCTCTCTCTCCTTTCTCTTTTATCTTTCCTCTAATAGGATTTGAACCCAGGACCTCACACACGCAAAGCATGAATTTTACCCCCAAGTCACATCCCTGGATTTGGAAAGGGAATTCTTTTTTCTTTTCTTTCTTTCTTTCTTTTTTTTTTTTTGAAGGGTGAGTGTGAGTGAGGGGAGTGATCTCTTCTGGTGGGGCTCAGGTGACTATATGGAATTCTGAGGATGGAATCTGGTTTCAGTTTCTTCAAGACAAGCCCCCTACTAGCTGTACAATTACCCCCCTCCCCCATTATCCATTTTTTAAGTGCACAGTTCAGGTGTACTATATACTCTCAAATGTTATACAGATATCACGACAGTCAATTTTGGGGCACTTCTCCACACCCTAAACAAACTCTGTAGATAAATTTTTTGTTTGTTTTTGGGTCACACCTAGTGGTGCTCAGGAGATCTTGCAGGGATCAAACCAGGTCGGTCTGCATGCGAAGTACGGTGCTCCAGCCTGTTGCACTGTCTCTCTGGCCCTAGGGACCCTGTTCTTTAAGCCTGTCTCCTACTGTAAACAGAGGAAAATGTGGGGATCAAACCCTAGATTCTTCTTTTTAAAAATTTATTCTTATTTTAATTAATTTATTTAAAAAATATTTTTAAATGAACCACCGTGAGGTACAGTTACAGACTTACAAACTTTCGTGATTACGTTTCAGTCATACAATGATTGAGTTCCCATCCCTCTACCAGTGCCCAATGGTTCCACTACCAATGTTCCCAGTATCTCTCCCACCACCCCCCTTCCATCTTCTCACCCCCGCTTCTGTGGCAAGCATACTCTCTCTCTCTCTCTCTCTCTCTCTCTCTCTCTCTCTCTCTCTCTCTCTCTCTCTCTCTCTCTCTCTCCTTTTGGGTGTTATGGTTTGCAATACAGGTAGTAAACTGTCAAACCCTAGATTCTTTATCACCTGCTTTGCAAGGCAAAAGAATCCACAAATTCGGAGTCAGTTCCAGTTCACACGGGCTCCTTGCCATTTAGCCCACTAGATGGCAGTGTGGGAACACCAGGAAGGAAAAGTGGCTGGCTGCATCCGCCTCTCTGTACACAATTACAACAGGCGGCACACAATTACATCTATTCGTTGTAATAGGTGTAGCTGTTATGCAGGTAGTCTCAAAGGACTGAAAGTCTCCTTCGTGAAGATTTTTCGAATGCCAGACTTATGCTCCCCAGTCATCTCAAATCTGTCTTATCATCCCTGGTTGATTTCTCTCTGTCCTTAGCAGTGCCCTCTTCATTTCATTACCATCACTAGATCTGGGAATCCTTTTCAGTCTTCACACAATTTTTTCCCACTTTAGCTTTTTGCTTTAGTAGTTCTTTGAATCTCTCTGCCCTTTCATTGCTTTTGCTTTTTTTCTCCTAGCCATGTGCCACAGCCATTTTCTAAGAGAGCAATTCTCGACTTTGGATCCATACTAGAATCACTTGGGGAGTTAAAAAAAAAAAACCCTGGAAAGCAATAATAATAATAATAATAATAATAATAAACAAAACACAACCCTGAATAGCCAGGCTTCTCACAGGATCTATTAAATCTGAATCTTTGTCAAAATAGTTTTGTTTGTTTGGGGCCATACCTGGTGGTGTTTAGGGACTATTTCTGATTCTGTGCTCAGAAGTTACCCTTGGCAGTTCTCAGGGAACCGTATGTAGTGCCAATTCCAATTTGGGGTAAACTGCATATGCTTAGTTAACCCCTAGACTATCTCTCTAGCCTCAGAGATTAATTTTTAAATCTTGCCCTTGCCAATTAAGTACTTTAATCTTCCTTTGTCTTTTGTGTAGTCTATAAAAAGTAAAACAATTTAGGTAGATCCACTCAAAAGTCACAGTACTGTGTTCTTGTCCACTCTCCTAAGTGGTATGAGTCTTGCTCTCAAATTTTATTTCATTGAGACAACATTGGTTTTCAGGAGGATAAATGTTGGTGTGTTTTAGGGTACTATGCCGCCATGCCACGCCATGCCATCCCCATTCACCACGAAGGGGCTAGCATCCCTCCATCTCAGTCTGTTGCTTTTTGGGTCACACCTGGCAATGCACAGGGGTTACTCCTGGCTCTGCACTCAGGAATTACCCCTGGCCGTGCTCAGGGGACCATATGGGATGCTGGGAATTGAACCCGGGTTGGCCTCGTGCAAGGGAAACGCCCTACCCGCTGTGCTATCGCTCCAGCCCCTCAGTCTGTTGCACTCTTTAAGACTGTCTCCCCCTTAACCCCCGCTACCCCGTCACTCCTACCTTGGTAACCTTATTTCTGTTTCTTCTTCTTTGTTACTAATTCTTTTCATTCTTAACTGGAAATGTCTCTTTCCTCTGTGCTGGCCTCCTTAAAACTCATGGCTGTTGATGCTTCCAGCCAAAGATGATCAGGAGCATACACTAATGGTTGAACCAACTTGGATTTCTTAGCTCAGAGCAATGAGAACACTCATACACCTGGAGGAACTGGGGTGACTCAGAGGAGATTGGAAGACATTTATTAGAGGTTTAGGATTTAGCTTATGTTGGGTGATTTGGGACAGATTCAAGAAAGTAGGACTTTGCTCCGGATTGGTTGCAGTGGAAAAATGGAATCGTTCTTTTGACTGACTTAATTCATCTTAGCTAGATGAGGGAGGAGGTCCCTGAGGCTCTGATTGGTCACCCGGGAGACTCCATGATGAGTGGGAAGGTGAGCTGTGGGATCCTCTTTGTGGCTTGGACAGTATTCGTGTGTACTGGGCAGGTCTTGTATTGTCTTACCTCAGTGACCTTAGTGACAATTTTTTTTTTTTTTACATTCAGCAGGAGAATGCCACACTCTCCCTGTGTTAGCCAATTCATAGCAACTCCAGAGTTTAGCTATTATTCCAGGCCTGCTTTGGCATTTAGGGGCCATTTCTTTCTACAGCTGCTTCCTAGCTGATTATATCTTCTTACATCCTTCATGCCTCTCTCTATTCTCTGGAGTTTTTGCATCTTAGTCTCCCATAAATATTTTAATGACCTATTCTTATCTTGTCAGACATAAGTAGTGTTCCTTTATAAAATGACACAGCTCTGATCAACCTGATTTATCATTATATTCTCTACTTTCTTTTAAGATTGATTTTCTCCATGGCTTGTATTCGCATTATACTTTTGCTTCCTATTTCTTTGTTACATGTAAGTTGGGGCATGATACCTAACTACTCTGAACTTTTTTTTTTATGCACTCAGGAATTACTCTTGGTGGTACTCAGTGGACCATATGGAATGCTGGGAATCACACCTGGGTCGATCGCGTGCAAGGCAAATGCCCTACCTGCTGTGCTATCGCCCAGCCTCTGAACTTTGTTTTCTTACCTCGAACTCTGCCTCTTATGGTTAATTTGAAAAAATGATAGCATGAAATAGCATGAAAGTATTTGATATATAATCTGCTCAATGAGTGTTTTTTACTTTCTCTTAGTGTTCATTGATTTCCTTTAGTGATTGGTAACATTAGATAGTACTATATAATTTAGCTCTTTTTTGGCTTATTACTAGTTTTTTTTTTTTTTTGTTATTTTCCTTTCTTGTTTAACCTCCTCCAGGAAAATAATGTTTAATGTTTCTTTCCAAAGCCCCTCTTAATGTTGAGCACACACAGATGCGTGATAAGTGTGTCAGTGACTGAAATTCACAGGGTTACAGATAACATCTGGGACATATTCCTGACACTTGAGAAATGTTCTTCCTTTAATTCACTTGTCTTAGATGATAACACTGATTAGGAGAGCTAGTGAAATATGGGTCACAGACTGAATACTCCCGGCACCCTTTGGTGGAAGCCTAAAGACCCCTCACTGGACTGAGAGTGTCCAGATCACCCCCTGCAGACAGGATCAGGCAAAGTGCTTTAAGCCACTGAGCCATCTTTGTTACTGGGAATGACTCTCAAGATCTCCACAGGTGGTACCATGGCTTGAATTTACATCCCACAAATACTTCAAGCCTTTTTTCAGCCCCATAGGGTGAATTCTTTGGAGGAGGTGGGGGCAGTGCCAGAGTTTCTCCTGGTGATTCTGGCAGTTCAGTGTGAGTGCCTGAGCCTTGTGGTGCTGGAGATTACTGGGATCATCCTTCTAGTGCTTTGGGCCTCTGGGACTGCACCAGGCAATGCTCAGTGGCCCTGTGGTACTGGGTATTGGACCAGGGTTGGCCATATGTAGACCCGTGCTTTATGCCCAGTGTTGTCTCTCTGACTCCTGACTTTTTAATGTCAAGACTCTTAATTCTGTGTAGTCACCAAAAAGTTTTTATCAAACTGAATATAAAGTAAGTGTTCTACTGCTGAGCTGCATCCTCAACCCTGAGTTGCCATTTTAATGGTTTCTTTTAACTTTTGGTATTGGTCATTCACCTCTCTGTGTCATGTGACATAGGACACTGCAGCTCTCTGAGCCACCATATTTCACTCTTTAAATGTTCTTTAGAATATCAGCTTCTTGGACTATGGAATAAAGCAATTTCCCCCTTTCTTCTTTTGCTTTCTCTTTAGTTGTTTAATATCAGGCATCTTAGTCTGTGTACTCTTGTTTCCGTAAAATAAAATAAAATAAAATAAGAATAATGACTAGCGCATGTAATCCTCTTGATTTCTTGAGAGTAAATGAAAGAACACACATGAAAATACCTAGGGAGCTGGAGCAATAGTACAGAGGGGAGGGCGTTTGCCTTGCACTCGGCCGACCTGAGTTCGATTCCCAGCATCCCATGTGGTCCCCTGAGCACCGCCAGCGGTGATTCCTGAGTGCAGAGCCAGGAGTAACCCCTGTGCATTGCTGGGTGTGACCCAAAAAGCAAAAAAAAAAAAAAAAAGAGAATACCTAGTATGGTTCTGGAATATTGACTTGTGTGCATGTGCATGCATGTCTGTGTGTGTGCATGCATGTGTGTATGTGTGTGTGTGTGTGTTGCTTGGGATCAAACCCAGTGCCTCACACTTGCAGAGCATTCACTGTACCACTGAATCACATCCTAGTCCTGCATCGCTTCTAAAAGCATGGTCCTCCATTCATCTCTTTCAGAATTAGCTAGGACCCAGGCTTATTCTAGATCTCTTTTCCTCTGCCTCTTTTCAGAATATTGACTATTTAAAGCATAGGAATCTATATTCTTATTAAAACTACTTTGGTGATCCTTCACAGTATAGATCACAAAGTACCAAATTTTGAGGTCTGCTTACAGAGGGCAGATTTATTTCAGTATCTGCCTTTTGTTTACTTTGTCTTTACAGCATTAAAATTTGAGAACCCCATGGATGTCTTATTTGCAGTGAGTCTTTGTGAGTAGCTTGATTAAAGTCTTTCTTCTGATAAAATAAGAAAGAGGAGAAAGAAAAATAAGAATGCTCACACTCAGTGGTGGTATGCATGTTAAGACATGACACAGAGGAGTTGTCAGTGTTCAGTAAAAACCCTTGAGCTCAGATGACAGAGCTGAGGTTATCAAGTGTGGTTGGGTTGAAAGGATGGTTTCAGTGGATGATGGTAGAAGAATATGGCACTGGGGCTGGCGTGATAGTACAGCGGGTAGGGCGTTTGCCTTGCACGCGGCCGACCCGGGTTGGAATCCCAGCATCCCATATGGTCCCCTGAGCACCGCCAGGAGTAATTCCTGAGTGCAGAGCCAGGAGTAACCCCTGTGCATTGCCGGGTGTGACCCAAAAAGCAAAAAAAAAAAAAAAAAAAAAAAAAAAAGAAGAATATGGCACTTTGGTGGTGGGCATGATGTGGTCACTTAGTATCCCCAATGCTCATCCATTTATACTCATTGCCTCAAGAAATTAAAAATATTAAAAGATGTGCATGGCACTTAAAAGTGGTTTTACTAGTTTTGTTTTGAGCTTCTTAGAATTTCTTAGCAAACTTTACCCTTTAATTTTGTTTCTTGACTGAATTTTCTTTTTGTATCAGAGCTGTATAGTAAAACATTTCTCTGGTTATTTCAGTCAAGATATACAGCTTAAGGGCCTGAGAGATACTCCAGCACATAGGGCACTTGCTATGCATTTTCTTTCTTTCTTTTTTTTTTTCTTCTTTTGAGGTTACACCCAGCAATGCTCAGGGGTTACTCCTGGCTCTGCAGTCAGGAATTACTCCTGGTGGTGCTTGGGGGACCATATGGGATGCTGGGGATCAAACCAGGTTGGCCGCATGCAAGGCAAACACCCTACGTGCTGTACTATTGCTTTGACCCTTGCCCCCTTGCCGTGCATTTGCTTTCCTTTTTTTTTTTTTTTAATTTTATTGAATCACTGTGAGATAGTTACAAACTTTCATGTTTGGATTACAATCTCACAATGATCAAACACCCATCCCTCCACCAGTGCACATACTCCACCATCAATATCCCCAGTATACCCCCCTTTCTCACCTTCCCCCTGCCTCCATGGCAGACAATATTCCCCAGACGCTCTGCTTTTGGAAATTATGGCTTGCAGCACAGACACTGAGAGGTCATCATGTTTGGTCCATTATCTACCTTCTTGCCATGCTTTTTCAGCCTTCAGGCCCACATATGGTCTCCCAAGCCCCACCAGGATTGCATTGCCAGGAGCAAGCCCTGAGGATAGCCAGGTGTGGCCTAAAACCAACCAACCAAACAAAAAAACAACAAAAACAAACACCTCAAGCTGGCAGGTGATTCAGGGAAGTTTATATTAAAATGTCCAGATTTATTTTGAATGTAATCATCCATGTAACAGCTACCTTTAATCGTTAATTAGTCACAGATCAAATGAATTGATTTGTCATTTGGAGCCCGTCCCTTAGTGAGCTGGGTTTAATGGACGGCACACCATGGGAGGTTAAGCGAGTTATCCGGAGCTCAAGCTCAAGTGATTCATGTAGCAGGGATGACTAGAGGGCCGCCTGGAAGAGGAAGTAGTCCCTGCGCTGGAAACTGAGCCATGTGTCCCACACAGACTGACTTGTCCCAGGCATTGCTTTGCTCCTCTTTCTTTTCTTTCTTTTTTCTTTTTTTCTTAGCACAGCAGTAGGGCGTTTGCCTTGCACACGGCTCACCTAGTTTCGATTCTTCCGTCCCTCTCGGAGAGCCTGACAAGCTACCGAGAGTATCCCGCCCGCATGGCAGAGCCTGGCAAGCTACCCGTGGTGTATTTGATATGCCAAAAACAGTAACAAGAAGTCTCACAATGGAGATGTTACTGGTCCCTACTCAAGGAAATTGATAAACAATGGGACGACAGTGCTACAGTGCAGTGCTTTTTTTATAATTATTTTTTATTTTATAAGTTAGTTCACAATATTTGATTACTTTTAATATTCAAACATCAATCCCACCACCATTATACCTTCCCACCACCAAATTTGGGATGTCTCCATCCCAAGCCCCAACCCCTGTCCCAAAACAGAACCGAAAGAATATATTTTGTATTGTCTGTTATGAAGAACTGCTGAACATGCTCACAAAAAAGTGTTCATATAGGAAACAGTGTGAAGATTGTTCTATTTTGGCAGGAACCATTAAGACATTCTATAGGATATCACTAACATGTTGTTGAAATTTGGTGATGTGAGCTTTGGTGTATATATGAAAATATGTATATATGTATTTCCTACTATGATTTGTTGCCTACTGTCTGAACCCCATCAAATATGGTATGGTAATTATGGAGAATGGGTAGGGAGTGTCTTACGATGTGTTACATGGCTGCTTTTGTGGCTGCGCCGTCCAGGAATATGTTCACTCATATGTGAGGATCAGCCCGAGTGTGTGGAGAGCGGCCTGGAGTGTGGCAGTGGTTGGGTTGTGGAGGTCAGCTGCTGGAGTTGGGTCCCTTGGGGTGGGGAGCTTTGCTTCTCTTTGGGGACATCTACTTTTTCATTGTTGTTGTTGTTGTTTGCCCCCTACCTGAGTAAATTACTCAGTTACCTCCTGTTTGAAATGTTTTTCGCTCTTTGATGGACTTTTTGGTTTGAGCCATGACTGCTGTGCTCAGGACTTACTCCTGGCTCTGTGCTCAGGGATCCCTCCTGGTGGTGCTCAGGGGACTGTATGTAGTACTGGGATCTAATCCTTGTCGTGCATGTGCAAGGCAAGTGCCTTATGTGTTGTATTTTCTCTCCAGCCCATACACTTTGAGCTCTATATTGTATTTTAGTTATTGGAACCAATATTATGAATTTTCTGTCTTTCTCAGAAGTTCTATATGCAGGAACTGTCTGCATTAGTATAAAACTTTTTTCCTTTTGTAAATGCATTATTTCTGTATAGTTCTGAATTATATTTTTATATATATATAAAAGTTTGTGTATTTCACAATAGCCAGAACCTGGAAAAAACCCGAGTGCCCGAGAACAGATGACTGGTTAAAGAAACTTTGGTACATTTACACAGTGGAATACTATGCAGCTGTTAGAAAAGATGAAGTAATGAATTTTGCATATAAGTGGATCAACATGGAAAGTATCATGCTAAGCAAAATGAGTCAGAAAGAGAGAGACAGACATAGAAAGATTGCGCTCATCTGTGGAATATAAAATAACAGAGTAGGAGACTAACACCCAAGAATAGTAGAAATAAGTACCAGGAGGTTGGCTCCATGGCTTGGAAGCTGGCCTCACATGCTGGGGGAAAGGCAGCTCAGATAGAGAAAGGAACATAAAGTAAGCTCTGGTTGGAGGACCCGCTCGGGAGGGGAGATGAGTGCTGAAAGTAGACTATAGATTGAACACGATGGCCACTCAATACCCCTATTGTGGGCCACGACACCCAAAAGGAGAGAGAGAGAGAACAAAAGGGAAAGCCCTGCCACGGAAGCAGCAGGGAGGGCGGAATGGGATTGGGAGGTGGGAGGGATACTGGGTTCACTGTGGTGGAGTATGGATACTGGTGGAGGAAGGGGTGCTCGAACATTGTATGAGGGAAACTCAAGTATGAAAATGTGTAAATCTGTTACTGTACCCTCATGGTGACTCACTAATTAATAAAAAATAAATAAACAATTAAATAAAAAAGCACTGTATTGCTGTGACAACAAACAGTATGTTTTATTTTTTGAAGGTGGGAGGATTGGGTAATATTCAGTAGCTGGGGGTATATTTTTTACCTATGTCTTTGGGTTATTTTGTGAGGATAAAATGAGTTAATAGAACAAAGCTTCATATAAATATGAGGTGTTAGAACATTACTTTCACTCCTAAAAAGTTTTTAGAAATGAAGGGTCAGTTAATAAATCAAGGGTTGGAACTGGGTTTTTGTTTTTATTCTTTTGGCTGAAACATTCTTCTTACTGATCAATATTATGTATCCAGTCTATTAGGTAAGGAATCTGCTTTTACCCATTCTAGAGGAACTTAAACCTGTTAATACATCATCTTTCTTAAGGAGCTTTATTGTCAGATATATTTTGATTATGGCAGTTGCTAATTATATGAGTCTGGAAATTCACTAGCTGACCCTTGGTTTCCTCATTGATAAAATGTAGTTAATCACCTCTGTTACCACAACAGCAACTGTAAGTTGTAGGGTGCGGAAAGGAATGAGAGAACATAGGATACAATGTACAGTAGCATCCGTCTACTGTCAAAAGCCGCTCAGGCTGGCACCTTTGACTTCTGTCTGGCAGGTTTCTGTCGCAGAAGATGAGATAAACATGGAAGGACACAAACAGACACACGTGCTCTGTCCAAGCTTTCTGGTGGTCTGGATAGCCAGAAGTGACTGCATGGGCTGGCCACATGTTCAATGCAACATTGTTCGCCAACTGTGGTTCCCAACACATGAGCTACTGTTGAAGTTGCCAGAGACATTAAAAACAGTTTGTAAACACTTCAGAATTCAGTGGCTACATGAAGAGCAGAGACTGGCAGATTTCACAAAGCCAGTCAGCAGGCACCCTTAAAGCAGAGAGTGAGTGAAACCATGAGTTTCCTATTCTGTTTTTGCCTGTGTTACTCTCTACATCTAGAAGACTGCAGCTTAATTTTATTTGATTCTTGTTTTCCTTACATTTTTGGGACAAACCCAGCTGTGTTCAGGACTTTCTCCTGGCTGTATGCTCAGGGATCACTCCTGGCAGGGATCAGGGGATCATATGGGGTGTTGGGGATTGAACCTGGCTCTCAAGAGTGCAAGGCAAGTGCTTTCTCCACAGTACTGGCGCTCTGGCCCCATAATCTATTCTTCTCTGGGCACAGTTTTGCTTGTCCTGTAGTCTACTCTATTCTTTCCATATTTGCCACATGTTTATATTCTAAGACCTATGCTGTTTTGCCCAGGGGACTATGCAGACCTAGGGGATGAGGGTCGGGTTTTTGATCTCTCACACTCCACTTTTTTATTCCTGTGGACCAGCATCTGTCCGGCATACTTGTCCACAGATCACTGCCATAACCAAGTAAACCAGTATTTATCAAACTTTCTATGCTTGTAGACTGTCAGTGGTCCATAGCCAGTGATTGAAGACAATTGGTGTTGATTGTCTAGTCTCCAGTGTAGTGCCTGGGATATTGTTGTTATTGATAAGTAAGTAGTAATGGTAATGGTAATCACTCATGGAATTAGTTATATTGTAAGGAATAAGGATAATAGCAGAAGATTATGATAATTGCTCATGGAATAGTTGCTGTGTGTCAGGAATAATGCCAAAGGCTTTACTGTGCATTATCTCATTTAATCATGTAAAGTCTCATGAGGTCTTTACAGGTACTCATAATTCCCATTTTGTAGATAAGAATAAGTTTAGGTAGGTCAGAACTTGCCTGTGAATTCTGCTTGAATTTAGAACCCATTATCTTTATTACTAATTAAACTTTTTATTCCTGCTAGAAACTTGTCAGCTGTCAGTGGTAATTATGCTTTCTGTGATATAATTAAGTTGATAATAAAAATAGTATTTTTTTATTAGAAAAAATGTACAGGTAAGATTTACTATGCAAAATACTCTGGTAGTGTGTAGCTACTCTGATAATTTATAGTTTTGGGTTGAAATGACATATATTATTTTTCCATATAAATCTTTTTTTAAAAATTGAATCACTGAATTACAAAGTTAAAAAGATGTTTATGATTGAGTTTCAGGTGTATATTGTTCCCACACCTGTCCCTTCGCCGGTGCACACCACCCTCCATCACTGTCCCCAGTTTCTCTCCCAGGCCCCAGCCTGCCTCTGTGGCAGGCACGTTGCCCTTCCCCCCTCGTCCTAGTGTTCTTTCCCTCACTTATCCCCCACCCTGCCCCATTGCAAGCTTCCTACTGAAGACCAGTTCTCCTGCTTACCCTTTCTGTTGCCAACAGTAGGCATTTGAAATCCTCCTATGAGGTTTTTTTATATCCCGCACCATAGAAGTCTTTTTGTGACAGTTAGGTTTTTTTTGGTTTTGTTAAAATTGAGGAAAACATGATAATCTTACTAGTATAAAACATTATTAATGGAATCACCATAAAATTACTTGAAGTCCACGGTGATTTGCTTTTTCCTTTTATCAGGAAGGCTCCAAATAGCATAGTGTATGAAAGAAACAGAGGTTTCAATTACTGTGTTTTCTGTGCATGCTCATGGCTGGTTATTATTATTTTTTTGTTTTTGCTGTGTTGTGCCATCTAAATTGCTCTCGACGCTTAGAAAGTTGATAATGAGGGACTGGTGAGGCAGTATAGGATAAGGCATACCTTTCACATGGCTGACCATTGATCCCCAGTACCATCTTGCCCCTGAGAATCACCGGATATAGCCCTGGAGGTCACTGAGCACTGCAGGGTATGGCCTAAGTGGTCGTAAGCACTACTGGGATGGCCCTGGTAATCCCCGGCATCATAAGACCCTGAACATCACTGGATCCTTGGACCCCTGCACTGAGCTACCATTTGGTTGGCCCAGAATGTTGATGTGAAAATCATGATTATGAGAAAATATAATTATGTAATTATACCCTCCTTTTACCCTTTCCCATAAATTATCCTTTAGTCTTTTTTTTTTTCTTTTTGGGTCACACCCAGCGATGCTCAGGGGTTACTTCTGACTCAGGAATTACTCCTGGCGGTGCTTGGGGGACCATATGGGATGCGGGAGATCGAACCCGGGTCAGCCTCATGCAAGGCAAACGCCCTACCCGCTGTACTATTGCTTTAGCCCCATATCCTAGTCTTTAGGAAAGAAGTACATATGACTTGGTGTCCTGTCTGCCAAGGAGGTTCTTTAATTTCCCTCTCTTCCCTCCCTCCTGTATTCCCTTCCCCTCCCCTCTGGGGACACTCATTGTGATGTTTGAGGCCATTAGGGCCACATCCAGTACTACTAGTAGTAGTGAGGGTAGGTAGGGTAGGACACGTGTGGTGCCTAAGGAGTCCAAACTCACGACTTCACAGTGCTCAGCTTGCACTGTACCATGAGCCATATCCCTGGCCCAGTTCTACTGTTGGAGAAAGAATTTTTGTATTTGTATATGACACTGCTTCATTAGATGTGAATTTAAAGGGGAAGAATGCACAATAAATGTATACTTGGGACCTCAGATTAGTTTTTCTTTTGGCGGGGCCTGGGAGAGAAACTGGGGACAGTGATGGAGGGTGGTGTGCACTGGCGAAGGGACAGGTGTGGGAACTCAGTGGTTCTTTGGGGTCATGCTCTGCAGCACTGCTAAGGAGCCACTGCTGGTGGTGTTCTGGGGCCCATGTAGTGTTCAGTGATTGAACCTTTAGCTCCTGCATGCAGTATATGTGCTCTAACCCTTGGAGCCAGCTTCTTGGGGCCCTCAGGTTAGCTTTTGTATATTAGTCTTAAAATATATTTATTTTTGTTCTGTGAAAGGATAACTTATGGTACACTGAGGCTTTGGTTATCGTAATGGTTGTTCTTTTCACTGACATTTTATGACTCATTATGTAATATGCTTTAATGTTGTGCTTGAATTGATGTGAATGTTTTATGAGAATATCAAGTCTCAAGGACTTAGCAGCAGCTTAATTTTTAGTTTAATGTTAAAACACATTTTCCAAGGCATACATTATCAACAAGGCACACATATCTTCACAGGGAAAACCCTCCTTTGGTTACATTAACTTCGGTTACTTCAAATAGAATATTAAAAAAGAAGTCGTCTGGGTACAACAAAATCAGTCTTTTCGCTGTGAACAGTAAATCCTTTCTAAGTGTACAACTGGGTTTTTGTTTGGGTTCAAGAGAGGGGCAATGAGACCAACCTGTTGGTATAAGAACATATGGTTCAAGTCAGAAGAAACCTGGTTTGGGGCAACTAGTTTTATCCCCTAGGAAGTAGATTTATTACCATAGACTCTTGGGTCTCTTAAAGGTTCTTGGTCGCTCCTTGCTTGTGAGCAATGATTTTCTTGTCTTTATCCCCAAATGGTGTTTCTTCATTCATCTTATTGGACATTTCCTTTCCTGGGAGGTGTGTGACTGATTTCCCTGTATCTGAAATTAAAGAAATACTTGTTTCTCACCATATCCTAAATTACCATGTTTATAAAACACATGGAACATATTCTCCTTTTACTGCCCAAAGTTATGTGTCTGTTGGTTGGCAGCATCTTTAGAAAAAGGTGCCATACTTAAATGGTGTTTTTTTATTTCCTGTGGTGAGAGGATGAGCACCTGCCTTCTGGAGACCCTCACTTCAGCTGGTCATCTGAGGTGAGGGAGAAGACATAAACTTGGCCAAGTGAGGGAATGGAGGGGCTTCTAGGAACCATTGTTCTTGTCAAAAATCTGGGATTTAAAGTACCAGCTTGTATGACATGGATACGTATGTGTGTGATAGTCACGTGATGAATGAATTTATGAAGCAGTAAGTGCTACAATGCCCCGTAACTTTGAGGATCATGTTAGTGAGGAGAGGACTGCTGTGACTTTCTATGACTCTACACACAACGGCCTTGAAGGAGACTATTTTAACAGTTATATGCCCTCGCTTGTTTCAGAATGACTTGTCAGGGTTCATATTAAGCTGATTCATTTCTCTGATAGAATGATGGAAGTTGTTTGAGGTTCTTAGGAAAAAATAATGGCCTGTTGAGTTGGAATGTTTGGGATATTGATTGGGTGATAGAGCTGTGTATTGGCATCCTGGGTTGAATCCCTGGCATCTCATACCCCACCATCCTGGCACTACTGGGTGTAACCCCCACAATTAAGAAAAAAGAAAAAAGGAAAAGATGGCATGTTGGCTTGAAAGTAATTTGGAGAAGACATCTTAGATCTCGAATTGGTGTATAGCCCTCGTTCCCCGTTGATTATTAAAAGATCAGAGCTGGGGCTGGAGCGATAGCACAGCGGGTAGGGCATTTGCCTTGCACGCGGCCGACCCGGGTTCGATTCCCAGCATCCCATATGGTCCCTTGAGCACCGCCAGGAGTAATTTCTGAGTGCAGAGCCAGGAGTAACACCTGTGCATTGCCGGGTGTGACCCAAAAAATCAGAGTTGTAAATATGTATTTTGAAAAAAATAGCTACTGTATTACATGATATTCATTTTTATTTTATCAGAAATAACAGTATAAGAGGTTAGAGGAGGATAGATGACAGATAGTTCCAAACACATAACCCTTCCACCTAATGATTTTCTGTTTTGATTTAATGACCACATGAAAATAATATGCACTCTGTAGAAACTGTATTTTACAATTTGAATTTTGAGCATTTCGTGGGCTAGCAATATGTGACATGATAGTCTTGTGATTCTGGATAGTGGCATCAAACGGCAGCCCCCAGTCAGCCACGTGGTTGTAGGATAAACAGCCATATTTTAAAGCTGTTTTCCAAATGCATTAGGGGAGAGGGAAATTGATATAGCTCTAGGTATGTCTGTAGTAGTTAATTTGGTCTGTGCTTCAACCGTTCCTCAGGCCTTGCTTTCAGCTGTGTGCAAGGCAAATGCCCTACCCGCTGTGCTATCACTTTAGCCCTGGTTTTTGAAATATTTTAATAAGTAAAATGTGTTGGTAGTTATTGAAAATCAGTGATGAGCACATTAATTTTGTGTTTTTATTATTGCTTTATTGTATGAGATGTTCAATGAAAGGATCTTTAAATATGTGTAGTTGAGGAAGTAACATTGCAGTTTGACAGCTTAATTTGTTTCCTTTGTTTCTCCCCTGTTTCTCCCCTTTTATTTACAAATAATAAGTCATCTGTAATTTAGTGAGGGATCTTCAGTTCACCTCACCAAGATTTTTGGGGAGACCTGTGCCTCTGTGCTTGACAGTTTTTGGATAGGATGGCTGGATGGAGGGGGCAGCCAGCAAGCAGTTTGGCAGCATCACCAACCCTGACTGTGGCTCCTGTGAGTGTGGGACAGAGACTGCAACAACAGTATGTAACTGCAACCCCGGTGAGGAGGGCAGCAACAACAGTATGTAACTGCAGCTCCTCCTCCCCCTCTACTGCTTTGGCCCAACATGAAATCAGCACTTGGGTGAACTGGGGGCCTTGAGTCGGAGGTCAGTAAGGGAGGTCACACATAGGGATTGGAGCCTTACAGAGAAGTGCTTGTAGTGGGGCCACACTGCAGTCAGGCCTCCATAACTCCTTGCATCGACCACGTGACATAGCATTCACCTCTGGGACACAGATAGCAATCAAAACCTAAGCCATAGTACCACCTACTAGAATAAAAGAAAGTCATCCATTTACTGAGCTGTAGAATCAGAATTAGAGGAAACAATATTGCAAATATTAAAGCTGAACCGAGAAAGGTAACTCAAAGACTTATTGCATCTGCTTTGCCTTACAGAAATCCAGGTTTGATCCCTGACACTGCATGGTCCCCTGAGCACAGTATTGGGAGTAACCCAGAAGTACCACTGAGTGTGGCCTCCGAAGCAAAATAAAACACAAAGGAAAAGGAAGTGTTAGATATGCCAAATGTGCAGAAAAAGGCACCAGGTAACGTGAAAAACGAAGGTAGCATAGTAAAGAGAGATGACAATTTTTTAGGATCTAAACTTAAGATATAAAAAATTTTCACTCAGTGGATAGGGAATTCGAAAGAGATGGGACTGGAGAGGTAATGAAATCTAAATCTAAAATAAATAATTATTTATAATATAAATAATATATAATTAAATTACGCTATTATAAAATATAAATATATTATTAATCACAGTTATATTATATAATTATTTATTTTGGTCCGGAGCGATAGCCTAGCAGCTAGGGCATTTGCCTTGCACATGGCCGACCTGGGTTCGATTCCTCCGCCCCTCTCCGAGAGCCTGGCAAGCTACCAAGAGTATCCCACCAACATGGCAGAGCCTGGCAAGCTACCTGTGGCGTATTCGATATGCCAAAAAACAGTGACAAGTCTCACAATGAGACATTACTGTTGCCCACTTGAGCAAATCAATGAGCAATAGGGTGACAGTGATACAGCGAATTATTTATTTTATATATAATTATTTATTTTATATTTGGATTTCATTATGGTAATAATCACACCTTACCTGTCATTAATAAAACTTTTATTTATTTATTTATTTATTTTTGGTTTTTGGGTCACACCTGGCGATGCACAGGGGTTACTCCTGGCTCTGCACTCAGGAATTACTCCTGGCGATGCTCAGGGGATCATATGGGATGCTGTGATTTGAACCCGGGTCGGCCGCGTGCAAGGCAAACGCCCTACCCGCTATGCTATCACTCCAGCCCCAAAACTTTTAAAGAAATTCAGAAATATTTTGGAGTTTACCGGAAATAGGTAAGGCCTACTTATGTAAATTTCCCCCTACATTTTATATAAACATTACGGTTTGCAAATTTGTTCACTATGATTTGTTGTAGGCATTCAATATTCCAACACCTATTCTCACCTTCCCTTCACCATTGTCTCTAATTTACCAATGACCCCTCAAGCCTGCCTCCATAACATGCCTACAAAATTTATTTTACATGGATTATTATTGGGCTGGAGCGATAGCACAGCGGTAAGGCCTTGTATGGAGCTGGCCTGGGTTCGATTCCTCTGCCCCTCTCTGAGTGCCCTGAAAGCTACTGAGAGTATCCCACCCTCACAGCAGAGCCTGGCAAGCTACCTGTGGTGTATTCGATATGCCAAAAACAGTAACAACAAGTCTCACAATGGAGATGTTACTGGCGCCCGCTCAACCAAATTGATGAGCAATGGGATTATTATCAGTAAATTGCTAACAGAATGATAAAAATATTTCCCTAGAAGAAAATGAGTGTAAGTTATTGTATCTCATCATGGAGACATTCATTCCTTGTATGAGGGGTTGCTAAAATGTTGTTGCAGGCTAAGACTCCTGTGTTACTGTTTGGTTGCATGCATGTTTCATCCCATCCAATCTGTTGTACTACTATATCACTATTGTGGAATTTGAAGATGTCATTTCAGGAATTCCAGAATTTTTAACTGGGTGATACAGCTGGAGTTAAATTTTTAACTGGATGCTGACTTTGGGTTCCAGAAGCATTTCTGCAGCTTGCGATTCTCTTTTGAGATTTATTTATGAGTCTCTGTATCACAGCCGGTTAATGAGCTTCTATGGTGCCTGAGGCGTTTCATGGGTGTGACTGCCAGGATCCAGGAGGAATGGGGGGATGGGGATATTCAAAATACTGAAAGATCAAAACTATCACCCAGAAATACTGTCTCCAGCATACTTTATCTTTCAATAAGAAGGAGAGATAAAGACTTCACCAGGGACTAGGGAGATGGGCTGAGCACATGCTTTTTGTGCTTTTTGACCAGGTTGAGCTCCCAATAGCACATGGTCGTCCAAGCCCCTCTGGGAGCAGTACCCCGAGGACACACTGGGAATAGCCTCAAAGCGCTGCTGGTTATGAGCCTAAACCAAAAACAATCGCAAAAAAATGTTTTCCTGCACAAATATTGAAGTTCACCTCTACGAGATCTGCCTTCCTGGAAATGGTGAAAGATTCTCTACTAACTGAAATAAAAAGACAGAAGGACACCAAGCTTTAAGTAAGGTAACGAGCCAGAGAGAGTATAGCTGGTAAGGGGCTTGCCTTGCACACAGCCAATGCGGGTTCGATCCCTAGCACCACATGTGGTCCCTGTACCTCACCGGGAGTGATCCTTGAGCCCGGAATAAACTCTTAGCACACTGGGTGTAGCCTCACCCCACCCTCCAAAAAAACCTCCAAAATGTTAACAAAGGAAGTAAATGGATATAGAAAGTTTAGTTCTATGCCAAGTAACACTGTAGCAATGTTGTCCTGTTGTTCATCGATTTGCTCGAGCGGGCACCAGTAATGTCTCCATTGTGAGACTTGTTAGTATGGCTCAAAAATTAAAGTAATAAAATAATAAAAATGAAATTAAATGTTGAGAATGCTGATTACTCATAGGCATGGGAGGGAGATGTAATTAGTTGCCTAATACCAAAATTAAGTAGGTGCTCAAAAGATGTTGGCTATCCTTATTATCAACATTTTCATCCAAGTATGGATTTTCTTTTGGCTGTAAAAAGAAAGAAGAAAAAAAAATAAAAAGAAAGAAGATAATCTTCTCATTGGCCACCCTTCAGGTCTCAATGACTGCTCCTCCCAGATGGGAGTATAAAATGAGTCCCCCATAGTCATGCCACTGTAATCCGCACCAGGCTGTTTTCACTCAGGGCACCCCAGAGGGGGACGGGCGAGACCACTCCCCGTCCCAAGGGACCCAGCCTCGGCAGCTGACCTCCATTACCAACCGCTGCCACGCTCTAGGCTGGGAAAGACGAGTAAGGAGAGGCTGCTAAAATCTCAGGGCTAGGAGAAATAGAGACGTTACTGTTGCCCGCTCAAGTAAATCGACGAACAATGGGATGACAGTGATGATAAAAATTTGGAAATGTCTTGATCAAATGCATAATAAAGATAACAAAAGAACTAACTGAAATAAACAGAAATGTCTCTAAAACACTATCAAATTCCAATTTTCATCCCATGAAATTGTTCTAGTATACCTTAAATAAGAGCTATACCTTAAAATAATATATCTTAAGTAAGCTATGAGTTTTCATGAATTCATTTCTTTTTTTTTTTAATTTTTTTTATTGAGTCACCATGTGGAAAGTTACAAAGTTTTCAGGTTTAAGTCTCAGTTATACAATGATCAAACACCCATCCCTTCACCAGTGCACATATTCCACCACCAAGAATCACATTATAGCTCCCCCCACACCTCTAGCCCCCCCACACCCCTAGAAAGCATGGATTAGAATTCTCATCATTTTTTTTCTTTTTGGGTCACACCCGGCAACGCACAGGCTCCTGGCTCCTGGCTCACGCACTCAGGAATCACTCCTGGCGGTGGTCAGAGGACCATATGGGATGCTGGGAATCGAACCCGGGTTGGCGGCGTGCAAGGCAAACTCCTTACCCGCTGTGCTATTGCTCCAGCCCATGAATTCATTTCTTTTTTTTTGCTTTTTGGGTCACACCTGGCGATGCACAGGGGTCACTCCTGGCTCTGCACTCAGGAATTACCCCTGGCGGTGCTCAGGGGACCATATGGGATGCTGGGATTTGAACCCGGGTCGGCCGCGTGCAAGGCAAATGCCCTACCCGCTGTGCTATCACTCCAGCCCCTGAATTCATTTCTTAAAAGTGCTTTAACCTTATAGTTCTTTGTCCAGAAATTTTACATGTCAAATTTTTGGAAATATAAAGTGTGGAAAGTGAACTTTCAAATATATCTGTTGATCTAAGACTATGAATTAGAATCCACAATAAACATAAAATGATTTAAAATGTTGGAAAGAAAGAAAGTTGTAGTTCTATTCAAAACAGGTTATGAAAAAGTTTTATAGCATTAAAAACTGTTAGGGATAAAAGCTAAAAGGGAAAGAAGCACTTAAAAAATAGAGATATTTTAATTTGCCAAACTTCACAGTATATAAAGGAATATTTTTGACAACTAAAGCATTAAAGGGAAAGACTAAAAGGACTGAACATGTACAAACAAATGAAGATAAGAAGAAAAATACCTGTTTTAGTTGTGAGATGTTCTATACAGACTCCTCAGTAACTGCAAAAAAAGAGTCCCATGGAGAGACCCAAAGCATAAAGAGGGAATTGGGGTAAAAAAAAAAACCCCACAAACACCTCGGTAAAACTACTTAAATGTCACATAAATGTGTAACAGAGACTCTGACACGGAGTTACAGGAGTTTCTCTTATTTAAAAGTGAAGAAGCTGGGAAGAGAGCATTGAATACACCACGGGTAGCTTGCCAGGCTCTGCCGTGCGGGCAAATACTCTTGGTAGCTTGCCGGGCTCTCCGAGAGGGGCGCAGGAATCGAATCCGGGTCGGCTGCTTGCAAGGTGGTGCTGTGCTACCGCTGTGCTATCTCTCCAGCCTGTCTGTCTAGCCCACAAAATTTTCCTCCTTTATGTTAAAGGGTTCTGTAATATCTGTGACAATGAAAATTGTGTGAGTGTACAAAGCGAAGAACTGTGACACAGTAACTTCAGATAAATCTGTCCATATGCCACAGTTACCACGGGGAATGTAAGACCAGGTTTGCTCAGTTGCCAAGTTTGCACCAACTTTCTGATAGGTTTACCAGTATCAGTGAGCTCTTCCTTTGGCCCTTCAAATAATTTGTTTAGGCTTTAAAACCAGTTTTAGAGTATAATCACAGTAAAAAAGTGATTCTAGAATGCAGAGATAAAAAAAAGTATGGAGAAAAATATTAGAGTTCATTGATTATAAATAAGACCAAGTTTTGATTTCAAATTTTAATAAATTTTCTGATTACATTTATTCAAGTATCACAGGGAAAAGCGGAGGAATTAAAGGATATAATGAGAGATAAAAGGCATAAACAAACTGAATAGTCCTTAAAAGAGACTTTGTAAAATGATTTTCAAAAAAACAGTTTGAATTTGAGAAAGAGAAATAAGTTAAAGTAAAAGTAATAAGAATAAGAATAAGTAATAAGAAATAAGTAAATTAGAAACCAACCATATTTTAACATTGGTCTAGGAAATTAAACAAGCTAATTGATTTTTTTTGGGGGGGGTCACACCCAGCAATACACAGGGGTTACTCCTGGCTCTTCACTCAGGAATTACTATTGGCGGTGCTCAGGGGACCCTATGGAATGCTGGGATTCGAACCTGGGTTGGCCGCTTGCAAGGCAAATGCCCTACCCGATGTGCTATCGCTCCAGCCCTGCAAATTGATTTTAATTCATGTTCAAGATGTTTTTAAATGTGAGAGTCTAAATAAAGCATGTTATTTTTAATAGTGAATCCCGACTAGTTGGAACAATGTCTTTCTGTAATCCCTCCTTTACAAAGTTGCTGAGCCAGAGTAATCCAGAGACAACCTGTCTTTTGCATTTATTTTGGTGTCATAGTTGGGAATTGAATATTCAAGTGCTGGGTGTCTTAGTGAATGTTTGTTTCTACCTGTAACGTTCAGTTGTATGCCCAGTTGAAAGCTTGTCTGCCCTCCCTGCCATTCCCACCCTAAACAACAACAACAAATTTCTTCTGCATGGGAATAGGGAAACATCTTTTTTTTTTTTTTTTCCTAAAAAGGGGGAAAAAAGAAATCACACAAAGCAACTGTATTTTAGATGGGTTTTGAACTTTCATTTTGTTTTGGAAACCTCCCAAGCGGTGTTTAAGGACTCTGGGGATCACTCCCTCAGATATTTTGTTATTGGCCAGAATTCAATGTGAGGACCTGAGGATGTGTTCAGACCTTGAAGTGCAGGGGACCGGTGGGACTACCTCTCTGGTGCTTGCGACCTCTAGCACATCAGCGCTACACGTGGCCATGCTTGGATGCCTGTACTGGAAGTTCATGTGGTGTCAGGGATCTCACTGGGATTGGGCACATGTGGGTCCTTGCACCGTAGCCCCTGTACTATCTCTCTAGCTCCCTGAACATCAATTTAATGGAAACTCTTTACAGTGCTTGAAACTCAGAATTTGAAATTAGGATATGAATACCTTTGTACTTGGATTACTAGGCACTAAGTTTGGTATCTTTTTTCTTAATGCTTTGTTCGTCAGCAAGACAATGGATTTTCTCATTTCTAAAACTGGGAGTCAGCAGAATGGTTTTAAGTAGGAATTTTTTGGAAATGGAAAATCTCCGACTTTGCCTAGACCCATTTAATCAGTCTGCATTTTAATTAACGCTTCTGGCAAACAGTGCATATTAAGCTTGAGAAGCACTGGTTAAGCGTGAACCATGGAACCAGACTACCTGGGTTTAATCTAAATCAGAATCAGCGTCATGATATACTGGATATAGTGTTTTCTTAGTGATATCTGGCAAGTTAGTTATTAAACCTCTGAGGTTGCCTCTTCTGTAAAGCAGGGATAATAAGAGTGTATGAGCAGTGTTTGGGGTGTGTACTTTATAGTATGTGCTTTATTAGAAATTAGTATTAGCTATTTTAAAATTCTAGGGTACACAGTTTATAAAAGAGATACAGTTGCAGAACACGATTCCCATATTCATCACCCTGAGCCCCAGGTTTTGGGTTTGGTTTTGCACCTTGGTGGTGCTTAGGGGCTACTCCTGACTCTGTGGTTGGGATTTACTCTGAGTTTGGGACCATATTAGTGCCAGGGATCATACTGGGGTCAGCTGCATGCAAGACAAGTAAGTTTTTTCCGTGTATGGTATCTTTAGTCCCTTGTTGGTACAGTTTCAAAACACTGTCTCTTGTGTTAAAAAGATGTGATAAAGTAGTCACATCTTCTATATTTCTATATTCTCATGGAGTCAGAAAGGAAATCAAAGTGATTGCATCAAAGTAAAGTAAAACCAACACTTTTTTTTTTTTCAAAGCAAAGCCTTTTATCACTGGAAGATTGTAGTTGAAGATTTGGCCATCTTTGCAAGAGTATCAAAGGCAGCAGCTTTGTTATATCGATAGCACAGAAAGGACCAACCTACTTGGTCCTATGTTTCCGAGACTTCTGCTTAGGTATTGTACTGAATTGTTTCATACACTAGGCATGTCTGAGAAAGGGGTGTGGAAAGGATAATGGAGGCAAACCTGCATGACAGCACTGTTTGGTACTTCTTCAGTCTCTTCTTTCACCTTCAAGCTCAGAGTTTCTGCTGTCTTGAATATTGGAATCATCTCTCTCTACTAGAGGTTTTGCACTCTCCGCTGCTCTATTAGAGCACCCGGAAATGCTCCGGCCTGACTCCTGGATTTGTGCTTAGGGGTCACTCCAAGTAGGGCTCGGGGGACCGCACTTGGTACTAGAAATCAATCCCACGTCATGCAAGGCAGCTCCCTACCTGCTATATTAATGCTCTAGCCCCTATTTTGAATTTCTATGAGAACTGTGAAGAACTAATGTGTTTCTTATTTATGGGGTAAGCTAGAGACTATAAAGTTTAAGGAGAAGCTGAAAGTAATGCTAATACAGAAATAGAATATTTCATACTACAGTCAGGCATATGTTGGATTAGGTTGAAAACAAGTTATGGGTAACATTTCTTAGGTTTAAGGTATTCCGAGTTTGAGTGGTTCTACAGGTTTGTTTTGTTTTAAAGATCAAAATTTCATCTTTATTAGTGATAGAGCATTGGGGAAGCAAGGTTTTGGTGTATTGCTTCCACAGAATTAGACAACAGAGGCAAACGTCAGACTTTTCTCAATGCTGGACCATTGGCTTTCCCCTAAGGAGAGCCCAGCTTCCTAAAACTCAGGATACTGAGGAATTGTCTACTGGAAGTTGCTCCTGAAAAGAACTCTAAAGGGAATGAAGTATGTGTGTAGGGCTTCACAGACTCACCATCAGATAATTTGTAATTGGTTTTTGGATTCCTAATGCCTAGTGTCTGTCTGCTATGGTGAGGGGCAATTTTGGGACATACAAAATGTTTTTTGAACCCTGTAAGGCTTATAAGAAAATCAGTAGTATTTCATATTCCTAGCTAGAAGCAACTGAAACTTGTAAAACAGTGTTTTTAGAAAAATGGTTTTGAAATAAGCCTGGAGTGGTAATTTAGAGTTAGTCATAAAAGACTTCTCTGAAATGAACAGAATACCCATCAGCAAAAGTAATAAGGAGCAATGACACTTCTCCCAGTTAAAAATGTAATAAAATAAATAATGCCGTAGTACATCAGATTTACTCAAAATATATTCTGAACTTGGGCTTCTAAAGTATTTATCTCTACGGTGTGAAACAAATCAGACTTTTTTTTTTTTAAATAGTGACAGGCATTAAATCCAGGACATCATATCTAGAGTCAAGTGCCCTACTGCTGAACTATATCCGGCACTAAGGTCAACTTATTCAGAGGCTTTCTTATTGCTAGAACTTAAGCCACAGGTGATGAATAATTAAGATACATACCAAATAAAGGAATGAAAAACATTCATCATTCATCAGAGAACAGATCAATCAGAAAGTCTTAGGAATCTGCATAATAATCCAGCTGTAGAAAGCATAGAAAAAAATTGAAAGGGAACCGTGACACTCTCTTCTTTCAATTAAACATCAGGTTTCATCCATTCTTGCTTAGACACAATTTGAAATTGCACTTTTTTTTTCTGTGCAGCTGAGCTCATCCAGATATGCAGACTCAGGAGCATGCTTAAACACACACACACACACACACACACACACACACACACACGCACACACGCACACACGCACACACACACGTGTTTGTATGCATATATGGCTTTTTGTGGGAAGATGGGGAGTGGGTAAATTGGGCCACACCCAGCAGTGCCCAGGAGCTGTTCTAGCTCTGTGCTCAGGAGTGACTCTTGGTGGTCCTCAGGGGCCATATGTGAGCCATTCTTGAGATTCAAACCAGGATTGTATCCACCAGAAGCACATGCAAGGCTGTGCCTTACCTCCCGTACTAGCTCTCTGGCCCTGCATACATCTGTCTCTTACACAGAAGTGTGTTTTCAGAGATGAAATGATTCAACAAAACTGCATATATAATGTTTTTTTTTGGGGGGGAAACCTCAACTGATGTATTTTTATACAGTTTCAGACTTTGGTATTTTTCTTGGAGCAGAAAGCAGGGCGCATTAAAACACATACAGTGGATGTAATATCAAGGAAGAGTGAAACCGATGTCTCTAGGGTTCTGTATTAGCTTACATGGAGTGGAGAGTCATGCTTTTGAACTTTAGGTTAGAAATGTTAGACTACTCCTTTTTCTCTGAGCAAACTTCATTTTCTATGATATTTTGGAATTAGCTACTTAATCTTCCTCAATACATTTCTCTTTCAAGCTTACCGTTATCAACTGATTATAGAGTAGAATGTGAAACCTAATTCTCCTACAAGTGAGGGCTCCTTCTCTTTACTTTCTAACTACTATGTTCGTCCAGATTATGGATCTTCAAACCAGTAAGAGCATGCATTTTTATCCTAGTTTCAGCTGTCCCACATAGCAGAGATTGGAACCTGCCTTCAGAGTATAAGTAATTTAAAAACAACCAAACTGGACGTTCACGCAGTGTCATTCTGTTTTTCCAAGTATGATCCCCCACAGCTCTGATATTTACACATGTCTTTGGTTTGGGCTGCTCTTTAACGCCTTCAGGTAGAAATTTTTTAGGAGTGATGTGGCATTGGGGGTGGAACTTGTAGCACATACACAGCAGCCTGGGGCCGTGCCTCTGACTGAACACGGGACTGCACGTGTGCTCCAGCTAACTGCCAGCTAGTCTCGTCTCTAAAGCCCAAGCATCTTTTATCTTGCCCAGAGTATATAATTATTGCTTTTCCACATAGGAAAAATTAACCATAGTTTTTCCCCATAAAACATATTAATTTGGGGGGGCCACTGAGATGGTATAGGGGTTAGGGCGCATGCCTTATATAAGGCTGACCTTTGTTCCGTCCCTAGCCTTGTACGAAAAAGTAAAATTGGCCAACAAAAGTCCTGAAATTATTGATAAATATTGAGAGGACAGTAAAAGGCTGGTGATGGGAAGTGTAAGCGGCCTAAATCATTATGTCTTACCTAGTAATGTCTGAGAGAGAACCAAAGGTGATAAATGAATAGTGGTTAAAGTGGACTGTATGGAATAGAGAGTAACTGCTGGAAGATCCCAAAACGAAATGGGATTGACTTTAGGGAGTAGGACAAAGGAGCCCTTTTGTACTCCTTGACATTTTAAACCATCTTCTATGTATTATAGTGATTACAGTTACAAGAAGAGCCTCAATTTATGGTGTAAGAATATTCACTCGTTACATTGCAGAAGGGGCTGCCTGTCACTTTCCTGGGTTCTTTTGTTGAAAGCCCCTGGTTATTGTGGAGGCCTGGGGTGAAGGTGAAAGACTTTCAACATTGATTCTATCGCCAGCACCCCATGATCCTTCAGGCATCATTGAGTACATCTGTGGAGGTTCTTGAACACCATCGGGTGTGGCCTGGAGGTCCCAAGCACTGCTAGGGTGGTCTGGATAATCTCTTGGGCCCTCCTGGGTGACCAAGGGTTGCTGGGATGGGCTGTGGACCCCTTGAACACTGCTTGGGAGGTTCACTTTAAAAAAAAAAAAAGAAAAGTCTGACTAATGTGATTACATATGGCACCTATTTTCTTATATGTATACTGCAGGTGAGTGGGTTTGTAAAAAGCATGTTTTTCAGAGATCTCTTGCGTCTTTTTCTGGGTAATTAGGCCATGGTTTATATCATTTCCATATTTTTATTACTTAATGAACATCAGGAATATTTGGGAAACTGAAAATTGACAATTGTGATGGAATGCTTGATCTATTTTTGGATAGAATCATTTATAATTTTAATTTATTTCCCAAAATTGGTTCAGAGTTCTTTACTTTCCATATTTTATTTGTCCTGTTAATTAGCATTAAAGACTAATAAGAGTAGGAGCCAAGTTTGGTACCTGTGCAGTTCTATACCTAGTTAACTTAAGGAGCAATCTTCCTTTATTTTTATAGAACTTCTTTGGATTCAAGTGTAACGATCTATTTATAGATAAGAGATAAAGTGTTTTAATCTTACCCAGGGGATCCCTGATGAGCCCAGAATGAAATCCAAGTGGAACAATAAGCTGAGCACCAGTGCATAATTGCTGTGCTAGATGAAGCTTTAATCCTCTCATAAAATATTTATCTGTGCTTTGTATCACATTGATTTTCAGATCTTTTCTATCAGAAGGTATGTTTTGTTAGCATCCTAATTATGGTTGAAGTGAAAGATATAGTGTGAATGCATTCTTTTGTTTGCTTTGGGAGCCATACCGTGCAGTTCTCATGTCCTGTTTCTGCATCTCAGGCAGTGCCGGGGGTGGGGGTGGGGGTGTGGGCGTGACAATCTCTAGTGCTCATGATTTGAACCAGGGTTGTGGCTGCCTCAGTTGCACACAGGGCAAATAAATGCCTCACCTCCTGTAATATCTGGTCCCACATTAATATTTTTAATGTTTTAGAATTTGTCAGACCAGCTTGAAAGGTTTGTTTTCTGCATTTTCAAAATTTCAGAAAATTTGAAGGAATAATTGAAGAACATTTTGCCATATTACTTTTATCATATTTTTTATCTGCACACATCCACACATTATTTTTTCTAAGCCACTTGCGAGTAGATTGCATCAACAGTGCCTCTTAATACTCTATAGTGTGTATCTGAAAACATATTTTTCCCTTACATTTCTTTATTATTATTATTATTATTATTATTATTATTATTATTATTATCAGGAGTAAGTGTTCAAGGCTTAATCCTGGTTCTGCCCTCAGGAAGTATTCCTGGTTGGGGAGAGCGGGGGATTGGACTGGGGCTACTTTGTGCAAAGCAAGTGTCCTCCATGTTCTACAATCCTTTCAGCTTGAAATTGACTATTTAATACACACTACTTATATTTTATATTTCCAATTTTGTTGATTGTTTCAGTAATATTCTTTCTTGATTTTTCTTTTTCTTTCCTGCTAATATTCATTTCTAGGATCATGGGTTTGCATGGGGCTGCCATGATCTTTTAGTTTCCCTTTCTCTAGAATAGTTCCTTAGCCTTTCTTACACTTTTATGATTTTACTCATTTTTTGGGTTTTATTTTCTTTTTCAGTTTCTGTGCCACCTCCACCAGTGTTCAGGGCTTCCTCCTGGCTCTGTGCTCAGGATATCACTCCTGGCAGTGCTCAAAGAGCCATATGTGATAGTGGGGATGGAGCTGGGGTTGGCGTCAGCTTCTGGCCCGGACATTACTGCTTCTACGATAACATTTTGGAGAAAGAAACAAATTATTTTATATGAAGCTCCCAAATTTGTCTTTGATGTTTCCTCATTGTGGGTTTAGGTTACTTGTGTGCCGCCACCACACTATGTAAACAATGCGGTGCCTTTCTCAGTCCTCACAGGAGAGGAGGCATGTCAGTGACCATCTGGCCCCCATCAGTACATTTTGGCCACCTGGTCAGCTATGTTGTTTTTCTGCTTGTCACTACAGTAAGTCTGCAGGAAGACACTAAGAGGACTATGCAAATATCTGTTCCTTATATTTTTTTCCCCTGCATAGATTTAGCATGTATGATTTGTTTGTGATTTGTTCTTGCCGGAATGAATAATTACTAGGCTGGTTGTAAAATAAAAAATTTATAACTATCCCTCCCTCCACATTTATGACTTTCTTTTTTTAAAAAAAATTTTTATTAGTGAATCACCGTACAGTTACAGACTTACAAACTTTTGTGCTTGTGTTTCAGTCATACAATGATCGAGTACCCATCCCTCCACCAGTGCCCACTCTCCATCACCAATGATCCCAGTATCCCTCCCACCTCCCCACTCCATCCCTTCCCACTCCACTCCGCCTCTGTGGCAGAGCATTCCCTTTTGTCCTCTCTCTCCTTTCGGGTGTTGTGTTTTGCAATAGAGAGGTATTGAGTGGCCATCATGTTCGATCTATAGCCTACTTTCAGCATGCATCTCCCATCCTGAGTGGGTCCTCCAAACACCCTTTACTTGGTGGTCCCTTCTCTATCTGAGCTGCCTTTTCCCCCAGCATCTGAGGCCGGCTTCCACGCCATGGAGCAAACCTCCTGGTACTTACCTCTACTATTCTTGGGTGTAGCCAGATGGTCAGACTTCTTTGTCAAAACCCTGAATGAATGATTTGAGGCTCTTCCTGTTCCTGGAGCGAGCAGATATCATTGGGCTACACTAGCATGTGACAGGAACAAATGGAGAGGTTACTGGTGCCCGCTCGAGCAAATCGAGGATCAGCGGGATGACAGTGATATAAATGATTCTTGGGTGTTAGTCTCCCATTCTGTTACTTTATATTCCACAGATGAGTGCAATCTTTCTATGTCTGTCTCTCTTTCTGATTCATTTAACTTAGCATGATACTTTCCATGTTGATCCACTCATATGCAAAGTTCATGACTTCATCTTTTCTAATAGCAGCACAGTATTCCATTGTGTAGATGTACCAAAGTTTCTTTAACCAGTCATCTGTTCTCGGGCACTCAGATTTTTTCCAGATTCTGGCTATTGTAAACAGTGCTGCAATGAACATATGAGTGCAGATGTTATGACTTTATTTTCTCTGAAGGAAATGTCCTTTCATTTTTTCCTACTTTGCTCATTCCTTCCTGTCCTTCCCTCTCCTGTCCTTTTCTTTTAGTCTTGATTTTTACCAAATCCAAATATAATATAATAGGCTTACAAAAATTAGTTATTGTTTTTTATTTGTTTTTGGGTCACACCCAGCCGGACTCAGGGCTTACTCCTGGTGGAGCTCCAGGATGACTGGGATCAAATGGTTTACCTCAGAACTGTCTCTCTGGTCCTTAAATAACTAATTTTAGGGCCTCAAGAGAGCACAGCAGGTAGAGTGTTTGCCTTGCATAAGCCACTGGGGTAGACCCCAGCATCCTGTATGGTCCCCTGAACACCATTAGGAATAATTCCTGAACACAGAGCCAGGAGTAAGCCCTGAGCACAGCCAGATGTGGCCTCCAAATAAACTGAATTATTTTTAAACTAGGGGCCACACCTGGCAGTTCTCTGGAAATACTAGTGTGAGGGGAGTGGCGGTGTCATATGATTCTGGGATTAAACTCAGGCCTCAACATGCTATTGGAGCTCTCTCCCTGGTCTCTAAAAATGATTTTTCTCAGTGGGTTAGAATAATTTACATTGATGCTGAAATTGTTATACATTGTAGATTTGGCCCATCTATGAAGGGAGATCTTCATGCTGACTGCTGTATCCTTTGTTCTGCCTCCATGATTTTTTATAATGCTTGCTTGTCTGACTCAGTAAACCGCAGCAAGTTTATCTTGACTCTTTCTTCCCTCGCCTGAAACCAGTCATTTTTAAAAATTCCTTTTGCTTTTATTGATATATTAATATCCAAACCTGGTCCACTAGTGAAATTTACAGTAGTTTAAGGGCTTTTCCCAACCACTGGGAATTTTTGAAAGAGAAAAAAGACTCAGAATAGGAGACTGTTAATAAGTAATCTAGTTGATAGGAGTGTTCTTTCTGGAGATCTATTAAGTATTGCAGGAGAGCAAATGGACAGCAGGGTAGAACTCTCCAAGCATCAAGGAACTTAGCTAAATATGGCAGTATTCTTATTTTTGACATGCACTGATCAGGCTGGGATTCTAGAAATTCCACTGAATGACCAACAAGTTAGTAGTGAGCTAGGTTAAGATGAAGATGCTGAATGCTGAAAGTAGGTAAAGGGATATATACATGATATACACGATAACCTTTCAGTACCAGTCCTGAAAACCATAGCACCTGAGGGAGGGGGGGGAGGGAGAGGAAGAGGGAATGGGGAGGGAGGAAGAGGGTGTGTGTGTGTGTGTGAGAGAGAGAGAGAGAGAGAGAGAGAGAGAGAGAGAGAGAGAGAGAGAGAGAGAGAGAGAGAGAGAGAGAGAGAGAGAGAGGGAGAGAGAGACGGGTGGGGAGGTGGAAGGAGGGAAACTGGGGCCACTGATGGTGGGAAATGTACACTGGTGAAGGGATGGGCATTAGAACATTATATGATCAAAACCCAATCATGAATGAACAACTTTAACTGTGTATCTCACAGTGGTTTAATAAAAATAAAATGTTATAAAAAAAAAAGGGTTGGAGCGATAGCACAGCAGATAGGGCATTTTCCTTGCATATTGCCGACCTGGGTTCGATCCCCAGCATTCCATATGGTACCCTGAGCACCACCAGGAGCAATTCCTGAGAGCTGAGCCAGGACTAATCCCTGAGCACTGCCAGGTGTGCTGCAAAAGAAAAAAAAGGAAAAAAATTCAGTGAAAAAAATTAATAAAGTATTAAGTAAATAATATTTTTTAAAAAAAGATGAAAAGCTAAAGAGGTAATGGCCAAAGACAAATGGATGATGGCTGTTGACTCTGGCCAGTAGTGACCCCCATACTGTGGTTAATTAGTCCAGTGTCTGGAAAGGTCATTTGGTAGGGGGAGGGGGTACAGAGAGGAGTTAACTGAGTAGGAATACTGTAAGGGAATTTGGAGAGCGATAAAAAAAATAGTAGAATTATGATCAAAAGAGTAAATTTAACAAATCAGCTGAATCTAAATTAAAAGGCATTTTGGGGGTGGGGATATAGCTCAGAGGACTTGTGTTTTTTTCATGCCTAGTTTGGTTCCTGATACCACACAGCTTCTCCAGCCCTGCTGGGAATGAGCCCCTTGCTGGGAGTGGCCCCTAAGCACCCCAAGGAGCGACACAAAAACCCCTAGTTAGGTAACTTTGATAAAGAGGAGCCATCCTACAGATAGGAAATTCAGGTCAAATGTTGTAGCTTTCTTCTTGTTCATATAAAATGAAACTACCCTCCCATTGTTTTAGTGACTGATCTTCTTTCAATACTTTCAAACTCTTAAATTCATTCACAGTTTGCTTGATTTTCTGCATTGATTCCCTGTGTGGTGGGTAGAGATAGTTCCAGTAGATTTGGCACATTTTTAGAAGTAAATACTGGTGTGTTTTGGTCACCTACAGAGTGATGCAGTTTATAGTTTCTTCACCAGGTATTTAGTATTAGGTTTGTGACTTAGTATGTGCTCCAGTCACCGTTCAGGTAATTAGAGAATACAGCTTATTTGGTAGAATATCCTCTCTTCTATCCTCTCTTCATTAAATCTCATAGAAAAGATTTTACCAGAATCCACTGATTGGCATCCCTCTTCCCTCCAGCCTTGTTGGGATATAAACTGACATACAGCATTGGGTAAATTTGTGTTGTCCAGTGTAATGATTTGGAACACAGGTATTCTGGAAAATGTTTGCATGGTAAGGTCAATATTTTCCATAATTACATTTTATTTTAAGTGTAGCTTTAATCTTTTCCTCATTGCAGACTTGAAGGAAACAAGAAATTTGGCTGAGAGGTTTTTGTTATTCCCTTATTTTGAACTTTGCAGTTTTGAGAAACTTATTTCTTAAAGCAAGAAGATAACAATGTCATTCCCTTCAGTAAAGGAAAGGAAAAAAGTAACAAAGCCATTGTCTTTCCTTTTTTGCTTTAACATGTAGGGTCAAGTAAGGCAGTACATTTGCAGATCCCTGAAAAAGAAATCAGTCATAACAATTTGCTCCTCAGTTACTATTAATTTAGTAAATTTGCATTATCCTTAACCCAAATGAGATTCTAGAGGATATTGTATAAACACCTGTAAAGGTGATTAGAGGCCGCCCCCAAAAGCCTCTGTCCCCTCGAAGAGCCAGGCAAGTCACCCGCATGAAAGAGACTGCCAAGCTCCCTGTGGCGTATTCGATATGCTAAATACAGTAACAATAACAGGTCTCATTCCCTTGACCCTGAAAGAGCCTCCAATTGTTGGGAAAGATGAGTAAGGGGAGGCTGCTAAAATTTCAGGGCTGGGACGAATGAAGACATTTACTGGTGCCCGCTCAAGCAAATAGATGAACAACAGGAAGACAGTGATACAGAGATATTTTTAACTCAGAATTTCTTTTCCTGTGCTGATCTCTTGTATAGTTGCAATTATATGCTAGTGACTCCTCAGTTTTATTTTCAGTATAAAGAGACCTTGTCTTTGTATTTCATACTTTTATATTCAATGACCTAATTGATATTTCTCTTTGGATACCTCAGAGATATTTGAAATTCAGCATATTTGAAACACTATATATTCTCTTGTCTGTATGGTGTGTGTGTGTGTGTGTGTGTGTGTGTGTGTGTGTGTGTGTGTGTGTGTGTGTGTGTGTAGCTGTATCCAGCAGTACTCAGGCTTACTCTTGCTCTGTGTTCAGAGATCATTGTTGGTGGAGCTTTGAGACTGTTGGTAGAGCCGTGGATCATACCTGGCTTGGCTGCATACAAGTCATGTTACTTTACCCTCTGTACTGTCTTTCTAGTCCCAGCACAGTATTTTCAGTCTTTCTTCTGAAGTCTGATTGATTCATCTTCACTTTATTTCAGAGATTATTTCACTGATGAGAAATTGGGCCCTGCAATAAGTCTGGGAAGTATACTTGGTTTCTTTCCCTTTTTCTCTCCCATCAACCTGATAAATAGTGGATCTTATTGATTTTAGCAATGAAATATTCCTCAGTATAAATAAATAAATAAATAAGTTCTTCACTTTGCTTGCTTGTCCCTCCCTACTTCAACATCTTGATCTTTTGTTTTCCTCTCATCCCAGTAAGTCAGCAGTTCCTTCTAATTTGACTCTGTGTTGCTAAATTTTTCTTGAATTCAATGCTTGTTACTAACTAGGTCATAGTTCATAGTCCTCATAATCACATCTGGAAATAATTCCAGCTATCGCCCTTCAAAAGTGTATCACATGATATTTCGTTCAGTGATGTCTCTCAGGATTTGATTCTAAAGCAATTATAACAAAAGCAAAAAAAAAATAAAGAAATGAATGGAATGGCATCAAACTAAAAACTTTCTGCACAGTTAAAAAAATTGTCATCAAAACAAAAAAGCACGCTGTGGGGCAGACCTCCTGGTCCTTATCTCTACTACTCTTGGGTGTTAGTCTCCCACTCTGTTACTTTATATTCCACAGGTGAGTGCGATCTTTCTATATCTGTCTCTCTCTTTCTGACTCATTTCACTTCACACGATACTTTCCATGTTGATCCACTTATATGCAAATTTCATGACTTCATCTTTTCTAACAACTGCATAGTATTCCATCATATAGATGTACCAAAGTTTCTTTAACCAGCCATCTGTTTGGGGACACTCGTTTTTTCCAGATTTTGGCTATTGTAAACAGTGCAGCAATGAACATACAAATGCAGATGTCATTTCTACTATACTTTTTTGCCTTTCCAGGATATATTCCCAGGAGTGGTATTGCTGGGTCAAATGGGAGCTCAATTTCTAATTTTTTGAGAATTGTCCATATTGTTTTCCAAAAGGGCTGAACCAGTCGGTATTCCCACCAGCAGTAAAGGAGAGTCCCTTTCTCCCCGCATCCACGCCAACACCGGTTGCTTTTGTTCTTTTGGATGTGAGCAAGTCTCTGTGGTGTGAAATGATATCTCATTGTTGTTTTAATCTGCATCTCTCTGATGATTAGTGATGGAGAGCATTTTTTCATGTGCTTTTTAGCCATTTTTTGATGGGGTTGGATGTTTTCTTCTTGTAGAGTTCAACTTCTTGTAGATATGCCTTGTATATCCTTGATATCAACCCCTTATCAGATGGCTATTGGGTGGATATCCTTTCTCATTCTGTAGACTGTCTTTGTATTTTGGTCACTGTTTCTTTTGAGGTGCAGAAGCTTCATGGTTTAAGATAGTCCCATTTGTTTATTTCTTTTCACTTGCTTGGCAAATGGCGTGTCGTCTTTGAAAATACCTTTAGCATCAATGTCGTGGAGGGTTTTGCCAACCTTGTCTTCCATGTACCTTATGGATTCTGGTCTGATGTTGAGATCTTTACTCCACTTTGACTTTTGTACATGGTGTTAGGTAGAGATCTGAGCCCATTTTTTTGCATGTAGCTATCTAGTTTTGCCAGCACCATTTGTTGAAGAGGCTTTCCTTGCTCCACTTCACATTTCTTGCTCTCTTATGAAAAATTAGATGATCATATATTTGAGGGTGTGTGTCAGGATATTCAACCCTGTTCTATTGGTCTGCTGCTCTGCCTTTGTTCCAGTACCATGCTGTTTTTAATTATTACCGCTTTGTAGTAGAGATTGAGGGTTGAGGAGGGTGATTCCTCCCATTGGTGGGAGGGATACTGGGAACATTGGTGGAGGAGAATAGGCACTGGTAGAGGGATGGGTAAACAATCACTGTATGACTGAAATACAAATATGAAAGTTCATAAGTTTGTAACTGTACCTTATGGTGTTTCACTAATTAAAAATTAAAAACAAACCAAAACAAAACCAAATTGTAAGTAGCAAGCATGCCTGTATATGTTTAGCAACATCTCTCTTGGACATAGCCCAGAGTAATTCTATAGGACACACCATCCCTCCACAATCCCTCAGATGCTAATGTGTTCAAACTTTGCTAAATATATTCATGCCATAAGTGACTAATGATTATTTAAGAGAGAAATGTCAAAAACTAATAATAAAGTTTTATATTTGTATGTTAAAAAATAAAAATACATCCTACTTAATGGGAGAAAATAGGTTTTTCTGTATCCTTATTTTTGCAAATCTCTGCAGTTTGGACTCAGACTTAACTCTAGGCTCACTATTGGTTGAGCTACACGCAATTGCCTAAATGTGCAATGTCCTGCCCACCATCATTTCCAGCGAGTTGAGTCTTCTTTGCATGGCTGTATGCTCATACCAGAGTTCCTTCATCTCCACACTACCACCTCACAGGGTACCTCCACTTCTGTTTTAGAATCACCTCCCCCCTCCCTCCCTCTCTCCCTCCCTCCATCCCTCCCTCCCTCCCTCCTTTCATCCCTCTTCCCTTCCATCCTTTCATCCCGTCTTCTTTCATTTTGGGGCCTTACCCATGGGTACGAAGGGCTTACTCCTGGCTTTCTGCTCAGGAGATACTTGTGCTGGGACTTTGGGGAACAAATGGAGTGCTGGGGTTTTAACCTGGGTTGGCCATATGCAGGGCAAGTGTCTACTTGCTGTGTTATTTCTCCATTTGCGTATCTAAGAATCATTTCTTAGATATCTCTCAATCCTCCTTCTTAACCACATGGCCAGTAGGTAGCATTCTCTATGCTTTGCTTCCAAGTTATATTGCAGTTAAACCTACGTGTTTACTCCTTTTCTGTGTGAGTGCTTTCATCTGCATTTCCCTTGAATTGGTCTAGCATGCAGTTCACTGAGGCTAAGTGATAATGAACGCGTGAACATGCATGTGTGAAAATAAGCTGATGCCACTACTGCTGTGTCAGAAAAGAAAAAATGTATCTTTGTGAGTACATTTTTATAATATAATTTTTCAAGTATACTTTTCTTATCTTTTACTGACATACTTCTTCATAATGCATGAATAATTAGCACATAAATATTTCTGAAAAAAGAAAAATCATGAAAATAGGCTTCCGTGCCTTTATATGATAGGTTTTTGTTTCTTCTGTAGAAACATTCTTGTTACACACTTATTTTCCTGCCACTATTGTCCTTTTAATGAAAAAAATTAACAAATCAGCATCTCATGACATTTATTCCACATTATTTTTTTTGTGTTTTTCCTATTCCTAGGGCAGTGTATACTTTTCAGTAAACCTTATTGCTAGAGTATCAATCATAATTTTCACTACTGATAAATATTTGCAGTCTTTTTTTTTTTTTGCTTTTTGGGTCACAACGGCGATGCACAGGGGCTACTTCTGGCTTTGCACTCAGGAATTATCCCTGGCGGTGCTCAGGGGACCATATGGGATGCTGGGAATGGAACCCGGGTCGGCCTCGTGCAAGACAAACGCCCTACCCGCTGTGCTATTGCTCCAGCCCCAAATATTTGCAGTCTTTACATTAGAAAATAAATACTTTGAATTCATTTTCCATGCAATGAAATCAGGTCTTAGACTTATGACAATAAGTTGAAAATACAAGTTATACCAGAATGTGTCTAATGCTTATTCAAGGTATTAGTCTTACATTGTCTTCAATTAACATCTTTTTTAGACATTACCTAAAACAATTTAGAGTCACTGTATGCTTATAATAATATTTGAGTAGAGCTATCTTCTGCTTCTTTTTTTTTTCTCCATGCTGATTATCATCTCTTGGAGCTTGATGTTACCTTGAAGACCATTGGATTTTTACCAGTTTTCATTATTATAAGTATAGTATAAACTCTCTAAGTTTACATGTAGCTAATTAAGAATTTATAATAATTCTGACATACTGGTTTGAACTTTCTCTGTACTTTGGAAGACAAAGAAAAAAACAATGTTTAGCTAATTAAAACCAAAGACAAAGGAAAGTTGTCACTGTTTTCAAGTATTTGTAATATTAGCATAAACAGAGGTCATGCCAATTAAAATTAATTTCTATTAATTTAAACCCAAATTGATTCTCCAGGCACTCTTCTATAATTTTTTAATTAAAAATTTAAAAAAATTATGGAATGCTTCATGAATTTGTGTGTCGACTTGTGCAGGGAGCATGCTAATCTTCTCTGTATTGTTCCAATTTTAGTGTCTGTGCTGCCAAAACCAGCACTTAAATTTTTTTTAAGTAATAGATTTCTGTTACATGGTTACAGTTACACTAGTGGTTATGGTATTTACTATACCTCATAACCTCCAGTGCCCAAATCCCTCCACCACTGCCTCTGTAGAGATGCATCTTTAGTATACTTCTTCTTTTTTTTTTTTTTTTTTGCTTTTTGGGTCACACCCGGCGATGCACAGGGGTCACTCCTGGCTCTACACTCAGGAATTACCCCCGGCGGTGCTCAGGGGACCATATGCGATGCTGGGAATCGAACCCGGGTCGGCCACGTGCAAGGCAAATGCCCTACCCGCTGTGCAATTGCTCCAGCCCCTAGTATACTTCTTTATTCCCCTCAGCATCCTGCCCCTTCTCCACCCTCCCCCACCAATTTGGTAATCTAAATTCTATAATCTAAGGCCAAGAGTTTGTCATCATTTGATGCAGTCTGTTCCCTTATTTTGCCTCTGTCTATTCACAAATGAGTAAGATTGTCTAGTATTTTTTTCTCTCCCTCTGGCTTATTTTGCTTAACATTATATTTTGCAGTTTCATCACAACTATATCCATTAATCTATCTTTGGACATTTGGTTTGTCTCCTTATTCTATGTACTAAATCCGGCAATGAACACAGATATGCACATGTATTTTCAAATGAATATTTTTGTTGTTGTTGTTGTTGTTTGTTTTTGGGTAATACCTGGTAGTGCACAGGGCTTACTCCTGCCTCTGCGCTCAGGGATCACTCCTGGCAGACTTGGGGACCATATTTGGTGTTGCGGATCGAACCTAGGTTGGTGTGCAAGGCAGTTGCCCTACCTGCTGTACTATTGCTCTGGTTCCTTGAATTAATGTTTTTATGAGATAATGGATTATTGTTTGGGGGGCAGTTGCTAATAAGTGAAATTACTGGGCCATATGGGAACACTGTTCTTACTTTTTCGAGGAATTTCCATAGGCTTCAAACCATATGTATTACTAGTAACAGTGAATGAGGGTTCCTTTTTCATCACATTCCTTTTTAACACTGGTGGTTTGTCCAGCCTCTTGGTACTCCTTTGATGCTCTTCTTTTTTGGTGTTTGTTGAAATTATTAGGAAATAGAGACCTACTGATATTTTTCAGACTCTTTCTGACTCAGAGTAAAAAAAAATCTATATTATATTGCTGTTCAAATGAAAGTTATTAGGCAACAATATTTTGTTTGGAGGGGCAAACCCAGCAGTTCTCAGGGGTTACTCCTGGCTCTGTGCTCCGAAGTGACCCATTGGAGAGCTCAGTGGAGTGACCGAATGTGGTGCTGGGGACTTGAGGCTGGGTTCCACGCAAGGCAAGGACTGCAGCTTCTCTGCTGTCTTTCCAGCCCAGTATTTCTTTTTACTTCTTGTAACTGGTGCATTCTTTTTATTCTCATATTAAAATTTTATTTTATTTTTATCGGGGCTACTCCCAGAGATGCTGGACATTTGGTGGTATGGGGGATAGATTTTAGGGTCTCATGTATGGGGTGTCCTGGATATCTCAGCTATGCGAGGACCCACATTTTGAAAAAAGTGCGACTCCATTTCATATTTCAGTTAAAATGAACTTGAGTACTCAGATCATCATTCTTTTGTTTTCCTTTCCTTTTCTTTCTTTCTTCCTTTTTTTTCTTTCTTTTTTTTTTTTTAAATTGAGTCACTGTGAGATACAGAGTTACAAAGCTGATCATGGTCCAGTTTCAGTCATACAAGGAACACCCATCCCCTCCATCAGTGTACATTTCTCACCACCAATGTTCCCAGTTTTTTTCCTGCCACCCTCTATGGCAGGCAATTTTCCTTCTTTCTGTCTCTGTTTGTCTGCTTCTGTATTTGTTATCTCTCTCTTTCTGTCTCTCTATCTCTCTCTGTTTCTCTCCACCCCTTTGGGACATTATGGTTTGCAATAAGGTACTGAGAGGTATATATGTTTGTTCATTTACCTGTCTTCAGCATGCAGTTCTTGTCCACAGTGATCTTTTCCAACTATCTTGTCATGGTTGGACCATGGTTTTACTGTTTTTCTCTGGCCAGGTCCTAGAAATGACTGGTATGAAGCTAATGAAATAAATTGGTAGTTGTAAAGGAATTATAAAAGGAGTAAATTGTTTTGTTTATTTGTTTTGGGCCACATCCAGCTGTGCTCAGGACTTATTCCCGGCACTATGCTCAGGGTTCACTTCTGGCATGCTTGGGGGACTGTATGGGGGGCTGAGTATCAAACCTTGGTCGGCCATGTACTGGGCAAACACTCTACCCGTTATACTATCTCTTTTGCCCAAGTAGGTGTTTTTGTAATGATACTTTTGGATGTAACAAAGAAGTAATGCTTTTTCTGGTATTATATGTTAGCTATAAGATCTCTTATTTTCAGAAACCAATGTGAGCTTGTGCAAGCAGAGAATATTTTAAAAGTATTCAGGGTGTCTTGTACATTGAAAGGTAGTATATCTTGTAATTTGGGAAGGGACTGAAACTAGGGACTAGAAAGACTTTGAGAATCTACTTATGTTATGCTGCATTTTTCATTTCTATTTCTTTCTGCTTGGCTGCTTTGTTTTTATTTTGCTACAGAGTGATATCCTTTGATGTCAGTCCACATGACAGACAATTTATGTCCAAAGCTCCTGATTTTATATTTCAGTCTAGTCATTGGAGTTGCATGTGGCTTAGGTATGATAAAATAAATTATAGTCTTTTACTACATATTACATCCTGGGTGTTAGTTACCTCAAGTAACTAGTTATAGATTAGATCTCATATTCTGCTCTAAAATTTAGTGTTTTTAATGACTTTATCTTTTGGGTCATGTGGATGCACATTGCACATATAGGTGTGTATATAAAAACATATTTTGCAAAAATGTTAATTCAGCATCCCTTTGCAGCACCCATTCCTAGTAGTAGGTTAGGCTGGAGGATAGTTACAGCGATAACTGCAGTGCATTTAGAATGGCTTTGCCTCTTGAAGGTTGTGACCCTGTTCCAGTGAAGTGTTGCACACAGACGAGTTGTTGTCATAGTGTTAGTTCAACATTAGCTGTCAGTTCTTTTACACTTCAGCTTAACCCTTGCCCCATTTATCACTTTCATCTCTTTCTCCATTGGGATGAAAATGTTTTCTATCTCTTTTTAGGGATGGGGGTGGTTTAGGTTAAACCTGGCAGTGCTCAGGGGTAATTACTCTGTGCTCGGGAGTGGCCCAGGGAAGAGGCTGGGGGAACCAAAAGTGGTCTTGGGATTGGTTCTGGGATCCCTGGGATACAGGTCAAGTGCCTTCCCCACTATATTCTCTCTGGCCCCCATACATCATTTTCCCCTTAGTTCTCTATTTGTATTCTTCCTGTGGGCTCAGACTCCCCCCACCCCCCCCCCCCCCACACACACACAACCGTGAACTAGCTTCCCACAGAAATTTTTAATTGCACATAAACTGGATTCTGGGCCTTTCTGATACCCATTAGAAAAATAAGAGAGAGCTTGTTTTTTGGAGTGTGTTGGGGTGGGACCGCCTGGAGGTGTTCAGGGTTTACTCCTGGCTCTGTGCTAAGAAGTCAGTTTCAGTGATGCTCATTGGACCATATATGGTGCTAGGGACTGAACCTGGCTCAGCCACATGCAAGGCAGGAGCCTTAGCCCCCATACTGTCTCTTCTGCTCAAAAGTAAAATTTTTCAAGAATTGTCAAGAATAATGAAGAAGATAAAAATCACTAATGTTTATAAAACATTGTAGATCTGAACGAAGTGCTACAGGAATGTTTATGCCAATGCCTGTTACATTGTATGGCTTACAGAAAACCTCTGAAAGAACCAGTAAGTGAAGGGTGGTGTTTATCCATTACAGTGTTACTGAAGAGGGTAATTGAGCTGGCTTTAAAAAAAAATTTTTTATTACTGAATCACAATGAGATACAGTTACAAGCTTTCATGTTTGAGTTTCAATCATAAAGTGATCAAACACCCATCCTTCGACCAGTGCACATTCTCCACCATCAATGTTCCCAGTATACCCCCCCTTTCCAACCCTCCCTCTGCCTCCATGGCAGACAATTTCCCCCATATTGGCTAGAGAGATTGGTTAGAGTCAAATTGAGAAAGATCATGGTAGAGAATTTGGTCTTCATTCTTTCAGAGATACTTGAAAGTGATACTTGGCCAGGCAGTGATGGTTAAGTGCTGGTACCCAGGACCACCTGGTGATGCTGGAGTAGAAGAGGGGAGGACATGCAGGGCCAAGGATCAGACTCTGGGCCCTGAGCAGCTCCTGCCATTTTAACAATCTTTCCAATTTGTTAATTTGTTCCCTTTAACAAATTAACAATTTGTTCCCTTATTCATTTCAGTTTTTCCAGTTACTTTCTTTTTTGAGCCTTTGGGGCCATACCTCAAGGTCTTTGGGGACTTCTGGCTCAGTACTCAGGGGTCACTCCCAGTGGTGCGGACCATCCACCAGTGGGGGTTGAACTTGATGCTGCAGCCCATTGACCTATCTCCCTAGCCCAGATTTATTCTTTCATAGTGCTCTGTAGTCAGTTTTAGCCTGATGTGCAAAAGATGGGCAGTTATGAACATGAGTTGAGATGGTTTTAGAAGTTTGGGCAAAGGTTGATGAATGCCTGCTTTAGGCTCTAACAGAAAGGGTGAAAAGGACTTGAGTTCAATATACTTTGGGGGGATAGACTTTTGAATTGTTTGCTCCAGGGTAGACACCAGTTGGATCAATCTGCTGCTTTCGTTGATCTGCGGTTGAGGCTAATAAGGTGGAGACTGGGGCCCACCCTCCCCATCTCATGAGCTTCCCTTCATGACTATAACCTCTGTCTTCTGGTTAATCAGTCCTCCTGGGCCTTGATTGGATTTCTCACTCTTCACTTCGTTCTTAGATCTGATTTCAGAAATTGGTTAGTCTCTTTGGCCTTTGGCTGCCACTTACCCTTTGGAGCCATCCACTGTTTGTGGAAGCTTTGCATACTCAGATGGAAAATATTTGTATAGTCTCACAGAAGGTATAGACATATACACAATCATTAGAATAAGTGGCCATAAGTGTTTTCTTGGAGGCTAGGAAGGAGGGACTAATACCCTCACATAAGGTAAAGAAGAGGGGGTGAAAATGCTCTATTGATGCTGGTAGATGGGTATGTTTGAAGTCAGTGGAATATCTAAGTGGAAACTACTAGAAAGGGGTTGAGTGATGCATCTAGAAGAGCAGTTGGTATAAGCCAGTGTTTCCCAGAGTGGGTGATGCTGCCCTTCTGCAGGGGATGCTGAAATGATCCTGGGGGAAGGTAGACTCATTTGCAATTGGGGGTTGCTTTCTGTTTATAGATTTCTAGGGGGCCACTAAATTATATATATACATATAGATATATGTATATATTTTATATACGCATATATAATTATAATATATTTTTTTTTCTGAAAAGGAGAAGTAGGCTAAATAAATTTGGGTATCTCTGGGCTAGACCTTGGTTGTCCATTAATGAGACTAACAACAGAACCATGCCCCAGTGCTGTTCACAGAGATTTATTTTTAACTATTCTGGGATAGAGACCTGGTTTAGTAATTTTGAAAGTGACTGAGGTGACGGCAATGTGCAGCTCAGTTGACTGTTACTTAATTGAGGGTAAAAGTTTCCTTGGAGAGAGTGGAGTCGAAATGATAGCTGAAGTGTGAAGTATGGATTAGTTTGGAAATTGGGAGAATTAGAAGAAAATAGAGCTAGACCTAAAAAGCCCTCATTCAGTTACTACAGCATTGTAGGCCTCAAGGGGAACTAGCCAAGGAGAACCAGATACAATCCATGTCTTAATTGTACCCTGTTTTAATTTAAGTGATTAATGTATAATTTGCATCAATTCCTCTCCCATGACCCAGAGTGTGTATCAGGATACACTGTATATAGTTGATTGATAGATTGATATAGTTGATGTTTACCACTTTAGGCATTTTATCAATTATTTTGTCATTGATCTCGCAAATCATGACCTTTAATTCTTATCAGCAAATATCTGTACCTGCCTCCAAGTTTATTTAAAAGAAGAATGTATGAAAATAACAGTTTCCAAGAATCCATTTTATTTTCTGAATTCAAAGTCACCTGTCATTTTTGCCATAAATTCTTTGAGGCATGAAATAGCCTGCCAGTTGTCTGTTGCTCTCAAAGTTAATGAATGGTTATCAATTTATCATGGGTAATAACTGAGCTGCAAATTGTAAAGACGGCATTCTATCACTTCCTGAGCATTTTGTCCTCAGGGCAGTATGTGCCTTTCCTCCACGGGATTCAGAGGCTCAGTTGTCCCTAAAGCTTTTAATGAGACAGCACAGTTCTTACTCGGAAACCCCTTTGCATGAGGTAATAACTCAGTGAAATATTAGCTGGTTCTAGCTTGCTTTGTGTAATGGATTTTTGTGTAAGTAAAATTGACTATGAAGACATCGCAGTTTCATGCTGGAGGAGTATGCCATGATTGTTTTAGAGATATTAATTTTGACTTCCAATTCAGATTCCTCTCACTTCTTAAAAGTAAAGTATAATTTTTTTCCCCCGTTTTCGTTCAGCTCTCTAAGCCGCTTGATTAGGTCTTAATGGTCGGATGAAAAGAAGTTTCAAGTAACCTTCCGTTTTGGGGTTACTGCTGGGGGTACTATCAGTGTGTGGGCGATGGTGCCCATCACTTGAGCCCTGTCCTTCTCCCCTGGACTTTTGCTCTTTAAGAGTATCTTCTTTTAGGCACAGTGGTTTACAATACTGTTCCTGACAAAGTTTCATGAATAATACACGTCCAGCACCACACCCTCCACTAGAGTGACCACTGCCCCTCTTCTGTTGTCCCAGTGTCCCCTCCTCGGGCCATCCCCTCCTTCCCTCCCCTGTGGTAACCTCCTACTGAAGACCTGTTCTCAGTTTCTGTTTCTTTGGGGCATTTGTTGTTCCCCTACTGTATTTCTTTATATCCTGCATATGAGGGAGGTCATTCTGTGTCTGTCCTTCTCCCTCTAGCTACCGTCACTCACCATGATATTCTCCAGATCCATCCTCATAGCAGCAGACTGCACGGTTTTTAATTTTCTTACAGCAAGCAATGTTTTGTTGTGGATATGTACCATAGTTTCTTTACCCAGTGATGCTCAAGGGGCTTGAAAGTCATTCTTGGAAATGTTTGGGCTGATGTGGACTTGGTATGAAACATAAATTTTTAAAAAATTTTTAATTAGTGAATCACCATGAGGGTACAGTTACAAATTTATATATTTTTGTGCTCATGTTTCCCCCATACAAAGTTCGAGAACCCATCCCTTCACCAGTGCCCATTCTCTACCACCAGTAAACCCAGCATCCCTCCCACCCTCCCCAGTCCCGTCTCCCCCTATCCCAAACTGCCACTATGGCAGGGTATTCCCTTTCGTTCTCTCTCTCTGATTAGGTGTTGTGGTTTGCAGTAAAGGTGTTGAGCGGCCATTGTGTTTAGTCTCTAGTCTACATTTGGCACGCGTCACCCCTCCCCCGCATGACCTCCGACCACATTTGATTAGTGTGTGAAACACTTGGTGTGAAACATAAATTTTTATTTTCTTCTTTTTTTTTTTTTTTTTTAAGTTTTTTATTAATAGTTTATTTTTAATTAGTGAGTCAACGTGAGGGTACAGTTACAGATTTATACATTTTTGTGCTCATGTTTCTCCCTTACAAAGTTTGATAACCCATCCCTTCACCAGTGCCCATTCTCCACCACCAGTAAACCCAACATCCCACCCCCCCTTCCCAGTCCCGTCTCCCCCCACCCCACCCTGCCACTATGGCAGGGAATTCCCTTTTGTTCTCTCTCTCTGGTTAGGTGTTGTGGTTTGCAATAAAGGTGTTGAGTGGCCATTGCGTTCAGTCTCTAGTCTATATTTGGCCCGCATCATCTTTCCCCCACATGACCAACAACCACATTTTACTTGCTGTTCCCTTCTCTGAGTTGCCCAGAATGAGAGAACAGCCTCCAAGCCATGGTGACAACCTCCTGGTACTTATTTCTACTATTCTTGGGTGTTCGTCTTATTTTCTTCTTTTTTTAATCCAATATTTTTTTTAATTCAACAAAGGTTTTTTTCTTAAACCTCTTTTTTTCTTTTTGGGTCATATCCAGCGATACTCAGGGGTTACTCCTGGCTCTGCACTCATGAATTACTCCTGGCGGTGCTTAGGGGACCATATAGGATGCTGAGGATCGAACCCAGGTCGGCCGTGGGCAAGGCAAACGCTCTACCCAGTGTACTATTACTCAGGCCCCTAACATTTACTTTAGAAATTAAATGTATTCCAGATTATGAGTTCTCACAAAAACGTTTGGTTAGACATTGATAAAATATGGTTTCAAGGTAGGGACCTCTACCTAGTAAGTTTTCAAGGAAATTTTGGTTATAATGGAACATGGGCTAACAAGGAAAATTCGCATACTGTAGATTCTCAGGATCTCAAATTTTCTGCTCTCCTTCCCCTTAAACTCAGTTGGTATGCTTTGTAGTACCTATAACAGGTGGTCTCGAAATAATTGTGGTCCAGATGCAATCCGTACAACAGTAGTGAAAGGAATAATAAAGATAAAAATGGCATTGTGGACATTAAAGACTTTAAAAGAAAATATCTCAACAAAATATCAGTCTGTCACCTCAATGATCACCTATGATTGGTCACGATCACGATCACGAAATCCCCTTGTTCACTGATTTCTCGAGCAGGTGCAGTAACTTCTCCATTTGTCCTATCCCTGAGATTTTAGAAGCTCTCTCCATTCGGCCTTCCTAACAGTGCCTCATTGGAGGCTCTTTCAGGGTCAGGGGAATGAGATCCAGCTTGTTACTGGCTTTAGCATATGGATACACCATGGGAAGCCTTCGAGGCTGTCCCATGTGGGCAGGAAACTCAGTAGCTTGCTAGTTTCTCCCAGAGGGAGAAGTAGGTTCTAAGATTCTGGGAGCTTGCTTTTAAGTCTCTGGATGTTGGCTGTTGATGGAATTACACACACCTGGGTTCCTCTGCCGGTACCTTCATGCATGAGGCCTGTCCGAATGTGTGGAGAGGGGCCTCGAGCATGGCTGTGGCTAGGTTCCGGTGGTCTTTGGCCACCGGGAGCTCTGCTCGGGGTGGGGAGGGAGGCTGGAGCCCATCTCCTCCAAGGGGCTCCTGGGAAGACAGGCAGGCGTGCGGGCAATAGATTCTCTACCTATGATTGGTAGAAGGGATAATTCAATTTATTTGGGTAAAATAGAGGTGTTGTAAAGCTTCTGTGCAAAGTTTAGGTGTGTTTGTTGTTCTCTGCCACACAGACATGTGATCCAGCAGTGAACATTCAAGCAGGCTTACCATTGTTATTTTTATTTTTATTTTTATTTTAGGGGGAGGATGGTCCATACCTGGCAGAGCTCTGGGTTTTTTTCTGGCTCTGTGCTTAGGGATGCTTAGGTGGTACTTAGGGGATTCATATGTGATGCCAGGGATTTGAACCAGGGTCAGCTGCATGCAAGGCCAGAACTTTACTTCCTGTACTCTCTCTCTGGCCCTCCCTAAAAGTGTTTTGGTAAATCCTTTGGATCTTGCCTAGCAGTGCTCAGGGGCTACAGCTGGCTCTATGCTCAAGGGTCACTCCTGTTGGTGCTCAGTGGACCAAATGTGGTTCTGGGGATTTGAACTTGAGCAAGAAAAGTGCCACACTTGGAAATGCTCAGGAGGTACTTATGGTTCTCTGCACAGGGGTCATTTCTACTGGTATTCAGGGGATCATATGCAATACCAGGGATTGGACTGAAGTGGTCACATGCAAGACAAGTGCCTTAAGCCCTGTGCTATCTTTCTGGCAAAAGAAGTGTAATTCTTAAACCTTGTAAAATCAGTCATGTTTTCTGTAACCCAATTGAGAAAGTAACTGACATATAAACTCTCAGCCTTTACACCTCCTGCAGGAAATGAAGCTCTCAAACAAGTCTCCATTTTAGAATTTCAGTGTTAATATCTGTCCTCATGGAGTGGAGGGACCTGGGGACACTGATAAAGTAAAGTTGACACTGGTGGTGGACTGAAGTTGGAACAATATGCCTAAAACTCAACTATGAATAACTTTGCAAATCATGGTGTCTTAATACAAAAATAAAAATTGATTTAAAGAAAACTTTCCTCATCTTAAACAAAGCAAGCCTCCTTCCCCCAATTCTAGATAAGTAGATTAGCCCAGCGAGCCTTACCACATTTCTAGCTCCTGTACTTTTTTTTTTTTTTGGTGGGGGAATGGTTGGGGGCCATATTTGGCAGTGCTCAGGGCTCTCCTTGTTCTGTGCCCAGGGATTACTCCTGAAGGTTAGGAGAACCATATGTGGTGTTGGAGATGGAACCTAGGTTGCCCATATGCAAGACAAACTCCTTTATCCATAGTGCTATCCCTGTCACACTCCTGCATGCTTGCTGGGCTCCTTCCACTTGGCTGCTGGTAGACACCTGCGAAATGGGAGCATCTCTGCACTCAAAACCACCTTCCTATCAGAAATAGGGTTTTCTTTATTCTTTCTTTCCCTTGTTGGTTTTGAGCCCCCATGCCCACCCCCCACCTGGTGGTGCTTGGGGCTACTCCTGGAATGGTACTCCGTAGACCTCGGCTCTTGCAGGATTGAACCCCGGGCTCCTGCATGCAGAGCATGGGCTTCAAGCCTTTTAATCACAACTCTGGCCCCTATGATTGTCGTTTATAATGTGTATCTTAAAAAAAGGTGAGTTTCTCCCTGCTTGCTCTCACGAATTAGTACAAATTCAAAGAAACTCAGGTTTGTGGTCATGTATTCCAGGCATAGCATGCCCAGAAGATTTATACACACTAGGGTTTGACATTTCCTTTTTCCCTCCCACACCCAGTGATGCTCATGAGTTACTCCTGGCTCCTGCATTTAGAAATTACTTCTGGCAGTGCTTGGGGATGCCCATGGAATGCCTGGGATTGAACCCAGGTTGGCTATGTAGAAGGCAAGCGCCCTGCCTGCCCATCACATTGACTATTTATTTATTTATTGCGGTCTAAGAAGCCTTTTTATATATAAAGGTTGAAATAATTGTAGGCCAATTTGAACAGCCAGATTGTGGACTTACAAATTCCTCTTGATATCTTCCAAGAGTTGGATTTGGGGGTGGGCAGGGCATACCTGGTGGACTTACTCCTGGATCTGTGCTCAGAAATCATTCCTGATGGGGCTTAAGGGACGATATAGATTACTGGCCATCAAATCCAGGCAAGCAGTGTGCAAGGCAAATGCCCAACTCACTGTTCTTTAACTCTGAGCTGAGTTGGATTTTCTTATGTGCTTTTTGCTCTTCTTCAGATCTCTAACGCCAGATAGGAATTGAGTGGAAGTAGAGTCTCCACTTTTCCCTGGAATCATCCACCCTCCAGACAGATTGTGGGTTTTGTACTTGCAAGCCAACAATACTTTAAACTCCCGAGGCCATTCACTGGTCTGTAGGAAGAAGCTGCTCCCAAATAGGAAGTTATCAGGATAGATAACTTTACTTTTTAAGTAGATCTCTCCCTTGCCTTCTTCCCTGCCTCCCAAAGAGAGGAACTTACAGCATGAGATTTTTCAGATACTGGATTTACATTTGACTGTTTTTTATTTCAAAACAGCCACAAAAACAAATGATAACCCCATCTTACTTGACTTTGTATTTCAGCTGCTGATCATAGGTGTCGTAACTTAGGAAGTATACATTGAATTGAATGAGTGTGGACTATCACCCCCACTCCCTAAATAATAAATTCATGATATTGTGAAGTGGCTTACATTAGGGATGGGAGGACATTGATTTAACCACATATGTGACTTTCATCTTAGCCCTGCAAGGAGGTGACTGCGCAGTGAAACTCTGCTTCTTTTCTGTTGAAACTGAAGACTTTCAGTTCCTGTTCTTTTGTTGTTAGAAGAGTTATTACCTTAGGAAGTTCTGGATGCCCAGTGGCAAAAGTCCCTATTTTGCAAGCCTGAGTTTGACCCCCAGTGCTGCCCACGAGCTTGGTTCTGAACCTCTATTCTTTGGACTCCTGGCATTGCAGCAGTGTGCAAACTGGCGCACCACTGCTGCCAGAGCACGAACATTTCAAAGTGCACAACCCCTGGTGAGCTTTGTAACTAAAATGAAGTGTGTGCAAAGTGGCCAGGTGTGCAAGCATTACAACTAAAATCTGTTAGCTTGGACAGGATGTTTGTTAAGAACAGCACATTGTGTGTGTGTGTGTGTGTGTGTGTGTGTGTGTGTGTGTGTGTGCGCGCGCGCTCAGTCACTGCCAAAACCACAGCACGGGGAAGAAGGGCGGCAAACAAAAAACCAGTTACCGCTGGAGCTGGTTCCCAATCCTGCTGCTTTATTTTTTATGGTTTATTTTGGCCCTCATCCCTTCCTCCTTCTCCTCTTCTTATTGTAACATCTGACAGTGCTCAGTACTTCTAGCAGGGCTCAGAGGACCACATGGGGTGCCTGGAATCTAACCTGGTTCAGATCTGTGCAAGGCATGCGTACTACGTGGTGTACTTTCTCTCTGGCCCCCATTTTGATGGCTACCACGGTGACTTACGTATAGTTTAGCCACAGGTAAATAATTAGTGGATATGCCTTAGTAATGGAGGATTGAAAACATTACTGAAATGCTTTTGAGAGTATAGTATATTTCTGCTTCTAACACATGGAGGGAATAAAATTCCTTTCTGATTGACTGTTTCTTGTACTTTTTTTTTATTGCTAAGGTATATATGGGAAAGCAGAGAGAAATTCTACTATTGGTTTGTCTTGTACATTTCTTGTGATTTGTGTTCCCTTCGCGTGCTTATCTCCTAAGCCATATAACAATTATTTCTCTGAGTGGAATCTTCCCTTATACTTTATTATTACTGCTGTGGAGCTCTGCGCATAGTAGGAATGCCATAAAGTGTATTGGTTGCTTGGTTGAGTGATTAGCTATAGGGCTGACTTTGACAGTTGAAAGCATTTACTCCTATATCAGTGCATATGAGTTTATGAATGCATTTCTGTCTTATAAAAATATTTTCCTAGTGAGAATTCCAGTTTCACTTGTTAACTCATTTTGTTGATGAACCTTACTTTTTAGGAAAAATAAATAGTTATGTGTAATTCATTCAGAATTTTTAAAACTGTGAATGATTTCCTCAGTATGATTCAGGGTAATTCAGCTGGTCTGATGCATTTGATTTTCTATTAACTGTTTGACAGAATTTTGAGAGGAGATCCATTTATTCTGTAAGATTTCCCTCTTTTTCCCAATGTTTGCAGAGCTGATGTTTATTTGATAGAAAACATATGGGCTCTTGTGTAGACATAGTTGAGACTTACTGATACTTTGCGGAAATATTGTGTTCATGTGTTTGGTTGGTAATACATGGGATTATTATTATTATTATTGGCTTTATGGGTCACACCTGGCAATGCAGAGCGGTTACTCCTGGCTCTGTACTCAGGAATCATCCCTGGCGGTGCTCAGAGGACCATATGGGACGCTGGGAATCGAACCTGGGTCGGCTGCGTGCCAGGCAAACGCCCTATCCGCTGTACTATTGCTCCAGCCCCAAGGGATTATATTTGTGGATGTTTTGCCTAAGAGACTGGGCATCACCAGATCAGTGGTTATGGCCTCTTGTGCCGACCACACCAAATAGGTGGGGAAACAGGGGCCCTTTTGCGAGTTGGCTTCTTCCCTATTTTGGTATTTCACTTCCATATTTGGAGAAAGCCTTAAGATATAGCAATATCTTACATGCTGTAAAATTGGAGTTCATGTTTGCTAATAAATTTGTATAGTTATATATTTTTTTAAGCCAGATAAGAACTCTTTGGCAAAGAAGGTAGTTTAATGGGCTAGAATGAATTTAGGAATAAATTCGAAAAGATCTTTTAGTGTTTAGCTATTCTTTCATAACTGGAACGGATATTTTATTTTTTGAGGGTGCCTCCCAGCTTATACTCAGGAGGGGCTAGAGATAGCCCATGGAGCCTTGCATATGATTGACCTGGGTTTGACCCCAGGCACCCCGTATAGTCCCCTGAGCCTGTCAGGGATCTCTGAGCATAGAGCCAGGAGTTAGCCCTGAGCACTGCCAAGTGTTGCTTAGGAGGTTGGGGCTGGTCATTAGTCATTCTTAGCCAATCTGGCCATTGAGTCACTGCAAGGGCCTGAGGATGTGATACTGTTTGGGCCTTCCAGTGCTGGGGATACCTGGGTCCACACTGGAGGTGCTAGGGCCTTCCACGGCCACACCCAGAGATGCTCAGGGGATCTTGTGGTATTGGCAATTGAGCCAAGGTCAGGTTGCATGCCTTTCACACACCCTAACTGCTGTACTCTTCCAGGACTAGATTTTTTTTGTGTGTTTGTGTGACGACATCCTGGGGGCGTTTGGGGGCTACTCCCTGTGATGCTGTGGAGGGAGATTGAACCAGGGGCTCCCTCATTTAAAGCATGTTCTCTAGATTTTAGCTGTCTCCCAGCCCAAGGAAGAAAGATTTCATCCTTGTATTTGTACCTTATCTTTAATTTAGGGCACTCTGAGTTATTTTTGATGTTAATTAAAAAATGTATCTTGGACCCAAGTGAGAAATACATTTTTATCACATTGAGTTGGTAGGGCATTTTGCCATGCATGTGGCCAACCCAGGTTCTTTGATCCCCAGCACTTCATATAGTCACCTGAGGCCACCAGGAGTGGTCCCTGAGTGCAGAGCCAGGAGTAAGGCCTGAGCACAGGTGTGGCCCCCAAACAAAAAAATAAACAAGTGATCTTGCTGCTATAAATCTAGGGTGTGGCAATGCCTCTCAGGTCCGTGTTGAGGGGAATTCCCAGGTCACCCCTGCAGTGTTGTTGATGGTGGGGTGTGGTACCAGGGCTCAGTCTGCAAAGCATATGTCCTGGGCCCCTGAGTCTTTGCAGCCCCTGCTTTGAAGGATTTTTGTGTTAATATTCATAAATAAGATCTGGAAGTAACTTTTAATGTGTTCTTTGTCAACTTTTAATCTCAGATGAATTCGGTGAAGACTGGAAAAATTTTCTCCTTTCTTTGTACCCTCTGCAAGTTTCAATGGTATAATTTCTTCTAAAGGAAAAGAATTTCAAATTATGAATGGAACTGGATTACTCTAGCTCTCCCTGTTTTATAGATGAGGGACCTGAGATCTGTTAATAGCTATTTAATGGCAGCTGTGATAGGGCGAGGGGTGGTGTTTTGCCAGAAGGTGATGAAATAACATTTACTGAGCATTTTACTTTGGTATTTAGAAACAGTATCAGGCTTTGAGTGCTCATCAGACGTGCATGTGGGGTGTCTAAAGTCAAGAGTAAAAAATATCTACTGATGACAAAAACAGACCAGAACAATCTATTAAATCTGTTAAATTAACCTCTAAAATGAACTTAATTTTATGTGTACAGCCAAATTAAACAGAAAGTACAGAGATTTCTCCTGTCCCCGAGGCCCCTCCCACATGCACAGCCACTCCCAGTGTTGGCTTCTCCACCAGACTGGGACATTTGTTACAACTGAGCCTATATTGTCACCTCATTATCACCCAGAGTTTATACTATATGTCCTGTGGGTTTTGACAAATGTAAAATGACATATATCCACCGTTACAATATCTCACAGAGCAGGGCTGCTTAAATTTTTTCTACTTGCAGCTGCTGTTTGACTGAGAAAACTCCTACAAGACTCATATACATAAGTCTGTATATAATTAAGTATATGTATAAATTTAACAATTACTGTCATCAGCATAAGGAACTTTATTTTACTTTTATTCTTTCTTAATGCTTTGGTCAGTTTTATTTTTAATTGATTGATCACTGTGATTTAAAATATTATTGATGATGGTTTCCTGTGTACATAATTCCAACATCACCCCTATTACCAATGTACCCTCCTGCCTCCACTCCCACCCCCACATTCATTCAGCAAGATATCCTCAAAATCCATTCATATCATGGTACCACAAAGAAATTCAAGCTCCTGGTTACCATGGAGTCAGAAGCTTGCTATTTTAAAACATTTATTTTAAAATAATTTTTGGGCACTAAAGAGATAGTACAGGGGATAGGGCACCTGTTCAATTAGCAGCACCTCCTATTGTTCCCTAATTGCCAGCAGTGATCCCTGAGCACAGAGCCAGGAGTAAGACCTGAACACCACTGGGTGTGGTCCAAAAGCAAAAAACAAAAACTTTGGTATACACATAATTCAGCCATTTTTTAAAAATGAAAGGAAGTGTGCATACTAATGAAGTGAATGTGCCTTTTTGTTTGTTTGTTTCTTTTGCTTTTTTGGGTCACATCCAACTATGCTTAGGAGTTACTCCTGGTTCTGCACTCAGGAATTGCTCCTGGTAGGGCTTGAGGGACCATATGGGATGTTGGGGATTGAACTTGGGTCAGACACATGCAAGGCAACACCCTACCCACTGTACTATCTCTCTGGTCCCATGCCTGTTTATTTAACATAAAGAATTTTGGACACTTTGTTGGTGGCAAAGATGCAGCAAATGTATATCACAACCATAACATAACAGTACTGTAACCATACTATAGTAGAAGTAAATAGCAAAGAAAATAAATAGAAAAATTGAAATAAAAAAAATGAAAACTTAGCTGAATAATAATACAGGATGTAAAATATCTTCAACATCTTACTGAGTAGACCAATATTTTCATTTTAGAATCATCACTGCTAAGAACCTCACCTGCTTTGTATATAACATTAAGTAAAAATGGCAGACGTGCGTTTAAAGCCACACCACACTATTATGACATTTAGTATTGTGTATTATTATAAATCCATTTGAAAAATTATTCAACGTTTCCTTTTCCTTGTCAGCTTAAGTGTGCTATAGGCTAGTGGCAAAAACTGCCACATTTTGTCATCAGTATTTTTACCTCTCTTACTTGATTTTACTACTTACCAAAACATTTTTTATCCTAAAATATAACTGAATATCGTAATAATTTCTCAAATTCTAGACTTAGTGTGTGAACTTTGTAATTAAAAACTATTCAAAACTACTAAAGTTAGTATGGAATCAGAAAGCCTCCTAAACAACCAAAGCAATTTTGAGAAAAAGCAAGATTGGTGGAATTGCATGTCCTAATTTTAAATTGCATGATAAAAGCTAGAGTAATCAAAACTTTCTGGTACTGAAATAAAGATAGACACTCAGACCAATGGAACAGAATTGTGAATCTAGAGATTAAACTTTGATTTGTGGACAGGTACTCTATGACAGAGAATCTGGGTACCTGAATTGTGGAATAAGGAATGTCTTTTCAACAGTTGGTTCTGGGAAAACCAGATAGCCAGCCACATAAAAAAAAAAAAATCTCAAAAGCCAAAAACTGGAGCCACATTTCATGTAGATCTTTTTTATGTTTTTATTATTGATTTTTGGTCACATATGGCAATACTCAGGGATTATTCCTAGCTCTGCCCTAAGGATTTACTCCTGGTGATCTTGTGAAACCTCATGGGATGCTGGGCTATTAAACCTGGGTCAAGGCCTTACCCACTTTACTGTCTCTCCAACCCCATCACACAGATGTTAACTCACAGTGGACTAAAGATTCACTTTCGACCAGAATTCATAAAATATATTGAGAGAAAACATAGGCAAAACTCAGAATATGAACTTCAAAGGTGTTGTCAATGATTGGACTCCAGAATTAAAAATAATAATAACAAACATAAACAAATGGGACTACATCGAATGAAAGAGTTTTTGCATGGCAAAAGAAACTAGAATAAGAATGTACCTTATTAAATGGAGAAAATATTTGCATACAGTATTTCATATATAAAACTAAAGTCCCAGTTGGGGGCCGGAGCGATAGCACAGCGGGTAGGGCGTTTGCCTTGCATGCGGCCGACCTGGGTTCGATCCCCGGCATCCCATATGGTCCCCCAAGCACTGCCAGGAACAATTCCTGAGTGCAAAGCCAGGAGTAACCCCTGAGCATCGCTGGGTGTAACCCAAAAAGCAAAAAAACAAAAACAAAAACAAAAAACTAAAGTCCCAGAGATAAAAAGCATACACAGAATTTATTAACAAAAATGTCAATAATACCATCAAAAATTGGGGAGAGATGAATAGACATCTCTTCAAAGAAGACATGGATGCTTAGTAGGCTTATGGAAAAGTGCTCCTTATCACTTATTACTAGGGAAATGCAAATCAAAAGATGGTGAGGTATCATCGCACACCTGAGAGAATAGCACACACACAAAAATGCTGGAAATGACCCTTACTGGCTGGGATGTGGTTATAAAGGAACCCTCATTCATTGTTGGTGGGGATGCTGGATGATTCAGCTGCTATGGAAGGCAGTATGGAGACTTCTCAGAAAAGTAAGATGAACTCTCATATGACCCAGTAATCCGAATATACCCCCCAAACACAAAAGTATTATTTGGAAAAGACAAGGGCACAGCTATATTCATTGCATCAGTTAGTACTATCGCCTGCATATGGAAACAACCCAAATGTCCATCAATAGTGAGTAAATACATCAAGAAGTTTCGGTCCATGTACACGGGGGATACTGTTTAGCTCTAAGAAAAGATGAAATTAGACCATTTGCAGCAGTGTGGGCATCAAGCAAGGTCAGTCTGAGGAAAAAGAACAAGTACCAGGTGGTTTCCCTCATCTGTGGAATAGAGAGACAAAAGAAAGCAGTATGGAACAATGACAAATCCTTGGCCTTGAAGTTCAAAGTTTATAAACACATAGTGGGAGGGTAGGTGGGGGTAAAAGATCAAGCTGAGGTGACGTAGGAACACTGAAGGAAGGTCATAACCACATTATGGTGGTGATGTGCAGTAATTTTGTACATCAGTACCATGAACTTTTTTTTTTAACAATAAATTTTATTGGATCACCATAAGATACGGTTACAAACTTTTATGATTACATTTCAGTCATACAATGATTGAGCACTTATCTCTACACCAACGGACCTTTTCTACTCCCATTGTTCCCAGTGTCCCTCCTGCCACTCCCGTCCCATCCCACCCCCTGCCTCTGTGGCAGGTACATTCCTTCTTCCTCTTTCTACTTTTGGGCATTATGATTTGCAATACAGATACTAAGAGGCCATCATTTTGGTCCTTAGTCTACTTTCAGCACACATCTTCCATCCCAGGAGATCCCTCTAACCATCATTGGCTTAGTGGTCCCTTCTCCATCCCAACTGCCTTTTCCCCCAGCATATGAGGCAGTTTTCCAAACCGTGGAGTGATCGATCCTCCTGGCCCTTATCTCTACTGTCCTTAGGTGTTAGTCACGTATTATGTTATTTTATATTCCACAAAGGAGTGCAGTCATTCTTTGTCTGTCCCTCTCTTTCTGACTCATTTCACTTAGCATGATACTCTCCATGTCCATCCACTTATATGCAAAGTTCATGATTTCATCTCTTCTAACATCTGCCTAGTATTCCATTGTGTAGATGTATTAAAATTTCTTTAATCGGTCATCAGTTCTTGGGCACTCGGGTTTTTTTTTTTCCAGATTCTGGCTATTGTGAACAGTGTTGCAATAAACATACAAGTGCAGATGTCATTTCTACTGTGTTTTTTTTCCACCTCCATGGGTTATGTGAGAGCTCAAATTCTAGTTTTTGGAGGACTGTCCATATTGTTTTCCAGAAAGGCTGGACCAGTGGGCATTCCCACCAACAATGAATGAGAGTTCTTTTCTCCCTGCTTCCACACCAACACTGATTATTCTTGTTCTTATTGATATGTGCCAGTTTCTGTGGTGTAAGATTATTGTTACACTTATTGTTGATTAGTACTGTAGAGCATTTTCCCTTATGTCTTTTGGCCATTTAAATTTCTTCTTTGAGGAAGTTTATGTTCATTTCTTCTCCCCATTTTTGGATGGGGTTGGAGGTTTTTTCTTGTAAAGTTCTACCAGTGTCTTGTATATCCTGGAAGTTAAACCCCTATCTGATGGTTATTGGTTAAATATTTTTTCCTATTCTGTGGGCTCTTTCTGTATTTTAGTCACTGCTTTTTTTGTTTGTTTGTTTTTTTGCTTTTGGGGTCACACCCTGCGATGCTCAGGGGTTACTCCTGGCTCTGCATCTCAGGAATTACTCCTGGCAGTGCTCGGGGAACCATATGGGATGCTGGGAATCGTACCTGGGTCGGCTGCACGCAAGGCAAACGCCCTACCCGCTGTGCTATTGTTCCAGCCCCAGTCACTGTTTCTTTTGAGGTGCAGAAGTTTCTTAGTTTAATATAGTCCCATTTGTTTATATTTGTTTCCACTTGCTTAGTACCGTGAACTTTTTTTTTTTTTGCTTTTTGGGTCACACCCGGCAATGCACAGGGGTCATTCCTGGCTCATGCACTCAGGAATTACCCCTGGCGGTGCTCAGGGGACCATATGGGATGCTGGGATTCGAACCCGGGTCGGCCGCGTGCAAGGCAAACGCCCTCCCCACTGTGCTATCACTCCAGTCCAGTACCGTGAACTTTTAAACACTATTTGTAACAACCTAAAATATAATTAAAAATATAAATAATTGTTGTTTGCACACATCCAATGTTCTTGGTGGAGAAATAGTAAATGACTTGTGTATTTGCTGGCTGTTATTAAATATTTACGTTTCTGTAAAAGAAAGCGATAACAGCAAGTAAAAACCCAAACATTCAAGCATAATACATTCATCCCAGAGATACATTCCAGAGATACACTGAGTCGACATATGCTGACATATTCAAAGTCTTAGTTTTGTTGGCTAAGGAGAGAATTCAGAAGCTTGGAGCTCATGCTTTGTTTGCTGGATCCCCGAGTTCAGACCCCAGCACTGTGTGTTCCTGAACACCACAGTCCCTGAGCACCTGTGGGCCTGGCTCCCACACAACCAGAAGTGTTCCCTGTGATTAGATTAGCTTATTTCTGTTAGGACAGCAAACTGTATATATACGGTGATACCACTGCGGATCACAATATTGTCTTGAATCCGAGGTGAGGGTGGGGGTTGTGTGGTGTGGCGACACATGCAGGGGCAGGTGTGCCTGTGTGCTCAGAACCTTGGTGTAAGTGACATTGTGCTCTGCAACCCAGACAAGCACTGCCAGGGAGACCTTAGACTCATGGCGAGGTTGACTTGGAATTAGTTTTTGCTCATTGCACATTCCAGAGAACTTTACTCTTGCCTGATATTTTGCAGTGTCCACACTCAACCCACAGTTGAAGAAGCCAGGACCTAGAATAGGTTCACTGCTCTTTATATTTTCTTCTCTGTCTGTTTATCCTTTTCTTCCCAACCCCTGACAACTGATTTTTTCACCACCTCTGTAGTTTTGACTTTCCTACACTGTCATTTGGTTGGACTCATACAGTAGCTTCTTTTACATATCGCTTCTTGCATTGAATGCATAAATGAATGTTCAGTGTATCTTTCTACTTAATGAATTGAAGTTTCCTCTTTTTGGTAGGAATTGTATGATATTTTGTATGTTTTTTCCCCAGTGATGGATAATTTTCCATTGTCTGTATATGGTTCTATTGATTTTGGCTCACTGAATGTCTTTCTTGTAGATTCTCTTAATCTTCTTTTAATCCCAGAATCTAAAGTGTGAGCTAATACTATTTATAGAATGCCAGCAAAGTCCTTTATCACTCTCCTTGACTCCGGTAAAAACAGACCTGAAATTTCACTTTACTGAGGGAATTGCCATAATATTTAGAACTGATCAGGTGCCTGATAAATAATTGTGGGTGGAATGTATCAGCTCATTTCCCCATCAATCTATCTGGCCATTAGGGTAAGGAATTTCTAAATGTGCTCATATGCATTTCTTTCCACTAGGTGGTGGTAGAGTAATATATCCAAAAGAGTTTGCACTATAATTAAATCACTAATTGCATGCTTATAAATATAGTTCTCTTTGTAATAAGTTAAATTTAAATGTTTATATTAATCCAGTAGAATGAAATGATACTTTATAGCACATGGTTCAGAATAACTCATCATATGTAAAATTTCTCCAGTTTTTAAGTTTGTCTATCTTGGTTTAAGGAAACATTTTTTGAGATTTTGTACTTGTGTGGTGGTGAGGATTCAGAGTTGAATAAACATGCTACAGTTTATTGTGAAATGTACCTTGAGATGAATTATGACAAGTGCACCATTACCTGTGTAGCCGGATCCCTTTAAGTTAGGCTTTCATCTTCTGGGGATGGCTGTTTCCCCCCATTTTCTTCCCTTTGCTGATACCGAGATCACTGGTGTCTCCATGCCTGTGATGTGTTCGACTGCTCAACTGCACTGCTCATGGAGGTGTCGGACCCTTTACTTGTGGGACTCCTTTATGAGCTTACCTGGGCATCCTGATGACAGTGCTTCCACATTATTTTTTAGCTTGCTTGGGTCACACCCTGCATTGTGGTGCTCTCAGACACACCTGACTGCAGGTCTCTGACAGCAGACCTTCCAGGATCGGCGCAGGGGACATTGTGGCTCTGGAAGCTAACTCCCTTCTAGCCTCGTGCTGGCGGGGCAGGTATTTTGGCTCTAAGTCATCTCCTGGTTTCTGGGTGGCTAATTTTGGGGGTGGGGTCTTCTAAGAAATGCTTAAGGGGTTTAGGGCAACTCCTGGTGATGTTCAACCATATGGGCAGACAGTCCAATGTTAGAGTCCAGTGAAGGCTGATCCTGCCCAGTGGTGTCGGGGGCCACCAGGGCTACTCTCAGAGAGAGGTACACAAGCGGGCAGAGGCATGCAGTGTTGGACATCCAATATGGGGCCTTGCACATGGTGGAGATCATCAAACCACGCATTCTCTGTGAGAAGAGCTTGCTCTCCTAGGACATTATTTGCCAGTATGAACTCAGTCCTGAGTGTACTCTGTTTCTGTCAGTGAGGTATTGTATGAGCTGGTTTTGGTGGTTTTTCTGTCACTTGTAGTACAAACAGATTTCCCATGCTAGAATGCTCATCCTTTACTTTCTAATTGGAGGGACTTGGTTCCACGCTCCTTGTAACAGAGCCTAAAGACTGACAAAATGAAGAATAACTGCCAAACCGAACCACAACTGGTTATTGATTCACAGGATTAAATGTCTTTGTGCTGACAAAACTGTAGCTTAATCAAAGGAGCTCACTTCATTGAGCACTTACACTCTCCCTGGCCTAGCTTCTTTTCGTGTTCATCATCTCTTTTTAGGGAAATACTAAGCAGTATTTTACTATTGTTCCTTCCTTTAGGAACATCAGTGAGTAGCTTGATGTTTGAAGAGATTATATTACTTGGAGAAGATCATAACTAGAGGAGATGAATTGTGAATTTTTTAATATTTTTTATTTTCTTGATTTTGGGCCATACCCGACTGTGCTCAGGGCTTACTCCTGGCTCAGCACTCAGGGGTCATTCCCGGCAGGCTTGGGGGACCATATGGGATGCCAGGGATTCAACCTGGGTCAGTTGTGTGCAAGAAAAACATCTTACCCGCTGTACTATTGCCCTTGTCTCAGATTTTCAACTTTTTTTTTTTCTTTTTGGGTCACACCCGGCAATGCACAGGGGTCACTCCTGGCTCTGCACTCAGGAATTACTTCTGGCGGTGCTCAGGGGACCATATGGGATGCTGGGAATCGAACCCGGGTCGGCCGCGTGCAAGGCAAATGCCCTACCCGCTGTGCTATCGCTCCAGCCCCCAGATTTTTAACTTTTAAAAAATGTATTATTATTGTTTTTAGATTTGGGGTCTTTCGATCTTACCCTGTGGTGCTCAGGGCTTTCTGATGCGGTGGAATGAACCCAGGCCTGATGCTCAGGGCTTAGTGATGCCAGGAAATGAACCCAGGTGTGCTGCATGCAAGGCAAGCACCCTATCCTCTGTACTATTGCTCCAGCCCTACCAAACTTCTCATCAGATGAAAGTTTTAAGTTTGAATCAAGCAAAAATTAAAATGAAGATTTTTATCTCACTTTATCTTTGTTGTAGAAATAACGAAAAACCACTCAAATGAGAACAGTCAGTTGACTATGGAGTTTGACTTTTGGAAAGGGAGGAAGATGGGAGCGTTGATCTCATTCTCTGCATTGGTTCTCTAGTGTGGCCTGAGAAGCCGCAGTACAACGATGTGGTCTTTTGGGCAGTGCAGGTAGTCAAGCCTCTCTGAGATGCACTGAACTGGTATTCTGTTTGGACCCATCAGTTGATGTTTTTACAGACCATAGGGCTGGAGCGATAGCACAGCGGTAGGGTGTTTCATGCAGCAGACCCGTGTTCGATTCCTCCGCCCCTCTCAGAAAGTCTGGCAAGCAAGCTATCAAGAGTATCTCGCATGCACGGCAGAGCCTGGCAAGCTACCCGTGGCATATTCGATATGCCCAAAACAGTAACAACAAGTCTCACAATGGAGACATTACTGGTGCCTGCTTGAGCAAATCGATGAGCAAGGGGATGACAGTGACAGTGATAGGTGACTCATTTGTGTTTAGATGGAGAACTACTGCTTTATACCAAGGGCATCCAGATAACGGACAAAGCAGGTTCAGATTTTACCCCTGTTGTGGAGATAAGTTGGAGTTTCAGATTGGCATCGTGCTTCGTAAAAGAAAAGTGAGTAAAGGAAATGATAGAGGAGGGATTCAAACTTAGATCAGCTCAACTATAAAACCCATGCTTGGGTGAACCTAACACAATACAAATTTTACTTCAGTAGAACCCAAACAAACAAAAATACGAGGGTATTGGGGCCTTAATGAAAACTTCAAATTTGATGACTTTAAACAGCTGTTCTTGCAGTTTTGGGGGACAGAAGTTTGAAAGGTGTTGGCAGGAGTTTCTCTAAAGATTGTGAGGGAGCGTCTTTCCTTGACTCTTCTAAGCGTCTGCTGTCCTCAGCCCTTCTTGGTTTTTTCTGTAGCTTTATGACTCAGCCTCAGCCTGTCACTTGGTTTTTCTTCTTGTGTGACTGTTTCTCGGTGTCCTCTTTCCTGTATTGATACCAGTCATGGGATTTAAGGCTCAGGCTCAGCTAATTCATGCTCAGCAGTATGATATCAGCTTATGACTTCTGCAAAGCCCCTGGTCCAAATAGGGCCAAATTTTGAGGCTCTGGGTAAACATGAAATTGAGGGCACTCTGTAGGACCCATTACAGAACTTTGGTAGAAAATCTATTAACTGTGAGTCTATTTCTGAACACTTTCCATTCTACTGGCCTGCATATTGATCTTTTGCTGGCTCAGTAATGTCTCATTTTAGTTTCATGGTGAACCCTCTTCTTTTCGTTTAAGGTGTTGTGAACTGAACTCAAGGTCATGCAATCTAATACTGAGCCACATTCCCGGCCACTGTCTTCTTAACTTTGTTCTTTGTTAAAAGTGTTTTAGCTATTTTAGACCATTGTTCTTCCCCTTCCCTTCCCTCCCACTCCCCTGCCCACACCTGGCAGTGCTTGGGGCTTACTCCTCATTCTGTGCTCAGAGATCATTTTTGCAGTGCTCAGCACCGCTCAGGGCTTACTTATTAACAGTACAGACCCCTGTTCTGTACTCAGGGTCACTCTGCAGTGTTCGGGGACTCTATGTGGTGCTGGGGATTGAGTTGGCTGTGTGTAAGGCAAATACTTTACCTGCTGTTCTTTTTTTTCCAATCCACATTTTAGCCTTTCTTTACAATTATTTTTTGCGAGGTACACCCAGTGGTTCTCAGGACTGACTCCTGGTGGGGTTCTGGGGACCATATGCAGTGCCAGAGATCAAACCTGGGTCCACCTCTTGCAAGTGAAGTGCCTTATCTATAGTGCACTATTTCTCCAAACTCTAGGATATATGATATTTAATAACTCGGTATTCTGGACTTAAAAAAAGTCACTGTTACAAAACTGTGTGTGTGTGGGGGGGATTGTAGTTGAGGGGGTGAATACTGACACACACATACACAGAGACTCAGGTAGAACGATAATTTTGTAGACTAAGTACATTAAAGAGAAAATTACCATTTGAGCGTTACAGTTTCTCAAATGAATGAGAAAGAAAATGGACATGCATACACATTTATGTATATGTGAGAGATGCAGCAGACATGAACGATTATGAACAAATGTTGAATTGGTTCATAGGTATATTAGTAGTGATTGCTTTTCTCCTTAACTTTTCTGTTTCAAAAAAGTGGGAGGAAAATAACCGTCTTCTTAAAGCTGTACTTGATAGAGCAGAGCTCAACAATCCAAATGATGATTACATGGCAATTAATTCCCCGGGGCAGATGAAGCTGCCGTGAATTGGAAAAGGATGTTGGATGAAGAACTGACTAAGCATGAAGCTGACCTGTCCACTGTGATTTATGATGTGTGTGTAGCCTTCTAGTACTTCTTATGTGGGTACTTCTGCAGACTATAAGGTTGAGAAAGAAATATTGGAAAGACAATCATCCTTGTATTGAGAGAATCAATCTTCAAAGACAGGTGAAACAACTTCAGGTATGTGGCCTGTGAGTCTCTCTCAACTATGGGATTTCGGTTTGTTTTCGAATAGCAAATACTTTTTTTTATTTTCATAAACTTGGAAGTTTCCTCTGGCTTTTATAGAAATAATCAGTTTTTCTGTTTTTAAGCAATTATTTGTGTTTTGATACTGATGTAAAAATTATTTTTTAATGTTGAAGTTCCTATTCAACTCTAAGGAATTTAATGGTACAAAGATAGTGCATACTCTGATGTAATCAGCCACTCAGTTTTAGAAAAGGCAAAAATCAGATTACCTGCAGATTAAATCCAGTTTCCAAATGGAATGTTATAGTGATAATAATGTTCTTAGCACTTTAATAAAAATTGCACTTATAGGATTTGGTATTGCTTCTTGGAAACTATATAGCTCAGACTATAAAACTTGCTCTAAGTTATGGTGTGATAAAATTAGCAAGGATGCTATTTCTAAAATTACTATGTTGCTGCAGTAATAGAAAATTCCTTTTAATAGTGTACTGTTATAAGATGCGTCAACTTAGAGAGATTTATACATTTTATCCTCATATGTTACCAATCTAAATCAGATAACTTTTAATTGAATTTTTAGAAAAGAAAATGCACCCATGCTGAGGTCCTGATGCAAGATTGGAGAGGTAACTTGAACAGGTTTAGAAAAATCATCACCACCTAGGTATTATCTCTGATGTGAAACATACTAAAAGATTAGTACTCTTTCCCTCCTAGGACATAGAATTCACTGGATGGTACATCTTTTATGAAATTGTTGCCCTCATTTGATGGATTATGTTGCTTATATATAGTAAATTGTTATATATTTTTGCTAACAAAGAGGACTATTTTTAGTGTCATCTTTAGGAAAAACGAGGTAACGTTATCTTATGGGTGTAGTATTATATGCCTTGATTCCTTGTATATTTGTTCTTTGCTACATGTGGTAATATACTCTGCTTATGTTTGTTTAGTAGTAAAATAAATCATGGGGTTTTCTGATGCTCTTTAAACTTTTCTCACAAAAGCACTGGGAGATTATGCATATTTTCTTCACTGTTTAATGTTTGGTCTTCATTTTTAGAGTCTATTGATAGAAACACATTCTGGGTCTTCTGTTTAGCCTTAGTAAATCAGAAGGTAAAGATTAAAAATCAAATCATTCCTGGGGCCAGAGAGATTGTATAGTGGGTAAGGGCTTGCCTTGCATGTGGCCGACCGTGGGTTGGTTCCTGACACTGAGATGGTCCCCTGAGCACAGAGTCAGGAGTTAGCCCTGAGAGCAGCTGGGTGTATTATAAAAACCAAACCAAGCCGAATAAACCAAAATGAATCATTCCTAGTAATTCCTAGTAATCATTCCTAGTTTTTAAGGTCTAATGTGGAGTTAGCTGCTTATGTTCTTGAATGAACCTCATCTGTTGCTACTTCATTGCTACATGTTCAGTCTAACAGATGTCTAATAATGCCTTACATTTTAAGAGTTATTAAGTTAATTTTTAAAAAAATAGTCCGCTCAAAGGCAAAGCTCTAAACCCATTGCAGAGAAAAGAATAGAACTAAATGTAGGTCATTCAGGCAAATTAAGTTTTTATCTGCACTAAGCCGTCACAGACAAATGACTGGAAGTCCCCTCTATACTTAATACAATTTAAATCCCTAATCTCTTGATTTGCAAAAGACTGTGTCTCAACAGACTTTCTAGTAGGGATTTTCTAACTCAGCTTTCTTGAATTTATTTTTGTCCTTTTTAACTGTGTCATATGCTATTAAAACTGGGCATTTTAAATAAACTTTGAAATTTAGATAAATATCTCAGAATAGCTTAAAAAAACACAGAATCCTATTGCTGTTTAATTCCTTAGGTCAGTAATAAGAGGGGAAATTTTTTTTTCCTTTTTGGGTCACACCCAGCGATGCACAGGGATTACTCCTGGCTTTACACTCAGGAATTACTCCTGGCGGTCCTCAGGGGACCATATTGGATGCTGGGAATCGAACCTGGGACAGCCACGTGCAAGGCAAATGCTCTACCTGCTGTGCTATTGCTCCAGCCCCAAAGAGGGGAAATTTTTAATGCTCTCTAAACTGTGCTCTGATTTGGGCTAGATTTATGGAGGATGATTTAAGACATTTATAATTATTTGAAAATAATAAGTCTTCATTTTTGTCTGACTTAATGCTGTTTATACTTCTAAACTACTATTCGTGTTAGCTAATGTTAGGCCCTTTTGCTTATTTATGGGCCATACCTGGCATTGCTTGTGGTCTGCCCTCAGTTCTGTGCTTGGGGGTTACTGCACTACTTGGGGACTGTGTGGTGCTAGGGGTTGCATCCAGGCCTTCCATGTGCAATGCATGTGCTCGGGTTGTTGAGCTCTATCTCAGGCCCTTTGTACTATATTTTCTGCTGTGTTTTATGTTATCTCATCTAATTCTTACAATCCAGAAAAGCAAAGTTTCTTCTAACTTAATTATCTCATCATCATCATCATCATCACCATTGCCATCACTCCTTTTTACAGATGAGACATCTAAGCCTAAAAGAGATAAAATACTTGTCACAAAGCTGTTATTATGTCAAGATAGGCTCCTGGTATACTCAGTTTGTTGCATTTTTATCATAAACAGATGTTTGATTTTGTCAGATGTTTTTATCTGTTGATGATCATTTGATTTTTATCATTCTATTAATTTGATGTATCACGTTTATTTATATGGACATATTGAGTTTCAAATATGAAAGAGTGGAAGTTTTTTCTCTTTTTCCTGAACAAGACTCGAGTTCCCACTCTGAATCTTACTTGAAAGATGGGAGGGGAGAGAAAGAGAAGTATGTATTTAAGAGAGAATACAGGCTTCTCCAGAATGGAAATAGGCAAGCAAAGGAACATAAAAATAAGGGCTGGGGTGGTAGTATAGCAGCTAAGTCACTTGCCTTACATGCACCGAACCAGGATTTGATTCCTGACACCTCATTGAGCACTCCCAGGAGTAATTTTTGAGTGCAGAGCTAGGAGTAATCCCTAAACATCTCTAGGTATGGACACAAAACAAAAACAAAAACAGAAATAAGCAAGCAAGATATGTGTTCAAGGGAGAACATAGGCTTAAAGAGCAAGCTAAGTTCCCACTGGACTACTCCCTTTCAGCAAAATATTTGCAAATTTTTGCCAGAGTAATAGGAAGAGAAATGTAAGACATTTAAATGAAAAGGGGAAAAGTAAAATTGTCTCTTTGTGGGTGACATGTTCTTCTGTATAGAAAATCCTAAAGATACCACCAAAAAACTATTAGAAAAAACTAACAAGTAGATTCGATAAAGTTGCACAATATAAAAATTGCCTTCAAAAGCTTCCTGTCTTTCTAATGAATTAGCTGAAATAAATAAAGAAAACAATTCCATTTATATTAGCATATAAAACAACAACACTATTCATCAGGGAAATGTAAATCATTACCAGAGAGTGTGTGTGACCAAAGAGACAAGAGGCAAGTGCTCACAAAGATGTGGGGGGAAAGACCCTTGGCACAGATTGGTGGGAATGTAATTTGGCTCAACTCTATGGAAAACAGTATGTGTGTGTGTGTGTGTGTGTGTGTGTGTGTGTGTGTGTATGTGTGTACTAGGTATGTATCCAAAGAAAATGAAATGACTGTATGACTGTCTCAACGAAATATCTGTCCTTCCAAGTTCATTGTAGCTTTGTTCATAATAGACATGAAGCAACCTATTTGTCTGCCATTGACAAATCAATATAGAAAATGTGGCTTGTGTATATATAGTTGTATCTATACGTACATATATGTGCACAAACTATATGTTTTGGACTATTATTTTACTGTCACTGTCATCCCATTGCTCATTGATTTGTTCGAGCGGGCACCAGTAATGTCTCTCATTAAACTTATTGTTACTGTTTTTGGCATATCCAGTATGCATGGGTGGCTTACCAGGCTCTGCCATGCGGGCTCCATACTCTCGGTAGCTTGCCAGGCTCTCATTATTTAGTTAAATAAAAGAAGGATTTTCACATTTGCCAAAACATGAATAGAGCTGAAGGACATTATATTAAAAAGAAGTAAGACAGAGAAAAGACAAATGCTGTATGATACCCATTACATGTGGAATCTAAAATACCAAACTCTTAGAGGATAATTGTAACTGTCCATGGTAGAGGAGGGAAGATAAGTGAAGGTGATTGATGGGTACAAACTTATAGTTAAAAGATAGTTTGTAGGGTTCTGATGTGGAACATGAGGGTTTTTGTTCACATTATTGTATTCTGTATTTGAAAGTTTCTCAGAGAGTGGCTCTTAAAAGTTCTCATTACACAAATACTATCTATGTGGGCTGATGAATAATGAATATTATTGTAATATAATCATTTCACAATATGAGCATATATCAAATTATTGTTTATATTTTAATCTTATCCAACATTATATGTCAGTTTTATTTCCCTAAAACTGTAAAGAAAGGAGATAAAGAAATTCAGTCACCTGACTTCTAAATGGCATTGAAATTATACTCTGCAATTTAAACTCTGGCTTGATGATTTCAGAATCCAAATTCTTCCCCTATGTTGAACTTACCTAGCCTTGAGTCTTCACCTTGTGCCCTAATCTTAATTTTGCCTCTGTGCTTAGGACATTACAATGGACAGTTTTAGTAGTTATTTGTTTTTGCTTTTGTTCATGGCCCAGGCTAGCAATGCTCAGGCCTTATTTCTTGCTCTGCATTTAGGAATCATCCTGACAGTGCCGGGGGGGGGGGGTGCATGTGAGATGCAAAGATAGAACTTGGCTTGGCTGTGTGCAAGGCCAACCTGTACTAACGCTCTGGCCCTCCAGCTTCAGTAGTCTATTGCTTGGCTTTCAGTTTAACTTCAGCTTTGGAGCTGTTTTTTTTTTTTTTATATATATATATATTAGTCAGTTTCAAAAGGCAGGTATCAGAATATCTGCTGCTTCATGGAGACTTTCCTAGTTTTTTCATGCAAAGATCACTGTCACTATATCACTGTATCACTGTCATCTTGTTGCTCATCGATTTGCTCGAGTGGGCACCAGTAATGTCTCCATTGTGAGACTTTTTATTATTGTTTTTGGCGTATCGAATACACCATGGGTAGCTTGCCAGGCTCTGCCGTGCAGGCAAGATACTCTCGGAAGCTTGCTGGGCTCTATGAGAGGGGTGGAGGAACCGAACCCTGGTCAGCTGTGTGCAAGGCAAACGCCCTACCAGCTGTGCTATCTCTCCAGCCCCATTCAAATTCTACAACAGTGATAATCCAGTAGTAGCACAACAGATTGGATGGGATGAAATATACATGCAGCCAAACAGTAACACAGGAGTCTTAGCCTGCAACAACATTTTAGCAATCCCTCATACAAGGAATGAATGTCTCCATGATGAGATACAACAACTTACACTAATTTCCTTCTAGGGAATTATTTTTATCATTCTGTTAGCAATTTATTGGTAATAGGCCATATAAAGTAAATTTTGTGGGCATGTTATTGAGGCAGGTTCGAGGGGTGGTTGGGTAAATTAGAGACAATGGTGAAGAGAAGGTGAGAATAGGTGTTGGAATATTGAATGCCTACAACAAATCATCATGAACAAATTTGCAAACCATAATGTTTAAACAAATAAAATGTAGGAGGAAATTTGCATAAGTAGGCCTTACCTATTTCAGGTAAACTCCAAAATATTTCTGAATTTCTTTAAAAGTCTTCTTAATGACAGGTAATGCAAAGATACTTTAAAAAATATAAATTCAATAGCCATGATTTACAGAGTCACTGATAGTTGAGTTTTAGGCATACAATAATTCAACACCAGTCCCTCCACCAATAGTATTTAGACATTCAGTGAATAGATTTACTTTCCTAAGATTGCTTACCTAACAATATCTCTGACCGGCCCTCTCTGCTTTTTCCACCACCCCTCTCTCATAAATTGCGCTTCTGGCATCTGCTTACCTGACTCTTGGATAACATTGGTTTGTTCTTGCTCCTCCTGCAGGGAGCTTAGGTTTATTGAGCTACTCCCACAACAGTGGCCCTGAGGCATACCCAATTCCATCAGCACTAATAATTTGATATTGCTTTTCTCTTTCCTTTATGTCATTTTCACGGTTTAGTAATGTCCTTTTTGTATAGACACAGGAAGACATAGTCATGCTATGCTTTTGTAACATGGGAGTTAATTGACTCTGAAATAAGATCCCTGGACATCTGTCATATTTGCCTGACTTAAACCTCAGTTGCTTTTATTTCCTAACACTCCCAAAAGGGCAGTCCCAGCGAGGGACAAAGTTGGACCCAGGGCAAGCTGTAAGGATGGACCCTGGCTTCAGAAAGAGACAAGCTAAATGGCATAAGAAGTATAATTAGTTAAGAGTATGGTCATGAACAAACTCTGTCATGATTCAGAAAGAAGTAACTGAATAATAACCCTGCTGGAGTTAGGAAAGACTAACCTGGCCTGAGGACTGAGGTGTGATATATAGCGAGATGTCCTCAGGAAGAGTCAGCCTTTAAGTTTAATACATCTCTTACTGTGTTCATACAAAATGATTAGAAATATTATAAGAAGTAAATGTATTATGAATGTTTAAATGGATTACTAGCTGAGGACAGGAGAAAGCAATACTCCCTAGATGAAATCCCGCTTTTTTTTTTTTTTTGAATCACCAGGAGAACAGTTACAAAGGTTTCAGGTTTAAGTGTCAGTAATACAATAATCAAACACCCATCCCTTCACCAGTGCACATGTTCCACCACCAAGAACCCCAGTATACCCACCCCCACCCTGCCTGTGTGGCAGATGATTTTTCACTTTACTCTCTTTTTACTTTGTTTACATTCAATTTTCGACAGAAAACCCACTATTATTATTTGAAATATTCCCCCAACAATCAGACCTGCTGAAAAATCATCATTAAATTATTTGTTTTTATTGGTGATAATGAAGAGCAAATGATGTCGCACGACCGCGGTAGCGGCCAAACAGTATTGAAATTCTGGTATTTTAGTAATTAAGTCCAGAGGTATTTCTGCCAGCAGCTGCTGCATTCCCAAGATTGGTTTGTGTGCCTCTGGGATCATGGCTGTTCAGGAGTGGAGGAGCCATTCCTGGGCGGCTGCTTGGGGTCCCGTTTGGAAGGGGAGCAGGGCTGGTTCCGTGCCCCCCTCCCATGGTGAGATTTCCCATGCGCCCCACACTGAAAGCTCCTACTTCTCTGTTCAATTGGCTCTGAAAGGTGTTGGTCACCATGCTGCCACGAAGAGGAAAAGGTCGAGGGACAAAAACTCTTCCCCTCCCGGGGCTGCACGGGTCCATAGTTCACAGTCCAGGAGCATTTCTGCCAGCAGCCACTGTGTTCGAGATTGGTTTGTGTGTCTCTGGGATCATGGCCGTTCAGGGGTGGAGGAGTCGTTCCTAAGCAGTTTTTTTGTATATCAGGAAGGTCTCGGGGCTGCGTGGCTTGAAGAAATAGTTCTGGTCCCCACATACTGGAGCCATGTTAGTAGAAGCTCAGTGTCACCGGGATTCCATCTGGAGAAAGCAGGGAGACTGCACCTTCTCCATTTGGGACACCCTGGTGTTATTGGCCTGGTTCGGGATCCAGAGCATTCTCTGATGTGTGGTGCCCGCTGGCCTGGATTCTTCACTGCTGAGTGCCAGAATCCCGCTCTTGAGCGGATCTCCTAGTAATCTAGAGTGCTGAGATGAGATTTCGTCCTTAAATTAATCTAGAACTTCCCCCAAAGGAGTGACTTTACGTCTCTTTATTGTTATGACAACATTCAATGCCACCTACGTGTACCCCCTCCCTTCATGATTTCTATATAACTATGCTATAAGGGGAGAGATGGGACAACGATGGGGAAAAGAGGAGAAATCATTATGCTGTAAGGGAAGAGATTGAACTACTCTGGGGAGAAAGGAAGAGAAATTATGATGCTGTAAAGGGAGAGATTGAACTACGTTGGGAAGGAGAGAGAAATAAACTGTCTACCCGGGGCCCAGTTCCCCTGTTTCTCCATTCCCCTGGTCCTTTGTGCATCTGTTGCCGTGGGCTGGCTAGGGGAATGGTTCTCGGCCACTGAATGGTCGGGTCCCTCGAACCCACGGATTTTTGAAACTCGCACCTGACAAAGATAGTCAGTCAGACTTTTCACCCAGCGAAGAACTTTCAATAATTGGTTGTCCCTGGAAGTAAGTACCTCTGATTCAACCAATAAAGAGATCAATAAAAAATTCATAGCTTCTGGGTCTCAGAATGTAGCTCATTGGTAGAGCACTCACCTAGCATGTGTGATACCGTGGGTTTGATTTCCAGCACAGCATGATTCCCCAGCACTATTGAGAGCCAAGCACTGTGGGATGTTGTCCCCAAACTCCGAAACAAATAACAACAACAACAACAAAAGTTTATTGTTCTTGCGTGAGAATTTCTAAGTAGTAAAATAAAGGGAGATTTGGTTAGTATCAAAGATGGACTTTTAGGGCTGGAGTAGTAGTACAGCAGGTAAGGTGCTTGCCTTGTACACGGCTGACCTGGGTTCGATCCTGCCAGGAGTGCAGAGCCAGGAGTAGACCCTGAGCACTTCAGGTGTGTTCTGGCCCAATCCCCTTTCCCCTCCCCCACCAATGGCAGAACCTTGTCTTCTGGTAATGAACACATTGGATTGACTGATTTATTGTTTCTAGAAACAAGGGGGTAGATGTAGGATGGGGGTGGGGTGGCAGGGTAGGGAGGTTTTCAGTGAGGGAGGATGAATACATTCATTGAAATTGGAAAATGAAGTCAGATTTTACTGACAAGAAGTAATTTGGGGGGCAGGAGAGATAATACAGGGGTTAAAAGCAGTTGCCTTACGGGTGTCTGACCCCAGTTTGATCCCTTGAGCACCACCAGGAGAGATCCCTAAGCACAAAGCCAGAAGTCAGCCCTGAGTGCCTCTGGGTGTGGCCCTAAACTCCCACCCTTCCCCAAAGTAAGTTTGATTTCACAGTGAAGATAGACTTAGTAATTATATTGTTTGGTGGACACATTTCAAAGTAAGTGAAAGCTGCAGCTTCCAGATTTGCAGCAGTAATAGATACTGTAGCACTATATAGAAAGTCTAAAAATTTCATTATATGCATATAAAGGTACTGATCGGCTCTAAAACAATATGGATTGACTTGGATGGCATCATGGTACATAAAATAGATACTGTTGCACTGTGTCCATTGTTCATCATTTGCTTGAGCAGGCACCAGTAATGTCTTCATTGTGAGACTTGTTGTTACTGTTTTTGGCATATGAAATACGCCACAGGGAGCTTGCCAGGCTCTGCCGTGCAGGAGGGATACTCTCCGTAGCTGCTGGGATTTTTGAGAGGGATGGAGGAATCAAACCTGGGTCGGCCGAGTGCAAGGCAAATACCCTACCCGCTGTGCTATTGCTCCACTCCTTTGATAGGTATTGAGGAAAAATAGATTCCAAGTAGAGTCAACAATTTTTCTCTAGGTGATGAATCACTTTGCTATCTTAGGAACTGGTATCAGCTGAGGGGATTGGGAATACCAGCAAATAAGGGAATTGATGTCACATATCTTCAAGCCCTCCGGAATAAGCCTTCAGATGGTCTCCATTATCCCCAAGAGGTAAAAATAAAAAAAAAAAAGGGTGTTTTTTTTTAATTGCTTGGAGGTCTCTTTGATGTGGTGTTTTGGAATATTTGGAAATAGATACAGGAAGACAAATATTATGTGATATGGCTTATGTGTGAAATCTGGAAAGGTTGGAGTCATAGAGCCAGAAAGTAGAATGCTGGTTTCTAAGTTCCTAAGTGCTGAGGAATGGGAGAAATGGTAAGATGGTGTTCAGAAGGTACATACATTCAGTTAAAAGGTGAATGAGCTCTGGGGAGGTGACATACAATGTTGTGGACTATAGTTAATCATGTTGTCTTGTATAATGGAAATTTTATGAGAGTAGATCCTAACTGCTCTCACCACAGAAAAGGAAGACAACTGTGGGAGGTGATGGATGTGTTCATTAGCTTGAGTGTGGTCATCATTTCACAGTGTATATTAAATTATTATGTTGTATACTCTGGCTGTGTAATTTTCATTTGTTTATGATCCTCAATAAAGCTGGAAAAATAAAACACACACTTAAGTTGTGGTACTTGAACACACTTGATTGTAGAGTGTGGAAGTTAAACAGTTTTTGTGGCATTGGGGATCCCAGTTAGCATTGCCATCAGAATGGCTTTCAATGCATGTGGGACAGTTCTGAGGACTGAACTCATGGCATTAGTATGCCATACTCCTTCTTGCAAGTGACTGAGCTATACTAGCAGTTCAAAAGTAAGGATCATATTGGTATTAGGTCACCATCATACCTGCCCTCTTATAGGTAGGTGCTTGGACTTTGCATGGTATTGCTCCCAGCGAGCGATTTGGTGTTGGGGATTTAATTGGGGTCAGCACATGCCAGACAAGTGTCTTAGCCTCCATACTGTCTTTCTAGCCCTACATGCTTAATCCTACATTTTACAGGTAACTAATGCCATATAAACAGTTATATTTTAGAGCTTCCTCATTAGATTTGGACTCAGCTAACTTTTACTGATGTCAAGCTGTTTATTGAGATCTTTTAAAGAAGTTAGTGAATATTTTGTTGGCCTCATAGAAGATGGGGAAATGTCCAATTTGAGGGTCAAACTCAAAGGTATTAATAAAAAGTGTAATGTTTATTATATCTTAATCTGATGCATGCATACAGTAGAATTGATTAGCAAGAGGAAGTTGAGTAAAAATTACCTACACTCACATCCTTTTCCTATTTCATCTTTTCTTCTGAGTGGGGGGCTCAGGAGAGGGTCCAAGAATGCAGTGATATGAGGATCCTTTCATTCCAGGGGTTACCCGGGCGACTGCACCACATTTGTAATGTGCTTATGTGCCACTATTAGTGCTTTGTATGTACTAACTTAGAACTTTGTAACCTCTCCCCAAATAATTTCTCAAATATTACTTCACAGACTGAAGACAAGTAAGAATGGGTTAGAAATTCATATTGAATTTATTATCCCCCATTAAAAAATTTACTTTTGGGGCACACCCAACAGTTCTTTAGTAGTCATTTCTGACTGCTTGTGGACCATATGTGGTGCTGGGGATTTCAATCAGGGGTGGCGATATGCAAGGCAAGGGCCTGACCTCCTGTAGTATCTCTTTAACCCTATTCATTCTTTTTTTTTTTTTGAAACTTTTTATTTTTCGTCTTTATTTTGCAATTTTTTGAAATAGGTCCCCGTGAAGTGCAATTATAGACTTACAAACTTTCGTGGTTAGTTTCAGTCATACAATGCTCAGCACCCATGCCTCAACCAGTGCCTATTCTCCACTACCAATGATCCCAGTGTGCCTTACCCCACCCCTACCTCATCCCCCCCTACCCCGCTCCACTTTTGTGGCAGGGCATACCCTTTTGCTCTCTCTCTCCTTTTGGGTGTTGTGGTTTGCAATAGAGGTATTGGGTGGTCATTGCATTTGGTCTATAGTCTATTTTCAGAATGCATCTCTCATCCTGAGTGGGCCCTCCAAGCACCCTTTACTTAGTGGTCCCTTCTCTATCTGAGCTGCCTTTTCACCCAGCATGTGAAGCTGGCTTCCAAGCTGTGGAGCAATCCTCCTGGTGCTTATCTCTACTATTCTTGGGTGTTAGTCTCCCATTCTGTTACTTTATATTCCACAAATGAGTGCATTCTTTCTGTATCTGTCCCTCTCTTTCTGACTCATTTCAGTTAACAGGATACTTTCCATGTGAATGTAGCCCAGTAGCAGAGTATATGCTTCCAACATTCGAAGCCCTGAATTTGGAAAAAAAACAACAAAACAAAACAGAAAATAGAAGCTAAGCTTGTATATTTTATCATTTATCAGTCCTATCATACATTCTTTTAAAAACTTTATTTAACACCATGGTTGACAAAGTTGTTCATAATACAGTTGTTTCAGGCATTCAATGTTCCAGTAGCTTGTGTTTCCCCACCATATCATTATATAGTCGATACATTTCTTGAGAGTCACTACTGTATTGTATACTAGCTTTTGTGTTAGATGGTTTTGCCCAATTGTAACTAATGTGTTTCTAGCACATTTAAGATAGGTTGCGGCTGGAGCCATAGTACAGAGGGTAGGGCATTTGCCTTGCATGCAGCTGACCCATGTTCAATCCTCAGCATTCCCAAGCACTGTCAGGAGTAATTCCTGAATGCAGAGTCAGGAATGACCCCTGAGCATTGCTGGGTATGACCCAAAAAAGGCAAAAAAAAAAAAAAAAGTTAGATTAGGTTAAACTATGATATGTGGGACATCAGGTATGTTAAATGTATTTTTTCTTGATATTAAGTTTGACAGGTTTGTCATATTACCTGCATTTACACTTATAGCTGTCACTGTCACTGTCATCACTGTTGCTCATCGATTTGTTCGAGCGGGCACCAGTAACGTCTCTCATTGTGAGACTTATTGTTACTGTGTGTGGCGTATGCCACGGGGAGTTTGCCAGGCTTTGCCTTACGGGCTAGATACTCGTGGTAGCTTGCCGGGCTCTCCGAGAGGAGTGGAGGAATCGAACACGGGTCGGCCCCGTGAAAGGCGAATGCCCTACCGCTGTGCTATCGCTCCAGCCCCACTTATAGCTCATACAGTTAAATGTTGTGAATATCAGAACTCTGGCTACTTTTGTTTGCCATGTTTAGATGAGAAGGCTTTAGGGAAATATGTTCCATATGAGGTATAAAAGTTATCCAGATCCTGAGATGCCACTGTTGTTCATCTAGAGAATGAGAAGTCTTTTTTTTTTTTGTACTTTGCATGATTGAATCTAATTTCTTGAGTTTTTGAAAGTTCCACTGATACATAAAACAGGAGTGGCCTAGTGTTTTTTTTTTTCAGTTTATGGGCCACACCCATTTCAGAGATTGATCCTGACGGTACTTGGGGGACTATATGAGATGCTGGGGATTGAACCTGTGTTGACAGGGTACAAGGCAAGAGCCTTACTTGTGTACTATCGCTCCAATCCTACCTGGTCAAATTCTTCAACAAAGATCATCTCTAACAACATCAGCTTCCTTAATTAAAATTAGCTCTGCTCATCATTATAAGGGACTGATGCTACTTTATTTCACTGTATTCTTGTGAGGGTCAATTTCTTTTGTGATAACTTGAAGCCACTATAATTCACTAATGCTTCATTGCTACATACCATGACTATGCCCCATAGATGAAGTGAGCTTGACACAAAGGGATTTTGATATTTGCTGAGTAAACTCCCATGAATGAGATCACCAGAAGAATCAACTTAAAATGAATTCTACTTACAAGGAGAGCGCTTCAAAGTTCTTCCTGTAGGCTTATAGTGAGTTCTTTCAAAGTCCTGGGGGAAACGCTCCTCTTATTTTTCTGAATGTTTAATGAGTGTGTTGGGAGCACTCAACTTTGAGTTCTTAAGTAGATTATGTACATGCATATCCTTTTCATATCAGTAAATACTTTTCTTTTTTTTTTCGGTAAATACTTTTCTTATCATAAGATAATCTATGTGATTTGAAGTTCTCCCTTGGGTGGTAATTCCTCAGTAGTAGAACTGGGGAAAATGAAATCAATTTAGACTTAGATAGGGTGGATCTCTGACTTTATTTGACCAGGGTAAGATGGTAAGGGCAGGTTCCTGACACTTGGGAAGATCTGTACAGTCTCTAAAACTAGCCCCAGTTGTGTAACCAGGTAATTCCTATGATATCATTATGTCTCTTTAAAAAAAGTTACAGTAACACATCATATTGATCACTTTAACCACTTTTAAGCATATAGTTAGTTTAGTGGCATTAGGTACATTACACCCTTGTGCAGTTATTACCCTCATCCATTTCCAGAATTTTTTAGTTTAGTGGCATCTAGTACATTTATGTTCTTGTGCAGTTATCACCCCCATCCATTTCCAGAATTCTTTTAATTTTATTAATCTGAAGCTTTTTACTGGTAACAGGTTCTTCTGCCCCCTATTAACATCCTCTCCCTCTCCCCTTCTCTATGAATTTGACCATTGCAGCTATTCCATAAATACCTGGAGTTAGACAGCATTTGTTCTTTTGTGATTAACTTATTTCACTTAGCACAAGCCCTCAAGGATCAACTGTCGACCTGGGTTGCTTTTATTTTTTGGCTATTATCTATAGTGCAGTTATGGACATGGGGATGCAGATATTTGCTTGAAACTCTGCTTTTAAATTGTTTTGCAAATATATCCAGAAATAGAAGTTGCTGGATCAGATGTTGCCTCTAGTCTTAATTTTTTCAGGAATCCTGATATTGTTTTCCACAGTGACTACCCCAATTTGCATTCCCACCAGCAGTGCATGAGATTTTTCAATTACTCTTGTTTCTTGCCTTGTCAACACGTGTGTGACATGCACTCTGGTTGCATGTATGTATGTATGTTGCTTTATGTATATATTGTTTAAGACTTTTCTTTCATGCCCTGAAAGGTTAAACCACTGTTTCTGAAACTTGCTGACTGTAAGCTTTATCTGGAGTGAGATTCTTTTCCCTACACCTTCTGAATAATAATCTGCAGACCTGGAAATCTGTATATTTAATAGAACCTCAAGTGTTTCTTTCATTTTCCCGTCAGTGCTGGGAATTGAACCCAGAACATCACACATGCATGACAACTACTCTACCACTGAGGCACATTCTCCTTCCCTAGGAGATTCTTATATTAGAAAAATTTTAGAAAAATATATTAAACATTTATTTTCCATGATTATTTCAGATAGGTTTTATAAAACTTCTACAGTCTCCTTGGGAATTTACAATAAACATTAGATTCTTGAAGGATGTGTAAAACTTCCCCATAAAAAGGGAAATTTTAATTTAATTTTATCTTTGTTTAGTCTAGTTTTTCTTACTAATGAGCACTTTTTTTGGGGGGAATCACATTTCTAATTTCTTACACCATGCTGTTTCTTAAAACAGTTTGGTAAATACTGATTTAGACAAATGTTTCTCAACTCTGATTCCATGTGACTATTTTATCATTCTGAAATTTTTACTACATAAATGCCTTTTTAGATGCAGTGATTTACAGCCTTAACATATTCAGACTTTAACTATCAATTAATTCCCCATGTGAAAGATGGCTTAAAAAATTTATATCACAGCTTGTCTGCATAATTTATGAGAAATTTTTTTCCAGTGCTTTCTCTAGATTTTTTAATTATTTAGATCAAATTTGTGGAATTATTTATTGTAGTTTTTTTTCTTTGGTGGGGGAGATCTGAGTAGTTCTCAGGGGTCCAGGGACCACGTCACATGATTATCTGCCAACTGTGCTGGTGGTTTAGTGCTAGGGCCTGAGGATCCATTGGTTCCCTTTGTTGCCAGGTAGGGATCATCTAAGTAGTGCTTGGGGTGCTTGCTTGGTGATTGTTGGGGACTACCAGTACCTCATCCAGTGGTTACATAAGTGTAGAAGTTAAGTATTACATTTTTCAAAACCGCATATTTAAGTGTCCCTAGTACCTTCCCTCACATGTTTAAAGCATTGTAGAGCTTGTTTATTTTTTATTTTTTACTTTTTTTTGCTTTTTGGGTCACACGCAGCGATGCTCAGGGGTTACTCCTGGCTTTGCACTCAGGAATTACTCCTGGCAGTGCTTGGGGGACCATATGGGATGCCGGGGATCAAACCCGGGTCGGCCGCATGCAAGGCAAACGCCCTACCCGCTGTGCTATCACTCCGGCCCCAGAGCTTGTTTATTAATATGCATTCAGTTCTTCTTTTTAAAAATTTATTTTTATTTAATTAATTAATTTGTTTGAAGCCACACACAGCACTGCTCTAGGGCTACCTCTGGCTCTGCATTCAGGAATTATTCCCAGCAGTGCTCAGGGCTAGCAATTGAACCTGGGTCGTTTGCATGTAAGGCAAATACTGTACCCTCGATACTATTGCTCCAGTGCTGTTTTCAGTTCTGAATATTTAGTGACCTAAATAGTATATCACCAAAGTAATTCAGTTAATGAAATAAAAGTGAAATTTTATGATCTTCAACTTATGAATTATAATAGTAGTACTGTAGCACTGTTGTCCCATTGTTCATTGATTTGCTTGAGTGGGGCACCAGTACCGTCTCCATTGTGAGACTTGTTGTTACCGTTTTTGGCATATGAGTACGCTACAGGGAGCTTGCCAGGCTCTGCTGTTGAATTATAATAAACATGAAAAAAATTTGCAGTGCTGGTTATGGGCCCTAGGGCTTTATGTATGCAAGGCACACACTTCTGTAGCCCTGAGGCCACATCCCCAGCCCGAATAAGACATTTTTTCTTTTCTTTTTTAAAACTATAGCTTTGGTAACATGGTTACAACAGGGTTAAGATACAGGTACCAAGTTACTGCTCCTCCAACATGTCCACAACTCCCTATCTAAAAGTAAAATTTGCAGTTGAAATATACATAATAGAAGAATTATAAAATGGAGCTTTTCACTTTTTGATTTCTGAGAAGAATATAAGAGGCAGCAAAAACCCTATTCATGAATGTTTGAGAAAGAAAAACTTCCTTGAATGTTGGGGGTCAGCAGGGCTTCAGGATCACACTCAGGGGGCGCTGGCAGCTCCCTCTGCACCTCCGGATTCATTTGTGACTTGCTATATTTTATGTACATGGAAGAAGGAAAATCTACAAAATGATCTTCAGATTTAGGGTGATGGTTAATATTTCTGGACTAAATATAACTCACTAGAGTGATTAAAATTGCCTTAAAAGGGGCAATACTAAAATAGATGTTTTTTCTTATTGTAAAGCAACATTTTTGGCTTCGATGATAGTATAGTCCAAATATTGAAATGATTTGATTTCTAGATTTTTTTATAACTCCAAAAAATAAAAAAGAAGGAAAATAATAATCACATGAACATTTTTAATTTAAGCATTTTATAGGTATTCCACATAATATCTTTGGATAGAGCTGCTTGCATTTATATGGGCTTATAAATATGTAAATTTTTATCCTACTTACTGAGGAATTTAATAGATTGTTTTATATCTAGGTATTATTTATTCTTTGCAGCTTTGTAGCAGAGGCTTTTTCCTGGCAGTTGCAGGCTAGTTCACATTTATTTTCAAAAAAATTAAAAAAATATATATATATATATTTGGGGGGCTGGAGAGCTAAGACAGTGGGCAGGGCACTTGCCTTGCACACAGCAGACCTGGGTTCCATCCCTGGTACTCATTTGATTTCTCACCAGGAATGATCCCTGAGTGCAGAGTAAGGCGCAAGCACTGAACATCGCCAGGTGTGGCCTCCCCCCAGCAAGTAAAATAAAAATATGTATTTTATATCTTAGTATAAATACATATAAAACTGAAATAAGTAAATTACACTTTACTAGGTGACCTGGAATATATGTTTTCCAATCATCTTTAATTCTTTGTTTAATTCACTTAAAAACTTTAAAATACTGATACCGACTAATGTGTTGGCAATTGGTATGAGAAATCCTGTTTTAAGCCTGAAAAAGGCAGAGCTCATCAGCAGCTCAGTCAGGGAATCTGCCCTTCCCAACTACACCTGGGATTTTCCTGATCTGGCTCTACATAGTAAATGCACAAACTCCCACTCTTTGATGTTGTAGAATTGCCTGACCTTTGTGATCAAGTGTTTATTATGATCCCAGTGAAAACTGAAAACCTATGGTAAGAGCATTTTTGCTCAGGGAGAGTTCACATCCTGAATAGCATCCCCGCCATTTATTGTTCAGTTTGGTTTTTATTTAGATTAAAAAGTTCCACAGCATACAATTCACCATTTTGACCATTTTAAGTTTATGTGTTTGTTTTAGCTTATGTACTGTTGCAAGTATCACAGCAATCTAATTCTAGAACATTTCTGTTGCTTTCAAAAGAAACCCTATACTTTCCCCTTTCTCCGGGACCCCTAGTTTTAGGGATTTATCTATTTCGGACATTTTCTGGATTTACCTATTTTGAATATTTTCTGTAATTTGGATATATAATATATGTTCTTTTGTGACTTATTTCTTTTTTTACCCCTGAATTTTATTTTATTGAAGCACTGTGATTTACCAGTACCTGTATTGCAAACTGATGCCCAAAAGGAAATAGGGAATGCAAGAGAGAGCAAGAGAGTGAGCGAGTGAGCGAGCACGAGAGAGAGAGAGAGAGAGAGAGAGAGAGAGAGAGAGAGAGAGAGAGAGAGAAAGAGAGAGAGAAAAGAGGGAGAGAGGGAGAGGGATGGTATGAGAGGGGGAGAGGGAGAGAGAAAGGAGAGAGAAAGAGAGGAAAAGTGCCTGCTATAGAGATAGACTGGGTGGGGGCGGGGGCCGCACAGGAGGGAAACTGGGGACATTGGTGGCGGGAAATGTACAGTGGTGAAGGGACTGGTATTGGAACATTGTATGACTGAAACCCAATCATGAACAACTTTGTTACTGTGCATCTCACAGTGATTTTAGGGGGAAAAAAAAGCGCTGTGATTTGTGAAGTTATTCATTGTTGGGTGTTAGATAATCCAACTATGAACCAGCCCAGCACTAAGATTGGAATCGATTTGGCGACAGCCATGTGCAAGACAAGCACCTTGTCCCCTGTATTGTTTCTATAACCTCTGACAAATAATTATTTCTAAAAGTGGATGTACTACACATACAGTAGCTCTTTATAAAAAATTATTAATCACATCTGGTGGAGCTTGAGAAGCCACATGTTGCTGGATATTGAACCTTTGGCTGCAATATACAAAGCAAGTGCTCTAGCTCTTTGAGCCATCTTCCTGGCACAATAACATTTTTTAAACAAAGGTTTTTTTTTATGCAATTTTAAAAACAATTGCACCTGTGTTTTTATGTCTGTATATACTTATTCTCCTCCTTCTCTCCCTTGAATCTCCTTTTTGTGATGATTGGGATGGTTGGTTCTGGTGCTCACGAGGGTTTGCATATCCCGTTGCAGTGCTTGCATGCTTGATTGTGGTGCTTGCTGAGTGTCGCATGCATTTAGTGATGGTGCTTGCTCATGTGCTTGCTGGGAATGGTGTTTACACACATTCTGGTGTGGTGTAAGCAAAGGGTCGATGTGGTGCTCTCACATGTTTGAGCTGTAGTGTGCACCCTTTTGTTGTGGGTGGGACTCACACATCTGCCTGTGGGGTGGCTAGAATTTGCTGCAGCACCAAGGACTGCATGCGGAGCACTGGGAATCAAACTTGTGGTTTGATTCTTGTAAGACAAGGTTCTTTTTAAAAAAATTTTTTTATAAGTGAATCACCATGAGGTACAGTTACAAACTTATGAACTTTTGTGTTTGCATTTCAGTCATACAGTGATCGTTTACCCATCCCTCCACCAGTGCCCATTCTTCTCCACCAATGTTCCCAGTATTCCTCCCACCACCCCTACCCCACACCCCACCCTGCTTCTGCGGAAGGGCATTCCCCTTGGTTCCCTATCCTTTTGGGTGTTGTAGTTTGCAATAGAGGTATTGAGTGACTATCATGTTCAGTTTATAGTCTTTCAGCACACATCTTTCAACCCGAATGGGTCCTCCCAGCATCCTCTACTTGGTGTTCCCTTCTCTATCTCAGCTGCCTTTTCCCCCAGCATGTGAGGCCAGTTTCCAAGCTGTGGGGCAGACCTCCTGATCCCTATCTCTACTACTCTTGGGTGTTAGTCTCCTATACTGTTACTTTATATTCCACAAATGAGTGCAATCTTTCTATGTCTGTCTCTCTCTCTTTTTTTTTATATATATAAAGGCTTTTATTTATTATTTTTGTTTTTTTTTTGCTTTTTGGGTCACACCTGGTGATGCACAGTGGTTACTCCTGGCTCATGCACTCAGAAATTACCCCTGGTGGTGCTCGGGGGACCATATGGGATGCTGGGAATCAAACCCGGGTCGGCCGCGTGCAAGGCTAACGCCCTACCTGCTGTGCTATTGCTCCAGCCCCTGTTTCTCTCTTTTTGACTCATTTCACTTTACATGATACTTTCCATGTTGATCCACTTATATGCAAATTTCCTGACTTCATCTTTTCTAACAGCTGCATAGTATTCCATTGTGTAGATGTACCAAAGTTTAGATCTCTACCTAACACCATGTACAAAAGTCAGGTCAGAGTTGATTAAATATCTCAACATCAGACCAGAGTCCATAAGGTACATGGAAGACAAGATTGGCAAAACCCTCCACGACATTGAAGCTAAAGGTATTTTCAAAGATGACACGCCACTGGCCAAGTAAGTGAAAACAGATATTTAAGTGGGACTATCTTAAACTAAGAAGCTTCTGCACCTCAAAAGAAACAGTGACCAAAATACAAAGACAGTCTACAGAATGGGAAAGAATATTTACCCAATATCCATCTGATAAGGGGTTGATATTATACAAGGCACTGAGTGAACTCTACAAGAAGAAAATATCCAACCCCATCAGAAAAACCTGAGTCTCCCACAAACAAAGTATTCACGTCAGTCCTAGGAGCTATTCCTCCACTTCTTCTCTACTTTCTATTTTATTTAAAAAATGTTAAATTTTACCCCACTTCACTTAAATATCGTTGTTTACAAAGTTGTTCATGATAATTTTCTTTTACAGGCATTCAATATTCTAACACCAATCCCACCATTATTGTGACCTTCTCTCCACCATTGTCCTCATTTCCCCAACCACCCCCAAATCTGCCTGCATAGCAAGCTCAATATAATTCATTTTATATCGCTTGTTACTACTAAATGACTAATAGAATGATACAAAAAAAATACTTCAGTAAAAAAAATATAAGTGAAAATTGTTGTATCTTACCATGGGGATATTTAATCCTTGCCTGAGGGTTTACTCAGCTGTTGTTGCTCCTTGAGCCTTCTGTGTTAATGTTTTTGTTAATTGAGCTTAGTTGGCTTCTATGTTATATTCCCATACAATCTGGTGTGCTCCTACTGGGATGTTAGTATTGTAGAGTTTAGAGATGTCACATAGCTGCAAGTCCAGCTACACACTCTGGAAAATCCAGAATATTTAACTAGGCAGAGAGTTTACATGGCTGTGGTGGTGGAGTGTGGGTGTGGTTTTTGGTGCTTCCAGAAGTACAGGGAAGTGGGGGAACGTTAACCACATCCGCCTCTGAGAAGGCCCGGAGTTTTCAGCCAAAAAAACCCTCAGTATACTTGGAATTTTCAGTAGTTTGGCATCTCTCTGAAGTCAGGCATGAGGCTGTGGACTCCGGCTATCGGCCTGGTGGCTGCTGTTTTGGATCAGACATTCTTTAGGCAGTATTTCTCAATGGGAAATACATATGGACCTCCAGGGTAACCCAAGGGGCCAATGGTGGAAATCATACAAATGGGAGGGCAATGGATAGGATGGGAGTAGGGATTGGGGCACAGGAAGAAAATAAGGTTGAAATGAGACCACAGTGGGGAAAAAAGGGTGAGAAATGCTGCTTTGGAAGTAAATGACCTCACGGTGATTCAATAAAATTAAAAAAAAAGAAGAAGTAAATGATATGAGTTGTATGAAAGGTAGTCAAGCAAAGAGAATGGTTCTATTTGAAGGGGATCTTTCAGTGGCACTTCCGTTCCTTTATGTTTTATGGATGTCTCAACTCTTTTTCTTAAACAACTTGATTAAAATATTATTTAATTGTTATGAAAAGAATGCTCCTATGTCAACTTTTAAATGGTTGTGAGAGTAGAGAGGGTATACAAAACAAGGAACTAGACCCTGTTTGGGAGTGCTTTGATGTCTACCAAAGGACATAAAAATAGGCGAATTTAGCAGCTCTGTCACAGGAGACGAAAGTGCTTCTTCTATTCTAATAAATAGGCTTTACTGTTTTTCTTCTGGGAATTACTTGATTGTTTTCAAGGTGAAGATATAGAACATGGCCTCTAGGCTGTGTGTGTGTGTGTGTGTGTGTGTGTGTGTGTGTGTGTGAAAGTCCATAGAAACCCAAGCCTTGTTGACATATCAGGAAGATAATTTATCTGGTCCTGAATTAAGTGCATTTTTCAGTGTCTTGTTCCAGCTGCCTCATAACTCATCCATAACTTGTGTTTATAAAGTCCTTCTAATGACTGAAAATTCATTTACTATGTGTGGTTTTATAATAGAAATCTGATCATGTGATATATTTGCAGGAAGAAAGATATAAATAAGAGACCGTACTTTGCTTACACAAATTTATTTTCCTGTTGTTGATATCATTTATATTTTGGCAAAGGGGAGTAGACCTCATAGAAAAATTCCCTGTGAACGCTTGCCAGAATTGGTTTACTAGCATTTCTAGTTAAAAAGATTTTCTTTTTCTTTCAAACTTAATGTACATCTCCTTTTTTGCATAGCAGATGGGGAAGATCAATGAGCTGCTATAGAGAAATACGTTTTTTTACTCCATTTGATTTTGATCATAACATAGCTTTTAACCCTGTAGTAAGCTCCCAAGAGATTTAAAAAAATATTTTGTGAAACAGAATTATGAGAGCTATGAATATGTAATTGTTTTCTTAAAGCTTTCTGTCAGATGTATGGTGAATGCTTTAAGAAATCATTGTGAGTTATGTGTTTTTTATTAGGCAGGATTCTCAGCATGGTTTCTGTCCAAATGCATTATTGCAATTTAATTTTGAATTTATTTTATTGTTAGGGAAGTAATGAGGCTTTTCCTGATAAGTGGGAAAAAAATCACATCTGCAAAAAGCCAAAATTCTCTAATTAGGCATGAACGCTGAAAATTTTGTTTGAATATTTTAATTTCTAACGTTGCTCTAACTTGACTTTTAATAAGTCAAAATTAAATTTAAATTTGGTTTCATTATAACTGAGAACCCAGAATTAAAACATATTTAGATAACTAATTTATGATAGAAAATCCAAAAGCTTGCAGGCCTTCCATAGATGGTGCTGGGGAAATAGGACAGCCAAAAGAATGAAACTAGATCATTACTTAACACCACAATAAAAAAAAAATTCAAACTGGATTAAATAAATGAATGTGAGAGCTAACATAAAAGACATAGACATATATTCATTGATATTAGTCATGCATACATGTGAGAATGTCATTCTGCCATCAAGAGAAACCAGAACAAACACATGGAACTTTATCAGACTTACATGTCTTTCTCAGTGAAGTAAGCTTGGGTAAAAATAGTAAGAATGGGCAGGAAAGATCGTTCAGAGGCTGGAAAGGAAGCCTGTCATGCAGTGGCTTCAGGTTTGTCGTCACTCCATTATCTCCTGGACACCTCTGAAGTATCCCTGGTCGCCCCAGTATTGCTGAGCTTGAGCAGTTCTGGGCTGAGGTTTGCCAAGAGTGGCCCCAACCCACTCTGGACACTGGGAGACAACATCCTCTCCAAAAAGAGAAAAAGACATTAGTCCAAGTGGGAGAACTTTCTTGTACATTCTACATCTGACATCAAAATACATGAAGAAATTATGAAAGCAAAAACAGTTTAGTTTTAAAATCGGCAGAGAATCTGAATAGACACTTATTCAAAGCAGAAGTTCTGATAGCTAAACAGGTACATGAAATGATGTCCGTCTTATTTCATTATTTGGGAAATGCAGTTTGCAACAACAGTGATACCACACTCTTGAGGATAACTATTATTTAGAAGACAAGAACCAAAATGTGCTGGAGAGGATATGGGGAAAGGGAATCCTTTTTAGAGTTGGTAAGACTATTAATTAGTATAGGGGTTACAGAAAGTGGCATGGAGATTATTGAAAAAATAAGAATTTACATATTATCCAGTTATCCCACTTCTGGATAGTTTGTCAGAAACTGAAAAATAATAATTTGAAGAAATCTCTGTAACCCCAAGTTCATTACAGCAATATTTACAACAGCCAAGTATTGGAAATAACCTAAGTATTTATTTAAATAGCCTAAGTATTCATCATCTTAAGAGGGGTGAGTGGATAATGATGTGATACAGGGGCCCAGAAGATGGCTCAGTGGCTAAAAGTGCTTACAACAAACATAAGGCAGTGAGTTCAAACCCCAGTGGTTCCTGTACATACTGAAGTGATTCTTAGAGCTGTGCTATTTGGGATCCCTGAGAAAGGGTCAGAAGATGACTTGGTGACTAAAAATGTGCCCAGGGCAAGCATGAAGCTATGAGCTCAGTCCCTCAGCAGGTCCATTGTCTGGGATCCTCTGCAGATGGAGATAAGGTAGAAATATACAAGGGACTACTAATCCACTCTAAAGAAAAGTGAAACTCTGTCATTTGCAACATGGATGACACTGGGTTGTCCTTGCTCCTCCTGCAGGGAGCATAGATTTATTGAGTTACTCCCACAACACTACCCCAGAGGCATACCCAATTCCATCAGCACAGATAATCCTATATTGCTTTTCTCTTTCCTTTATGTCATTTTCACGGTTTAGCAAAGTCCTTTTTTGTATAGACACAGGAAGATAGTTCATGCTATGCTTTTGTAACATGGGAATTAATTGACTCCGAAATATTATTTACTCCTGGGCATCCATCATATTTACCTGACGTAAGCCTCAGTTGCCCTTTCTTTTTAATACTCCCCCAAAAGAGGGTCCTGAAGAAGGAACTGGATGGACTCAGGGCAAGCTGTAAGCTACCCTGGCATCAAAAGGGTACAAGCTAAGCACCATAAGTATTAAGAGCATGGTTATGGGACAAACTCTGTCATAACCCAGAAAGAAGTAATTGAATATGGACCCTGCTGGGGTTAGAAAAGACTGAAGACTGTAGTCTGGGATATATAGCTAGATGTCCCCAGGAGGACCCAACCTTTACGCTTAATATATCTTTTACTATGTTCATACAAAATGACTAGAAATACTATAAGAAGTAAATTTACTATGATTATTTAAATGGATTACTCGCTGAGGAAAGGAGAAAGCAATACCCCCTAGATGGAATCCCGATCTTGAGTGGATCTCCTAGTAATCTGGAGTGCTGAACCCTCAGGTGAGATTTTGCCCTTGAGTTAATCTCCTAGAACTTCCCCTGAAGGAGGGGCTTTACATCTCTTTGTCATTATGACAATGTTCAACCCCACCTATATGAACTCCAACCCTTCACGATTTCTGTATAACTGTGCTGTAAGGGGAAAGAGAGGACAAAAAAGATAAGGACGAGAAGAGGATTTTGAGGTCTACGAGGAGACTAGGATGAGACAACTATGATGGTTGGAACTACGACCAAAACTAGGACTACGATTGTGCTGTAAGGGGAGAGATCAGACTGCGCTGGGGATGACAGAGAAATAAACTGACTTCCGATCAGTCTGGGGCCCTGTCTTTCCATTCCGGAAAATGGAAATGCCCGGTCCTTCGTCCATCTTTTGCCATGGGCTGGCCAGTGGAAGGTTCTCAGGCACCGAACACTCGAGTCCTATGTGTCCCCACGTGCTTTCTTTGAAACTCAGAGCTGGTTATTATGCTTAGGGATATAAGTCAGAGAAAGACAAATACTGTGTTATTTTACTCAGGTGGTGGTACTTAGAGTCAAAGAAATGCTGAATTAAATAATATAAAAATAAACTTTTGTACTTATGTCTGGTGTTTTCTAGAAGGGAAGGGGGAAGAGGAATGGGTATAATGGGATAAAGCTCAGTGGTAAAGGACAGATTAGAATTTAGCAATGAGTTGAGTGCTCTTGCTGCACATTTTGGTTTTAGTGATGCATATCTGAAGCTTTGAAGCAATGGAATTTTACCTTAATTGAAAAAAAAAATCAGTCACTGTCACTGTCATCCTGTTGCTCTTTGATTTGCTCGAGCAGGCACCAGTAACGTCTCCATTGTGAGACTTGTTGTTACTGTTTTTGGCATATCGGCTATGCCACTAGTAGCTTGCCAGGCTGTGCCTGTGGGCAAGATACTCTCGGTAGCTTGTCGGGCTCTCCGAGAAGGGCGCAGGAATTGAACCTGGGTCGGCTGCATGCAAGGCTAACGTCCTACCCCTTGTGCTATAATATTTCTTTTATAAACTTATCTGCCACTGGGGCTGGAGCCATAGCACAGCAAGTAGGGCGTTAGCCTTGCACGTGGCCCAGGTTCAATTCTTCTGCCCCTCTCGGAGAGCCTGGCAAGCCACCAAAAGTATCTTGCTCGCACGGCAGAGCCTGGCAAGCTACCTGTGGCGTATTAGATATGCAGAAAACAGTAACAAGTCTCACAATGGAGACGTTACTGGTGCCTGCTTGAGCAAATCGATGAGCAACGGAATGACATTACTTCTGTGAAACAGTGATCTATTACCGAGCAAACGGCAGAAAGAGCATTAGTTCTATCCCTAAAACAATGACAAGAGCATTTTTAAAAGCGGGACAAGAACCTCAAGACTTTAGTTTTTGGGTCTTGGGGTCACGCCCAGCCGTGCTCAGGGTTTACCACTGGCTCTGTGCTGAGAGATCACTTCTGCTTGGTGCGAGAACTGGGGTCAGCCCTGTGCGAGGCAAGTGCCCTCTCCCTTGTACTACCTCCCCAGCCCCTTTATGACGTTTTTAAAACCTAATTAGGAGAGTTGATTTGCAAGGAAGTTAGTGGGTTGGAGGTTTCAGGAGAAGGAGAAGCAGAGAGGCTGTAAGCACTCCCTTTCCTAGGGCGGGCACTGCTGGACACTGGTGAGAAATCCACTGCAGTAAGTGATGAAACTGTCGGCTACCAAAAACTGCCTGACAAGAGAATGTGAAGTCCCTGAGAGCCCCACCTATAGGGAGAGTTTGTGTCCTCTTGCAGGTCCTTTCTCCAATGTCTAGCAGGGTTTCTCAAAAAAGATGGGCAAGTTTTTTGAGGAAGTGTTTTTTGTTGATGCATGTTCTTGAGAGAAGACCAATTGCCACAGAAGGAGCAAGAAATTCTGTCTGGACGGTTCTTCCCTTTCTCCTCTATGGAATAAAAACAGTGTAGAGGACCAAAGGCAGAAAAAAAATTGCTTGCCTTTAGAGCACCAGAAAGACCTATTGTTCTTGTGGAAGGAAATAGACTAAAACCTTCCTTGGATAGTGTGTTGGGTTCATCACAAGGTGAGGGAAGGGGCTGAAGCTCTGGGTCGTGTCTCTGAGACTCAGGGATACAGTGATTGCCTAAAATGGTGCTGAGTCAGGTCACGAGAAAATCCAGTTCCCATGGCCGGTCATCAGGTTGGTAAGCATCAGGTAATAAGTAACAGTGGTTGCCAGGAGAGCATCCAGAATATCCTCTCTGAGATATAGAAGGAAGAGAATATCTAAAGCCGGGGTTTAGCAGACACTGAGAGAAACTCCAGCAAACCAGTTTCCACTTTCCCCACCAGTTACCATTACAGGAATCTGAAGACACCAACCGAGGGTAATTAGAGCCACAATTAATCTCAAAACCAACTTGAATTCGGACTAAGAGTGAGTTCTACTCAAAAAGGGGCTGGAGCAATAGCACTACGGTAGGGTGTTTGCCTTGCATGCGGCTGACCCGGGTTCGATACCCAGCATTCCATATGGTCCCCCGAACACCGCCAGGAGTAATTCCTGAGTGCATGAGCCAGGAGTAATCCCTGAGCATTGCCCGGTGTGACCCAAAAAACAAAAGCAAAAGCAAAAAAAAAAAAAAGCCTGGCAAAGGAAAAGACATGCTTATATCTAGGCATAAAACATGATTCCCCAAGCACTGATGGCCCCCAAGTACAGAGCTCTGAGTAGGCCTTGAGCACTGCCAGGTGTGGCCCCAAGCAAACAAAAAATCCCCCCAGACAAAAACCTGTTTCCTCAATCTGTACTTTTCCCATTTCACAATGTTTAAAAAGCAAATTAATGAATGCACATCAGTTGTTGTATTTGTTGGATAACTGTAAAAGAATTTGGTGGTGGATAGCATACAGAAGAATTTGGATTAGAAATATAGCAGAAATAAAGGAATTAGGGAATTCTCCCAAGACGAGTCAGAGCAATAGTACAATGGGTGGGACATTTGCCTTGCACACAGTCATCCAGGCTTGATCTTCAGCACCCCATTTGATCCGCTGAGCACCGCCAAGAGTGATTCCTGACTGCAAAGTCAGGAATAAACCCTGAGCACTGCTGCGTGTGGCCCAAGATAAAAAAAAAAAACCGAAAACACCACAATAATAATGTTATAGGCATAACCACCATAATACTGTTACAGGCAAGATCCAATGATGCTTTGTCAAAATTAGTGGATAAAAAATTAAGAAGAAACAGGGCATCTGCAGAATCTCTAAGCACATCTTTCAAGATTGATTACAAGGACCCAAGAGGCACTTTGTGGGGGGAGAAACCTGGCAGATACCACATAACCATGAGAGGAGCAATTCGCCTTTGTGGGGTTTCCTCCCTCCTCTCCCCTTTCCCCCCCATGCATAACCACAGTCTGATCATGAGACCAGTATCTGATCATTACTCTTCAGAAGTACCAAAAAAAGATGGATGTAGGATTGTCACAGATTGGACAAGACTAAGGAATCAGGACACTATAGACTCCTGAAACACAGTAGGATGTTAGTGGAAATATTTACAGGATGAAATCTGAGGTAAGTGTATGTGGGTTTAGTGGATGGCAGTATATCACTGTTTTGTTTCTTGCTTTCAGTAATTACAGAAATTCATCGTGCCACTTCAACAACTGTCCTGTAAGTTTTTCTGTACATTAAATTTTTTTATAATTAAAATTAAAAAAATTACCTTGAATTACAGAATTATAAAGTTATTCGTTAATAAATTTCAGGCATATAATAATCAACACCAATCCCTTTACCAGTGTCCACTTCCCTCCACCACTGTCACGTTTTCATCCCACCCCCCAGCCTGCTTCTGTGGCAGGCACTTTCTCCTCCCTGCCCCCCCTTCCCTTTCCCAGCTCCACCCCACTCCGCCACCGTACCCCGCCCCCCCCCCCCCAGCCCTAGTGGCAAGCTTCCCAGTGGAGTGCAGTTCTCCTGCTCTTCCTTTCTATTGCCTTTTGGTGCTTTGTTAAAATTATTTTTAAAAATCAAAAGAGAGAAAAGTTCAAACTTCTAAAAAAGGGCTGCCTGACGTCGCAGGTGATCACTGAAAGGAAAACTGTTATGTTCAATTCCTGGAAGTTCGAGTCTATTAATTTTCATTTCTCTCAAGAAGATTAAATTCCTTTTAAGTCCCCAGCTATTGTTATCTAGTTTTATAAAAGAAGGAAAAGGGAAAAGTGTTTTATAAATAAATTTTCTCCTGAAATATTTTCAGGATCTTTGATACTTTATCTCTCAAGTGGGTGTGAAAGACAACAGAGTGTTCTGAGGATAAGCTTTCAGTTACACATAAAAAAAAATCACACCAGGAGCAGGAGAGATAGTACTGGAGTTAATGTGTTTGACACCGCATATGGTCCCCTGAGCACCACCAGGGATTACTTCTGAGCACAGAGCCAGGAGTAGCCTTTGAGCACTGCCAGGTGTGGCTTAACCTCCACCTCCTCGCACACCCTCTTCCTTGCAACACAGATTTCTGTTTCCCAAACTCTTCTTTGCATTATTGGTGCTCTTTAGTGAATGCAGATGAACTGTAGAAGACTGTTTTAATAATTAAAAATTTAAAAAAGCATAGTGGGTAGGGTGCTTGCCTTGCACACGGCCAACCCGGGTTCGATTTCTTTGTCCCTCTTGGAAAGCCTGGCAAGCTACCGAGAGTATCCCGCCCGCACGGCAGAGCCTGGCAAACTACTTCGTGGCATATTCGATATGCCAAAAACAGTAACAACAAGTCTCACAATGGAGACGTTAATGATGCCCAGTTGAGCAAATCGATGAACAATGGGACAACAGTGCTACAGTGCTACCTTGAATTACAGAATTATAAAGTTATTCATTAATAAGTTTCAGGCATACAATAATCAACATCAATATTGCGGGTTGTGTGTCTTCCAGTTTCCTTGCTCCTTCCGGTGTATTGCTAGAGTGTAAAATCCCAACACTTACTTTTCCTTGTTTTCTTCTTTCTTCAAGCCACTTTGGAATTCTTGGGTGGCTTTCTTAATTTAAAGAGGAGTGGTAGCTATTATCCTAACTACATATTCTCTAGCATGTTACTTAGGAAACCTAACTTAACATTCTACTCTTACCAAAGAAAGTTGGAGTGCAAATAAAATACCTCCATTTAAAATTTGACAGCTGCTGAGATGGGGTGTAGCTCTGTATTAGAAAGAATGTCTCTCATGAATGAGTCCTGGCTTCACTCCCGGGCATCAGAAAATAAACAGAATCATAAAATGAAGCAAATATAAAACAAACAAAGTTCCTCTTCCTAGCCTTATTTATACCGATTCACTTATATCAGATGTCTACTCATAGAATGAGAAAATAACACGAATGCTGTAGATTCTTGGCATAGGAAATGTATGTGATACACCTTTGCAGTGATTTCTGAAACTCAGTGCTCACTGGTGCTTATTCATTGACCCCAGGAAAAGAACCATTTGGAGGGCAAGAGTGAAGTAGCAGCTTAATTTGCTTGATTTGGTTCTTATTACATTTGTAAATAATCGTGGAAGGACAAATCTGATAACTGAAAGAGTAAAAGCTATTTATTTATTTTGGGGGGCCATACCCAAGAAATTCCCGGTTCTGTGCACAGGGGCCATGCTTGGCAGTGCTCAGGGGAATATTATGTGGATTGGGAATTCGAGGCAGGTTTGGGGGCACAGCCACATGCAACGCAAGCACCTTAACCTTTGTACTGTCTCCTCAGTCCCCAGTAAAGTTTTTTAAAGAAAAAAAAAGACTCTGGGATGTAATGACAACTGTGAAGGTATATTGCAAGATCATTGTAATGTAGAAGCTGCTATAAACCTGGCAGTCAAGACCAAACAAGTGAGCGTCCTTTTCATCTTCCTTCAGTTCAAGAAGCAAGGAATCTTCTTTTTATGTTACTCTATGACTTACTGGTATTTATGCAGTGAGGCAATAAAGCGTTTTTTTTCTTTTATTTGTTTCTTACTCTTTATCGCTAACGTGTTGTTTACCCGTATGCTGTTGCTACATTGTTGGTCTAATTTGATTTTAAATGTGAACCTTCTAGTCTTAATGTTTTGATGACAGAGGGGTTGTGCTGTATTCAGGTTTCAAGTGCTTGCTATGTGATTGACTTTGTGCAAAATCCACATTCATATGTCTTCTTTGATTAAGTGCAGCTTTGAAAGAAATATTGCAATACAGTGTGGAGAACTGCAATTGGTATTTTAAGAATTTTTTAATGGGATGGTGAAATTTTGTGGAAGAATGGCATACAATTTGTATAAACATCATGGCATGGGAAGCTGGAGAGATAGTACATCAGGAAGGGTACTTGTTTTGCATTGGTCTGTTGGGGTTTGATCCCCAGCATCCCACCAGGAGTGATTCCTGAGCGCAGAGTCAGGAATAAGTCTTGAGAATTGCTGGGTGTGGCCAAAACCAAAGGTCGGGGGGAAGCATTGGAAGGCCAGTAAAACTATGGAAGTTCAAGTTTTATGTATTTTTGTAGGGGGCAGGGGGAGCGGTGAGAGATGAGGGGTGGGGTGGAGTTTTCGCTAGTCCCCGTGCTGCTCAGGGGCTTTTCCTGGCTCTGTGCTCAGGAATAACCCCAGGTGGTAGTTTGGAGGTCATATATGGTGCTGGAAGTTCAAACCAGGGTTGACCATGTGCAAGGCTAGTAAATGCCTTAACGTCTGTTATTTATTTCTTTTAAAGCATACACCTTTAAAAGCCACTTCCAATACTTTATGCTTTAGAAGTCACTTCTAATACTAAATGCAGAATAACTTGCCTACACACAGCCATAATGCGCTTACATTTTAAAGTGGAATACTCACCTATAGAAGTAAAGTACTATATTTTGCATGTCGTAATACCTGATTGACTTGCTGGTTGGTAATATTTTGGATTCTGTTCTATGAAATTATCCTTATTTATAAAGTTAATTTAGAACACCTTTGAATTAAATGTGAACTTCATTAGTTTATAGATTTTGATTTTGTTTACCTTTTGTTGGGACTCTGCACCACGCTGTTATCACTTGGGGCACCCTAGAGGGGGACGGGTGAGAGCCCTCCCCGCCCCAAGGGACCCAGCCCCAGCAGTTGACCTCCACTACCCAACCACCACCACGCTCCAAGCCGCTTTCCGGACTGCACGGCCATTTGCATTATAAAACACTTCCCACCCATTTTTCGTAATTACCACAGCATATTTCCATATTTGATGGAATTCACAGTAGGCAACCAATCATAGAGAGCAATATATACGATACGATATACGATACGATATCCCGTTTATCACCGATTTCTCGGGCGGGCTCAATAACATCTCATTTCGTCCTTTCCCTGAGATCTTAGAAGTCTCTCTCGACTCGGCCCTCCTAACGATGTTGCACTGGGGGCTCTTCAGGGTCAGGGGAATGAGATCCAGCTTATTACTGGATTCTGCATATGAATACACCATGGGAAGTTTGCAAGTCTGTCCCATGTGGGCAGGAAACTCTCAGAGGATTGCCAGTTTCTCCCAGAGGGAGAAGTAGGCCAAAGATATCGCTTCTGAGAGCTTGCTTTTAAGTCTCTGGATGTTGGCCGCTGATGGGATTACAGACACCTGGGTTCCTCTGCCGGTACCTTCATGCATGAGGCCTGTTGGAACATGTGGAGGGGCCTCCAGCATGGCTACAGCTAGGTTCTGGTGGTCTTCGGCCGCTGGGAGCTCTGCTTGGGGTGGGGAGGGAAGCTGGAGCCCATCCCCTCCGAGGGGCCCCAGGCAAGACGGCCAGGCATGTGGGCAAGAGACTCTCTGCATCACTCTCTTCTGAGAGCTTGATTTTAAGTCTCTCTGGATGTTGGCCAAGAGTCTCTTGCCTGTGGCGTATTCGTTATGCCAAAAACATTCATGATAGGTATCATTCCCCTAACCCTGAAAAAGTCTCCAATCATTGGGAAAGAGGAGTAAGGAGACGCTGCTGAAATCTCAGGGCTGGGAGGAGTAGAGACATTATTGGTGCCCGCTCGAGTAAATTGATGAACAATGGGATGACAGTGATACAATGATAGCTTTTGCCTCTGAGAAATATGAAGAAAAAATATTAAAAGAAAAAAGTCTAGAAAAAAATCTTGCCATTCTATTCCATAGTGAAGTCTCACAACATACTGAAAACTAAACCTGATATCCAGCTTTCAATTTTTTTATTTTTCCAAGTCAGTGTGAGTAAACTCATTAAAGGAAATTGCTTGCCGTTTCCTCACCCAGTGCAGATTACGTATTTTGAGTTTTTGATAAACTTTATTTCCTGTGTGATCTCTCTTCCTGGGTGTCCTTCTCATTACTTCTTTAAAAAGCACCAAAGACTCCCACCTTCTGACCTTCTTGAAAATCTTTTTGTAAGAACAAGAGGAATGATTAACTTTCTAATTGGTGCATGGTGTCATAGCTGTCAAAGGTACTTTCATTAAGGCATCTTAATTTTTTTAAAGATAGCCAAGTTAAATATGTAATCACTCTCCAGAGTAATTAAAACTAGAGAATGGATGTAATTAGAAATTGTGTCTGTCTTTTTATATGGTGTCACTTAACTGATAGTTCCACTATATACATGCAGTTGATAATAAATGGTTTTGGCAACTTCCTTGGAGAAAGTGCTACCAGAGGTTTTACTTTCTCACTTACGGTTCAGGATGAATTTTGTAGAAATTTCATATTACTCTTGTGTTCTATCAGCTATTTTGCATTGAGGTTGAAAAACATACGTATATGAGCTACCTGCCCTTTATTCCACATACATCCACATATACTATGTGGCTATAGTAAAACCCAGAAATATGGGTTTTATGAACTGACTGATTTTCTCACTTCTGATCAGTAAAGGAAGTTTTGAATTATTAATAGAATTTCTTCTCTTATTAAAGACTAAACCCTTTCTTTAAAAAAGAATAACTGAGTAAACTAATCATCAAGGAGATGCAGATCAAAACAACTATGAGATACCACCTCACACCACAGAGAATGGCACACATCCAAAAGAACAAAAGCAACCGCTGTTGGAGGGCATGTGGGGAGAAAGGGACCCTTCTACACTGTTGGTGGGAATGCCGACTTGTTCAGCCCTTCTGGAAAACAATATGGATGCTCCTCAGGAAATTAGAAATTGAGCTCCCATTTGACCCAGCAATACCACTTCTGGGAATATATCCCAGAGAAGCAAAAAAGTATAGTCAAAATGACATCTGCACTTAAATGTTCATTGCAGCACTGTTTACAATAGCCAGAACCTGGAAAAAACCCGAGTGCCCGAGAACAGATGGCTAGTTAAAGAAACTTTGGTACATCTATACAATGGAATACTATGCAGCTGTTAGAAAAGATGAAGTCATTAATTTTGCATATAAGTGGACCAACATGGAAAGTATCATGCTAAGTGAAATGAGTCAGAAAGAGAGAGACAGACATACGTTGAGCTCATCTGTGGAATATAAAATAACAGAGTAGGAACCTAACACCCAAGAATAGTAGAAATAAGTACCAGGAGGTTGGCTCCATGCTTTGGAAGCTGGCCTCACATGCTGGGGAAAAGGCAGTTCAGATAGAGAAGGGGACATCAAATAAACTGTGGTTGGAGGACCTGCTCGGGAGGGGAGATGCGTGCTGAAAGTAGACTATAGATTGAACGCGATGGCCACTCAATACCCCTATTACAGACCACGATAGCCAAAAGGAGAGAGAGAACAAAAGGGAATATGCCCTGCCACAGAGGTGGGGGGTGGGGAGGTGGGGAGGGGGGATGGGATTGGGAGGTGGGAGGGATACTGGGTTCACTGGTGGTGGAGAATGGACACTGGTGGAGGGATGGGTGCTCGAACATTGTATGAGGGAAACACAACTACAAAAATGTTCAAATCTGTGCTGTACCCTCATGGTGATTCACTAATTAAGAAATAAAAATTTTTTTAAAAAAAGAATAACTGAGTAAAGACTGAGATTGAAAATTGTTTGCCTAGAGTTAGTTAAAACAATGGCATAATTGGTGGGTAGTTTATTTAACATACACATGAATTTTCTCCTGAACAGAGCATTTGGCAGAATTTTCGGTGCTTTTTGTTTTTATAAAAAAGTTAACATTGCAATTAAAATAAAAGATTGATTGGCTTTAAACAACAAGGTGATGAGCACAATTATATGTCTCAGTGGTCTGGGTGTGTGCTTTGTATGTGGGAGTTCTGGATTTAATCCCCAGTGTTGCATGGTTCCCCCAAACACCACAAGGAACGACTCCCAAGCACTGATCCAGGAATAGCCCTGTGCATCACTGGGTGTGGCTCAAGACCCCTGTCTCCCCCCAAAACAACAACAACAACAACAACAATGGAAAAGACCAAGTTTTTGAATTGTAAAAATTCATGTTTTGTGTGCTTTGCCTGTATTTTTTGTTTAGGATAAGCAGGTCTGTTCAGTTCTTTGCAGATTCTATTTTTGTGCAGTCCCATCTGATGACTTTGTTCCTCTGGCTAACCCCAGCTCAGCTCAAGGGCAGTCTTTCCCGACCTCCCTCCATGTCTGTGCAACACCATTTTTTTTTTTAATAAAAATCTAGGACTGGTAAAATTCAAATTTATTGAATCACTGTGAGATAGACCTTTACAAAGCTGTTCACTATTAGGTTTCAGTCAAACAGTGTTCCAACACACATCCCTCCACCAGTGCACATTTCTCACTACTGGTGCTCCCAGTTTCCCTCCCATCAACCCCACCCCAACCCCAATGCCTTTATGCACTTCTCTCTCTCTCTCTCTCTCTCTCTCTCTCTCTCTCTCTCTCTCTCTCTCCCTTTTTGGCCTTGTGATTTGCAGTATAGGTACTGAAAGATTATCAGGAATATCCCTTTACCTACTTTTTTTTTTAACATATTCTCGTGCTTGTATTTCAGTCATACACAGCTTGAGTATCCATCCCTCCACCAGTGCCCCGTTCTCCCCTGATGACCCCATCATCCCTCCCACCCACCCCCCGCCCCATCCCCCACACCCCGCCTCTGTGACAGGGCATTCCCTTTTGTTCTTTCTCTCCTTTAGATGTTGTGGTTAGAAATGGAGGTATTGGGTGGCCATCGTGTTTGGTCTATAGTCTGCTTGCTTCTGCTTTCTGCTGAGTCACCGACAACCTAACCCACTGGGGATGTTTTGGATCTTTACCATATTTCATCTTTATATATTTTTCAGTATTGACTTCTCTTTTTCTTATACATTGTTTGCCAGGGGCTGGAGAGATAGTACTGGAGGTAAGGCAGTTGTCTTGCATATGACTGAATTTGCTGTGATTGGGGTTCTGATCCCTGACACCACATATGGGTCCCCTGAGCACTGCTAGGGGTCATTCCTGGCCACAGGGAAGAATCTCTGAGCGCTGCTGGTGTGGCCCTTAAAACCCACTAAAATCCCCCACTATTTTCCATTTCTACTGATTTTCTTTCTACTTTTGATTGTTGTTCTTAGTTTTTGTGACTTCCAGTTCTGTTCTTTCCTCGAATGATGATTTTTTTCTTTCGTTTTTCTGGGCTCCTTTTTTACATGTCAAATCTTCTGAGGGAAATTTTTTTCTTTGGTATCATATTTGATTTTGATTGAAAGGTTGAGGAAGGATACTTCTTGAGCAGGGTCAAAATAATGGTGAAGGAACTGAAGACTGAAATCTGAAGGGGAGGCAGAGGATGAGCAGTTTGTTATGACTCTGAGTTGTGACGCATGGCCTTGAGAGCCAGCTCTGCACTTATTGACTGTGTCTCTATCAGCAAATCTAGTCATACAGTCTCTCTGAACCTCTCTATTTTTGTCTGTCAAATGGGATGAAAATTCAAGAGTCTTGCGGTGAGAATGAAATAATTTAATATATGAAAAATGGACTGAGCAATACTTGGCATCACTGTTGTTGGTACTGACCAACTCTCACACTAGCCTTCCTTCTGGGCTTTTAAAAATTTTTTTTCATGCAAGTTCCATTGAGTTTTTGGTTATTTGCAATGGAAAAACTACCTCTGTGGTATACTGGGAAAATCTTAAATTTTGAGAGTAGTTTTTAATTTAACCCAAAGGGAAATATTCAGTAAGTAGTTTTGTTGCAGAAAACTACAGGTTCTTCGGCTCTCAGGAAATAGACCTTTTAAAGAAGTCAAAACAATTTCCCCAGATGTAGTTTATTGGGGGCATAGCTTTGGGAGCATTCCATTGACTCCTAAAGTAAGCAAAAGTGGTGGTTTGTAAATCGGGGAGAGACTAGTGGACGGATTCGTGAATGGTCTACCTTATTGTCTTCAGCAGATAGGGCCTTTGTGACATTAAAGCCAGGGATTGAATGGGGCCAACTGCATGCTTAGTAAGTGCCTTAATTCACTCTGGTCCACCAGTCATTTTTTTTCTTTCTTTTGTTATTCAGTTTTTAAAAATTAAAGCACTGTGATTTACAAAGTTATTCATAGTTGAGTTTTAGACATACTATATTGCAGCACCAATACCATCACTAGTTTCAACTTCCTTCCACCAATGTTCCTAGGTTTCTTCCCATACCTGGATACCTGCCCCTTCTCTCCCCCCTCCCCCACCCCCCAAACACACACACAGCCTGTCCTCTTGACAGGCATCTTTCTAAGTTTACTGTTAAAGCTAGGGTCTCTTGATTGCAATGTTTCTGACTTTTTGTTTTTGAAGGAAAAACAGCTTTCAGTTTGAAGTTGGGAGGGTTGTTAGGGAATGGGTGAGAGAGAGAGAGAGAGAGAGAGAGAGAGAGAGAGAGAGAGAGAGAGAGAATGAGAATGAGAATGAATGAATGATGAAGACTTCTCCAGAGTGGAGAGGGAGCCCCAGTATACATCCCAGTATTAAAGTATGGAGGTATGAAGGTATATATCCCAAGAGGTGATATGTGCTCTGGCATCCCGGGCAATACTTGTGTCCCTTTATTTTTTTTTCTCAATACAAGTTATTAACCTCAAAGAGAAGCATCTGTATCTCCCAACAACAAAATGGGTTTATTCATAAACCACTGAAAAGGAACAGATCGTGAAGTACATCTCATGGCAAGGCTTAAGTCCATGGTTGAATCAAAGCTTTTCAGTCCGCTCAGTAATCTTCAAGGACCTTCTTTATGTGGGGGTTATGGAAGTAAAGACATTCCTTGTCGGAGATGCAAGGTAATACCTTGCGGGGTATTACCCTCTGTTAGTTACACACAGGTGGGCACTGTGCACTGTCTTTCTAACCTGCTGATGTCATTGAACTATGGATTTTTAAAGTTAATTTGTTTTATTTTTGGCCACACTCAGCAGTGCTCAGGGATCACTCCTGGTGCTGCTCAGGAGACTGTATATGTGCTGCCAGGTATAGAACCCAGGTTGGCTGCATGTTAGGTATAAGTGCCTTAACCTCAGCACTATCTCTCTGATCCAAATAGGGATTTTATTTATTTCTCACAAAACATTGAATAAAGGGTGCATATTTTCTGAGTATTTTGTTATGTTTATTGTGGTAGAATCTTTAAGACAGAATTTTCCATTTTAACTATTTGTAAGTGTCCTAATTACACATTTACATGCTACGTAATCACTATCATTGCTTTCCAGTTCTCTAGAAATCATCCCATATGCTTAGTGAGTTTTTTGTTGAAATATTGAATGTAATCAAAGTAAAGAGAAAAAAGTAAAGTGAAATTTATTAGCTACATAGGTGGGATGGGAGGTGGGGGGTGAGGGGGCGGTATACTGTGATTCTTGGAGCTGGAATATGTGCACTGGTGAAGGGATGAGTGTTTGAGCATTGCATAACTGAGACTTAAGCCTGAAAGCTTTGTAACTTTCCACATGGTGATTCAATAAAAAAAAAATAAAATAAATCATTCCATATGATTCCAAGTTTCTATTTCCTCCTTTCAGACCCTGGTTCTCTCAAATCTATTTTTTTTTCTATTTGAATTTGCTTGCTCAGGTACTTTTTATAAGTGAAATTATACCATATTTTTTTATGACACCTAAACAAATTAATCTCCCCCACCTCCAGACTAACCTTTCCATAGGGGAAAAAATTCACCTCAATTTCCCATGTTTTAATATCTATTTATTTGGTTCTTGGTCAATACCTGGTAGTGCTAAGGGTTTACTCCTTACTTTGTCCTCAGAAATCACTCACTCCTGGCAGTGCCTGGGGGACCATTTGCGGTGCTGGGGATTGAACTGGGGGAGATCACATACAAGACAAGTCTCATTCCCCTAATATCTCCTTTGCCCCCATGTTTAATATCTGTCACAACTTCCTTTTTAAAAATATTTGATCTTACATAATCACCTTAATTTGTCTTAAAAACATTTGTATTATTTTCAATGCAAAAATGAAAATTTCATTTTCCTCCTATTTCTTTCATAGTATATGACCTTAGTCACAGCTTTTTCTCTTTTTCTTTTTTCACTTTCCCCAGTGGATTTCGTCGTAACTGTAGGCTTGTTGATTCATGCTGATGAATAGTAATTTCTTGCAAGTTATTCTGGCATATAGGCTTCATTTTTCATGTGATCTGCATAAAAATAGTGGTGATGAATATTAATCAAGTAAGAATGCAGATTTGAATGCTAAATTTCAATGAAAGTTTAATTAGAATACACAAGTCATATTAGTGGGTCCTCTGCAGGGAATGTGCTTTACTAGTTTTGTAGCTTAAGACATTTTTCTCATTCCGTCCTATGAATTGGTTAGGTATCCGACTTTCTTGGGGTTAAGTGGTGGAGAACTGTACTCTTAGCGCCTTCTCAGGATTCATTATTATCAGTATGGCATTTTACACCAAATTAAAATTGTTTTTCTTCTCAACAACAGCAAAATATTTATTCAGTTTGTTAAATTAAATTAATTTTGTTGAAAAATTTATGTGTGAAGGCATTACTCTGGGTGCCAATAAGTGATACAAAGAAATATAAGTTCTTTACAAACTTTATATTTGCAAAGGTAAATTATCTGTGGGCAAGTTTACTCGGGAGTGAATGCAGGTCAAGACATATGTGTATTTACAACAAACGTGCATAATGTTACACAACACAGAAGTAAAGTATATCAAGTTTATCATAAAATGATAATCAAAGGATGAATAATAATAGCTAGATAAACTATATGGGCTAGAGAAAATGAAATTTTAAACTAAACCTTTATGGGAGGGAGGAAGGGAGAGGGAGAGAGAGGAAGAGAGACAGAGGGAGAGGGGGAGAGAGAGAGAGAAGAGGGAAAAAGGAGAGGAAAGATTGAGATTGGAGAAGGAAAGATCACTTAAGCTGGAATATAATGTTTTGGCTAAAATTATAATTATAAAGAATATGTATGTATGTATTAATAGTTGCAAGGATTTATTAGTTTTATATTTTATTTTGGACATTGCTTTCCTTGGAGTAATATGAAATAAATTTAACCCAAAGTCAGCCTTAAATGAGCACAGCATACTTTTTTTTTTTTTTTCTTTTTGGGTCACACTCAGTGATGCTCAGGGTTTACTCCCTGCTTTGCGCTCAGAAATTACTCCTGGTGATGCTCGAGGGGACTATCTGGGATGCTGGAGATGGAACCCAGGTCGGCCGTGTGCAAGGCAAACGCCCTGCCCGCTGTACTATCGCTCCAGCCCCAGCACAGCATACTTTTTTTTTGGGGGGGGTCACACCTGATGATGCTCAGGCTCTGCACTCAGAAATAACTCCTGGCGGTGCTGGGCGGGGGATAATGTGGGATGCTGGGAATCGACCCGGTTCGATTTCGGATCGGCCACGTGCAAGGCAAATGCCCTACCCACTATGCTACCACTCCAACCCCAGCACCGCATACTTTTAACCAGGGCTACTCACCAGGCACCTTCAGTGTGGATAGCAGAAATCTGATTCCAAGATTCAGGTGTGGTTTACTTAAGACACATAACTTTATTTAAATATGTGTATATCTGCACATGTTCTGTCTACACATACATCATGCAGATGAGATATCTAAAAGAAAGCCCTTCAGAGGGGCTGGAGTGATAGCATAGCGGGTAGGGCGTTTGCCTTGCACACGGCCAACCCGGGTTCGATTCCCAGCATCCCATATGGTCCCCTGAGCAGCGCCAGGGGTCATTCCTGAGTGCAGAGCCAGGAGTGACTCCTGTGCATCGCCGGGTATGACCCAAAAAGCAAAAAAAAAAAAAAAGCTCTTCAGAATGATGAAAATGAGAATTTGATATCACACATTGTGAATCTCTTGGTTCTGCTCGCAAACATACACTAAATCTTAGAGAAAGTTTTTTTCCCTGCCTGGATTCTCCTATGTGTCCCACATCGCCAAATTGGGATATTTGATTCTTGCTTTAAGACTTAGACTTATTATTTAATGTCTTTTAGTTTTTCCTTACATACTATCTGAGATCGGTCAATAAATGTCATTTAAAAATGAATTTATTTAGAATGTTTTGCTTTCCTCTAGTGTATTAATATATCTGCCACATTGCTCACTGCTGGCTTTAATTTTAAATATCAGTGTGTTGGCATCGCAGGTCTGTTGTTCTCTCTCTAAAGACTACATAGTTTTTGCATTTGGTTGTTATTTCTCTCTGACTTCTTTGGGAAGAGCAAGGGCCTGATATCCAAGGAGGAAAATAGATTTCCAATGGGCAGATAGAAGGAGAAGTGTCAGTATTGTACCATTAAATATTTCCTCCTCCATTTCCACGCAGAAATAGCAATTATAGGGAATTAATCTTTAATCACTTTAAATTCAGTATTTACACAAGCGCATAAGAAGAGGATATTTAATTCTTAAGGTTAATGGTTTGTATTTTAATCATTTGTGAATGGGAAACAAAATCCCACTTTGATTTGCCAATATATCATCATGAAGTTAGCTACTGTTAAACAAGCTATTCTTTTGGGAATGGAATGGCTGAAAAATGGCTATTTATTCAAATTTTGCCTGTTGGATTTGATCAGTCTGGTTTTTGAACATAAGCTACATTATTTACTTTGTGACTGGGGCCAGACTTACTTTTTTTTTTAACCCTCATTTTTCTCATTAGTAAATGGGGCTGGACTGGAGTGATAGCACAGTGGGTAGGGCGTTTGCCTTGCATGTACCTGACCCGGGTTTGATTCCTTCGTCCGTCTCAGAGAGCCTGGCAAGCTACCTGTGACATATTCGATATGCCAAAAATAGTAACAAGTCTCACATTGGAGACGTTACTGGTGCCCCCTCGAGCAAATTGATGAACAATGAGACAACAGTGCTACCAGTGCAGTTAATGGGGCTAAATTTTCACATATCTCATTGGGTTATTATGAAGATTACAGATTTATGTCGCACAGCTCCTGATCTGTAGTTACTATTAGTTACAAAAACTATTGTTGGTAAGAAATACATATACTAGAATTAGATAAGCATGACATGGTTTTTTTTTTTTTTTTTTTTGTTTGGTTTTTTGGAGACTGCACTCTGTGGTTGGGGAGTCAGAGGACCTGTATTGCTAGGGATTGAACCCGAGCCTCTTGCATGTCTAAAACATGTGTCCCAGCTTGTTGACTATCTCTCTGGCCCCAAGACAAATATGATTTATAATCATATCACAACGGTGAGTGTCAAAATTTCTGTATAGATCTTGGGTGAACTGATTTCTTGGCTTCAGTTGTGGGTAATTAGAAGATCTGTCCCATAGCAACATTTAAAAATTGTCGTTATTTTATTGTGTGTGTGTATGTGTGTGTATGTATGTATGTATGTGTATGTGTGTGTATGTATGTGTGTGTGATCATTGTTGCTGCATAGGCTATTTGATCACCTGATAGGGATTGAGCCTGGGGTTTGTCATTTGCAAGGCATGTGGGCACACAGCTGGCCCATCTAAGTGTTCTTTTATTTGGATTTAGTTTTGTTTTATTTTGGGACCATACCTGGCAGTGCTCAGGGCTTACTCCTGGCTCTGCACTTTGGGATCACTCCTGGTGGTGCTCATCAGGGATCCAACCCAGGTTGACCACAAGTGAGGCAAGCACCCTACCTGTTGTACTGTACCTAGGGCCCCTAGTGTTCTTTATAGTACATGTTAAGTTGTTGAGATTTAATATATTTCATTGTTATTAGAATCTGTGATTTCAATGCCTGCTTTGTTTTTTTGACTAACACAGAAAACAAAGGGAAGCATTGAAAAGAGACCAATTATTAAAGGTCTTTAAGGTTTTGTTTTCAAAGAATAATTAGAAAGCGAAAGAATAGTCACTGCACTATTTTCATTTACAAGCTGTGAGGTAAGAAAATGAAGAAGCTAAAGATAAGGACCAGGTTCCAGGAAATGAGAGAGGAGTTCTGTATTCTGTTCTGTGTTCTGTCTTTGACTTGCCGATGGAAACGTAAGCAGAGTTAGAAAACTATATTCAGCCTGAGAGAGGTTTGTAGGAACTATCCAAAAGACTGAAAGTCATTCTTATTGGGTTGATAAAGATTTTGAGATGTTTGGGATGATTTGATGGTGACCAATCTAAGATACTTGGCTTTTTCTATAGTCTCTTAGGAAGGAGCTGAGAATGAGAGTTAACTCAAGACATGTTGACCATCTTAGTGCAGTGATACTAGAAAGAGGAATGATGACAGTCTTTAAATTTTATTTATTTATTAATTATTTTTTTAATGAATCACCGTGAGGTACAGTTACAGACTTATACACTTTCGTGCTTACGTTTCAGTCATACAATGGTCGAGTACCTATCCTTCCACCAGTGCCCATTCTCCACCACCAATGATCCCAGTATCCCTCCCACCACCCCCACCCCAACGCCTCCACCCCACCCCACCTCTGTGGCAGGGCATTCCCTTTTGCTCTCTCTCTCTCTCTCTCTCTCCCTCTCTCTCTCTTTCTCTCACTCTCTCTCCTTTTGGGTGTTGTGGTTTGCATTAGAGGTATTGAGTGGCCATCATTCGGTCTATAGTCTACTTTCAGCTCGAGTCTCCCATTCTGAGCGGGCCCTCCAAGCATCTTTTACTCTGTGGTCCCTTCTCTATCTGAGCTGCCTTTTCCCCCAGCATCTGAGGCCGGCTTCCAAGCTGTGGAGCAATCCTCCTGGTACTCAGAATGATGACAGTCTTGGGGGACCATATGCAATGCCAGGTCAAATGGGTTTGCTGCATGCAACTATCTCTCTGGCCCTAGACGTTAAGAAGTATTTAAAAGTTTCATTTTCTTCCTCTATTTATCAATACTTCAAGGCAGAAAGAAAGCTGGTGTGGGGCCTATGAAGCTCTGATTTTCTTGAGCGTATGGTAAATGTAATGATAGAATACAACAGGGTGGTATCAGATGAATTCATTTTGTGGACCACCAGGTTTTTTAGAGAGGCTTTTTTTTTTAATGTCATGGATGACATCGATAAACTGCTAATAATATCACCTAACAATTAGCTTGTTCTGTTTTGTAAGAGAGATGTCAGTCAGTATTTAGAGGCAATATTACAAAATGAAATTGAGCAGGAATTTAGACCCAAAATGCAGGCCTGTGTCCCAGCCAATAACTGCCATTTACAAGCTGGTGACTGAGCTTGAGTTCGGTAATCTCTCAGAATCTCATCTGCAAGTGGATTGGGATATTGAGTACCTACCTTGTTTGTGTGCTGTCAGCTTTAATAAGCTGCTTTGTGTCATGTGCTTCAAATAGTTCCTGACATCTAGCACAGTACCCAGAGTGCTTGAAAGAGGGATACAATAATAGTGAATAGTCAAGAGCAAGCTTTTTCTTTTTGGAAGATGGGTATGGGAGGAGGATGAGGAAGTGACAAAAATCATTTTTTTCCCCTTTAAATTATTTTTGAACATCACATCTAGTAGTGCTCAAGAGCCACACTTGGTGGCTTTCGGGGGACCATATGCAGTGCTGGACTTTGAACCAGGGTCTGGGTTGCAACTAGGCAAGTACCTTAACTTTGTATTGTCTCTTTGCTTTTTGTACTTTGTCTTTCATTGTACTTTAGGTAAAATGGTTGCCATTGTGTTCACTTGTGTGTGTGTGTGTGTGTGTGTGTGCATGCATCTGTGTGTGTCTGTGTGCGTGCCTATTCTACCAAAAATTAATTTTTTAATTGAATCACCAAGAGATACACAGTTATAAGGTTGTTTATGATTGGGTTTCAGTCACATAAAGTTCTGACACCCATTCCTTCACTAGTATACATTTCCCACCACCACCAATGTCTCCAGTTTCTCTCCCACCACACCCCTACCTCCAACTCCTGCCCCTATGGCAGGGTCTCTCTCTCTCTCTCTCTCTCTCTCTCTCTCTCTCTCTCTCTTTCTCTCTCTCTTTCCTTCTGAGCATTATGGTTTGCAATATGGGTAGCGCTGTAACACTGTCATCTCGTTGTTCATCAATTTGCTCAAGTGGGCACCAGTAACGTTTACATTGTGAGACTTGTTACTGTTTTTTTTTTTTTTGCATATCGAATACACCACAGTTAGCTTGCCAGGCTCTGCCGTTCGGGTGGGACACTCTCAGTAGCTTGCCAGGCTCTCCAAGAGGAATGGAGGAATCGAACCCGGGTCAACTGCATGAAAGGCAAATGCCCTATTCTCTGTGCTATGGGTACTGAGAGGTTATCATGTACATTTCTTTTGCCTACTTTCGGGACTCGGTTCTTGTCCAGAGTGATCATTTCTAACTATTATTGTCATACTAGGCCCTTCTGTATCCTAACTGCCCCCCACCCACCCTTCCACTTGTGGCAAGCTTACATCCATGAACCAGTCCTCCTGGCCCTTGTTTTTACTGTTTGTGGGTATTAGTCTCATATTATGCTTTTAAATATATTCCACTGATGAGTATTTGCATGATTTTCATCATCATCATCATCTCGTTGATAGTCGAATTTCTTGAATGGTCTCAGTAACGTCTCCATTCGTCCTAGCCCTGAAATTTTACAAGCTTCTCTTTACTTGTCCTTTCCAATGGTGCCGCATTGGAGGCTCTTTTAGGGTCAGGGGACTGAGACCCATCATTGTTACTGGTTTTGGCATATGAATATGCCATGGGGAGTTGGCGAGGCTCTCCCATGTGGGCAGGAAACTCTCAGTAGCTTGCCAGGTTCTTCCAGAGGGAGAACTAGGCTATAAGATGTCTTCCGAGAGCTTGGTTTTATAGTCTCTGGATGTTGGCCGTTGGTGGGATTACACGGCGCCAGGGGCAGTTCCTGGGTGAGACCACCTAGCTACTGGAAAATGGGGGATCTGGGCTGAAGAGGCCCAGTCCCGATCTGAGCAGGCTTGGAGATCTGAGCCCCGGGTCCCACACACCTGGGTTCCTCTGCTGGTTCCTTCATCTGTGAGACGTGTGGAGAGGGGCCTTGAGCATGGTTGTGGTTGGGCTCCGGAAGTCTTCAGCTGCAGGGGCTCTGCTTGGGGCGGGGAGGGAAACTGAAGCCCACCCTCTCCGAGGGGCCCCAGTGAAGACAGCCAGGTGTGGGGGCAAGAGACTCTCTGCCTGCATGGTTTTAATGACCAAGATTTCTGCACCCTCACCACCACCAAAGTGCCCAAGACCTTCTGCCACTTTCTCTGTCACCTTCAGTCTCCCCTTTCTCTGCACTGCTTTATAATCATCGTTTTCCATTTAAAAGTTAAGAGTTTGAAGGACAGGCTTTTTCAAAGTGAGAAAGTTATTAAAATTAAAATAGAGTGCAGAAAATTAAAAAGTTTTTAAACTAAAAATGATCAATTTTATGTTAGAATTTTTTTTCTCTAAACCTGAATCTAAATCAAATTCATTTATTTAGATTTTTCTCACATGGGCAATCTTTACTAGCACTCTAAATAAATTTTAATGTATATAATAAATTATCATTCTTCTCTTTTGATCCTCTTTGGCAAGGATAATAATGGTTAGCAGTTAACAATTATAGCACTCTTAACATGAGCCAAGCATAGTACTTAGAGATTTATAAAGTGTCATTTAAATTCTAACCAAACCCAGGGGTTGTTACTATTATTGTCTCCATCTTTGCACAGAGGGAAATAAGAGAGATTGAATCACTGATTCATTGTGTCATAGCCTCAAGAGTTTGAGTCAAATCATCTAAGTCCAGAGTCCATTTGAATCACTGGACAACACTCAATAACGAAAAGCACAAATGAAGACAGTCCTGGAGAGAAATCTCAGTCATCCAAGCCTATAATCAATCTCAGATTAATTGTGCCCAGATGACTTAATCCTTGACCTTTTTGGTCGACCTTGGTATGCTAATGTCTAGCACATAGAGATTTGGGCTTTACTTTATTATTTTGTTTTTGTTTGGGAGTGTGGGGGCTACACATGGCGGCACTCCGGATTTACTCCTGTCCTGTGCTTAGGGATCACTCCTGGGGTGCTTGGGGGACCATATGGGGTGCTAGAGATTGAACCTGGGTCAGCCACTTGCAGGGCAAATGTTTTAGCTGCTGTGCTATCTTGCCGGCCCCCATTTTGGTTTTATTCTAAAAGTGGGTTGGTGTCTAGTTCAGGGTGATCCACATTGTCCAGTTCTGTGATATAGAATTATATATTTCTTTCATCCAGCATGATAACTAGCCACATGTTGCTATTGAGATTTCCAAAGTGACTAGTGTAATTGAGGCAGTTAATTTAAACTTTTATTGCATTTCAATTACTTTAAATATAAATGGCCACACGTGGCTGGTATTGGACAGTGCAGATCTTGATGAATAAAGGAAAAGCAAAAAAGAAAATGCTTACAGGGTGTTCTTTTTTTTTTTTGGCGGGGAGGGACGAGTCACACCCGGCTACTTACAGGGCATTCTCAATGCCACAGTTCTGCTGTCTTATCTGTCTCCAGACTTGCAGAATCTTCACTTGTCCTTGAGAGGAGCAGGGTGTGTGATAAGGTATAGACATAATACCTAAGAGCAATGGGACTTGCTCCTGCCTCTTTGAATCCAGAGTTCCATGGTTAGCGGTGGGTGCCTCAGGTGAAGCCAGCTGGTGAGTTCACAGGTCGTCAGCTTCAGTATCCCCCAGACTGCTGACCTAGCTCGCAGGAACTTGAATTATTACAGCATATGTTTCAGTTTTCAGACTAGAGAAAATACATTCCCTTCAGCCTGAAGTCAGCACAGATGGGACCTAGAGCTGAGGCCTCGACACGAAAGAACCAAATTGCTCACCGGTCCCTGCTGCCGTGATGCTGCTGACCTCCACAGCTATGGTTGACGAGGCATTCGGAAAGAGTTTATAATAAAAAAAAGCAAAATAATCCACTTGTAGTCACTATCAGACTTTGAATTCAAGATCAGTAAATGCTTATGTTTTGGAGGCTGTGTCAAGTCCTTTGTCTTCTAAATAAGGGACTGACTTTGAGGTCAGATTTATTTGACCTTGAAGGGAGACAATATAAATGGAAAGAGGTTACAGTTAGGTTTTGTCACTTAAAACAACAAAAGGCACTAGAGACCTTTGTAATTCAAGCTAGGCAAATGAAGAAAGAACAATGAAATTTTGTGCTAGTCTTCTGTATACTGCTCTCCAACACATAGCATATTGATTTGCTCGAGCAGGCACCAGTAACGTCTCCATTGTGAGAGTTGTTACTGTTTTTGTCATATCAAATACGGCATGGGTAGCTTGCCAGGCTCTGCTTTGTGGGTGGGATACTCTCGGTAGCTTGTCGGGCTCTCCGAGAGGGACAAAGGAATCGAACCCGGTTCAGTTGTGTGCCAGGCAAACGGCTTACCTGCTGTGCTATCACTCCAGTCTATATAATTCCTCAGAATATTTTAACTGAGGCATAATTGACATATAAACATCATGCTGGTTTCTAGTATGCATACAACACAATGATTCATTATTTACATACATTGCAAAAGGATCACACAATAAGTCTGGTTGCCTTTCAGCACCTAACTTTTAGGATTCACTTACAACTCCTACATTTCTGGTATCATTGCAACCTGGCTGTGATTTATACATCTAGCTCTGTAGTTCTTATTCTTCCACTAATTTTCCTTTTATCAGTATGTTGTCCCAGGATCACCCTTAATTAGCTACGAATAGAATCACTTGACCCTGATTTATCAGCAATCTGCCTTATCAGGCTTTTTTTTTAAGTGTGGATTCCTTACAGAGAATTAGGATAGTATGAGATGCTATTTTATGTAACAAATGAGAGCCTTTTTTTCCCCTAGTAGTATATTTTGAGTGCTGCTAATATTATTCTTAATAGACCATAAATACATAGTAAAATCTTTTCTATTATTATTCTATTATTGATTTTTTGCTGCTAGCCCAGGGCCTTTTTTTTTTTTTTAGCCCAACTGAATGTACAACTTGAATAGTGCTTTTTTTTTTTTTTTTTTTGTAAACAGAGGCTGGAAATTGGCATTGCTTTCTGTAGGTAGCTATTGTACTTGCTCATGTTTTATTTAGGTGTTTAGCAGTGCCATTTGAGTTTCTAATTAAAGTTGTGCTGCACTTCAATTGTTTATGAAGGCTCATATAGATTTAATCATCAGATCAACTTGATGAGGATTTGCAAAGGTAAGCTTTATTGCTTCACACAGTGCCTACTAGCCTTTCTCTTGAATGTGAAGGGAACATTGATTCATAAGAACATTATAAACAGCTCAATGTTCATTGGAGTATATTGAGTGGGGAATGAAATGCAGAAGTCTATTACAAATACTCTGTCTCTATTAACCTCTCTAACCCTTCCATTTAGTTTGATGGATAGAGGGATTTGTGCCCTGAAATCACAGAGGTAAACACATGCTCAGATGAGGAATTATCTTTAAGATAGCATTGTTAATAACTTTAGCAGATCAGTTTCTGAACTATTTTCAAATAATTTTTTTCTTTATTTTTACTTGGGTGTTTAGAAAACTTGGGGAAGAGCTAATTTCTAAATGTTATGTTTAATTTACTGTTTAGGTTGAATAAATATCTATGTGTTAGTATTTAGTTTGTATGTGAAATGTCAACCTTGTGTGTTGATTTGGTGTTCCTATAATTACAGTCAAACTACAATATTGCAGTTTCTTTTTTGCCATTTTGTTGGAAAAAAGAAAGTATGAAGAAAGGATGTAATATTTAGAGAGGCTATTCTTATTCTAGACTAGAATGTATTTTAATAATGTTCTTAAAATAGCATTTCAGTTACTGACCTTTAAAATCATTGTTATTGCAGTGTTTTAAAAGATTATCACATACCTTATTTTTAGAGTTTACAATTACTGTTTTCCCTTTTGGTGATTTTCCTTGGTTACTTTAAAACATTCTGTTAGCTTTCAAAAAAAATCTTTTGTGTTGAAAATGGGTATTAAATTAATCTAAGAAAATATGAGTGTTAAGACACTCTAATGATGTACTAGTGCCCTAGGTTTTTTAAGTTAATATTGTATTCATGAGTACATCAGCTTCTTTTGATAAATAAATTTTAGGTTTTGTGAAATTTATGAATTTTAAGTACTTTTGAAAAAATGGTAGAAATAAAGTAATTTTTCTCTATACAATGCTTTTGTTTTCCAGTGTTTTCGAAAGAATGCATACCTGGGCATTATGGAACTCGCAGTCCATTTTATTCCTAAGATAACGTTATAAAATAAAATAAAAGTGTATTGACAGTATTGACTTTTACCATAGTCAATATTGTTTTCTAATATTTTGTTTTAAAAAGTATCTGAAGTTTCCCATCTCAACTACAGTTTCCTAAAAGGGATAAGAATTATTCTTTTGAAAATATTTAGGAAATGATACTATATCAAGATATTAATGGTTATAAAATAGGACTATAATCGCTAGTTGTTTAAATACATTGAGTGCTTTTAAAAATGTATGTGTAATAAAATGTTAAAATGCAAGTGGTTGCTGGTATAACTTTGAAGTTATTTATAAAAGTGCATTAAATATGTTATGTTTTAGTACTTTATTAAATTCTTTTTCTGCTTGACTAATAAACATTTAGAAGGCAAGTTCTCTTTATGGCTTGTTCTCTGACTTTTCCTTGCTGCTTATCATAATATCTAGATGAATAGTAATTGTTAGATAAAAAAGTGAATGAATTCTTAAACTGGTGACATCTGAAAATTGGTCACCTGTTATTGACCATTTTATTTTAGGATTATGTTTCTCATTGAGATAGACTTTGCCTTTTATTTCTTTGGTAAAAATGCCTAAGGAATAAAGAGATGAAAATTATAGCTTAACTATATGACTGTAAAGCTGGAGAAATGGGTCAAAGGGCTGGGGCACACATTTATGTATGTTTTTTCTCAGATTTGATTTCAGGCTTTGCATGATCCCAAAAGCACCACTGGTCACTGCTGGTTCACCAAAATACGACTGTAATCTTAGTTATAACTTATAGTATTTTGATGACAGCTTGTTTTCCTAACTATTGCCAAAGAATAATTCTTGTCCCTTTCAGGAAATGTATCCATTTATTTCCTTTCCTTTTGTTGTTATGATGACCAGCGGTCACACACAATTGTTATGGTGCTTGCACACTCATTTGTGTTCTTCCTCAGTATTTGCCCATTGTAGTGTGGTGCTGGGACTCTTTTTATTGGTTGCAGAACTCACCAGGTGCTGCATGTTGGTTGCATGCTTGGGACTCCAGGCCAGTGAAGATCACAAGCAACAGTTCCCCCAGTCACACCAGTATGTGGGGTGGTGATGGCGACCAAATTCACATTCTCAGTCTTAGTGTCTGCCCTGCGCAGCTCTACCATTGAACTGCCTTCCAGAATCTGATGTGACCTCTTAATGTCAGAGTTTTGAATATCTGCGTACCATGAGATCACCATTGAGCTCATAATGAAGTGTATTTTTTTTTTTTTGTGGACCACACCCTGCATTGCTCAGGGTTTACTCCTGGCTCTGTACTCAGGGATCATTCCTGGCAGTTCTTAGGGGACCTTATGCGGTGCCTGGGATTGAGCTCAGGTCTGCTGCTTGCAATGCAAGTTCCTTGCTTGCTGTACTGTCTCTCCAGCCAATGCTTAACTTTTATGTTGGCTTACATATATTTGAAATTGATGGGGTGTTTTTTTTTGTTTTTCTTTTTGAAATTGATGTTAGTGAATCTTATTTATGCATGTCAAATTGCTTTTCTGTTTTAAAGATTGAATTTAAAAATTGATAAACAGTAACAAAGTTGTTCATGATTGAGTTTCATACAATGTTCCAACACACATCCCTTCATTAAAGTATATTTCTCACTATCAATGTCTCCAGTTGCCCTCCTTCCCACTCTCCAAACCTGTCTCTGTGGCAGACACTTTGCTTTTCTCTCTCTCTCCCCCCTCCCTCTCTCCTTCTTTCCCTCTCTCTCTCTCTCTCTCTCTCTCTCTCTCTCTCTCTCTCTCTCATTCCTTTTAGGTCCTATGGTTTGCTGTGTTGTTATTACTGACAGGGTATATAGTGAAGGATATGAAATTTCTTAAATATTGTCTCCTTAATAATTGCAGTTTCTAGGATAATATATCGCTATAAATCCATTAGTGACTTTATAGTCTGATAGGCTATAACATCCTTAAAGGAGGTGTGTATTTTTCCCATCTTTGTTTCTCTTTCATGGTACAATTTTTCCGTAGCAATTTGAAGTAAGTTAAAAGTTGATTTTCCCTGGAAAAAACCCAGTTCCCAAGAACAGATGACTGGTTAAAGAAACTTTGGTACATCTACACTATGGAATACTATGCAGCTGTTAGAAACGATGAAGTCATGAAATTTGCATATAAATGGATCAACATGGAAAATATGTTAAGTGAAATGAGTAAGAAGGAGAGGGAGAGACATAGAAAGATTGCACTCATCTGTGGAATATAAAGTAACAGAATGGGAGAATAACACCGAAGACTAGTAGAGATAAGGACCAGGAGGTTTCCTCCATGGCTTGGAAGCCGGCCTCAGATGCTGGGGGAAAAGGCAGCTCAGATAGAGAAGGGAACACCAAGTAAAGGGTATTTGGAGGACCAGCTCGGGTTGAGAGATATGAACCGAATGTAGACTATAGATCAAACACAATGGCCACTCAATGCCTCTAATGCAAACTACAATACCCAAAAGGAAACAGAGAACAAAAGGGAATACCCTGCCACAGAGGCGGGTTAGGGTGGGAGGGTGGAGGTGATGGGAGGGATACTGGGATCATTGGTGGTAGAGAATGGGCATTGGTAGAGGGATGGGTACTTGATCATTGTGTGACTGAAACACAAGCACGAAAGTTTGTAAATCTGTAACTGTGCCCCATGGTATTCACTAATAAAAAATTAAAAAGTTGATTTTCCAAGAGAAGAATATGTGATTATCTTAAGAATACTTCCTTGGGGGCTGGAGTTACAGTACAGCAGGTAGAGCATTTGCCTTGCATTCGGCCGACCTGGGTTCGGGTTGTAGTTGGCGAAGGACAGGCAAATACTTTTCTGGCTTCTGCCGCATTAGCCAATACTGCTGCTCTTTTCTCTTTGAGGTCTCCCTTTATCGCTTCTCTGCACAGCTTTTTGAGCTCGGACTTTAGCTTTTGACTGCCTAAGGCTCATGCCAAACCATGTTGGTGTTTGAGTTCGAGAGTTTCTGAGACAGGAGTCTTTTTGTGGCTTTCTCACTCTTGGCATTCCTTACACAGTCGTGGAGATGCTGAACCAGTTGATTGTATTCCTCATTGATGTCAATGATGGCATCTTCCCATATTGCTGTAATAGTGCCAAAGAGCTCAGTTGGTGGTCGTTATGGGAGATCTTTTCTTAAACTTTGCAGCCCTTTCTCCCTGCTCTGTGAAGTAGAATTTTACATGAAGGAGATGGTGGTCTGATCCCGTTTGGAATTTTGGGACAACAGCGACATCAGTCAGGCAAAACCGTCGATTGAATATGATGTGGTCAATTTCGTGGTGGAACTGTCCACCGGGAGACTCCCATATCCTAAGACCTAAACGTTTAGATTAGGTTATCATAGAACTGCGAGTTACCATAGATGGTCTTGGTTGACATGATGAACTCAGACAGTCTCTCACCCTGTTTGTACCATTCTAGGTTGTGGGTCCCAATGTGGAATTCTTTGGGCGACCTTCTTTGTCCTATGTTGGCACCCCTCGATGGTTCACTGAGGCAGGGAGTGGCAGCAGTGCTAACCTGTGAAGAGTGAACCAACAGATGCTGCCCAGAGACAGCAGGCAGAGTGCAGGCAGGTGCGTGTTTGTCAGTGTGCAGACATGCCAGTAGCTTCTATTCGGTAGACTGGGAGCACCTGTAAGGGCAATTAGAGGCCGCCTTAAAAGCCTCTGTCCCTCTCGGAGAGCCTGGCATGCTACTGAGAGTATCCCGCCCACACGGCAGAGCCTGGCAAGCTACCCTTGTTGTATATGCCAGAAACAGTAACAATAATGGGTCTCATTCTCCTGACCCTGAAAGATCCCTCAGTATAGCAGTGTTGGGAAGGATGAGCAAGGATAGGCTGATAAAATCTCAGGGCCAAACTAGACTGCCAAAACAGAGAAGGACTATAGTGACTGTACTTTCAATGCATGTGCTGGCATCAGAAGCATCCATTGAGGATCTGATGGTGCAAGCGCAGAAGATCAAGTAGGATGTCATTGAACTGACCAAGACGAGAGGGCATGGATCACATCATGCTGTTTTCAACACTGGAGAAGAATTGTTCCTTGGAACATGCAACAGTAGAGGTGTCAGTAGTGTTTGTGTCATCCTCAACACAAACTTGGCCATAAGCATCAATTTGTTTGAATGCCTCACAACCCGAATCAGATGCTTATGTTTGAATAGATGTGGCTCATTGCCAGCAGTTTCTGTCTTCGTTGTCTCTGCACCAACATCCAACTTTGATGAAGATGAAAATGAGAAGCTCTACATAGAGCTGGAGAAGTTCTATAAAGAAGACCACACCTTCTACAAGGTCATTGTCTGTAATTTTAATACTAAGATAAATCAGAAGCTAACTGTCACTGTCACACTGTTCATAGATTTGCTTGAGTGGACACCAGTAATGTCTCCATTGTGAGACTTGTTACTGTTTTTGGCATATCATATATGCTGCAGGTATCTTGCCAGGCCCTGCCGTGTGGGCGAGATACTCTCGGTATCTTGCTGAGCTCTCTGAGAGGGGTGGAAGAATCAACCCGGGCTGGTCGCATGCAAGGCAAACGCCCTACCCACTGTGCTATCGCTCCAGCCCAGATCAGAAGGAATTCCTGAAACATGGGGCCAGAGAATTAATACAGTGGGTAAGGTACTTGCTTTGCATGTGGCTGAGCCAGGTTTGATCCCTGGCTTCCCATAGATCTTTGCCGGGTGTGGCCCAAAAAACACTAACAGCTAAATTCCTGGAAAGTGCAGGGTAAAGAAAAATGGAGACTATTTTATTCATAATATACATATGAAAAATGCCTGTAAAGTTGTGTGTGTCAATAGGTCTACCAAGTAGCTATTTTTAAGTAACTTCCACTTTCATCCAGATCTTTTTTTTTTGTTTGTTTGTTTCTGGGTCACACCCAGCGATGCACAGGGGTTACTCCTGGCTCATGCACTCAGGAATCACTCCTGGCGGTGCTCGGGGGACCATATGGGATGCTGGGAATTGAACCCGGGTCAGCGTGTGCAAAGCAAACGCCCTACCCGCTGTGCTATTGCTCCAGCCCCTCATCCAAATCTTAAATTAAATGGTATTTTTTCAAAAGGTCTCCAGTATCCTGGGGAATGTTCCCAGGACCCTCTACATGATGTATCTCAGGTATTGATGACTCAGTGCCCAGATGACTCTTTAGCAAGCTTTTACTTGCTCTGCAAGCTTTACATGTTTTTGCCTGGCATGTTTAAAATTAGGTTCAAAAGCTAATTCTACCCCTTTATCTACATAAATGTTGACATCTGCAAGATTTTGACATGTGATTTTCTTGCTTATTTCTTCAGTTGGTGACAAAGAACCAGATCTGCAATTAGGGTCCCCTTCTTTTGTTTTGCATTGGTGATCCCCATGAAGAAGCCATACACATAATCCATTTGTGAAAACTTTTCAGACTTGGTCACAGCTAGTGATTTGGCATTGTCTACTTTTAGAATTACACCCCCCCCCCGGCAATTCAAATGCTTTTTATTTTGTTTCCTTTTGGGGTCTATTCCCGGCTCTGTGCTTCAGGGTTGCTCTGGGCAGTATTGGGGGACCTTGCAGTGCTGGGGATTGAATTGGACCTCCAGCCGGAAAAGCAAGCATTCAGTCCCTTTGATCTATGTCTCTGGATCTTAAAGGACATTTTGAAGAGCATAGAAAAACATTCCTCAGAGGACTGCATAAGTGATAGTATGAGGTTGTTGTTGGGCTTGTGTTGAACATTTTGGGGATGAATCAAATAACATATTTCTGTGTATGTATTTTGAAAATGAGTGGATTTATTTCTTATGTGCATTCAAAATTGTATTCAAAACATTTCATTTTAAAATTCATGCTCTTTGGTTTAGATTGCTCACTTGGAGATAGGGGGTAGAAATTAAGTCTAATGTTTTTTAGTGGTGAGAGGTTTTTTGTTGTTGTTGTTTTTTTAATTTTTTAAAAAAATTTTTATTAGAGAATCACTGCGATGTATAGTTACAAACTTATGAACTTTTGTGTTTGCATTTTACTCATACAGTGATCGTTTACCCATCCCTCCACCAGTGCCCATTCACCTCCACCAATGATCCCAGTATTCCTCTCACCACCCCCACCCCATCCCCCATCACTGCTCCCTGCCTCTGGGACAGGTGTTTTGGGTGTTATAGTTTGCAGTAGAGGTATTGAGTGGCCATCAAGTTTGGTCTATAGTCTACTTTCAGTTCGCATCTTCCAACCCGAATGGGTCCTCCCAACATCCTCTACTTGGTGTTCCCTTCTCTGTCTGAGCTGCCTTCCCCCCCAGCATGTGAGGCCAGTTTCCAAGATGTGGGGCAGACCTCCTGGTCCTTATCTCTACTACTCTTGGGTGTTAGTCTCTAGTGATGAGAGTTTTATACTATTATTAGAGTTGTGATTGGTTTTCCCAGATGGTATTTAATACTCAACTTGTGATCACATTGCAATCTTACATAATATAGCAGTTAAAATAAATTTTTTGGGGGTGGGAGGGTACCGAGTATTCCACATGTAAGGCAGGTGCTCTACACCATTTACTGTCTCTTGAGCCCACAAATTTTAAGTTAATTTGTATAGTTTCTTGATAAACCTCTTTATAACAATAGGACTTAGATTTGATTACCTTATATTGGTGATTTCTTCTTTTAATATATCCAGATCTGTATGTCTAATGAACATAATCCAGGAAAGTTGAATATTTTAGTTTCTGAGGCTGTAATTTTCTCCTTTAACTTTTTCTCCAATTTATCAGTTTCTCTTTTCCTTTGTGAGTATAGGTGAGGGTTTGTCAGTCTTATTCTTTGTTTTGAAAAAAATTTGTTTTCATTTCATTTTGTATTGTGTTTGATTTCTGTATTTTTGATTTCTGCTTGAATTTTTAAAATATTTCTTCAACTTGTTTTAGTTACCCTATTATTTTTTTCTAGTTTCTTAAGATGCAAATATATGTTGTTTATTTGAACCTCTTCTTGCTTCCTGATGAGCACCTTTTGTTCTATAAGCTTCCCATTTCAGAAAGGCATTTGTTGTATCCCATCCATACATTCTGGCAACTCATGCCTTCATTCTTATATTATTTGAAAATTGTTTTATTTCTTCTATGAATCCCTCTATTACATTATGATTATTATTCCGTCTGTGTTGTTCAACTTCAAGTGATTTTTACCAGTTTTTGTCTTGTGGGTTATTTTCATCTTCAAAGTATTATGATATGAGATGCCACTTGATGTGATTTTCTTAGTTTTATGGAGATTTATTTCATGGTATGTGGTCTATCCTGAGAATGATCCGTGTGCATTGCAGAGGGATGCATACTCAGCATTTGGGGATGGAAAGCCCTATAAATATCTATGATTTCCAACCCTATAAATATCTATGGTTTCCATCTCTTCTATTTGTCTCTCTCTCTTTTTTTTTGGGTCACACCTGGCATTGCACAGGGGTTACTCCTGGCTCATGCACCCAGGAATTACTCCTGGCGGTGCTTGGAGAACCATATGGGATGCTGGGAATCGAACCCAGGTCGGCCATGTGCAAGGCAAATGCCCTATCCGCTGTGCTATTGCTTCAGCCCCTATTTGTCTCTTTAAGACTGCTCTTTTCTTGTTGATTCTCTTTCTGGTTAATTATACAAGGGTGAAAGTAGCAGCATCAGCACTGTGCCCCATTGTTCATCTATTTGCTTGAGTGGGCACCAGGAACGTCTCCATTGTGAGACTTGTTACTGTTTTTGACATATCGAATACGCCACGGGTAGCTTGCCAGGTTCTGATGTGTGGGTGGGATACTCTCGGTAGCTTGCCGGGCTCTCTGAGAGGGATGGAGAAATCGAATCTGGGTCGGCCATATGCAAGGCAAACGCCCTACCTGCTACCTGCTGTGCTATTTCTCCAGTCCATTAAATGGTGTTATTGAAATAAATTTAATTCCATCTTTCATGAGTTCAAGGTGTTTCTATAGTCTTTGTTTCTTTTACCTTTTACATGAGATTGGACTGGAGAGACAGCACATCGGGTAGAATGATTGAATGGTTATCTAGCTGGATGAAGTCTTTTTGTTTGCATGCCTATTTCGTTCAGTATATTGCATACATTGTACTCTCCCTTTTAGCCCTAAGGATTCCATTTGCAATATCTGCTATGAGTCTTTGAGAACTCCCTAAGAGTTAATTTTTTTTGCTTTGTCTTTACTGTTCTTAGAATTGTATGTCTATCTTTGGATCTTGTCACTTTAATTGCAATGTGTCTTGGTGTTTTTCTTTTTGGATTAATTCCGTTTTGAGCTCAGAGCTCCCTGGGTTTGAGTATCTGAGTTGATATTTAGATTGAGGAGTTTTTGACTTTAATTTTCCTCACCAAAACTTCTCCCCCAGTCTCTCTTTCATTTTCCTTCAAGGGGCCCTGTAATTTGGATGTTTTTTCTCTTAGGCTATAGGCTGTCCCATAGATCTCTGATGTTTTTATTTTAAAAATTTCTCTTTTTTTTCTTTTTTGTTCTTTTTGCATGTTTTGATGCATGTTGTCTTTGAGCACAGTGGTTTGCCTTCTGCTTCTGTCATTCTGCTCTTTATGCTCTCTGTCAGTTTTTTTTTTTTTTTTTTTTTTTTTTTTTTTTTTTTTTTAGTTCTCCTCTGTGCTCCAGCCCCTGTTGCTCAGTGATATAAGGCATTTTTTTTCATATGGCTTTTGGCCATTCATGTATCTTCTTTAGGGAAGTTTTTGTTCATCTCTTCTCCCCATTTAAAAATAATTTTTTATGGAGTTGGATTTTTTTTTGTAAGGTTCTACCAGTGCTTTATATATTTTGGATATTAACCCCGTATCAGATCAGTGGTGGGAAAATAATTTCTCCCAGTCTATGGGCTATCTTTATATTCTGGTCATTGAGAAACAATAAACTTATGTGGTAAAATGCTAGTCCACAAAATCAATAAACAGAAATATGTTGCATCTTTAAATGCAAACAATGATGTTGAAGAGATTTTTTTTAAATCCTATTTACAGTTATGTCCCAAAATATCATCTACCTGTGAATCAACTTAACAAAAGAAATGAAAGCTCATTTATTAAAACTATAAATCACTATTGAAATAAATAGAACACGCAGGAAATATAAACACACTCTGTTCTCATGTGGAAGAATTCACATAGTTAAAATAATCATCTTACATGGTATAGATTCAAAGCAATCCCTATCAAAATTCCCATGACACTCTTAAGACACAGAAATAAGACCTGGGAGGTAGCTTAAAGGGTTGGAGGACATGCTTTGCATATGAGAGGCCTGGGTTTGAGCCTTAACACTGCCTGATGCTCTAAGCACAGCCAGGAGTGACCCCCAAGCACTGAGCTTGGAGAAGACTTTAAACTGAAAAAAGAAAATATTTAAGGCTTGCTCTCTAGGTTCTTAAACAATTTAGTTTCCTTTTTTTGTTTGTTTGTTTGTTTTTTGTTCTTTGGGTCACACGCAGTAATGCTCAGTGGTTACTCCTGGCTCTGCACTCAGGAATTACTCCTGGCAGTGTTCGGGGGACCATATAAGATGCCGGGGATTGAACCCAGATCGACTGCATGCAAGGCAAACGCCCTCCCTGCTGTACTATCGCTCCAGCTCCATAATTTATTTTCTAATATTTTAATTTTTTTGTGTATGTTTAAGAAAGTGTTTTTAAAAAATTTTAAATATTAGAAATATGGCAAGGTTTTTATCACTCCTGCAAGTCATGGGCAACAATAAATAATGTTGTAAGGGTGCTATATTTCTAATGTAGAGAGATAATCATTCAGCTTTTGCAAATAATATATATCTTTTGGAAGCTAGTAAATAGGAATATTAATTAGCTACCTTACTCTTCTGTTATTGAGTTGTTGAAGTATATTTTTTATTATAATTCCTTTCCCAAACCAAAGCATTTTAAGGACATTAGTTATTATCCTCCCCTCCCCTCTACATTCCTCTTTGTGTATTATAGATGCCAAGAGAATATTACAAGTAACCTGTGGGGCTGGAGTGATAGTACAGAGGGTAAGGTACATGCTTTGCACTTGCCTTGCCTGGATTCAATCCCCAGCACCCCATATGGTACCCTGAGCCCTGCTAGGAATGATCCCTGAGCACGAAGCCAGGAATAAGCCTTGAGCTCAGCCAGGTGTAACCCCCAAACTAAACAAAAACAACAAGAACAAAAAGTGATTTCTTTGGGGCTGAAGAGATTGTACAGTGGGCATGGCACTTGGCTTGCATGTGCCTGGGCCCAGGTTTAATGCCCAGCACTTCATATGGTCCCCAGAGCCCGCCAGGAGTACTTTCTGAATGCAGAGACGTTGGGTGTGGCTGAAAACCAAAACCAAAGTCAATTTGTGTATTATAGGGCGCTGGAAATTAGCCATGTGTTAGGTTTTTCTGCTTGATCTAAGAAAAGAAACAGTATTTGTGGAAGGAGTTGTTCTGGTAGATTAATGAAGTAGGAACAGAGGGACAGGAAAAAAGCTGAGAGAAATGAGATGCTTCTCCAAGAAGCGTGGACCAGGAGCTGGCATGCGTGTCCACGGCTCCTTCTTGGCTTATAGTGGACAATGATACTCTTCCACTGGAATGATTCGTCTTTTGAGAAAACCAAATGCATTTTGATAGTGCTCTTTTATGTATTAAGATAATAATCTTAAGCTTCAAATTTTGCTACTTTTAGAGGCCATTTCCCCCTGATGCCTAGAGATAAATGCGAGGTGCTCTGTATAGAATGAAAGTTGATTGTTGAGGTGGCAGGGTGTTCCCCTGTGAACAAAGCTATATGATTTTTCATATAAATGTTAATTTAGAGTAAGCTATCTGAATTCATTCATTCACTAAATATTTATTGAGTGTCTGTTATGTGCTTGGCCCTGCACCAGATGCTGATGAATAAAGATATGGAAGGGAAGAAGTAAAGAATGCAAGAGTAAACCTCTAAATATAACTCCATTAAATAGCCCACAGTGAGTGGAGTATTCCATTTTTACTTACTTTAGTTTATCCTATAAGTTTAAATATTCAGGCATGCCAGACTTTATGGCAGCCGTGTCTTAGAAAAGACAGATGTACATTGGAAAATTCACTGTAAGAAACGTTTTAAAAGCCTTTTCTATTTTTATATGCCACTTTCATTTCAAAATTGAGGGGGAAATGTGGCTTTCAAAATCAACGCTAAGTTTTTAGGACTAACAAGTTCCTAAGAAAACAGTATGTTGCCTGTGGTCCTGGGCATACTTTTGCACTAGTTTCATAACTTCATGATTCACTTTTGCTTTTATTCTTTTAGGGGGAGTAGGGTTCTTTTTTTTGTTTTGTTTTGTTTTGTTTTTGGGTCACACCCAGCGATGCTCAGAGGTTATTCCTGGCTCTGCATTCAGGAATTACTCCTGGTGGTACTGGGGAAACCATATGGGATGCCAGGGACCGAACCTGGGTTGGCCGCATGCAAGGCAAACACCCTACCCGCTGTACTATCGCTCTGGCCTCGAGCAGGGTTCTTTTGAAAGACACACTAAAGTAAGCCCAGGGCTTACTTTTAGGTCTGTGTAAGGGATCACTTGTGGTGATGCTTGGGGGAACATATGCAGTGTCGGAGACTGAACTGATTGTGTGCAAGGCAAGAGACTTACCTGTTGGACTGTGTCTCTGACTTTATATTTTCATTCTTACTTGCCTTTTCCGTTGATGATGAATCTTCTGTACCTGCCAGTACTTTTGTACTTTACTTCTTTCAGCCTGGTTATTTTTAATGCCATCACTTCTGAGTAGTGTTTTAGCCTTTCAGTAGTAATTTTTATCCTGTTTGCATACATAACTAGAACCTCCCTTTTAGGTTTTGTTTGAGTAAGACTGACTTACAACATTGTGTAAGTTTGGGGCGTACAGCTTCACACCTTAAAATCTATGTCAAGTCCACTGCGATCACTTCTAGAGGGGTTGTTTTCATCTCCCACCTCCCTGTTGGCCTGCTCTGTCGATTCCACTCACTTCTCAGTCCTCTTTCCCTCAGGTCCACACATTTTGTTGTCAGAATCTATGGGTTTTTATTTTTAAATTTTTTCCTTTGCTTCTTCATCTTCCACATAGAATGAAATCATATGGCGTTTCTCTTCTCTGACTTAGTTTATCATATTCCCTCCACTTCCATTCATGATGCTGTGAATGGCAAGATTTCTTTCTCTTTTTAGTTTTCAGAGGGAGGGAGGATTTGGGGCCACACCTGGTGCTCAGAGCTTACTCCTGACTCAGTGTTCAGGGATCACTCCTGGCAGGACTTGGGGGACCATATGTGATGCTGGGGATCAAACTTAGGTTGACTCTGTGCAACAGAGCCTTACGCCCCTCTCTACTATCTCCCTTATTCCTAGATCAGTGCATTTCTCTTTAATGCAATATCAATATCCTATAGTTCTTAATGAGGTGCAGATTCTGATTCAGTAGGTCTGAGAAAGTACAGAGTTGAGAAGCACAATGAGCTAAAAGTAGATTATTTTGTGTAAAATTGTTGCAACTTTCAGGAAAACCATCTTGGAAAACTTTGTTCATCAATTATTTGTTCCATTAATTATTGGTTTTTAAGTGTATAGTTGAAAGTTCTAGGTATAAAAAAACTTATTCACATTTATAAATTCACTTATAAACATTTCTTCACTGAGTCTAGTGTGCAAGGCACTGTGGAGACATACCCAATGTAGTTCCTTTTATCTTTATCATTGGAAACAACAATTGTATCTCACTGATTCTTGTTTCTACAGAATCTCTTAGTCCCTAGTACAAAAAGGTCCTAAGTGATAATTGTGGACCCAATAAAATAAAGAGCAGCAATAGGAAATATCACTGTCACTGTCACTGTCATCCCGTTGCTCATCGATTTGCTCAAGCAGGCACCAGTAACATCTCCATTTTGAGACTTGTTACTGTTTTGACATATCAAATACACCATGGGTAGCTTGCCAGGCTCTGCCGTGCGGGCGAGGTACTCTCGGTAGCTTGCCGGGCTCTCCGAGAGGGGTGGAGGAATCAAACCCGGGTCAGCCGCATGCAAGGCAATTGCCCTACCACTGTGCTATCGCTCCAGCCCAATAGGAAATATAGGGCATCTATATATCTATATATATACATATATATATATATGTATTTCCCCCCTTTTTGTTTGTGTCTGTGTAAAGCAAGATAGTTTTTACTGAAACTTGCTTAGAAAGATGTGAGGGGGGGAGAGAAAGAGAGGAAGAATATATACAAGAGAGATTATGTGCTTCTCAAGAATGGAAAATTCAAAGAGACATAGAGACAAGAAAGTGTGATATGTGTTGAAAGGAGAACATGAACTTGAAGAGCAAGCCCATTCATTTATATTAGAAAAATAATTAAAATTTGCCTGTAAAGCATTACAGTTAAAAACAAACTGAGTAATGACATTTCAAAATTGTTTTCTTTCTGATTTTCTCTGGGGCAAAATAGATGTTTTAATTTGTCATGGGATTCTTTTAGTTTAGTCAAGGTTGATGAATTATGAATTTCCATCTTCTAAGGATTATTGTAAATGAGATATAAACAGACAGATTATGTTTTAGTAAGATGGTTAGCTTACCTGAAAAGAGTTAATTATCTTTTCTTTTCTGTGTTGAAAGATTTACTAATACCAGCCTTATGAATTGGAGGGGGAAATTGATGTGTTATGATTTTCTGAATCTTTGAAAAGAATTTTGATTTTTTTTTGTTAGTGACAAAAGTGTACAAACGTTTTCTATTTATTTGGGTGGTGGCATTAGCTTTTTAAACCATTAAAAATAATAGGAAGTTTTCAAAACCATTACTTTCATTGTTCTTGTATTCATGTTTGGGTGCTTTTAAACTCAAGTAATTGCCATTTAATTATCGCTGTAAATGTTTTAGTAAATAATTTGTACTGTTATAATACTTTTGTTCAGTAGTTTTTTGTAGATGGATAGATAAAGCTTTAAAAATAACTGAAAAAAGTTATTTCCAAGAACTTACAGTCAAGGATTTATAAGATTCTGAATTTTTAGAATGGTTAAACTTCTTAATATGTTGTTCATTTCTACCAATATCTAAAGTATGTCCAGTAATATTCAGAAATTTATTTTGAGAGTTTACGCTTAAAAAGTTCTTAGAGGGATAATTAAATTGAATGATAATATGAGCAATATTCATAGAGTACTTTCTATGAACCAAAAAGTATGTTTGTTGTATTTTACGCATTTTTATTTAGTTTCCATTCCTCCTAAGTGGCATTGGTATAATTCTCACTTTACTTTGGTAGTTTAGAGACATTAAATTATTTTTATTTTTTTTTATTTTTTTTTTTTATTTTTTTTTGCTTTTTTTTTTGGGTCACACCTGGCGATGCACAGGGGTTACTCCTGGCTCTGCACTCAGGAATTACCCCTGGCGGTGCTCAGGGGACCATATGGGATGCTGGGATTCGAACCCGGGTTGGCCGCGTGCAAGGCAAACGCCCTACCCGCTGTGCTATCACTCCAGCCCCATAGAGACATTAAATTATTTTGAATCACACAGATGCGAGTGATAAATTAGAATGAAATTCCTGGCCAGCACCTCCAGCAACAGTGATTTAGCTGCTATTTTATATTCTTATCAAAATTCCATCCTGAGGAGTGAATGTACACTCTGTAAGATACTAATTTATAATACATGTCCAGTAGAAAATGGGCAAAAATGGGACCAGAGCAATAGTACAGCAGGTAGAGTGTTTGCCTTGCATGTGGCTGTCCTGGGTTCGATCTTTGGCATTCCATATGGTACTCTGAGGACTGCCAGGAGTAATTAGTAATCCCTGGAGTAATCCCTGAGCATCACTGGGTGTGACCCAACAAGAGTAAAGGAAGGAAGGGAGGGAGGGAGGGAGGGAGGAAGGAAGGAAGGAAGGAAGGAAGGAAGGAAGGAAGGAAGGAAGGAAGGAAGGAAGGAAGGAAGGAAAGAAGACAAAAAGAAAAGAGGCAGGTGTCATGAACAGGTCATACATGATAAACGATCTTATACAGAGCCTCAAAGTCTGGACTGTGTTTTAGGAACATCCCCTGTAAATGCACAGTGAGTAACATTTTGTACCCAACAGTGTGACAGAAAGTAAAGTGTCCTGACAGTGTCAAGGTTGAGAAGACATGGATATAAAGAGAATTTTATTTTATCCTGTGTGGGAGCTAAATTTCTCCAGCCACTTTGGAGAGTTGTTGTCATTATGCATGACTGTTCAAGATGCACATTCCTATAGCTCAGTAATTCCACTTCTAGGATCTTCTCTAAAGTAGTAGTGGGGTATTGAGCCCTCTGGAATTCCCAGGGGGATCCTATCAAGGTGAAGACTTTCTATCATCATACTGAAGTGATTTACTATTCCTGTTCTTTATAGTGGAGTTTGTCAGAAATCACATGACACCCGATTTTCCAACAGACTGAATTCAGAAACATAAATGAAAATCCAGCTGTTGTCTGTTAGGTTGATGTTAAATATACAAAATTGTAAACTGGTGCCACCCTCCCCAGTAAGTTACTTTGTTTTGGAAAGTCTTTTTGGTTTTATTTTGGACTTTGTGAACACTGTGATGTTACTGGAAGGAATGGCAGGAATGGGTAAAGGGGTCTTTCTGGTGATGGGATTAACAGGGTCAGAAAATGCCTCCTTGCGTTTTGGTGGTGGGGTAAAATGACCTCGTATGCTAATGCCATAAGTGCTAACACTATTACAACGATGTGAATGATTTGGAAAAAAAACCAATAAAACAGAACAACAATAAAGGCAAATGTTTCCAAAATACCTGAAAAATAAAGAAATGAAGTGAAGGAGAGAAGGAAAGGAGAGAAAGGAGAGAGGGAGGGAGGAACAAGGAAAAAAAAGGATGGAAGAGAGGGAGGGAAGAAGGGAAGGGGAGTGAGCTTCTGGGCAGAGAATTCTTGCCAGAAAAGACAGCAAGCATTCCCTCAGATAGAGGTGCCAACCTCTCCTCTAGCCTCTGCACAAAAACTAACTAACCCACAGGACTGCCGAGAGAAAGTGCCCCATCTCCTGCTGTGCTGGTGGCCTCCAGTCCTTATCCACCACAACATTAGTAACCAGAGACAGTGCTGATAGCCTCAGCTCCCTTTGTCTTTACACCCGAGACTGTCCACTAACCTGCTCCTCCTTAAGAGCCACAAGGAAAGTTGGTCATAAAGGAAAGGGATGGAGACCCAATTTCAGGGTAAAGGTGTTGAGCTTCCCAGGGCAAGTCCCCCTCCAAGCCCCTTGAATAAATCTTCCACCCAAGGAAATCAAAACTAGCACCCTAAGGGCCATCCTGGGCAGCCTGGCCTGACCAATGGCTCAGTCCTGTTTCCCTGAAGTCTCCCCGCTTTCCGTCACTGAACTGTCCTGGTGTTCCGAGAAGATGAGGATAGTACTTGACTGTTGTGTCCCAAGAGTCTGCTCTGAGTCCAGCAGTTTGATACTTTGGTGATGATTGAAGTAATCTCTAGACACATAGAAACATGTTGTTAGACCCCTGAAATTCTGTTAATGTTGTCAAGCAGTGAGAATCAGTGAAAAGGGGGGCAGATCTCATTTTTATTAAAACTTTTATTTCTGTCAGCTTGTAATTATATTGTGGATAAGTATTTTTTAAATGTATATTTTAGTCTCTAATATGATAAATACTAATAGACATAACCCACATGTTGTCCAGTTTGTGTGCGTGCATGTGTGTGTGCGTGTGTGTGTGTGAGGGGAGGGGGTGATCTTAGAGTCTCTCCGGGTGATTCTCATCTCACCTGTGTGGGCTTGAAGGTTCAGTGTTTGGGCTTGGGTCAGGCTAAGTACTGCTGGTCACCAGGACCATCCCTGGTGGTACTCTGAGGCCTCCAGACTTACACACAGCAGTTCTTGGGGGACTGGGGAGTGTTGGGGATCGAACTGAGAGTTTCTGAATGTAAGGTATGTTTTAATGTTTGTGCTGTCTCCCTAGCCTGTCTGTAAGAATATCATATATATATTTATATATATGTATATGTGTATGTTTACCACCCCTTCCCGGGGGGGTTAGATAGATAGTACAGTGGGTAGGGCTCTTTCCTTGCATGTGGCTGAACTGGGTCCAATCCCCGGCATTACATCTGGTACTTCTGAGCACTGCCAGGAATGATTCCTGAGTGCAGAACCAGGAGTCCCCCTGAACATTACCAATGTGGCCTGAAAAACAAATACAAAAGTCTTATATTTTTAAGTTCAGATTGAGATCAAGCCATTTTTCTTTTTGGGCCACACTGGACTGTGCTCAGGTTTCTCTCCTTTTGGGGACTCTATGTGATGCCAGAATTTGAACCTGGGGTTACAGTGGCCACAGCTCCATGCTAGGCAAGTATCTTAACCTTTGTACTATCAGATTATTTTGAAAATCATTGTATTATGCACATGTAAGTATTCATTATAGTAATGTTTATAATAAGACATTGCAATCAACTCAAATATCCATAACACAAATATGAAGTGAATTCAATCAGTAATTGAAAGATAAAATGTTAGTATTATATGCATTTTTATATTAATTATAATTGTATCACTATGTATTAGTCCAATATTCCTTAACTTGTATCAGAGAAAATATTTTGAAATTAAGCATATTTTTTGTTTAAAAGTACACTATATATTAAGAATTGCTATCAATTCATGTTATTGCAGATTTGTTAACTGTAATTTTAAAAGGCAGAAATAGAAGTATTATAGTTTCTTTGACTAGAATGTACGATCAGTGTCATGCACAGTATTTGGTATTCTTGGATCGACTGTGCCTCACGTATTTGTTCAGGAGCACTTACTCTGTATAGCAAAGGAGGAGATCATTTTGTGTATATACTTCTTTCTATATATACCTCTGCTGTAGTGAATTCAACAAATAGGAACTTATTTTCGTTTTGCTTAAATTGGAACTTGATAGCTGCTGATTGCTGAGCATTTTCAGGGCCATTCTGCCAGGTGGCATTTAGTATCATGCTTTCTTTTAGGATGATAGCGTTGAAATGGAAAAACGCCTTCTCTCTCTTTTATATTAATTTATTTTTTTATTAGTGAATCACCACGAGGTACAGTCCAGACTTACAAACTTCCGTGCTTGCATTTCAGTCACACAATGGTCAAGTATCCTTCCCTCTACCAGTGCCCATTTTCCACTACCAATGGTCCCAGCATCCCTCCCACCATCCCCACCCTGTCCCTCCTCCCCCCACCCCACCTCTGTGTCAGGGCATTCCCTTTTGCTCTCTGCCTCCTTTTGAGTGTCGTGGTTTGCAATCTAATTTAATTTTTTGGTTAAACTTTTTTTTTGATTGAATTCTGTGATTTGCAATAGTGTTAATGATGGTTTCTCATGCATACCTATTACTAATCTAGCCACCTCCCTCCCCCAAGACCCTGACCCCACTCCATTTAAACCTCCTCTGCTCCACGGGACTTCCGGATCTGCCCTGTGCTGATATTTAAGCACAGCGCCATGTGGGTACGCTCCTTTCTGCCGCCGCGCGAGCTCGACCCCAGAGGCAACTGAACTACTTTGGACACAAGCAGCGCCCCCAAAATGCCTCCAAACTGTGTGATCAGAGCTACTGGCCCAAGCGCCGCCAGCGGGGCACGGTTCTTCTCTCTAGGCTCCTCCATCATGTGAGCACCACAAAAGGGAAGTAAAAGATTGCAGTGATGCAATTACCAAAAGAATATTCCCTGGACTTCATATAGAAATCCAAAACCTCGCGGCTGCAACAGCAGCCGCATGACCTAATATCTCTTAATTGTCAGAAATGTGAAAAGGTTCCTTTTTAGCAGGTCTTACTGTGGGGGGGGGAAACTCCAAACAATAGTACTGAGTTTTTTGTTGAAATATTGAAGGTAATCAAAGTAGCAGCTATTTCTTTAGACTGTGAACTAAGCCAAAGCCCCACACCGGCCGAGGTGAGGAAATATCCTTCTTTCTCGGTTCTTTTCCCTTTTCTGGGAGAAACGCGGTGTGGTGTCCACCATATTATGAAGTCTATTAAGCAGGCACGAACTTAGAGGCGTGAGAATGGGAGGGGGGAAAAAAACAACAACTATATACTTGGAAGAGCGGGACACTTGGGAAGTCTCGGGCCGATACCAGCGCATGCTCCGCCGAGACTCGACCCGGGTGGCCACATGTTTGTGTGGCCGAGATGCTGCTGATCAACCAGAATCCGGAGTCTAACTAGACTACTTCCGGTTCCAGAAACTACTTGCAACCATGTCTCTAGACTGAACTAAGCCATAGCCCCATGCCGGCCGAAGACTGGAAATATCCTTTTTTCTCGTCGGGCGGTGTGGTGTCAGCCATAATATGAGGACTATTCATTAAGCAGGCACGAACTTGGTGGCACGAGAAGGAGGGGGGAAAAATTCTATGTACTTGAAACAACGGGACTTCATATCTTTCCAGTCTCAGCAATGGAAAACTAATTATCAAATGCTGCATTGGCAGTAGGGCTGTCTTTCTTGGGGGAAAACTCCAACAATACTGAATGTTGTGTTGAAATATGGAATGTAATCAAGGTAAAGTGAAAATGAAGTGAAATTTATCAACTAAGCAGGCAGGGATGGGGGCGGGGGGTGGGAGGTATACTGGGGTCTTTGGTGGTGGAATATGGGCACGGGTGAAGGGATGGGTGTTTGAGTATTGTATAACTGAGACATAAACTTGAGAACTTTGTAACTTTTCACATGGTGATTCAATAAAAAATTTAAAAAAATAATAAGAAAGGAAGAGAAAATAAAGCATTGGGCATAAAAAAAAAACAAAAAAAAACGGGGCTGGAGTGATAGCATAGCGGGTAGGGCGTTTGCCTTGCATGCGGCCGACCCGGGTTCAAATCCCAGCATCCCATATGGTCCCCTGAGCACCACCAGGAGTAATTCCTGAGTGCAGAGCCAGGAGTAACCCCTGTGCATCGCCAGGTGTGACCCAAAAACCAAAAAAAAAAAAAAAAAACCCTCCTCTGCCCCAACTGCATGTGTGGGTCAGTTCTCCCATTGTGTTGCCTTTGGCTTTTTGTTGCTGCCACCTTGCTGTGTATCTTCAATTCCCACATGCAAGAGAGATCATTCTGTATCTGTCCCTTTTCTTCTGACTGACTTCACTCAGCTTATCCTCTAGTTCCACCTATGTCACTGCAAACTGCATAATTTGGGCAAAACCCTTCTGATTTGAAATACTATTAGTGGTAGTTATGCTTATAAAGTCACTACAGGCACCGAATTATCCATTGCCAAACTACTACTGCTCCTAGGGGAAGCATAGGCTTAGGTTCCTGTTAGCCTCTGGCCACAGTGATTATTTTAATTAGAGCACCATATTTTACAAAGTATTGATAATTGATTTTTAGACATACAGTGTTCCAGTACCAATCCCACCACCAGGGCCAACTTCCCTTCCAGTGTTCCCAGGTGCCCTCCCTCCCATCCCCCCCACCCTTCCACTGTGACATTTTTAAGTTTGGCTGTTGAAGGTTGGATCTTCGGCTTCCAGTGTTGACTCTGTGGTTTGGATATTTAGCCATGCCACCCCTTTACACCACCTCATACTCACACCCCCTTGACCCAGCCCCTTGTTGCTTCCTGTTTCTTCTTACTTCTCCCTTTTTTCCTTCTCTGTCCTCCTCCCTATACACTAGAACCAAATTAAATTATTTTTATTTACTTGATTTTCTCGAGCGGTCTCAGTAACATCTCCATTTGTCCTAGCCCTGAGATTTTGGAAACCTCTCTTTACTCGTCCTTCCCAATGGTGCCGCATTGGAGGCTCTTTCATGGTCAGGTGAATGAGACCCATCATTGTTACTGGTTTGGGCATATAAATATGCCACAGGGAGCTTGCCAGTCTCTCCCATGTGGGCAGGAAACTCTCGGTAGCTTGCCAGGTTCTCCAAGAGGGAGAACTAGGCTATAAGATGTTATTTACTTACTTAATTTTTTTTTTATTGAATCACTGTGAGATAGTTACAAGCTTTCATGTTTGGGTTACAATCACACAATGATCAAACACCCATCCCTCCACCTGTGCACATTCCCCACCACCAATCTCCCCAGTATATCCCCCCTTTCCCACCCTCCCCCTGCCTCCATGGCAGACAATATTCCCCATACTCTCTCTCTACTTTAGGGCATTGTGGTTTGGAATACAGATACTGACAGGTTATCATGTTTGGTCCATTATCTACATTCAGCACACATCTCCCATCCCGACCGATTCTTCCAGCCATCATATTCTTAGTGATCTCTTCTCTATTCCACAGATGCCTTCTCACCTCCACCCATGAGGCAGGCTTCCAGCTATGGAGCAATCTTCCCAGGAAGATTGTATCTACTATCCTTGGGTGTCAGCCTCATGTCATGTTATTTTATACTCCATAAATGAGTGCAATCCTTCTATGTCTGTTCCTCTCTTTCTGACTCATTTTACTTAGCATGATACTCTCCATGTCTATCCATTTATAAGCAAATTTCATGACTTCATCTCTCCTAACAGCTGCATAGTATTCCATTGTGTAGTTGTACCAAAATTTGAAATTAAATTATTTTTAAATTAAATTTTTTTTTTGGTTTTTGGGTCACACCCGGCGATGCACAGGGGTGACTCCTGGCTTTTCACTCAGGAATTACCCCTGGCGGTGCTCAGGGGACCATATGGGATGCTGGGATTAGAACCCGGGTCGGCTGCGTGCAAGGCAAACGCCCTACCCGCTGTGCTATTGCTCCAGCCCCTTAAATTAAATTTTTTAAAAAGAAATATGAGTTTACTTCACCATTGAGCTGGCACGCTCAATTAATATACATATACTTTATAATGTAAAGAACTATGGAATCTGACTTAACATATCAGAATCTACCTACCTTATCACATAATGAACATTTTCAGTTTGCTCGTAACTCACCAATCCCATACCATCAATATTCCTAACTGTTTCTCCTTTGGAGAATTTGCCCGATATTTCTTTTTTGTTTGTTTAATTGTTTTTATTTTTATAAAGTAATTCATAATATTTGATTACATTTAATATTCGAACACCAGTCCCACCACCATTATACCTTCCCACCACTATATTTTGGATGTTTTTATTTACTTCCTGTTTCTTTCCTGAAGTGATTGCTTTATTATGTATTGGAAGTTAATGAATCTAGAAATGGTAGTAATTAATCTATATATGAAGGTCTTGATTTTATTAACTTAAATTGTTATAATATTTTTGTATATATGCCTCCCGGAGAGCCTGACAAGCTACCGAGAGTATCCTGCCCACACGGCAGAGCTTGGCAAGCTCCCCGTGGTGTATTCGATATGCCATAAACAATAATAATAACAGGTTTCATTTCTCTGACCCTGAGAGAAGCCTCCAATTGTTGGGAAAGAGAGGCTGCTAACATCTCAGGGCCGGGATGAATGGAGATGCTACTGGCACCCACTCGAGTAAATTGATGAACAATGAGATGACAGTGATGCAGTGAATATTTTTATCAAATGTAAGGATTATTTCACAAATGCCAGATAAAAATTCAATGATTAAAGCATAATTTTGTTTAAAATATGTTTTGACAAAGTATATCTTTGAGTTTACTATTAAAGAGAGGGAGAAATTGTAATTAAAGTTGACCTTCATGTCTTTTTTTTCTTTGTCTCTTGTATAAGATCAAAAAAATTGGAAAGCTATTTAATAATACATATTTCATGTATGCTAATATACTTCAGTAAAGTTTATGCTTATTTGGTTATGCAAGCAAAAATAATCATGTTTTGTAAAATTTGATTTAAACAAAGAGGATTTCAACTTGTAGCAAAGAAAAAATGTTCACATTTTTGTCTTCTTTTTAGCCTTTCTCACACTTTAAGAAACTGTCACTGTCACTGTCATCCCATTTTTATCGATTTGCTCGAGAGGGCACCAGTAATGTCTTCATTGTGAGACTTGTTACTGTTTTTGGCATATCGAATATGCCACGGGTAGCTTGCCAGGCTCTGCCATGTGGGCGACATACTCTCAGTAGCTTGCCAGGCTTTCCGAGAGGGGAGGAGGAATTGAACTCGGGTCAGGCATGTGCAAGGCAAACGCCCTACCCGCTGTGCTATCACTCCAGTCCTTTAAGAAGCAATTTTACAAAAATAAGTATTACAAGAAATATTTTAAACATTTAGATAGTCACTGTTATTATTTAAAATTTATAGATTAGAGCAGCTTCAGGGACAGAGAAGTACATGTATTATCTATATTTGCAGAGTGATAAGTAAAGCAGCCATGATTCAAGGAAAGATCTTTCAGGAGTTTCCGACTTAGTTTACCATCTCTGTTCCCTACTTGAGCTGAAGTCCAGATTCCAGCACAAATGGAAAAATCTTCCTGTACATAGCTAACGTTCATTTAAGGTAGGTTGTAATAGTCTCTTCTTTCTTTTCTCCCAAGGTTTTTTAACTTCCAACACCCTGGTAGTTATCTCTCTTTTAAAATCTCAACTAAATTTGGGGGTCCAGAGAGATACCCCAATGGGTAGGGTGTTTGCCTTGCACCTGCTGACCTGGGTTTGATCCTTGGGATCCTATATGTTCCCCAGAGAATGGCCAGAAGTAACTCCTGAATGGAGAGACAGGAGTAAGCAAGCCCTGAGCACCACTGGGTGTGGCCCTAAACCACCCCACCCCACTACCCCCTCCAAAAAAAAAAGTCACTCATCTAAATTTTGAGAGAAAAGCAATATGATTATCTGATTAAAGGGATTTTAATTAAGTTGTAAATGATTCGTAGTTGTAGGGCTTTTGGTTTGATGCCCATATTTTTTCACAAAATAGTCTGAAACTCAGATGAATATTTGATAAGTAGAATATGCAGGGGTGTTGATATTTTTGAGGCCATCACAGAGCATTCTAATGACTATTCCACCTGCTTACTGTAGGTCATAGAGTATAGGAACGATAAAAAGGTATGTAAACCTTGGAACCAACTCCAGTTTGTTCTGATTCAGTGACCATCACCTGACGATCATTCTCTTTGTACAGTATAATGCATTTTGCAATTTACAATTAGTTCAATGCATTGATATGCATACCATGTTAAAGTTCTTTGACAAGGTCAGTATATTCCACTTCCTTTATAAACTTGAAATGTCTTTCTATTTTTCAAAATTGAGACTAAGTTATTTAAGATTTCACGATTGCTTCCGTCCCAAGTGAACTTGAGTCAATTTATAGTAAAAGTTAAACACAGTAATATACTTAATTATAAAATAAAGGAGCAAATTTTTAAGGCTGGTGGAAGATTCTTTCAAGCTTTTGAAATGAACAGATCAAAGTAGTTGAATTTGGCTTTTGATTTCCTCACTGTTAATTCCAAAATAGAAATATGGTGCTGATGACTTTGATGTTCCAATGAGGCAAATGTAATAGTGTATATAATTCGTCCATAGGGACAGCATATTTATTGGAGCTAAAATCAAGGTGAATATATTTTTTGCAATTTGGAAGGCAAAGGTTAGGGTTATGATTAAAAGAAAAAGCTCTAGGAGTCATAGAGATTATATAGGGTTAATCCACACTCATGCACAGATTCAGTTCCTGGCACCCCCTGGTACCTGAGCATTCTTAGGTCCTTGGAAGCCCCCACCCAGTGGCAGGGTGATCCAGGTAATCCCCGGATCCACAGAGCTCAATCAGCACAGCATTCTTTGGCCTTAGCACTGAACTGCCAACAGAGAATCACAGAAAAGACAACCCCAAACCTTTCCTGTGGAAGCCCTAAAACGCTTCAACAAAGAAAAACAGCTGCTCTTCAATTCTTATACCTTCTTTGGATTTTACTGATCACTCTTTTATTTCTATATGTGTACTATATATAGTAATAAATAATTATAATATATAATATAATAATTATAAAGATATTTCATAATTTTCCAATCTAAAAATTTCTTTAGTTATGCAAAAGTTGGGCTGGAGTGATAGCACAGCGGGTAGGGCGTTTGCCTTGTACACGGCCCACCCAGGTTCAATTCCTCTGTCCCTCTCGGAGAGCCCGGCAAGCTACCGAGAGTATCCTGCCCACATGGCAGAGCCTGGTAAGCTACCCGTGGCATATTTGATATGCCAAAAACAGTAACAGTCTCACAATGGAGACGTTACTGGTGCCTGCTGGAGCAAATCGATGAACAACGGGAGGACAGTGCTACTATATATAAAACCTGGCAAGCTACCCCTGGCATATTCGATATGCCAAAAACAGTAACAAGTCTCACAATGGAGATGTTACTGGTGCCCGCTTGAGCAAATTGATGAACAACGGGATGACAGTGCTACTATATATTTATGCTGTCAACCCTTAGATAGTCAAAGGGTATCTGGTTCCTCAGTGCAACACAATACATTTTCTTGTCTTTTTAAAAAAAATTTAGGTTTGAAGAAGACTTTGGGAAATTGAATACTTACTGAAGTTTTTAGGACTAGACTAGGCTGAAGTGGTTTCCTCTTTAGAAACACAGATGTTATCAGTAGAACAAATCCCTCTTCAGTGATTCATTTTGTTCACAGCTTGCTTCATTCTACTTATGTGTGCTCTGCCTCAGAAACACTTCGAAGATACCAGTTTTCAATTACTCCGTGTTAGAGTGGCCTACAACATAATGTTCAGTTTTGTAGAGAAATATGATATAATGAGAAATATTTGAAGCTGTGCTTTTGTAAAAATGTTAATTTTTATCTCCAACTTTAATAGACACCAACTTGCATAAAGCCGTGTGAGTTTGGAGTCATAATTACTTTTTAACATTACTGAATATAGGACTCTCTTCTCTGGTTTTAATTCCCACAAACGAGACGTGTATAAAACATTAGTTTCTTGAATTAGACCAGTTGGAGATCAGCTTTTTACTGATCAAATTGAAAGTCATAGGTCTGAGAATGCCTATAGAATGGAGTTGACTAAGTGAAGGGTTGGGGGGGCAAGGGATTCGGGGAACCTCGGACCGTGGGGAGACAAACACCTGCGGTGTGTGTGATGCGACTGCACTAGTTCCTGAAACATTAGTGGTAGCAGTATTGTAGAGCACGGTGCCTAAATTAAGTCAAAATGATTTTGCACTGATAAAGACTCTAGGCCCCTGACTGGACAGCACTTCGGGGGGCGGGGGGGGAGGTGTAGGTGGAGACAGCAGAGACTGCCCTTCTTTTTACTGCCCTAAAGCATTGCCGGAAGGAGGATGGTTTTCCACAGTCTCAAGCCCTTTTTTGTAAGAAGATTGTGCACACTTACCCTTCTCTCTATGAATATGTATGAGCTCCTAAAAAAACTAGTAGAATATGTATAAGCAGTTATGTCACTCACTGCGCTGAGCATATTACCAGACCCCTACAGGCTGGAGCAATAGTACTGAGGGTAGGATTCTTGCTTTGCATGTTGATGATCTGGGTTTAATCTCCTCCACCCCAATCACTGCAAAGTAGTAAACCCTGAGCACAGAGCCAGGGGTAAGCCCTGAGCTCTGCTGGGTCTGATCCCCAAAAAGCAAGTCCACTGTACCCATACTCCCGCTCTATTCAAAGCTGCTCTCCAGTCTGTGCTGGTAGGCATCATTCTCAAGGTGTTTCCATGCCTATAAGTTTCCTCTTCTCATTAAAAATAGACACTTCAGTGGCTGTAGATTTAGCATCAAAATACATGATACTAGGCAAAATTTGTAAGTAGAGCTATTATGAGAACATGTGAAAAAAGCATCAAAAAGTGGTATCGGTGAGTTGTCTGGGAGTGGAACATTTGCTTTTCCTCTTCCTCTGGCCTCATCACTTTCAAGGGTACCCTTTGGAGACCTACCTGTTAACAACTCCTGATTTTCTAACTCCTGCTTCACATGTGCCTTTCAAAAGTGGTGTTAGTGGGGCCACAGTGATAATATAGCAGGTAGGGTGCTTGCCTTGCATGCCGTTGTCCAGGGTCCATCCCTGGCATCACTTGTGGACTCCCAGTTCCTGCTAGGAGAGATCCCTGAGTGCAGAGCCAGGAGTAAGGCCTGAGCAGGCTGGGTGTGATCCCCCCCAAAACAAATAAGAAACAGTGTTAGTGAATTATCTACTAACATTTCTGGTAGTGTTATACCCGCATGTGAGTGACCATAGCTGTGGCACCTGACATCTTTGCTTTTTTTACAGGTGACATAGAAATAGACTAAATAATAATTGTCACTGTCATCTGTTGCTCATCGATTTGCTTGAGCGGGCACCAGTAACTTCTCCATTGTGAGACTTGTTGTTACTGTTTTTGGCATATCGAATATGCCACGGGTAGCTTGCCAGGCTCAGTCGTGCAGGCGAGATACTCTCGGTCACTTGCCGGGCTTTCCGAGAGGGGCAGAGGAATTGAACCCAAATCGGCTGTGTGCAAGGCGAACACCCTACCTGCTGCACTATCACTCCAGCCCAAGATAATAACAGCCTCAGTTTTAACTACAGTCTAGGTGCTTTGGCACTGTGTTGTTGAGGTACTTTCTAAATCAACTCATTTCACTCAACCAACCGTTTTAGGAATTTCTACTTTGGAGAGGAAGAAATCCTGCCTCCCCCCACCCCCCGCACCCTTCTATTCACGTTTTAGCGGAAAGTGATTTTTCCTTATAGTGAAATGTAGTCCTATGGTCCATGCTACTTCTCAAGGCATGGTTTAGAATTGTGGCTCATTGGTATGTGTTGCTCTGTCCTTTACTTTGAGTTCATCACCACAGTTGGTTCATTCAGGAATTGCATGATGATGACCACACAATGGCCACTTGTCAATTTAACAACTGAAATTTGTGTTGGATGGCAGGTGGTCCTGTTAGCATGAAACTGATTGAGCTGCTCTGTGGGGCCCTGAATTCTGTATGTAAAATTAGCACCCCAAACTCGGAGACTTATGAAGTTATAGATATTTAATTAATAGCTTTAAAAGTGTAGTTTTGACTGTATGCCTGAAACATCTCTATTATGAAGAACTTTGTAAGTTATGGTATTATAATAAAAATAATGTTGACCTATTTAAAGATGTTTGGCATTGTGGCTTATAATATTGATAATGGAAGTGTTTCATGCAAAAACCATTCTAACGGTGCCTCCTCTACCAGAGTGTCAGCTTCCCTTCACCGTGTTCCAGGGTTTGCTCCCTCAGACCCCCCCATCCAATCTCCCATCTCCTTCTTACAGTGATATACTTCCTATTAAAGACCAGTTGTCAGCTGAAAGAAAATGTTTCAGATTCTCCAATGTTCTGCTACCAGGACTCATTCTGGCTCTTTGCTGGTTCCTTGCATGTTGTCTGTGGTTCACGCTATATCTCACTGTTCTATCCTTTGAAGTCCATGCTATTCTCTCTCTGGTTCTGTCTATTGAAGTCCACTGCTGTCCTGGTCTGCCTCCTATGCTCCATAGTCTATCATTGGACCTCTGTGGTCTGCCTCTGAGAGTCAGTAGTGACTCTTTGTCTCTTTGTGTTGCCTTTGTTCTCAGGCCATAAGGATGAGAATTGCTGCTTTCCTTCTCTCAGACTGGAACAGATGAGGGGGCAAAAAGGTAGTTGCCTAATTGGTATTCCCTTTTATAGGTTTTTCTCTGCTCCTTAGCCATTCCATTATCTATCTTGCTGACGATCCCTGTGCTATCGCTCCAGCCCATTTGTAGTGTATTACTTGCTTTTCTGTTTCCTCTATAACTTTTCAGATTTTACTATAGAGCAATGTTCTTTGCTTAAACACAGAAAGTCCGTTAATGCTATGCTCCTAATATATGGGAGTTGATTCACTCAAAAATATATTGACTCCTGGGCATCCATCATAATTATTTGACTGGGGCTTCGGTTGCCATAATTCTTGACACCCCACAAAGGGAGGTTCTGCCGTGGGACTGTGGTGGACCTGGGTGAGCAATGAAGCTACTCTGGCGTTGAAATGGAACAGTCTAGAAAGCATAAAAGCACAGTCTTGATGTAAGCTGTTATGACTTAGGAGACAGCACCCCCACGGAGAAGGAAAAGCTGAAATGGCCTGAGGACTTAATCTAATTTATGGTAAAAGTGTTGCTTGTCTTCAGAGTCCAGAGAACTAAGTTTTAGAATCTATATCTCTTACTGTGTTTATCCAAATAACTGCATGCATTAAAAAGTTCAGTAAACATACTTATTTAATATTTACTAGTAGCTTGGGAAAGAATACAGCAGAGCCTGGAAAGCTACCTGTGGTGTATTCGATATGTCAAAAACAGTAACAACAAGTCTCACAGTGAAGATGTTACTGGTGCCTGCTCGAGCAAATCGATGAAAAACGGGACGACAGTGCTATAGTGCAGGGAAAGAGGAAAGCAATATAGATGTTCCTAGGAAACCTGGGAAACAGAGTGTCTTCTTGTATTAATCCCCCACAAGAGAATTGCCTCCGTTGAAATACTTTACCTCTGTAAATGATAGATCACACCTATGTGCAGTCCTAGACCTTGAACCTCCTCACATGTTCCTTAAGTATGCTAACAAGTCTGCATTAAATTGGCCATTTTGACCATCAGTCTGTGGTCCCTTGTCTCTTGGCTCCTCTGCTGGGGAGGCCTGGGGAGGCACAACAAACACGTTGTGTATCTGCATTTTGAACTTACAAGTTACTATATTTGCTTTGCATGCAACTATATCAGCAATGGCCCTGGTTTGAATCCCCAGGACCGCGTATGGCCCCTAATTCCTCTAGGGGTCACTCCTGAGCAGAGCCTGGAATAGCCCTTGAGTTCCACTGGTATGACCCAATATTAAAAAAATAAAATAAATTGCCAGTTTTATTTACTACATTACCTGGCACTTTCAACTTCTGCTTCCCTTTCTCTTCTCCCTCTACTTTACTAAGACAGTCTTCAGGAGACATCAGCTTTACCTTAGAAGACAGAGGAGAGTGGAAAGGGAAGAAACCCAATAAGATCTGCCCTTCATGGCTGACATGGCTCAAGTGTTTTGCTGTATTTTTCTTTTAAGTACTGTGTATTTAAATTACTTGTATTTCTCTGAGGAAAGGAAGGTGTGTGTGAATCATAGATTCATCTTCTCTGAAATTTTGTTTAGCACCTTAAATGTTGGAGATATAAAATAGAGAAAAAGGAAACAGAAAAAATAATGCCAATGCAATTCCCGTGTTAAGAATCTGCATTATTTTGACTGCATGTGCTACTTTGTGTTAAAAAACATTAGTAGTTAGGTGGATGGTGAATGTGAATCTCTTTAATATAAAAAAGGCCTTTAGGCTCAAACCAACACAATTACTTTATCAGAACAAAAATGGAAGGTCCCATGAATATTCATGCCAAAAGATATCCAGCAGTTTTTACTGTGCTTTATTTGGTCAGAGAATTGCATGGTTTTATTTGAGATAATCTCTTTTTAATAATGTGGAATTTCATTTGCTTCAAAGTTTTTTCCAGGGGAAAAGTCAAGTGCTTGATTACATGACATTATTATTTATATCCAATCAGGATTCTGAGATCTTTAGGATATTTATAAACATCAAATTTCTGTGAAGAAACATGGTATCTGTTGTCTTTTTGTTTAAAATTTGCTTACTTTAAAATCTTGTGTGTGTGGGAGGCACTTGGGCCTCACCTGGTGGTGCTCAGAGCTTACATTTGTCTCTGTTCAGGAGTGTCTCTCGACTGGACTTGGAGGACCATAAGCAGTGCTGGGAACTGAACCAGATCTGTTACATGCAGGGCAAGCACCTTACCTGTTGTACTGTCGCCAGAGAGAGTACAGAGAGAGTGCTTGGCTTTACATTACCTAGACTCCAGTCTAATCCTCAGCACTGCACCTGGTCGACCAAGCCACCAGGAATGATCCTTGAACACAGAACCAGGTGTAAGCCCTGAGCACAGCCAGCACACAGGGTACCTGATGTCTTGTGTGAAAATAACATTTTCTTTTTTCCTTTTCTCATTTTGTTTCTTTGGGCTTCACAGGGAGTCACTTGGGGCTAGTCCCGACTCTGTGCTTAGGGGTCGCCCCTAGAGTTGCTGGGAGATGCTCCTGGTAGGGACCGTGTGGTGTAGCCTTCTGCATGCAAAGCATTCCTCAGCCCTTAGGTATCTTTCTCCGTCCAGGAAAAAAAAAAACAAAACACTTTCACAGGAATTCTATTCAGAGATTTTGCTTGTAACTTGTATTAAGGCACAGGGTCCTAAATCAGATATTCCATAAACAAGTACTCAAAAAATTAAATCGTGGTTCTTGAACTGTTCAGGGTGTAAAAGAGTGCTGAGCATTCTTCCTTGAGCTTGAAGGAGGAGACTGTGGAGACACACTGGGCCCTCCAGAGTGTTGGTGATTGGGTGGTTCCGCCCTCCTGTGGGTGAGCTTCAGAATAGGGCAGGTCGCCTGCCTTCTCTGTGCTCTCTGAGCTTCTGCCTGCGCCTCACTAGTGAGCTGGTTTCCTTCCACTGGGATGGCTGTTGAAAGAATGATCAATTCATCTGCTACTGTGCTAGGAAACTTCTAGGGGATCAAGTAAGAAAGAGTTTGTGTAATTAGTCTACTACATATTCGTGTGTTGTAGATACATTTAATTTTTCCCTAGAGAAAGTTTAAAATGGATTCTACTGGAGCTTAGATTGGAAATCTGAGAGTCACTAGAATTTGTTCATTTTCAAATAATCCTTCCCAGGAACTTTTTTCTCCCCTAAATCGGGTAACTGGATTGATTGTTTGGGGATAGAGTTCCCAAGTGGTGGGGTAATTTTTCTTTTCTTATATCCATATGTATCTTTAGTTTAATTTTGCTCTAGTTCTTGTTTTCTCTCCCATTTAAGTTGTATAGGCTGTTGGAGAAATTGATTATGGCTTAGCCTTGGAAGAGAAAATTTAAAGTGTATATGCTCCATGAACAGCTGTATCTGCAGGCACTGGGAGTTTTCTTTGATTGGACATTATGTTCTGTAGCATATGGAGATTGTATGACAACTATTGGGGAATTCATTTTGGTTTTCTAGAAGGAAGAACTAAGGATCACACTTATTTTGCTATAATTTTAATAGCAAATGATTTTAACTTTATTATCTTCTTCAATATGGAGGTAGGGTGCTGCAGTTTTCTCCAAATTGAGTTGGAAAGTAGATTAATTTACTGCACCTCTTCTGTTGTCATATTCTGGACCTTTTTCTTTAGATTGACTTTCTAGGTCTGGACAAACTTGAGTTATAGAGAGATTTGCATATAGGATACTTCTGAAATTTAAAGAAATTGTGTTTATGACATCTCTACTCCTTCAAGATTGTCATACTTTGTTACGATGCTTTCCAGAGTGGGGAATGATGGTTAGGTTTTGCTACCCTCATTGTTTTGTCTTTTTTTTTTTTTATGTGAAAACTCAAGTGGATCACATTATTCTGTCATTTCCCCAGAATTCTCCTTTGTTTTTAAGCGGAGCCTCAATCCTGAGTCTATTTTATCCCTAAACTATGTTCTCTTTTATTTCTTAAATAATCTTATAGAGGTTTATTGATAACATTTATCTTTATGGCTCTATCTTCTCTATAAATATTTGTGCTGTATTTCATTTCACACATTTGACTTGATGTTATAATTTCCTACCTATTACTTAACTTGGTTTTCTATTTTTTGGGGAAGGATTTGAGTAGACCCAGTGATGCTCACTATTTCATGCACTGTACTGGAAGGGTGGGGGTGAATCTCAGTGGTTTGGGGGGACCAAGTGATGCTAGGGGATTGAACCAGGGTTGACTACATGCAGGGTGAGTGCTTTAACTTCTGTGTTGTATTTCTAGCCTGGATTTATATAATTTCATATAGAAATTTCTTACTTGCACATATAGCTCATTATTTATTTTTTTCATTTTATATGAGCCATTTCACATATTAAAATATTTAAAGCCATAAATGTTTCAGTATTTAGCCTCATATCACAAATTTTGATGTAGTTAAAATTTATTAAATATATTTTCTACTTTTCACTGTGATTCTTCATACTTGAATTACCTAGAAATATGCTTACAGATTCCAAAATGTAAGATTTTACTTGGTTTCTTTTTGTTATTGATTTAAAATTAAGTTCCTTGTGGTTGTAGAAAATAATTTATATGATATTGATTTTTAAGGATTTTGAGGCTTTGTCATTTAGTATGTGGTCACGTTTTTGTAAATGGGCAGCAGGTACTTGAAAAGAGTAAGAAATACACATTTATATGATAGATGCAGGGTCTGTGTATTGCATGAGACCAAGAAGATTACAGAGCTTTTGTTATTTATCTGCTTGACCTATGAATTTCTGAAAAGGACTCTATCTTTTTCAAGTAATACTAAACACTCACATGGTACTTAATGTTTTCCAGGCACCATTCTTAAGGATTTCACACATAATAATTTATTGTGTAATTTTCATTTTCCCTTATGGATCTGTTACTTGTGCACTATGAGACTGGGTGCATTTTTATAGATGCCTAATTTGGGTGTAAAATCTTTTATCACTGTGTGGTGACCCCTTCTGTCTCTAATAATTACTTTTGTCTTTTAAGTTTCTCTTTTGTGGGATCTTGAGATAGTTAAACAGACCTTTTCACTCATCAATATTTTCTTGTCTTCTTTCCCTTCTTCCTTGATATATCATTTTATTTGGAATGTGTCTCATAAACAACCTCTTGGTACGTTCTGTTTTTGTTCAATTTTATCCAAGAGTGGTAGCATGGGGTAGTGGTTAACAACAAGTATTTTAGATCTGTATCTCTTGAGCTTGGTTTGTGGCATGAGTTGTTTTGTCTTTGGAGGTTAGGTATGATTTGACTGGGTAAGAGACCTAACCTCTTTCTGTGTTCTATGTCCCATGTCTCAACCATGCTCTCAGGGGCAATGTACCTGCTGTTTTCACTTTATGATTCTTTGTTGATTCTTATTCTTACCCCTTTACTATCCTTTACCATATTTACTATATCAGCAATTTTCCCAACCTCTGTGTGCCTCTAGGCCAGTAAAAATAGCATAAATATTCTGCAGATCTCTCAAGCAGTAATAAAAACCATTACTTATAATGGTAATGTTAGTTATATAGCAATATTTATGATTGTAATGCAACATGATCCAAATGATAATAACTTTTGCTGACTGGGGGGAAATTTTTGAGAATTGGCACTGGTATACAGAAGGGAGGATGAAAATTCTTTACTAGAAGCTGTTTCCTTAGTCAGTTTTCTGTACTTCATAACCTATTTTTCATTTGACATGCATCGAAGTATCTCTAAGGTGGGCTTTTGTTAAACTTTGTAAGACTTGAGTGTAAGTGTGAGTAAATGAATGGAAAGAATTTTGAACAGTAATTGGCATATCATAAAATACTTAAAACACTTGTTCTTGTTTTGCCACTTACATTAATGTATTGCTTTACTGTCTTTTTCTCTCTCTGTGTTTTACTGGTAATAAAACCCATGTACTATGTGCATTCTACTTTGGTCCACTATATGTGAATTTTAGGGTTCTTGGCCACATCGACAGTACTGTCTTGTCTGTTATTTGTCACTATAAATTTTTATTACTGAATATATACTTTTATTTTATAATACAAACTTTTTTTTTTTTTTTTTTTTGCTTTTTGGGTCACACCTGGCGATGCACAGGGGTTACTCCTGGCTTTGCACTCAGGAATTACCCCTGGCCGTGCTCAGGGGACCATATGGGATGCTGGGATTTGAACCCGGGTCGGCCGCGTGCAAGGCAAACGCCCTACCCGCTGTGCTATCTCTCCAGCCCCAATACAAACTTTTCTTCATTCCACTGCCTTCAGGTGATTTGGTGGGATATAAATGAAGAATGTCTCAATTCCCCATGTCTATTGTAGTAGTGATTGAATCGAATAAAATTTGAACACAATTTCCTTGAAAGGGAACATAATTTCTTAATAATCATTATTAAACTAATAAGGTACAACAAAATAGATGGAAAATTTTCATCTATTTTTGCAAAAGCTAAGATCATGAACATTATTTGAAAAAAAAAATGTATCTGAAGAGAAAATTGTGTGTACCTAAGAGTATAAATAACACTTAAAACGTTTGTTTTAAAACACATAAAAAAAAAACATTTGAGGGCTGGAGTGATAGCACAGCGGGTAGGGCGTTTGCCTTGCACGTGGCCGACCCAGGTTCGAATCCCAACATCCCATATGGTCCCCTGAGCACTGCCAGGGGTGAGTCCTGAGTGCAGAGCCAGGAGTGACCCCTGTACATTGCTGGGTGTGACCCAAAAAGCAAAAAAAAACAAAAAACAAAAAAAAAACATTTGATGGGTAGGATATACTTTTAGTTAATTGTTGGACTAGGCTTTGAATTTCAGATAGAAAGATTAAAACCTATATTGAGTAGATATTTTTTCTAAATGGGAGTTTGTATTTTAATTAAATGTATGATAAAAGGAACATTAATGGTGGTATAGTTTCATAATAATCTGGATGTACTTAGTGCCAGTGGAAAGAACACTTTAAAACATTTTAAGGGCTGGAGTAATAGTACAGTTGGTAAGGTGTTTGCTTGCATAAGTCTGACCTGACTTCAATCTCTGGACCTCGTCTGTGCTGCAGAGTGATCCTGAGTGCAGAGTCAGGAATAAACCCTGAACATCATTGGGTGTACTTCAAAAAGCAAAGACAAAAATAGGTGTTTTTTTTTTTGTTTGTTTTTGTTTTTGTTTGCTTTTTAGGTCACACCTGGCGATGCACAGGGGTTACTCCTGGCTTGACACTCAGGAACTACTCCTGGTGGTGCTTGGGGGACCATATGGGATGCTGGGAATCAAACCTGGGTCGGCTGCGTACAAGGCAAAAACCCTACCCACTGTGCTATTGCTCCAGCCCCCGACAAAAATAGTTTTTATAGTTAATTTTATGTATATTTTACCATCACGGGCTGGAGCGATAGCGCTTCAGGTAGGGCATTTGCCTTGCACTCGGCCAATCCGGGTTCGATTCCTCTGCCCCTCTGAGAGCCCAGCAAGGTACCAAGAGTATCTTGCCTGCTCGGCAGAGCCTGGCAAGCTACCCGTGGCATACTCGATATGCCAGAAACAGTAACAACAAGTCACACTTGGAGATGTTACTGATGCCCGCTTGAGCAAATTGTTGAGCAATGGGATGACAGTGACAGTTACTTTACCACACAATTTAAAAATGAAAATTATAGTCTGTATGTCTCACACTGAGGTAAATTAAAGATGTTCATCACTTTGAAAGTTAACTATTAAGGGACCATATAGAGGGGGTTGCTGAATTGAATTGTTGTCAATATGTTCATAGATGCTTTCCTTCCTCAACTGTATATAATTTGTACTCATTTTCTAATCTAAAATTATTGTTTTCTAACAGGAAGGAGAAGCTGATGCGATGCTCTCAATGCCAAATTGCCAAATACTGCAGTGCCAAGTGTCAGGTGAGAAGAAGCTGCTATACCTATGTGAATGAAACCTTTGACTCCTCTCTCTACTTCTGTTTTTCCTTCATTATATCCATTGAGCTAGTTCTTTTTTTTTTTATTGATTCACCATGAGGTACAGTAATAAAACTTTCATGTTTGAGCTTTGATCACAGTCATGAAACACCCATCCCTTCACCAGTGCCCATTTTCTACCATCAAAATCCCCAGTACCCGGCCCCCCCCCTTAATTCCACACCTCCCCCTGCCTGTGTGGCAGAGAATTTGCACAATACTCTTTCTCTACTTCAGTTATCTTAGATATTTTGAGACCAGTCCCACTACTCCTCATACCTGCCGAAAATGCAATGCTAGACAATGTGTTTTGTATTGCTTGTTATGGATACAATATAATGTTGCGTGGCCGAGATAACTGCTGTGTGCTCTAGGAATTCTAAACTTTTAATAATTAGGATCTGAAGAGATCACTGCAGCAAGTTGCTTGGGTCCAAGATTTGTTTGTGTGTCTCTGGATCGTGGCCGTGTGGGAGCTTAAGTAGACTGTGGCCAGATGTGGCATCATCTCTGATTCCCATAGGGGTGGGGGGAAGGAGAAGGGCCACCTTCTCCCCTGTCTTATGAGGCTTGGGATTTGCTGCCACCGCCACTTGTACCTGGAACTTCTCGCTGACTTCTAGAAAATGGCAGCTCCTAGAGGGCAGGTGGAGGGATGGCACCTGCCTGGGTCTGGAGCAGCCCAGTGGAAACGGGCAATTGCAAAGCTGTTTCTTTTTTTTTTTTTTTTTTTTTTTTTTTTTTTTAGTTTTTTTTAAATTAGAGAGTCATCGTGAGGGTACAGTTGCAGATCCATACATCTTTGTGCTCATGTTTCCCCCATACAAAGTTCGATAACCCATCCCTTCACCAGTGCCCATTCTCCACCATCAGTAAACCCAACATCCCTCCCCGCCTCCTCAGTCCCATCTCCCCCCACCCCACCCTGCCACTATGGCAGGGTATTCCCTTTTGTTCTCTCTCTCTGATTAGGTGTTGTGGTTTGCAATAAAGGTGTTGAGTGGCCATTGTGTTCAGTCTCTAGTCTGTATTCGGCCCGCATCACCCTTCCCCCACATGACCTCCGACCACATTTTACTTGGTGGTCCCTTCCCTGAGTTACCCAGAATGAGAGACCAGCCTCCAAGCCATGGAGACAACCTCCTGGTACTTATTTCTACTATTCTTTTTTTTTTTTTTTTTTTTTTTTTAAATTTATTTATTTTTAATTAGAGAATCACCGTGAGGGTACAGTTACAGATTTATACACTTTTGTGCTTATACTTCCCTCATACAAAGTTCGGGAACCCATCCCTTCACCAGTGCCCATTCTCCACCACCCGTAAACCCAGCGTCCCTCCCACCCTCCCCAATCCCATCTCCCCCCCACCCCACCCTGCCACTGTGGCAGGGCATTCCCTTCTGTTCTCTCTCTCTAATTAGCTGTTGTGGTTTGCAATAAAGGTGTTGAGTGGCCGCTGTGCTCAGTCTCTAGCCCTCATTCAGCCCGCAACTCCCTTCCCCCACATGGCCTTCGACTACAATGTAGTTGGTGATCGCTTCTCTGAGTTGACCTTTCCCCGGAACGTGAGGCCAGCCTCGAAGCCATGGAGTCAACCTCCTGGTACTTATTTCTACAGTTCTTGGGTGATAGTCTCCCACTCTGTTATTCTATATACCATAGATGAGTGCAATCTTTCTATGTCTGTCTCTCTCTTTCTGACTCATTTCACTCAGCATGAAACTTTTCATGCCCATCCACTTAACTACAAAATTCTTGACCTCCTTTTTTCTAACAGCTGCATAGTATTCCATTGTATAGATGTACCAAAGTTTCCTCAACCAGTCATCCGTTCTGGGGCATTCGGGTTTTTTCCAGATTCTGGCTATTGTAAACAGTGCTGCGATGAACATACATGTGCAGATGTTGTTTCGATTGTACTTTTTTGCCTCTCTGGGATATATTCCCAGCAGTGGTATTGCTGGGTCAAATGGGAATTCAATATCTAATTTTTTGAGAATCGTCCAAATTGTTTTCCAGAAGGGCTGAACCAGTCGGCATTCCCACCAGCAGTGAAGAAGGGTCCCTTTCTCCCCACATCCTCTCCAACAGCGGTTGCTTTTGTTCTTTTGGATGTGTGCTAGTCTCTGTGGTGTGAGGTGGTATCTCATGGTTGTTTTGATCTGCATCTCTCTGATGATTAGTGATGCAGAGCACTTTTTCATGTGCCTTTTGGCCATTCGTATTTCTTCCTTGGTAAAGTTTCTGTTCATTTCTTCGCCCCATTTTTTGATGGGGTTGGATGTTTTCTTCTTGTAGAGTTCAACCAGTGCTTTATATACCATTGATATCAACCCCTTATCTGATGGGTATTGTGTAAATATCCTTTCCCATTCTGTGGATAGTCTTTGGATTCTGGTCAATGTATCTCTTGCGGTGCAGAAGCTTTTTAGTTTAATGTAGTCCCATTTGTTGATCTCTGTTTTTACTAGATTGCTTAGTTCCGTGCCACCTTTGAAGATACCTTTATCTTCAATATCGTGGAGGGTTTCGCCGACCTTGTCTTCAATGTACCTTATGGTTTGTGGTCTAATGTTGAGGTCTTTAATCCATTTTGATCTGACTTTTGTGCATGGTGTCAGGTCAAGGTCTAAACCCATTTTTTTGCATGTGGTTGTCCAGTTGTGAAAGCTGTTTCTTTTTAAAACAATCTTTGATTGAACTTAACTTGTTGTTTTTCTTTAATTACAAAATAATATATGGAAAAGTTTTCTTGTTCTTGTGACCTCAATTCCATTCACAGAGATATGAATAATTAAGTTATGTGTTAGCAGCATTTTATTTTTCCTCTCCCAACCTGTCATATTGTTGTTTGTGTTGGGACCACAGCCAGCACTGCTTAGGGAAACACATAGGGTGCCAGACATTCAACCCAGGTCTGTCACATGCAAGGTAAATGCCCTGCCTATTATGCTATCACTCTGACCCTCACCTGTCACATTTTAAAATGGAATTCATCACAACCTCTCAAAGGTATATAAAATATGTTTTATCAATCTAAGTAGCCTATTTCTTATTTGTCTTTGAAATTGTGAGACATGTACATATAACTACTGAACTTATAAATAATTTATTTAAAATAAATTGCCTTAATCATAATACCACATAATTCATATGTGCTTTCATATTAGAAATGCATATATATACTTATGCTCTTAAATCAGATTAAGAGTTGCATGATTATAATTTAAGTATATTCTATTAATCTAAAAAGTATAAATTTAACAGGTTTTTTACTGCAAACCATTATGCCCCAAAGAAAAGAAAAGAGAGAGGGAGAGTGAGGGGAAGGGTAGAGGGGAGAGAAAGAGAGGTAAGAGGGAGGGGAGAGGAAAGTGGGGTAGGGAGAGAGAGGGAGAGAGAGTGGGAGGAAGAGGGAGAGATGGAGAGAGACAGAGAGAAAAGAAAAGTGCCTTCCATATGGGAAGACTGAGGGTTGGGGGTGGAAGGAGGGAAACTATAAACATTGGTGGTTGGAAATGTACACTGGTGAAGGGATGGGTGTTAGAACATTGTATGATTGAAGCCCAGTCATAAAAAACTGTAAATATTTATCTCACTGTGGTTTAATAAAGGTTTTTAATAGTTTTATTTTAATAAAATATAAAAAACAGCTATATTGATAATTTACTAGTCAAGTGCTAATAAGTTTTTTTTCTGAAAGGAAGTTGGAAAACATCCATTACAAGTTTGAACCCTGCTATATCATGTTATTTCATCAGAAAACGTGATAAGAAGTAGATGAACATGAGAATTTATATATTTATTTAATTTTACTTTGTTTAGTTATTTTTGGTATTAAGGCCATACCTTTTTTTTTATTGATCACAATCTTTTTATTTTGTTTAATTTGTAATCTCATTTCAATTTGGTGTTTGCTCTGCCATGTGACTCTGGAATCAAGTAAGGCCATATCTTTTGATGCTCAGGATTACTCCTGACTCTGTACTCTGTACCCCTGGTGGTACTCAAGGAACTGACCATATGCAATACTGGGGATTGAACAGGGTCATCAGATGCAGGGCACATGCATTAACTCCTATACTATTTTTTTTTTCAGCAACCCTTCTTTGTTTTAAGGGATGTTATTACTTTTTTATTTTTCTTAAGTAATAAAGAGTCTGAGATAATGCAGTTCAAATTTTTATTAATCTGGAGTAAAATTTTATTTTTACTATCTATTTACTACCTGCATGGCGAGCCTGACAAGCTACCTGTGGCGTACTCGATATGCCCAAAACAGTAACAACAGCTGTCCTCATTCCCCTGACCCTGAAAGAGCCCCCAATATGCCATCGGGCTACACTAGCGACAGGGACAAATGGAGATGTATCTGGCACTTGCTCTAGCAAATTGATGAGCAATGGGATGACAGTGATCTATTTACTAAATATATTGTTTAAAACAAATAGATATTAGAAAATTAGCAATTGTTATTTCTTTTTGTTGTTGTTTTGTGGTTTTGATTTTTGGGCCACACCCAGAAGTGCTCAGGGTTTACTTCTGGCTCTGCACATAGGAATTATTCTTGGACGTGCTCGTGGGACCATAAGAGATGCCAGGGATTGAACCTGGGTAGTCTGCATGCAAGGCAAATACTCTGCCCACTGTGCTATCACTCTGGCCCCTACTTTTGCTTCTTCTTCTTCTTCTTTCTTTTTTTTTTTGCTTTTTGTGTCACACCCAGCAATGCACAGGGGTTACTCCTGGTTCTACACTCAGGAATTACTCCTTGCGGTGCTCAGGGGACCATATGGGATGCTGGGATTCGAACCTGGGTTGGCCGCGTTCAAGGCAAACGCCCTACCCGCTGTGCTATTGCTCCAGCCCCCCTTCTTCTTCTTTTTTAAAAATTTTTATTTTACTTTTATAATGTTGTTCACAATAGTTTATTACAGATAATATTCAAACACCACTACCATAAGAGGAAAGCGTGTGAAGATTGTATTTTATCCTGGAACCATTTAAGCCCGTGTATAAGAGACTACAAGTGTGTATGTTAAACCCAAACAGATTTGTGTGCCTTATAAAAATAATTTCCTAAACTGGAGAGATAGTACCGCAGGTAGAGTGCTTGCCTTGCACTTGACTGATCCTGGTTCAACCCTGATACTTCATGTGGTCCCCCAAGCTCTGCCAGGAGTGATTCCTGAGCATAGAGCCATGAGTAAGCCCTGAGCTTCGCCAGATATGGCACCCCCACCTTCGAAATTCCCCATTAATGAAATTAATACTTAAAACTTTCCCCCAATATTTGATATTGCCAGCATGCATAAGGCTTACTTTTAAGTGCATTTTAGGATGCTTTGCAAATTAGTATAGGATAAAATCTTCCTCCTTTCATCAATTAGCAAAGGGATATATGCATTTTGAGCTTTGTGGGAGGCAGGTTGGCTTCCCAAGCACTGTTCAGTGAGCCAGGGAACCATCCTGGGAATACTCGACCTGAATAAATGTTACCGGCTAAGATGTTTCTATGCTTAGACATGTTGGTGTGGTACTGTTTGAGCCACACGTGGGCAGTGCTTGTGGTGTTAGGGATTGAATTTACCAGGCAGTCATGCTAGCCTTTGATCTATCTCCCCAGCTCTTGCACTTTGGATTGTTAAAGATATTATCAACTTGCTTCCAAGAATTTGAATTAATTAACAATAACTGACAGTCAAGGAGAGTACTGCTCTTTACATCTCTGAATGTCTTTAATGATATGTTTAATTAATATTCAACATGACCTTTTCTTCTAATGATAGAGTAGTAATTTAATAAGAAATTTAATTGTTCTCTAATGAATGGCATCACAATAAAAAGACTAATTGGAAGTTTTGTGTCTCTGCCATTTGCCACCCAACAAATGAGTAGAGCAGTATCTATTTGTTTCTTATTTTGGCGTGTAAATGTGTGTAAAGGAGAAAAAACCCTATATTTCTTCCTTTATTTCTTTAAATCTTAGTCACATTTATCTGGAGAATTTTCTGCTATCTCAGATTCTTCTCTGCATGCAGTTTCTCTACACTACATATATAGTCATTGTATTAAATAGAAACCATAAATGTGCTACAAAATCAGAGGACTGGGTAATAAAGAGAATTTGTCATAAGAGAGTTCAGTTATCCCAGAGATAGTACTTAAACTCCACGAACCTCAGTTTTCTTATGTATACAAATTACTATTTGTGAGGTATCTATTGTCTGCCAGCTACTGTGTTATTCTCTTTAGACTTGCAAGAATCTTGAAAGAATTGCTTATCATTCTGTGTTCATTTTACTAATAAGAAAATGGAAGTACAGGATGGGTAGTATCTGTCAAAACTTCCTATTGCTGGTAGTTTAGTAGTAGATGTTTATTTCATCTTCTAATCTTAAATTTTATTACTATTCTAATATTCTCATTAGGTATAGTTTTTGTTATTGATTTTTATTATTTTGTTCTGGACTGGAGCGATAGCACACAAGGTAGGGCGTTTGCCTTGTATGCGGCTAACCCAGGTTCAATTCCTCCGTCCCTCTCGGAGAGCCCGGCAAGCTACCAAGAGTATTCCATCCACATGGCAGAGCCTGGCAAGCTACCCGTGGCGTATTTGATATGCCAGAAACAGTAACAACAAGTCTCACAACAGAGATGTTACTGGTGCCTGCTTGAGCAAATTGATGAACAACATGAACAACGGGATGACAATGCTATAGTGCACTGCATCTTTATTATTTTGTTCTTGTTTTTTTTTTTTCGTTTTTGGGTCACACCCGGAGTTTCACAGAGGTTACTCCTGGCTCATGCAGGAGTATTTAGGAATTACTACTGGCGGTGCTCAGGGGACCATATGGGTTGCTGGGTTTCAAACCTGAGTCAGCCGCGTGCAAGGCAAACGCCCTACTTGCTGTGTTATCACTCCAGCCCCTATTATTTTGTTCTTACCTTTAAAAATATATATATTTTTGGCTTCCCAAATGGTGCTCAGGAGGACCAGGGACTCTTTTGACAATTGTCAGCCAACCTTAACTCAGTGCAAGGGCCTGGGATTGTAGTGCAGCTTGGACACTGTGGTGCTGAGAATTTTTCAGACCACTCCAGTAGTGTTAGCAACTTTCAGGGTTATATCCAGTGATGCTCAGGGGACCATGCGGTGCCAGAAATTGAACCGGGATTGGCTGTTTGCAGGGAAAGCCCCTTAACCCCTGTATCATCACTTGGTGCCCTGGATTTCTAACTTTAAAATTTTATTTTTTACAAGGATGTATTCCAATCCTCAAGGAATAAAAATAAGAAAATAAAAATATGTTTTATGGAACTTCAAGTTAAAAAGGTATATACAATCGGTGGTGGGAAATGTAAACTGGTGAAGGGATGGGTGTTGGAACATTACATGACTGAAACCCAATCATTAACAATTCTTTGTAACTATGTATCTCACTGTTAGTCGATACAATAAAAATTAAAAAAGAAAAGCAAAAATTAGAGGTGCCACTGATATGGCCAAAAAAAGAGAAGAAAAAGAGAAGATATATATAAAGCTATTTACAAAGCAAATTACTTTGTAGCTTAACCAAAATACTGTGGATGAACTGCTTTTATAATCTCAGGGACATAAGCAATGAGTTCTTTTTTTTTTCATTTTTTAAAAAATGATTTTCCTTCACACCCCCACCCCTACTTCCAAATGCTGCTTCCTCCTGTTATAGTACTCAGGGAAAAACAAACAAAGCATTATCTGATTAGAATGAGTAGAGGGAGTTTTGTGGGTAGATGTGTCATTTTGATTCATTATAGTGCATATATTTTTACCACATTTATTAGCTGTTTACTGTAACATCAATAATAATGTCATGGTGAGATATACTGTTGAAGGTAATAGAAAATAGGCCAATAAGATGAAAGGTATCAGGTGTACCACCGACTTGTGCATGTGCTTGGATATGTGTGGGGGTTTGATGTATGTGCAGAGGTGAGGTGTGAGCCATAGCTTGGACAGAACATATGCATTTAAACTGCTCTGTTAAGCTCAACCTCAGGTATAGCAGTGCACGTTGTAATTATTGTAAATTGCTACCAAGCATCACAAAATTAAACTGACAAACTGAACTATGAACAATAATGAACAGGAGGTAAAAGCACTTGGAATGAAAATTGATATTGAGGATGTGAATTTGTAGCATAAAATCTATAATATGTGCACCCTAGGGGCATATAATGTTGGTTCATGAGCTTAGCATTTGATGTGTTGGGCCGTGGCATCAGTGAGTTGTCTGTGAATGGCTACTGGGGAGTTGTAGGGTGTAATGCTTCCCTTGTGCCGAAAGGCTTGTATCAGTGCCATTGCTTTGCACATTTTATTTTTAAATGTAAGCAGTGTAAGGATGCATTGCATGATCAAAGTTTACACAAAAGAGAATAATATAAATAACAGTCGATCTTTAGTTCCCTTCTTACACTCATGCTTCTGTTTTCTAGAGTTAATTGATCGTTTATTCTAACTAAACTTAGAGTTAAGCTGCACCGTGTATTTTATCTATTTTGTGACTAGAGGTTACCATTTAGTTTAGACTTGATGTAGTAAGTGTAACTGTCTGTGATATGGATCAAAATGCTTTCTCATCATGTACTCCATATATGCCTTGTTACAAGGTGTCAAGGTGTCATATCATACAGAGAGGTGTTATAAGTGGGAGCTTATATGGTCATATTTAGAACATTATAAATGTGATCAAAGAACAGGAGTAGGCTGTTTCCTTATACAAAAGCAATCCTCTAAAATGGCAGCAAGAAAACAGACTTTAAGCAAACTAACTATTTATTTCACTTAGATTTAATTTGAGTCATAATATGTACATTTCTAGTTAATTGCTGAACAAATAAACACCTGAGTTCTGTATTCAGTGATATTTATATTTAGGTAATTTTACAAAGTGCTGTATCAATTGAAAAAAGCTTTATTTTATTGATAATTGTAGACCTCTTTAAAATGTGAAGCATATTTTTTGGTTTATATTTTATGCTTAATAGTAGAATGATTTGATTTACCTAAAAAGCTATTGACAGTGTGGTTGGATAAGTTTGTTCTTAGAATATCATACCTAGAATGTTGATAATAAAGAAACTGAGGATTCTATTATTTTATAAAGAACTCTATGCTGGACATAAGTAGGACCTGCACTACTGTGTAGACAAGTAGGTTTTAAATTTTTTTCATTTTATTAAAAATGTTTTTCTTTTTCTTTTAAATTGAATCATTGTGTAATGATGATTTATATGGCGTTGTGTAATCCCATCAACGGCCAAGATCCAGAGACTATGAAACCGAGCTCCCGGAAGAGAGCGACGCAGTCTCTTGCCCCCACACCTGGCTGTCATCATCAGGGCCCCTCAGAGGGGACAGGTTGTGTTTCCCTCCCCAACCTAATAGCCTAGTTCTCCCTCTTGGAGAATCTGACAAGCTACCGAGAGTCTATTGCCCACTTGGGAGAGCCTGGCAAGCTCCCCGTGGAGTATTTATATCCAAAATACAGTAACAAATATATACACATCTCTCGGAGAGCCCGCCAAACTACTGAGAGTATCTCGCCCACACGGCAGAGCCTGGCAAGCTACCCATGGTGTATTTGATATGCCAAAAACAGTAACAATAGGTCTCATTCCCCTGACCCTGAAAGAGCCTCCAATCGTTGGGAAAGATGAGTAAGGAGAGGCTGCTAAAATCTCAGGGCTGAGTGTAATAGAGACATTACTGGTGCCTGCTCGAGTAAATCGAAGAACAATGGGATGACTGTGTGATACAGTGATATAGTGAATCACCGTGAGATTCAGTTACAAAGCTTATGTTTGAATTTCAGTCATACAGTGATTGAACACCCATTCCCTCCACCAATGTACATTTTCCGCCACCCAAATCTCCAGTATCCCTTCCCACATCCTAACCCCTCCTCCTGCCTCTATGCTTCTTATCTGATTATAAGAAAAATAGTGTTTGAGGCTTAAACATTTTGACCACATTTTATTTTTTACTTCTATCTGGCTTTGACTTTTTTGGGAGGGTGGGTGGGTGTTGGGAGGGTTACTGGGCTCTGTTGCTCAGGGCTTACTGCTGGCTCTGGTCTCAGATCACTCTTGGCAAAGCCCAGGATGCCGGTCCTGGAGAGCCATGTGCAAGGCAAGTGCCTTATCCACTGTACTATCTTTCTGGCCCCTGAGGTTTTTCTATTTTAAGTTTACATTCATCTGCTGAGTAGTCCCATCTATTTCCATCCATCCCACCTATTCCCACAAATACAAGTGTAATCTGTATCTTAATTCTTCTTGAAATTCCATTTTTCCCTTCCTCCTTTTCTCAGAGCCACCAGACCCTTGCCTTACTCATACCTCTACTTTGTTGTTGCACAGGTGTATCAAAGGCATTATCCAAAGCTGAATATATTATCTTCTCCCTGCCTGCTTAAAAAAAAAAACTGATAAATTTCACACAGGACCCAGCAGTCTAGGCTCCGTCAGTACCAGACTACTATCTCTCTTTCACATCCTTGCTAGCCCCACATTCAGTGAATCCCACAAAATCTGCTGATTTTGCTATCCAGAGATCTAAGTTCATACATTTCTTTCTCAATTTTCTGACACTACTGTTGTACAAATGATTAAAATCTCTTCTAGAGCAACTGAACTCTCTGCAGTCTTGCTAGTTTCTTGTCTGTTTTCTACATAGGAAACAGAATGATTGTTTTATTCTACAACACAAAACATGATCTGCCCTCACCAGCTTCAAAACCTCAATCAATTTGCCTACTGGAGGAATTTCACATTCTTCCTTTCACATGCCTTACATGCATTAGTCCTGGGTTTGACCTCCCAGACCACCACCTGATCTTCTCCCCCCAAGACTGCCCAAGCCATCCTGATCACCGAATAAAACAATCAAGAAGACAAATTCTTATTTGCCCAATTGTGATTTCTGGGACTTTTATTCTATTACCCCTTATATATCAATTTTTAAAAAACTATTATTTAAAACTCAGATTGTTACTCTCCTTTTCTAAACCTTGGAGAACAAGTTTCTCTATTATTATTGCTACAGAAATTTTATTATTTTCATTTTTGGCCTTATTGTCTGTTTCTGCATTTGAATACATAATTTTTAGGCTTTGTTCAGATTAGCATGTTCCTTCAGGAACAACCTCAGCCTTGCATGTATGTTGTAAGGCATGTGCTCTACTGTCACACAATGTCACTTGAAATATCTCCCTGGCCTCTGGATAATAAACATTTTAGGCTTTTGAGCTATGATTTTTTTAAACTTAATGAGTCAATTATGTGGATGTAATATAAAATAAATGAATATAAATTAATGGATTTGACATTTTTTTAAAAAAAGCAAAAATAAGGCCAGAGTGATAGTATAGCAGGTAGGGTAGTTGCCTTGCACTCAGCTGACCTGGGTTAGATTCCTGGCATGGTCCCCTTAGCCCACCAGGAATAATTCCTGAACACAGAGGCAGGAATAAGCCCTGAGCACTGTGAGTGTGGCCCAACCTCCCTCCCAAGCAAAAACAGATGGCACCATTTTTTTTTTGTGAAGCAAACTAGTTTTATTTAAATAAGCTTACTAGAGAAATGTAAAATATGAGAGGAGAGAAATACGTGTTCAGGAGACAGCATGGGATTCTCCAGAGTATAAAAAGTTTGTAGGATGGATTTGACCTAAACTCTGCACTAGATAATGATTGACTTACTTTGGGGCACTAGTGTTATTTTTACCCAGGTTTTATGGTTCCTTAGTTAACCAGGAGACTGTAATTCCTATTTTCCCAAGAAGTGATCTTTTTATCATTTAATCATTTATCTTTTATTTATAAGTTTTATTTATAAATTGATTTATTTTATCAACTTCCTATCTTGTATCTGCCTTCTTTTCTCATTCCATATTATTATTTAGCCCTGTCTGATTTGATTAAGGCTCATGGGAAGGCACTCATCTTAAACCACAGAAACTGGCACATATCAAAAAGAATGTCTATTTTGGCACTAATCATGTGTCAGGAATGAATATCACAGAATCATAAATGTCATTGAAAGACTACCTTAGAGATCTTCAGATTCAGTCTTTTATATGGATTGAAAGTCCTTTTTGTTGTGTTTTGTTTTATTATGTTTTTGGGTCACATCCAGAAGTGCTCAGGACTTACTACTGGTTCTGCACTTATGGATCGCTTCTGACAGGCTCAGGGAACCATATGGAGTGTTGGGGATTGAACCCAGGTCAGCGCTGCAAGATTATCCCCCTACATGCTGGACTTTGCTCTGACCCTGTAGATTGAGTATCTTGTGAATCCACCTCATGAATTAAATAGGTTTTACCCAAAATCAGACTCAATGTGTATTGACCCTTTCCATATTTCATCTCTCCTGACACTAAAGTGCTTTAAAATGATATTTACTCTAATGAAATCTCAGTGTTTATTAGTATTTAAATGGTTATTGAACTGTAGAGATTTGGAGTCCAGGGAACAGGGGAGAATGTTAATAATATTGAGGCTATTTTATGTAAGAAAAAGAATTTGGTTTTCCTTTTAATTGCAGTATCTCATCAAATTCTCAGTTTTCAGAATTTTGCAATCGGGACGATCTCAGGGTAGTGAAAGTTGTTGCGGATTTACTCTAGAATTTTTCTCTTTGGATAGTGTTACATTTAAATAACGAATGATAAATCTGTTCTAAATTAGAGCTTCTAAATGATACTTGCTTTAAAGTGTCATATTTATTAAACAAATGTTTTTTTTTTGTTTGTTTGTTTTTTGGGTTTCTTTCTCTTTTTTTTTTTTTTTTTTTTTTTTTTTTGCTTTTTTTGGTCACACCCAGCGATCTACAGGGGTTATTCCTGAATCTGCACTCAGGAATTACTCCTGGCGGTGTTCAGGGGACCATATGGGATGCTGAGAATTAAACCCGGGTTGGCCGCATGCAAGGCAAATGCTCTACCTGCTGTGCTATAGCTCCAGCCCCTAAACAAATGTTTTACATGTGAGATGTTCTTCATTGCTGTATACTGACCTGTAAAATCTAGAATAATAAAGTAAAACTGGAACAGTAAATGATTGAGACTGTATTATATAAGATTTTAGTAGTATGGGGCTGGAGCGATAGCACAGCGTGTAGGGCGTTTGCCTTGCACGAGGCTGACCCGGGTTTGATTCCCAGCATCCCATATGGTCCTCTGAGCACCGCCAGGGGTGATTCCTGAGTGCAGAGCCAGGAGTAACCCCTCTGCATTGCTGGGTGTGACCCATAAAGCAAAAAAAAAAAAAAAAAGAAAGATTTTAGTAGTGCAAAAAAGTCAACCATCTTTTGTATAACCTGAAGATTATTGAGTTAGAACCAAACTTTTCAAATTTAACATGAACAGGCCTGTATTGGACTTGAAAGAACTAACCCGAGGCTGGGGTCCGGGCTTGGCATGAGGACAGCCATATTTGATTCTCAGTGCTACAGTGGTCCTCTGAGCCACTGGGAGCAATTTTTGAGTCCTGAGCCATGAGTAGTCCTTGAGCACTGATGAGTGTGGACACCAAAGCCGAACAAAAAGTTAATCATCTAATTTTGGTTTTATATTCATGAAGAGATGCCTGAATACCAGTTAACAGATGTAAGAGTTATATTTGTTTTATAAATAAAATAATTTTCTAGCAAATTTGGATGAATAATTCACAGATTTTCAGTATTTTAAGTACATTTCCAATTATTTTTTTCCTCATTTAAAAAATTTTTGGTGAGCAATGTGCTGTGGCCCAACAACCATCCATCTCTTTCTCCCTCCCCCCCACCTTAGCATTGCTCATGGCCTACTCCTGGCTCTGTGCCCAGGAAATTGTATGTGATACCAGGGATTAAGGCAAGTGACTCAACTCTTGTACTATCTCCCCAGGCATACAATGAGTGTTCTTCTTATGTGGTTGTGATATTTAGGGGTTATACATGTGTTGTGGGGTTTGCTGGGAGTTGCATACTTGGTTGCAGGAGTTTGCATGCGTCATTCTGCTGGAGACGATAAGGACAGTTTCTGTGACTGCTTGACAGTGTGGGGCAGTGCCTAGAGACCAGCTTGTGATCTCATGTCTGACAGGCAAATACCGTATCACTGAGCCACACTCCAGGACCATCGAAGATGAGTTTTCTCAATTTTCCTTTTATAAATTTATTATAACTGATTACATTATCATGTACTTTTGTGCCAACAATATGCACATTAAAGTTTTGTTACAACCAAATGCCAATTTGAAAGATAAGTCATCACTGTCATCACTGTCATCCCTTTGCTCATCGATTTGCTTGAGCGGGCACCAGTAACGTCTCCATTGTGAGACTTGTTGTTACTGTTTTTGGCATATCGAAAATGCCATGGATAGCTTGCCAGGCTCTGCCTTGTGGGCGAGATACTCTCGGTAGCTTGCTGGGCTCTCCGAGAGGGGTGGAGGAATCGAACCTGGCTCAGCTGCATGCAAGGTGAACGCCCTACCCGCTGCGCTATTGCTCCAGCCCTTGAAATATAAGAAGCATCATTTTATAATGCAAGGCTAGAGAGTGCCCATTCCCTCTGCCTAGATATTTTATTTTATTTTACTTTATTTTGCTTTTTGGGTCACACCCGGCGATACACAGGGGTTACTCCTGGCTCTGCACTCAGGAATTATTCTTGGCGGTGCTCGGGGGACCATATGGGATGCTGGGAATCAAACCCGGGTTGGCCGCATGCAAGGCAAACTCTCTACCTGCTGTGCTATTTCTCCAGCCCCTGCTTAGACATTTTAAATAGTGACATTTCATTTATCTTTGCAAAACTGAGAGTTCGGGGACTGGAGTGATAGCACAGCGGGTAGGACCTTTTCCTTGCATGCAGCCTACCCGGGTTCAATTCCCAGCATCTCAAAAGGTTCCCCCGAGCACTGCCAGGAGTAATTCCTGAGTGCAGAGTCAGGGATAACTCCTGTGCATCGCCGGGTGTGACCCAAAAAGAAAAATAAACAAATAAGCAGAAAAACTAATGGGTCACCTATGTTGTGTTCCTTCTGTTAGCCTTTCTTTAACCTGAGGTAGCACTGTTGCACTGTCATCCGATTGTTCATCTATTTGCTTGAGCGGGCACCAGTAACATCTTCATTGTGAGACTTCTTGTTACTGTTGTTGGCATATCAAATACGCCACGAGTAGCTTCCCAGGCTTTGCCATTCGGGTGGGATAGTCTCGGTAGCTTGCTGGGCTCTCCAAGAGGGACAGAGGAATCGAACCTGGGTCGGCCGTGTACAAGGCAAACACCCTACCCGCTGTGCTATCGCTCCAATTTGTATTTTTTGTTTTAGTTTTCTTTTGTGGCATAATTTTCTCTTTGTGCTTAACCCCTCTATTTTTGGTATTGAAATAATTGTCTACACAAAAGTATTTTGTTTTCTTCATGCTTTGTGTTTCTGCCTTATTTGTGGTATTAGATTTTTCTCTCCCAGATATTAAAAGTTATTTATTTTTGTGTATTTAATATTCACATAATTTTCTTAAGGGTTTATGGATTTTCTGTATTGTTAAAAGCACTTGCCCTCCCTGAATATTATAAAATGTTCATTTCTATAGGAATATGTAGTATATTTGTTTTTCTTGTTATACGTATAATTACTTTGTTTATAATTTTGTCTAACCGCATAGTTTTTCAGCCCTAACTAAACATGGAATTCTCCTACAGTGATTAAAAACAATTCTAGACACCTAATTATGTCTAATTTCCAGTGTCAGAATCTCTGGGGTGTATCCCAGTCTTTGTATTTGAAATATACATATATAGTCATATATATTTACATATACATATATAACTGCATGATATTATTCTACATCTAGAGTTTCCACCTCCCTCTTCCTATACACACACATATATGATATATAAATAAATATATGTAAATATATATATATATATTTGTTGTTCCCTTACTATCTTAAAGTTTCATAGGTAATAAAATTTCTCCACTTACATATTTTCAAAATTACTATTATTATTAAGTCATAACTGGAATATAAAGGAGAATAACATTAAAGCTATGTGTATTTTACTGTGTACATGGTCAGGTGTAAGTAAAAGACATAATGAACAAGTCATATATGTGCATATACCAACTGACAGAGTTGCTTTGATACGTGAAATACAAAGGAGAGATCCAGGGATGTGTTACATTGGTAACTCATACTATAAGCGATATAACTTGTAGTGAAAAGATTTTATGTTTAAAGATCTTAGTTTTTTAAACATTTTTATTTATTTTTATTTTTTAGGGAGGGCATCCCCAACAGTGTTCAGGGGTTATGTCTGGTTTGGTGCTCAGTGATCATGTAGTACTGGAATCAAACCTTGGACTTCTATATGCAAAGAATGTGTTAGACTTATTGAACCCTTACCTCTGACCCTTTTATGAAATATTTTGAATAATTTTAGCTAAAGGTTTCATAGGGCAAGAGCCTTACCCACTGTACTATTTCTCCAATCTCTATTCTTTCCTTTTAAAATCTACACATTCAGTGTTATTAAGATTATGAAGAAGCAAACTCTTTGTTTTATAAATCAAGAGAGGCTGGGGGGGGCTGGAGATAGGGCAAAGTACTGGAGCACATACCTGGTATGCATGAGACCTGGGGGTTGCGATTTGGCATCCAAAGAGCCCCTGAGCACTATTTGGGATGTCCCCTACTGTCCAAAAAAGGAAGTTTAATTCTACACTAAGAGAACTATAAATAAGCTTGTCACCTTTCATAAACTGCTAGGCCATTTGATAGTTGTATTGGATTTGGAACAATTTTTATTGTATGGAAAATAGGATGTTTGGTATCTTTTTCTTGAGAACTATATGCCAGTAATGTCTCCCAGGCATTGTCACAAACAAAATATTGCTGGATAACCCTCAGGATTTAGATTAACCCCACTGAGAATCAGTTTTTATTGGTTTATATTTCATAAACCCTATGGAAATGTATAGACTCAAGTTGATTTTGAGTCATTCATGTCCTAACACATAGAACTGAGACATAAGCATCTTCTCTTTGTCTGTTTTTTTCCTCTCTAAAAGTCTTGTCACCCGTTATCTTTTTTTCCTAATGTAATGTTTTAATTTCCTTTGTCTCCCATGCTAATTTGTGGTTATTATACATTGTTGTTGATTTTCTACTGTGAGAACAGAAAACATTGCAGCCGGTATTATGAACAAAATCTTAATTATATCCTTTATTTGCAGTAGTAGAAGAAAATAGGGAAAAGTAAATCAAGAAGGTTGTCTTTGAGAAACTGGCAGATTGACCATGTGCCCTTGAAGTCTATACCAAGGTTAAAGTCATAGAGTGAAGATAATACCTAGTGTAATTGTGTGATTGTGAGGTTTTACTTCAAATCCAGTGTGGTTGTTTAAGAACTCATTGCTAGTAAGCTTACTGCAGTAAGCTATATGGTAAAATGTGGAGAGTGAATCTAAGAAATGTCTTAACATTTCACATTTTAAAAACATTGCTTCTAATATCATAGTAAGATAGACTGTTGTAACATTGGTATTATTTACAGAACAGTTCAACTGATATGATAGTTTTCTATATTTGTAACTGTCACTGTCACTGTCATCCCATTGATCAACTATTTGCTCATGCGGGTCCAGTAACGTCTCCATTCATCGTAGCCCTGAGATTTTAGCAGCCTGTTTTCACTCTTCCTTCCCAATGGTACCACACTGGGGCTCTTCAGGCTCAGGGGAATGAGACCTATCATTGTTACTGTATTTGGCATATGAATATGCCACAGGAGCTTGCCAGGCTTTCCTGTGTGGGTAATAAACTCACTAGCTTGCCAGGTTCTCCAGGAGGAAGAACTAAGCTATCAGATTCCCATGCACTTCTGGGAGCTTGATTTTATAGTCCCTGAATGTTGGCTGTTGATGGGATTACACGGCACTCGGGGCAATTTCTGGGTGTGACTGCCTAGCTACTGGAAAATGGGGAATCTGGGTGGAAGAGGCCCAGTCCTGACCCGAGCAGCCTTGAAGATCTCAGCCCTGGGTCCTGCACACCTGGGTTCTTCTGCCGGTTCCTTCATGTGTGAGGCTCATCTGAACATGTGGAGAGTGGCCTTGAGCATGGCTGTGGCTGGGTTCTATTAGTTTTATTTGTACTAAATAAAATTATTTGGCATCTATTAATTATTTTAATTAAATTTTTTTGGGTTTTGGGCCATATCTAGAAGTGCTTGGGATTGCTTCCAGCAGTATTTAGGGGACCATGCGGTGCAGGGGTTCAAACCCAGGACTCTACATATAAATCATGTGCTCAGTTCATTCAACCATCTTTCTGGACCCTGATTTAGTTTTTAAATGGAAAGAATGAACATACTTTTTACAGAAGTGAACGGGAAAATATAATATGTTGTATAATCTTTTCTTATAATGATCTAGGAATAGCCTTGAGAAACACTTCTCTGGTTCCTAGTTACTATTGAGAAATAGAGCCCAATATTAATTATTTTAAGCACTAGAGTAGTTTTAATAGGAATTCTCCAAAATTTGGATGTTTAGTTCTAAATAATGTCATTGAATGGATCAATTGGTTCATTCCCTTGGACCACATTTTATTCTTACCTCGCTCTGGTGAGCTTCCAGGGGACTGAGCTGCTGATAATTGAAAGTTTTGGACAAAGGAATTATGAATTATTTCCTGCAGTGAAGCATTGATTGAAATTTTCTCTTAAGAGTTTTGGTCCCAATGGCCGAAGTTAAAAAAAGTAGAGTAGACAGGGCACTTGCCTTGCACATGGCTGACCCTGGTTCAATCCCTTGGTACCATGTATGTTCCCTGGAACACCACCAGAAGTGATCCCTGAGTACAGAGCCAGGACTAAGTCCCTTTGGGTGCAGTCCCCAAACAAAACAAACAGGGAAGGAAGGGAAGGAGGGAAGGAAGGAGTAAGGAAGGAAGGAAGGAAGGAGGGAAGGAAGGAAGGAAGGAAGGAAGGAAGGAAGGAAGGAAGGAAGGAAGGAAGGAAGGAAGGAAGGAAGGAAGGAAGGAAGGAAGGAAGAGATTTTGGTTTTTTATTTGACTGGGTGCAATCTGTTTTGCATCTGGATTCTTACTAAGGATCTGAACAGAGCCAAAAGGGAAGGAGGGAGGGAAGGAGGGAGGGAGGAAGGAAGGAAGGAAGGAAGGAAGGAAGGAAGGAAGGAAGGAAGGAAGGAAGGAAGGAAGGAAGGAAGGAAGGAAGGAAGGAAGGAAGGAAGGAAGGAAGGAAGAGATTTTGGTTTTTTATTTGACTGGGTGCAATCTGTTTTGCATCTGGATTCTTACTAAGGATCTGAACAGAGCCAAAAGGGAAGGAGGGAGGGAAGGAGGGAGGGAGGAAGGAAGGAAGGAAGGAAGGAAGGAAGGAAGGAAGGAAGGAAGGAAGGAAGGAAGGAAGGAAGGAAGGAAGGAAGGAAGGAAGGAAGGAAGGAAGGAAGGAAGGAAGGAAGAGATTTTGGTTTTTTATTTGACTGGGTGCAATCTGTTTTGCATCTGGATTCTTACTAAGGATCTGAACAGAGCCAAAAGGCAAGGAGGGAGGGAAGTAGGGAGGGAGGAAGGAAGGAAGGAAGGAAGGAAGGAAGGAAGGAAGGAAGGAAGGAAGGAAGGAAGGAAGGAAGGAAGGAAGGAAGGAAGGAAGGAAGGAAGGAATAGATTTTGGTTTTTTATTTGACTGGGTGCAATCTGTTTTGCATCTGGATTCTTACTAAGGATCTGAACAGGGCCAAAAGGTGCTTTCTCAGAGGCACATTGACACTGTGTGGCTTATTCTTCCCCACACACTGAGAGCATCTGTCAGACTTCTCAACATTTAATGCCAAATGAAAAATATTCCACCAAAATTATGGCTTTCTCATTAATCAGTCATCAAGAACATTAGCACTCTAATTTATGTCATTTATATACTAGTGATGGTGAATTTGTGTTCTTAGCCCACCTTTATTCACAGACCAGATGAAGGAAAGAAAATGTATAGAAATATCTGAGTCAGTGTATAACAACTGAATTCCCCAAAGAATGGCAATAACAATTAGAGGAATTTCTGTTTTAAATAATTTATACAAGTTTCCTTGATGAAGAACTGTTTAGAACTTATAGTAAACTAAACATATTTTGGATTTCTAAGCAGCCTTTACACTAGGTAGTGTATATCAGACACATGGCAGTGGAGTCATATGTATTCTATGCATGTGGGGGGAAAGGATGAGAGCCCGTGGTGCTTAGGGCCCAGCATGGAGCTATGTATAATTTCTAGGCGTCTTACACATTTGTCAATAATTGTTCCTTGCTAGTTTGAGACTCATCTTCTGAACAATAGAAACATTTTCTTTCACATTTATATTTTGGTAATATAGCTCTAAGTGAGCATTGACATTAAAAATGGCTGAATGAAATGCCATTATGCTTGTAAACTATTGTGGAAGGTCCAGTATGTTGATTAGCATTCTTGTAATGAATTCCTCATGTGATTTACTACTTGGTAAAGCTATGTGTTTTTCTTTTCTGTCAAATGAGAATTATATAAACCATTATGCTGTCTTTCTTGCCTTGCCTGTAAGGCAACTCAAATAAATATAATACATGGTAATTGCTTAGTTCTCATGTTTAGCAAACTAAGAATTTTTACTGTTCCCTTTTGTATTTAGGGTTTTTTTTTTTGGTAGTTAGAGCCCAGCTCTTGAGTCTTACTTTGCTCATCTTTGATGTTAAATGATATCAACCATTCCCATTACTGTGAAAATCAAATGAAAAATATTTTGCAACTTGATTACTCATATACCTGGTACACATTACAGGACTGTATAAATGCTAGAGGAATTTTCCCCTTATTATGACATTTTTCTGTTTCTAGTTTTACAACCTTATTCCACAGACATCTTTTCTTTGAAATAATTCAGTTGTGATTAGAAGGTAAGGAAGTATAAGTACTAAGAACATGATAACTATTACATGAAGACAGTTGCTACAGTGGATGCAAAGGAATAATTAGAAGTGACTACCCCTGATAAACATTGTCTGCCAAAAAATTGGGTTCCTAGGAAATAGTTTCAAAGAGACCAAGTCTTTAGGTGCCAGCTTAACCTGGACAGTCTTTTAGAACAAAATGTTGTCTTCAACTTGTACCTGAGTCACGAGTCAAAGCAGCTCCTGTCCTTTTGAAATGTTTGGTTATGCTGCATATTTATGCTGTCAGTGGCAAAAAGAGGGGTTCTCTTGCAGGGATTTTTAAAAGGCCACAAGGTGGGAAGCAGGTTTTATGAGTTTTAACATTATGATGAGCAGTTTTATTTCATATAGAACTAATCACATGTAAAGAGGATTGTGATTATTTTAACTCAAGATATAAGATATAATGCCTTTTCCACTTATTTATTGTCTTGAGACTAGACCTGGTTGTATGCAGGGCTTACTCCTGCTTTGTGCCTAGGGATTACTTCTTGCAAGCATCTCTCTTGGCAGGTCCTAGGAAAGCGTATCCAGTGCAGATCAAACCTGGTCTCTAGCATGCAAGCCAGAGGCTACCCATCTTTACTATCTCTCAGACCTCTATATCCTTTCCTTTTGTCCTTTCGCTAGTGTTGGAACGGCTGATTCTCTTTTGAACCAATGTAGCATGAGGCTAGCATCACTGTCAGGTTAATGGATCATTTATCTTAGCCAGATATTTTTCAGAGCAACAGGGGACATTCCTAATTAGGAAAACAAGTAAACCACGGCAGTTATGGACAAATTAGATAGTTGGTCATTTTAGCTGAAAAATATATAGTTATTTTAGCTAAAACCTCCATTCTATAGGGTATCTTCTGAAACAAAAAGATTTTGTATTTTTCCTCCCCAGTATGTTCACTCTCCTGAGAGTGCTATACCTATTATAATGGCACTGTCATTACGAAGGTTATATGGTCGAGTTTGATACTCCTGAGCCATGTGTTTTATTATCTAATTTTGAGCGAGTTTCTTTTTGTATTCAAAATCACGTTCTCTTATTGAATCCTGTTTAGTCAGGTAAAGATCTATCTTATAAATTATTAAGTATTCCATAATAATTCTTTCTTTGGACTCCAGTAGCCAGTTAATCACCAGGGGGCAAATTAAAGGACAGAGGTAAAACAGTGGCTCTAAATGTTTGTGCCTGGTAATCGCCAAGTTGACAAAGATTGCATCATAGGTCATTGAGAGTATTAGAATGTTGCTTTCTCTTTCTAGTTTGCTGGTAGATGTAGGCTACTTAATTAACAGAATGCTAATGATTTTTCAGCATTCAAAATCAGTATAGATGAAAGTTACATTTTTATATCTCATGCTCTTCCCTTTTTTGTCTTCACAGAAAAAAGCTTGGCAGGACCATAAGCGGGAATGCAAATGCCTAAAAAGCTGCAAGCCCAGATATCCTCCAGACTCTGTCCGACTTCTTGGCAGAGTTGTTTTCAGACTTGTGAGTATAAAACTTGTGAAATATGTTTGAGTTGTAATTTAACAAAAGACTTTGCAGGTGCATGTATTATTCATATTTAAGGATGAATTTAGACCTGAGCTAAGGTAGAAGATGGACTATACTCCAGGGAGTATTTTAAGACAAAGATTTTTTACTCTAAAGTACAGCATCAATGCAGTGATAAAGTTCATAGCCCCTCTTCAAAGAGAGGTCTTGTAAGTTCTTGGGAATCAAGATGTAAAGACCCATAATTGGGGCATGTGATATTAATTATGGCTGTTACATGGCCCGTGTTAGTTTTCTATTGTAAAGTTATGTACAGGGCAAGAATACTTGTTCTTGAAGGAATTCTCAGGTGAGGTTTTGAATAGGTAACAATCTTACATTAAAGAATGCTTATCCATATATATATGTTATATATATACAAAATAATAAGGAGTCGTTGAAATTGTTTCTTTAGTCCTTTTTGCTTCTACCAAAATAATTTGTTCTTTAAAAACAAACAAGTTTCACAATGGAGATGTTACTGGTGCCCGCTCGAGCAAATCGATGAGCAATGGGATGACAGTGATGATAGTGACAGTTTAAAATCTCTCTGGTTATACTTTCCAGATTTTTGGAACAATTTTAAAACAATTATTTTATTTTTATTAAGTTGTTCACGATGATTTATTACATATAATACTCCAACACCAATCCCTCCACCATTACACCTTCCTACCACCATTATTTCCAATTTTTCCAACCACCACCCTGCCCCAACAGCAGGCCCTAAATAGTTTATTTTGTATTGCTTGTTATGAATAATTCACTAAAAATGATCAAAAAAGATTTCCTTAGAAGAAAGTGTGTGGCAATGTTTGTATCTCATCCTGGAGCTATTAAGCCTTTGTATATGAGATTACTAACATGTTGTTACAGGTTGAGCCTTTTGTGTTTATTGCTTTACTCTAGATTAGTTGCCTTCTACTTTACATCCTGTCAAATGTGGTGTGCTACTCCTGGTATATCATTGGTGGAAACTATGACCTGCCAGAGGCAGTTCATGGGTGGGCATGACTGTAAGGTATCCGGAAAAATAGGGGGATGGGGGTAGGTTGCCTAACCACGACTCTGTGAGAGCCAGTCTCAAAACCTGCATATGTGAGTTTTTCAACAGATTCATTCTCAGATGAGGCTCATTCCGAGTGTGGCCATGAGTATGGCAGTGATTGGAGTGTGGAGTTTTCAGCTGCCTGCGCTCTTATTTGGGCAGGTGGAGGGCTCACCCACCCCTTTTTGGGGAGCCCCGGATGAGACTCACCGTGGAGTGGGTCTGGAGGCATCTCTATTATCATTTGCATCTTTGGTTTGAAAAATGGCTTTGGGATACTGTAGGATAACACAGCCTCAGGTAGTTTAGGTTTATTGAGTTACTCCCGTTACAGTGCTCCCATTCCTCTTTGTTTATTTGTAACTTCTTTCTTAGTATTCTGTTGACTTGTAAATGTTGTTTTTCTCTTCTCCTTGAGTCCTTTGTATAGTTTATTCAGAGCAATGTCCTTTTTGTATGGACACAGGAAGACTTAGCAAATGTTATGCTTTTGTAACCTGGGAGTCATTTGACTCTACATGATATTTTCCTCCTGGGCATCTGTTCTCTCGACCTAAGCCTCAGCTGCCCTTACTTCCTAGCACCCCCAAAAGCAGGGTCCCCATGAGGGACTAGACGGACCCAGGGCAAGCGGTGAGTTGTGTGCTACCCTGGCATCGAGATGGGCCTGGCCAAAGTGACTAATGCTTAACTATAAGTTAAGAGCTTGATCATGGACAAGTGTTGTCATGATCCAAACAGTGATAACTAGATTTGGACCCTGCTAGGGTGAGGAATGATTAATCTGCCCTGAGTGTTGTGGTCTGAGTCTGTGGCAAGATGTTGCCAGGAGAGCTGCCTTGCAAGCCTCAATGTATCTCTTGCTATGTCCATACAAAAATAACCAATATTAAGATGTTAATGAGTCTTTGGACTAAGGAAAGGAACAAAATACCTTAAGAGTTAGGAAGGGCTTTGGAATGCCCTGCCCTCAGGAAGGGCTTTCTTATGTTGATTTTGCTACCTGGCAGTGTGTAACCTAGGGGCAAGGGTGAGAGAGGAAAAAGGGAGGAGAGAGATCGGAGAGAGGCTGCAGTAGATCCAGAGAGAGGCCAGAGCTGGGAGTGCGGGAGATGGGAAAGATGGAAGATTGAATGAACTGTAACTAATCAGCAACCAGCTTGGTCCTCGTTCTTCCTTCGCCTGTCCTTGGCCAACGGCCGTCCCGATCCAGCCCATACACAGCGGTTCCAGAGCACCGAAAGCGGGCGTTGAGACACAGCCACCCGGAGAGCCCGCGAGTGCACACACCCCACGGTGTGCTTTAGTTCTTTACAGGATACCAAATAGATATTGTCTTTGGATTGAATATGTGGCATTTATCACATATATGTATTGCTATTCTGGTGAACTAGAAATACAAATTTATTTAAAATATTAATAAACTCAGAGCAACCTTATTATTATATATTTTATTTCTCACTGGATATTAAAATTATAGTCACTGTTATAGGTTGAACTATACTTTTTATTTGTTAATATTAGAAAGATGGCAAATCTCTGCTAAGGCTGAAGTGAATTTTGTCAGAATCTGAAATGATACTAATACTGAGAATATTGCTTAATCTTTACTTTGGAGCTAACTAAGTTAGACACTAATACAGAGGAATGATAATACTACCTTCTGCTGAATACTTTATTTCTAGGCCTTGTGCTAATTGATTTACAACCCAATGAATCAGATACTGTTATTTCTCTCATGTTTCAGAAGAGGGATTTGATTTGTCTTGACTCAAGGTTAAGAAACTTGCCCAAGGTTGTACAGTTGTGACAAATTCTTATTTTTAGGCATCTATCTCTGTACAGGCGCAAGTTTAATCTATATTAAAGCTTCTTGTATATGGTTTTCATTTGGAAATTAAACTGTCAGGGCAAGTCACAACTTAGATTTCGTTTTATAATTTCTATAATTAAAATACAAAATTCTAAAAGTGATGAATGGAAATACACAGAAAATTGTCTTTCTTATGGAACTTTCATTTAAATATCTAAAGACATTAAAGGAATTGACTTATTTATTGGAGCCCAATAAGTTCTTTTTGCTGTCTCTCTCTTTTACACTGTAGATGGAAGAAACACCCTCTGAATCGGAGACACTCTACACCTTTTATGACCTGGAGTCAAGTAAGTAATTATGTTTCAGCATAAAAAAAATTTATTGGCGAATTGGAGAATTGCTTTTTTTTTAAGATACAAGAGCTATTTTTAGTATTTATTTAAATTTTTAAAAATATTTTCATAGGGTTGTTTATATTAATTGATTACATTCAATATTTCAATGCCAATCCCACCACCATTACACCGTCCCACCACCATTATTTTGAATTTTCCCACCACCATTCAAGCTTGCCTGCCACCAGCAGATGCTAGATAAATTATTTTCTGTTGCTTATTATGAATATCATGAGTGGTTGCAGCTGTGCCCTCCTGGAATTCTAAAATTGTAAATGACTGGGGTCCGAAGACATCTCTGTTGGGAGTTAATTCATTCTGAGAGGAGATTTGCTTTATTTTAACTTTGATTTTCTGTCACTTTGTTATGTGATGCAAATCTAATGAAACTTTTCATGTTTTTATATATGGCTGATATGTATGTTCGATAAATTCCAGGGTAGCTTTGTCATATGGAATTTGTAAAGTGCCATAAACTTGTGCAAGACAGGCAGGGAGAGTAGTGTAGAAATAGTAACCTAGTCTAGTTGACAAAATAATTCTTTATTTTATGACCCCATTCCCTTATTTTCTCTCCCCCCCTTTTTTTTAAATGTCAAAGAAGTGATGTAATGGCAATGTTGGGTAGGGGTGGGGTATCAGTATTCAGTATCAGTAAAGCAAATATTTATATTCTCTGGTTCTTTACATATTTTTGTTTGTTTTTTGGGCCACATCTAGTGAGGCTCAGAAATGAATCTAGGCAGTGCATGGGGGACCACATGGGATGAGAAGGATTGAATCCTGGTCAGCTGCTCGCAAGACAAGCACCCTCTCCTCTGTACTATCTCTCTGGGCCTTCCAGTCTTTTAAATAGTAAGGGGATAAGAAAGTACAGACTTGGGCTCTCTGACAGCAGTGCTCCTGAGTCACCGTGGCTGTGGCCTGGCTGCTTGTGGTGACTGATAGGATTTCAGTGAGCATTAATTCCATGCAGGGCTTATTTTCTTTCCCGTTGACAGAGTTCCTCTTCATTGAGGTGGTAAATTATTTCAACCTCCATCTAGTCAGAGCTTATATAGAAAATATGATGCAGTTTAATATATCTGGAGACAAAAAAGATGACACTGTACAGATTTATGGTCATCGTATCCTAAGTGCCAGTGGAAGTGAATTATTTAAGAAATCATGGCTAATTGCTGCATTGAGCAAGTAATTTAAAGAAAATATGTAGAGCTGACATGAGAATCAGAGTTATGCTACAGTTCAACCTGAGAGTCTTTTTGAGTTTTAAAAGAGAAGTTGTCATTTGGTCTCACTGTATTACTGCTGGGTAATTAACACCCTTGCTGGTGAGTTTAGTGTTAACATTGGCCCTGCCTGGTGGCAGTGTCATATATGCCGCTGCTCCAGTGTTATTAATTAAACGGTGAGCCCTTCGCCTTTTAGGATCCTTTTGTGATCTAAATGAAAGTGAAATTTTAGGGGCCAGAGAGATAGTATAGTGAGGATGGAGTTTGCCTTGTGTGTGGCCAACCTGGCTTTCATCCCTGACATCATGTATGGTCCCCAAGCCCTGCCAAGTACATCTCTGATCACTGAGTCATGAGTAAGCCCTGAGCACCATTGGGTGTGGCCTAAAAACCAAAGGGGGGGACAGAGAGAGAAACAGACAGACAGACAGAGAGACAGAGACAGAGACAGACAGAGACAGAGACAGAGAGGGAGGGAGGGAAGGAGGGAAAGAGGGAGGAAAGGAGAGAGTTTTTAAAGGGTTAAATTTTGACTTTGAAACTTCCTTTGTGAAGGGTTAACATTTGCTCTGAAGCTTTGTTTGTGAAGCACCACGTTTTGTTTATTGATCCTAGAAACAACATGAAGTTAAGATTTCTTTTGTTGATCTATGTTTTCTTCTTGATATACTTTCTATATGATGGATTTCATCTATTTGAACTTGAGCTGAACTCTTTTGTACTCTCTGTTTTGTGACTTGGAGATGCTACTATTTATTTGTTAGTCATGGTCTAGCTGTAAATTCTTTCACGGAAAACTCTTATTTAAATCCACTTATTTAATAAGAATTTATGGTGGTCGAAATATGCATACAGCATAATGTAGTGTGTCTGGTAACTCACTTCTTACCTTATTTTGGCTTTAATGCTTTTGATCTGTTTGTACATTTTGTTTTGATGGTTATTTGATCTCATAGATAAAGTGTGATAGAATTGAATTGATATTGTATGTATCACAATTTATAATCATCAACTAAAGATATATATTTGCTCTCAGAATGGAATCTGAGATTAGAATGGAATTAACAGCTATCATTGAACACCTGAAAATTGCCCATTAAAAGTTCACTTTGTGCTTGTGTTGTTTATTTCTTCTTTAAAAAAGACATTAACAAACTGACTGAAGATAAGAAAGAGGGCCTCAGGCAACTTGCAATGACATTTCAGCATTTCATGAGAGAAGAAATACAAGATGCTTCTCAGCTGCCATCTTCCTTTGACATTTTTGAAGCCTTTGCCAAAGTAAGTACTTCATTTAGTACCTTTGTTAGTCATATATCAGTCCTTTTTGTTGATGTGTGAAAATTCAGGTCGTTATGCCTTTCATCATTCTCGTACTTTGCTGAGTAGATTAGAGAATTACTTTGTTTGTATTGAAAAAGGGTATTTGTTTTCTTCTGTTTTGAGTATTCTTATTAATGGTCCACATTAGTTGTTAGCACTCAAAGTTTATTCTACTTTGTTTTCTCAATAGAAGAGTCTTTGTTCTTACTAATAGATTTTAAGGGTTTTTGTGCATTTATCTGCTTTGTGGTGCATGATTCAGCAATGGAGCTGGTCTTTAGGAGTGAAAAATCTATTGTAATCTACTTCTCGATTAAAATAATTTTTAAGTAATACGAAAATACAACTTTCCAATTTAGAAATAATTGTTGGGCTTGGTGATAATTCAAAAGGTTGGATTATGTGCTTTGCGTGTGGAAAGCCTGAGTTCAATCCCTGGCACACCGGGGCCCCCTGAGTACCACTGAGAGTGATCCCTAAACACTCAGCTCAAGTAGCCCCTGAGCACTGCCAGATGTGACCCTCAAACCAAAATAAATAAATAAATAAGTAGATAAAATAAACACCCAAATTGTTTTTCCATACACTGCATGTTCCACATCACTAAAATAATATATGAGGTATAGAAAAGGGGCTATTTTATTCTGGGTAGTTGTTTTTGAGGGGGGCTCCCAGAGAATCCTGGAGTCACTCAAAGAATACTCGGTTACCTGGAAATGATGATTCAATGCTAGGATTTGGTCATGCAGCACTGCTCAGACTCAGTGGGGTAAGTCTGTGGCTCTGTTCAGTCCAGCCATTCTGGTGTAAGTTGGTAGAACTTCACCTCTTCAGTGCTAGGGCTTGGTGATGCAGCCCTCTCTGCTGGCACTCAGTGGTGCTGGGGTCTGGGGGAGGTCTGTTGCCAGGGATTGAGCTCAGGCCTTGTGTAGGCAAGGTGTTTGTCCCCAACTTCAGACAGGTTTATTTCAGTATTTTATTTGTGGTTTATTGTTGGTGACTTCTGGTTTCAACCTTGTCCAAGGACAAAGAAGGCAGTGATTCTTATTGTCTATTCCAGAATGGGTAAAACAGAGAAGGTGTCTTCCCCATCACTGCAGTGTCTCTCTGTGTGTGTGTTTTGCAGGTTGTCTTTTGTTTTTTTTTAAATATTGATTGTATTTTAATAGCAAGTGAGCCTTTTCCATTTTGAGGGTGGTTGTGCCATTTATGTTACAGTTTCTAAGTGCAGATCTAATGAGACTTTTTTCACGCGTATTTTAAGGGCATATTTTATAGTTTGCTTAGTTTTGAAGAATTTAAATGGGACTGATACAAATGCTAGATATTTATTCTTGATTTTACAAGGTGTATATTTATTTATTAAGGTATTTTTAAAAATGATTTCTGGTAATACATAAGCACTAAATTTTGCTTGTCTGTCATTGGGAATTTGTTTCAAAATATGATGTTTACTGATAACTACCCTTAAGAGTAGCCTCTGATATATTTATTTCACATGACTAAAAATTTATAACCTTCAGTAGCATAATATATTCCATGTACACAATTTTTTTGATGTTAAAAACTATGCAAAATCATACCTACTGGAAGATAAAGATATACTTTATGGTGACTGTAAGTAATAGTCATTCTAGTGTAAGTTTGTAGCTCTTCTGTGAGAATTGTTTCTAGTTTTGGAAAAAGCACAGTGTTCCTGGTGTTACTAGTATTCATGAAAAAAATACATAAAATGCTTTCTCATAGGAAATGTGAATTACTGTCTTAGAAACACACCCGTCAATCCACAAATTCAGAGTTGTACATGGCAGCATGAAGCACAGTGTCAATGATGTGTTTATTGATGGTTTCACAAGGCCAGGTGTCTGGGAGGCAGGCACACTCAAAGTGGTCCGAACAAGCATCATATACCAGAGTGTGCAAGGCCTTCTTCCACTTCCTAATTGGCTGAGTACTGTGGAGTACAGTGTCTTCCACACCATCCATGGCCTAAATTTCATTGAATAATTTGAATGCATGCACTGCTTGGGTTGGGTTTTTAGGAGCAGGTTTTGGTTGTCTCTACCTTCTTTGCTCTTTTGTGACCAGAAGGCTCTCCTGGCATATATGCTTTGTAGCATGTGGACGCTTTTGACTTTGACTCCCCTCCTAATATCCTGTTTGTTCAGATACTCAGTTGGTGAATTAGGCACAGTGCCAGTAATTCTCCATTTAGGGTTAAATGCTTTGTCTTGAAAATGAACTGCCACTGAATTTATTTTTAACATTACTATCTTACTTCTTTTGTTTCCTGTTAAATAATTCCAATCTCATTAGTTTTACAATGTAATTCTTTCTGTTTTATAGGGGGAAAAATCTGTCATTATGACTAAATGGACAAAGTTTTTAGTAATATGCTAACTTTCTCGCCACATATTTGCATTTATTATGCTAGAAAGTAGACATCTTTGAGATTTTTTTTGGGAATTGAACTCAGATGTGTGATTTTTGCCTTAAAAGGTTGATTAATAAATCAAAAGAAAGTCCCTTAATTTATTACACCTTACCTCCTTGTAAAAATTTTGTTAATATTTTATATATTGTAGTCTCTTGTTTACATATTTGTCCTGGAAAGAAATTACTCTGTTCCTTCTCTTTGTTCCTTTTTACTTTTTAAGAACGAAATAGTTTTTAATTCTTTTATACCTTGAAAAATCTCAGAACTGAACTACTGAGCTCCTAACTTTGCAATTGAGTAATACTGCATATTATGATAGATGCATTTGAAGTGGGTGGAGAATTCGGGGGAGAGAATCTAATCCCTGTTTACTTCCCTTCTTTCTTACTGCTATGGAATTAATCAGAGAGCAGAAATGAGTAAACTGTTAACAGTTACTACAAACTATCAGAAATTAATGGAATTAATTTCTGTTCTGCTGAGATAGTAGCACTGCACTGTTGCCCCATTGTTCACCGGTTTGCTTGAATGGGCACCAGTAACGTCTCTATTGTGAGACTTGTTGCTACTGTTTTTGGCATATTGAATATGCCACGGGTAGCTTGCCAGTCTCTGCTATACAGGCAGGATACTCTTGGTAGCTTGACTCTCCGAGAGAGATGGAGGAATCAAACCTGGGTTGGCCATGTGCCATGCTGTGCTGTCACTGCTGAGATAGTATAGCAAGTAATGCAGCTGACCCAGGTTTGATCCCTAAACACGGGGTATCACTCTGGGTGTGTCCAAGACCAAACCAAAACAACACCAAAAAAAAAAACCTCAATTTGATTTTTTCTTCAGACCCTTTTTCTCTCATAAACACATATCTCGATTTCTTGTGTCAGTATATCTTGGCTTGCTTTTTCCTGTGTTCTCTCTTGAACACATATTTTCTTTCTTTGTATACTATTGAATGTTTGTTTTGGGGCCACACCCTGCCATGCTTAGAGCTTACTCTGCACTTAGGAATCACTGCTGGCAGTGCTCAGGGAATCATATGTGTTGCCAGGATCAAAACCATGTCGGCCACATGCAAGGCAAATGCTCTACTCACTGTATGATCTCTCCAACCTCATCCCTCTAGCATTTTTCTAAATAAGTCTTCTTTCATTAAAAACTATCTTGCGGAGACTTCTCTCAAGGGGTCTCCTGAGCACTTTTAGGAGTGATTCCCTGAACCCTAGAGCCAGAAGTAACCCCTGAGCACTGCTGGATGTGACCCCAAAACAACTGTCTTGCTTTAAAAAAAATTAATAAAAAATTTGCTTGGAAAAAAAAGGTTTTTTATAGAGATTTTTGGTGGTTGAGAGAGTTCTTCATTTTGAGAGCATATTATGTTTTTTTTTTTCCTAATGGAAAGCCTGGTTAATTCATCAAAAATAGATAGTTTATATCAAGTACTTTGGGTTTACTGTTGAAATTATGTATCTCCTGTTGGACTAGATTTCTCAGCCCCAAATGTGTTTCTGCTGCTTAAGACTTTGATGTGCTTGAAAAACTTGCCCTTCATTACCTTTGAGATACTATTGTATAATCACTTTTCAGTTATATTTCCAAGTTTTTTCTCTTTGTTCTCTACTTCCTTTTTGACAATATTAATCTCCTACTTCAACCATCCTCATGAACATATAAATAGTAATTTATGGTTGGATTGAAATTGTAGAGTCTATTGTATAAATATATCCTGTCCATTTTTTGATGTGCTTCCTGACTTTAAAAATGAAGTAGTGTGATGGACTGGAGGTGTGATTCAAGTGGTACAGCATGTGCTTTCCTTGGTCCAGGTCCTAGGTTTGATCTTCAACACAGCATGGTCTTTGAAAACTACCAAGTGATGCCCTTACAACTATAGTGACAAAACCAGAAATAAGTAGCATGAGACATTGGGGAACTTTTGTAGGGGAAGGTGTAAAAGAGGACTTCACTAAGGATGTAGAAATTAATGGCACTAATTTGGAAAGGAAGGTCTTGGGTAATGTTCTATACAGTGGTCTAGAAATGCAGATGGGCGATTAGTAACTATAACCTCCAGATGTTAAGAAAGCTACATTGACCTCCCCTGATGAAGATCAAAAAGGTAGTTATTTGAAGGCGGGTCAAGAATAAAGAAAGGGGAGCAATTTGAGAGTGCTCCCAGGACTCCAAACAAGAACTTCACTAAATAGCATGAAACAGAGAATCCTGCTGAGAGTGTTCAATATTTATTTCTGGGAGATTGTCCACTTTGGAACACAATACTAGGATAAAGCAAAGATGGCTTAAAGTATAGAATTTTGCCTTGGGTAAAGGAAGATGCAAGCTCAAAATATGCACCATAGCCTTAAGAACTCTACCCTCACCAAATCTGGTCTGGAAACAAGAGCTAGGTCAGGCGAAATATGCAGGACCTGTGGTTAGGTTATAGCAGGCATACAGTGATGGCTTCCTGTAAGCCATCAGGGAGCTGTAATGTATCTCAGAAGCAGAAGCCTGCTCGTGGGCAATTTGTTCCTTTCTACGCTGGGCTGAGTGACATGCTTGTCCCAGATGAAACTAAAGCAGCCTCTTCCTAATCATGTCAGATTAATTGTAGATATTCCCTAGAGACAGAAAGCAGACATTTTGCAGAGACTCGGGAAAATAGTACTATCAGGCACTCCTCAACATGGTCCCCATTTTGCTGCTCAGAGTGGTAGGAGATTGACACAATAGCAATGGTCAGGCCCTATAGCTGTGACCTCTGGAATGCAGCACTTATCTGTCAGTCCTTAGCCATACAGCTGTGCAGTGTAAGCTCAGTCAGCACTGTAGTTTCTGGGGATAATTGTATCCAGGCCTGCACAAAACTGGACGATCTCTGCTAGCCCTCATTGTACTCCAGCTACAATGAAGGAACAGAGGAATTTATCTGTTTTAATAGTTGAAGACAAAAACCTGGAAAGGATCCCAAGCACAAAAAAGCACTCTAAACTTCCTGATAAAAAACTTTTAAAGTGATAATGGTAGGATGTTCATTGAACTGAGGATAGTCTTAGAAGAAAGTACTATCAATGAAAGAGAAAGTAGGTGAAAACTTCAATCAGATATCACTGAACTCAAGAACAAAGTCTTATCACAAACTTAAGAACAAAATTGAGGGTCTCAGCAGTAGAATTACAGAGAGTTGAGGATTTAGTTGTTTTGAGGATAAGGTAGTTGAAATCATCAAAAAAGAATAGAAAAGAGAAAAATCAAGACAAAGAATAAAACCTAAGAGATTTATGATATGGCATAAAGAAGAACATTATTAGTATCTTCAGGATTCTGGAAAGAGAGAAAGAGAATGGGAAATAGTTAATGGTTGATGAAATTACAGGATTGAGCCACTGAAAAGTCTAGTACCTCTAAAAGGGGCTGGAGAGATAAACAGTGGGTAGGGACTTGCCTTGTATGTGACCAATTTGAATTTATCCCTGGAACCAGCCCCCATGCCTGCACTGGGAGTCATACACGTGCTAAGATCAGGAGGAAGCCCTGAGCATTGCCAGGTGTGTCCCTTAAACGAAAACAAAACAAAACAAACAAGAATCTCAGTGAGTTCTAAGCAAAATAAACTCAAGAGAGTAGAACACCAAAATACACCTTAATTAAAATCACAAAAGTCAAAGATAGTGATTAAATTATGAGAGCAAAATTAAAGCAAAAACTCCCAATATGAGGGACGCCCCCCAAAAGTTACAGTAGATCTGTCAAATGAGACCATGTAAAAGTCTATAGCCATCACATCGACTGAAATAAACATCCTAAACAAGAGAACTCAATCCAGCTTGATTATTACTCAGATTGGACAAACTGACACAGAGCTTTAGAGAAAAACAACAGCTCAATCATGTCTACTAAACCTGCTCTGTGAGAAGCACCAAATGGTCTTCTAGAAAAGGCCATAAAAATCCTATTTGGAATTAGTAACACACTAAAAACAGAAAATGAAGAAAGAAAGAGAGTAGTAACTGGATCTAACACAATGAACTTGGGACTTACTAGCTTTGTTAGGGGTTATAAGTCCAGAATTTCAGAGGTAAGAGAGATAATACAGTGGACAAGGAGCTTGCCTTGCATGTGCCTAACTCAGGTTTGATCCCAGGCACCCCGTATGGATCCCTGAACTCCTCCAGGAGTGATCCCTGAGCTCAGTGCCAGGAGTAAGCCCTGAGCACAGCTAGGGGTGGCTCCAAAATAAACAAACAAAAAGGCCAGGATAGTCTTATTTGTACCAGACCAAAAGAAAAAAAATTAGAGGCAGGGAGGGACCATTACATAATTAATAAAAATTCCATATAACAATCTTTAATATTGACTCATTATGCATCAAATAAAGAAGCATCAGAATATATAAAGCAATGGCTAATAGGTCTAAAGGACGATACCAACAGCAACACAGTATTAGTAGGAGATTTTATCACTGATCCTCCTCTCACCATTTGACCAACATGACAGCAAATCAATAAGGATGTATTAGACTTAAAGGAAGAAATAGAAGAACTGGGGCTTATTAGGCATGTATTGGGACATCCACCACCCAAATGATCAGTGCACATTCTTCCCTAGTACATATGGAATATCCCCCAGCATTGACCACATGCCGGTACTCAAAACAAGTGTCCATAAAAATCAAGAAGCTAAGAGTCATAACAACAATCTATTCAGCCTGACAATGCCTGTGCAAATAAACCACAGACAGAAAGCTGAGAAAAGGTCAAACACTTGGAAACTAAACAATGTGCTATTGAATGACTAATAGGCTATAGATTAAATCAGAGAAATAAAAAAAAAACAGCTCTTGGAAATGAAGAAATGAGCTACCAGAATATTTGGAACTCAGCTAAAGTTTTACTAAAAGGGAAACTCATACAGCAATACAGGCATTCAATAGCATATAAGAAAACGCCCAAATAAATAACCTATTCTTACCTCTTAAGAAACTGGGAAAAGAACAAGGAGTCCAAAAATAAGTAGAAAAAAGGAAATAATAAAAATTAGAGTGGAAAGTAAGGATGTGCTTGCAAAAGAAAGAAGGAAATGCAAAATCATAGAAGCCAAGAGCTGGTATTTTAAATGAGTAAACTAAGTCAGAGATTCCTAAACTTACTTGGTCTACTATACCCTTTTCAGAAAAAGAAAATTACTCGGGAACCCCTTCCTTCTCATTATACTTTCTTTAAAACTGTTGAAGCTGGTACACACAGCCCGTGGCTTACACTTGAGTGTGGTTTAATTTACATAAAGTGCAACACAGTCATGTTAAGTGCATAGCAGAGAGCACTTCCAAATTGCACCCAAGGCCACTGTTGCCACCCCCTTTCCAACCATCCCCGCCTCCCTCACCACACACACTATTTCAGTCCCTGCAGAGGGACAGTATCACACTTTGGGAAAACCTGAGCTAGATCAATAAATCTTAGCTAGAATCACAAAGAAAAAGGAGAAAACTAATATGTTGAATCAGCAGTGAAAGGAGAGTAAGATCAGCTAGTACCAAAACTGATAAAATGATTCTGAACAACTTTATGCTACTAAACCTAAAAGATTAAGGTAAGTTTTTAACGTCTTACTTCCTTTGACGATTGAATCAGGAGACGGTAGAAAACTTGAGCCAACTACTTACCAGCACAGAGCACAAAATAGTAACAGAAGTCTGCCCCAGAACAAAAGCCCAGGCTCTCATAGATTCATGTTAGGTGTTATAGCCATATATGTATATATATGTGTGTATATATAATGAAATATGGGCAGCAAGCATATAAAAAAGTATGCATCATCACTTCTTATCTGGAAAGTGAAAATCAAGATGACTGAAGAACCACCTCACATCACTGAGATTAGCCTCTTTCAAACAGTCTAGTTACAATCAGTATTGGCAGGGATGTGGTGAATAGAAACCCTCACTCATAGTTGGTGTGACTGTTGGCTGGTTCATTCTCTTCAGAAAACAATATGGAAATATCATGAAAAATTAAAATTAGACCTTTGCTATAACCAGTGATAAGAACATAAAGTAAATTAATTCGTAGAGAATTAAAACACCAGTCTTCATTGAAGTGCTGTTTGTAATAGCTAATATATGGAGACAACTCATATGTGGATAAGTGAATAAAGTCATTTTTCACTTGTCATCCTGTTGATCTTTGATTTGCTCGAGCAGGTGCCAGTAACATCTCCATTCATCCCTGTTGCATGCTAGTGTAGCCTGATGGTATCTGCTTGCTCCAGGAACACGAAGAGCCTCAAATCAGGGTTTTGACGAAGTCTGACCATCTATTAGGTGGGTTGTCACGTGGTCTTTTGATGTCCTGTGGAACCCAGTCAGTAACAGCTCTAGTCCAGCAGTTATCTCTAAATCTCATTATGTATCCGGCCCATCTGATTTTCGACGCCTTGGCATACAAGACAGCATCCCTGATTGTTGATTGTGGATGTAGATCAGAACTCCGGATTCCTTCTCTCACTTAAGTGAAATGTGATATTCCAAGCATAGTTCTTTGGATTACTCTTTGGGATGCCTGAATAGCGTTCTTGTCCTGTTTTCGTAGGGCCCAGGTCTCTGAGGCGTATGTTAGTGCAGGAAGAACGGTGGAGTTGAAAAGATGTGCCTGGAGCCAGAGGTTCTTTGTCCTCTTAAGCACTTCTTCTATGCTCTAGAAGGCATTCCACGCTGCTCTTCTCTTGTGCTATTCTGGTGCCAAGTCGTTCCTCATGTTGAGTTCTTGACCCAGGTACACATAGCTGCTGCATTCAGAGATGTTCATTCCATTGAAAGCAAATGGAACATCAGGGATTAATTCATTTTTCATGAACATTATTTTGCTGAGATTCAGCTGCAGTCCGACTTCCGCACTTGCAGTTGAAGTCGGCCAGCATTTTTGCCTCTTGGTTAATGTTTGGTGTTATGAGAACGATGTCTTCAGCGAAGCAGAGGTGGTGTAGTTGCCGACCATCTCTCTTCACTTTCATTCCTTTTGTTGTTGCATGATGTTCTTGAGGGTGGCACTGAAGAGTTTCGGTGAAATGATGTCACCCTGCTGAACCCCTCTTTTTACGTTGATGATCACTTCCTTGTGGAATGGTGAGATTCTGGTGGTGAATCCGTAATACAGCTTGCAGAGGATCCTGATGTACTGAGTTTGAACACCCTGTTTCGCTAGGGCTTTGATGACTGCTTCAGTCTCAACAGAATCAAAGGCCTTCTTTAAATTGATGAACGTTAGACAGAGCGGCATCTTTTTTATAAAAAAATTTTTATTGAATCACTGTGAGATAGTTACAAAATTTCATGTTTGGGTTACAATCACACAATGATCAAACACCCATCCTTCTACAAGTGCACATTCCCCACCACCAATATCCCCGGTATACCCCCCCTTTCCCACTCTCCCCCTGCCTCCATGGCTGACAATATTCCCTATACTCTCTCTCTACTTTTGGGCATTATGGCTTGCAACACAGACACTGAGAGGTCATCATGTTTGGTCCATTATCTACTTTCGGCATCCATCTCCCATCCCGACTGATTCCTCAAACCATAATTTTCTTAGTGATTCCTTCTTTATTCCATCTGCCTTCTCTTCTTCAGAGTGTCATCTTGAACTCTCACCAAACTTCAATGAGCTTGGTCACCATGTGAATATGGTCGATTGTGCTGAACCCTTTTCGGAATCCGGCTTGCTCACATGGCTGTCCTTCATCTAATGTTCTGCCTATTCTATTCAGGATGACTCGAGTGAACAACTTGTAGACGACGACGGACAACAGGCAGATTGGGCAATAGTTGCCGATGTTGTGGATGTCTCCCTTCCTTTTACAACATAATGGTCCTGCTGGTTTTCCATTGGGATGGGAGTGAATAAAGTAATTGTGGTACATACACACAATGGGATATTGCTCAATTATAGGAAAAATGGAAATTTTGGATTTCATATGAACTTGAATAATACTGGGGAATGCCATGTCAAGCAAGAGAGTTGATGAAGGACAAATACCAGAAGATCTCACTCATATGAATTGTGAAGAAACAGAGAAAGAGAATTAAAAACAAAAAAAGCCAATGATAGCAGATCCTGATTATTTGCCTACAAAACTGACTTTCCTAAGTACACAGAGGGGGAGATGAGAAGGGACAGAGAATGGTGGAAGAATATCAAAACTCTCCTATGGACTAAAGTGCAGTCTTTTATTCCTAAATCTTATTTCTTTATGAATAAACAATAAAATTTATTCCTAAAACATTAATATTGTCACTGATACAAATCATGGAGCCTAAATTAAAAAGCGTACCAAAAGTGTGTTCAAGAGAAATCTCAAGCTTCTTCAGAGAGATGAAAATCATATAACGTCAAGGACAGACATTGCATACCCAAGTAGGGGGGTGTGGGCAACTTCTAGATGGAGTTTACTGCCAGGGAAAATAAAGAGGCTGTGGCATATGTACTGCCATTAATTAAGCAAAATTATGGGACCAGGCAAAAGGGCAATAGGCTGACCCAGGTTTGATCCCTATCATATCATATGGCACCCTGAGTGATCACTGAGTGCAAAGCCAGCAATAAGTCCTGAGCATCACTGGGTATGCCCTCTACAACCCCCCCCCCCCCAATTATGCCATTTTAGACAGGATACATGGAACTTGAGATGATTATACTAAGTGAAATAGTAATGAAATGAGAGGCAGTGACTTTTAACTCATGTGATATATCAATAACTAAAGCAAGGGAACTGGCTAAAAGCCATGAAACTAACTCATATACTCAATGAAAACTCTGCAGTTACTGGAGGAAAAGATGATTAGGTGGTAGGGGAAGTGTAGAGTTGCATGTTGGTGATGGAACGGCACTGAAAGTTAGTGGTGAGTATGGTGAAAGAAAAGAAAAATAATAAAGAAAAAGGAAACAGTAAGGGAATCGATAATGATCAAGGAAAAGAAATCTTAAAATTCTGTCTACTGACCTGAGTCTTCCAATGGAGCGAGATGGGAAGCAGATAAGGGACTGGGGCCAGTGAGGAGGACACTTGGAATCTGTGCGGATTGTGGTGCTTTGATACTGTGTAACTACAGCAGTATCAGTACTATCATAAATTCGGACACCTCCATATAAGAAAGGAAAATGTGTTCTCTCTCTAGTTGTCCTTTTCTTATCTTTGAATATTTGTGTTGAACATTATGATGCTGAACTTAAATGCTGAACGATAAAAGTTTGAATACAGTCTTGATGCTCAAAATGTTTTATTTTGTGGTAAAGTAAAACATTACTACAGAAATTAATAAGGATACCTTGTGATCTCCCCTTTTGCCCCAGTCTGTCTGCCACTTCCTCTTTTCCTTAGATCATTTTAGTTATGTTACCATTGTCTACTAAGCAGTTTTGTTTGTTTTCATAAAACAGATCATCTGTTTCCCTGATGCTGAATGGGAGAGAAGTGATTGTCACTGATAGGGATGAAGGCAGTCAATGAAGATATCTGTTTCACTGAAGATATTTGTTAGTGAGAATGAATATAGATGGGCCCTTGCTAATATATTTGTGAAAATGGACAACAAAGGCATGCTTGCTGGCTCTTTGTCAGTATTCTTAGAAGAGCTGTATATTCTAGCTTTGCAAGTTCCTCTCCTTCAAGCTCATACTTTTTGTATGAGTATCACCTGTGATTCTCTGAGAGGGGCGGAGGAATCCAACAAGGGTTGGCCTAGTGAAAGGCGATCGCCCTACCGCTGTGCTATGGCTCCGCCCCTCTCAGAGAGCCTGGCAAGCTACCGAGAGTATTGTGCCTGCACGGCAGAGCCTGGCAAGCTAACTGTGGCATATTGGATATGCCAAACACAGTAACAATAAGTCTCACAATGAGAGACGTTACTGGTGCCCGCTCGAACAAATCAGACAGTGACAGTGATCACCTGTGGTTATAAGCATATTGATACTCAAATTTTTTGCATAGGTTTTGAAATAAATTTATCTTGGAACATTAACTGGTATGGTTACTGATTGAGTTTTTGTTTGTTTGTTTTGGTTTGGTTTTCGGGTCACTTGGCTCACTCCTGGCTGTGAGCTCAGGGATCAACCTGGTGGTACTAAGGGGGCCATATGGGAGGCCGGGGATAGAACCTTGGGGGCCACATGCAGGACAAGTGCCTTAAATTTTGTTCTGTATCTCTAGCTCTGATTAAGTTTTTTGTTTTGTTTGTTCTTGTGTGGAGATTCCTAAGCAGTTTTCAGGGGGTATTGAGGGGATCACACCTGACCAATAGGTCTGCTCAAGCATGACTTTGGTGTCCATTTTCATAAATATATTAGGAAGGGTGCATCTATATTCTCTTCTCAACAAATAATTTCAGTGAAACTTCCATTACAAAGTCCCAAGGTGCTATGCTGTTCAGCCCCGCTTCTGATTGAGTTCTAACTCAGCGTTTGCTACAAATATATCCAATGTGCATACTATTACTAATAAATATAATAGTTAAAATATGAGACAAGTACAATTAGAAAGAGGACATGTTTTAACTCATGGTTAAGTCACCTCCTCAAAAAAGTGAAATTCTCCTCAATTTCCTACCCTCCCCCATGAAATAAAATACTTTTATTTAAAGAAATGTAGAGAAATGTGAGGGGAGATGTGTAAAAACACAAAAAAGAAAGAAACAGGTGAGGGGGACCTCACCGCACCGGGCACAGGGTACAGGGCAACGGGCGCTGTCTCTCCCGCCTCCTGCGTTCAGTAGTCTCCAGCCGCTTCCCCCACTCTGGGGAGATTGATGGCGATGATGAGGCAGGCGAAGGAAGGAACGGAGCCAAGCTGGTTGGTCTCAATTGCAGTTTATTCCAATCTCCTCTCTATACACTCCCGGTCTCTCTTTCTGCTTCTTCCCCGAACCCCCTCATACAGCCACCTTAAATCTCCCCCCCACCCCCGAATCAGGGGACAGGGCTTACACATAGGTGTGGTTACAATCAATAGGGGGTAAAGTTCTATCCCTTAGGGGATGCTTCTTCTAGGACAGATACTCTTCAGCAGGACACCTGCCCAAGAGCGGAATCCCATGGGTGTGTTTCTCCTCTCCTTGTCCAACTAACATATAAGTATTCATATTATTAATCATTTTGTATGGACATAGCAAGAGATGAATTTAAGCTTATAGAATTGCTCTCCTGGGGTCATCTTGATCTCAGACTACAGTGCTCAGGCCAGATTAGTCTTTCCTATCCCTAGCAGGGTCCTAGTCTCGTCGTTGCTTTTGGATCATGACATGACATGTCCATGACCAAGCTCTTAACATATAGTTAAGCATTAGGCACTTTGGCCAGGCCCATCTGTATGTCAGGGTAGCACATAACTCACCGCTTGCCCTGGGTCCGTCCCGTCCCTTGTCGGGACCCTGCTTTTGGGGGTGCTAGGAAGTAAGGGCAGCTGAGGCTTAAGTCGAGAAAGCAGATGCCCGGGAGTGAATAATATTTGAAGTCAATTAAATACCATATTACTAAAGCATATTAACAATTGTCTTTCTTTGTCCATACAAAAAGGATATTGCTTTAAAGTAAACTATTCAAAAGACACAAGGAGAGGAGAAAAGGCAATATTAACTTACAATACAAGTTCACTGTCCTAGCAAGGTCTGACCTTACAAATTAACAGAGTCTGATTAGGGGAAAAGCTGAATGACTAGTTGGGGAAGGGAGCATAGAAGTGATTACAGATAAACAAAGGAATGGGAGTGACTCAGGAAGCACCTTGATGGTCGTGACTGATATACCTAAGCTTCTAGTGGCAAGGGGAATAGGACATACCAATGTAGTCTAGAATAGTTTAGAGATTATTACCAGATAAAGCTAAAGTCTTTATAGCAAGGGAGAAAGGACAAACCAAAGTCAGGCCTAAAATATTTAGAGCTATATTCCAACAGGGAGAGAAAGAGAGCAAGATTCTTGTTTGGGAGAGAACATGAGCTTCTCCAGAGTGGAAATACCTCATCTTAAATGGGGATGCTAAAATTTATTTCATAGATAAGAGTAAGGATTAGCTATGAAGAATTTTGGAGTGTCAAGCATATATTAATTTATCTGGCTGATGCCACCCTCTCCCAGCTTTATGTTGCATTTGACCACAGAATGTCAGTGTTTCATCTGCCATTTCTTCATATGCCCAGATATCCGTCTGTGCTTGATTATAGACTAGAGTCAGATGGTTACCCACAGTCGTGCCCTGAGCAGGTTTCTCTTGACAAGCTGCGAATTGCCTGTCTTGTTGAGAAGATGGTTTTCAAGAAGAAAATTATACCTTCCTCCTGTAACTTTTGTTTTCACCCCATAGCTATACAAATGTTTCATTATTTCCTGCATTCTTATTGTCTCCTGTGGTCTTAGAGTAGTTCCTTTGGGGTTCATGTCTAAATATAATAGTAAACTTCTTGGGATGAACAAAATGTTCCTTACAAATGCACGTTTAGTGGATAAGTTCATTTAGAAGAGTCCTTTAGTTATCATGTTATAAAAATTTACTGAAGTAGCATGGCATGTATTTTGCTATTCTCTCCCTCGTAATACACATTTATTGATAATTATTTGCAATGATTATAATAGCCTAAACTTAAAGACAGTAGGTATGTTATTGAGCTTATTTTGTATATACAGAATTTTGGAGAGTATTGCACCGGCTTCTAGGGGGAAAAAGTAGTTTGGGGAGCTTCATTTTCTAAAAATGGATTTAAAGTGGGAAAATATGAATAATGAAAAATAAACTTGAAACTAATGAACTGACAATGAACTGAAGGCAACAAGAACAAAGTGATCTTTCTGACCACAAAACATGTTATTGTTAGTTTCCAATATTATAAAACACTTAGAAACTTTATAATATTCTGCATAATTGCACAGAACTTTTTGATTCGAAATTTTACATCTGTTTGAGAGATGTTTTCTCCCTTTTAATTTAAGCAAAATAAGTTTTTTCTTTTTAATTCGGTAGGCATGTCTGTGACCTCCATAGCTTTTCCAAATTCTAATTTGTGATACTACTAATTGCAGCAGCTTTTGCAGTGTATACTGTGATAGGATGTATTTGGAAATGAGAAATTTTAAGGTTTTTTTCTTCATAATGTTAAACCATGATATGTAAAGAAATAGTGAATTTTTATTGTTAGATATGACAAGATATCAACATGATCTACTTAAGATTTCATACCTGTATTTACCAGTTTTGTGCTGGTGGTCTTAGAGTATCCATAACTACGTGATATTCTGTTCTGCTCTCCGTCTCAGCTGGGCACAAATCAACATGGAAGAAAAGTTATTAAATTTCCTTTTCTTTTTATTTGCAAAAAATTTTCTCAGTAACAACTGTTTCAATATAAAAATAAGAACAATATTATTCATGATTTATTAATGTTTGAATTTTAAGTATTCTGTTGCCAGGCTTTAAATTGGGATATCTGGTGCTTTGTTACTTCAGTGTAAATGGCAGGATGATTTTGTGGGAAGAATATCGCCTCTGTTGTCTTGAGAGGTCAGGAGTGTATTGTGTGTGCTTTGCCTCTTGAGGGTTTCGAGTTCTTAAGTGGCAAAACACACATATAGATAGGACCAAACATTGGAGCTCTTTTGTTGATCAGCTCAGTTGGGTTTCTCTACTGCAGCATATTGTAGAGTAGTAAAGAAAGCAATCTTTTGAATTAATAAAGTGATGAATTATCTCATTACAAAGCTCATGTGAAATAGCAATATGATAACTTTGACTGCATTACTAAATGATCTCAGTGACTGATCAGATATGCCTGAGTTCCATTAAGGAAAAACATGCCATTAAATATTTAATACTAAATGCTAGCAGACGCACCAGGATTGCTAACCTCCAAGCATGTGTACATACACTTGTAGGTAGCTGCTACATGAGGCATCTCTCTTGTCTGTTCAGAACAGATGCTAGAAGACGTACTATGAAATTATACCTCTCTACTGGTTTTAAGTAAAGCAGGCAAACAGCCAACAGCTTTAACTGCATGCAGATTCTGGCATCTAATTATGAAATTCTCGTGCACTTATGATTTATATGTTTCTCTTTATTATAATAGATTGGATCTCTGAGTAAATTCAGGAGACAATTATTCTCAGAAGTATTCTTCCAAGTAAAGCGACATTTGTAGTACTCTTGGGCTTTCAAAACAAAGCATGTCAGGTTATTAATGATAATATTTATTTATAATGTTCTTCATTTTTAGCAATTCAGTTAACATTTCTCTTCATTTATGTGTGAATAACCTAATATGAATTACTTTATGTTTTGTATACTTAAAGATGCCAGTTAAATACTGAAGGTGGGAAAGATGATTAGTAAATTCCTAATCAGCACTGAGGGTTGGTCAGGATTAATTGCTTATGTGAGGCCCATAATTTGATTGGGACTATTGATTGAAAAACTTGTTTGCCAAGCCTTGTTGTTTTGTCTATTTGTATAATGTGCCATTAACTTATAAAGGTAATGTTTTATTTAATTAATTTAATATTTGGTTTCTGGGCCACAACTGGTAGTACAGAGGGCTTAGTCCCGATTCTGTGCTCAGGAATCTCTCTTGTTGGGATTGGGGGACCATATGGGGTGCTTGGATGACTACATGCAAGGCAAGTGCCTTCCTGAATGTGCTGTCATTCTGGCCTGAGAGGTAATATTTTAAAGGTGAGTGATAATATCACACTGTGAAATGGGAGAGGTTTAGTAACTTCCTTTGTTTTAGAGGAAAATCCTTATTAGAGAATTGTCATCACTGTAGAGTGTGACTCTTTTGAGCCAGGAATTACATTTAAAAAAAAATACTTTACAGTCAGTAGGTGTTTGATGACTGAATGAATGTAGTGCAAGGTAAAATCAGAGGATCGTATTTATAATTTAAGAAATAGGTCTGAAGAACAAACCAAAAACTTTCTGAACTGGAGTCATATCTGCAAAATATTCATTAGAAAATTAAACTTTTATGTTTCATTTCAAAGTAGCACTGTAGCACTGTCATCCCATTGTGCATCAATTTGCTCAAGTGGGCACCAGTAACGTCTCCATTGTGAGACTTGTTGTTGCTGTTTTTGGCATATCAAATATGCCATGAGTAGCTTGCCACGCTCTGCCATGCAGGTGGGATATTCTCAGTAGCTTGCCGGGCTCTCGGAGAGGGACAGAGGAATTGAATCCAGGTTGGCCGTGTGCAAGGCAAATGCCCTACTCACTGTGCTATCGCTCCAATCCATTTCAAAGTATAATAACAAAATATATCACTGTCATCCCGATGATCATTGATTTTCTCCAGCGGGTGCCAGTAATGTTCTAGCCCTGAGATTTTCGCAGCCTCTCTTTACTTGTTCTTCCCAGCAGTGCTGCATTGGAGGCTCTTTCAGGGTAAGGGAAATGAGACCCATCATTGTTACTGTATTTGGCATATCAAATACGCCACGGAGACCTTGCCAGATTCTGCCGTGCGGGCAGTATGCTCTTGTTACCTTCCTCGTTCTCTGAGAGGGAGAACTAGGCTATAAGAGGTCGAGGCCACATGCTTCTGGACCATTGTTTTTTTTTTGACATAAAAGTAATTTTTATTTATTCTAATGCCATGTGTAGAAAGACATTTAAATTTTGAAATAACTAGACCGAGGAAGGAAGAACAAATGTGGAGTAGCCCTCATAGTTTGGCACCAAACTTCGCACTGTTCACAATTGCAAGTGGCAAGCAATGAAAAAACCCAGGACCCAACAATTAAGATTTCACACATATAAATTTAAATCACTTAAAACATAAACATTCTTCTACTACAACTGAAAATCATCTTTCTTTCTTTCTTTCTTTCTTTCTTTCTTTCTTTCTTTCTTTCTTTCTTTCTTTCTTTCTTTCTTTCTTTCTTCCTTCCTTCCTTCCTTCCTTCCTTCCTTCCTTCCTTCCTTCCTTCCTTCCTTCCTTCCTTCCTTTCTTTCTTTCTTTCTTTCTTTCTTTCTTTCTTTCTTTCTTTCTTTCTTTCTTTCTCTCTTTCTCTCTTTCTTTTAAGAATTTTATTTTATTGAATCACCATGTGTAAAATTACAATGCTTTCTGGCTTAAGTCTCAGTTATACAATGCTGAAACAACCATCCCTTCACCAGTGCCCATATCCCACCACCAAAAAAAAAAAACCACAGTACACCTCCCATCCTGCTCTCTGCACCCCCCCCCCACCTTGTAACTGATAAATTTCGCTTTACTTTCTATTTACTTTGGTTACATTCAATATTTCAACACAAACCTCACTATTATTTTTAGGAGTACCCCACTAGAGTCAGACCTGTTGTGAAGAGATATGAGGTCAATTATTGCTATTGCGGCTGCGCGGTTTTGGATTTCTGTACTTTAGCAACTAAGTCCAGGGAGATTTCTTCCAGATATTGGGTCATTGCAAGCTTGTAAACGCCATCTGTGGTCGTCATAATATGGTGGTCACCATGCCCTTCACCCCTGGCAAGGAAGAGGCGAGAGAGAGAAATACCTTTCCCCTCCTGGGCGGGCATGGGGCCGAGGCTTAGTTCTCAGTCTGGAGACATTCTGCGAGGAGCTGCCTATGCCAAAAACTTTAGCTGGTGTCTGGAGTCATGCTCGTGCAGCTGCGGAGAGGCCGCACACACGTGTGGCCCCCGGGATCACATCTTGGCGGCTCCGTTGTTTTATAGTACCTGGATCTTGGCCATTGTTGGGATTACACAGCGCCAGGGGCAGTTTGTGGGTGTGGTTACCAAGCTACTGGAAAATGGAGGGTCTGGGTGGAGGAGGCCCAGTCCTGATCTGAGCAGACGTGGATCTCAGCCCGGGTCTGCACACCTGGGTTCCTCTGCTGGTTCCTTCATGTGTGAGGCTCGTCTAAACGTGAGGAGAGGGGCCTTGAGCATGGCCGTGGCTGGGTTCTGGAGCTCTTCGGCTGCTGGGACTGTGCTCGGGCCGAGGAGGGAAACTCAACCTGCCCCGTCTTGAGAGGCCCCCGGTAAAGACAGCCAAGCGCGAAGGCAAGAGACTCTGCCAACAAAAGGTGTGTGTGTGTGTGTGTGTGTGTGTGTGTGTGTGTGTGTGTGTGTGTGTGTGTGTATGTGTGTGGGCTGGAGTGATAGCACAGCAGTAGGACATTTGCCTTTCATGCGGCCGACCCATGTTTGATTCCTCTGCTCCTCTCGGAGAGCCCGGCAAGCTACCGAGAGACTGAGAGTATTGCGCCCGCATGGCAGAGACTGGCAAGCTACCCGTGGCATATTGGATATGCCGAAAACAGTAACAATAAGTCTCTCAATGAGAGACATTACTGGTGCCTGCTCGAACAAATCAATGATCAATGGATGACAGTTATACTTTATACAGTTATATATATATATATATTTAATTAGAAAGCTGTAAAATATCTTTCCCATTCTGTGGACTTTTTCTGTATTTTGGTCAGTTTCTTTTGAAATGCAGAAGCTTCTTAGTCTGATGTAGTCCCATTTGTTTATGTTTGCTTCCACTTGCATGGTCAGTGCTGTTTCATTCTTAAAGATGCTTTTAGCTTCAATGTCATGGAGAGTTCTGCCTACATTTTCCTCTATGTACCTTATAGATTCATGTCTGATATTGAGGTCTTTAATCCACTTTGATCTGACTTATGTGCCTGGCATTAGACGGAGGTCGGAGTTAATTTTTTTCACAGGTAGCTATCCAGTTTTTCCAGCACTACTTGTTGACGAGGCTTTCTTTGTTCCACTTCACATTTCTTGCTCCTTTGTCAAAGATTAAGTGGCCATATATTTGGGGGTCTGTGACAGAATAGTCAACTCTGTTCCATTGGTCTGCAGGACTGTTTCTAGCCCCATATCATGTTGTTTTACTTACTACTGCTTTGTAGTAGAGTTTGAAGTTGGGGAAGTGATGCCACCCATCTACTTTTCCCCAAGGATTGCTTTAGCTATTCGTGGGGGTTTATTTTTCCATATGAATTTCAGGAGTATTTTGTCTATTTCTTTGAAAAATGTCATGGGTATCCTGATAGGGACCGCATTAAATTTATATAGTGCTTTGGGCAGTATTGCCATTTTGATAATGTTAATTCTGCCTATCCATGAGCAGGGGATGTGACTGCATTTCCTAGAGTCCTCTTTTATTACTTGAAGTAGTGTTTTGTAATTTTCTTTGTATAGGTCCTTTACCTCTTTGGTTAAGCAGATTCCAAGGTACTTGATTTTCTAAGGTACTATTGTGAACGGTATTTTTTTTAAATGTCTCTTTCTTCTCTTTCATTATTTGTATATAAGAAATCCATGGACTTTTGAGTGTTGGTTTTGTAGTCGGCCACTTTACTATATCGACCTATTGTTTCTAGGAGCTTTTCTGTAGAGTCTTTAGGGTTTTCTATGTATCATCTGCAAATAGTGATAGCTTGACCTCTTCCTTTCTTATCTGTATACCCTTGATATATTTTTCTTGTCTGACTGTTATAGCCAGGACTTCCAATACTATATTGAATAGGAGTGGCGAACGTGGGCAACCTTGTCTTGTGCCCGATCTTAGACATCAAACTAAGAAGCTTCTGCACTTCAAAAGAAACAATGACCAAAATACAGAAAGAGCCCACAGAATGGGAAAGAATATTTACCCAATATTCATCTGATAAGGAATGAATATCCAGGTTATACAAGACACTAGTAGAATTGTACAAGTAAAAAACCTCCAAGCCCTGGGCTGGAGTGATAGCACAGCTGGTAGGGCGTTTGCCTTGCACGTGACTGACCTGGGTTTGAATCCCAGTATCCCATATGGTCCCCTGAGCACCGCCAGGAGTAATTCCTGAGTGGAGAGCCAGGAATAACTCCTGTGCGTCGCGGAGTGTGACCCAAAAATAAAAAACAAAAAACCTCCAACCCCATCAAAAAATGGGGAGAAGAAATGAACAGAAGTTTCCTCAAAAAAGAAATACAAATGACCAAAAGGCACATGAAAAAATGCTCCACATCGCTAGTCATCAGGGAGATGCAAATCAAAACAACAATGAGATATCATCTCACACCACAGAGACTGGCACACATTCAAAAGAACAAAAGCAACCAGTGCTGGTGTGGATGTGGGGAAAAAGGGACGTTCTTTCACCCTTGGTGGGGATGCCGACTGGTCCAGTCTTTCTGGAAAACAATATGGACAGTCCTTCAAAAATTAGAAATTGAGCTTTCATATGACCCCACAATACCACTTCTGGGAATATATTCCAAGGGTGTAAAAAAGCACAGTAGAACTGACATCTGTACCTATATGTTCATTTCAGCACTGTTCACAATAGCCAAAATCTGGAAACAACCCAAGTGCCTGAGAACAGATGACTGGTTAAAGAAACTTTGGTACATCTACACAATGGAATACTATGCAGCTGTTAGGAGAGATGAAGTCATGTAATTTGCTTATAAATGGACAGACATTGAGAGTATCATGCTAAGTGAAATGAGTCAGAAAGAGAGGGATAGACATAGAAGGACTGCAGTCATTTGTGGAGTGTAGAATAACATCACATGAGGCTGACACCCAAGGACAGTAGATACAAAGGCCAGGAGGATTGCCTCATAGCTGGAAGCCTGCTTTATGAGTGGAGGGGAGTAGGCAGATGGAATAGAGAAGGGATCACTAAGAAAATGATGGCTGGATGAATCATTCGAGATGGGAGATATGTGCAGAAAGTAGATAATAGACCAAACATGATGACCTCTCAGTGTCTGTGTTGCAAGCCATAATGTCCCAAAGTAGAGAGAGAGTATGGGGAATATTGTCTGCCATGGAGGCAGGTAAGGGTGAGAAAGGGGGGGGGTATACAGGGGATATTGGTGGTGGGGAATGTGCACTGGTGGAAGGATGGGTGTTTAATCATTGTGCGATTGTAATCCAAACATGAAAGCTTGTAATAACTATCTCACGGTGATTCAATAAATATATATATATATTTTTTGCTTTTTTGGGTCACACCTGGCGATGCACAGGGGTTACTCCTGGCTCTGCACTCAGGAATTACCCCTGGCCGTGCTCAGGGGACCATATGGGATGCTGGGATTTGAACCCAGGTCGGCCGCGTGCAAGGCAAACGCCCTACCCGCTGTGCTATCTCTCCAGCCCCTCAATAAATATTTTTAAAAAATAATAAAATAAAAAAAGAAAGCTGTGTGAGAGTGTTTTTTGGAAAGAGTTTTTTTAAAAATTTATTTTATTGAAACACCATGTGGAAAGTTACAAAGTTCTCAGGCTTATGTCTCAGTTATACATGCTCAAACACCCGTCCTTTCACCAGTGCCCATATTCCACCACCAAAAAGAAAAAAAAAAACCCAGTATACATCCCATGCCCCACCCCCCAACCACCCCCCTGCATAACTGAAAAATTTCACTTCCTTTTCTCTTTACCTTGATTACATTCCATATTTCAACACAATACTCACTATTGTTGTTGGAGTTTCAACACAGAACTCACTATTCTTGTTGGAATTTATCCCTCAAGAATACGGCCCTATAGACAGGGAAATATTTGATAATTAGTTTTCAAATGATGAGAATCAAGAGATATAAAGTTGCACGGCCGGGGTAGCAGCCACGTGGTTTTAGGATTTCTGTGTTTTAGTAATTAAGTCCGGGGAGATTTCAGTTGGAAATTGAGTCATTTCCCTTCCTGGGGCAGCATGGAGCAAAAGCTTAGTTCACAGTCTGGAGACATGGCTGCAAGCACTCGCTGGAACCCCAAGTCATGTAGCTGGCTCTGGATCCTGCTCATTCAGCAGCAAAGCGGCTGTGCAAAGGCATGGCCACCCGGGTCGAATCTCGGCGGATCTCGAGCCGGCACTGGCCCCGGCCCGAGACTGCCCAGGCATCCCGCTGTTTCTAGTTCAAAGCACATTTTTTTTCCCTGTGCCACCAAGTTCATACCTGCTTAAAAGTCCCATAAAATGGCGGACACCACACCTCTTTCTTCCGGAGGCAAGAAAAACTAAGGAAGAAGGATATTTCCTTGGAAAGAGTTTTAAGTGTATAAGACATTAAGGAAGTAAAAAACCTTATTTATTTATTTATTTATTTAATTTATTTATTTTTTTGGTGTGGGGAGACACACCAGCAGTGCTCAGGGGTTACTCCTGGCTCTGTGTCAAGGAGCACTCCTGATAGTGCTCAGGGGATCATATGCGGTGTCGGGTATTGACACTCGGTTTGTTGCATACAAGGCAAGCTTTTTACCTGTCATACTACCTCCTCAGCCATATTGTATTTCTATTATGCATTTTGACTATGACTATTATGCACAAGAAGGACCTCATGGCAGTGGGGCAAAAATTAATGCTTTAAAGGTCTGCTTTTAGGAAATAGGCACAGCTCAGTCAGCTTTCATTTAATTTTTCATTTTCAGTTCCAAATAGCACATATTTAAAGAGATTCAGATAAGTGTTTATTTATAAGGCATGAGGAAGGAAGGGTAGGAAAGTGAATCACGTTAGGCAAATAGATTATAACTTGGTACCTGGAAGATCTACACTTTTAGAATGGTCCAATGGTGTACAGGGGCTGCCCTGTCACATCAGGCAGTCATCTCTCTGGAGTTTTTTTTTTTTTAAATGTTTCATTTGCATTTAAATCATGTGTTTGAAAGTAGGGATGGATTATATGCAAAGGAGTTTGGATTTGTAGTAGTCATGTAATATTATAGGAGGGTGTTTATTGTATTATATATCTTCCATCTTCTATTAAATTTTAAGCTCAGATTTATTTCCATGTGCATTTGAAAAACGTGTGTATGTCCATGTGCCTTGGAGAAAAATGTATATTTATTTTATTTTATTTTGGCGTGGAAAGGCCTGAAAATAAGTAGCCAACCCTTTTGAGGTTGGCTACTTACTTAGGGCTGTTTCCTTATGGATTATCTGTTTTTGACTTCTTTTTGAGTCACATCTGGATATACTCAGGGCCTACTTTTGGTTCTTTCTCACTCCTGCTGGTTTTGGGGGCAATCATGTGGTGCTGAGGACAGAACCTGAGGCCTCCTGCATGTAAAGCATGTACTCCGGCTTGTTGAACTAGCTCTCCAGCCCTAGGCATTCTCCTTATATCCTTTTCCGTGGAAATTCTGTTCATTTGTATTTTAGGTTGGTTTTCTCTCATTTACTAGGCACACACCTGTCAGTCAGCAGACATCTCCTTTCTAAACTTTTTCTTTTTAAAGCATCTCAAGGAAAAACTCAATACCTTTAAATAAAGGAGTTAGAGCTTTCAATCGGCTCTCTTGATTTCATCTTTTTTCCATTTTACAATACTGAATTCTGTGTTATAATTTTGTGTTAGAGCTATAATTATGAACTATTTTATGCACAAGAGCAGGATTTAGAGGAATGAGAACTTTTGATAAGATTTCTCATACTAAAGTATTGCTGTAGGCAAAGTTTTATTTAATTAGGATTCTGCTGTTTTCATATCATGGCTTATACACCTGTCTCTTTTGTGTACAAATTTAAACAAGTGAAAATCAGATGGGTGGGTGGAGGATGGGGTGTTCATATCAAATGTTTCTGAGTTGACACTGCCACAGCTCTGTGTGAAAATAAAAGTAATTGGAGTGAAATTTTCATGGAGTGAAGCTACCTTTTGAAATCTAGATTCTACAACCTCAGGGTACTAAATATTACAACATTAATTATTCAGGATTTTTCACCTTGGATCTTTTTGTTTTAAGACATTATCAAGTGTGTTTTTTTCTTTGTGATTCTATAAATGTTTGCATTTGTATATTAAAACATTTTATGATGCCATTAAATATGTATATGCGCTATAGAAGAAAACCTTCCTTTCCATATTGATACCTGTTTTTTTTTTTTAGGGCAATTTGTATTATCCATGAGATGAATAGTATAGGAAAATAGTATAGGAAAATACGTCTGTGAGTAAATACTTTTCAAGTAAAGAAAAGCATTGGAACAACATATTCCCAGTCTTAATCAATGTGGGCCCTATTTCAAGTTTTAGATAACAATTTGTTTAAATTTTGATGCTTACAAGAAAAAATTATCAGGTCGTCACTATGTAGGAAATAAATCCAGTTTAACATCTGAATAGGATCATGTGACTAGAATCTACTCTTCATGGTTTTTAGTGGACTCTAGGCCTTTCATTTTGGTGCCTCATTAGTCTTTTGTATTAGAAATTAACCATGAGTTTTTCTGTTTTTTATTTCTAAAATTCTACAGAGCAGAACCCACTTAAACTGCAAATTATAGATCCTTATGAGTGTTAGGTCCAGCCTTTAGAAAGCCTATGTCAGTGGCACAAGCTGCCAATGCTTTTCTTTCTAACTTTCTTATTCATTTTGTTTAAAGAATTGTCATCTATGGCTTTTATTTACCTGTTAGCAGTAGTATTGTTTGGGCCAGAGAGATAATGCTGCAAGTAGGCCCACCCTTGCATGGCCAACCCTGGTTTGATACCTAATGTCTGGCATCCAATATGGTCCCTCAAGCATTGCCAGAAGCAATTCCTCAGTACAGAACCAGGAGTAATCCTTGATGTGCTCCCCCTCCCTAATAGCCCCCCCCCAAAAAAAACCAAAGACCCAACCGAATAGTGTTTTAAAGCTATAGTATGAATTGCCTGCTTGTGTGCAAAACTTCATTTCTTGTTTTGTCATTTCTTTTTCATGTATTTTTGGCCAAATCTGGCACTGTTCAGGGACTATTCGTGGCTTGGTTATGGGAGGGTCAAGTAGGAGATGCTCAAGGGACCACTGATTAAGGAAGTGGCAAAATTTATAAAAGAAAGATGAATAAAGCTAAACTACCAATATTCCACCAAATTATAAATTAGTGATAAAATTAAAAACTCCTGCATACAAAGCCTGGATCCGTTTATTTTATCCCAGTTGTCATTTTTCCTTATCTCCAACTCTATATTTTCTACTTACTAAATTTTTTTTCTCATGATGATTAAACTTCAGATTCACCAGGAGCATTGTTTAAATTATCTTTCCCACAATAAATCATGTTGCTCTTTCACTTTCTCTGTCTCTCTTTTTTTTTCCTTTGATTTTCAGTCTTCTGACTCAACCATCCCAGAAATTTTATGATTCTTCCATCTCCTTTCCCTTTTATATTTCTTACTTGTTGCTTTTGAAATCTCTTGATTCTGCTATTTTAATATACTATTTTCCTCTGACTTAATTCAGGACCCCCCTTTTTTTTAACTTGCTAAGTGCCTCTTATCTTTTTGCCTTCCCAAGGATAATATGGTACACTTGATTATCAACCCATTTTTATATAATCTATGCGAGTGTGTATGGTTTACATTGGATTTCAATCTGAGTCCAATTTGAATTTTAGCATTGGTTAGAATGCTTTAAAGTGTCTCTTGATGGTCTGCTTCCTATTGTATAAAATTAAGTTTTTAAAATATGAAATTAGGACACTTTATTAGCCTCATCACATGCTACATTTTTAGAGCTAGATGATTGCATACTTTACTGGAAGCTTGTAAATATTTTCCTAGCACTTGTGACTATTGAGTTTCAGGGCTCAGTCTATGTGTTGCATTGTCACTCTGCATTGCGCCTTTAAAACTTAGCATATTTTGTTTTTAAACTACTGAATAACTTGGTAATCTCTAAAACACTGTTGCTATGACAATAGCCAATAAATGCAGGTAAGTTATATATATTTTCTAGATAGGGAATTATTTTTGCTATCGAAAACAAAAGGTCTGTTTGAGCCGATATTTTCCTTTTCCATTTTTATTGAGGTAGCATAATTTTCAATTCTGTTCATTATTCAGTAAACATTTATGTTTCAATACTACACCCACCTCCAGGGTGCCTGCTTTCCTTCATCAGTGTCCCAACAACCTCTCCCATCCACCCACCTTGCCAGGTAAGCTTAGTTCTTTAGTAAAAATTTCTAGTTCTAATGTCTTTGACCATTTGTTGTTCCCTTACTATGTTTCTTTATATTCCACATATGAAGGGGATTTTTATTTGATTGGAGTTGATGAAATCTACACACATATAGATGAATAAAGCTAAATTACTAAAATGTCACAAAATTGTAAATCAATGATAAGTTAATAATTTTTTTCAAAAACTAAACAACTATGCAGGTGTAAGTAAGAATTTGAGGGAACAAAAATGGCAAGAATTGGGGAAAGAATATCACAGGGTTAGCATCTAAATATGGTCAACAAAAGATTTTACCTTTCCAGGACTGGAAAAACATACAGTAGGTAGAATGTACCTTGCATGCAGCAGCCAACCTGGTTTGATCTCTGGCATGCCATGTAGTTCCCTAAGCACCACCAGGAGTGATCCCTGAGTGAAGAGCCAGCCCAGAGTACTGCAGAGTGTGGCACAAAAATAAAAATAAGGGGCTGGAGCAATAGCACAGCGGGTAGGGCGTTTGCCTTGCACGCGGCCGACCCGGGTTCAAATCCCAGCATCCCATATGGTCCCCTGAGCACGGCCAGGGGTGGTTCCTGAGTGCAGAGCCAGGAGTAACCCCTGTGCATCGCCAGGTGTGACCCAAAAAGCAAAATAAATAAATAAATAAATAAATAAATAAATAAATAAATAAATAAATAAAACAATAATGTTAACTTCCCCAGCTGAATAGCTTTTGATATTTGGAAATAATTATTTTGAGAACTTTTGAGAAAGCTTGAGATCCTAGGTATCTGTTTCACTGCTTAATGAAGGCAGAATCTCGCACGGCAGAGCCTGGCAAGCTACCCATGGCATATTTGATATGCCCAAAACAGTAACAATAATGGGCCTCATTCCCCTGACCCTGCACGCAACAGGAACAAATTAGACATTACTGGTGCCTGCCCGAGTAAATTGATGAGCAAGTGATACAGTGATATTTTTATAGTTATACAAATTAAAAATTAGTATGAATGATTCTGTGCTAATACATTTAAGATTTACATGAAATGGATAAATCCTATAAATATGCAATTTAGTAAAAGCAAGGTAAGAACAGGTAAAAAATTTAAAGGAAAGTGTGAAAAGGCCTATAAAAATATGAAGGTGTGTTTTATCCTAAAAAGGTATGTTAGCATTATATAAGAAAAAATTATAGATAATGTTTAAAGTATGTACATTAATAAGTAAAAGAAAAACTGATCTGTATAAAAATCATTTCAATAGACTTAGAAAGAACATTCAAAATAAATAAAACATTAATTTATTATTTAAACAGTATAAAATCCTGTTTTGATTTTAAATGGTCTTTGTCATTTATTTTCATTTTAATTCAGTGGAGTATAAAATCCTTAAGTAATTAGGAACAAAGAGATTTTTCTTTTAAAATTTTGTAGAAGGCAATCATAAGTGTTATGAGTGGATGCTACAATCACTGCCAAAGTATTGAGAAGTTTCGTCTTGTCTTTTGAAGAAACTCCTTTAATTCTTCTTGTAAAACTGGTTTCAAGGGTATGAGTTCCCCAAGCTGTTACTTCCCTGTGGAGTTCAGTGTGGTTCCTTCAAATCTCAATGATTTATCTGAATAGAGTATTCTTGGTGAGGTGTTCATTTCTTTGATTTTGTTGTTGTTTGTTTTGTTTTCGAGCTACACCTGGTGTGCTCAGGGCTTACTTCTGGAGATACTCAGAGCCTGGCAGGCTTCGGGGACCTTATGGGGTGCTAGAGATTGAATGTAAGTCTGCTGCTTACAAGTCAAGTGCCCTATTGCTGTGCAACAATGTCTCCAGCCCTGTGGTTGGGTTATTATTATTTTTTTTTTACTTTTTGGGTCACACCCGGTGATGCACAGGCATTACTCCTGGCTCTGCACTCAGGAATTACTCCTGGCAGTGCTCAGGCGGCCATATGGGATGCTGGGAATCGAACCTGGGTCGACCGCGTGCAAGGCAAACGCCTTACCTGCTGTACCTCCAGCCCTGTTTTTTTAAAAAAGTTTTTTCACTATATCCCACGATTCTCCTCTGACCCTTAGAATCTCTTTTGATAGATATTCTATGAATCTTAAAGTCTTTCCATTGTATGTTAATTCTGTTTTTGATCTTGCTACTGTCAATATTCTGTCTCTGGCTTTTGTCATTCTGAATAAAATATGTCTTGAAGTTTATCTATTTGGGTCTTTTTCTACATGTGCCCCCTTTTTGTTCAAGAATTTTTGTTTTGTTTTATGTTTGATTTTGTCTTACACCTGCCTGTGCTCAAGGATCATTCCTGGCAGAGCTTGTGGGAGGTGCTCAAATTTGTGTTGGCTGCATGCAAGCCAAGCACCTTACCCTTTTTACAATCTCTTCAGCTCCCAAGAAATTTTCTGACAGATATTAAATCATAAATTATTTTAAAACACTAAAAATGTTGTTTAAGAGGCTATGCTTTAGAGCATTGATTTTTATGTGTGTGTATATCATTGAAGATCGAATGATCTTTTGTCATTTTGCTCTCCAAAGTCAGCAAGGAAAATCTTGCTGGTTTTTGCATTTTGTGGAGACAAGGAATTATGCTCTGCAGTTAAAAATTATTTTCTTTTTAGCTCAGTGAAGTAGAAGAGTATTTTCCACATGACGTGGAGTACTTAGACTTGGATGATTTTGGTATTTAAAAAGTTATTTCTGAAACAACTTTGTATTTTCAATTACAAAGTAATATAGTGTTTAAATGAGTTTGATCACTCACTTGATTACTTGTACTTACCAGCACTTAGTTGACTAGGAATTTTAAGTACTGTAAAACCTTACCATTTGTTATTTCCTCTAACAGTCAGAATTCTATTCTCTTCCAACCTTTTTATGTATCATCGCTTTTCTTCCTGGCAAATTATTTTTCATTCTTTACTTTCAAAATGTCTCCTTTTCTGTGAGTCTTTCTCAATTCTCTTAGACATACCCCTTATGGCAAGAATGGGAATATGGAAGATAGAAATATAAACAGATTAAAAAATGAATAGAAAGCACTTCTTTTATTTTCTTTAAATTTTATTTTATTTTTATGAAATTGTTCACAGTAATTTGTTACTTTCAATATTCCAACACCAATCCCTTCACCATTACATCTTCCCACCACCATTATTTTCTATTTTCCCAACCACTGCCTATGCCTGTCCCAATAGCAGGCCCTAAATGAATTATTTTTTCTTGCTTGGTATGACTAATTTGCTAGAAAGGATCAAAAAAGATTTTCTTAAGAGAAAGTGTGTGAAGATTGTTGTATCTTTTAACCTGGAGTCATTAAGCTCTTGTATAAGAGATTACGCCACACGGCAGAGCCTAGCAAGCTCTCCCTGGCATATTTGATATGCCAAATACAGTAACAATGATGGGTCTCATTCCCCTTACTGTGAAAGAGCCTCCAATGCAGCACCACTGGGAAGAACAAGTAAAGAGAGGCTGCTAAAATCTCATGGTTAGGACAAATGGAGATGTTACTGGCACCCACTTGAGTAAATTGATGATCAACGGGATGACAGTGATACAGTGATAAGAGATTACTAACATGTTGTTACAGGTTAGGCCTTGTGTGTTATAATTGTCTTAATCGAGATTGGTTGAGAAGGCCCTTCTTTTATGCCTCCAACTAGGTACTGGTATCATTTGTTGGCCAATTTATCACAAAAGGAAGTAGCCCAAAGTTGTCACTCATCAGGATTGAATGGGCTGCTGCTAAGGATGACAGTTGTCTCACATGTAGACATTGTGGACATATTCCTTCCCAATTCCTTATGTCTTTCTCTATTTTTAGGTAGTTTTGTCTCTAACTTTTCTATAAAAACCCCAAGGATTTGTGGTTTTTGAAAGAGTGGGTGTGAAAGAGTTGTCAAATTACTAACCTTTATAGCAAAATGCTCAACCTAAGTATTGGATGATACATTGAACAGCTCTCCACCCCTGGGAAAATCTTGTTTGTAAATTTAATTTATGCAAGTAGTATGTCAATTTGTGTAGACAGGAAAAATTGGAGATTAGCAGGGACCCATTTTATGGAGGAAGACAGACTTTGGTAAGCTCCTTCTCGATTGCTGTTTGTCATTCTGAGCTCAGGGACTCTCACACGTGAGGATCTGCTGTTCTGTTCAGCCATGTCCCTGCTTTAAAAACCTGGATTTCTTCATGTCGTGTCTGTTTTGTTCTAAAGAAGAATATGTTTGTGATGGTTAGATGCGCCTCTTTTTGGTAGAAATTATTTAATGTGCTTTATCTAATTTGTGGATATATTTGCACTTGTATTTCTGGAATTAGGTGGGATCTGCCATGCTTAATTATATAGAAAGAATGCTGTAGAATTTACTCTTGAAGTCTCTTGGTCTTGAAACTACTCAACAAATGATTTCTTCCTTTGCGAAATCTAAATAGGATCATTGGGATTATTATTATTATTATTATTATTATTATTATTTTAACAACAGAAAGTAACTCTTATGCAGGCTGGCTTGCTCTTTTCTAAACAGAAATTCTAAACAGAATTTCAAAATCTTACTTTAGCATGTTCTTTGATTTACCCAGTAGATACAGAACCTAGGAGATGAAATTAAATATTAAAACCTTATGCCTTGAAAATAGAGGAAATAAAGGTGGTATTTACACTGCCATTTGTCTTCAGGCAGCTATTCAATTCACTTCTGATATATTTGACACACTGAACCTTTAGGCTAGATTATTTCCCTTTGTGACATATGGGTCACACCTGAGTCTGTGCTTAGGGGCTACACTGGTGGTACTCAGGGACTATATGTGGTTCTGGGATTTGACCCAGGGTCGGGCTGTAGCTGCATTCTAGGCAAAAGCCTTAAGCTTCCTACTATCTCTCTGACTCTCCAGGGCCCTTTTTTCCTGTACCCTTTTTCATCATGCCATAATGTGATGACATATTTTGATAAATGCATGGTTTTACTAGAACCTGAACTTATTCAGTAAAATGGAAAGTCTGTGAGGAGATTGTGGGTCACTATATTTGTCAACATTAATTCTTTTGAGCAACTTAATCATATTTCAATATTAGAATTATCTGATGCTCTGTTAACTCTATTAATGTAAAATGAATGCAAGAAAACTTTTGTGTAATTGAGATTTTAAAATCTTAGACAAGTAATTTTATATTTTTCTTGTTTGTGGGTATTTATTTTGATGTTTTTTCAAGAATGCGGACGTGATTGCTCTTTTAATCTTTATTTTCAGATGACAGCAAATATCAAGTTTAAGAAAATGTAATTAATTCTTTCACATTGAAGTCATTTAATTGTTTTCTGCCTAACAGCTGCCTTCTCTTCAGTACATTGAACATAAAATTCTAGAGTGCCTTTGTGCTATCATAAATTTTAAATGCGAACCATTCTTCCTCTAAAGTATTATGTGCTATTATTGTTTTAAATTTGTCAGTTTGGTAGGTTTTTCTAGAGATTGCTATTGTAGCTAGCCAGGGGCATTTTTCTGGCACTGAACTTTTTCATTAGCCTAGTATGTCACTGTGTATTTAGTATTATGTATTCACAGTGAAGAATTGAATGAAAATTGGTTTGACTTGTCATTCCTTACTCCCCTTATTTCAAGGAGAAGTGGAGCAATAGGATTGATACAAAGCAGGAGGTTTCTTAGTTGGTTATTTTGGGTCAGAAGGAGTCACACTAGAGGCTGGTGTGATGGCACAGGAATCAGATCCCTGGCATTGCACTGTCCCCTGAGCACGGGCTCTGGAGTTTCTCAAGCATTGTCAGGCATGACCTGATGATCCAGCACAGCTAGACCCAAACAACAATGATTTCTCAGGCATAGGACTCTCTGACTTGGTCGGCCAAGTGTTACCAAGAATGGCTGTGGGGCCCCTGAGCACTTCTTGGGAGGTCCCAGTAAGAGGGAGCAGGATGTGGAGAATCTACTTCATAAATTTCAGCTCAACAAATTTGTACTGTTATGCATTGTTTAGGAAAAGGAATGATAATGTTGAAACGTAGTTTCTACTCTAGGGCTAAGAAGTAGACTGTATGACTCAGAATGTAAAGGAGTAAGCAATCTAAGGATTGATAGGTCCTGTATGTCACTGTTTTGGGTTATGAGCAGTTGACTCAATTGACTTAGTTTTTTACTGGAAACTTATCCATAAACTTTCTCAATGTACCCCACTTTTCTTGTGTGAGATCTTCACATGCCGTTGTTTTCTTTTCTTCCCCCTCTTTCTTTCTTTCTTTCTTTCTTTCTTTCTTTCTTTCTTTCTTTCTTTCTTTCTTTCTTTCTTTCTTTCTTTCTTTCTTTCTTTCTTTCTTTCTTTCTTTCTTTCTTTCTTCCTTTCTCTCTTTCTCTCTCTTTCTTTCTCTCTCTCTTTCTCTCTCTCTTTCTCTCTTTCTTTCTCTTTCTCTCTTTCTTTCTTTCTTTCTCTTTCTTTCTTTCTTTCTTTCTTTCTTTCTTTCTTTCTTTCTTTCTTTCTTTCTTTCTTTCTTTCTTTCTTTCTTTCTTTCTTTCTTTTTCTCTCTCTCTCTCTCTTTCTTTCTTTCTTTCTTTCTTTGTTGTTGGCCTTTCTCCCTCCCTCTCTCCCTCCCTCCTTCCCTCCCTCCCTCCGTCCCTCCCTCCCTCCCTCCATTCCTTCCTTTCTTCCCTTTTTTGGTTTGTTTTTTGGTTGCACCCATCCGTGTTCAGAGCTTACTTCAGGCTCTGCTCTCAAGGATCACTCCTGGCCATCTTAGAGGCCCCTTATGGAGTACTGGGGATTGAAGCTGGTTATCCATGTGCAAGTGAAACACCCTACCTGCTTTGCTATTGCTCTGGCCCTATTTCACTTTTCTTGATCCTAAAGGAAATCTTCTCATTCACAATAGCAACACTTTCATGTGGGGAATTTAGCTATAGGCCTCTTAATCTGTTTTTCAAAATGAATGGAGTGCTTTTAAAGGGACATAAGAGAAATATATCTTACATATCTGGAGAATCAAGGGCTTCAGTTGTTCGGGACCCATGAAATGAGACTTTCAAAGAGGGGAAGACCCATATCTAAAGGTTCAAAGATGTTAGAGAGTAAATTCAGTGTGGAATCTGGCAATTTGAAATGTGCTGTTGCTGGGCCTGGAAAGACAGTTTAATAGGCTGAATGTGGGCCTTGCACCGGGGGCGGAGGGACAGGGAGGGGTAGACGTGGGGGTGGACATGACAACTTGGGGGGGGGGTCAATTTCCCATCCTGCTTAGGTCTCCGAGCGCCACCTAGAGTGATCCCTGAGCATTGCTAGGCATGGCTGAAAATCCAAAACCAAAACCAAACCAAAATAGCAAAAGGAAAGAGATTTGTCTATGCTAGTCTTGCTTGTGATATGGGCTGAACTTGTGAAAATTTATTTTTTAATTTTTAGAATAGACATTGGGTGAGTAGACTTTTGGTGTTTTTATAGGCAAGTTACCTGTGGTGTATTCAATATGCCAAAAACAGTAACAAGTCTTATAATGGAGACATTACTGGTGCCCGCCCGAGCAAATAGATGAACAAAGAGATGACAGTGCTATAGTGCTACAGGATTATCAGTTGCTCTTGAAGAGAGCTTACTTCTTTTTCATTCTTAGGAAACCTCAGTCCCAATTTACAACGAAATTACTTGTACCTGAATCGCTCTGTTAATTCATTGGCTGGAAAATTAACCAGTATGATTTGAAGTATTTTATGAGTAGCTCAGAAAAGTCACAGTGACTTAGAATATAGCAAACTTGCTATTTGCTGTCCACAATAAAGTGAAATGTAATCTATGATGAAATTTTGAGTGAAAAAAATGCAATATTAAAATTATCTTATCTAGTCAGACATTTGCTACTGTAGTCCATTTTCTGTTTTTTGTTTTGATTTTTTAGGGGTGCCACAATGGGTGATGCTCAGTGGTCACTCCTGGCTCTGTGCTCAAGACTCACTCCTGGTGGTGCTCAGGGACCGTATGTGATGCTGGGGATCAAACCCAAGTCGAACATGTGCAAGACAAATGCCCTACCTGCTGTACTATTGCTCTGGCCCCTGTAGTCCTTTTTAAAGCATTTTACAGTATTAAACTTAAAAGTTGTAAACAATTAAAATTTGGTATTACATATACCTTAGTAAATTAGGAATGTAGGTTTACTTTCTTATTTGTTAACTTAGCTCTTAAATGGACTGGAGCGATAGCACAGTGGGTAGGGTGTTTGCCTTGCACGCAGCCGACCCGGGTTCGATTCCTCCGCCCCTCTCGGAGAGCCCCACAAGCTACTGAGCAGAGTAGAGCTTGCACAGCAGAGCCTGGCAAACTACCCGTGTTGTAGTTGATATGCCAAAAACAGTAACAAGTCTCACAATGGAGACGTTACTGGTGCCTGCTTGAGCAAATTGATGAACAATGGGACAACAGTGCTACAGTGCTACCTCTTAAATATTGTACTAATGCACTAATTACCTGAGTTATTATCTACTGAAAAGTTGTACTTAGGGACCAGAGAAATAGAACAGTAAGCAGGGGACTTGTCTTGCAAGTGGCTCACCAGGGTTAAATCCCCAGAACCCTATATTGTGCCCTGAGCATTGTCAGGAGTGATCACTGAGCACAGAGCCAAGAGTAAGCCTTGAGTACCGACAGTGTGACTTAAAAACAAACTAACAACAACTAAAAGTCATTATGTAGGCTTCATCATAATTTTCAAGTATTCACTCACTAGCTGGTGACATAGAAAATGTGAATAAAATTCTATTATTTTGAGTAGAGAGGACCTTGATTGGCAGGAGATGTTCATATTTGTAAATAGGATTATGGTTCAGGGATATTAAAACATAAGAGCATTTTTATAATTATAAGAATTTCTGAAATTAATTCCATTAATTTCAAACTAAAATAAAATGTTTGTAGCTCAGAAACTTATAGAAGTTTTTATTTGAAATGAAGACAGTAACAGAAATACATTTTGTGATGATGCTGAAGATTTTCCCAGATCAGTAGCATGAGTTCTTGACTTACCTAATAAGTCTTTATAATTTTGAGAGGAAGGATATATTTAGGAATTTGGTTTTGTCATGATTGAATGCTTCCTTTTGATGTAAGGAGTATAATTAAGGAGAATTGGACTGTTATGTATCACATTGATTTATTAAGACAAAGTAATACTTAAAAATTATAGGACAATCACTGTGACTAATTAAAAAGTAAATAAATTTAAATTAAAAAATTGTAGGACAATCTAACTTTGTACATTTTTAAAATAAGGAACCCATAAATTATTAATTATTTTTCCTATTAAATATTCTAACTTAAATTGTGTGATAACTTATAAGTCAAACTGATTAGAATCTTCTTAACAAATATGACTGTGAAAGCTGATTGTAATATCAGATTATGTTTTAAAAATGGTTTTAATTCCTTCATCTGTCTTTAATATTCATTTTTTAACATATTTAAAGAAAGTAGCCTTTATCTACATGGTATAAAATATAAGCACTATGATTTTATCATTAACTTTTTAATGTAATAAAGCTGTAAAATTGCTATGACTTTTAATATTTTATGTTAAAAGAATAATTTGTGTTATATTGAAGATAACAAAGAAGGTCTTATGGTTGTGGTCTTTAGTTCAGCACACTAAAGCTTGTGCTGAAATGAGGCTTTCTATAATTCAGTTAAATTGTTTGAATTTAATATTTTTCTAGAAGCAGTTTTATAATCTTACAAGATTTTGGAGTCAAATGTAAAATAGAATCTTTGCCCATTATTTTACTAATGAAATCTGTGCTCTTCAAAATGCCAACTCTGAATCCTATGAACTCTGCTATTATTGTGAGGAATTTAGGCCACCTCGTATAAATTTGAAGCAAACTTAAGAGAAGGGAATTATTGGGGCTGAAGCAATAGCACAGCAGGTAGGGCATTTGCTTTGCATGCGGCTGACCCAGTTCGATTCCCAGCATCCCATATGGTTCCCTGAGCACTGCCAGGGGTGATTCCTGAGTGCAGAGCCAGGAGTAATCCTTCTGCATCGCTAGATGTGACCCAAAAAGAAAAAAAAGAGAAGGGAATTATTATATAAAGCAATAGATGAGTTCTGTAAACTTACACAACATCTCAATCCCCAATAACTGTGTCCAAAGTTGTCCCATATCTTATCTGCCTGTTGTATGAATTCAAAGCCAAACAGATATATATTAGACACACAGTTCTGACATTGAGCTACTGTAGCAAGACTGCTCTTAGCGCAGGGTTCAGGAATATAGCAATTTTCTGCCATGCCGAGAGTTTCATATTTCATTGGGAATTTTAAAGCAAATTAATAATCACTTTTCCACCCACAGAAATTTGCACATTATTCTTCCGCTATTTCAGATATGAATTTTTTAATTGTAGCATATGGTTTAGAAACATCATTAGGCATTGATTGAATATTAAGTTCATTGCTTAATATCATAGATATTTGCAGGGATTGTGTTAGACTAATGTGATACAAGCTAAAGATAATGAAAATATTCTCTATTCCAGCAGTATTAGCGTGTGGACCTGTAAGTTTTGGGCAGAAGTTTATTAGGTTTTGGAGGGTTAAGTAAAAAAAGTTTGATGTTTGTTTTAATCCTAATTTCTTCTTGCTCACATATTCATTGAATTGTTTTTGTTTTGTTTTGGGGCCACACACCCTGCTGTGCTCTGGGCTTACTCCAGACTCTTCACTCAGGGATCAAAGCCAAAGGCAAGCACCCTACAGATCTCCAATAAAGCTCAGAGTGAATTCAATACCTTGTTTTCTGACAAACTCTGACTGATAGATAAGCCAACTATACAAAAGACTAGGAACTGATCATTTTTTTTAAAAGTACCAAACCAATACTGAATCTTTTTTTTAACAGGTCTTCAGTTTTTATTTATTTATTGGCCTCTTTTTGGTGACATTTGGCTATGCCCAGGGGTTACTCCTGACTCTGCACTCAGAATTTACTCCTAGTAGTGCTTGGGAGACCAAATGGGAACATGGATTGGCTTCGAGCAAGGTCAGCGCTGTACCCACTGTATTATGGCTCCTTCCCCCAGATCATTTTTACAAGTACTTTTTGTAATGCTTTTATTGAGGATAATTATGAAGTTTGATCTCTGACACCCCTAAACCCACCAGAAGTGATCCTATGCGGTGCTGGATATCAAACCCTGGTTGGTCGTGTGCAAGGCAAGCACCTACTGACTGTACTCTCTCTGGCCTTTACTAGATTGCTTTTAATTTATTTGCATATGTATTATGACCACCTCCATAAGGTTTTAAAATTTATTTTCAAATTTATTATGCTCTTTTTTGTACTTTTGTTAAGATTTTTACTATTGTTTTTGTTTTGCATGTGTATGCTATAGGAATTCATTCAAATATGGTTTTTATTAAGTATTTTTAGTTACTAATGTGAAATGTAGCATCATTATTACTGTCTGTGTGAGATAGGATTTCACTTACCAATAAGATAATTATAGTTTCATGCTAAATATTTGTAGATCTAGTATGCTTTGCGTTTCTGTTTGTTGGTTTTTTTGGTGTTGGCCACACACAGTGGTGTTCAGGGGTGACTTCAGCTCTACAGTCAGGAATTATTCCTGGCAGTGCTCAGGGAACCATATGGGATGGCAGGGATCTCTCCAGGGGTGGTTACATGCAAGGTAAATGCCCTACTTGCTGTACTCTCTCTCCAGCCCAAGTCCAATATGCTTTTGAAAATAAACTGAGTTTATTTTGTCAGAGTTTGTCAGAAAATGACTGCAATTTTTTTATCTTTAGGTAGTAAACTGTCATTGCATAGCCTAAACTTTTACTTCCAATTAGATTTCAGTTTATAGTAAGTGAACGTTATAATCAGTTTCTATCTACAAGAAAACCTTTATAATCACTCCAATGAAAACATTATAAAAAGCAATTAAAATGATATATGAAGTATGAGTATGAATACATATAAAGTATGAGTATGAAGTATGAATATGAAGACTTGAAAGATAATGGAGCTAAATTTGATGTAAGTCCTATCTAAGTGTAGAGACTTGAGAACCGTGAGCGCAGGTATCTGACATAGGAGATGATAGATGAATTAACAGAAACCAAGACATCAAATTTACCCGTCTTTTGTATTCTGTTGATTTCCTGAGAGCACTAGATATTGTCACCTGCACTGGTAAAAATGATCTTCTTTATCCAATCTACTATGAGTTTTGGAATAGATATTTTTATATACTCATATATATTGTACATGTATATGTATATATATATAAATAACTGTACATCTTCTTTTCCTGTCTGTATTTCTATGCCAGCAAATGAGATATGAAAAACAGAATTGTTGTAATCAAAATCCCATTTTAAGTGCATCAGTAGAACATACAGTTTAATGTAACCCTGTAACAATAATAGCTAATATTTATTAAGGACTACCTGTGTATCAAGTACTTTATAAATGTACTTTCTTTTGCTATATAATAAATTATTAAGGACTTATTAATTAAAACAACCCATTTATTATACTGAATTTTATATAGTAGTGGGGCAGGAATCTTGGGCGCTTCCTTAGAATTTTGCCAGTCCCAGAAGTATCAACTTATTTACTCAATATGAGAACCCGAGGGGGGCTGGAGCAATAGCACAGGGGCAGGGAGTTTGCCGACCCGGGTTCAATTCCTCTTCCTTTCTCGGAGAGCCCAGCAAGCTTCCGAGAGTATCTCACCCGCATGGCAGAGCCTGGCAAGCTACCCATAGCGTATTTGATATGCCAGAAACAGTAACAACAAGTCTCACAATGGAGACGTTACTGGTGTCTCCTGGAGCAAATTGATGAGCAACGGGATGACAGTGATACAGTAATGAGAACCCGAAAATAGACACTATTTTTTTTTACTAATATTTTACAGACAAGACCATTTGATCCACAGAGGTAGGATGTAGGAAGGCCTGGAAAGCAAATCTTGTCACCTGACGTGGAAGCATAGCCTCTAATCATTGTCACCTTTTCAACAATGATCTCTGTGTTTTGAGCGTTGTTTCAGACACCCTCTGTATATCCACAATTCTCTGTTCTTTTATCAGAAGTCCCCCTTGGAACAGGCATATTCCTGTGTTGCTTAGAAAACCTTCACTTGGATCAACAAAACTTTTCTATGGATTTGAATTTAGGATATTTTCTTTTTGCCCTTTATGTAGCCTGTCAATCACAAACTCATCTGCTAGTTCCTGGCCAGAGACCTGTTTTGACATTGTTGTCAATTCATTACTTTAAATGATATATATTTTGCCAACACTTAAAAAGTCTGGTACGGGCTTTTAGACTGAAGAATGTGGGAAGCATCTGAATTTGGTTTGTTACCATAGCAAAATACTGTTTAAGATGATCCCCAACTATTCCATTTAGTGAGATCTGAGCTGTCCATTTTGCTGTTACTCACACACTCAGGTAACCCCAACCCATTCTTTCTACTTAAATTTTAAATGCCTTCTTTTTGCAGTGCTAAACTTGGTACTTGAGCAATGTCTTTGGGTTCTGGTCTACCTCCGTTGCTTGACTCCAGCTCTCTGAGTTGCCTTCATTCTTGTTTTTTTTGTTTTAGTTTTTTTTTTGGGGGGGGTAGTAGTATGGGCAGGGTGCTGTCAGCTGTGCTCGAGTGCTCAGGGATTACCCCTGGTTCTGTGCTCAGAATCATTCCTTGCCATGCACAGGGTTCCATATGGAGGGCTAGGGATATATTTTGCAAAATTAGCTGTAATTATTTATAATTGGCAAGGGTTGGGTCAAATATGTATTTTTGAATCAGATATTGTAGCTCAGGGCATGCAGCATTTTGATTTGCTCAGACTAGCTTTCAAGCTCTCGCCTAGATTTAGTGGGATGGGCAGGGTGCAATCAACAGTGCTCAAGTACTCAGGGATAACTCCTGGCTCTGTGCTCTTGCCATGCTACAGAGGACCATATGGAGGGCTAGGGATCGAACCCGGTCAGCTGCATACAATGAAAGTAGCTTACCTGCTGTACTATCTCTCTAGCCCCAAGTTGCTCCTTTCTTAGACAAGTTCTTCCTCTAGGAGACAGATAACAGGGAAGAAATGATTAGTGGAGAAATACAGAGAATGAATGTCAGATATCAAAAATGATACATACTGTCATCTTTCTTGCTTGTTACCCGATTGGAAATTCTGTGTTCCTCTGTTAAAACTTCTTAAACACTGATTATCAATGGCATGTACAATATTCTGCTTTTTATTATAGTCATTTTTCATTTGCTCATTTGCTACTTGTTTATTTGTTACTAAATAAACATGCAAAGAGATAAAATGCAAAGATTAAAAAAACAGAGAAGATTTGTCAGTTGCCTTTAGGGAATTCACAATATGTTTGATTTACTTCCTACCTGAATTTTTAAATCTTAATAGATATTAGAAAACCTGTGTTTCCTTATGATATGGAATATAGTATTTCCCACAGGTAGATTGTTAATATCATATAATTTATATATGCAGGCTATTAAAATATGGGTTCATTTTTCCAACTTGCTCAAATCTCAGTTTTGCACTCACGCCTGAGTGGCATCCCCACTTTGCTGGCACTCTTCCCCTTTGCCGCTCTGGGGCGGGGACCATTCTTTGCCAGGCTTCTCTGCAGTTTTATAATCCTTCCAGCACTCACCTTTGTTTTATCTTGTGTCACAGTTACTTGTTGAGTTATTTTGGCTCTTGGGGTAAAACTGCATATTCCTGAGGACTTGGAAGTACTTCATACATATTTGCTGGTTTGAGTCTGTTCACAGGTGGAAATATATGTGCTTTGATGGCGGGGAACAATTTCAGCTCTTTTTTCACTTTGTCTTTATACTTTATTTGTAAGACTTCAGATTTTCCTCAATTTCTCATTCACACTTGACGTATTTGTATTTGTGCTTCATTCAGGTTTCTCTGTGTACATTTTGAAAACTGGCATTATTTGAATATCTGTCACAAAGTCAGGGTTGTTACTGATAATCAGAGGACTTAGATCTCTAGAAAACAAACTATCCTGAGGGTGGGTAACATTATTATAAAAGAAAATGAACTCTGCTGACAAGCTGGGTATGTTTTGGCTTTCCAATATGAAGCTATTATCCCTTGTTTATGTTTTGTTTGCAGTAAAATTTATTTTTGCAGTTGGTTTTCAGAGGTCTTTGTACTAGCTAATGGAAGGAAAAGAAACATATCTGGTATGCCTGGAGAGGGATGAGATCCAAGTATTGGAGCGATGCCAAGCCTCCTGCCTGGCATATATGATCTTAACAATCTTTACAACCATCCTATGGGTTAGGTTCTATTATTATCCTCACGTTGCTGGAGATGACCTGAAAGATAAGCTGGAAACAAACCTGGAAAGATGAAGGAAACTTCTCAGGGTTACTGCGGTAGGTAGTGGCAGAACGGACGCCCGTCTTTAGGAATGTCTGATGCCAGAGCACATGGCTCTGGGAAGCAGTGTGGTATTAAAATCTCGGGTTGATGCCTTTCCATTCATTCCCCCAAAGGAATTGGAAAGTATTTTCATTCTTTAAACATTGGCTGGAATGAGTCTTCAACCAATTCCTAGGAAACCAATATTTCATGTGTTTTCCTTTGCCTTTTATTTACTTATTTGTTTGTTCTGCCCTCCTCAGCAGCACTCCTCCCTCCCCGCCGTGCTGCACTTCTTTTCCTGATGGTCCTCAGGGCTTTTTCTGCCTCTTGCTCAGGGATCACACCAAGTGGTACTTAGGGAATCATATGTGGTCCTGGCTATTGAACCAGGGGCTGCCACACACAAGGCAAAGTCCCTCAAGCCCTGTAATATCTCTTTGCCCCCACATTAAAAATTTTTTTAAATTGAAGAACTGTGATTTGCAAAGTTATTGATAGTTGAGTCTTAACACCTATCAATAAGCATACAGTATTCCAACACCAATCTCACCATCAGTGTCACCTTTCCTTCATCAAGTGTTCCCATGCTCCCTTCTGCCTCCAGCCTGCTCCCTGACCCCCACCTTGATAGGCGCATTTCAAAGTTTGGTGGTTGTAGTCTAGACCTGAAGTTTTCAGTGTTGTTGAGTCTGTGCTTTGGATATATTGCTATGCCACTCTCCCACATAATTAGTATAATTGAGGCCCCTAACCCTTATGTCCCTCCATTACTTCCCTTTCTCATCTTCCTTTTCCCCTGAATTTCTTTGCTTCTCTGTCCTCCTTGGAGAAGTAGTTATCCTTGACTTCTTTGGAGTCAAGAGCTGTCTAGTCATCCTCCTACTCACTATGTTACATTTCTTTATCCAATTATTCTGTATGCCACAGATACAGTGAAATCATTCTGTATTTGCCCTTCTCTGCCCCTATCACTGTCACTGTCATACCATTGCTCATCAATTTGCTTGAGCGGGCACCAGTAACGTCTCCATTGTGAGACTTCCTGTTACTGTTTTTGGCATATTGAATACACCACGGGTAGCTTGCCAGTCTCTGCCATGCGGGTGGTATACTCTTGGTAGCTTGCTGGGCTCTCTGAGAGGGACGGAGGAATCGAACCCAGGTCGGTGCGTGCAAGGCAAACGCCCTACCCACTGAGCTATCGCTCCAGAAGGGTCCTGTCCCTTCTGTCCCTAGTTTTTAAAGATAACCATACCCAGAAGTGCTGGATATGGGAGGGGCCAATCCCAGTGATTCACAGCTAGGTGGTAGTATGGTTTATTGCTTAGTGCTTAGTGTAATCCTTTAATCCTTGACTACTGGGTCTACACCTGATCGTGTTGAGACTGGGGGGGTGGGTCAGGGCCAGCATACATTAATGGGGATCAAACTTAGGGCCTTGCACATACTAGACATTTCTACCACTTTGAGTCATACCTCTGCCCTTTTTTTTTCCATTTCTTTTCTCCTTTATGTAATATACACTGGATGTAAAGGGCTATAATATGTCTTTTTCTGGCTCAGTTATCATCACTAACACATAATGATAGCTTTTATACACCTTTGTTTTAATTTAACTTATTTTTTTTTATTTTGGGGCTACCCAAACTGTGCTCAGGGCTTTCTCTTAAAAGAAGGCTTTCTCTTTTTCTTACTTCTTTTGAACTACTGACTCTGTCTTTGAATCTATAGGGTTAAAAGAGAAATGGAATAAAGCATGTTGCTTATTATCTTTCCAGAATAGGATGACAAGAAGGAAAAGAGAATCTATACTCTCCTGTCCTTCATCATATTAAACATCTCTTAAGAATTAAGGATGAAAGAATATTTATCACACTGGAAAACTACTCCCACAGTTGTCATCTGTAAATAATACTAGCAATTAAATCCAAGATGTCCTGTTAACAGGAACCAAGGAATAAAAACTGTCTGCCTCTAAAATATGGATATCACTCTTCCAAGACAAGGGTATAGGGAAATAGAACATATTTGTAAATGAAATGGAAATCTTGGAAGGAAAAAATATTTCAATTAAATCAAAAAGTTCTACATTCATATCCTCTAATGCATTGGATATTTGCTCTTTACAACATCAGAAAAGAAATGAAAATTTGATAGTTGATGCCTGGAAAGATATTATTTTTGCCAAGAAATGTATTTGTACTACTGAGACTTTAAAAAAAAACCAACAAAATAAAATGGTGTGACTTTCTGATTTCTTGGACAAGTTGGAAATTTTAAGTTCTCGACTTTAATAACAGAACAAATACTGTTTTTTTCATATAGAAAAGACTATTATGTACTCCAGGAACACTGATTCTTATTTGTGGATTATTCTCAACTTGAGTATTGAATATAGGACATAGTTTTCACTATTTACTCTGTAAACTAGTCTACTCACACCACTATATTGAAAATAATTCACCAATAAATCTACACCGTAAATGCAGATTTCAGGTTTCATTTTCATGGCCTGTGTCTGCTCCTTTCGCAGGGTGCATGCAGGCTCCCAAGCTTACTCAGGGGAACTGGGGGGGTCAACTCTTGTGTGGAGGATTCAGTGCTTGGGTGGGTGATTCAGGGCTGCTTGGACCTTGAGGGCCAGATGTTTATACCAATGATACTGGGGGTGGGAAGACGGGCTTCCAGCGAAAAAATTCGGGCCTCCAAGTGCAAGGCCTGCATTCCAGCCCTCTGCCATATCTCCCTGGCCCCTGTTTGAACTCTGAACCATGTATTGTTGACTGCTCCTTCTTGAAATCCTCCTCCCAGCAATATTATCTTGTACATAGTTGATCTGTAAGTGTTAGTCTTCTTTAGGGAAGACTTCACTTTTCCTTTTTTTCCCCCACATTGTTTTTTTTTTTTTTTTTGCTTTTTGGGTCACACCCGGCGATGCACAGGGGTCACTCCTGGCTCATGCACTCAGGAATCACCCCTGGCGGTGCTCAGGGGACCATATGGGATGCTGGGATTCGAACCTGGGTCGGCCGCGTGCAAGGCAAACGCCCTACCCGCTGTGCTATCACTCCAGCCCCTGTTTTTTTTTTTTTTTAAATTACCGTAAGAACAGTTACAAAGCTTTCCAGTTTAAGTCTCAGTCATACAATGATCAAACACCCATCCCTTCACCACTGCACATTTTCCACCACCAAGAATCCCCATCCCACTCTTCCCCCTGCCTGTGTGGCAGATAATTTCCACCTTCTTTCTCTTTGAATTGGTCAACATAGGTGGTGAGGTTTTATTTATGTGACAGCAGAAACTTGAGAGGTGGGTGCTTGCCCTCTTCAGGATAGTCGCACCTCAGGTTTGAGGGAAGGTGTTTTTATAGGATGATTTATTTCAGAGGAAGGAAAATACCCAGATAAGAATAGCATGAATTGGGTGATGCTAAAACTACGCAGTGGGTAGCTAAGGTCGGGGTTGTGTTCCCTGTGCATGCTCCAATGTCTGGCTGGAACTGGTTTTCAGTCCTCTCTGTCATGAAGTTGGGAACTGCAAGACTACTGGGAGATCTCTGGGGATTTCTCTTTTCTCAAGGCCTTTCTTCTTTTGAGTTGTGCATACTAACTTCCCTGTCTCGCAAGGGTTTGTTTTCACTGGTCTCCATGACTCAAAACAGCAAAAAATATGTTGCCTTCACTAGTTTAGATCTTATTTAAAATGCTACTATCTTGTGTGAATTTCACACATTTTCGCCTATGGACTTCTCAATTGAGTTCTGACTTTGAGGAGTTGCTTTCCAGTTGGTGCTCAGGAATCTTGGTGACACCTTGGCAATATTCAGCCAATCTGGCCAGTCGTTCAGTGGTATGGCCCAAAGGTGAAGTGCTGCTGGGTTCTGCAGTGCTAGGGACCACCAAGGCCATGCAGTAGTGCTTGGGGCCTCTTAGGTCACACGTAAAGTGCTCTGGGCCAGTTGGGAGTGAGGGTAAGCAGGTCCCAGGCAATGCTCAGAGAGTCATGTGATTCTGGGAATCAACCAGGAACTATGGGGACTGGCACACTAAACTTTGTCCCCTAGGAATAGAACTTAATAAAATTTAAGATATTTGATTTGATGAGGTTTGCTATACTCTTAACTATGACTTGAAAAAGAAAAATTTAGAAGCTAGTTCTTTTCAGGGGAGTGGAGGACAGTTATGTATCAATGTATATTGAAAATAGAAGAAAAATATACAAACAACTTGATCACATGGCTTTCAATATTGCATTTTAGAAAACACATTAATCATTTTATGTATAAATACATATTTAAAAAAAATTGTACAAGACATAAAAATAATATAAAAATGAAGCTAGTTTTGAAAACTAATCAAGGGAGCCCTTCTAGTCATACTCAAGAGGTCTGGGAGCTCCTGCAACTCAGACCCTGCAGTGTCAGGGATCACCCAGGGCACCCCAGTGGTGCTGGGCACTTCCACAGCCACACATGATGATTCTCTGGGGACCATGTGGTGCCAGGACTCAGACCCAGGTTGGGTGCATTCCCCTATACTATCTCCCAGTCCGTACGTTAATTATTTTTATGGTGAAGGAAAGAGTTGGCCAGTGAAACAAAAGTTTGTTCTATCACGGGTGTAGATATTTTCTTACAAAGCCTGCTTGTTGGTGAAGTAGAGGTAATAATAATTTTTTTCCTGGTTGCCTTTATGAACATGAGCACGTATATGTTATTCGGTAAAGTCATTATAAATAGGAAGGAACTGTTTTTCTTGGAACTACAATTGTGGGGAAAATGTTTCTTGAGTAGTTGTAGAAACAAGGGGAAGCTTAACAGAGAAAATGAAAAGGAGAGGAAATCTGTATACTTTTCAGAGTCACGAGTGCAGTTTTGCTGATTGTGTAGAAGTTATCCCTGTCTGCGTAAATAGTCTGTATGTTCAGACTTCAGGTGACCTGTTTCATAACAATACTTCCTTTTTTTGTTTGGAATTAATTTATTTTCAGTATGCCCTTCTGACATTTTTCTAGGTAACAGAAGAAAGTATAATCACCCATTGTTCTAGAATTACAATTCCCTAAGCCCCAACACATACAAATATGTGCACGTGTACCCCAAGCAACTCATTGAAATGGTGAACTAAGACCTTTGAACTTTCTATGAAAAATTTGGTTTTTATCATTCATTCTTCCTTTGAAGATGGATTTTGCTCCCCTTTTGATGCATACTGACTTCTTTGTTCATGGCTGTCATCTTAGTTGTTTAACGATTTATTTTCCTTGCTCAGAGAATTGAGTTTTCCAGATCATATATCTATACCTTGTATTAGTGTCAAGGTCAAAATCTTTTAATTTTATTGAGGGAACTGCTATTGTAACCTGAGGGTCTCTTGCTGTATATTTAAATCCTATCATATTGCTTAAAACAGTCATCTCTTGGCGTTTGGCCCAGCAGATACTTTTATTAAATTCCTTGGCTACATCTAGTTTACTTTCCCTTCTGAGAAATATAAGAGTACCACCAGCATCATGATTGCAAATAGATTGTTACCATGGCAACCAGACAGTTTTTAATATTAGAATTTTCTTGTTAAAGCAAAACTTATGACATTGGGGACCTTATCCTGACTGAGAAAACTTTGTAGTGTCTTTTATAGTTGGTATTATCTTGTGCCCAATAAGAAAACTCTATTATTCTTTACTCAGAAAACAATTAATTTCAGTGCTTTTTCTCATTAACTATTAGAAGACCTATGATTTCTCAACTATCGCACCTCTATTTGGTGTGGGTTATTTTACACTTCTGCACCAGTGATAACTGTAAGTAAGAAGACACACTAAATAAAAAAGAATCACGTTATTTGGGGGGCTGAGGGAGTCGGAAAGGCAGGAAATTGTTCAAAGGGCTGGAGTGCATTCATTGAACGTAGGAAGCCCAGATTCAATCCCTGGTACTGCATGGTTCCCTGAGTATCACTGGGAGTAGCCCATGATCAACACCGTGGGGGAGGGGCGTCAGGGGGAGGGGGGAAAGAGAGTGAGAGAGAGAGAGAGAGAGAGAGAGAGAGAGAGAGACAGAGACAGAGACAGAGACAGAGACAGAGACAGAGAGACAGAGAGAGACAGAGAGAGAGACAGAGAGAGACAGAGAGAGACAGAGAGAGAGACAGAGAAAGAGAGAGAGAGAAAGAAACAGACAGAGACAGAGACAGAGAGAAATGAAAGGAGAGAGACAGAGAGAGAGGAGAGAGGAATTATTGTTATATTTCTTGCACCACAGAACTTTGACACATACTAACTGCATGAGTATTCTCAGAAAAATAGATTAGGTTCTGGTTCCCTGGAACTGGTTTTTAAAAAATTACATGTGGGAGAATTAATCCATGTCTTAATTGTCTCATGGGCTTGCTTAAGTAATACAGCATTAAATATTTATTACTGCTTTTAATTCATAGTGGATCACAGAAATAATATGCGTGGAGCACATTGGATTTACATATTATCTAATTTAACCCTTAGTATATAACCTTCTGTAGCTTATGTATAACTTTCTTTTATATAACCTTCTCTTATATATTATTTATAATTGATATAAGAATATGTTCACAGGCAGTGAACTCTATTGGTCTGCCTAGATTACATGACTTTTAAATGTATCGGTGTCTATTTTCCTTGCTTTCTCTTCTAATTTTATAACTACCATGGTAGTTGATATATAGTAGACATGAGATCCTTGTTGAATAAATGAATTCCGAGCTGAATACTTCCTGGAATTAATAACCTCCCCTTAAGTAAAACTGATCCTTTATAGTCAAACTATCATTTGCATCAGCCAAGAAACCAGAATACTAATGCTGCAATAGCATATTATTGTTTCTGAACTGCTCACCAGACTTTCTTTAGACCATGAATAAATCCACATGGATCCATGAGCCAGGGACTCCAGAGGCAGAGATAAGTAAGACATTTTCTTTAGCCTATGGACGGACTGGCAGTTTGGGTAGTGAGGCACATTGGAAGGTAAATAAAACATTTGAGTATACATAATATTTTTAAAAGATTTTTATTTTGGAAGGCATCTTGTGGTGCTCAGGGGTGCCATTATTGCTAGTATTGATTGGCAATTTTCTGCTAATGGGGCTGTTGATTTAGTGCAGCATCACCACATCCTTGGTGCTGGGCCACTCCAGCAGTGCTGATGTCTGGGGTCACATCAGCTCATACTTGGGGACCTCCAGGGTTGCACCCAGAAATGTTGGGTGATCATGTGGTGTTTGGAATCCAATTCTGGACTGGGTGCATGCTTGGTATGTACCTTAACTGCTGTGCTATCTCCCCTGTAATATAATCCCAAACCTTTACTTCATAATCCAAAAAACTTCTTTTTAAGGCTTAGAGGCTATTCCATTTTTTTGACCTTTTATTAGTCACTCTCTTTTGAATAAGCATAGATTGTCATAAGTATATTAGGTGATACTGGCATTATAGTAAATGCAGTCTTCAAGTCAGATTACCTTTTATCATCATATTTTTTGAAAGCCAGTGAAGGAGTCCTTGTGTTGGCACATACTTGGTCGCAATCTTAGTATGAAGATTATTAATGATGGTTCATTTCCTCCAATGTGACCATCACCATCTGCTGCTATTCATAGAGGGTTTTGCACTTAGACCACATCGTAAAGGTTTTTTATGCCAACTCTGGGTGTCTGAGGAAGACTGTGGGAAGGCCAGGAACTCATCCAGTCTTAAAGTTTCCCAGCAAGATGAAATAGGGAGAAAGGTGTCAGGCAGATAAGGCAAACTTTGCCAAAGCACAGGTATAGAGATGTTAGAAAACAGCTTGATTTTGATAGGAGGCAGGAAATGGTTTAGAAATGAAGTTAGACTTGTTATTCAAGCCCGTGTTCTCCCTTCATCTCGTGTCTTGCTTGCTTGTCTCTGTGTTTCTTTACTTGCCTATTTCCATTCTGGAGAAACCTCTGTTCTCTTTTGAACATACACATCTCTCTTTCTCTCCCTTCACATCTTTCTAAATAAGTTTCAATAAAAACTGTCTTGCGTCACACACACAAAAAATCACTGTCACTGTCAGTGTCATCCCGTTGTTCATCGATTTGCTCGAGCAGGCACCAGTAACGTCTCTATTCATCCCAGCCCTGAGATTTTAGCAGCCTCCTCTTACTCATCTTTCCCAACAATTGGAGGTTTTTCAGGGTCAAGGGAATGAGACCTGTTATTGTTACTGTATTTGGCATATCGAATATGCTACAGGGAGCTTGCCAGACTCTTTCATGCGGGCGAGATACTCTCGGTAGCTTGCTCCGTCCTCCTAGAGGGACAGAGAAAGTATATCAGAGAATACAAGTAAGCATATATTCCAACAAAATCAAACATGTGTGCTGCTTTAGAAACATCAGTGGGCTAGATTATAAGAGGTCTCATGGCCACATTGTGGCCACACACTTCCAGGAGCTTTGTTTTATATAGTCTCTTGATCTTGGCAGTTAGTGGGATTACATGTCACCGGGGGCAGTTTCAGGTTGTGACTGCCAAACTACTGGAAAATGGGGGGTCTGGGTGAAGGAGACCCAATCCTGATTTGAGCAGGCTTGAAGATCTCAGCCCCGGTTCCTACATTCCTGGGTTCCTCTGCTGGTTCCTTCATGCTTGAGGCTTGTCCGAGTGTGTGGAGAGTGCCCTTGAGCATGGCTGTAGCTGGGTTCTGGAAGGAACGAAATAAAAGAAAAAAGAAATGAGGTTAAGGATAGGTAGAGGCCAGGGAGTTGGATTTTATCTTGATGTCTATTTTTTGTTAATGTTTGATAATCATTATTTGACACCACTCTTGGCAGTTTCTGGGCTCATATGGCACCATGGTCTCACATATGGCTTAGCAGCAGTGCTCTGCTGATTGATCTATCTTCCATCCATCCATGTGGACCTTATTTTTATGGAGAACTATGTTTATTTATTTATTTATATATTTATTTGTTTTTTAATCACCACCAATGTTCTCAGTATCCACCCTCCCTGCACTCCTCCCCCTGCCCCTATGGCAGACACTTTTCTTAATACTCTCTTTCTACTTTTGAGCATTATGGTTTGCTATACAGATACTGAGAGGGATCACTAAGTCAGTGATGGTTGGAGGGATCTCTGTGATAGGAGATGTGTGCTGAGAGTAGATAAAGGACCAAACATCATTTTTATTTTTTGTTTGTTTTTTAGGCACACCTGATCATGGCTTAGTCCTGGCTTTGTGCTCGGGTGTCAGTCCTGGCAGTGCTCAGAGGATCATACTAGGTGCCAGAAATTGAACCAGGGATAGCTATGTTCAAGGCAAACTCCTTAATCTCTGTACTCTCTGGCTCAACAGATTTTTAATTTGACAAGAGGTGTAGGATTTGGAGGAGGAGTTGTGCATATTTGACCTTTGGAGGATGAGTGGGAGGAGACAGCTAGGGTAATCAAGGCAAGGAGTGATGTGGTCCTCTATTACGGCAGTGGGTGAGTGTGAATTATTGGAAAGGGAATAAAACTAGAATGAGAAAATTTTTAAAGTGGAATTGCTAGTGCTTGGCTGCTGCCCATTATTATAAAGATAGTGGAAAGAAACCTCAGAAGACACTCATATTTCTAACTGGAAAAAACTTCAAGAGTGAATGTAGAGCCCTTCAGAAAGACACAAATTCAGTAAGAGGATCTGATTAGAGAAGAAGGAAAGAGGGAGAGTCCCATGTGTACACCATGAATTCTATTTTGAACACGTAGAACATAAGATACTTGTGGAACCTCTGAGTGGGTTTACTTAGAAAGGACCTAGATTTATGAAATCGAATCTGAAGACAGGTTTGGATATAGGAAATTGAGACTGAAAATGTATTATTTTTGTATCAGTGATGGCTAAAACTATGGAGGTAGAAATACTTTGAGGGTGTAAATGAAGAAGTCAGTTGGAATATGAATAGGAGCTTGTAGAAGAGCACTATTTAAGAGGCAAGGTAATAAGAGGCCAGCAAAGGGGTTAAGAGAAGTCAGAGGAAATCTGAAGTCATAGGTCAAAGGGTTGGAGTATCTAGTAGGGATCACTACCCCATAGCACTGTTTGGGTGTGCACCTACCCCCACAAAAAATGTTTTTAAATGAAGGAAGTTAATTATTTTAGTGCTATAGAGAAACCAATTAAGATGAGAATGGAACAGTGTTCTCTAATTTTAATAAGAATTTGCTAGGACACCTTTAAGTATAGTGAATATTGGATTTTAAATGCAAATTTGGTTAAAAATAAAGGAGAGGAGTTGTATGGCACTTAGAAGCAAAATACTGAGTATTTTTTTTGGGGGGAGTGGTTTGGTTGTGCCCAAAATATTTAAAATTGTAAAAGAATATTCTTATTACTAATTTATTTATTAAAAACCAAACTAAAAGGCTGGAGCAATAGTACAGAGGGCAGGAAGTTTTCCTTGCATATGATTGACCTGGATTCGATCTCTGACATCCCATGTGGTCCCCTGAGCCTGTTAGGAGAGATCCATAAGTACAGAGCCAGGAGTAAGCCCTCAGCACTTCTGGGTGCACCCCCCCCCACACACACACACATAAAAGCGAAAGCAGAGCCCAAACAAAAAAATCTAAGATGAGTACAAAAACTAAGTTGTAGCAGAACTACCTGAATTTCCCCAATTTTTATTTTTTTGGGGTATTTATATAAATTATATAAAAAGATCTGCCATATTTATGTACTTTTTTTGCATGTCTTGCTATATATTCTATTATTAAAACCATTATCCTATTATATCTAGTAAGCTAAAATTCAAGCATATACCCTATTTTCTTTCTTTTACCTAAGAAATGCTTCTGATGGGATTTGCATTTTCCATTCACTCAAGTTAAAATGTGAACCAGTAGGATGCAAATTTAAACATAGGTGGGAGAGGATTATTAATGATAAAATGTGACTTCTGTGAGTCACATTTTATGAAGGTGTGAAGGAGTTAGCTTTAACTCCTGAGACACAGACAATTTCCTTCAAATGGTACTCAACTGTGCAGGCTACAAAATTTCCTGCAGTTTTGTTCTTTCAGCAGTAGGACATCTGTGTCCTAGGTTCTCAGAAGTTAAAGCACACATGTATTTGCCAATGTGTGTGCCAAACTATTCTGAAATCATTGCCACCGATATATTTTTTTCATATATTTTTTTCCTTTTCTTACTTAAAATTTTTTTTTATTGAATCACCATGAGATACAGTTACAAAGCTTTCATGTTTGAGATTTAGCCATACAATGATCGAACACCCATTCCTCCACCAGTGCACATTTCCACCACTAACGTCCCCAGTATTTACCACCCCCCACCCCCATCCCAATTCTCATCTTCCCTCTATGGCAGACAATTTCCCAATACTCCCTCTTTACTTTTGGGCATTATATTTTGCCTGAATTTTCTCACCACCATTTAAGCCTGCCTGTCAGGGGCAGACACTAGATAATTTATTTTCCATTGCTCATGTTGAAGATTATGACAGTTCACGCAGCCGCAAAGCAGCCACAAGCTTCTGGGAACCTAGATTGTAGATGACTGGGTTCCAGAGACATTTCTGTAGGGCACTAATCCATTTTGGGATTCAATTAGCAGTCTCTGGACCAGGGTTGTTGGTGCGTCAAGATGGTGCCCAGCGGAAGTTTGTGGGCGTAATAGCAAGGCTGCAGAGCGGGCATAGAGCTGGGGATGGACTGCCTGGTGCCTCTGCTGTCATTAGGCCTAGAGATTTAGCCTGGTATCCGCATACCTGGGTCTTGCTTGTGGAGGCTCTTGAACGCTGGGATTCCATCTGGAGTAGGCAGGGAGACTGCAACTGCTCCATCTGAGGTACCCTGGCGAAATTGGCTTGGTATGGGGCCCAGAGGGATCTCTGGTGCTGTGGTGCAGTGGTGCACTCCCAGACTGGTTGCTGTGTGTCACACATATTTTTAATCTACCTCTTAAAGAACTTTAAATCATAGTTTAATAAAAAGTGTACAGTGACCACATTAAAAAAATTTTCTGGAAACTGTAGGGGCTCTTGGGTATCAGAACACCACTGAAGTACATAATATATTTTGCTGAGTAGGAAAGTGAATATTGTATGATAGCAGATTCAATACACTGCTCTAGTGGTTCCTCAGTATTGATAATTTTGTAGACTAGGGTGTAACCCTGTAACTTTGTGGTTTGGTCATGGTATAGTGAGGATTTTATAAGCTCTTCTGATGGAGAACTCCAAACTGATCTCACACCATCTCACCACGTGTAGAATTGTATCATATATGATGTATTTATTCTGGTTATTTTTAGTCTACATATTTTCTGGTACTGATGGAGTCAGACATGCAATTATGGTGGATTCTGATTCTTCTTTGGGACCCTCCTTTGGTTCATCCATCTGTTTCCTCAAATTTTGTTTCAGTTTTTATTAGCACTTCAAATGAGTGAGGTTAGGTGGGAGAGCACTTACCTTGCATGTGAGGTCCTGGTTTTGATTCCTGACATCCCCAGAATACTGTTAGAAGCAACCCCCTAGCACAGTTGGGTGTGGCCTCCAAATGAAAAACAAACAAAAATGATGGTATTTTGATTTCTTTCCATGTGGTCTTTCAACATTTCCTATACCCTGGACATAATATATATAGTCATTAGTTGCTTTCTGCTGCAAAGACTTCTATGACATTTTGCCTTTGATTCCTCTCAATAGATTGGAAGTACTTGCTCATGGTATTTTTTTAAAGGAAAACATGAATATATCATGCTTTTGACTGCGTTACCAATTTACTTTAACATACTCCTACAAAAGTTATATTGGGTTGTGCTGGAGTCACATAGTCACATAGTTACATGCTATAGCAGATTTTTATTTGTAATATATAGTGATCATATTGTCTTTAATACATGACTATTCTAGTAAAGTTAAGTGTAGTTATATCCCATTGGTTGTGGAGCCAGAAATAAGTCTATCTACCTGTGTGATAATGAAATTCATTTTTTCCCCAGACCAATATTTTCTTCTTTCTATTATAATTAGTTTTCTCATTCTGCAAGTTAACTATGATAATAAATACTGAATACTTGGCATGTTTTCTCAAGTATGAAAATAAAAGCTTATACTTAGTGTGTAAATTACAGCTCCACATTGGTCCAGGCATATGGTTATTAGTGTTGTTTAAATCACTGGGACTTCTTGTCAGCACTAATATAAATATTCTCAAAGGACCGTCAAATTGCTTTATTTTCTTTCTCCTATAAATTAAATAGATACATTTTAAATTGCATGGATTTCTGAATTTGTTTGGTCCTTTATTTAGAGGTCTTCATATAAAGATTAACAAGTTGTATTGAGAAGTCCAGATGTACTGGGCTTGCTTAGATGCCTTATGGTCTCTAAACATTTGGTCTAGTGTATCTGGCTAAAAGCCAGCAGCAAATTATACTTTCCATGCGACTCTTAGCTTACTCTTTCCCTTTTCAGCTCATGATTCGCAAAAGGCACGCCGAAGACATCAAATTTGAATTGCAAATTTGTCTATGAATACTATTTTCTAAGAATCAGGAAAGAAACCAAAAGGGAACATTTTCCTAATTTGTTAGCAAACTGTACACATAATTTATAACCAGTGCTCATCCTGACCATATAGTCATCAGTATTTTGTGGATACAGAAACACCATTATTTTCTTTCTTTTTTAATTGAAATTATTTTATTAATCAATGTATTTTCTATTATACTGAAAGTAAAGCTTGCTTAATTTGATCACTACAAGATGGCAATATCTTTTATTTTCTTCTTTGTGTGTGTGGAGGGGGTGGGTGGGTGGGTGTGTGGGTGGGTTGTTTGGGACCACACCCTGTGGTGCTCAGAAGCTATTACTGGTTCTATGCTAGCGGATTATTTCTGGTGATCTCAGGGGACCCTTTACGGTGCCAGGATTGGAACCAAGTTTGACTGATTGCAAAGCAAACACCTTTCCCCTTTACTATCTCTCCAAACAGAGGGTACAGTATTCTTATATTTAAAACATGTTTTTTTCTTTTTGTCTTGGCCCTAAACTGAAAGTGCTCAGGGCTTGTCTCTGGTAGTTGTCAGGGGACTCTGCCGTTCCTGGAACTGAACCCAGGGTCTCACACGTACAAGGCAGTGCTCTAGTACTAAGCTACATATCCAGCTTCAGTTTTACTTTTTTCTGTCCTGTCCTGTCCTGTCCTGTCTGTCTTCCCCCTCTGTATTCAGCTGAGTGACAGATGCCACTGTTGCTCACTGCCCTAAAGAAGGTTTTCTCTCAGCACCTGGACTAATTTTTTAAATAGGGGAAACAATTTATTATTTTATTATATACTGGAGCGATAGCACAGTGGTTAGGGTGTTTGCCTTGCATGCGGCCGAACTGGGTTTGATACCTCCGTCCCTCTCGGAGAGCCCCGCAAGCTACTGAGAATATCCCGCCCACACGGCATAGCCTGGAAAGCTACCTGTGGCATATTCGATATGCCAAAAAACGGTAACAACAAGTCTCACAATGGAGACGTTACTAGTGCCCGCTCGAGCAAATCGATGAACAACGGGACAACGGTGCTACAGTGCATAGAAAAGCACCTAATTTTCAAAACTTTTTTCCCTTGGATTATACCTGTTGCCTGGAGGGATACTTAGAGGTTGATCCTGGCTATGCTTGGCTTACCTGAGGTGCTGGGGTTGTAACCTGGTGCTCCCATATGCAAAACATACACCTCAGACAATCCTTTAAGTCATCTCCTGCCCTAGGAAGTTGTCTGCTTCATTAATTTATTTATTTATGTGTGTATTGATTTGTTGGTTTTTGATTCACAGCTGGCCATGTTCAGGGACTACTCCTGGTTCTCTGCTCAGGAATCACCCCTGGCAGGGCTCAGTGGACCATATGTGGTAACAGGAATCGAACCCAAGTCAACCACATGCACGACAAGTGCCCTATTCACTCTACTATCACTCCAGCCTGAAAATTGCTTGTTTCCAAAGAAGTATGCAACTTCAGAAACTGCTTCTTTCTCCTTTTTTCTGAGGTGCCTTGCATTGGATTTGAGAGTGATGGTGATGTCAGTGTGGTACATTATGAAAATTGCATGTGCCTACTTATGTATCTTTATTTCAGAATAAAACTAGATTTCTCCCAGTCTGGGCAAGGGCAGACAGAGATGTAGTAAAGGAAAAAAGAATGGAATTTGTTTTTTTCTTCATCAGTTTATGAGGCAGGTTTATGTGCTCTCCACCCTTTATCTTGCCAGTCATGTGCGGTTTATTGACACTAGGGAAACAGAACTCCAGACACTTGGAAGAAAAGCAGTGGAATGAAGGATCACCAAATGGCTATAGCTTTGACAGTGTGTTGAAGTTTGTAAGCCTGGTTTTAATTTGGGAAAGTGAATGTTTTTACAGGGTTATTTCAATTCTTAGGAAAGTTTCGTAGGAGAAATCATCTTAGGTTGTTTGTAATATAAGAAATTAACCATACTCTCTTGAAGGCTTATTCTTTCTTCCTTGTATCATTTCCACTCTGCTCAAAGTTACATTGACTATATTGTTTTTTTTTTCTGGAGTAAATCGTTCATATGACTTGAATCCATGTCTTTCTTGATTAAATTTAAATTTAACTTAATTTTGGCACCAGGGATTAGGAACTGGTATTAGTAGAATTCCATACATGAAACATTACAGCATCACACCACCAGAATGTCATCTTCCCTTACCATCATCCCAGCATCCCTCCCTTCTCCCCTCTCTGTGGTGCGCTTCCTATTGAAAATAAGTTCTCAATTTCTATTGTCTCTGGGCATTTTCTGCTTCCCTTCTCATCCCCTCTCCTCTCCTCTCTTGTCCTTTCTTTTTTTTTTTTTTTAAAAAAAAGCTCTTGGGAGACTTCTCTTAGAAAGGTCATCTAAATTAGAATCCCCCTGATTGTATTTTAAGAAAATTGCTAATACCTGAGTATCTCATCTTATCAGGGGTGGAGAATCTTCATTTTTTTTGCCAATGGCCATTTGAGTATTTATAACATCAATAGCAGACCATACGATTTAATCAGCTAGGCTATAGTCAATACATAAATACACACATGTACATACATACATATGTGTCCCGTCATGCACCAGAAAGACCAGATCACAGGTCTTGATGGCTTTGGACCAGACATTCTCTACAGTTACAAAAGCAACAAAAATATCTAGGAACAGGCGCCAGGCATTAGAATGTTCCAGAGCTTACAGAGTGATTTTAACCTGCATCTGTGCTAGGGACACAGATTACTACCAGTGTTGAAATTCTCTTGCTTTCCTCATTTCTAACTCTTCAAAACAATGATTTAGTGGTTTAACTTAGGCATTATCTTCTACTAGGGCTTGACTTTCAAGAATGCTGCCTTGCTTTTGCATAAAGTAAGAATTTCTCTGTGTTGGGACCAGAGGAATAGTACAGCAGGGAGGGTGTTTGCTTTGCACACGGATGACCGGATGACCCAGGTTTGATTCCCGGCATTTCATAGGGTCCCCTGAGCACCGCCAGGAGTAATTCCTGAATGCAGAGCCAGGAGTAAGCCCTGAGCATCGCTGGGTATGACCTTTGAAAAAACAAAACAAAACAAAACAAAACAAAACAAAAGCTTGGAAGCTGGCCTCACACGCTAGGGGAAAAGGCAGCTGAGATAGAGAAGGGAGCACCAGGTAGAGGATGTTGGGATAACCCATTTGGGTTGAAAGATGTGTGCTAAAAGTAGACTATAGACCGAACATATTGGCCACTCAATACCTCTATTGCAAACTACAATACCCAAAAGGAGAGGGAACAAAAGGGAATGGTCTGCTGCAGAGGCAGGGTGGGGTGGTGGGGGATGAGGTGGGGGTGGTGAGAGGGTTACTGGGAACATTGGTAGAGGAGAATGAGCACTGCTGGAAGGATGGGTAAACGATCACTGTATGACTGAAATGCAAACACGAAAGTTCATAAGTTTGTAACTGTACCTCAGAATGATTCACTAATAAAAAATTAAAAAAAAAAAAGAATTTCTCTGTGTTAACACAGAGCATTGAGATTTAAAAACAACAACAAAACACGACTGTCAACTAGCTTCAATGCCCCTAAGCAAATAGATAGCTCTGAAAAAATTAAAGGCAGGGTCAGCTCTATGGAAACAGAAAAAATGTAAATTTAATGAATACATTTCAAGAATAGGGAGCAGGATAGATAGCACGAGAGTTAAAGTGTATGTGCCCAGCTCTAGTTACATAATTCTTTAACACTGATATGAGTGACCTGATGTAGATGTTGCTGGAGCAGCAGTGGCTGGTCACTGTTTGCAATTCCCAGGTTCTTAAAAATTTTCAAGAATGAAAATATTGAGTAATAAAGATGCCCAGACTGAGAGTTGGAAAGTAGAAAAATATATCGGAAACTCAAAGAAAAAGGTAAAGGAGCTCCTCCCATGGAGAGGAACTTAGCATAGGACTAAGTTAACTGTGCCCCCCCCCTTTTTTTTTAAGGAAAACTAGGTGTTTGAGTTACATAGAATGCAGGAAGTTAAAGTGTCATCTGGGGGGGGCAGAGTGATAGCACAATGGGTAGGGCGTTTGCTTTGCGCATGTCTGACCTGGGTTTGATATCTCTGGCATTCCATATTGTCCACCCATGCACCACCAGGAGTAATTTCTGAGTGCAGAGCCAGGAGTAACCCCTAAGCATCTCCAGATGTGACAACCCCCTCATACGCCACCCCCAAAAAAGGTCTAGCTGGTTTGAGTCTTTCTGACCATTTGCCTCAGACATTGTCCATATCTTTGTCTCCCTGTGAGCCAAAGCACTGGGGCAGAATTTTATGTAGACAATTGTTAACTCCCTGTTCGTCAGAAAGAGCCCAGGAACTCTCAGAAAGTCTACAATGTGGGATGGAGCACCTGAAACTAGGACTGCTCACAGCACTGGGAAGGGTAAATTGAGGCTTCCTCGTTCAACCCCTGAGTTCCATTGAGTGGGTACGCCCCACCATCCCTCAAAGAAAGAAGAATATTTCTAGGAATAAAGGGATGGCTTTGCTGGCTGGAGTGAATGTTTTGTATGAGGGCGGCCTGGGTTCAGTCCAGCACCACATGAGTTAACACATGTGTTTCTGAGCACTGCTCAGTTTGGTAGCAAAACCAAAACCAAAAATAACAAATAACAAAATAACAAAATAAGCACTGCTGAGTGTGACTCCCCAAAACAAACAAGCAAAATCTGATTATCAAATGGTGGAGAATTGATATGTACTTTTAAAAAAAAGCACCCATATTGAATGTTTGAATGTTTGAATGTGAGGGATGCAAGGACAACCCTGTTTTATCCAACAAGGGACAATATGGGATGCTTGGGATCAAACCTGGGTTGGCCATGCACAAGGCAAGCACCCTACTTGCTTTCTATCTTTCTAGCCCCAGATTTTCTTTTTTTAAAAAAATCATTGACGGGGATAGGTCAATTCAAGAAAGTGCTAGCAAGGTTTTATTATTATCTTTGGAGTCAGAAATCTCAAAGGTTTGCTAAGTTTCATGGTGAATTCAGGGAGAATTTCAAGGTGGATTGTGGAGGAATTCACCTTGTGAACCAGGAAAACCTTGGAAGATAGTGTTGAGGAGTTGCAGATGGTCTGAGGAAAACTGAAAGGCGTCTGAGATGCTTGAGATGCTTGCTTTCTTTGTTTTGCATTTGCAGCACAATGCCAGATGCTAGATGGATGCACAAGTCCTGCACGCTGGCCTGTTGGGAAATCTGCATCTAACAGCTAAGGTAGTGCCGTTTGGCGGCATCTGCTAGGACTATCTGTAGCACCTCCCCAGCGGTCTCGCTCTGGCCCAGAGGAAGCACTTTGGGCTGGAGGTGACTTGGAATGCACTTCTCTCGTGAGGTTTATTTCTAAAACTATTATTAAATTTAAAAAAGTTAATAAAAAACTTAATTAAAATTTAAGCTCAATTTTATACTGAATTTGTCTATCCTTTTGGTTATTTTACTCTGATATTGATGTTTTAAATTTAAATACTTATCATTCGTCTGATTTAACCATCTTTTGCTCTTTTTAAACTAGCCTTTGGAAGCTATATTGTTAGGAACGGTGTAGCCGAGGTTGTATGTAGGTCACAGTTGTCAAGGGGTCTGAAATCTGAAATGTTCTGCTGTCTTTGTTTATGGCTGGCTAGTGTGAAAAGTGGGACATATAAATTGTAAAGGTTTGGCAAACAGGGATACTCATAGATTTCTGTGAGTGCTGTCAGTTCTGTGCTCAAGTGATCTTGGACTTTCAGTGTTACAGACTTGGTAATGATTTATTTTATGATCTTATAGAAATAAGTGTCACAAAGGGCCTTTGGAACAGAATATTTGAGGCCTAGACCTCCTAGTTACTGTAATAGACATACACAGGAGCGGAAGCTTTGCTTATGTTGAACAAAAGTAAGCTTTCCTGTGACCCATTTAATGCATTGAAAGCCCATTTTAGCTAAAGTGAGAATTCTAAATTTTTAAATATCTTTTCTTTTTTCTTTTCTTTCTTTCACTTTTTTTTGTTTTTTTGCTTTTTGGGTCTCACCTGATGATGCTCAGAGGGTTACATATGCCTCTGCACTCAGGAATTACTCCTGGCAGTGCTTGGGGCACAATATGGGATGCAGGGGACTGCAAGGCAAATGCCCTTCCCACTGTACTATGACTCTGGCCCCGAATTCTAAAGTTTTCCCTCTTTGGTCTGATTCAAAGTTGGAGGGCAATCTTTTGAAGAGATGTCTTAATAATAATGGTAGGAGTTCATGCTTATTAAGTACTCATGTTCTAGGTGAATGTGCTAAGTCTGTTGTGAGAGCTCAACTTCATAACCTAATATTACTGTATTTAATTTAGAAAGGTAGGTGATTTGACGAAGACTGTAGTGATAGAACTATGATCTGAACTCAGGAGGTTTGAGTTCAGAGACCAAAGCTTGACTGTGCTCTATTTTATATGGTGCCTGCACAATACCTAAGTAAATTTTCCTTTTATTTTATTTTCTGTTGGTTTGGTGCCACACCTGATAGTGCCCAGGAGCCACTGCCAGCTCAGCGCTTGGACACCACACCCGGACGTGGTTGGGGGATCTGGTAGATTGAACATGGGGTCCCCACACTGAAAGCATGTGTACTTGCCCTTGCCCATTGAGCCATGTCCCCAGCCCCAAATTGTAGATTTTTTTAATTGAAAAATTTTTATAGTTTAGGTCACATGTTTACAATAGAGTTAACATGTGGCTTTATGTACGGAGTTACCTTACTGCATCACCAGCAAAGTGCCTGGGACCCTCCAGCAATGTCCTTAAGTTACTTATTTCTTTTCCTCAATGTAGTCCCTATCTTTTCTTGATCTGAATTTTAGATGTTTAAGGTGACAGTTGTTGAGCAGAAAAAAAAAATGCTAGTTTTTCTGTTTTATGCTTTTACTATACCAGAAGTGAAGGAAGAGATTAAAATTCAGTCTCCCTGAAGGAGTGATCTTGGTGTTTTGGTGTAGGGTAGGTTGTATATTGAAAATCTTGAGAATCTGTAGTTGATTCTTTCCTGTTTAGAGAAAGAGTTTACTCTTCATTTTTACTTTAGTGAACAAACAGAACAAGTGCCACTCACTTATTATACTAGGCAGTTTTGTTAACTGTTTAGTTATTTTAGTCATGAATATATTTTTACCATTTTTTCTGGAACATATGTTGTAGCAGAAGTTTCATCTGCTAGAAGCAATATTAAAAATGCTTACATAACAATAATGTTGATACAAAAGATCATTTGTATCCAAACAAAGACTTTTAACTATTGTACTTCATTTATCTTCATCTGTCTGAAGGGGGGAGGGGTGAGAGAGACAGAGACAGAGACAGAGAGAGGAGAGAGAGATGGGGGTGGGAGGGAGAGAGAGGGAAGGAGGGAGGGAGGAAGGGAGGGCTGAAAAATAGGGAGCAGTAAGGAAAAGAAAAGTATATTGGCTTTTGGGGAACACAGCAAAATGATTGGATATCTGCATTGTATTCTGTTTACAATGATTATTTATTTCTTCATGATTTTCCTCATTCTGTTTTCTTTTTCCTTTTTTTCCTGCTTAATTGGCATTAGATATCAATGAAGCCAGTACCTGTGTTATTCTCTGTTAGAGTTCTTTTTCGATTCCTTTTACTGTTTTTCTAATCTTCCTAGAGATTCTCAGGATGTCATTCCTGGCAACTCTGGTCAACCAGGATGCTTGGATGCAAGGGCCCAAAGGATACATGTTGTTTGGGCAGTATGATTCTGGGGTCTACGAACGGGTCCTCCCAACATCCTCTACTTGGTGTTCCCTTCTCTATCTCAGCTGCCTTTTCCCCGAGCATGTGAGGCCAGTTTCTAAGCTGTGGGGCAGACCTCCTGGTCCTTATCTCTACTACTCTTGGGTGTTAGTTTCCCACTCTGTTACTTTGTATTCCACAGATGAGCGCGATCTTTCTCTGTCTGTCTCTCTCTTTCACACTCATTTCACTTAACATGATACTTTCCATGTTGATCCACTTATATGCAAATTTCATGACTTCATCACTTCTAACAGCAGCATAGTATTCCACTGTGTACACAGAAAGCTTTGTTGAAATTTGCAGGGCAATGGAGTAAGACCCAGATATCCAGACCAAGAAGAATTTCTCAAACATTATGAGACCATCAGCTTGTAACCCATCCTTTTAAAAATTGTGCTTCCCAATTTGCTCTTCGAGCTCAAGTTCTCCCTTGAACACCTCTCTCACTTGCTTTTATCTAGATCTCTGCTTTTATTTTTCATTTTGGGTCACACCTGGTGATGCTCATGGATTACTCCTGGCTCTGCACTCAGGAATCATCCTTGGCAGTACTCAGGGGACCATATGGGATTGTGGGAATTAAACCTGGGTCAGCCGCATACAGGGCAAATGTCCTACCTGCTGTGCTATTGCTCCAGCCCCAGATCTCTGCTTTTTTCCACTCTGGAGAAGCCTGTGTTCCCTTGAACACTTTTTCCCCCCTCTTTCTCTCTTCTTGTGTCTTTCTAACAAAGTTTCATTCAAAAAATCTATCTTGCTTCACTGAGAAATACACATGCTTTCCTCTTCTCTCTCTCTCTCTCTCTCTCTCTCTCTCTCTCTCTCTCAGTTTAAAAACTGCTTCTTAGGGGCTGGAGCAATAGCACAGTTGGTAAGGCACTTACCTTGCACAGGGCCAACCTGGGTTTGATCCCTGGCACTCCACATGGTTCCCTGAGCCCTGCCAGGAGTGATTCCTGAGCTCCGCAGAGCCAGAAGTAAGCTCTGAGCATGTCCAGGTGTGCTCTAACCCCTCACCTCCAAATAATAATAAAGTAAAAGTTAAAAAATAAAAACTGTTTCTTATCACCATTGTAGACAACAGTTTCTTTGGAAGTGGGAACCCATCATATCTGCATGTATATATTCTGTGGACCGTTTCAAGAACTTACTGTGTGTGAGGGTTTGTGCTATGTTCTGGAAATACAAAGCTATGAAGGTGAGAAGAAACTGTGGTCACCAAAGCAATACCTGACAAAGCTCATGCTGGTTTAAATGATAGGTTTTGAAAGCACCATGGGGCCAGGGGGCCAGCTCAGTGGTAGAATGCTTGCCTTGCTTGTGTGAATCCCTACACTGGATTCCTGTTCCCTTTCCGCAAGAAAATAAAGAGTGTGCAAAACACCAAGTCTCTCGTCCATAATAATTCATCAGGAAAGTGCAGCTCTTATTATTCATACAGTATAGTGTGCTCACGTGCAAGCAATAAAGTTCTCCTGGCCTGATTTGGTACAGAATCTCAGAAGTGTTCTGGGGCTCATGGGGCCATTTATGTCAACTTTATAGTTGCCCTGTTTTTCTCTCATCTTTGGTATTTAATTATATGTTAGAATATAACTCTGAAATGTATCTTTTCAATGTCTTGTAAGCGCCTGTGAGTACCTGGAGGGCAGGTGCTGTAATTCTAAACATCTTTGCTTCTCTTTGATCTTTCAGAAATAAATGTTGAATTGGTGCCTTTGTGGAATAAATTAATAGTTTCTAAGAATCATTTTGGTGGATTCCTAGTGTGATTTGGGGGTAGGGAGTATTGCAGGCCACACCTGACCTTGCTTAACAGTATTTCTGGCTCTTTGCTCAGGAGTGACTTAGTGTCAGGTAGTGCTCCAGGAACATAGGTGATGCTGGGTATCAAGATAGGGTCAGCTACATGCATGGCGAGTGCTTTAACCCTGCACTATCTTTCTGGCCTTCTAATATGATTTCTAATAGCTGGGTCTCGCAAATTAAATAGCTAAAATTTTGAGGAAAGAATGCATGCTTCCACTTTCAGTGGTGGGATTATGTGTGATTTTCCTGTGTCAAGATTTTGATAGTGGTCTGATCAAATGCAGGTTCAACTATGGGATCTGATCAGATATTTTAGTATGTGATAAATGCAGAAACAGAAAAGATAAGGCCAGCAGGGGTCAGTACCAGCTTAAGTTGCAAATACACTTTAAAATTTTTTCTCTAATGTGTAGTAAGTATAGAGATAGAATAGTGCAATTCAAATATAAGCCTATAATTTTTTGATATAATAGATAATTGTCAACATTTATGGTAGAAATCTTTAACCTTATTTAATGACTGGTTAGGGCAGTTACAGAAGATTAAAGTAGGTTAGTTGACCTTTCTTTCCTCTCCCGTGGCAGAACACTACTTCCAGCTAAACTTTTCTTCACCGACTGTATAGACACAGAGTAGAAGACACCAGAAAATACAATATGCGGTTTGTAGATCTTAGTTTTTTCTTAGGTGTTATAGCATAATATTTGAATACATATATTTCTGATTGCTGGCTAAAAGATAAATTTTTACTAATAATTATTTTGCACTTAAAATGTATATATTTCAGTTATATTTACATTAAGAAAGGAGATAAGAAATTACTTATGTTGTTAAAACATTTATATATTTATAACTAAAGGTCATCATAGAGAATTTGAGTGGTCTTTTGTTTCAACCTAAATCTATAGGACTGACATAGACAATGATTCCATATACTAAGAATACAATGTGTGCTAAATCTTGGAGTCTTGTGTGCTTATTTTAATTATTTATAAGCCACATATATAGTTAGTTATAAGTACTCTTAGCAGATAGAGTAATTGTTTTCTTGATGCTTTAGCTTACTTTCCCCTCAGCTGTTAATTTATTACTTTAATTGTTGAACTGATGATACTTATATTAAAGGTTTATTCTGACTCTCAGGGTTATATGCCCTTGTTTTATAGGAAGCTGTGTGATATAGTTTGAACATAGCTGTTGCTGTCAGAGCACATTTGATTTCTTCCCTTTTCCCTTTATTTTTGTGATATCACACTTTTTAAAAATCTCAATTCATACTGCCTGTTTTTCATTTACATATTATAGTTTAATGTGTTGCTTAAGGCAGCCTACTTTTGGGACTGGACTAGCCTAGTGTATTTGTCTGGGAGTCCTGGTCCCTGGAGCCACTGAGAGCCTAGAGCTTTAGTTTTGGGGGCCGCACCCAGCTGTACTTAGTTTACTCCTTGCTCTGTGCTCGGGGATTACTCCTGGCAGGGTCTGGGGATTTAACATGGCATGCAAGGCAAGTGCTTTCCATGCCATATTATCTCTCTGGTTCTGACGCTGTTGCTCTTTAAGGAAAAAGGGCACAGTCTGGGAAGGACAGTACTTTCTTTAATAATCTTTGGGCACTGCTTTGGGGCCTGTGATCAAGGCGTGGCCACCACTTTAGGGTGTTAGGGGAATGCAGGACTAATGTGGTGCTGCAGTGACACCAAGAGTGAACACACAGCTGATAAATGACCGTATGATCTGAACCACAGGCTGGTTGCTCTGCCCAGGCTGAGTTCTGAAGTCGGCTCTGTTGGGTGCTTTATATTCTTTGCTTTTTATCTATTTAAGATTTCCTTCTCCATTAAGATAATTTTCTGTTGTAGAAAGAGGTAAAGTGATGTGTGTCAGGAATAGTATTGTAAGCCTTAGTGCCTAAAGGGAAGGTTAAAATAAAAAAAGAAGAAAAGAATGCCAGCTATAGAGGCAGGAGAGAAACCGGGGATCTTGGTGGAGGGAAGTTGACGCTGCTAATGGGATTGATGCTGAAACACTGTATGCCTGAAACTCTACCATGAATAACTTGATAATTTTGTAATCCATGGTGATTCAATAAAAAATATTATTTTTCTATTGTGATAAATTACCACAAACTTAGTGGCTTAAAGCAAAACATTTGTTTTATCTTATAGTTTTCATGACTTCAATATTTAATTACGCCCTTATAATTTAAAATTTGAAAACTTTGGATGTGTTCTCCTTTTGGTTTTACTTTTCTTTGTTGCTCATCTGAGCTTTTTTTCTAGACAGAACATAGTCATCAAATAAAAACACTGACATGAGTACATCAGCCTTCAACCCAGGTTTTTTTTTCCCTTTTTTTGTGGGGGGCACACCCAGTGATGCTCAGGGGTTACTCATTGCTCTGTACTCAATAATTATTCCTGTCATTGTTCCCTCCCTCCCTCCCTCCTTCCCTTTCTCCCTCCTGTCTTCCTTCCTTCCTTCCTTCCTTCCTTCCTTCCTTCCTTCCTTCCTTCCTTCCTTCCTTCCTTCCTTCCTTCCTTCCTTCCTTCCTTCCTTCCTTCCTTCCTTCCTTCCTTCTCTCTTATGCTTTATATAAACACTGTGGTTTACAAAATTGTACATGATGATTTGTTGCAGTAATTCAAAATTCCAACACCAATCCCACCACCACTGTTACCTTCCCTCCGCCATTGTCTCCAATTTTCCCAACCACCCCTTAAGCCTGCCTTCATAGCAGGCCCTCAACAATTTATTTTTTATTGCTCGCCTCAATCATTTGCTAACAGAATGATCGAAAAATGGTTCCTTAGAAGAAATTTAGTGAAGATTGCTGTATTTCACCTTGGAGCCATTAAGTCCTTATGTAACAACATTACTAAAATGTTGTTACAGGTTAAGCCATCTGTTGTTATTCCGGGGGCTCACTGTCCTTCAGTAATCCAAGGGTCCCCTTGGTACATTTAGGTTTCCGTTCCCCAGCCAGCTGATAGCAACCAACAAATAAAGAAATGGGGGTAACCTGACTGGTTGGTAATCAGTGGCTGTTTATTCAGGCCTCACAGTGTTAGTTATATAGAAATCATGAAGGGTTGGGGGTAGCTATTGCACATAGGTGTGGTTAAACGTTATCATAACAATGAATAGATGTAAAACCTTTCCTTCAAGGGAAGTTCTTTTAGGGGATTTACTTAAGGAAAAAATTTCCTCTAAGAGCTGGCACTCTAGATTACTAGGAGATCTGCCCAAGGGTGGGATTCCATTCTTGCTTACTCCTTTCCCTTGCTAGTAATCCATTTAAAAAATAATAGCAAATTTACTTCTTACTAATATTTATAGTTATTTTCTATGAACACAGTAAGAGATATATTAAGGTTAAAGGTTGGTGCTTCCTGGGGACATCTCGCTATATATCCCAGACCATAGTCCTCAGGCCAGGTTAGTCTTTCCTAACTCCCTTACTTCTTTTTGGGTCCTATGAATTTGTCCTATGACCATGCTCTTAACTTATACTTCTTTCGATGCCAGTGTAGCTTACAGCTTGCCCTGGGTCCATCCTTGTCCCTTGCTGGGACCCTCCTCTTGGGGGTGTTAGGAAACAAAGGCAACTGAGGCTTAAGTCAGGTAAATATGATGAATGCCCAGGAGTAAATATTATTTGGAGTCAATTAACTCCTATGTTATAGAAGCACAGCATGAACTGTTTTCCTGTGTCTGTGCAAAAGGGACATTGCTAAATCGTAAAAGGACATAAAGGAAAGAGAAAAGTAATATAGGATTAGGAATGCCTGATGAAATTGGGTGTGCCTCAGGAGCACTGTTGTGGGAGTAACTCAATAAACCTAAGCTCCCTGTGGAGGAAGGACAACCCAATATTACCCAACAGCATACATCTTCTTTTTTTCTGTTTATAGAAGTAGAATATAGATTTTTATGAATTTTATAGTGTAGTATCAACTAATGAAATGTCAGCTCATCACTTTCAATTCATGTATTAATACATGATTTTAGCTTCGTAGATTATCTAAGTTCTAAAGTTGATACTTGAATAAGATTTTAATCTGTGTGGGTCTATAGATACTCATGTTATCTTGTAAAATGATGTAAATTTATAGTATCAATGAAAGCACCGAATCCTAGCCACTAGACCACCAGGGAGAATGCTTATAGTATCAATGAATATAGTACAATACTATAAATTATTTTTCCTTAGGATTGTCTTATGATTTTTTTCCCCTCAGCTTGCTTTATTGTAAGGATATAGTATTAGGGCCAGTATTATAGCAGGTAAGGCACTTGCCTCATATGCAGCCGACCCTAATTTGATCCCTGGAATCCCATATAGTTCCCTGATCTCCTGGACATTGCTGAATGTGCTTTCAAAATCCCTCCTCTCCCCCAAGAAAGAATATAGTATCAAGCACATATACAAAATGTGTGTTAATTGACTGTTTCTGTTATTAGTAAGGCACTGGTCCATAGCAGGCTATTAGTAGTTAAGCTTGGGGAGAGTGGAAAGCTATATAAGCATTAAGAAAGTTTTATATTGGGGATTTGTATTACCAAACTCCTGTTTGTTTGATGCCTAACTAAAATTATAATTGTGGTCCATCTTCTCCCCTTGGCCAAGCATATACCTAGCACTCTCTAGGCTGAATTCTATTCAAATTATGCAAGTTAATTTTGATATTGGTCTATACCATCTTTAAAAGGAAGGCAAATATTATGATAAAAAGTTGCAAAATTCATTTGTGTTATTTAGTACTAAATATATATTCTGTAACTTTGGGGCAAAACATTTGTTAGATTTGTAAAACTGATATAACTATTCATAAGTAAAATTGCCCCAAGAGATGTTTAATGCAAAAGAACTAAGAAGCCATGGAAAATGGAAAAGGAAATTATTATTTTATGAAATTTTTATTTGTTATTGGAATTATACACCAGTTTCAGTTTTTACTTAAATAGATATTTTTATTTCCCATTAGTTTTAAAGTATAACAATATTTTGCAAAAATGAAATAAAATTATTGCTAAGGATTTTGAGACACACTAGTAAAGTTATTCAATGATTAAATAACTATCCCATGTCAAATAATTTTGGTACTTTAACAGTGTGACCAAAATATTTTGGGAATAGAGAGAATGGGAATGTTAGTTCTCTTAGGTTCATTTGGAAATAGCATTTGAGGAAGAACATTCATCCATAGGAAAAAGATGGGTTTGTAGAAAGGGAAAGTCTGGCATTTCTGATAGCTTTATTTCCCTGTCCTTAAAATCGACCAAAACAAAATGAAACAGAACCCAAAAACTCAAGAAATTGACCATTTTAGAGTCATAATCTTTGATATATGTTAAAGGTGATTTGTGTGGTTCCCACTTGAAGTCAGGTTTTCAGTATGTGAAAGAGCTGAAAGTTATTATTATCTCAAGTGACAGATGATTACAACCTCAAAATTCTAAGTAGATTCCTTTATATATATATATATATATATATATATCCATATATATATATTTGCAGTACCAGGGATCAATTTCAGGGCTCAAACCTGCAGGGGTCTTACAGCCCTAGCTCACATATGCTCTTTTAACAGTAGCAAATATGTGAATATAAGTGCTAAAAATATTCATGAAGGATTTGCTGATGCAAAAAAAGAAGCTTCTTTTCCGGGGGTGTGGGGTGGGAGGCGGTGAGCAGGGGAGACAGTGTGGAGGTTTGTTTTCTAACTGGAAGTATATCAATGGAAGGGAGTAAATCTCAACTTTTCATACAATTCTTTTTTTTTTTTAAGTAAGTACTAGGGGAGTATTTGGTGTTGATTCTACACCCCCACCGATAAATGCTGCACATTGAGCTTATTTATTATGGTATGTGATGGCCACTGAATTCCCATGTTTTGAACATATTTATTCTTCCTGCTGATTTGCTTGCTTTTTATCTTTGTTTCATATTTATGTTGAGACATACCAACACAAAAAATATTCTAAGGACTATTATTTCTGAAAGGTGCAATCTTTGAGAATGAGAACTTCAGATTCTCTGGAGTTTCTCTCTTGTCTCTTTTCTGCTGACTAATATTTTTGAAGATAGTTTATTTTCTTAGTCTTTTTTAAAGCACTGTGATTTACAATACCTTTAAGGTAGGGCTTCTTGCATATAACACCCTTGATAGAGAGTTAATTTAAAAAAAAAGAATAATTAAATATATGCTGTACAGAAGCCCCATTCTGATTCATTGTCAGTGAAAAATGATGCAAGGGAAATTAATTCATGTTGAATTGAATTTCACATCAGTGCACCTTTGACTTAAAATCACTCTTCTGGGGATTTATTTTTTCAAAATGATCTGTTGGGACTGACTTCACCTGGTAATAAGATTGCCGATAGCAAATACATCATAGAATTGTTGCCACTACTCTTCTGTCCACCACCATCCACATATGCTTTGTGGAGACCTACTTTCACTTTTTCAAAAAAGCAGTCATTAACGAAACAGTAGTTGTTAGTAACAGCTAGATTTTGTATATCAGGAATCTAAGAATCCCTTCAAGGTTTTGGACAGAAAGCGATAGTCTTGACATAGAACTTATTCTACAAATGCTGTCAGTTTTTAAAAAAAATTTTTTATTAGTGAATCACCGTGAGAAAATGCTGTCAGTTTTTGAAGACAGTGCATGCAATCCTCAGAGTGGTTATTAGGCAGTGCATTTTGTTAGAGGTTGTGTAGTGAAGCACAAGTTTGAATAAAACATGGTCTTCAAATATTGCTGAGATTGAATAAAATCATATTAAAACATACAGAAAAGTTATCACAGCAGTCCCTAGAAGGTACAGCAGAGAACTGTGAAACTGACACAGGGTAGCAGCTGGCACCCCAGTAAGATATACAAGTGTCGCCAACGTCCCAAGACTTCCTCATAAGAATTTTCCTCTTCCCTTCTTTTTCTAGACTCTTTGCTTCTCTTTGTGAGTATAGATGGAGAAGTATTTGTCAGATTTCATCGAACCTACAAAGGCATTTATTTTAAGATAGCACTGAGAATATATTTAAGAATAAAATATTTGATGCTGCAAAAATAAAGTGCTATCAATTAAGCTCAAATAACATGCTATTGGTTTAAAAATTTGTTGATTCCAGACACAAAGGGATGGGTGATTTATTTATTTATTTATTTATTTATTTATTTATTTATTTATTTGCTTTTTGGGTCACACCTGGCAATGCACAGGGGTTATTCCTGGCTCTGCACTCAGGAATTACTCCTGGTGGTGCTCAGGGGGCCATATGGGATGCTGGGAATCGAACCTGGGTTGGCCAAGTGCAAGGCAAATGCCCTATCCACTGCGCTATTGTTCCAGCCCTGTGGGGGTGGGAGAATTAAAAAAAAATTTTATTGAACATCTTAGAGCTGAACAAGTAGCTTCAAGTTACTACTTTTTGCTCTGGGTTGATAGACCCCTCCTGGCTTAGTGCTGGTGCTTGGGGGACCATTCATATTGGTTGAAATGGCTAGTGTGTTTGGGAAAGTTCTGAAAGTTTTGGCAGGTGTAGACTAGTGTCTGATTTGAATGTTACTCTCTATGACCAGACAAGTGGAACCCATGTATCAGGATAACCATTTTCAATTCTAGCCCAGCAAGGTACCGAGAGTATCTCGCCCGCATGGCAGAGCCTGGCAAGCTACTCGTGGCTTATTCAATATGCCAAAAACAGTAACAACAAGTCTCACAAGAGAGACATTACTGGTGCCTGCTCGAGCAAATCAATGAGCAAGGGGATGACAGTGACAGTGACTTACCAGTAAAATTTTCTCACATTTTTTTCTTTCCTCCTTAGGTAATTATTTATTTATTTTATTTTGTATTTATTTTTATTGAATCACCATGAAATACATAGTTAAAAAGCTTCTCACATGTTGGAGAAAAAGGCAGCTCAGATAGAAGGGAACACCAAGTAAAATGTGATTGGAGATCCCACCTGGGAAGGGAGATGCATGCTGAAAGTAGACTAGAGACTGAACACAATGGCCACTCAATACCCCTATTGCAAACCACAACACCCAATTGGAGAGAGAGAGAGATCAAAAGGGAATACCCTCCCACAGAGGCAGGGTGAGGGGGGGAGATGGGTTGCGGGGGGGGGGGTGTGGGGGGTGGAGGGATACTGGGTTTATTGGTGGTGGAGAATGGGCACTGGTGGAGGGATGTGTTGGTGAACATTGTATGAGGGAAAAACAAGTTCTAAAATGTGTGAATCTGTATCTGTACCCTCATGGTGATTCACTAATTAAAGAATAAAATAAATTTTAAAAAAAAGCTTTTCAGTCATACAATGTGACAATACCCATCCTCCACCAATATATATTTCCCACCACCAATGTTCCCAGTTTCCCTCCCACACACCTCCCACCCACTCAGTCTGCCTCTGCTGCAGGCACTTTTCTTCCTCAGTAGCTCAGTACTGAGAGTTTAGCATGGATAAGGCCTCCTAGGTTCAATCCCCTGCATCACCCCATCCCTTGCTCCCCTAAGAAACAGATGCACCTTGAGAAGATGACTTTGTTGACTTATTATAACCAGAGCAATTGATAAACTAACTAAAAGTCAGATAAATATCCAGGTAATAAGAAAGGTTTTGTCAGTTTTAATACACTAGATGTTTCTTTTGAAAAGGGGAAACACACACACACACACACACACACACACACACACACACACACACACACACACATACTTCTGTTTGTCTCCTTTCAAAAGCTTTAATTCCAAACTGGGGTTTCTTATTCTTATTTGAATGTTTAAAAGGGAAAGTACAAAACTTTTCTTTTTTCCTTTTTTTGGTTTGGTTTTGTCTCCCTTCAAAAGCTTAAATCCAGAACTGGCATTGTGTATTCTTATTTGTATGTTGAAAAGGGAAAGTACAAAACTTTTTTTCTCTTTTTTTGGTTTGGTGTTTGGCCATACCCTGCGGCATTCTGGGGCTGTTCCTGGCGCTTGGGAGCTGTTCCCAGTGGTGCTCACAGAATCATGTGCTGCACATCAGTCCCGGGCTTCCCACAGGCCAAGCATGCGCACTAGCCCTTTGAGCTACTCCCCGGCCCCAAACAATTAATTTCTGTTCTGCTGGGGCAATATGGTCATTTGGCTAAGACTCAAATTAAAAGCTTGACAGATCTGTTGGTTTTATAAGCATCTTACATATAAGTAATTAGCTTGGCCTAATGTGATTTGGAGATAAAAGATTAATTGTGTATCACCTAATGAGGAATATAATTATTTAAGCCAGTTACAGTGTTACACATTTTTCACTTAAGATGTGAATAAGTATAATATAATTTCTTTTTCTGAGGTTTATTTTTTAACTGTTCATATTTATCACCACTCCTTGGATTTGATCATGCCTTTGGAAGGATTTGATTATTTGTAGAATCAATTGGCATAATTTGTTGAGGGAATATCAAATCACACAGAAGGAAAGTAGTCTTGTATCCCTCCTTTTCCAGTTAATATCATTTGAATTATAGTATGAAAAAGTATGTGTCTATATTATATGTTAGAAGCAGAATATTGTTAAAAATTAATGAGGTCATTTTTTCTGGAGCCCCACATTATGAAGATCAGCTGATTCAAGGGCAGGCATTTTCCCCACAAAGTTAGACACTTTAAAGCCTAGAAAATAGAAATAATGTGCTCAGTGTCTGTCTGTTTCAGGCCTGCCAGAAATTTTACTTTCCAGACTCCTTAATTTCTATTCTAGTATGAAGCTAATGTTTAATGAGCGCTCACTCCAAACTGGGCATGTGCTAAATATTTTAAATATGACATGTTGTTTACTTGGTTCAGTCATCTTTGAAGTGTTGACTAGGAGCTGTAATCATCACCTTTATTTATAATATAAAAACCTAGTCACGGAAAAGCAAAGTAACTTGCCCATGATGAGGGAATTGTTAATGGCAGAGGTAGAGTTCAAGCTTATGAATATCTGAATTATTTCATGCGTTAACATTTACATGGACTGGAGTGATAGCACAGTGGGTAGGGCGTTTACCTTGCACGCGGCTGACCAGGGTTCGATTCCTCCGTCCCTCTCAGAAAGCCCGGCAAGCTACCAGGTGTATCCAGCCCACACAGCAGAAAACCTGGCAAGCTACCTATGGCGTGTTCAGTATGCCAAAAACAGTAACAACAAGTCTCACGATGGAGACATTACTGATGCCTGCTGGAGCAAATCCATGAACAACAGGAAGACAGTGCTACAGTGCTACAAAACACTTACATGGCTTCTATATGTTACATTTTTACTAACACTATACATTATCCTCAGGTATATCAAGAAGATCATGTCCATGTGATTGCAGTAACTACATTGTATATACAAATCACTCCACACACTTGAAAGCATGAGATAAAGTGAGATGCTTATTTGCATACCAGGCTGAGGCAGTATGTTCATACTGTACTGTCCTTTATCTCTGAGGTTGTATTAGTTTGAAGTTCATGCATTTGACACATATTTTTGGATCCTTTTTTGGGGGGAGGGAAGATTAATTCCCATTTTATTTTATTTTAAAAAAATTTCTGAAATTTTTTTTTTTTTAGTGAATCACCGTGAGGATACAGTTATAGATTTACATATTTTCATGCTTGTGTTTTTGTCATATAATGCTCGAGTACCCATCCTTCCACCAGTGCCCATTCTTTACCACTGATGATCCCAGTGTCCTCCCCGTCCCCCCACTCTATCCCTCCCACCCCATGATGCCTCTGTGGCAGGACATTCCATTTTGTTCTCTCTCTCCTTTTGGGTGTTGTGGTTTGCAATAGAGGTAATGAATGGCCATCGTGTTCAATCTATATTTTACTTTCAGCATGCATCTCCCATCCCAAGCGGGTCCTCCAACCACACTTTACTTGGTGGTCTCTTCTCTGTCTGAGCTGCCTTCTCCCTCGATCATGTGAGGCTGGCTTTCAAGCCGTGGAGCAAACCTCCTGGTACTTATCTCTTCTATTCTTGGGTGTTAGTATCCCATTCTGTTATTTTATATTCCACAGATGAGTGCAGTCACTCTATGTCTGTCCCACTCTGTCTGACTCATTTCACTTAGCATGATACTTTCCATGTGGATCCACTTATATGCAAAGTTCATGACTCCAACTTTTCTAACAGCTGCATAGTATTCCATTGTGTAGATGTACCAAAGTTTCTTTAATCAGTCATTTGTTCTCGGGCACTCGGATTTTTTCCAGATTCTGGCTATTGTAAACAGTGTTGCAATGGCCATACAAGTGCAGATGTCATTTAGATTATACTTTTTTGCCTCTTTGGGATATAATCCCGGAAGTGGTATTGCTGGGTCAAATGGGAGCTCGATTTCTAATTTTTGAGAAGTGTCCATATTGTTGTCCAAAAGGGCTGAAACAGTCGCTTTAACATTTGGAAATCAAGCAACATAATCCATCATATCAACAAAAGTTAAGATAAAAACCATATGATCATATCAATAGATGCAGAGAAAACATTTGACAAGATCCAACACTCATTTATGATGAAAACTCTCACCAAAATGGGTTTTGAAGGAACTTTTCTCAAGATAGTCAAATCCATCTACCACAAACCCATGGCAAGCATTATTCTCAATGGAGAAAAACTAAGGGCCTTTTCTCTAAGATCAGGGAAAAGCCTGCCGCCGAGATGTGATCCCGGGGGCTGCACGTGTGCGGCCTCTCCGCAGCTGCACGGACATGAGTGGTTTAGGTCAGCTAAACCACTTTTGGCATGGGCAGTTCCTTGCAGAATGTCTCCAGACTGAGAACTAAGCTGTGGCCCCATGCCTGCCCAGGAGGGGAAAGGTATTTCTCTCTCTCGCCTCTTCCTTGCCGGGGATGAAGGGTATGGCGACCGCCATATTATGACGACCACCGATGAGAGTTACAAGCTTGCAATGATCCAATATCTGGACGAAATCTCCCTGGACTTAATTGCTAAAGTACAGAAATCCAAAACCGCGTGGCCGAAGTAGCGCAGTAGCGGCAGTGCGACCTCATAACTCTTCACAACAGGTCTGACTCTAGCGGGGAACTCCTAACAATAATAGTGAGGTTTTTGTTGAAATATTGAATGTAACCAAAATAAAGAGAAAGTAAAGTGAAATTTATCAGTTACGGGAGTGGGAGTGGAGGTGGGGGATGCTGGGATGGGAGGTTTACTGGTTTTTTTTTTTTTTTTGTGGTGGAATATGGGCACTGGTGAAGGGATGGTTGTTTCAGCATTGTATAACTGAGACTTAAACCTGAAAGCATTGTAATTTTCCACATGGTGATTCAATAAAGTAAAATTTTTATTTAAAAAAAAATCAGGGACAAGACAAGGATGCCCACTCTCACCATTTCTGTTCAATATGGTAGTACTGGAAGTACTTGCAATAGCGGTTAGGCAAGAAAAAGACATTAAGGGCATCCAGGTAGGAAAGGAAGAAATCAAGCTCTCACTATTCACAGATGATATGATACTATATCTAGAGAATCCTCTACCAAGAAACAATAGACTTGTACAAGTCTATTGTACAGTAAAGTCGCAGGATATTTTGGGATCCTTTTAATCAGTAAAATGATTTTCCCTTTCACTTAAACATTTTAGGAAAATGTTTAATAATAATAGAAGCTTAGGTAAAAATATTCAATGATGGAGCAATAGTACAGTAGTTAGGGGAATTGCCTTGCATGTGGCCAACCCAGGTTCAAACCTCAACACCTATATGGTCCCCCAAGCATTGCCATTAGTAATTCTGAGTGCAAAGCCAGAGAGAATGTTAATGTCAGAATGTTATTAAATGCTTTGCAAGTCAAGATCCCTAAAAGATAATGAGAAAGGAAAGGAAAAACCCTTCTGTCTGATAGATGGTCAACAGGCACATCACTGGTTATCAGGGAAATACAAATCAAAATGATGAATGCTCAATACCTCGATTGCAAACCGCAACACACAAAAGGAGTGAGAGAGCAAAAGGGAATGCCCTGCTACAGAGGCAGGGTTGGTGGGTGGATGGGGTGGGGGTGGTGGAAGGGATACTAGGATCATTGGTGGTGGAGAATGGGCACTGGAAGAGGGATGGGTACTTGATCATTCTAAAACAGAAATGCAAGCACTAAAGTTTTTAAGTATACAACTGTACCACATGGTATTTCAATACAAAATTAGAAAAAAATGATGAGTGCTGTCTCCTCCTACCAGTTAGAATAGCCATTATCAGAAAAAAATCAGAAACAACCAGTACTGTTAGGGATGTGGTGAGAAAAGACCCCTTATTCACTGTTGGCAGGACTGTCCTCTCCTTCAGCTTCCATGCAATCCAGTATGGAGCCTTCTCATGGAATTTAAAGTAGAACTTTCTAGGACCCACCAATCCCACTCCTTGACATCTATCCCTGGATCACAAAACCACTAATTAGAAAACATGCACACACAGCTATGCTTATTATAGTGCTGTTTACAATTGCCAGGTTGCAAAAACAACCCGGGTGCTGAACGTCAGATAAATGGATAAAGAATTTCTGAGATATACACACCATGGAATACTACTCAGCTAGCAGAGAAAAATCTTTCCTTTTGCTGCTCTAATTTTGATAAAACTAGAGAACTAGAGAGGGTCATGTTAATGGTTGGGAGGGAGAAACACTAGCTGATCTCAGTTCTATATATATCGAGAAACAAAGTAAGGGAATTGACAGTATCTAACAAAAACAAATTCTTGGAGTCTGAATAATGCAGAACTGAGGTTACCGGGCACATGGGTGTGGTAGTGCTAGGATTGACTAGGAGTGACAGAACAGGGGTGGAGGTGCAGTAACTTTGTACACTAATAGCAGTAACATGAACTTTGTTACCTCAGTAATCATAAATTTAAAAAAAAATTTGAACTTCACCAATCCTCCAAAAGGTTTCTGAACTCTTAAGAAATAAATATATATATATACATAAACACACTGCTTTATGCCTACTTCTGCTCTCTTATTTAATTCCTCTTCTTTTGTTCTATGAGAAGAAAATCTTCACAAAGTCATTAATAACATCAGATGTTTAGGTGGCCTCTTTAATAAACAAAGGCTATAAGCAGAACTGGCAGAATTATATTATTGAATAAAACTTTATTACAAAAAGAGATGCATAGGTATTGAAATTCCAAGAGCTTCCCCCTCCCCCCATTCACTTCTATGTACTGCGTGGTTCTTATAAAAGATTTATTGCATTTTTCTCTCCTAATTGAAAATCGACAGAAATAAAGCTGAACGATACCAAAGGGATGTGTTAACACAGGCTGCTGTTTGTGCCCATCTGTATAGAAAGCCACTCATTTAAAAGACCTTTATCCTTTCCCAAGAAGAGAAAGATTCTGATTTTCCTTCCAGACAACAATGATTTGTTTTAGTCCTGGTTACTGTGTTTGTGTAAAAGAGCTAGTGTGAACTATACTAGATGAATAGGTATAATTTTACTTGTTAGTAAGACCAGTTTATATTTTAACAAGGTGCTTTGTGTCTTGCTTATTTTTAGAATTGACAATTAAAAAATTAGATTTCCAAAATGGTTATTTTAAGTGTAGTTGTTTAAATCTCACAGGTCTTGCTGAAGACTTTCTTCACATTTTGAATGTCTTTGTTTGAAGAAGGTATTATCTTTAGTGCTAAAAGTGCTGTATTTAAATCATAATTAAAGAATAAATGCTATGACTTAAAAAAGCTTGAAATATTTATTGAGTTTAATCTACTGCTTTTAGGCATACATTTTGAATGGTTTCAGAAATAATTTTGAGTGAAAATTGAAATGTCAAGTAACAAAATTTAAAATACACATTTGGTTCAATGTTGCCATCATTCAGTATTAAATATTAAACAGTAATTTATTTTGTGCTGCTGGTAGGTCACAATGATTCAGTGTTTAATGAAAAAATATTGTCAGCTGATGACTTCTATGTGTTGTAATAGAACTTTGTGTTTATTTACTACGAAGTAATCTATGTTCTGCTAGTGTATACGTAAATGTGGTTTATAAGTCAGGTATGTATATGCCTATTTCCAACCCAGTCTATAACTGGAATACACAAATTGTATAACTTATGGGGAATAGTTCTGTTTATTTTGTGAAATAAGTATTTATCATACAGTGACTTTATGAACTAAATTCCTACAGTGACCAGCATAGGCCTTGTTGGAGCCAGGTGACATTTTCACCCATAGTTAACTTTAATCTGTGTAGTACAATCTTGCTATAAGTGAATCTGCAAAGCAATCTGCTTTGAGTAAAAGAATTTAATCTATAACAATAGAATGTATTACTGTGAAAGTAGAATTTCATGGAAATCTTTCATAGTGAATCACATTGTTTCATTTTGTTTTAGACTTGGAGCAAACTTACGACTCTCTCAAACTATTACTGTGTGACCCTGGTCAAGTTCCGATTTTTTCTGTGCTTCCATTTGTGTATAATAATAGTTTTATTTGGGGGATAATGCTTCCTACTCCAAGGCCCTGAGATGACTCCCAGCAATGTTCACTCCAACTCTGTAGACTAAACAATTCGATGTTCAGACACACTGTTTTAGTGGATCATAGGGGATGCACCAAGTGATGCTGAGCATGGGGGGGGAACACCATGCTTTGCCTGGAGGGCCTGTCAATGCAAAGCATGCACCCCAGTCTTTTGAGCTATTTCCCTGGCTCTTTTCATCATCATCATCATCATCATTATTTTTATAATTATTGAATCACCATGAGATATGCAGTTGCAAAGTTTTTCATGACTGGATTTCAGTCATACTGTTCCAACACTCATCACTTCGTGCATGCTACCACTAGTGTCCCCAGTTTCTCTCCTTTCGTGCCCATCTCCTCTGTGGCAGGTACTTTTCTTCTCTCTCTCCCTCTCCCTCTCTCTTCTCTTCTTTTGCCCCTCCCATTCCCCTCTAGTTCCCTGGCTCTTAACTGCTACAGTAAACCAGGAATTGTGCCTGGCAGTTAGCAATTACTTCATAAATATTACTTTAATTATCATTATCAGCCTACATAAGATGAAAATTCCTACAGAAGGTAGAATTAGACCTGTGTTCCTGAGTACCTCCTCTGGTCCCCTGAGTACCTGGTACCTCCTGTGGTTCCCTGAGCACTTCCAGGAATGATCCCTCAGTGCAGACTCAGGAAGAAGCCCTGAGAATACCAGATGTGGTCCACAAAAAAAAAACAAACCAGAAAAAAATTTTTTTCTTGCAATTCCTTTATCAGCTTATCTATTTCCTCACTACTCAGTCTTGTAAGGTCACATGATTCTAAATATTTGTGTATTTTTCTATGTTCTCCAATTAATGGCACAAAGTTGTTCAAAGTAATCTCTTGCCCTTTTAATTTTATTTCTGTTATATCTGTTATAACTGTTCTTCTTTAATTTTTGAGTCTATTTATTTTGGTTTTTTAAAACTTCATGAGTCTAGCTAAGTGTTCTTTTATTTATCTTGTCTTTTTGTGTTTGATGTTTTTTGGACCCTTCCTGGCAGTCTTAAGGGGCTGTTCCTGACTGTGCTCAGGAGAGACCCCCACTGATGCTCAGGAGACAATATGTGATGTTAGGTAAACAAACAAAGCCACTGTCAAGAGCACATTCAAGGCAAGTATCTCATCTTTCATACTATTGCTTCAGCCTGTTAAGTGATTTTTGGTCTTCTTGTTTCAGTACGAGGTCTTGATTTCATTGATCTTCTATATTGTCTTTTTAATTCTTTATTTATTTCCCCTAACTTGTTTATTTCTTTTTGCTGATGTTCTGTTGGGGCTGGACTGAGCTATCAGGGCAAGCCCATGTATACTGTACCGTACTACGGACAGGAACATAGGGACCCATGAAAATGGGCGAGATTTCTCGTGTGTCCTGACTGGTTTGGATGAAGCTGAACATTTTCCCCCTTTCAAGCTGCCTTCAGAAAAATAATTTCAGAATACTGAAAAGAGCAGTTTTTCCTTCTCTCACAGAAGCCTGGCTGGTCTTTGACATGCAGATGGCGTTAGCCAGGCCTGACCTTTGATATTGTAAATTGTAGATTTCAGGTGCAGGCCCAGCTTTGTCTTTGGGAAGTAAATCCACGTGCCTGTAGAAGGTTTCAGTTTCGGTTTTGTATCTTTCCCTTCTGAGTTCTGTATTCTTTTCCCGAGGCTATAGGCCTACCCATACAAGGAAACAATGTTTCCATTTTCTCAATGTTCTCCCTGTAACATTTTTTGATGCCTTTGGTGACGTCACTATATTGCCCCCTTTAGAGGTACCATGATCAATAAAAGGAGGTCCACGAGGCCCTCTGCCTTTGCTAAGAGCCAGAGCGAGCCTTAGTCCTCCAGTCAATGGATTTCTTCCGCGTTCCTATCTCAGCGCCTCCGATTGCAGGAACGTTCACGCAACAATGTTCAATTTCATTTATTCCAATTTTTCCAGTTCTTAGATGTGAGGTTAGATTGCTTGAGATTGTATTTGTTTCCTGATGCAAGTCTGTATCATTATGAACTTCCCTCTTGGTACTGCTTTAGCTGTTTCTACATGTTGGAATAGCTTGTGGTTGTTTCTTGTTTGTTTCCAGAACTTTCTTAGTTTCTTTCATTTCTTCACTGATACACGAGTTAAGCACCAGTATGAGTTTTTCTCTGTTAAAAAATGTTTCTCCAGTGCATCGAGGAAATTAAAAAAAAGAATCTTAGTAGGGCTTCATTCTTGGCATTTTTAATGCATTGACGCCTGTAAAAGTTATTTAATAATTTTCTTTTAATTTTATATCTTTTCTATATCACCTTAACATTTTAAAATTAGAGCTACATTAAGTAGGAAAATATTCAGGGTCCACTCTGTGATTCCTGACTCAGAGTTGTATTTCATGCAGTTCATCCTGAGATTTCAGTTCTCAGGTTCACACTGGCAGTGCTGGGCCGTATTTGTGAAGCTTGGGGGACATGTGACGGTGATCAGCACAGCTTCACACATGTTATCCATGGACTCTGCCACCTGAGCTATCTTCTCAGCTGCACGTCTCGTATTCTTTTTTTTTTTTTTTTGCTTTTTGGGTCACACCCAGCAATGCTCAGGAGTTACTCCTGGCTTTGCACTCAGGAATTACTCCTGGCGGTGCTTGGGGGACCATATGGGATGCCGGGGATCGAACCCGGGTCGGCCGAGTGCAAGGCAAACGCCCTACCCGCTGTGCTATCGCTCCGGCCCCACGTCTCATATTTTTATTGAAGTTTACAATTTAGATTTAATTAGTGATATTCAGAACAGCTCCGTGGATCAGGAAGATGGATTCCTCATTTTTTTTTCTGTTGTTGAGACAATTGGAATTCTAAGATTTGCCCAGGGGTTTTTGAAGCTGACTGCAAATAAATCATGGAAAGGGAGCACTTAAGTCCGAAGATGCTAGGAAAAACTTTGATTTAGGAGATGAGATATCTAATCTTAGTAATTTGGCTAACTTTCAACTTTGTAACTTGAAAGTTATAAAGTTTTTAAAAAATAAAATTATTTTAAAATTAAAGTGAATAACATAAATTATTAAATCACTATTTTAATGTCACTGTCACTGTCATCCCGTTGCTCATCGATTTGCTCGAGCGGGCACTAGTAATGTCTCCATCACGAGACTTGTTGTTACTGTTTTTGGCATATCAAATACGCTATGGGTAGCTTGTCTCCAAGAAGGGCAGAGGAATCAAACCCGGGTCTGCTGTGTGCAAGGTAAAAGCCCTACCCCACTGCACTATCGCTCCAGCCCCATTATTTTAATAAAATTATTAATATAATAAATTTTCAAAAAATTTTAAAAGAAAGACATGAACAGAGAGAGGAGAGGATGTGTTTTAAGAGACGATATGGGGTTCTTAGGAGTGGAAAAAGCAGAGAGAGAGAGCACATAGAAAAAGAGAGCATATGTGTTCAACATATATAGGTAGCACACAGGCTTGAAGGAGCAAGCCAGCTATGATAGTGTTCAAGAGAGAACAGAGCTTGAGACGCAAGCCCAATGGCTTCTGGAGAAATTTATATACAGTTCTTCCAAATGGTTTCTCCTGTGTTCTCTGCATACATAGAAGTTACTCTGAGCATTGTCACAGGGAAGATTTGCACAGCACATGGCATTTTCATAATCCTATCATGACCTTTAGATTCTTCTGTAGCGTCTTCTTTTCTGAGGGGTCCACCCTTCTTTGACTGGGTCTTAGATTTCTGCATCTGGGGTGCCTCATATTTTTTCTCTCCAAAATGGTCAGGATCAGCATCTTGAAGGGATGTGGTCTTCATGACTTTGGACTACTTCAGAGCTGGGTTTTCTCTTCTTAAATTTCATTATTTCCCAGAAACATATTACTTCCCGCCTCCCCCATCTGCCTGAAACAGTTGTAACCCACTAGAAGAATTTTTGTGTGTATGTGAGGAAAATAGGAGACCATTAGCTAGAAAGTAGTATGTTCCTATAATTTTTGTTTTCCTTAAGAAGCATTTTGCTAAACAAAAGGCCATGAATGTAACCAAGAGAATTGAAACTTGAGTCTTTAACATTTTGCTTGTAACACCTAAAGTTCAAGATCTGGGGCCTGAGATTATTTCCTCTCAAACTGTGTTAGTACTTTGAAATGCCAGTCATTACCTGCTGGAGTCCAGCCTCCGTTGATTTGTTACACTGAACAGCTAATTTTTCCTGTGCGTTTCCTCTGGGGCTCAGTGTAAAGTCATACAGCACAACTGACACAACAGCAGCAGCCTGAATTCAGATCAGCCCCCAAGTGAGTTTACAACTGTAACCTTCAGGCCTAATGAGGAAGCTGTTTACAAAATAGCATTTGTTCTTTGAATCCCTTTAGTAGTTTGATGTATAAACTTGGCATTTTAACATGAGTAGCCGAGCAGAGCAGGAAATAGACTGAATGTTGCTTTCACTGTGAAAACATTTTAATTAAAAGCATTGAATTTGTTTAACGAAAAATATAAGAATTTAGGTGTCTTTTCTCCGATCTTGAGGTATTACAGTAATCCCATCCCGCAGTATCAGTGTTGGAGGTAGGCAGATTGGGCTTGATGTTCGGCAGAAACTCTGTCTTGTGGGCATTTTTCTCTGCCGTGGTTTCTGAGACTATAGAGTGAGAATGCTAGCAAATAGCTGTTTCATGAAGGCATTGTGGGGATTACATGAAATAAGAAATATATTTTTGCTGTGTGTGGGGGCAGCCCCAGGAGTGCTCAGGGCTTTGCTTCTGACTCTATAGAACTGTGCTCAGGAATCACTACTGGTGGTGCTTAGGCAACCATTTGTAGTATATAGTGCTGGGGGTGTTGAATGAAAGTGGATTTTCCTGCGCTGGTGGGTTCTTGAGAATTGTGTGAAGGATTTGCATACAGAACTTGGAAGGTTAAGCAGCTTGAGTTCATTGTACAGTTTAAGTAGTTGGGCCCCGGTCCCTCCCAAATGGCCATGTCTCTCCTTTACCTATATACAATGTTGCTTTGTCTCTTGTTGTCCGGTCCAGTGTTTGACATCTGAAATCAATTTGCTGGGCCTCTCTTGGATTATACCCTTGCCTAAGAAAAGTTTCAGCTTTTCTTAGTCTCTGGCCATGGCCTCGCGTGCGTGGACGAGATCCCTGTGTTCTGAGCCTGTCTCTGGGCCTCTTGACTCTATTCCAGCAATCCCAGTTACCCCGACTTTCCCAGCCTCAGAACGTGGCCACGTGCTTGTGGGTGAGAGTCTCATCACTACTTGGGCGTCTGAGCCCTGCCTGTATTCTGCCCCTGTCCCAACCTCTGAGGCCTGCCTGTACTCAGCCATCTGCTGATTTTGTAGTCCATCTGGGCCCATGGGAAAAGTGAGAGGAGAGGAAGAGAGCGGGAGGAGAGAGCCAAGAGAGGGTCTGGCTGGAGGCTTCCTTTTATCTGCGCTGGTCCCAGCCCCAGCTCCCCCATTATCTATTCTGATGGGCTCCCTGTTCTATGACTGAAGCTTAACATGACCTGGTGTTCCACACTTCTGCTACTTCTGTATCAACCAGTGTACATTTCCCACCACCAATATCTCCAGTTTCTCTCCTGCTACCACCCTCAACCCCCTAAGTCTGTCTCTACCGCAGGCACTTTTCTCTCTCTCCCCAGAAATATGCTATTAGTGTGCACTGTAATATGCCTCATAGGTAGTATTCTTACTGCAGTTTTAATAATTTATAAATATAAAGCTTTAAGTTTCCTTGATCATAAAGAATATAATTATAGCATATAACATGGGCAATTCACTTGGCAAGAATCATTTTCCCTCTGCTCTTCTAGATTCTTAGTTAACACAAAAACTTGTTACAATAGGAAACAGAATAATAGGGAAAAGAAGCAAAATTTAATTTTGTGTATATGGGAAGACATAAAATTCCAAAGAAGTGACTAAAGCAGGTAACTTTTCTACCTATTAAACAAAGAATTGGTGAGACTCAGGGGTTAGTGTTTGTAAATAAGCAAGTAATTTTGCTTTATACAACTTTCCTGGGTGAAAATTTCTTATTTGCAGTCAAGGATGCCCTCTTTCCTTTCAGTGAGGGTACCTTTCACATGGGAAATTTATCTTCTGTTTTCAAGCACTTACAGGAAGTCCAGAGTATTCTTAAGTTCTTAAATTTTTGTTTTTTGTTTTGGGGCCACATCTGGCAATGCTCAGGGGTTACTCCTGACTGTGCCCTCAGGAATTACTCCTGATGGTGCTTGAGGACCATATGGGATTAACCTGGGCCCCCCATGTGCAAGGCAAGCACCCTACCTACTGTACTATTTTTCTGGTCCTGTAAGTTTCTAAATTTAATTGAAATTAATCAATATGCCAAAGTGACATTTTGGAGGTAACCTGTTTTGTTCCCCTTCACTCTATTTAAGTTATGCTGACACTGAAATAATACAAGGCATTGATTGAACTTCTCTATTTGTGATCTTGATTCCTCTTTAGAGATCTCACTTTATTTTGATTGATGGAACCATAGATTTTATGGGATTGTCCACTAGAAAAGATATATTTGTAGTCCAACAGAATTTTCCTTGAATAATTAGAGCAAGGTCCAATTCAATATAAGCAGATTTCTATGTCTACTCTGTATAACAGTGACAGTGACTTTGTATATTAATAAACTTTCTTCAGTATAAGGAATCCTATTGAACAAGAAATATTATATAATAAATTTACTATATTTTATTCATCCACTGTAATCATTTAAATATCTTAGTATTTTTTAGGACTGGTTATTAAGTTGTGATCATAGGCTGAGACTTGTGAGCTCACCGTGTAAGTTTTTAGACTAAATGCCGAAGTTATCAAAGAATAAGACTTTTTTTCACTAAATCACTGACACTCCATGTTCTATAATTCCTGGATAACTGGAGGTTGGTTTTGGTCTCTTCTTTGCTGTTGAGTCCTTGGTTTTTGGCATATTTATTTTGGGTGCAGAACTGTCAGCCTGGTACCAGCCATGGTCTCCCAAATCAAGAATAAAATTAGAGATGGGGGGTGAGGAAGGGAGAGAGAGAGAGAGAAATAGAGAGAGAGAGGAGAGAGAGAGAGAGAGAGAGAGAGAGAGAGAGAGAGAGAGAGAGAGAGAGAGAGAGAGAGAGAGAGAGATGACTGCTACCAAGCATGGTTCAATCTTCAGCACCCATATGGTCTCCTGAGTACTGCCAGGAATGATCCCTGAATACAGAGCCAGGAATAAGTAAGCCCCGAGCATGCTGGGTGTGGCCCCAACTCAAGACAACTAATAAATAATAAACAAATAAAAAATATAAACCACTTATTATTTGCTGTGGTCCCTATCCAGATGCAAATGAGTGCCACAAGCTCCTTCTATTGTCTTCTTGTTTCTTATTTACTAAGAAATTATTTACTAATTTCAAGTTATTGAAAAAATTAATTCCTTTATTGTGTATCACATCTCTTTGGTCAGAATATCTCACCAGTACTCATGCTACAGGTGAATTAAAGTCATACTAGGCACCAGGGAGGTAGTCTAGGGGTTAAGTTGCTTGCCTTGCATGGTGCCTGTTCTGGTTTGGTCCCTGACACTACATGATCCTCTGAGACCACTAGGATTTGATCCTCAGCACAGAAATATGAGTAAGCTCCAGAATACCACTGAGTGCAGTTTCCCAATCCTGCCCCCACACCACCCTCCATAAGACCTAGAAAGATAGCTATACTAGGAGCAGGGGATATAGCTTAAAGTGGCAGGTCCATGTGCTTTGAATGCTGGCACCCTGAGTCTGAATGAGAAGTTTGAGCACTCCACAGTACTGTATGTTTGGGGTCATCCTGGCATTGGGCTGCTCTAACCTGGTGCAGATTAATTTTAGTTTAAGAAATAATAGATCTCGGAGCCGATATCAGCGCAAGACCTTTGGTTCCAGAAACTGCTTGCAGACACTCTACTAGACTATCAACTAAGCCAGAGCCCCACGCCGGCTGATGACGGGAAATAATCATCCTCTTCGGTTTTTTTCCCTTTGTCAGACAGCGTGGCGATTACTAAACAGGCGTGAACTCGGTGGCGCGGGGCAAGGGGGAAAAAGAAAAGTTATGTAACAAACAGCAGGACTTAATATCTCTATATTCTTAGCAATGGAGAACTATCAAATGCCTCATTGGCAATAGGACTGTCTTTTTCTTTTTGGGGGGAAACCCCAGCAACGGTAGTGAGTTGTGTGTTGAAACATGGAATGTAATCGAGATAAGCGTAAATGAAGTGAAACTTATCACGTACAAGGGTGGGGACTAGGGAGGTGGGAGGGGGCGGCAGATATACTGGGGGGGTTGGTGATGGAAGATGGGCACTGGTGAAGGGAAGGGTGTTTGAATATTGTATAACTGACATAATCCTGAGAACTTTGTAACCCTCCACTTGGTGATTCAATAAAAAAAAAAAGAAATAATAGATCTGTCTAACCTACAGAATGTTCCTTCTCTTTTGTTAGATCTGTGGTCTAAATGACCATCCAGTATTCTTTTTGTAGTCAAGGTAACTTTCTCCAGGGGGATATAGTGAAATGAAAAGCCTTTGTATTCAAGGATCCAGTGTAGATCAAGCTGATTTCTATCCCTTTCACTGTAAATAGCTCACTCTAGTTCCTGGATCCTCAACCTATCCCTCCCACATGATTTCGCGTTCCTTCCTAACCAGCCAACAACATCTTCCCAGCATAGCTTGTTAATTAAGAGCCTTTGTTTCATTCTGGACAAATAGTACAGCAGGTAGGGTGCTTGGCTTGCATGTAGCCAACCAGGCCAGGGTCTGATCCCAAGAACCCCATGTGGTCCCCTGTACCCCTGCCAGCAGTGATTCCTGAGCACAGAGCCAGGAGTAAGCCCTGAACACCCATCACCGATATGTCCCCCAAACAAGCAAAGACAAAACCTAAATTGAGCTTTTATGGTAAGAGTAAAAGAAACCAATTTGCCTAACCTAAGCAAAAGGAGGATTACATTTCTGGACTAGCTATTTTGTAAAATCAAAGGAATTCTTTGGTATTCAGGCCAGAGTAGCTGATCCTATTTTCTAGAATGTTAGCCCTGATAGAATTATCCTACTGATTTCCCATTCCCGAGAGTCTTTGTTTCACATTTTTTTTAGCCTAGAATGGGGCCAGTTTGGGTTAGGCATTAGTCATTGGGTCATAGTAACTCAGAAGGGACCATGGGTAAGCAATTTCCAAGAAGTAAAAAGGTTCAATTAAATTAAATTTGCTTGTTTTTTTTAATCACACCTGTTTGTGCTGGGCGCTATGCCCAGTTTGGTGTTAGGATGGTATCTTCCTCTCCCTTACCCTCCCCCCCCCCACACACAGCAGTATTCAGGGAGCCACGAGGTACAAGGAATCAACCCAGGGCCTGATACCACAAGGCAAGTGTCCTACCACTGAACCACATCCTTGGCCTTCTCTTTTCTTAATATCGTATAGTCTGTGTCATTCTAGCACATTCCCAGAAGTTTTTATTCTTATTTGTAAACTCCATTTTTGAAGATTAAACTAAAACATAAAACCTAAAACAAAAGCTTTTTAGTAGCTGCTGAATTCCTTTTGCAGCTTTTCAGAGTCCAGGTTCTTGGTCTGTTTGGCCACAGCAGAATTTATGAAAAACTAAAACATTAATGATGCCTGAAAGGCAGGCTGCCTCGTAGAGATCAGTACATTGCCTGCCCCGGTTGCAGAATTATAGAAACTTCAGACCTCAGCACTTTAAAGATCATTGAGATATCATTTTTGTGTGTCTTCAGAATGTTTCATGAATACTATTTATATGGAGTCCATATTAGCCCAATTCTCATTAAAACTGTAATTTTTTACAGTATAGAAATCTATTGTGATTAGACAATTTAGGAAGATGTATTGAAGTGTTTACACTTGACAGCAGAAAACATTAGAAAAATTCTGTAAAAGCAGTTTTAGTAGTGCTTTCTGTCCCTTTTTCTGGCAGTTAAAATAACAGCATAAAATAATTTTCATTATATATGCAAAATAACTAGTGTAGTTTCGTATTTGTCAGTATGGGCTAGCAAAGCATCTTTCATTGTCAAGTTGAGTTCTTTCTGATACATATCATTGATGGCTTTAAAGCTATTTTGTCATTAATAATAAGGCATTTAAATGAAAAACATAAATGGTTGCAGTATATGCTACTCATGCTTTTGGCTTACTGTCTTACATGAATTTAATTCTATTTCTGAGTTAAAATCTGCCCAAAGTGGATGGTGGAAAATCATCCAGAAAATCAGGTGTTCTTTCTCATTCACAAGTGAGAGCTTCATTCTTTGAGGTGAGTCAACCTTTCAGAATTAAAAGCTTTAATATATAAACAGTTTCAAGATATATTTGGGAAGCCAGAAAGATAGTACAATGGATAAGGCACTTACCTTGAACATAGCTGACCCCGATTTTATTTCTAGCAACATATTTGGTTGGTGGATCACTGCCAGGAGTGTCATCCCTGAGCACAGAGCCAGGAGTAAGCCCTGAGCACTGCCAGCTGTGGCCCCAATAAAAAGAAATACATTTTATTTTATTTTTATTTAAAAAAATTATTGATTCACCATGTGGAAAGTTACAAAGCTTTTAGGTTTAAGTCTCAGTTATACAATGCTCAAACACCCATCCCTTCACCAGTGCACATATTCCACCACCTAGAATCACAGTATAGCTCCACCCCATCCCCCCACACCCCTAGCCCCCCCACGCCCCTAGGCCCCCCCTTGTGTAACTGATAAATTTCACTTTACTTTCACTTTGATTGCATTCAATATTTCAACACAACTCACTATTATTGTTTGGAGAGTCTCCCCCCTAAAGTCAGACCTGCTGAAAAGGAAGCATTTGATAATTTGTTTTTCATTGCTGAGAATTAAGAGGTATGAGGTTGAGTGACTGCACTTAGCGGCCTCATGGTTTTGGGTTTCTGTATTTTAGTATTTTAGTAACTAAGTCCAGAGAAATATCTGCCAGAAATTGCATCACTGCAAACTTGTACTTCTCAGTTATATTATATTCCACATATGAGTGCAATCTTTCTATGTCTGTCTCTTTCTTTCTGATTCATTTCACTCAACATGATACTTTCCATGTTGATCCATTTATATGCAAATTTCATGACTTCATGTTTTCTGACAGCTACATAGTATTCCATTGTGTAGATGTACCAGAGTTTCTTTAACCAGTCATCTGTTTTGGGGCACTCTGGTTTTTTCCAGATTTTGGCTATTGTAAACAGTGCTGCAATGAACATAGAAATACATATGCCATCTCTACTATACCGTTTTGCGTCTCCGGGATATATTCCTAGGAGTGGTATTGCTGGGTCAAATGGAAGCTCAATTTCTAATTTTTTGAGAATCGTCTATATTGTTTTCCAAAATGGCTGAACCAGTCGGCATTCCCACCAGCAGTGAAGAAGAGTTCCTTTCTCCCCACATCCATGCCAACACCAGTTGTTTTTGTTTTTGGGGATGTGGGCCAGTCTCTGTGGTGTGAGATGATATCTCATTGTTGTTTTGATCTGCATCTCCCTGATGATTAGTGATGTTGAACATTTTCTCATGTGCCTCTGAGCCATTCGGATTTCTTCTTTGGGAAAGTTTCTGTTCATTTCATCACCCCATTTGATCGGGTTGGCAGTTTTCTTCTTGTGGAGTTCAACCAGTGCATTGTATATCCTTGATATCAACCCTTTATTGGATGGGTACTGCGTAAATATCCTTTCCCATTCTGTAGATTGTCTTTGTACTTTGGTGACTGTTTCTCTTGAGGTGCAGAAGCTTCTTAGTTTGAGATAGTCCTATTTATTTATCTCTGTTTTCACTTGCTTGGCCAGTGGCGTGTCAGCTTTGAAGATACCAGTGTCTTCAATGTCGTGGAGGGTTTTGCCGACCTTGTCTTCAATGTACCTTAGGGATTCTGGTCTGATGTTGAGGTCTTTAATCCATTTTGAGCGGCTGTGCAAAGGCATGGCCACCCGGGTTGAATCTCGGCGGAGCTGGAGCCGGCCCCGGCCCTGGCCCGAGACTCAAGAAATGCATTTTAAACTCCAAATAGTAGTGGAGTTAAGGTGCCTTTCATGTGGCCAAACATGGTTCAGTGATCCCTTGCATTTTATGGTCATCACCTCCCCCCACTCCTGCCCCAAACCACTGTGAGCAAATTCCCACACCCACTTTTTAGAGTCTAGCTAAAGAAGGTAATGTGGTTTATGTTCTTTCCCATGTGTAAGAGATGATGCACTGTAGCACTTAGCACTGCCGTCCCTTTGTTCATCGATTTGCTCGCACCAGTAATGTCTCCATTGTGAGACTTGCTGTTGCTGGTTTTGGCATATCAAATACACCACAGATAGCTTTCCAGGTCCTGACGTGTGAAGGGGAATACTTTTGTAGCTTGCCGGGCTCTCTGAGAGGGGCGGAGGAATCAAACCTGATTCGGCCGAGTGCAAAGCAAACACCCTATCCACTGTGCTATCAATCCAGTCCGTAAGAGATGATAATGAACTTAAATGCAGTGTTGTTTTTTTTTTCTTTTTTAACATGTCCACTTATTTAACAGAACTCTTAATATATATATATACATATATATATATTTGATTTTTCCCCTGTAATTATTGTCCTTAACAACAGGGATAGGCAAAATTTGTCACAGTGCTCTCTCAAATCTGTGTTGCCTGATACACTTTATTTTTTTAAATTAAAAATAAGATTGTTTGAAGCTAGATGTCCTACCCATGTCAGCCAGAAAGCCAGAGGCAGTCAGGACTAAAATTGGATCAGTGTGATGTTGCTATGGCATTCTTCTTCTTTTGGTTGGTTGGTTGCTTTTTTGGGGGCTGCAGGAGGGCACCCACATCTGGAGCCGCTTATAATGTATTCCTGGCTCTGCTCAAGTTTCACTCCTGGCAGCACTCAGATGACCACAGGGGATGCTGAGGATTGAACCCAGGTCAACTACATGCAAGGCAAGCACCCTACCCTCTCATCTTCAGATTTCTAGCAGCCACCCTAAGCCACCCCTAATAATTGTACCAAAAGCAATAATACTAAGCCACCTCTAATAATATTTATATCAAAACCAGTCATACTAGTAGAAATATGTGTTAAGTTTTATGGAAAATGTGACTAAAGCTTTAAGTCTGTATTCCTGACATCTGGGGAATGGGACGGTGAGGAAGTGCTTTACAGTGAGGGAACAGTTGAGGAAGACCATGAGTGGTGGGTGTTGTTTTTGACCCATCAAGATGGGAATGGGGTTGTGGCCAGAATTCTTGGCTCAGGTAGTGCATATGGGCACCCAGGAAGAATTTATGTGACAAATGTAGTCTTTTCTATTGTGATTTGTGTTTCTATCTCAATAATTGATTCTAGAACCTTGAAAATGATAGTTAACTAAAATAGCAATCTCTCAGATTTACAGGTAATTTTTTATTGTCATGTTAATGGCTCATGTTCCCCAGTACTAGCAGCTGAACCCAAATTCTAGGTAGCCCACAGCTCAACAAGAAACATGGAAGAACTCATGTGAATCTGAGAGTGCCCCCCCCCAGATATTATTTTTTGTTCCATTTGCTCACTGTCTGACCCAATATTGTATATTTCTATAATTTAGAAACCTTTATTGCAGCCTTTACTAAGCTATCTTCACCTTTAAAGTTTTGTTATATGTTTACTGTAGTATCTCTTTATTTCAGTGGAAGAGGGGAGGTGGTTTTTGACACACTTTGCAGTGCTCAGGGCTTACTCTTGGTTCTGTATTCAGGGATCACTCCTGGCAGTGCTCAGGATACTGTATATGGTGCTGGGGATCAAACCCAGGTTGGCTGCCTGTGCAAGGCAAGTGCTTTATCAGTCATACAATAAAGCACTGTAGTATTTATGGTATTTATTAATAATCAAGGGTGCTAGTATTTTAATTGAAATTTCAAAAGAACTTTGGATATGGTGTTGAATTGATTTTAGGTATTTTGCTTCCCAATATTGTAAAGCTCAAAATTTAACTAACAATGATTTTTTTTCAGGAACATATATATTCAATTAGTGCAAATATCTAGCTTATAGATCAGGTATGTCCAATCAAGCTTTCTGTGTATTGCTCCCAACAAATCAAAATCAAAACATATATAACTGTTTGATATTGTACCAGTGTTGCACTGTTGTCCTATTGTTCATCAATTTGCTTGAGTGGACAAAGGAATCGAACCCGGGTTGGCTGCGTGCAAGGCAAATGCCCTATGCACTGTGCTATCGCATATTAAGTTCATTAAATTAAATAAACGCCATATTTAATTCCATAGTTCTTCTATCATGTTTCAGTTTCTCTATACTAGATGATCTTAAACTTTTAATACTTGCCATTTCTTTTGACCAAGAAAAAATTTTACATGACCCTAGGCAACTAGCTAAACAAATTTGGGATACAAGTCAAACATATATTTCAAAATAAAAATTTTGTGGGGCTATATTGTGCAGTACTCAGGGATTACTTCTGATTTTATGCTCAGGAATAACTCCTCGTGAGACTTGGGGGACCATGTGGGGTGCTGGGGATCGACCTGGATAGGCCATATAAAAGGCACATGACCTACTTGCTGTACTCTTTCTCCAGCTCAAAATTAATTTTATAAAAATTATGTGGCTCCATGGGGCCAGCGTGATAGTACAGCAGACAGGGCATTTGCTTTGCACGTGACCGACCCAGGTCCAATGCCTGGCATCCCATATGGTCCCCAAGCACACCAGGAGTAACTCCTGAGTGCAGAGCTAGGAATAAGCCCTGAGCATTGCTGTGTGACCCAAAAAGAAAAAATATATATATGGCTTCATTGGGAATCATAGCTGCCCCATTGGAGGGGTTTGTGACCCATTTGTGGTGAGTCTAGGCACTCTTTCCTCTGCGTTGCCTTGCACAGAGGCTTGGAATTTTTCCTAGAGGAGAAATTCATGTAGAGTCTGGTGAACTGGAAGGGAGGAAATATAAATCGCTAGAACAGAAATTAGTAGTTTCTTTCACTATCCAGTTTAAACAGACAAAACAGTTAATTCATGTTCTTGTGGTTTTCTTTTTTTCTCTTCTGTGATTATGCAGTTTCTGCATAGCCTTACCCTGAAGAGCAAGTCATTAATGGGATGTTTGACATCACCCACTCTTTACCCCCCAACATTAGAAGTTCAAAAGCCCTACTAGCCTCTGGAACTGTGTTAATAGGCACCTAGAGCACAGTCAAATAAAACTCTGTGTTGTAAGATCAGATAGAATATGGTTCTCACTTCTCAGTCAGTACTCTGCATCACCACGCCCCTCTCACTTATCTCTTTTGGAATGAAAACTGTCTCATACCTAATAATTCGATTTTTTTTGCCTTTGCATGAGTCTTAGTCACTCTATGAATTCAGCATTGCCCCTGTTTAAAAAGATCCAGTTTATACACAACTGGACTCCAGATGGGAAAGTTAAAAAATTTCTTGTTCCTGTTTTACCAAATTTATAGAATTTTTTTTTAATACAGTGCTTCACTTCATTAAATAGCTATAGTGCTAGCTATCTAGCATTTATTGTTTTGCAAGTTAAATGCAGGATTGTTCCATGAGGTATTTTAAGTTGCTGAAATTTAAAAATCTTAGCCGTGTGAAGGCCAGTGACTCGCTCAGTGTGAGCGGAAGGAGCGCGTTCCCTCTGTAACGTGCATGTGCTTGAAGGGGCAGCCATTGCTCTCTTGCTCATTGTAATTCACACTGCATCCAGCGCTACTGGAGAACTAATGAAAATGCTGGGACTACAAGGCTTTATTTTACTGTTGAGAATTCTCATGGTTACAGTATTATGTAGTGCCTAATTCTCTTGGCGTCACATTTTTTTAAATAGTGATTTTTATTTTCAGTCCAGTGATCCATTTCATTTATTAACCCTCTAAGCGCTGACTGGCATGTCACAAAAGAGCATCCAAAGGAAGACGTATATATTGGATTTATTATAAATGTAAATGTTCTGATCATACTTAAATTTCTCTATGGAGATACTCTCATGGATGATTAAAAACTGTGGCTTCCAAGTCAAACTCGGAGAAGATAAAAGTGTCAGAGTAAATACTGTGTGTTTCCTGGAATATGATCTCCAGTGGCACCACAGTTGCCATAGCAAAATTAGGCTAAATTTAATGACATCTGCTTCTTGCTCCTAACAAAAAATTGTACTGGACATAGAATTTTAATGTCACTCCTTCATCTTTCATGGATTTCCCATCCTTAACATATAATAACACTGAGTATACTCTTCATTTTGAAAAATTGATTTACTATGGGAGGTTGACTGATATTGAATCCTGCTTGTGATCTGTGCAGATTTGTACCCCAAACAGTAATTGTGATTCATACCATGCCTTTGGGTGTCAAGTGCTAAATCTGATGAACAACTGGCATCACATATGATGAAGGCGGTTTTCAAAATGTAAGGGATATTATTATCTCTAGGAGGTTATGAAATGTCTTGTGATCTTGTTTGATTTTTCCCCCCTTGTTATTTAAAGCCATGCGTTTTTGTCAGAGTATATGTGTGTGTGTGCGTGTGTGTGTGTGTGTGTGTGTGTGTGTGTGTACTTTAGCAGCTACCAAGAATCAGTTCATAATGTGCAATTTAGAATTCTTAGGTTGATGCTTGTCAGAGGACTATAAAATGTTTCAGCTGCATTTGTGCGTTACACTATTTTCTGTAGAGGTGATGTACACTTACTTATTTTATTAAATTTCATTGTTGATGTTTCTGTCAACTGCCTAGTGACTATAGAATCTGCTTTCTGGACAAGAACCATACTGCTCTCTGCATGTGTCTCTAAAAAGGGCAGAAAACAAAACAACCTCTTAGAAAGTGGCTTGTCAGCTGGAGTGAAAAGGGTGAGAATGTTGAATAATTTAAGAGAAGAAAGACTATACTTTGCAAAATGGATGACGACCAGAATCTGAGCATGTCAAATACTGTGCTTAGTAACAACGTAGGAAGTACAGTACAAGAAAATACTGAGTCAACAGTTGGAAAAGTTCTCTCAAATAAAATGCATTTGTTAGAAATGTGAATAAAGTATTTAGCTGAAAATATACCTCAAATGAAAAATAGTTTTGAGTTTTGTCTCAGTTAGAAAGTGGAGTAACCTTCACTGTTGGTGGGAATGCCGACTGGTCCAGCCTTTCTGGAAAACAATATGGACAGTCCTTCAAAAACTAGAAATTGAGCTTCCATATGACTCTAAAATACCACTTCTGGGAATATATCCTGAGGATGCAAAAGAACACAGTAGAAATGACATCTGTACCTATATATTCATTGCAGCACTGTTCACAATAGCCAAAATATGGAAACAACCCAAGTGTCCAAGAATAGACAACAGGTTAAAGAAACTTTGGTACATCTACACAGTGGAATACTATGCAACTGTTAGGAGAGATGAAGTCATGAAATTTGCTTATAAATGGATAAATATAGAGAGTATCATGCTAAGTGAAATGAGTCAGAAAGAGAGGGACAGACATAGAGGGACTGCACTCATTTGTGGAGTGTAGGGTAGCATCACATGAGGCTGACATCCAAGGACGGTAGATACAAAGGCCAGGGGGATTGCCCAATAGCTGGAAGCCTGCTTCATGAGCAGGGGAGAGAAGGCAGATGGAATAGAGAAGGGATCACTAAGAAAATGATGGCTGGAGGAACCAGCTGGGACGGGAGATGCATGCCGAAAGTACATAATGGACCAAACATGATGACCTCTCAATGTCTGTGTTGCAAGCTATAATGCCCAAAAGTAGAGAGAGAGTATGGGGAATATTGTCTGCCATGGAGGCAGGTAAGGGTGGGAAAGGGGGGGGGTATACCGGGGATATTGGTGGTGGGGAATGTGCACTGGTGGAGGGATAGGTGTTTGATCATTGTGAGATTGTAACCCAAACATGAAAGCTTGTAACTATCTCATGGTGATTCAATAAAATTAAAAAAATTAAAATAAAAGAAAGTGGAGTAAATGGTAATGTTATCATCATTAGTTAGAAATTTTACATAAGTGTATGCATTATGATACTATCAAATACCATAGCAAAAGACATTTTAAAAAATTGAATAATTGTGAATTACAATGTTACAAAGTTATTTATAATAGGGTACTAGTACCCATCCTTTCACCAGTGTCCACTTCCCTCCACCAGTGTCCCCAGTTTCCCTCCCATCTTCCAGCCTGCCTCTATGGCAAGCACTTTCTTCCCACTTTGGGGCACTAGTTTACAGTACCATCACTGTATTGGGTATTGTGCATGTCACTTTACTTCCTTACAGCATCTGGTCCTCATCCAAAGTGACCACTTTTGTCTATCATTGTCATAGCAATCTCTTCCCTGATCTGTCAACACCCTCCCCCCCCCCCACATACACCACAGACACACACACACACACACACACACACACACACACAGAGCAAGCTTCCTGCAGTTCTCTTTGAACAGTTCTCCTGGCTTTCTATTATCTTATGGCATTAGTTATTCTGCTGTGTTTCTTTATATTCCACATATGAGTGAGATTATTCTGTGTCTGCCTCTCTCCCTCTGACTCATTTCATTCAGTGTGATACTCTCTGGATCCATCCATGTTGCAGAGAGGGTTTTCACCCACTTAGGGAAATGCTAATTCATCGATGATTCTACTAGAGTAGCATGGACATTGGGATAAGGCATGCCATATAGGGAAAAGTTTAAATGCTTGGGTGAATTAAAAATTTTAAAGATCCTCAGACATATTCAAATTAGTATTTAAACAGCATAACATGATAATTAAAATGATCATTTTACATTTATGTACTATTATTTAGGAATTAGTATTTCATTTTAGACTGGATAGGCTTGTTTGAAAACCTGTAAGACTGGAATTTTTTGGGTGAAAATATGTATATTTTTAGAAATTATCTGTAGATATTGAGTTAGTGCCATTGTTGCATCATTTTCTGTAAAGCTGTAGAAAAGCTTTGAAAGGTATATTTTTAACTTTAGAGCATCTCTGGGGAGGAGAGAGCCTATTATAATCATTATTGTTTTAAAAAGAGAATTTTAGAGAGGAATTTAATATACATATATTTTATACACCTTATGAATGTGGGTATAGATATATATCTGAGAGGGGCTTCCAAGCAATGCTCAGAATACCTGGGGCCCCCGCTAATGAGTCCCAGCCCAGCTGCATCCAGTCCAGTGGGCCAGAGGATGCAAAGCTGCACAGGTTCTGTAGTGCAAAAGGGTACCAGGGCTCCCTGCTTATGCTTGGCACCTCTAGAGTTACACTCATTGATGCGTGGGAGACCATGCGGTGCTGGAAATTTAACCCAGGTCAGTACATGCTAGGCATTTCCTCTGATTGCTATACTATCTTGTAACCCTACAAGAATTCTGTTTTTCTTTGGATGAAGTAAACCAGTGGTATTCTAATGTTGAAATTAAAAAAAAAATGGGGCCATACTCAATGGTGCAAGGGCTTACCCCTAGCTCTGTGCTGAGGTATCACTCCCTGGGGGAAGTAAGGGGAATGCTCTGGGGACCATATATGATGCTGGGGATTGAACCTGGGTGAGATGTGTGCAAGGCAAGCACCCTACCCACTGTACTACCCCTCTGACCTCCGTTGTGGTATTTTTAGGACAGATCAGGTGGTAGTTAAAGGCATCTCCCTGCTTTGTGCTGGGGGTTTGCTTCTAGAGATGCTTAGAGACCATGGGGTCTTGAAAATCAAATCCAGGCCTCCTGCATGTGAAGCATCCTCTTGAATTATCTTTTCAGCCCTATGTCAGATACTTCAACAGTGTTACAGCTATTGCCAAAATATCATTATTCAATAAGCCATCACTAATTATTTCATTCAAATGACACTAATGTCTTTTACTTTTAATTAGTAAGATAAATGGCTTGCAAAGAATTTAGCCATGATAAGAACATAAAAACCAAGTAGAATTTCTCAAGAGAAAAATACTATAGAATTTTGGCACATAAACAAATGTGATTTTTAGATGTTCTAACATAACTTATTTCTATAATAAACTTATCTTTCAAATTAACAAGCTATTAATATAAGATTTTGAGTGCTCATCATTAATGAATGTAAAATATTGCAGTTTGGGGGTGGAAATTATTTCAGAACACAACTTCTGTAGTGTAAATGATACTAGTTTAATCTCCAAATTTATCAATATTCTTTGCAAGTTGTCTTTAAAGTTCAATGAATTATTTATTGAATTATTGGTTTTATTATATTGTAACCACAAATAATGGAAACTTCTAAAATCAGTGGAAATATACAAGTAATAAACATAGAAAAAGAGGCCTAACTTTTTTTTTTTCTTTTTGGGTTACACCCAGCAATGTTACCCCTGGTGCTGCTCAGAAGACCATATGGAGTGCTGGGAATCGAACCCGGGTTGGCCGTGTGCAAAGCAAATGCCATTCCTGATGTGCTATTGAAGAGGCCTTACTTCTTTTAGAAGAAGTACTGAGTCTAGATGATAGGCTTTTAGTTTTTCTCATAAAATCAGAGAAGTCATCGTACTGGTAGAAGACATGTATCTTGTGGGCATGATTTATGGTACAAAAAATGTCAATAAGAACATCAAAGATCACTGAGAGTAGATTACTATGACCAATACTCTGATTATGGAAAAGGTCAAAATACAGCAAAAGTTACCAAAATGTGACACGGAGACATGAGGTGAGTTCCAAAAGAATCCTGGAAACCAGATTATCACAAATCATAAATTTAATATCATCTGGGCTGGCAAGATAGTGCAGTGGGTTAGGTGCTTGCCTTGCAAGCCGCTGTCCTGGGTTCAATCCTTATTACTCCATGTGGTTCCCCAAGCACTTCCAGGATAGTCTCTGAGTACAGAGCCAAGAGTAACCCCTGAGCACTGTTAGGAGTGCACTCCTTCCTCAATAGTTGCATTATCTGTGAAGTCTCAGTGAGACAAAACAGCAAAAAGAGATGTGCCTGTAAGTTTGTTGTCTTTTGGACGTATTTTTTCCTGTTATTTAGTCAAAGATCTGTTTGATATCATTATAGCAGTGGTGTTTTTTTTTTAATTTTTATTAGTGAATCACCATAAGGTACAGTTACAAACTTATGAACTTTCATGTTTGCATTTTGTTTATATCCCTCCACCAGTGCCCATTCTCCTCCACCAATGTTCCTAGTATCCCTCCTACCACCTCCACCTCCAAGAGCTCAGCATCAGCATGGGGCAACTCACGGGACTTTCAGAGTTACTTAATCCTTTATTTTTCACTGTGAGTAAACTGACCACACCCTAGGCCGACTCATGCTCTCAGTTCTGGCACACGCATGTGTGCTGGCTGGGCGCTGCACTCTGATTGAGGTGCCCCCGCACACTTGGATGCGGAGCTTAGTGGGGCCTCACACTACTTGCAGTCCACAGTTGGTTGTGTTGTGCCAAAGACTGCGCACTTTGCTCCAGACAGTAATGTGCCTGATCAGGTTGCCAGAGCAGAGCCTGGCGCGTGCCAAGTGCTGCTGGGGATACCAAAGTGGCTACTCACTGCACGGCTTGTGCTTATCCACCCAACTATCCCTAGCCCACAGAGGGATTTTCAGAATTAGATTTTCACAGGTTGAGTTGAATAGGAATACAAAAGGACAAGAGAACTCATGCTGCGTTTCTTCCAGCAACTTACTTTGTTGTCTATATTAAATGTATGCATATATGTACACACATTTTTCTGGCTTATGTGTTTTGCAGTTCTGTTGTTCCTACATTGAAAAACACTTTTAAAAAGATTTTTATATAGTTACTCTCTCTTCCTTTTCACCTCTTCCTTGCCTTCCATTTTCTTCCTTTTCACCTCTTCCTTGCCTTCCATTTTCTCATTAACCCTTTCTGATGGTGACCAAAGACCTTCAATATTGTCAAGTATCTTATCTTTTTCCTGCGATTTTATTTTTTGCAAAAATTTTCCACATCACTGACTACTCCCAATAAGTTCTTCTATAAGTATACAACATTGGATATTATATTACTTTCAGGTATACAAGAACTTGGTATTTATATATTGCAAAATAATACAATAACATCTGTCCCCTATAATAAGCACAACTTTTTTCTTTAAATAAGAACTTTTCAGACAGTCTCTTAGTACCTTTCAAATATTTAATACAGTGATGATTTCACTATTAATAAAATTCAACTTTCTGTACACTACAGCCTTATTGCTAATAATTTCTTTTATAACTGAAAATTTGTGCATTTTGGCCTATTGCATGTACATATCTCTTTGTATGTACTCCCTTATCCTAACTGCCACCCTTTTCTGTATTTGTGAGCTCATATATTTATTTTTAGATTCTACATATAAATGAGATTATGTGGTATTTGTCTTTGTCTTTGGATTATTTTGCTTAGAAAAATGCTGTCTAGATTTATCTAGGATGTTACAATTGACAGTATTTCCTTTTATGACTGGATACTATTCTTCTATTTATCACATGTTTTATCCATTCATCCATTGATGGAAAATTAAATCACTTCTAGTTATGACTATTATAAATAATGCTGCAGGGAGCACAGGGATCCATTACCTTTTTGAATCAAGTATTTTTTGTACAACAAAAATAACAAAAAATAGCAAAATAGAGTAACAAAAATAATAAAAAGTATTTGTAAAAATATTAAAATATTTTGTATATAAAAAGCTAAGCAAGTTTTAGTCATCTGTACTGCATGAGTTGCAACCTTTCAGTAAGTGGCGCTTGCTCGAATCTGGGTACATTGCAGTTAGAAATCTCTCTCTCTTTTTTTTAATTGATTCACCGTGAGGTACAGTGACAAAGCTTTCATGTTTGAGTTTCGATCATACAGTCATCAAACACCGATTTCTTCACCAGTGCACATTTTCACTACCAAAATCCCCAGTATTCCCCTCTTCCCCCATTCCAGACCTTTCCCTGCCTGTGTGGCAGACAATTTGCCAATACTTTCTATTTCTACTTTAGTTATCTTCAATATTTCGAGACCAGACCCACCACCATTCACACCTGCCAAAAAGACAATGCTAGACAATGTGTTTTGTATTGCTTATTATGCATACAATATAATGTCATGCAGCCACAAGAGCAGCTGTGTGCTCTAGGAATTCTAAAATTTTAATAATTAGGGTCTGGAGAAATCACTGCAGTAAGTTGCTCAGGTCTGAGGTTCGTTTGTGTGTCTCTGGATCCTGGCTGTGTGGGAGCTTAAGTAGACAGTGGCCGGGTGTGGCTTCATCTCAGAGTCCCATTGGGGTGGCGTGAAGGAGGAGTGCCTGCTCCTCCCCTGTCCAATGAGGCCTGGCATTTGGCGCCACTGTCACTCGTACCTGGAGTTTATCCCTGGCTTCTAGAAAATGACGACCACTGGAGTTCCTAGAGGGCAAGTGAAGGGACGGCACCTGCCCCCGTCTGGAACTGCTCAGCGGAAACAGCCTATTGCAATGTCCAGGGCCATCTCTGCAGCAAGTTGCTCGTGGCCAAGGTTTGTTTGTGTGTCCACAGTTAGAATATCTTGTGGCACTGAGGATTTCAAACAGCAGAGCTGCTAGGGTCTTTGGGCATTCATATGAGTGATATAATCTAAAATTTGTCCCTTATTTTGCTTTCCAGTTTCAACTATGTCGTAGTAAAAGCAATATTAGTTTTTCTTCCAGTTTTTGTGTAGGCACCAAGATTTACTGTCCCGTTAAGAGTAGTTTCAGGCATCCCAAGGGGAGGGTCACTCTCCTACCAGAGGGGATGGCTCTCTTCCACTACCACACTCACCTCCAGAGTGTTGCTGTCCTGTCCCGGTCTCGCCCCACTGCCTTGACAGAAGCGGTTCTCTAGGCAGACTTTCAGGTTCTGTTGCCATTGGCCAATTGTTACTCTCTTAATATACTTCTTTATATCCCACATATGAGAAAGACCATTCTGTATTTGCCCTTTTCTCTCTGGCTTCTCTTAGCATGACACCCTGTAGTTCCTTCCTTGTAATAGCAAATTGCATGTTTCGTCCTTTCCTGTAGCCAAATAGTAGTCCATTGTGTATATATACATAAGTTTTTTTTCTGTCCATATGTTGTTGGACACTCCCTCCACCCCCACCTCCCCAACCCCCACCCCAGACCTTGGCTATTGTGAATAGCACAGTAATGGACATAGGTTAGGGCATTTCCTTGCACGTGGCTGACCTGTGTTCGATTCCTCTGCCCCTCTTGGAGAACCCAGCAAGCTACCGAGAGTATCTCGCCCGCACACCAGAGCTTGGCAAGCTATCTGTAGCATATTCGATATGCCAAAAACAGTAACAACAAGTCTCATAATGGAGACGTTACTGGTGCCTGCTCGAGCAAATCAATGAACAAAAGGATGACAGCGATACAGTAATGGACACAGGAATGCAAATGTCATTTCTAAAGAATGTTTTTGGTTCTTAGGGGGCAAATTTCAAGAGCTGGAATTGCTGAGTCATATAGAAATTCAATTCTTAATTTTCTGAGAAGTTTTTGTACAGCTTCTGTTTATGCTGAATCAGATGACAGTTCCACCGAAGGTGGATTGAAGTTTCCTGAAAAAGCATGACTTCATCTTTTCTTACAGCTGAGCAGCACTCCATTGTGCATATCTGCCACGCCTTCTTTACCTGCTCACCTGTTTCCAGATCTTGGCTATTGTACATAGTACTACATGTATATGGGTACACTTGTTGTGGAGACCCATTCCCCTCTGTTTAAAAAAATATTTTATACTCCCCACCCTGAGCAGAGCTCCTGGCAGCTGAAGACCTCCGGAACCTAGCTACAGCCATGCTCGAGGCCCCTCTCCACACATTCGGACAGACCTCATGCATGAAGGCACTGGCAGAGGAACCCAAGGTGTGTGTAATCCCATCAACGGCCAACATCCAGAGAGAGACTTAAAAGCAAGCTCTCAGAAGCCACAAAGTGGCCGCGTGATATCTTGTAGCCTACTTCTCCCTGGGAGAAACTGGCAATCTTCTGAGAGTTTCCTGCCCACATGGGACAGCCTTGCAAGCTTCCCATGGTGTATTCATATGCTAAATTCAGTAATAAGCTGGATCTCATTCCCCTGACCCTGAAAGAGCCCCCAGTGTGACATCCTTAGGAGGGCTGAGTTAAGATAGACTTCTAAGATCTCAGGGAAAGGACAAAATGAGAGGTTACTGAGCCCGCCCAAGAAATCGGTGATTAACGGGATCTCGTGATTGTGATTTTATACTTTATTTATTTTTTGTTTTTTTGGTCACAACCAGTGATACTCAGGGATTACTCCTGGCTCTGCACTCAGGAATTATTCCTGGTGGTGCTCGGGGAACCATACGGGTTGCAGGGGATTGAACCCAGGTCGGGCATGTGCAAGGCAAGCACCCTACCCACTGTGCTATTACTCCAGTTCTGACCCATTCCCCTCTTGCAATACTTAGCTTTGCTTAGCATTAGCACAGCCATTTCGGAAAAGAGCAGCTCTTACAGTGACCCTCAGTTGAACCTGCAACACTTTGCCAAACCATGAGTTGTACCAGACACCCATTTATGGGAATTAGTCAAAAAGGCAAACTAGCCCTCACCCATATATGGAAATCAGCCAAAAAAGCAGAATTACCTCTGCATGAAGTCAGTAGAGATAACTACTGAACCGTTTTTAAGGAAAAGGTCACTGGGGTGTTGTATGAGATGATCAGGAAAGCCCCTTGCATTCTTAGAGTATTAAAGGACCCTGGAAACAAGAGAGGGGTTGCTCTCCTACTAGAGCGGACAGCCTGACCAGTCAGCTTTCTAAACTCCATGCTTCTCTTGACTTGTGCCAAATAAAATCTTATACCACAGAGCTCAATGCTTTGTGTGGTCCTTTGGACACCGGACCTAACATTGTGTCTTTGGAATTCATTTTCCCCCATTCTTTAGGTAGATATCTATGAGTGGATTCCTGGATCAGATGGGAGTTCTGTTCCTAGAATTTGAGAAACATAAAGGCTGAGCCAGTTTACATTGCCACCAACAGTTATGAGGGCTCCTTTCCTCCAGGTCCCTGCCAATATTTGTTGTTTCTGGCCTTTTCTGACTGGAGGTCTTTTTGTCTTCTCCCTTCCTTTTGTGGGGCTATTGGCATTAGCACATGGTTGCAGTGATTTACAGGGCTTGAGCAGTTGGTTGCCATCTTTGCATATTTTCTTATAGTGACTGCATGCTAGAGATCACACACATGTGTTGATGGGGATCCAGTTGTCTCTGCCACTACCAGGATTGCATGCAGCACTTGGGACAGTGTTTGCAAACCTGTGACCTCATGCTTGCAGGGCAGGTATGTTACCAGTGAGCTATTCCCATCCGTAGATATCGGCCATGCACAGGTGTGGCAATAGTTCGTTGTCCATAGTGTTCTTTTAAATTCACTGTCATTTTATACCAAAATTTAATGAATATACATTTTAACTCTGTGAAGACTTTGATCTGCAATAGTAGATATTTGAATTATTTGTTAGGCTCCTTGTGATTCTGTTTGGGTTGCTTCGAGAATGAATTTTACACCCTTGCAATTGTTGGCAAATATTCATATGAGAGTAAAACTAGCCATCTGTTCAGTTGCTAGCCAAAACACCGCAGTCAAAATAGCAGATTCAGCTCTAACATAAATCATGATAAGATAGTGTTTCAGAGAATATAAGTCATAGCCTGTCAACAGATAGAGAAAGAGCTAGTATCTATTTGGGAAAATTTAAGATTTTCATCATACAAAGACTGGGTTTAGAAGAATATAATAAATTACAAAAATTATACTCACATATATCATTGGAATTGGAACTGATATAGTGAAATAGTAAGAGGAAACAGCGAGAGGAAAAAAAATCACCAGTTATCTCGAGCTTCCCCTGCAGATAGGCTACAAAACATCTAGGCATTTAAGTCAGAATGATGGTTTGGTTGTATGGACGTCGCTAGGGATTGACATTGTCCAGGGGACTATTTGTGGTGCTGGATATTGAACCCTGGTTGACCACATAAAAGATGAGCACCCTACCTGCTGTACTATCTCTCTAGCACCCTGTATATATTCTCGAAGTATATAGGTCTTTGCTGGGGTCAAACTCAATATTACTAGTTTTTCTCTTTTTCTAAGTTAAGTTTCTATATGCAGGATCTTATAACTTTATGACTTTGATTAGATTTAAATAACCTTTATCTCTGAATACATAAAATCATTTGTAAGTGTAGAGCATCAATAATAGTAAACAGGTACTCAAATAACCTGTCTCCACTAGTGTACATTGAAGCTCTGTGTGCCTCTCTTCTATCTTACTTGTCTCCATCCTAAGGAGTATCTATTATCTTGACTCCTATGTTATCCTTCACTACCATTTTTTAAAATAGTTTTACATATATATTACTCTCACTAATGTATTTTTTAGAATCTTTAACTTTTGAAATGAAATTAGGGTTTTCTCTCTTCTACTTCCTTTTTTTTGACTTATTAATCTGAAATTTACCCATGATGATATGTATCATTCAGTTTCAGTGTTGTACTTTTTCCTATTAAATTTCCTACAGTCACATGTTTTTTGTTCTACACTTTAATTTTGTTCTACACTTTAATTGCTATGCACATTGAAGGGTTCTGCTAATCATATATGGGAGTTTTTTAGGGTACAGGAGGTTTTCTATTGTACATAACTTGTGATTCAATTGTTGAACTATGACTATGCTTAACTAAGCCTCACTAGAAAATGTCAAGATTACTTTCTAAGATTACTTTAGATTTGTATGAACCGTCTGTGTATCAGAGTTCCTGTTGTTCCAAATACTTGTTTTGGAAAAACATTTGACATTGTATAATTTAAAGATTGTTTCTAATTTTTAAATGAGCATTTTAAATCACATTGTTTTGCATTTATGAAATTTAAAATATTTCACCATTTTTCATATTTTCAATCTCATTTCTTTAAGCATGTGAAACATTTACTTGACATTCTGACAAATAGTTAAAAGAGTTTTGTGATTTTAAGTTGGCTTTTTGGAATTTCTGTTGAGTTTTGCTCACTAGTCTTTGTTTCTTGATTTGTGATATTTTTAAACTACAAATTTATGCTTTTTAAAAAACTTTCTGAGGTCTGACAATTGAAAGCATTCTTATCCAGAGGATTTGCTTTTCCATCTGGTGACTGACTGGGGCAATTAACACCCGGATCTATCTAAAGTTATATTTCTATGCTTAAGGTTTCTTAGGCTACAAAAATAATGTGAATGTAGGCTACATATTTGGTCACTGTCTATTAGTTATGTCTAGGAGTTATGTCTGAGTTCTTGGGGAAAATGATCTCCCTTGACCTAGTTCTAGACATGCTGCTTTTTTATTGTTCTTCTGTGGATTGTTGATCCCAATTCTATTCTAACGGACCCTTGGAATCCAGGTCTGTTCCAGAGCTGTTTTTCTTTTCTCTCTTTGGGCTTGCCTAGGCAGTAATTGCAGTGCTTCATGAATAGGCAGCTGCCAATTGGATGGAAGTTTAGCATCATTGATCTTAAATATCTTGAGTAAGAAAGATAGCTTGAGAGTCTGTTAACTTCTTCCAGTTGCCTCTTCTACTTCAATAAAGTCATCTAAGGTTATTTTTTCTTTTTATCTGAATAAAAAGCTAATTATTTCTGTTTTATTTATTAAAATTTGCTTCTGTGCTAACCTCACTATTACCCGGAGGACTCTTGTGCTCCCTGTCATTTACAGACTGGGGTCATAGTGCTTGCACCTATGTTCGTCAGGCTGGCACTCTTAGTTAATGCACACTAAATATAGGTGTGCTGCTTGCCAGGGTTGTACCCCTTTTTATAGTGCTGTCACACCTGACTGTGCTGGCCCCAGCTATCACTTCTGATGCTGGAGTTCACAGCCAGCAGAGTTACCAGGCTTACACAGCAGAACTTCCGGTATCATGTGTGGGACATGTGAAGCAGGGGGGATTTGAACTCATGACCTCATACTTTATTGGGCACCGCTATGTGCCACTGCACTATTCTTCCAGAAATTTTCTCTCATTTTTTAATAGTATATATATATATATATATATATATACATATATAAAATGCCAGGCTGACTCCTGGCTCTACACTCAGGAATCACTCTTGGCAGTGCTCAGGGGACCATAAGGGATGTTGAGAATCGAACCTGGGTCTGCCGCATGCAAGGCAAACGCCCTACCTGCTATACTATTGCTCCAGCCCCAGGACATTTTTATATTTTAATTTTTCTTTATCTCTCATTTTTAATTTATTTGTTTTGTTGGGGGTGCAGTGGTGGGTAGAGCTTACTCCTTGTCTTTGCTTAGGGATCATTTCTGGGAGAGCTCAGAGGACCATATGCAGTGCCAGGGATTGAACCCAAGTTAACTATGTGTAACATTAGCATGTTCCTGCAGTACTATCTCTCCATCCCCTCATCTTTCACTTTTTTTAAAAAAATAAAAACTTTCAGTCATTCAGAAAAGATAAAAAGTCTAGATTAGAAAATATATTGCATAGATACACTGATTATTACCATTTTACCATTTTATTTTTATGTTTGTATGTATTTTCTGAACCTTTGGGAGTCACATGGTGCTTCATTGTAGTTAAAAAAAAGTTTATGAGCAAAAAGTGCAGTAGAAATGACTTGTATGTTTATAGTAGCAGTATTTACAATATCCAGAATCTGGAAAAAACCCAAGTACCCGAGAACAGATGACTGGTTAAAGAAACTTTGATACATCTACGCAGTGGAATACTATGCAGTTGTTAGAAAAGATGAAATCATGAAATTTGTATATAAGTGGATGGACATGGAAAGTATCATGCTTAGTGAACTGAGTCAGAAAGAGTGGGACAGACATAGAATGACTGCACTCATTTGTGGAATATAAAGTAATATAATAGGAGACTAACACCTAAGGACAGTAGAGATAAGGACCAGGAGGGTGGCACCATGGTTTGGAAACTGGCCTCATGTGCTGGGGGAAAAGGCAGAGATGAGAGATGGAGAAGGGACTAGTAAGTAAATGAAGGTTAGAGGACTTGCTCAGGATGGGAGATGTGTGCTGAAAGTAGACTATGGACCAAACATGATGGCCTCTAAGTACCTGTATTGCAATCCATAACATCCAAAAGGAGAGAGAGAGAAAGAGAGAATGTGCCTGCCACAGAGGCAGGCAGTGGGAAGGGGTGGGGGTAGTGGGAGAGTTACTGGGAACATTGGTGGTTGTCTGGGTGCTCAATCATTGTATGACTGAAATGTAATCATGAAAGTTTGTAAGTCTGTAAAAAAATGTTTATGAAGCTGGAGTGATAGTACAGTGGGCAGGATGCTTACCTTGCCCAAGGCCAACTTGGGTTTAATACCAGGTTTGACCCTACATGGTTCCCTAAGCACAAAGCCCTGCCAGGAGAGCCAGGCGTAAGTCCTGAGCACAGCTGGGTGTGACCCACAAACAAAACATCAAAAATAATAATGATAATAATGATATTAATGATAATGATAATAATAATGTGAAGTTAAACTTTTTTTAATAGAGAAAGACAAAATATTTAATATTTGTCTCTTCCCCTCACCCCTCCTTTTGGTTGTTTCAAAGACAGTGATGCATGATCACTTGGTGGAGGTTTTCAGCTGGGGATTGTGTGTCAGGTTGCACTACTCTGACACTTGGCTCCAGTGCCCACCAACATTCCTTTAGTTGCAGTGCTTGCACATATGCCCGTCATGAGTTGTACTCAACAGTTTGTGGGAGGGATAGCACAGCAGGTAGGGCATTTGCCTTGCATGCAGCCAACCCAGGGTTCGATTCCTCTGTGCCTCACAGAGAGCCCGGCAAGCTATCAAGAGTATCCTTCCTGCACGGCAGAGCCTGGCAAGTTACCCATGGCATATTCGATATACCAAAAACAGTAACAACAAACCTCACAATGGAGACATTACTGGTGCCCACTCAAGCAAATCGATGAACAATGGGATGACAGTGCTATGCTACTACTCATGTGCTAATTGCCCATCTAGCTAATTGTGGTCCTCTTTTTCAGAGATAATTTCAGTTATCTCTAAATATTTTTGTAAACTTCCTCCTCCCCCTTAAATGAGGGGTTATGCAAACCAGCAGTTCCCAGATTAATTTGGTCTCCTGCCCCTGGAAGTCCACCTTCTGTAAGGAAAGACAGTGTGATCCTCAGTTGTACTGTTTCGGTCTGATGACAGTGCAACTGGACATAACTTGCAGTGCTGGGAATTACAGAGAGCCAAGATCATACAGATGTATGGTACCAAGGATTGAATTTATACATGAGAATTGCTTACAGGGGAGTTTCTGAGTCATATCCCAGGTTCTTTTGTGGATATTTTTCTGTGCATCATCCACCAAAATTTAAGATAATTTCGGGGGTCACTGAGTTGTATATTAGGTAGGGCACTTGCCTGCACAGGACTGACCAGGGTTCAGTTCTCATTACCCATATGGTCCCCCAAGCTTCACCAAGAGTGATCCCTGAGCACAGAGCCAGGAGGGAGCCCTGAGCACAGCCAGGTGTGGTCCCCAAAGCAAAAATAAATAAATAAAATTAAACTAATGACACTCTCCTTTATAATGCAATGTCTTATCATGACTTAAAGAATATGGCTTCCCTAATATGTCATCTTCTTTCTAGTCCATATGAAAAGATTTCAGTTTTGGGGGGCTGGAGCAATAGCACAGCTGGTAAGGCATTTGCCTTGCATGCGGCCGACCCAGGTTTGATTCCCAGCATCCCATATGGTCCCCCGAGCACTGCCAAGAGTAATTCTTGAATGAAGAGCCAGGAGTAACCCCTGTGAATCTCTGGGTGTGACCCCCAAAAAAAGGGAAATAAAAAGATTTCATTTTCTTTAAATATTTTTAAAGAGATATTTTAAAATATTTAAATATATTTAAATATTTTTGTAAAGTTCCTCCTCCCCTTAAATGAGGGGTCAGTCATGCCAACCAGAGGTTCCCAGATTAATTTGGTCTCCTGCCCTCTGGAAATCCACCTTCTATAAGGAGAGATAGTGACCCTCAGTTGTGCTTGAGGCTGCTCCTACCCCCACCCCATATTTTCAGCATTCCCCAAAGGGCCGTGTCACCCTGGATTTAAAAAACCAGTTGTCTAGGCTATTTTAGTTATTTGGTCCACCATACTTTCAGATAGAGAAATATGCTTTTTAACTTAGTCTTTCTTAGGTTTGCTTTTGGATTTTTTCTTTTTCTCGAAGTAGCCAGAATGATCCTTAATCACTTTCCTTGTGAGTTGTTCATGTCTAGTTAAAGTACTAGAAGTTAGGTGAAAGAAGATTTTTATATTCTTTTTTAAGGATTTGCACCTCCTAAATGGAAGTAACTTATTGTCTTTCATCCAACTAGTTAGAGTTTTAATTCTGTCTGGAAAGGGGGCTAATCTTGACATAATTCTGTATCCGGCTGGGTATGTTCTTTTTAAAAAGACATTTGGCTTTACAAAGTGGAACCAGTTTATCCATGGACTTTACTTTGGACAGCTGGATTCTGTTTAGTGCTTTTGTGTCCTATTGCTGGTCAACCCAGCTATATGAAGACAAGGAAAGAATGATGACAGCTAAGGGTGATCCAAGTTACTTTATGGGGAGAATGCAGAAGATAAAGATTTTTTTCCTTACTTACATAGCTAATCTAATTTTGCTGCTCCTTACTGGATCTTTTCTTTATGTCTTAAGAGTTGATGAGTTTAGTGTTCCCTGACATATTTTTAAGAGAGTTTAGATATTTAACAATATATCACTGTTGAATAATAAACACCAAGAAATGTGGTTGTGCTTCGTCTTTTAGATGATCTCAATGTTATTTATGTATTTCACTACATGCTTGAAACCCCCATGTTGGGATTTTTCTTTGTCATTGACTTCATAGCAGCTCAGTAGGATTTTAAATATTTATATTTTATATTTTCCTGCACCTGCCCCATGACAATATGCACAGACCATGCAAACAAAGATGTATTTAGTGAAGAGATTGTGGAACTGTTTTATTACTGTTCTGATCTCCATCAGAAATGAAGCTGCCTTTTCAAATACTGTTTAGGCATGTTATCTAGCTGTCCATAATTGTGCAGATTATAATCATGAGCTTCTCTTCAACATGTGTATGGCTATTGTGGTAATGGTGAATCATTGCATTTTAATTTGAATGAATGAAAAATAGAGAGCTTAGCAGAAGCATTTCTTAGGTAAAAATTATGGAGAAAAAGAGAGAAAATGAGGTATATCCATGAGTTTTAGCTTACTAGATGTAGTAAGAAAATGACTTGATAATAGATGCTTATAGATGCCTAAAAAGTACATAAACTTGGACAATTTTTATATAAATTTATATAAAACTTTTCAAAAATAAAAGTTTGGGAATGTCCACTAGTTTATCTGCAAATATCTTTTTTTTCTACCTATCTTTGTGTTTTTGTGTTTTTAATTATTTTTCAGTCATAAGAGTATTTTTTTAAGTTTTACATATGCATCTAAATATTCCATTAACTATTATTTAAAGATTTAAAAAATATTTCCAGTAACCTTATGGAAATGTAACATCCTATTCCATGGTAGGAGTTGATGGTCTAAAACAGTTTCTCTTTGCCCTCCTGTCAGGTATTTATTGTATAAAGTTATTTCAGCATGCTAAATTTTCAAAAACTTTTTTGTTTGTTTTTTTAGCTAATTAACTCCTTTATTGTATTTCAGTATTTTATTCATTCTATACAAGTTGGTTTTAAAACTCATCTCCTTGGGCCCTGGACGATAATACAGCAGGTAGATCGCTTGTCTTACATGCAGCCCACCGGGTTCAATCCCCAGTATCCCATCTGATGTTAAGCACTTCTAGGAGTAATTTCTGAGTGCAGAGCTAAGAGTAACCCTGGAGCATCGCCAGGTATGACCAAAAGCCAAACAAAACTCATCTATTGTCCTTTCCCTTTCTTTTCCCTTCCTTCCTTCCTTCCTTCCTTCCTTCCTTCCTTCCTTCCTTCCTTCCTTCCTTCCTTCCTTCCTTCCTTCCTTCCTTCCTTCCTTCCTTCCCTCCTTCCCTCTTCTTTTTTCCTTCCTTCCTTCCTTTCTTTCTTTCTTTCTTTCTTTCTTTCTTTCTTTCTTTCTTTCTTTCTTTCTTTCTTTCTTTCTTTCTTTCTTTCTTTCTTTCTTTCTTTCTTTCTTTCTTTCTTTCTTTCTTATCTCTAATTCAGTTAATTGAAGAATCTGTCTGGTTCCCCTCCCCCTCTTCTTCCCTGAAATACTCTATTCTTCCTTTTTTTGGACATTGCATTGGGGCAATTTTCAAGCAGCATTCAGGAGCTCCAGAGCCCCACTGCTGATCTTTGGACACCTGGGCCATTAGTTCCGTCCAAGGGCCTAATGATGTGATGCTGCTAGGGGCCTCCAGGGCTACTCATCTCTTCTTCTCAGTTCATCTTGCTTGTTTTTACCAAAAAATTAAAAAAAATATTTCCCCATGACTTCAGAGATAGTACTGTTGGTAGATTAATTGACTTGTACATGGCTAACCTGGATTTGATACACGGCCACCCTATGCCCAGCCAGGAGTACTCCCTGAGCTCTGACTTTTCTGCTCTTCTGGCCCCGTCTGTTATTCTGGCTGAATTCTTCCTTTTTATTTCATGATCCTGATCTGTTGTGGAAGCTAAGTGTGAAGCTACAAGTTCACAATAGTCTAAGTAGAAGTCTGGTGTTCGAGGGTTCTAGTGAGCTATTTTAATTCAGGGCTCCTTCTGACTTAGGTAGGGGGATGATGCAGAGGGAGAAGTCTGTCAGTGGATCCCAGCTAAGATGAGGCAGCGTTGAATCCACCCCAAGATTCTTTCTGATATGTACAGAGGCGTGGTGCCTAAAACCAACCATTGTTTAAAGATTTGAATTTTCTGAAAAGGACCCTTCCTACTTTGTATAAGAACCTCCCTTTCTATGAGAAGCCAAGATGGGTTTAAACCTTGGTTTACACCTGAGTCACTGTTGTACTGCTTCTTTGTACCTTTGTACCTTCCTGTGTATCGCAAAAATGTTAGTGTGAGGGATGCTGGGACCATTGGTGGTAGAAAATGGGCACTGGTAGAGGAATGAGTACCCGACCATTGTATGACTGAAACGCAAGCACGAAAGTTTGTAAGTCTGTAACTCTACCTCATGAGGATTCACTAATTAAAAAGAATGTTATTGAGCACAGTGGCTTAAGAGGTTCTCTTATGTCCTGATGTTATTCTGTCAGAGATGTTAACATAAGCAGGTGGCATGAATGTCTAAGCTTTATTTCACTGCCATAGTAATTTTGAAATTCCTAAGTACACAGTGCAGCACACTTGATTTGGCATTGATTACTGCATGTTAGCTGCTGTTACACTAATATAGAGTAGAAAGGGAGTCATTTCATTGAATAGCACCGATACTTGTCATTGCTTATTTTGTTTTTAACATGACATTATATGATAATCCTTATTCAAGATTGATTTTAACATTTTCAAATGTATTTGATATATTTCGGGAATTTGAAAGATTTTAGCATCTTCCTAGTAATTTTTGAGTGTTAAGTTGGAAGATTAATGATCTAAGTATTACTGTATCACGCTATTACTGTCATCCCATTGTTCATCGATTTCCTCGAGCAGGCACCAGTAACATCTCCATTCATCCTAGCTCTGAGATTTTAGCAGCCTCTCTTTACTTGTCCTTCCCAATGGTGTCACATTGGAGGCTCTTTCAGGGTGAGGGGAATGAGACCCATCATTGTTACTGTTTTTGGCATATCAGATACAACATGGGGAGCTTGCCAGGCTCTGCCGTGTGGGCAGGATACTCTCGGTAGCTTACTGGGTTCTCCAAGAGGGAAAACTAGACAATAAGAGGTCGGGAAAGCTTCCGGGAGCTTTGTTTTAGTCTCTGGATCTTGGTCATGGATGGGATTACACGGTGCAGAGAGCAGTTTGTGAGTGTGAATGCCTAACTACTGGAAAAGGGGGGATCTGGGTGGAGGAGAACCAGTTTTGATCTGAGCAGGCTTGGAGATTTCAGCCCCGATCCCGCACACTTGGGTTCCTCTACCAGTTCCTTGATTCGTGAGGCTCATCCGAGCATGTGGAGAGTGGCCTTGAGCATGGCTGTGGCTGGGTTCTGGAGATCTTCAGGTGCCGGGTCTCTGCTTGGTGCGGGGAGGGAAAGTCAACCCGCCCCACTCTGAGGGGCTCTGGTGAAGACAGCCAGGCGTGGGGCAAGAGACTCTGCCAATGATCTAAGTACACAGTTTTAAATTAATTATTTAATTATGTGATTTTTTTCGGTGATAATCATTATTATCTTTTAGTTGTATACCGGATGCTAAACATGTCATATAGAACTGTGGGTTCTTATAAATGCTCACTTTGTGCAGTTACTGCAAAAAGTTCCACGGAACTCCTTATCATAAAAATTCATCCCATGCATAAACACATAGGCTTATAGATTTACAGAATTTACAAAGAAAATATGTTCTATTGAAAAAGAGAGTAAAGTTCTAGAAGAATAGTGGCTCACAGTGACTGCCAGTCAACTCATGGGTTCAAATCCCCAGTGCCCCACATGTCCCACATATGATACTGGAAGCTTCTAGGACAAAATCTCATCCTGCTAGGAGATCTGCCCAAGAGCAAAATTCCATCTAAGGTGTGTACTTCCCCCTTTCCATAGCCAAAATTCATTTAAACAGCCATCTTAAATTTACTTCTTAATAATATTTCTAGTCATTTTGTATGAACACAGTAAGAGATTTACCAGTCTTAAAGGGTGGCTCTTCCTGGGGACATCTCACTCTATGTCCTAGACTATAGTCTTCAGGCCAGGTTAGTCCCTGCCAACCCCAGTAGAGTCCTTATTCAATTACTTTTTTTTTGGGTCATGACAGGGTTTGTCCATGACTGTGCTCTTAACTTATTGTAAGTTTTATGGCACTTAGCCTGTCCCTTTTCGATGCCAGGGTACCTAATGGCTTGCCCTGGGTCCATCCAAGTCCCTTGCTGGAACCCTTCTTTTGGGGTGCTAAGAACTAAGCACAACTGAGGTTTAAGTCAAGTAAATATGATAGATGCCCAGGAGCAAATATAATTCAGAGTTAATTAATTCTCAAGTAACAAGAGTATAGCATCAACTGTCTTCCTGTGTCTATACAAAAAGGACATTGTTCTAAAGTAAACTGTAAAGGACATAAAGGAAAGAGAAAAGCAATATTTCACTTACAAATAAAATATCCAGAATCCTCTGAAGAATCGGACTTTGTAAGTCACAGAATCTGACTAGGGGAAATAAGTGATTACCAGACAGGGGAAGCAGAGCACAAAGGAGAAGTTAAATACCAAGGAAATGAGAGTGCTTCAGGAGCATTGTGATGGGCCTTACTCAATAAACCTAAACTCCTTGCAGTGGAGGAGAAAGGAGTGAGAGAAAGGACTCACCAATGTTATCCAACAGTTATTTGTGCATATGCTTTTAGCAGTTATTAACACTTTATTATAAGACATTTTATATAAAGTTCCTAAATCTTGTATCTTTGGTTTTCTATGAAAAATATACTCATGGAAGAGCATACTGGTGTGTTTAAAATAACAATTATTTCCCCTCTCCCCATTTATTTGACTGTTTTCCCCTGCACCTTTTGTAGGACTGTAGCACTGTTGTCCCATTGTTCATCAATTTGCTTGAGCGGGCACCAGCAAAATCTCCATTGTGAGACTTCTTGTTATTGTTTTTGGCATATCGAATACATCACAGGTAGCTTACCAGGCTCTGCCGTGTGGACAGGATACTCTTGGTAGCTTGCCAGGCTCTCTAAGAGGGACGGAGGAATCGAACCCAGGTCAGCCGCATGCAAGGCAAGCGCCCTACCTGCTGTGCTATCACTCCAGTCCACACCTTTTGTACTTATAAAAATAAAGTCAACATTAGTATTATGGCTATATAATTTAACTGTATATATTATATATCTGAAGCTCCAAGAAATTTTACTTGGCAGCATCGCCCATATGAAGTATTATGAGATCAGTGGAGAGATATTGGAAAATAATGCTAGCAGTAAGAAAGTAACCAAGACATGAGCTTTAACAGAGATGTGAGATGTGTATTACATCCGTTTCTGAAAGTCATTTGCTTTTTGTGTTTTATGGCAGTACCTTGTGGCTCTGCATTCAGAATGATAATTCATGCTAATGGCTTTCATCTCCCATGTGGTAGCGAAATCAATTCTAAAATGGCAGAATGAAAGGATAGAGCAAATAAAGTCAATGATCTGTCAAAGACTTTCTTCATCAGACAAGACCCCCAGCACGCTGTGTTATACTGACCTCTCACTCCTTCCTTGTATTCTCATTCTGACTTGGCTCATGATTTTTTTTTAACATAGTAGAGAATTTTAAAAACATAGTTGGTCAATGAAACAGAAGGTATTTGAAAATGATACCTTGGAGCAGTATCTCAATCTTGAGGAAAATAGTGTACAAGGAGCTACCGCATTGATTGCTGTTGCTAAGCAACGGCTTTCCCTGCAGATGTGCATGGGACAGTGGTGTTTTCTGCTAGCACACTGAGCAGCCTAGAAAGAAATGCAAAACCACAACACTCATGAAATCAGAAGCAGAGCTCTATTCTTTCTTGCCTCAATAATTGAGACGTTAGGACCAGAGTACCAGATGCAGAGACTGAAAAATTTGGAGCATTTGAAGAATTTTCTCGAGAGTCATGAATGGATTGGTAGTGGGAATGGATCCTTATTTCACCTCAGAAATGACTATTAATTTCCTCATTCATGAATTCATCTGTTCATAGCCTTGTTCACACAGTCTAAATTTCACCAATAGTTAAGGCATTGTGATACTCTGAAAATATCTACTGTTGCTGGCATATGCCTCGTAGGTGTGATACTAAGATTTGAGGGAAGTTATCTCAGCTGACAGATGCTGTGTAATGAAGAGCCTTTTGGGCCTTCCTTTTTTCTTGGACCAAGGTTCACAAGCTTCAGGGTACATAGAATCTCTTAGGCAGTTTGTTAAAGGATTACTCAGCCTCAGTCCTGGTGAGGCTATATTATTAGAGGTTGAAGGAATTTAGGAATACTAATTTTTAAAAACAAACTCCCTGTGTGTTTCTGATGCTAATGATAGAACTTATTCTTGAGAAATACAAAACCATTCTGGAAGATTTCATTAATTATTTCTAGGCAAGATGTCGCTAGTCAGTCTTAATTTTGTCACAGGAAAGTGATTGCTGTGATTTTATTTGTTCTATCTGTGCTTCTTCAAGCTCAGTTTTTAAGTCTATTCATTTTACAGGTGCTTTTGATTCCATTGGGTTTGACTAGTTTGGATTCTTTTCAGTATATGCCCTGTGGAACTTCCTCAGGAGAATGTAGGTGGGTAGCTTCCCATTACTGTACGTGACTCATTCAAGACCAGGAAATAGGAGTACTCGTGTAAAAGTATATAAGTTTTGATGCAAATTGTCTGCAATGCTGAGTTTTCAAGTTGCCTTTTTAATTGAAAGCAAATAACAAATGAAGACCAGAGCCAATTGTTTACGATTTTTTTCTTTCCTTAACCCTGAAGTTTTTTTTAAAAAATATTTATTTAAATATTGAGATTTGCTGTTATTTATAATACAGTTGTTTCAAGAATTCAGTGTTCCCACACCAATCCCACCATGAAGCTGGTAACATTTTAATGGCAAATCTGGCCAGACTGTTCGTAGAGTCTTATATGTCTCTAAATCACTTGTCTGAGTTAGTGAGTAATTTTTATTCTACCATCTTTCACTAAGATCATTTTCTTTTTTCTTCTTTCTCCACTTTTATGGGCTCCAAATCCCAATTTTGCTCCTAATTAGGCCATGTTTGAGAGCGTAGTTTTATGCCACATAGTAGTTGGGATGAACACATGGTTCTTATTAGTTTATATAGCTCGTTAACCATTCATCTATCCAGATAAATGACTTACAGATGATTTGTACATTTAAAACTTCAGAACTTATTAAGGCCTGTAATTTATCATTGCTAACATTTCTGACCTTGTTCTTGGTCCCTCACCAGAATGCTTTGCGTTGAATGTATATGACACAATAGGAAGAAAATTAAGTTTCACTAAAGGGATCACAAGAATAAGTGGGGAAGTTTAATATGTTCACTGTAATCAATAGTAGAACTTAATTTACATACTTTATAATGGAGACATTTTTCATTACATTTATATTTTCCAAATTACTTCCATTTTTAAATTACTTGCCTTCCTTTCAGGCCATACTCGACAGTAAAATAATATATTTTCAGAATCTAAACCATCTTAGATGGTTTGACCTTTAGCTGAATCAAGTAGTAAAGATCAAAATGAATTATGCTTGAGTGGAGAGGGATTTTAATGTTGCTCTGCACCGTGTTTTCCCTCATCCCACATGCTGTTTAATATTATTAATTCAGCTTGAATGATGATGAGACAAAAAATGACTTCAGTTGGTTTTGGCTAATGCATTCTTGGATGTTATTGAAGTGCCTGTAACACCTGAATGGGTCCACAGAAATAGCAATGCATTTTTATTTTGTCCACAAGAGAAAATGCAACATGATTGCCTATAAGCAGCAAAGAACAGGTTTCTCGATATATGTTCTTCACTTGGTGCAAATATATGACTTCCATTAGCCCTAATAGGGGCTGCCTATTTGCATTCAAGAATTCAGTATTTAGAATGTGACAGGCAACGAACATTGAGGGGTTATTATTGAACCTTTCAAATAAGTTGAAAGACAAATGACTTTGAGTACTGCAGGAGCAGTTCATCCCTGAGAAATGAACTACGCAGAATATTTCACTCTATTCTCAATGAAGTGTTAGTGAGAAAGGAATTAGCTGCATGTTTAGATTCATTTTGGCTTAATAGTGTCTCTGTAAATGTCACAGTCGTATTAGCTTCCTGGTAATGCAGCTCGTGTCATGAAGTTAGTGGGGTAGTTTCTGTCTCATTCACAATACCCAGGGCTCTCAAACGCCCCTTGCTTCAGCTGCAGACATTTCAGTGGCTTTTGCTGCAGATCTATTGCAGAACCAAAAAATACAAGCAGAGAGATGGGTCTCATTCAGCTAGCCACAGAGGATTGTCCGAGTTTCACTGGGTTTAAGCGAGAAGGCTGATTTGAAATGTAGCACTGATTTAACAAGTAGGTGCAGGATGATTATTGATCTTGTCTCAGAACAGTTAAAAATTTAGTGTTTCCTGTTCTGTGAATGATACAAGTTCAACATCAATTTTAATTCTTTGTTTATTTATAATTTTAATACCATAAAATTTCCCTGCATGAATAAACATTCTTTAATGCCTACACTTCAAACAGAAATGTGAATTTGAATGGAGTTGTTAGGAAAAGTGAGAGCTGCGTTCCAGTACTTGGTAGTTAATCTGTTTACAAATGTTATTGTTTTCTCCTTGATAATAAAAGTAATGCACCCCCCAAATTGGGCAAGTATAAAACAATGGAAAAATAATAGGTTCATGTTTAGGGATAGCCACAGTTTTTTTTAAACACTTATATCAGGTTTTTTGTTGTTGTTATTACACAGTTTATTGGATATAAAATTCATTTGCTACTTTTCATTTACTATATTAAGGATTTTGTCTTATTTGTTAACATCTTATGAATTGTTTAATAGAAAAAGATTATTGTAAAGACAGGCTAACATACATATAGTGCTCTTGTTTAGGTTTACCTGAGTTCTTGCTAATATGAGTACCATGAAGCAAAAAGTTTCTGCGTAATAATAATAATTATAATATATTTATAATGATAATACTAATATCATAAATCTTTCTATATAACAGTAATATTATTTGTAATAATTATCTCATTATAAACATGAGCAATATCAAATTAATAATTAATTGTCAATAAAATTAATTCTAGTAGTGGATTTAATAGTATAATTTATTATTAATATTTGGAGGCTCCCAGACGTGCTCAGGGCTCCTGGGTCTACTCCTAACCAAACTTGGCTAGTAGTATTCAGCCCAGTGCTGTGATGCTGCTCCTGCCCAGTAGACTGAAGGTGACCAGGGGCCCCCATTGATGTTTAGGGGCACTCTTGGTACTGGGAATTGAACTCAGATCCTTGCACATGGAAAGCATGTGCCCTTTAGCCCTGAGCCACCTTCTCTCTAGCCCAGAGAGATGCCTAGCCCAAAGTATATTTAATATATACTTTCTTTCCCCCTTACTCATATTATCCTTAACATTTTGTTACCAAGTTACTGATAGTTGAGTTTTAGGCCTATATAATTCAACACCAATTCCTCCACCAATGTCAACTTCTCTCCACCAGTGTCCCAGGATTCTCTCCCGTCCCAACCCTCACTTCACCCCTGCCTGTCAACTTGACAGACACATTACAAAGTTTCATGGTTGATGCTTAGGTCTCATGTTTTCAGTTCTGTTGAATCTGTGCTTTGGGTACATGGCTATACATACTCCTCACTCATATCACTGGTATAACTGAAGCTTTGGTTCCTGTTAACCCATTACTTCTCTTTCTCTCTCTCTCTCTCTTTTTTTTTCTTTTTGGGTCACACCCGTCGATGCACAGGGGTTACTCCTGGCTCTGCACTCAAGAACTACCCCTGGTGGTGCTCAGGGGACCATATGGGATACTGGGAATCGAACCCAGGTTGGCTGTATGCAAGGCAAACACCCTACCCACTGTGCTATCGCTCCCCGTTGATTTCTTTCCTTCTGTGTCTCCTCTCTAAACACTGGGATCAATAATGTTCTAAGTACCCCCCTTTTACTCCAATACATTTCTCATCCAATATTCTATATGATAAGTGAGATCATTCTGTTTGTCTTTTTTCTTCTGGCTTACTTCACTCAACATGATATCTTCCATTTCTAACCAGGTTTCAGTAACACATGATTTCATCGTTCCTTGTACAGTAGTCCATTGTGTATATATATATACTTCATAACCCATTCATCTCTCACTGGACACCTAGGTTGATTCCATATCTTAGCTATTGTACTGAAGGCAGCAATGAATAATGGTGTGCATATGTCCTTTTGAAAGTGTTTTTATGTCCCAGGGGTAGATATCCCAAAGTGGAATTTGCTGGGTCATAGGGCAGCTCAATTCTAAGTTTACTAAGAATTCACCATGCTGTTTTCCACAGGAAAACATCCAAAACTAGTTGAACATTCCTATCAGCAGTGGATAAGAGTAAAGATTTTTCTTATAAGCACAGTGTGATTGAAACCTATACTATAAAATTGTTGCTGTTTTGCTTTTGGACCACACTTGTTGGTGTTCAAGGATTACTCGACTGCACTCAGGGGTCACTCCTGGCAGCGCTGTGGTGCTAGGAGCACCACAGGATCGAACCCTTGCTCCAGTCCCAATACTCAGGATTTACTTCTTGTTTTGTGTTCAGGAATTACTCTGGTAGAGCTTGGGGGATTATATGTGATGCTATGAATTGAACCAGGGTCAACTGTGCTCAAGGCAAGCACCTTAATCCTTTTACTATTTCTCTAGCCCCTTAAGGATGAACAGTTGTTCTTTCCTGGACATTTCTTTTTCAAAAGTACGACTTGAAGTATGTAAATTGACTTAGTAATTCAACCCCAAGAATGAGATTTTTCACAGCTCTGTCAGTTGTTTCGGTGTTCTCAGTCTTTATCTTAATTATTTTTAACAGTTTTGATTTTCGTATTTTGATGTTACATTTCTTTCTTTTTTTTTTAATTTTATTGAATCACCATGTGGAGGGTTACATAGTTCTCAGGATTATGTCGGTTATACAATTCTCAAACACCCTTCCCTTCACCAGTGCCCATCCTCCATCACCAACCCCCCCAGTATACCTGCCGCCCCCTCCCACCTCCCCAGTCCCCACCCTTGTACTTGATAAGTTTCACTTCATTTATGCCTTATCTCGATTACATTCCATGTTTCAACACACAACTCACTACCGTTGTTGGGGTTTCCCCCAAAAAAGAAAAGCAGTCCTATTGCCAAGGAGGCATTTGATAGTTCTCCACTGCTAAGAATATAGAGATATTAAGTCCCGCTGTTTGTTACATAACTTTTCTTTTTCTCCCTTGCCCCGCGCCACCGAGTTCACGCCTGTTTAGTAATCGCCACGCTGCCTGACAAGGGAAAAAAAAAAAACAAAAAAAACGAAAAGGATGGTTATTTCCCGTCATCAGCAGACGTGGGGCTCTGGCTTAGTTGATAGACTAGTAGAGTGTCTGGAAGCAGTTTCTGGAACCGAAGGTCTTGCGCTGGTATCGGCTCCGGCTCGAGATTCCACCAGCGTCCCACTGTTCCATGTACATAATTTTTCCCCTTATATCCCATTCCCACGCCACCAGGTCTGTTTGCTTAATGGACATCACACTGTAGTTGACGACACGCCGCGTTTCTTCCCGAGAAAGAAGAAAATTTCTTCTCAGCTGGCGTGGGGATATAGCTTAGTTTAGTCTAGAGAGATGGCTACCGTTTTGATTGCCTTCAATATTTCAGCAACAGACTTACTATTCTTGTTAGGATCTCCCACAAAAGTCCGACCCATTAAAAGCGAACCATTACATATTGCTGATGCTAAGATGACATTAGGTCGCGCGGCCGCTGCCGCGGCCGCGCGGTTTTGGGCTTCTGTATAAAGTCCAGGGAAAGTACAACCAGAAATAACATCACTACAAACTTTTACCCTTTTATGGTGCTCATAAGATGGAGAAGTCCTGCGCTGTGCTCAGGAGGGAGGAGTGGAGAGAGAGAGAGGTTAAAAGAATTGGGGGATGCCCGGGTCCCACTGTTTGAGCGCACCGTGGGGTCTCTGGTCCCATGCCGGAATTAGTTCAGTGGGCTGCCTGGAGTCCAAGGGCGCTCCCTTGGGCTCTTCCATCATGTTCGCTCCGCAGCCGGATCCAAAGGGCTTGATGTTACATTTCTAAATGTTAAAATGTTCACAACTTTTTCATTTTAGGGCTGGTATCAATATAAACTAACCTGAGTTCTTTAATTTTGTCTCAAGTTTTTCTGTTTAATTTTAATTTGTAAATTCTGCTTTTTATGTTTGACGTATTTTCTTTTTCTTTTCTTTTTCATTTCTTGACTCAGTTCCTTGTCCTGGCCAACACAGTCAAAATAATTTACATTTATTTTAGTAACTGATAGGTGTTGCCTGTATTCAGAGCTTTCTTGCTGTTTTGTACCATTAACTTTGTTTTGTTTCCTTTATGTTCTCCTTTGGATGTTAAATTTAATTTTTTGATTAATCTAATTTTTTGATAATTACTCTTGACTCTGCACTCAATATGTTTAAGTATATAATTAATTATGATTTTTCTAATCAGTTGCTAAAATTTCTGCTTTTAAAATTATATTGTTGGTCTGTTTTAAGTTTTAGTTATGCATTTTTTCCTTAAGGTTTTTGACTTTATTACATTTACAATCATTATTTAACTTGACTATAGCTGACTAAATTATTTAGACTTGACTTTTCAATTGAAATTGTTGATCATTCATGCTATGATTTTTTTCTAATTTTTCTTGTTTTATTTCTTTTATCTGACAGTAGGATATTAGAACAATAGCTGCCACCATTTGTTAAGAATTAACAAAGTGCCATTAGTGCTTTATATTAGTCAACTAATGTGTATTTATTCTCCATCTTGCTGTGAGGTAGATTCGATTAATATTTATGCTGTATAGATGATTAAATGTAGGTGCTGAGGGCTGAAATAATTTGTTTATCGGTTTACTGGATAAGTTCACATCTCTCAGTAATATTTAAAATATTTATAATAACATCAACAATAATACAATACTGTATAACTGTTGGCTGAAAAAAATGTGTAGTACATATTTATTAGATTTTGAGATGGGTGATAAAATTTCTGAACCTTTGCTTCTCTGAAAAAAAGCTTTATGACCATTAAGCAGAAAACATAAATTGATTCATTGTGGTTGTTTTCACTCAAAATTTTTTTGTAGAGATGTAAACTATTTCTGATACACTATTATTTTATACTGGAATGGGAATGACAGAATGCTTTTTCCATCTCTCTTTATTAATTTCCTTTTTCTTTTTGGTGCTTGGGCTGGTGGTACTCAGGGCTTACTCCTGGCTTTGTGGTCAGGGATCATTCCTGGAGAAGCTTGGGAGAATTGAGTGCTGGGGATTGAACCCTGGTCAGCTGCATGCAAAGTAGGTGGCTTACCTACTGTACTATCTCTCTGATCCCTAAGAGATATTTTTTCATAACCAACTTTATTCTTTTCCTCAATCCAATTTGTTCTATGTGTTCTTAGAGTTTTATTTTTTCTTGAATTACATTCCATTTCATTAAAAACTTTCCTAAGTTTTGTCCAGGTGTGAGTCACTTCAAATTAATTTTTCCTAGAGTTCTAAAATTTCCTACTGAGTCCTTTAGATCAGAACAAGTTCTTGAATTCTGTCATTGTTATTGATTCATTTGACTTAGGCATTTCTTTGGAAACACCCGTTCGGGCCTGTACTGCTTCTTCCTCACGGCAGAACCATTATCTCCTCCTAGGATGTAGATCTTTTTCTCTCTTTCCTCAATGGTCAGGAAATGCTTTCTGTAAAAATTAAATTGTAAATATTCATGCTTTGATAATGGGCAAAAATAAGTTTCTCCAAATTTTTTATTGTTAGAATCCAAAATATGATTTATTATTGAATACAGATTTGATTTGCCAATGCACTGTAGCACTGTCATCCCGTCATTCATCGATTTGCTCAAGTGGGCACCAGTAATGTCTCCATTGTGAGACTTGATACTATTTTTTGGCATATCGAATACGCCACGGGTAGCTTGCTGGGCTCTGCCATGCAGGCAGAATACTTCTTGGTACCTTACCAGGCTTTCTGAGAGGGATGGAGAAATCAAACCCAGGTCAGCCGCATGCAAGGCAAACACTCTACCCACTGTGCTATCGCTCTAGTCTAATGAGAAGAATGTAGTTCTTTGGGAAGAAATTATTTTTTGCTTAATTTGAATTCAAAGTTCCATATCACTAATTGATTACAGTGCTCTACAAAAGCCATTCTTAGCCTACATATTAAATAATAGGTAGCAGGTCACTTTGGTTTTCAGATTCAATAGTGTCTTGAGCCCTAATTTTCAAATTTTAAAAAATTGTATGTTTGCATATATTTTTGCATACAAATATACCTACTTGTATGCATACATGTATGCATTCACAAATAGGTGTGAATATACCTACTTGTATGCATACATGCATACAAGTATATTCACACCTACTTGTATGCATGCTTGCATGTATGTGTGTATGCTTATATATATGTGTGTGTGTGTTTGCCTCCCCAGCTGTGCTTTGGAATCTTGGTTCCAGGAAGCCAGCCTGACAGGTGTTTAGAGGCAGGAGTGCTTTAGCGACCAGGGCTACACACAGCAGTGATTCTCGGGCCTTGTGGATTGTCAGGGTTGAACATGTGGTTTGAGCACACTCCAGTCCCTCCTCACCCCACTGGCCCCAGTTTGTTTCAGTTAATTAATTAATTAATTAATATTGCTTTTAAAGTCACAACTAAGTGATTCTTGAGGGCCACTCTCAGTGGTACTCAAAAAAACCATGTGAAACCAGGGATAGAAGCCAGGCCTCTAGCATGCAGGCATGTATTCAGCTCATTGAGCTTTCCTGCCCTTAAAGAAAAGTTTTTAATTGATAATTTCTGTTATTTATTGATTTTCTCTAAAAAAAATTGTTCTTGAACCACAGATAGAAGCTTTGTCCTAAGGCCTGACTCAGCATTGCCTGGGGGACTATGCAATGTCAGTCATGGGACTTTGAATCGAAGTCTTCTGCATGCAAAACAGGAGCTGGTTCAGCTGAGCTATTTAGCTGACCCTCTGGGTCCTGTTTTAAATTCTTGGAGAATTCTTGGATTTGTTTTCTACTCTTTAGAATGAATTTTTGTAATTGTTAATTTTTAAATTTTATTGCCTTGAATGTGAATTTAAAAATTTTATTTAGTCCTTTTTACTTAGACATCTGGCTTTACGTTGCAGCCGATTGACTTTTCTCTGCTCATGCTCTCTCTCTTTTTTTTTTTCTTTTGAGTTCTGATTGGAGCCTTAGCGCAGCTGGTAGGGCATTTGCCTTGCATGCTGCCAACCCGGGTTCGATTCCTCCGTCCTTCTCAGAGAGCCCAGCAAGCTACTGAGAGTATCCCACCTGCATGGCAGAGCCTGGCAAGCTCCCAGTGACGTATTCTATATGCCAAAAACAGTAACAATTCTCACAATGGAAACGTTACTGGTGCCCACTTGAGCAAATCAATGAACAACGGGACAATAGTGCTACAGTGCTTGATTTTTGTGTTTGTTTGGGATACAGATTAGAGTCTTCTTAAAATACCATAGTAAGTCATTTTTTATATCTTATATTTCTCTAGAAGACTGTGCCCTTATTCTGAAGCAATTTTTACATAGTTATGTTACTTCCTATTTTATATATCTTTTCATAAAGGCAAATTTAGGTACAGACAATAAGTTGATGAAGAGTAATTTTTTGAAAAGACATAAACTTATGAATGATTTACACTCAGCATTTACATTTGGTGATGTTTCATTTGTTGTATATTCATTCATATAGCCTGGGAATGGGCAAATAATTCAAATCTAATTTTAGGTTCAGTATCCATTAGTTGTATAGCTGTGACCTCTTATTATGCCAATTTTAGGCAATTTGAATTCTAATACGGCATTATGTGCTACAACATAAAATGTCATTTTTGTTAATGTCTGGTAGTGAAATGTTTGAGAAATGTTTTCTTTTTTTCTTTTTAGAAAGTATCTGAGTCTGTATTTTCATCAAATCACTGTTTCTAAAAGCAAATTGAAAAATTAATGTGGATTGCATTACTATGAATTTGGCTCTCTATACTTGTTAAATTGGTTAATTTGATATAGTTTCTAAAACTAAATTAAAATGTAATATATTCATTCTAAGGCAAAGGTTTTAAGTTTTTCCAACCTTTGCTGAGTTTTATTAAAGCATTAAATTCAAGTGGTCTCTTTGCTACTCTATGATTAGTTATGTATTGGTCAGAATGACAAATTTACTTGTCTGAGAAGATGCTGAGTTAGAGGTTCTATTCAGACAGTGCCCAAATTACATTTATGCACCACAGTGGATAAAAATCTAGAAATAAAATTGGTTATTGATTTTGCTTGTTTTGCATTTGTAGCAAGAGAAAACTAATACTTGCAATTTTTCTTTCAAGCGTACAAGGTTTGTGCAGTTTTCCTCTGTTGGTTTTCTGTGGCTTTTTTGTACCACTAGAACATTCCCTTTAATGCTAACTCAATTTACTTTTTGTGTATGCTTTTAGCATGCCTAAATACTTGTTTAATTTATTTACTTCATTTACTCTGCAGAATTCAAATTGCTCTTACTGAAAAGATATTTTAAAGCTTCTTTTTCTCTTCTTCTTCTTCTTCTCCTTCTTCTTCTTCTTCTTCTCCTTCTCCTTCTCCTTCTCCTCCTTCTCCTTCTCCTTCTCCTTCTCCTTCTCCTTCTTCTTCTTCTTCTTCTTCTTCTTCTTCTTCTTCTTCTTCTTCTTCTTCTTCTTCTTCTTCTTCTTCTTCTTCTTCTTCTTCTTCTTCCTTTTCTTCTTCCTCTTCTTCTTCTTCCTCTTCTTCTTCCTCTTCTTCTTCTTCCTCCTCCTCCTCCTCCTCCTCCTCCTCTTCTTCTTCTTCTTCTTCTTCTTCTTCTTCTTCTTCTTCTTCTTCTTCTTCTTCTTCTTCTTCTTCTTCTTCTTCTTCTTCCTCCTCCTCTTCCTCTTCCTCTTCCATCTCCTCCTCCTCCTCTTCCTCCTCCTTCTCCTCCTCATCCTCCTCATTCTCCTCATTCTCCTCCTCTTCCTCGTCCTCCTCTTCCTCCTCTTTCTCCTCCTCCTCTTCCTCCCCTCCTCCTCCTTCTTCATTTTTTTTAGGGGAGGAGACAATGATCAGGTGTTACACCTGACTCTGACTCTGCACTCAGGAATCACTCCTGGTGGAGGTTGGGAACCATATGGGATGCTGGGGATTGAACCCAGGTTGGTCAAGTGCAAGGCAAGTGCCCTACTGCTGTACAGTCACTCCAGCCCCTTTTTATCTTTTCCATACACTTTTTTTTGTTTTATCATATGGTGGAGTATTAACTTCAATGTAGACCACCCTATTTTAAATAACATTTAATCTCGGATTTATTGTATTTTAGTTTGTGATACTAATTTTATAGTTATTTTGGAATAACAGTAGTTTTCCAATGTTTTAGAGAATATTTAAATATTGGGGAACACAGAATTTAGATTTCTTGAAGGGCCCAATATATTTTTTTTAAAAAGATGGGGCTGGAACTATAGCACAATGAGTAGGGCACTAGCCTTCCTCAAGGCCAACTTGGGTTTGATTAATGTCACCTCAGAAAGTCCCCTGAGCCCACCAGGAGTGATTCCTGAGCACAGAGCCAGAATTAAACCCTGAACACCAGGTGTGACCCCCCCAAATAAAAATTAAAAGGCAAAATTGGATAGGCATTTTTGCCATTTTATAACATTTTATAAATTTAGTTTATATTTTTTATCAGCCTCTCCTTGCTCCTTGCTTTCTTAACGCAACTATATTGGGGCTCTTTTGGTGTCAGGCAAATGAGGCCCATTGTTGTTACTGGTTTTGGCATATTGAATATGCCATGGGTAGCTTGCCAGGCTCTGCCGTGCAGGCGGGGTACTCTCGGTAGCTTGCCAGGCTCTCAAGGAGAGATGGAGGCTTTTTGGGCAGCCTCCAATTGCCTTGGAGGTGTTCCCATGGTTCACACCATATTTGAACCCCATCAAATATGGTGCAGAAATTATGGAAAATGGATATTAAGTGTCTTATGGTCCGGAAAGTGGCCTGGAGTGTGGTAGTGGCTGGGTAGTGGAGAGATGGTCAGACTTCTTTGTCAAACCCCTGAATGAATGGGTTGAGGCTCTTCCTGTTCCTGGAGCGAGCAGATACCATTGGGCTACACTAGCACTCGACAGGGACGAATGGAGACGTTACTGGCTCCCGCTCGAGCAAATCAAAGACCAACAGGATGACAAGTGATACAAGTGATACAATTTATATTTAATTAAAAATACATTTTAAGAGTATTCTAGTATTGTTATTTCTGCACCTAACTGAAATTCTTCCAAGAATAAAGAATATTATTTTATGAAAGATTTTCAATGAAAAATCAGATTTCTTAACTCGATGAAGAAATGTAATGTAGTAAAGGGGGATGCCTAGGTAACCCTAGACCCTGAAGTACAGAGAAGAGAACAGAGAAGGAAAGAATTAGAGTGGGAAGGGAGACGAGAAAGGGAAATAATCGGAGAACAGGAGTGAGATGCCTTGGGTACACTGATGATATGGGGAGGGTGGTATAACTGTATATCCAAAGCAGAGACTTAACAGTGCTGAAATCATGAGATCTAAACTACAGCCACAGAACTTTAAAATGTTCCTGTCAAGGTTTAACACCATCCCCCCAGATGAGGGAGGGACCAGGGGAAGACTGGTGGGGGGAATTTGATACTGGTGGAGTTGGTGTTGGAATATTATATGCCTAAGACTCATCTATCATTTGTAAATCACAGCTCTTTTTTTTTTGTCATCTGGACTTTATTGATCTAATAAAATTGCATTAAGAATTGAAATGAATTATACATTATTGTGCTCATGTTTCCCCCATACAAAGTTCGAGAACCCATCCCTTCACCAGTGCCCAATCTCTACCACCAGTAAACCCAGAATCTCTCCCACCCTCCCCAGTCCCGTCTCCTCCCCCACCCCACACTGCCACTATGGCAGGGTATTCCCTTTTGTTCTCTCTCTCTGAATAGGTGTTGTGGTTTGCAATAAAGGTGTTGAGTGGCCATTGTGTTCAGTCTCTAGTCTACATTCGGCACGTATCACCCTTCCCCCGCATGACCTCCAACCACATTTTACTTGGTGTTCCCTTCTCTGAGTTGCAGAGAGTAAGAGACCAGCCTCCAAGCCATGGAGTCAACCTCCTGGTACTTATTTCTACTATTCTTGGGTGTTAGTCTCCTAGTCTATTATTCTATATTCCACAGATGTGTGCAATCTTTCTATGTCTGTCTCTCTCTTTCTGACTCATTTCACTTAGCATGATACTTTCGATGCTGATCCACTTATATGCAAACTTCATGACCTCATTTTTTCTAACAGCTGCATAGTATTCCATTGTATAGATGTACCAAAGTTTCTTCAACCAGTCATCTGTTCTAGGGCACTCAGGTTTTTTCCAGATTCTGGCTATTGTAAACGTAAATCACAGCTCTTTAATTAAATTTAAAAAATTAAAACAAAGAAAAATCAGCTTCTTACCATAAATCCCACATCAGGAATTAATTAGGCGAAGTTCCAAGTCTGACATGGAGAACTTGACTAAAATGGTAATTCCAGTAATAAGTGGGAAACATTATTTCCTTTTGAAATTAGAGTAAGGTAGGATGGTCAATAGCTCATCATATTACTTTAATCAATTAGTTTTTCAACATACACTGTTTTACTTTTTATTTATTTATTTATTTTGCTTTTTGGGTTACACCTGGCTATGTACAGGGGTTACTCCTGGCTCTGCACTCAGGAATTACTACTGGCGGTGCTCAGGGGACCATATGGGATGCTGGGAATCGAACTCGGGTCGGCCGCGTGCAAAGCAAACGCCCTACCCACTGTGCTATTGCTCCAGCCCGACACTGTTTTACTTTTTAGATGGGGGCTTCCAAGCACTGCCTAAGTGGTCTGAAGACCATTCTTGGTGGTCTCTGAATGGCTGTAGGATCCTGACAGCTCAGTGCTCAGACACAGCTAAGGGCCACACCTGAAGGTTCTGGGGGTGTTTGGGTAGGGCTGGGCCTCATGCGTACAGTCCAGCCTTTTGAGCTGACTCTTCTCTCCCACAATCGATTAGGTTTTGATTTAATGATGTGATCTCATTTTATAGTTGAGAGAATGCAGCCTTCAGAAAGCTAAGTACTTTAGCATAGTAGGTGAGTTGAGGTTATTTGAAGCCACTTTTGTCTGATTCCTGCTGTGTGGGAATTGGATAAAACCAATTGTGTACAAGTGTATCCTTTCTATCACTCACACTCCCCTTTCCTGTAGAGAGATGTGCTTAGACTGGACATCAGTGTACTTGATGTCCACTTATGTCACTACCTCCTTCTAGTACAAAAGTTTCTTTTTCTTCACCTTCATAGATTCCCCAGTCATGTCAGGTGCTAAGACTATTCACAGAGCAGTGGAAAGGGAGTTGGAGAGATACTACAGTGGGTATGGAACTTGCCTTACATGCGGCTAATCCAGGTTTGATCTCTAGCACTGCTTCCTTGAGTCCCACCAGGAGTGATTCTTGAGTAAAGAGGTGGTAGCAAGCTCTGAGCATTGTGTGTCTTAGAAAGAAAGAGACAAAGAGGAAAAGAGGAAAGAAGCCTTGGAGGGAGGAACGGAGGGAGGGAGACATGGTGAATTCAGCACATACAGTACATACAGGAGTCCAAAGACATGGAATTACAAAATGGTATCTCAGGAGTTGTCTGGTTTTCAGGTTGGTGTTTTATAAAATTGTTTAGTCAAGTAAAATCATGTCTAAAAATTCAAAGTTATTAATTAAGCTCTGTGGGGTGCTTATGAGTGAAGTATATGAAATATATATTTTCAACTCCTAGTGCTTTGTACGATGTATGACCTTTTGCATGATTTAAACACGAGCTCACAAATGATTTTTGAGTAAGTGAGAATTATAATAGAATATCTCTTTTAAGGAGTCAAGATTTGGGGCTGGAGAGGTAGTCCAGTGGGCAGGATGCTTACCTTGCATGTGGCTGACCCCGGTTCTATCCCTGCACCCCACATGATCCCCTGAGTGATTCAGTAGTGATCCCTGAGTGCAGACTTTGAGTAAGTTCTTACTATAGTCAGATGTGGCCCATACTAAGAAACAAACAAAATTTAAAAAGTCAAGGTTTGGGGCTGGGGCCGGAGCTTGGGCTCCGGCCTAGATTCTACCTGGGTGGCCATGCCTTTGCACAGCCGAGTGGCTGCGGAACGAGCAGGAGCCAGAGTCAGCTATATGACTTGGGGTTCCAGCGAGTGCTTGCAACCATGTATCCAGACTGTGAACTAAGCTTTTGCCCCACACCAGCTAACGGAGGGAATATCCTTCTTCCTTGGTCTCTCTTCCCTCCCGGAGGAGGAGGCGTGGTGTCCGACATTTTATGGGTCCTTTGAGTAGGTATGAACTTTGTGGCACGGAAAAAAAAAAGTGCTTTGAACTTGAAACAGCGGGACGCCTGGGCAGTCTCGGGCCAGGACTGGAGCTCAGGCTCCGGCCGAGATTCGACCTGGGTGGCCATGCCTTTGCACAGCCGAGTGGCTGTGGAACGAGCAGGAGCTAGAGCCAGCTATATGACTTGGAATTCCAGCGAATGCTTGCAACCATGTATCCAGACTGTGAACTAAGCTTTTGCTCCATGCTGCTTCAGGAAGGGAAATGATTCAATTTCCAACTTAAATCTCCCTGGACTTAATTACTAAAATACAGAAATTGTAATCTCTTCATTCTCATCAGTGGAAAACTAATTATCAAATATTTCCTTGTCAATAGGGCTGTATTCTTGGGGGGTAAATTCCAACAAAAGTAGTGAGTCTGTGTTGAAGCTCCAACAACAATAGTGAGTTTTGTGTTGAAATATGGAATGTAATCAAGGTAAGAGAAAAGGAAGTGAAATTTATCAGTTACCCGGGAGGGGGGTTGGGGGAGTGAGGGGTGGGATGTATACTGGGTTTTGTTGTTGTTGTTGTTGTTGTTTTATTGGTGCTGGAATATGGGCACCGGTGAAGGGACAGGTGTTTGAGCATTGTATAACTGAGACATAAACCTGAGAACTTTGTAACTTTCCACATGGTGATTCAATAAAATAAATTAAAAAAAATAAAGATATTTGTATACAAAAAGTAAATAAAAAGTCAAGGTTTGCCATTTTGAAGAAAAGTGGGGATTTAATCTCCTTTATCTACAGTGGAAAAAATGTTACTGCCGGGGCCACCAAAACTACAGCTAGTGGTATTTGGGTGTTTGGGTGGTGTCAGTGATCAAACCCAGACTTGCCCACACTGGGCATGTATGCTCTGCCTCTTGATTTAAACGCCGGTACCATGTAGACGTATATATGTGACATGATTGGCTGGAATATTGGTAAAATAATGAAATGAATTCTCTTCCCTACTGTGGGACTTGTTATTGTTTTTGGCATATCGAATACACCACGGGTAGCTTGCCAAGCTCTGCCGTGTGGGCGAGATACTCTCGGTAGTTTGCCGGGCTCTCCGAGAGAGATGGAGGAATCAAACCCTGGTCGCCCGCGTGCAAGGCAAACGCCCTATCTGCTGTACTATCACTCCAGTCCCACCGACTATTTACTTTAGAGAGGAAAAGCCCCCAGGAATCTGTCCAGAGGGAAGACATCCTTCAAGTGAAGCAGAGGGGCCCCAGAGAAAGAGCCTGCATACTTTGTGAGCTCACATTTCTAGCCTCCATCTCCCAGAGAAATAACCGCATAGTCTGTGGCCCTTTGTTGTGGCGGTCTGAGGTGATTGATGGGGGTAGCGGTGCCTGGGAGGGACTCAAGAAGAGGATAGTGGAGACTGGCTCAGAGCTCTGCACGTTTGGCTCAAGTGCAGTGAGCGTTTACTGAATTAATTGGATTGAATGACCTGTAAGAGCTATGCAAAGCCTTTGGGCTCAGAAGAATTTGCTGTCAGAAAAGGAAGAAAAATGTGGAGTTCCTGATTTCTTTTATTTTCCGCCTGCAGAGGTTGGGGAGCAATTACATTAGATTTGTTACATTGGTATCAACATATTCTGTGATTAGTCATGAGATCTCGGGTGTGTTAATGAGCAAGTATCACTCCTTTATTTACTAAAAGAGAAAGAATTTTGGTGATATTTGTTAGATAAATGAGGCCAGAAGTCCCTGGAATCCAGAATGGTAAGTTCTAAGGAAGGCTTGTATTTCTGAGAGTGTGTGGGTTTTCAGTGTCTTCTGTCTTGATGAGTTGATTGAAAAGAGGTAGTCATTCTAAGGAGAACTGAGGAAAAGGGGACTCTCTGAACACACCTCTGTGGAAAAGGGGAGGGGTTGTCTCTATGCTAACAGAGCTCTTGCAAGCAGAGTTGAGGATTTGCCTGAATTTTGAAGTGATAGGTGTCATTGGGCCAAACTGGAAGACATTAGCATTAACCTATAAGACAGCTTTTAGGTCAACAGGAGAAGACACGTATAAGATCTGAAAACCACTTAAATATGAATGAAAAAGGATGGAGATTTTAATTCATAAGAAAAATAGGAGGGGTCAGGAAAATAGATAGCGATAGAGTCAGAGGTGCGTATCTTGCATGCACAAAGCCCTGAGTTTGTTTCCCAACATTGGATGGCCCCATCAGCACCACTCACTATTGCTTTAGAGACTCCTGAGCATCCCTGAATTGGTAGCGTTGCTGGAGCCGAGTAGCATCAAATCAGTGGGCCCTATCATTGAACCATAGAACCAGTTTGGCTGAGTATGAACTGTCAGTGATCCCAGAATCCCTCAGCACTGCTGGGGGAATTTCTCCAATTCTATACCTTACCCAAATTTATCTAAACATATATGTATATATGTATCACTGTCACTAACATGTCCCTGTCATCCCGTGGCATATCAAATATGCCACAGTAGCTTGCCAGGCACTGCCGTGCAGGCAGGACACTCTCGATAGCTTGCCCGGCTCTCCGAGAGGGATGGAGGAATCAAACCCAGGTCAGCCGTGTGCAAGGCAGATGCCCTACATATATAAATATATTTGCATATATAGTGTACTCGATATACCAAAAACAGTAACAAGTCTCACAATGGAGATGTTACTGGTGCCCGCTTGAGCAAATCAATGAACAACGGGATGACAGTACTACAGTGCTACCGTGTACTATATGTTGGATTTACGGGGTAGTGTTTTTAGAACTTAATAGTTATATAAAAGGAATCATGTGTAAATATGTTATTCTTTTTCCAGTTGAAATATTTCATATTATAAAAGCCCATTGTAGAAAATATCGGTAAGTTAAAATAAACCTTGTCCATAAGCTTACCGTTCAGAAATGGCAATATTTTGAAGAGCTTATTTTCAGTCTTTCCTGTGTATCAGCACAAGTAGTTTTCAGGTAGTTTTTAATAAACTCGGCCTGAAGTGAGTGTTGTGAGCATGATTACTGTGCTTATACTGATATTTCTTGGTTTGCAGTAGGGCAGAGTCAGAACAGCTGATATTTTCATAAACAGGCTCCATTTCTGGGTTTCATTTGAACGTTGTCATCATTTTCCTGATATCTTCTTCTTTACCAAGGTCAGCAGGCCATGACAGCTGGTCCTGCCACATTCTTGATGGCCTAATTAAATCTTTCACATAAAATGCATATACCATCTGCTTAGGTTACAGATATGGTGACCCAAATAATATACTGAATTGCATGTGTGTGCTTAAGCTGGTCTGGGGATGAACACACATTTCCCACGTAGTGGGAAAACGCTGGGCTTGCATTGGTTTGAAATGCTCTGTTTATGACCCCCTATTAATAAGGCTATTTGCCATTAGGGATAAATGGTTTTAGCTTATGTATTCATATTCTCCTCTAGTATCTCCTGTTACCATATATTTGGTGTGATGGAATTAATTAGAGGGGCATTCTGAATTCATAGAGATAATCCAATTTATGAAATTGTTCTAAAAATTATCATTGTCTTAATATTCATGTACTCTTGTCATTAGTCATGGAAATTGAAGGTTTATGTATAAGTAAATAACATTTTTTATTGACTGAAAATAATTATATATATGTATATATATAAGTGATAAACTCTGAATAATATTAAAGCAAGGATTTTTGTTGTTTTCCCAAAAGCCTGGCTTTTCTGAGACTATGTGTGGACTTAAGGGTTAATACTGACATTTTGAAAAGGAACTTCCATTTTCATTATGTAAAATAGACTAGGAAGTGTGAAGTTTGATTCTACTTAAGTAAGCTATTTTATTTAAGTTAGCTGAGTAACTTAAATGCTGTGAGTTCAGTTTCATCTCTAGAAAAAAGGCTCTAATAATATCTACCTCACAGTGTTGTTTGGAGAATTCAAATCTGTGAAAACCAAATGCCTTTAGCTCCTGGAGATGGTTATTCCTAGCTGCTGTCTCTGCATTGCACGGGGCATTGTGTTCTTGCCTGTCCAATTTCTATACCTCCCCTCTTCAGGAATAGTACTCCACTTTTGTTTTGTATAACTTTGGATGAGGACTTGGCCATGTCAATTAAGATTTCTTTGGCAAACATACAACCCGAGCCAGCCAATGAGGTTTGCATTTCTGAGTCTTAAGACTTGCGATGTGATTCTGCAAAAGGGAAGATGAAGTAGGTCCCATTATTTAGAACTTTTCAGTGTCCTCATAATAGCACCCAGCAAAACCACCCCACACAAATTAGCTAGGTTGTTTGTATTGTTTACTCTCAAAGACCCCTGACTGCTACCCTTGATTAGTAATAACTTCAACAGAAGACATGTTCATTGATTTCCTGATTGCCTTCTTCCTGATCTGTCTAGTGGGAGATATAGGAATGCCTTCACATAAGTGAAATATGTGGGTCTCCTGCTCCTCTTTGCATTCTCAATTCCGTGAACTCAAAGGGTGTTGCGGTCCCAAGTACACACAGCAGGCCTGAGGGGTAATCCCAGATTTATTATTATTATTATTATTATTATTGTGCTGGAGCCATAGCACAGTGGGTAGGGTGTTTGCCTTACACACTGTCGACCCGGGTTTGATTCCTCCACCCCTCTCGCAGAGCCCTGCAAGTTACTGAGAGTATCTCGCCTATATGGCAGAGCCTGACAAGCCATCCGTGGTGTATCCGATATGCCAAAAACAGTAACAAGTCTCATAATGGAGACGTTATTGGTGCCCGCTTGTGCAAATCGATGAGCAATGGGATGACAGTGATGACAGTGATGATGATGATAATGATGATGATGATGATGATGATGATGATGATGATGATGACTGAATCACCATGAGATACAGTTATAAGTTTTTCTTTTTGAGTTTAAATCATACAATGATCAAACACCCATCTCTCTACCAGTGCACATTCTCCAGCACTGTCTCCAGTATACCCCTGCTTTCCAACCCTCCCCTTGCCTCCATGGCAGACAATTTCCCACATACTCTCTCTCTACTTTGGGGCATTATGGTTTGCAGTACAGATACTGAGAGGTTATCATGTTTGGTCCATTGCCTACTTTCAGCACACATCTCCTATTTCAAACAGTTCCTCCAACTATCATTGTCTTAGTGATCCCTTCTCTATTCCAGCTTCCTTTTCCCCCAGCTCATGAGACAGGCTTCCAACTGTGGGGCAATATTCTTGGCCCTTGTTTCTACTGTCCTTGGGTTTCAGTCTCATGTTATTTTATATTCCACAAATGAGAATAGTCCTTCTATATCTGTTCCTCTTTTTCTGACTCACTTCACTTAGCATGATACTCTTCATGTCTATCCACTTATAAGCAAATTTCATGACTTTTTTTCTCTTAATGCTGCATAGTATTCCATTGTGTAGATGTACCAAAGTTTCTTTAACCTGTTGTCTATTCTTGGGCACTAGGGTTGTTTCCAGATTCTGGCTATTGTGAATAGTGCTGGAATAAGCATACAGGTGCAGATGTCATTCCTACTGTGCTTTTTTGCACCCTCGGGATATATTCCTATAAGTGGTATTGTGGGGTCATATGGAAGCTCAATTTCTAATTTTTGAAGGAATGTCCGTATTATTTTCCAGAAAAGCTAGACCAGTCAGCATTCTCACCACCAGTGGGGTAATGTTATGGGGTAATTAATCCCAGATTAATTGTGCTGCTGGGAATGGCAGCAGTTAATCTAACAAGAAAAGTTCATTAAGAAGTTTTAAATTTATAAGGGTTTAGCAGGAGTATGGGGACTGGGATCGGGGATTGGTAGTATAGGGAAACTAGGGACATTGGTCACGGGAAATGTACATTGGTGAAGGGAACATTATATTGGAACATTATATGACAAAAAACCCATTCATGAACAACTTTGTAACTTTGTATCTCATTGTGATTCAATAAAAAAAGAAATTTTAAGTTTAAGAATACCTCTAATGCCTCTTAGTTAATTATCCTGCCTTTTAGGACTGTTACTTTCTGTCTTTTCATTTGTTTTGCTTAATTTTATCTTTTTATTTATTCAGCCCAATCTGAAAAAGTCTTAACGATTCTAAATAAAAAAATAGGTGCCACTAGAAAATTCTGAGCTCTTGCTTAAGATTGTGACCTTTGATTAGCATACTGATAATTTATTTCTCTGTTTTATAGCATTCAAAGCTGTAGTAGAAGACCTAATAATTTTGATGTGCCAGAGGCATTGTTGGACTAAGATGACAAGCCTTTAATGACTGTCTTAGGTGGTAAAAAACACTGCAATTGCTGCATGAATATTCATTTAAAAAGCATTCATTTGTAGGGAAGAAGTTGTAAATCTTACAACTTTTTAAAAAATACAAATAGCACTGAAAGGCCTGGTCATTTTTTAAATGTGCCTCCATATATTTTCATCAAATTGTTTTCTTATAATAAGCTTTCCTTATTATAAGGAAGAAAATATGATTTCATTAGCCTTATCTGAATATTAGGAGTAAACAGGTAGCGTTCATATCATGTGAAATTACGGACAGCTCTCAGAATCTGTCCTGCTCTCTGCTCCTAGGCATTAATCACACTGCTGGTTACATTTGTTCTTGGGAAAGGAAACCTGCCTTGACTGTGAATGGGAACTGGGTTGCCAAAGAGTTATTCCCACTGTACTCAGAGCTCCACATCCCTCATCTTTACTAGAAACAGCTGTGTTCGGATCAGACACTTAGGGCAGACCGGACCTCATTTTGTTCCCTTGCTGAGAAAGCAGAGGGCTCGATCTATGTTCTGAATGGCACATACCTAGGAAAAGTCTATTTAAACTGAAAATCTCTTTAGACAATATGTAAGCTCTTAAATCGCAGCCCAAACTCTTTACCATAATTATAATTCAGATATGTCAAAAGCAAACCAAAAATGGTATGCAATATGATTCAGTGTTATACTGTGTACATTTTTTAGATAAACTTTTAATTTGAGAGTAGTTTGGGTTTACGACATTAAGTGTGAAGATGGTGAAGCTAGTAGCGTTCCCCTAAATATCTCCTGCTCACTTTCCCCTATATGATCACTTTAGTTGGCTATAGTTTTTATAATAAGGGAAGCAATACTCATCTGTTAATTCATATTTCAATTGACTTAATGGTCAGTGTCCCACATCAGATAGTATGTTCTTAGGTTCTTCTTTGAGTTTTTCTTTCCTTTTATTTGTTTTTTTCTTTTGAGGGGGGCGGGCAATACCCAGCTGTGCTCAGGGCTTACTCCTGGCTCTGTGCTCAAGGGTCACTCCTGGCAGAGCTCAGGGGGAACATATGCATTGCCAGGGATCAAACCAAGTTGGCTACATGCAAGACAAGGGACTTACACTGTTGTACTATCTCTCTGGCCTCTTTCTCCCCCTTTTTAATGATCCAGGTAGTCTCATCATATGTTTTATAGAATATCTCTTTTGTGGATGGAATGTAAGTTTGATATAATATTTTCTGATGATTAAAGTTTTGGGTTTGTTGGAGGAAGATGACAAAGGTAAATGACCAATTTCATCACATCTTTTCAAAGGATATGCACTATTAATGCACTATTAACATAACTTAATATTAATGTTGACCTTGGTGACCTAATGACTTTCCACTGCGGTTTCCCCTTTCACATGGCCCTCTTTAAAAGGAAGTTGCTATGTGTAGTCATACTTATGGAGTGAGGAATTATAACTACCTGCTTAAAGTAGTGCACTGTAGCACTGTAGGACTATCATCCCGTTGTTCATCGATTTGCTCAAGTGGGCACCAGTAACGTCTCCATTGTGAGACTTGTTGTTACTGTTTTTGGCATATTGAATACGCCACGGGTAGCTTGCTAGGGTCTGCTGTGCGGGTGGGATACTGTAGGTAGCTTGCAGGGCTCTCCGAGAGGGAGGGAAGAATTGAACCTGGGTTAGCCACGTGCATGGCAAATGCCCTACTGTCCTACCACTGTACTATCGCGCTAGCCCAAGTAGTATTTACATAAATCTGCATAGGAGGTCTTCCCTCCCTCCCTCTCTCCCTCCCTCCTTCCCATCCTTCCTTCCTTCCTTCCTTCCTTCCTTCCTTCCTTCCTTCCTTCCTTCCTTCCTTCCTTCCTTCCTTCCTTCCTTCCTTCCTTCCTTCCTTCCTTCCTTCCTTCTTTCCTTCCTTCCTTCCTTCCTTCCTTCCTTCCTTCCTTCCTTCCTTCCTTCCTTCCTTCCTTCTTTCCTCCTTCTCTCCCTCCCTTCCCTCCCTTCATTTCTCCCTCTCTCCCTTCCTCCCTCCACTCATCAACTCTGTTCTTGTACATTTGGTTATGATTCATTACTGCTTTCTTGTGTTGTTCAGAATGTTCCAGTTGTGACCATTGGAAGCTCTTTCAGTTAATTCCTTTGTACCTTTCAGTTATCCCCACTGTTGTGAAGTTTGTGAAGTTTGTTTCTAGCACTTTACTTGCTTTCTGGACTACAGAGTTTTCCACGTTTGTTTTGTAAATTTTTCTGCATTAGCCCTGGAACAAGGCATTTCTACAACAGGTCCTGATTTCTATGCTTGATGCTGCCAATGTATTTTTACTGTTAGCCCTGTATACAAATTTTAATGTTAATAAAGATGCTGTTGTCCTCTTTATGACAGTATATTGCATTTCAAAAAATTTCATTCTTTTCAAGGTAAAATGCATCATAGCTTCATAGGCAACCAATCTCTGCATAGTCCAAATCCTCTGGCTACAATTCAACATTATCAAAGTTTGCAAAGAGTTTCCCAACCTGCTTTGGACCCTTCACACATGATAATAATTCCGGCAGGTGGTGATATATTCCAGTGACCTGCAACGTAATGACTTAGTGCGAAGTATTCTTTCTTGGGCAAAGTCTAAATCACCTTCAGAAGGTGGAATTTAGAAGGTGAACTGCAATAATATTAATTCATTGTCTACACATGTGTTTTTTTTCTGGGTCAGTACATTACAGATCTAGGAATTCCATAGTGAGTTTTGGTTTTGAAGGATACAATTGTGCACTAAAAAATTATTTATTGCTGTGTGGGTCACTTAAGTAGAGTCCAGATGCATGTAAGCACAGAGGAAAATTTTCCTGTAGTTGAAGTGGCCCAGTGCCACCTTTTACCATATGCACACCGCAGAACTGGCACCAGACTCTAACGGGTATATAATGAAAATAGAACCTTGCCTCAAGCATGATTTGGCTTTGTTTGATGACATCACAATCATTAAGAGCATTTTTTACATTCATTTTTTAAAAATATTAAGTTTTCTGGGACTAGCAGAGAAGGTTGGGCGTTTGCCTTGCACGTGGCCTACCCAAGTTTGATTCTTCCGTCTCTCTCGGAGAGCCTAGTAAGCTACTAAGAGTATCTCACCCACATGGCAGAGCCTGGCCAGCTACCCTTGGAGTATTCAATATGCCAAAAACAGTAACAACAAGTCTCACAATGGAGACGTTACTGGTGCCTGTTCAAGCAAATTGATGAACAATGGGATGACAGTGCTACAGTGCTATTTACTCCAGAGTCCTTCAGTGCTACCCAATCCAGGGCAGAAGGAAAGTTCTGCAGCATATACTTTAGTTTAGCCACTAACCTGAGAGTCATACTTTTCATGTCATTGAATTTCCAGGAAACTGCATATTATTTCAGAGGTACAATGATTTTCTGTCACTTGGGGGCAGATGGGCACACCCAGTGGTGCTCCAGAGAGCCACCTGGTGCCAGGGCTTGAACCCAGAACTGAACCCAGGGCTCCCTCATGTAAACATGTAGTCCTGTGCTTTGAGCCAAATCTTCAGCCCTTTCATGTTTTTCTCTGTGACTCAAATGTTAGCTCAGTCAACATGTAGGACAGTAATGTTAGGACAGACATTTAGGCAGTAATCAGAGGAGATGGCTCAAGCTGGCACTAGGTCAGGTACAACAGAAAACCTATAATGGCATAAAACTAGGGAGCTACAAGAGACTCATGCAAGAGGCTACAGGCAAAGTCCTTTGTTTTTTTTGGGGGGGGTCACACTTGGCTGTGCTCGGGGGTTGCTCCTGGCTCTGCACTCAGAAATCACTCTTGGTGGATTCAAAACTATATGGGATGCTAGGGATTGAACCTGGATTGGCAAACACCCCACCTACCGTGATCTTTCCAGCCCCAGGCAAAGTTCTTCTAAGAGCTTTCCTATGATTATTAATTGTTATGATGCCAGAGGGACCAAGCATAATTGTACAGCTATTTTTTTTGGAAAGTGTTTAGTGTGGAGAAAGGACAATAATACTGTCCAGTAGAATTTCCATGGTAACAGAGATGCTTTCCATCAGTCTATGTGGTACAATACCATTGGCCATATGTGCAGTGACTGAGAAAGTCAAGTTTATTTTAATTTTTTTCTTTTTGGGTCACACCCATCGATGCACAGGTTACTCCTGCCTCTGCACTCAGGAGTTACTCCTGGAGGTGCTGGAGGATGATATGAAAAGCTGGGAATCTGGGAATTGAACCTGGCTTAGCTGCGTGCAAGGCAAATGCCCTACCACTGTGCTATTGTTCCAGCCCCTAATTGTATTTTAAATGGAAATAACTACTGGCACTACTTTCTTCCTTTTGGATAGATATGTTTATTTGTGATATAATTCCAAACAGTGACATAGTAAAAGCACAAAAAATGTTGCTTTAGGAAAAGAAACATATAGATCCACATGATATTTCCTTTAAATAACTTTCAGAAGTGAGCAAATCTTTCATTGTAACTTTCCTGTTAGTGCATCATTGCCCACTTGTCTCTTCAATTTAAAGATGGAGTCAAGAGCCCTTGGAGCTATGGAACAATGGCTCATGAAACAATACTTTTTTTTTTTTTTTTGCTTTTTGGGTCACACCTGGCGATGCACAAGGGTTACTCCTGGCTCTACACTCAGGAATCACCCCTGGCGGTGCTCAGGGGACCATTTGGGATGCTGGGAATCGAACCCGGGTTGGCCGTGTGCAAGGTAAATGCCCTACCCACTGTACTATTGCTCCAGACCCCCCTCCCCCATTTTTCTTAACTATATGTGTCACCCAATGGAAAAAGAGCACAGATAATAAATCTGTATCTGGTTCATTCCTCATTATGGGGCTAATGATCATGATTTAGAGAACTTCACTACTTTGAATATTTTTATTTTCCTTCTTTGAATTAAAGTGAAAATTTGAAAGAGGAATGCAGAGGTAGGAAGGAAAGGAAAGAAGACACTAAGAAAGAAAGAGGGTAGGAAGATAAATATTTGCAGAACTAAAAGTACCTTCCACGGTACCAATTTGCAGAACTTATTTGGAAGAACTGATTGTGGATCTGGCTGCCGTGCTACTGGCTCTGAGAAAGGCAGAGAAGGTCACTGAGGATGTGTTTACTGAAAGTCCTCCCTATTCTGTTATTGTCATTGACTAGGATGAGTGGTTGCCTTGGATCTGGTTCATCTTGTGGAAAGAAGTTGGGAGAGGCACTGGGTGCATGGCATGCAGGAGGTCTGGGTTCGATCCCCAGTACCACATTGTTCCCTAAGCACCCACAGAGCAGAGCTGGGAGTGGTCTCTGAGAACTGCCAAAAGAGAAGGGCACAGGAGAGAAGTGTGGAGAGCAGTGTGGCAATTGATTGTGATGGGGTAGCATTGTGGTCTCTGGGTAACAGAGAAATTCAGTGACTGGAGAGCTCGTCTTTTTTCTTTGTCTGGGCACCTAACCCAGTATGTTTTATAGTTCTATATTTTACCCAAAGGATATAATAATGACTACCTTACAAGTTTTTTCTGAATGTTTTTAATTCAAGAAAGTCCAATATAAAAATACAAATCCTTACTAGCTGGCTAGCTGGGAGAGTGAGGTGTGTGTGTGTGTGTGTGTGTGTGTGTGTGTGTGTGTGTGTGTGGTGCTAGATCACTAAGAGGATAGAACCCAAGGCCTTATCTGTTTTCTAGCACTATTCCACACCCCTGACCCTAATACAGCTCTTTAAAAAAATCTTTCCTTGAGTTATTTATTGTAAATGTTAATTTATTCTTCATATTGATTCTTCCTCACTTGGCCACCTCATTTATTTCAGACATGTATTCTCGGTGTTATGACTCTTGTCATTTCAATTTTTTTTTCAAATAAACATGTGCCACTTTGTACTAAACTCAGGAATTAACAAGGAGATCAATTGAGCTGGCTCTTAAGAGCCACAGGATTTATATAGGCTATCAGAAAATATATCTTAAAAGCCAAGTAAGGTTAGAATAAGATTTTTAGAATACGAAAGTGGTTAACGGCTTTTGTTACGGCGATAAAATCATAGCCTTTGCAGTCATTATTTTCTACTGGACAAAAATCTACAAGTCAGCATGGAGCATCACAGGACTGTGATCAGATTTGTAGTAAGAAGCAGCACACTCAAGCAAAAAAGGTAGTTTGTCCCCTCCTCCACCCAACATACACTATCAAGTGATCAGACTGGAAAATCAGATTCTCAATCACTGCTGCCACCCATGGCAATAATTTATTTGTCATATAAAATGCCAAACCTGAACTGTCAGAAGTGAAAATAGGTACAAGTACAGAATACCAAAAAGGAAAATTCACGCTTGGCAGAGATAAAGTATCTTAGCCCTGAGAATCGCCCTGTAGTGAGGCAGCACATCCGTGTGTTGAAGCCACCCAGGAGGCAATTTCAGTGGTCTATGAACTTCTTCAGGTGAGCTCACCAAGCAGTGGGGTGGGACCTATAGTACTGTGTCAGTGTGAGGTTTATTTCTGAGGGGATGTGGGGGGCATCCAGTGATTCTCAGGGCTTACTCCTGGCTTTATGCTCAGGGATCACACGTGGTGGGGCTGTGGGACCACTAGGATAGAAGCGAGGTCAGCCGCATGCTAGGCAAAAGCTTTAGCAAGTATAGTTTTAAAAAATTAAACCTAACTTATGCCTTATCTGCTGGTGGGAATGCCGACTTGTTCAGCCTTTTTGGATAACAATATGGACGATTCTCAAAAAATTAGAAATTGAGCTCCCATTTGACCAAGCAGTAACACTCCTGGGAATATACCCCGGAGAGGCGAAAAGGTATAGTAGAGATGACATCTGCATTTGTATGTTCATTGTAGCACTGTTTACAATAGCCACAATCTGGAAAAAACCGGAGTGCCCAAAAACAGATGACTGGTTAAAGAAACTTTGGTACATCTACGCAATGGAATACTATGCAGCTGTTAGAAAAGATGAAGTCATGAAATTTGCATATAAGTGAATCAACATGGAAAGTATCATGTTGAGTGAAATGAGTCAGAAAGAAAGAGACAGACATCTAAAGATTGCACTCATATGTGGAATATAAAGTAGCAGAGAGATACGATGATGCAACTTCTGGCAGAAATTCCTCTGGACTTAGTTACTAAAATACTAAAATACAGAAATCCAAAACCTCGTGGCTACTATTGTGGCCACATGACCTCATATCTCTTCATTCTCAGCAATGGAAAACAAATTATCAAATGCTTCCTTTCCAGCAGGTCTGACTCTGGGGCGGGGGAACTCCAAACAATAATAGTGAGTTTTTTGTTTGAATGTAATCAAAGTAGAGAGAAAGTAAAGTGAAATTTATCAGCTATACAGGCAGCGTGGGGGGTTGCGGGGGTGAGAGGGCGGGGGGGGGGCGAAGTTTACTGTGGTTCTTGGTGGTGGAATATGTGCACTGGTGAAGGGATGGGTGTTCAAGTATTGTGTACCTGAGACTTAAGCTTGAAAGCTTTGTAACTTTCCATATGGTGATTCAATAAAAAAAAATCATGAATCACAAAATACCTGTTAATCGTCGATTCCTCAAGCGGGCTCAGTAACTTCTCTATTCGTTCTTTCCCTGAGATCTTAGAAGTCTCTCTAGGCTCGGCCCTCCCAATGATGTTACAGTGGAGGTTTTTTCAGTGTCAGGGGAATGAGATCCAGCTTGTTACTGGCTTTAGCATATGGATACACCATGGGAAGCTTGCGAGGCTGTCCCATGTGGGCAGGAAACTCTCAGAAGCTTGCCAGTTTCTCCCAGAAGGAGAAGTAGGCTACAAGATATTGCGCAGCTGCTTTGAGGCCGAGCGCTTCTAGGAGCTTGCCTTTAAGTCTCTGGGTGCTAACCATTGATGGAATTACACACACCTGGGTTCCTCTGCGGTACCTTCATGCATGAGGCCTGTCCGAACGTGTGGAGAGGGGCCTCAAGCATGGCTGTAGCTAGGTTTCGGTGGTCTTTGGCCGCCGGGAGCTCTGCTCGGGGTGGGAAGGGAAGCTGGAACCCATCCCCTCCAAGGGGCCTCGGGGAAGACAGCCAGGCGTGTGGGCAAGAGACTCTTTTTAATAAAAAAAAAATTAAAAAAACCCTAACTTATGCAAATAAAAAATAAGGATCTGTCAAATATTTTATTCCATTTATATTGTTAGGTATAAAACTGAAGGGTAATAAACTATAACTTGGAGTTGGAGAGATAGTACTGTGGGCAGGACATATACTTCCGTATAGTTAACTTTGGTGGGTTCCCCAGCACCGAAGGGAAACTAAATGAAGGACAGAGAAAGGGGGAATAGGGAAGAAACTTCTCATAAAGGGAGGGGTATCTCAAGCAGAATTCTCATCTCTGGAATAATTTTTTTTCCATCAGGCAAATGTATCCAGTGGTGTGACTTCAGTGTTTGGGATATAATTAAACAATAAATGGAAAAATCAAACTATGTATAGTGTTTACAGTCTTGAGTGAACCTAAGAAATTATGGTACTAAAAGGCCATAATTTCATTTCACTTTTTATTTTGGGACAATTTTTCTTTTTTTCTTTTATTTTTATAAAGTTGCTCACAATATTTGGTTACATTTAATATTTGAACACCCATCCCACCACCATTACACCTTTCGACCACCATATTTTCATCTCAAATCCCAAGCCCTGCCCCCAAAGCAGAACTGAAATAATTTATTTTGTATTGCTTGTTATGAATAATCCAGTAAAAATGAGACAAAAATGGTTTCTTAGTGTGTGAAGTTGTTGTATTTCACCAAGGAGCCATCAAATCCTCTTATAAGAAATTAGTAATATGTTGTTAAAGGTTGAGTCTGGTGTGCTTATATCTATATCTGTATAAATATATTTCCCCCTAAGATTGGTTGCCTTCTACTTTAATCCCAATCACATGTGGTGCATTGCTCTTGGTATATTGGTGGTGTAAAGTAGGAGATGCCCAGGAATAGATTCTCTCATGGATGATGCCCATCCGAGCATGTGGAGAGCAGCCATGAGCATGGTGGCAGTTGAGTTCTGGAAGCTTTTGGCTGCTGGGGCTGGCTCTGTTGGGGCCAAGGGGAAATTTTTCTTAACTCACAGTACAGGTGATATTTAAAGCCATGGGACTGGGTGAGATATCTTGTAAAGCTTGATTTTCCTGAAGACAAGAATGCATTTAAAAATCACCTATTTGAGATAATTTATCTATGTAGACATGTTGAGTGTTTTCTTTTGCACACTTTTTGCATGCTTATTTCACATGACTTAATGGGCTGATTTTTTAAATGATGGTTATAAATCATAATAAACTGTTAAATCCAAATGAATAAATAAAATCCTATCCTTTTAAAATCAGATAAAAAGGGTCAATTGTATGGTGACAGATGAAAACTAGAATTCTGATGCATGCATAATGAAGTATGAAAAGATGTTGATTTATAATACTGTGTTCCTGAAACCTATATAACGTTTTAAACTAATATTCCTTCAATAGGAGATTCTGTTAAAAAAGAAAAAACACAACTAACCCCACTGTTTTTTGTTACCCCAAATAACTGGCTAACCATAAAAGATTACTTTATTCTCACACAATAGAATTACCACCCCATCCTTCTATAATGGCTCCCTGATCTTTTTGTAAAACCCTATTTTCTTCCTCATCTCTAAGATTGCTAGTTAATGAACATTCTTCCTATTACAGCTTACAAATAAAACCACCTCTTTGACAATCACCTAGGGAATAGTTATAAAGAAAGAAGTTTTTGCTTTGTCCATGAATTCCTTTGTTTTATCCATTTTTATCCAAATTATTTTTTTTAATTTTTTATTGAGTCACCATATGGAAAGTTACAAAGTTTTCAGGTTTAAATCTCAGTTATACAATGCTCGAATACCCATCCCTTCACCAGTGCTCATATTCCACCACCAAGAATCCCAGTATAGCTCCACCCCGCCCCCTCACACCCCAACCCCCCCCACGCCCCTAGCCCCCCCACCCTAAGCCCCCCCCGCCTGTGTAACTAATAAATTTCACTTTACTTTCATTTTGATTGCATACAATATTTCAACAAAACTCACTATTATTGTTTGGAGAGTCTCTCCCCTAAAGTCAGACCTGCTGAAAAGGAAGCATTAGATAATTTGTTTTCCATTGCTGAGGATGAAGAGGTATGAGGTCGAGTGACCACACTTAGCGGCCTCTCAGTTTTGGGTTTCTGTAATTTAGTATTTTAGTAACTAAGTCCAGAGAGACATCTGCCAGACAAATTAATTATTAATATAAATTTTGGCTAGCATTTTTATAGGCAACATATTCAAGGCATAGAAAAGGAACAGAGTAAAAAGTTACTCTTCTTCCCACCTCCTCCCCTGCCACTTAATCCACCCCATAAGCAACCACTAGTACACATTTCTCTCATTCATTTTTTTCTTAAAAACTTTTAAAATGTAAACGCTGTGATTTATGAGGTTGTTCATAATATAATTGTTTCAGACATTCAGTGTTCCATCACCAGTCCCACCTCCAGTGTGACCTTCACTCACCTTCACTCCATGAATGCTCTAATTACCCACCTATCCTCCAAGCCTGCTCCCTTATCAGGTACAAACATTTAATTTACATTGCTTATTACAACAAAATCACAAATGGAATTTTCAAAAAACATGCCCCAAACAGTAACAAGTCTCACAATGGAGACGTTACTGGTGCCTGCTCGAGAAAATTGATGAGCTCGATCAGGATGATAGTGATACATATCAATAAAGGAAAATTTGTGAGAATTGTTAAATCTCATAGTCATTGAGAATCTTCTGAGCTGGTTGGTTGAATTTAGCCTTCTGTGTTATTGTTTTCACTCACTGAATATGGTGGGCTTGTATACAACTTTTGCATCAGATTTGCTCTGTTCATGCTAGGGCTGTCATTACTATGAAATTTGAAGGTGTCAGGAACTGTAGAGTTACAATGATTTGGTGGTTTGGTGGCTTGATGAGGTTTAGTTGTGGAGCTGGGCCGGTTCTGTACCAGAGGATGCTGGGCATGGGTGTGGGCAGCTGGGTCTTTGGCATGGAGGGTAGTCAAGGGAATGTGCTCAGCCTGGAGACCAGTCTCCCTGGGACATTTCAGCAGCTTTGTGTCTTTTCTATTTTACAATTATTTTTAATGGAAATTAGAGCAAAGCTGAGCTCCCAGACAGCCAACCCCAGAGGAGCTGAGGCTGGTGTCTGCCATACCCAGGATTTGGGGCTATCCTACTAACACATTGCTTCCTACTCCTAGCATCACCCTGCGCTCAGCACCCTTGGGCATGGTACCCTGTTCCCTACAGCCAGAAGTGGCCCATGGCTGTAGGGCTCAGTGCTGGGAGCTGTAGCTCATTTCAGGCCGTTGTTTAAAGATTTGGGGTCACCTTCCAAGGGCTGTATGCAGGTAATGAAGTCACCCAGTGCAACCAGAACACCTACATGGACCTGCTATCTGTCATAGAAGAGATGAACAGATGTCCCATGCCCTATGTTGGCAGCTAGAGCGCAAGATGCATCTGAGGAGAGGCATCATCCATGCCCGGGTCAAGTCTCAGAGAGAGTCTGGCAGAGACAGAGTGGGACATCCCCATGTAACTAGCTCGGCAGTGCATGGTCAGCCACTGCAGGGTCTATTGCCCGCATGGGAGAACCTTGCAAGCTCCCCATGGCGTATTCATATTCCAAATACAGTAAAAGATATATACATACCTCTCGGAGTGCCCAGCAATCTACCGACAGTATCCTGCCCGGCAAGCTACCGAGAGTATCCCGCACGGCAGAGCCTGGTAAGCCATCCATGGCATATTCGATATGCCAAAAACAGTAACGATAGGTCTTATTTCCCTGACCCTGAAAGAGCCTCCAATCATTGGGAAAAACAAGTAAGGAAAGGCTGCTAATATCTCAGGGCTGAGTGTAATAGAGATGTTACTGGTGCCCGCTTGAGTAAATCGATGAACAACAGTATGACAGTGACGGTGACCTAGGATGTAAAATAGAAAAATAATCTTAGTACCACCTCACAATTTTCTTAGCATATTATTATTCTTAACTTGATTCTATTTATTAGAACTCACAGACTTCCTATAGTTATTACAACTGAAAGCTTCTGTTGTAAGTTGAAATGAATCCTTTGTAATAATGTACTTTTTATTTTGACTTCACATTATACCTTTTCAAAAGCAATGAATGTGTTATTTTTGTTCAGAAAATGTACAGATTCCAGTAAGATATATTTTTCTCCTTTCCCACAAAAAGAAATAATCTTAAACCCATTCTTTAATTTATTAATATATGTTTGTCACTTTAGTATAATATTTACTCTTTTGAATATTTACTCTTTTGAAGAATCCTTAGTGATTTTTCATCTGATTTATTTTCTCACAACCCTATTGAAGATATTATTAAATGATAGTACATTTTAAATTTCCATGGGTGCCTTAATTCGAAACTTCATTTTTACTATAGGTACATTTATTTAAGAAACCAGTGAAATGTAAAACTGTCTCTCAAGCATGCACACACAGCCTCTGTCTATGTGTAAATGAAAGTTCGTAAAGTACTCAAATGCAGAATTTTAAATTTTGTTGTGTAGGGGCCACACCCATCAATGCTCTGGGGCTACTCCTACCTTGGTGCTCATGGATGTTTCCTAAAGATGCTCAGGGGATGAGGCAGTATAAGAATTAAACCTAGGCTGCTCTTAAGCAATGTGCTCCACCCCTTGATCTATCTCCCTGGCCCCAACATTCTTATTTTTAATAATAACAACATCATGGTGTTTAAGGTTTATCAGCTTGTTTTCAAATTTTTCCTGAAAGGCTCTCAAGCTCTAGGAGTCATTAGAACAGGAGATGGTTATACTTTTTGACCTAGAAGAATGAGAGAGGGACTCAGATTTGCATTTTGAAATATTCCCAATGTTTGACACTTCTGAACTGGGACCACATACAGGAATGTTTCTATTATATATATGAAACCAGTATGATTTTAGGCTAATTATATATAGGAGGAAAATGCAGCCTAAGAAATTCCATGATTTCCTAAGGAACATAATGAGTTACTCATTGAGCAGAGACTAGATCTCATTAAAACCTTTTTGTTTTTTTCCCTGCTCAGGACAAGAATTCAATTCTCAAAAAAGTCTGTTATTTAAAGTATTTGATTAAAAATTTTTTAGAACCATTTATGTATATATATTTAAATTTTTTATTAGTGAATCACCGTGAGGTAGAGTTACAGACTTACAAACTTTCGTGCTTGCATTTCAGTTATACAGTGGTTGAGTGCCCATCCCTCCACCAGTGCCCATTTTTCACCACCAATGGTCCCAGCATCTTCCTCGAACCACCTTCATCCTGTTCTCCCCCCAGTTTAGTCTGTATTACTTCCCTTTTGAAATCATTACTCAGATGGGAATTGTATTTAATAAACTAGGTGCTCTTATAAAGACAAAAACAAAATCCTGACTTTGTTTAATTATTATTTTTTCCTTATGCATCATCTTAGCAGTTCCTTAAAAATGTTTTTCCAAGGCCATAAAATATAGAATGTAGAGCATATGGGATGACCTAGGTTCTATCCCCGGCACCCATACAGCTCCTTGAGCACCACCAGGATTGATCCCTGAGTGGAAAGCCAGGAATATGCCTAATCACTTCCAGGTGTGGCCAAAAATTAAAAGTGAAAAGCAAAAACTAGTTTCCCCCCCTTACGTCTCTTTCCACCCCATCTCCCACCCCGCTGATTGCTTTCTTGTTCTTCTTCCAGTATTCTGGGGCCAAGGCTGATGGAGGCATTCCCTTTGAAAAATATTGCGTTCCCTTGTTCAGTTATTCTAAATGCCACTTGTAAACAATATCCTGTGTTTTGTCCTACTTCTTCTGTCTTACTTCATTTAACAAGATATCTCCCAGTTCCATCCATGTTGCAGTGAATTGCACGGTTTCATTGTTCCTTACAGCTGCGTGTTATTCTATTGTGTGTATAGACCACCTCTTCATGATTCTCTTCAGGATCCTCTTCAGGGCAGGAGTCAAGGGGATTCAGGTACATTGGTGGTGTAAAGGAGTGGTATGGCTAAATATCCAAACCACAGAATCAAAAATACTGAAATATGATATCCAAACTAACAACCAAACTTAAACAATGGCAAACAGGGGCAGGGTGAGGGGAACCTGCGAATACTGGTGGAGGGTATTTGACAGCGGTGGTAGCATTAGTGCAGAAACGCTGTGTCTAAAGCTCGGTTATGAATAACTTTGTAATTCATGGTACTTTAATAAAATAAATTAAATCAATTTCAAAAAATGTTTTTCTCGGCTTGTTCTTCAAGCCTGTACTCTCCTTTTAATTCACACCTCCCTGATTTTTCTCTTTGTTGTTTTTCTTTTTCCGCTCTGGACAAGACAATGCTCTCTCTTGCACATGTACTTCTTTCACTCCCCTCACATATTTCTAAGTAAGTTTCAATAAAAACTATCTTCACAATTAAAAATAGTTTTTCTTGGCATACAAAATAGTATAGGGGTTGGGGCACTTGTCTAGAATGTGACTAACTCTGGTTTCATCCCAAGCACAGTCAGGAATGACCCCTGAGCATAGAGCCAGGAGTTGACCCTGAGCAATATCAGGTGTGATCCCAAAGACTGCCCCAACCCCCCCAAAAAAAGGTTTTTTTTTTACAGGGGATTGGAAGATTGTTGAAACAGTAGAGCAAATGCCTAGCCCATGTTCTAGGTCTATGAGCACTGCCAGGAGAGGCCCCTATCTAAAAATAAAATAAATAAAGAAATAAATAAATAAAGGAATAATCAGTAAAATATTTTAAGGAGAAGGAAAGAATTATGTTGCTTTCATACACACAGGCATCACCTAAGCACACACAACTGACAGTATCTTATCTTTGCTCTGCCTGGGAGTTTTAATTCTACTAGTCATTTGGTCCTTAACAGAAGCATGTGACAGCGTTTCAATTTGTCTTAAAACCCCAGAATGCTGCCATGATACTAACAACAGTAAACTACAGGGTGTGCGTCAGGCTCTTTATTTTGCCCCTGAAATGTCTGACAGCTTTAGAGAGATGCAGCCAGCCTGTAAGTGCCCCATTTGTAGGGAGGCAGTTGAGAATATCTCCCAAAGCACATTCCTTTAAGTCACTCATTGCCTTTAAAAAAAAAAGTCTTTTTAAAAAAAGTACATCTTTTCTATTTTTTCCTGTCTCATTATGTGAAAAGTAATGTTTTGTGCGTGAAACCTTATTTAAACACTGTGATTTACAAAGTTGTTCACAATAAAGTTGTTTGAGGTCTTCAGTGTTCCACACCAGTCCTGCTGCCTTCCTTCTACCAACGTCCCCGGTTTCCCACCCGCCCCGCAGGCTTGCTCCCTTAGCAGGCACAACATAATTTACTTCATAATGCTTGTTACAACATATACCTTGTAATGGTGTTACTAAAGTGATCGGCTTAGAATGTACTGAGTTGTTAGATGTTCATTGAGCCTTCTGTGGTACTGTTTCCACTCACTGAGCTTGGTGGGCCTCCGTGCAACTTTCCCATTTAATTTTCTGTGCTCCCACTGGGCTGTCAGCCTGTGAAGTTTGGATTGCCGTATGTGATAGGAGCTTTGGAGCTGAGACGATCAGCTCCTGGCTTCTCTCCCAGATCAGTCGTGAAGCGGGGCCGTTTTCTCTGGCTACAGCAGGAGTGTGAAAAAAATTTTTTTAATTAAAATGTATTTTTATTGAGATAGCATTAAGTTACAAGCATGCAAATGTTAATATGTTTTAGGGCCAGAGTGGTAACAAACCATGCCCACCATTCAAGTGCTGATGCCTTCCACCACAGTCCACTGGAAACTTTCAGCCCACTCATTCTCCTTGGCAACCTCAGTTCTGTTATCAGAGTCTAAAGATTTGTTTTCATTAGACAGTATTTGTTCATCGTGCTTTGTTTCTTTGTATAGGATGTACAAATGAGATTGCCCACTATTTGTCTTTTTCCTTCTAACTTACTTGGCTTAACACAATACTCTTCAGTTCCATCCATCCATCTTTTCTTATAGCTGTGTAGGATTCCACTGCGTATGTATACCACACCTTCATTATCCACTCATCTGTCATTGGGCATTTGGGTTGTTTTCAAATTTTGACAAGTGAAAATAGTACTGCAATGAACATAGGCTTGCATATCCTTTTTTTGCTCCATATTTTTGTGGTTTTTGATAGATATCTAAGAGTGGAGTTGTTGGATTATATGATAGTTCTATGAACATGTATTTTGATATTATACTTTTATATAATATTTAGGTTATGGTATTAGTGAATGCTATCAAAAACTACACCAAAGCCAAACAAAATTCTAAAAAAATTGCTTTGAGAGGAGGTTTTCTTATCTGTAAAAAAGACATTGGAAGAAATAACACAAGAAAATACTTGTATGCAGTGATGAAGACCTGACAATGAAGTGACTCTTCTGAGGAAGAAAGTTTGTTTATGGGAAACAATTATAAAATCAGAACACAATAAGGTAGCATGAAAGACAAAGGAATAGATTATAAGCAGGTTTATAATCTGACTGATAAAATAGGTTGCTTTCAAAAGAATATGTTAACTAACCTGTGACGATTTAAAAACACTAATTATTACATACTTTATATTTAGAAATAAAAATAACCAAAGAGGAAAAAAGAAACAAAAAGGAAAAAAGAAAAAAAAATTGGAAATTGTGGCTATAGTGGGCTGGAGTCATAGCACAGGGGGTAGGGTGTTTGCCTTGCACTCGATCAACCTGGGTTTGATTCTTCTGCCCCTCTTGCAGAGCCCGACAAGCTACCGAGAGTATCTTGCCCGCATAGCAGAGCCTGAGAAGCTACCTGTGGCGTATTCGTATTAGATATGCCAGAAACAGTAACAACAAGTCTCCCAATGGAGATGTTACTGGTGCCTGTTCGAGCAAATTGATGAACAATGGGATGACAGTGATACAGTGATACAGTGGCCATACTTGTATGACATTTGATTTTTTTTTTTTTGCTTTTTTTGGGGGGGTCATACTTGGCAATGCACAGGGGTTACTCCTGGCTCTGCACTCAGGAATTACTCCTGGCAGTGCTCAGGGGATCATATGGGATGCTGGGGATCAAACCTGGGTCGGCTGCGTGCAAGGCAAACGCCCTACCCGCTGTGCTATTGCTCCAGCCCCAGTTATATGACATTTGAATTGAATGACACTGAATCGCATACTAAAAACAATTAAACTGGGATTTTTTTTAATATAGCAAATGAAAAAAAAAGAAAGAAATCAAAGTCAATGAAGTGACTGCTCACAATGTTCCTTTATGCATTTCTTTAGACCTAAGAAACCAAGTCACACAAACTCTTTATTTCTGCAGTCATTTGCCAGAGGTTGCAGATTCCTCAAGGCCAGGAATCTGCCGTTTCCTGTTCGCTAGTAGAGCCTGCAGAGTGAATGAGTGTCCTGTTATTACCTGACACTGTGGCTACAGAACATACTGCTCTTGATGGGCACCAGACAAAACAAGGTTCAGGCTGTAACTTGGCCTCCTGTGCTGGGAAATAACATGTGGTCAGAAGATGACTCTGAGCATTTCATTCATTATTATCTTTTCATTCTGAGTAAACTGACATGTGTTAAGTCAGAACTGAAGGGTTACAGCTGGACTCGGGTGTTCTCGATACTTCTTTCCATTGCTGAATCAACAGGATTCTTATTTTTGTTGTTCTAAGTTTTTTGTTTTGCTTTTGTTTTGTTTTTAGCTTTTTGGGTCACACCCAGAAATGCACAGGGGTTACTCCTAGCTCATACACTCAGGAATTACTCCTGGCGGTGCTCGGGGGACCATATGGGATGCTGGGAATCAAACCCGGGTCGGCCGCGTGCAAGGCAGACACCCTACCCACTGTGCTATCACTCGAGTCCCTGTTTTAAGTTTTTGTATTGATGTAAAATTTACTTGGACTTTTTTTTTTTGCTTAAACAGTTAAACCAGAATTCTGAATATTGTTCCTGGGGCCCCTACCTTTATATATGGTAAGAAATTATGAGAAAAAGGTGTAAAATATTATAATATTTTTTAAAAGTTTTGAACATTCAGTCTGTCACAACCAACTCATTTTTCTCTGCCTTTACAGAAACAATTCAAAGATGATGAATCATGTATGCTGTAGAAATCAAATGGTAGTGAAAATGTTGTTTCTATGAAAAGCTAATTGCCACAAGTGCAATAGATTGTTACTGCATGTATATTGACCAATTTGTCAATATGCCTCTTCCTAGCTTTGCTAATACTTATATGCTTGCTTGCTCTTAGCATTCTCCTTTTAAGTTGTAACATGTTACTGGTTCTCAAATTAATGAGTTAATTCCTTGGGTTTTATTCTTAGTTTCGGGATTTTTAATAAGTTATTCCTTATAGCACAATTTTTTTCCCTTAGAAACACAATGAAGGTGCCTGGGGTCTGCTCACCTGTCAGGAACATGTGCTTTGCATTTACTGGGACAAAGTTTTAACCTTGGTTCACTAGTGCTACCCCACTCACCTAGCACCACTAATGTGGCCCTGGATGTCTCCTACACTGGTGCAGGCTATTGCTTGTCTTCAGACCTACTGTATTTTGGGGGGAGGGAGTTCCCATGTAATGGTGGGGGCGGGCGCTGGTATCACTTGATCAACTAAGTCTGATGGTTCAAAAGATTAGAACATGTGTTGGGGACTTAAGAGATTTTTTTTTTATATCACCTTGAGTAAGGAAATTGTATTATGAAGCTACGATTTCCTTGTTGTAAAGAAAGGTGAGATTGACCTAAATGATCCTGACTCTTGAACTGTTGACCTTGGGATTCTGTGGTTCTTTGACTCTTATGATTTAATAGCTAGTAAGTCCAAAGTATATTGGTCTTAGTTTTTAATCTCTAGGTGTCTTGGCTTAGAATCAAGGAGCTGAAATGTCTTCTATAAAAGTTGCAGCAGAAATATTTTTTTAGTGCTTTTAGTGTCTATGTACAGAAGTCAATGTTATTTTGACATTTGCGTTTCTGAAAAAGAAGTATATGCTAGAATTGATAATGTTAGTTTCTAGTCATAGGGGAAGAGTGAATGTTTTATTCTAATTTTAATACAGAGAAAATTTTGTTAAAATGTTGTATTTGCTTGTAATACTTTAAATGCTTACAAAAATTATGGATGCTATTATAGCCAGTGTTTTTTTGTTTTTTTTTTTGGTGGGGAGGGCCACACCCAGTGGTTCTCAGAGGTTACTGTGGGATCTGTGCTCAGGGATCACTCCTGCTAGTGCTGAGGGGACCAGTTAAGATTCTGAGGATTGAATCCCAGTTAGCCATGTGCAAGGCAAGCACCCTACCCGTTGTACTATCATTCCAGCCCTGTAGTCAGTGATATTTTTAAAGCATTATTTTTGGCAAGAAAGTACTTATGAAGAACCCAGCCTAAATGAGCATTGAATTAATAAATATAAGAAATACATTAAAATTCTCCTTTCTGTGCTTGCTCCAGCAGCACAGATACTGAAATTGGAAGGAAACAGAGATCAGCATGCCCATACATGAGGATGACAGGCAGATTTCTGAAGCATTCCCCCAATCCCCTCCAAAAATTTCTCGTTACTGCTATATGGAGAGCCATTATTAAACACTGATACAAGTAGGTTTTTATTAGTCTACTATTATTAACACATAGTTTGAAATCATTGCTTTATAATTCAAGTGGTAAGGTGATTTAAATGACAGAAGAGGGTTTTCTTATAATTTTTGTTCTTGGAGGCTGCTTCTAAGCAGGGCTCACTCATGGCTCTCTGCAGGCATGACTCAGTGCTCATGGGTACGAGGGCAAATAGGGCAGTACGTAGTGGTGTAGCCATTGGGTGTGGGGGAGTGGTCATCAATGGTGCTCAGGGTCCATTTGTTGCCTTGGATTGATTTGGGGCCTGTAGTGTGCCAAACATGCACAGCGGTTCTTTGAGTTGTCTTAGAGGCTGTTGCTAAACGTAGACAGCTCGGGAGTTAGGACTTCAACAGTTGTACAGCCATTCCATCTCTCAATAAATATGTTTTTAGAAGCATAAATCACATATCTAATGTATAGATGTGGGTGTACATTAAATGACAGAAATACTCTCCCTAGAGGAGACCAGATCAGTGCTGAGGACATCAGCCAAGTCCCGATGAATTTGATACTGCCATAGTATGCACTGACTTGGAAGAAGTTAGTTAAATGACCCATTATTGCTCATCTGTTCTAATTTTGCAACTGCTAACTTGCCAGGATTTCCCATTTTTAGAAATGTGCAATGCGGTGCTGGAGCTAGTGCTGAGCATCACCAGGTGTGAACTAAAGAGAAAAAAAAGTGCAATGCATTGGCTCCTCTTTCTCTCTAGATTTGAAGACTGGGATGCCTTTAGTTCAGAGTATATCTTTAGATGGTTTTAGCATGTATTCCAGAAAGGACACGTACTTTATTTGTTTTAAATAGGGCAGGATGGTTGGGCCAAACCTACAGTCCTCTGGGCTTATTCCTGGCTCTGTGTTCAGAGATCAAACTGGGATCTGCAGCATTCAAGACAAACACCTTTACCCGTCTACTATCTCCATGGCCATAAGGAACAAGTATTTCATAATTTTCCCACTCTCAGTTTTTCCACATAACTGCCCTTATAAGTCTGATGCCATGGAATGCTAATTCCTGGGGAATTTAAAAGCATGATTTATTTTTTAGGGGTGATTTACTTGGTTTGAAAGAATCCAGAATGTGCTTAGATGCAGTTATTTCAAGTCTCTGGCTTAACTTCCATGCTCAATGCCTTTTGTCATCATTATTAAAGGTAGCCTTTTTGACATTGACAGATGTCATGTTAGTACCTTGTAAATCCTTCTAGTAATACCTTCTATTACTAAGGTGTAAGTAAACATGGTTGTTTCTACCCTGCTTGCTTCTCACTGTGTGTCATTTTTATAGGGCTCTTTGACCTGTTAATCATCCCGGATATTCATTTAAAACAGCCAGCCAAATAGAAATTTCCTGTTCATTTATGATGAACTGACCTTTCTTTTTACCTGCATCCTTTACAAATTCAGTTTGTGAAGCTCAATTTTCATTTGCTGTTGAGCAAATATCTTACTTCTCTGCTATTTGCACTTAGGCCTATCATTTTTACATGCTCTTATGTCAGGATTTAAGTTTAATTTTCTTTTACTTTATAAAAACATTAAGTTAACCATTTGCATTTCCCCTACTTCTTTCACTTTACTTTTCACTTTGTTTTACTAACAGTAAAAATATTTAACTTGGACATTATGGCTGTTTTTGAGAGGGATAATTTGGGCTACAGCCCCAAGACTCAGATATATTCCCAGCTCCGTGTTTGGGGGTCAATTCTAGTGGTCTTCTGGGACCGTGTTATGGTGGGCTACCCTTCTAAGTTAACTCCTAGACCGATCTTATATTTACTAATGGCTAGAGCTACCAAATTAAATGCTATCTAATGGTGTGGTTTTTAAAATTTTTGTTTTAAAATTTATTTAAGACTCATTTGAATGCCTTTTCCTTAGCTCTTGGTTGTTTCTTGCTTCAAAAGTTGTTCTATATGAAAAAAATAAGCCTCTCGAATCTTACTCCTTGGATTAGACATGTAAAAAAGTTGAACTTTGAAGGTATCTTCCAGGTATAGGATTCTAACCTATTTTCTATGGTCAGTTTTTAATCTTCTTTTTCTAGTTCTGTGAAATACTTCATGTGGTAGGAGAAGTATAAGTATGAGATGTATCAGTGATTTTCTCAGGTATAGTTTTGGGGGTAAGAGTAATAAATCCTCCCAGACAGAAGGAAGTGGGAACATTGGAGAGAATACTGATCTGGGAGTCAAGAATTGGATGACAATAAAGGCTGACATTTGATCTGAGGTTTATTATTACATCACTTTTTTTTTTTTTTTTACTTATACTGTGCATGACACAGTCCTGTGCAGGTAGGGCATTTGCCTTGCATGCGGCTGACCTAGGTTTGACTCTTCTGTCCCCCTCAGAGAGCCCAGCAAGTTACTGAGAGTATCCCGCCCACACGGCAGAGCCTGGTAAACTACCCATGGCGTAATTGATATATCAAAAACAGTGACAACAAGTTTCAAAGTGGAGACGTTATTGGTGCCCGCTGGAGCAAATCAATGAACAATGGGACGATTGTGCTACAGTGCTCTTGTGCATGAGCTTTGTTAGACTCTTGGAGTCTTCAGCTCTGTTCTCTGGTGACAATGGAAAGCAGCTATAGAGAGGAGCTAAAATTGATAACATAAGAGATAGAGTCAGGGGTAAGACTTTGGAATGAGTGATAAGCACAGGATGGAGAGGCAGCTGGAGAAAGAATGAGGGTCTGATTTAATTTCCATGAAGAACTGATTAGGACAGTCTGTTTCTATTTTGAGTTTGGGCCATACCTGGTGATGTTCCTGGCAGTGCACAGGGATCGAACTTGGGTTGGTCACATGCAAGGTAAGCGCCCTACCTGCTGTACTATTGCTTCTGCCCACAACAGTCTTGTAGCCACTGATATTTCTCAGCCTGAGAGAGATTTTGATCCCTTTGTCTCTGTCTCTGTCTCTCTCTGTGGATGTGGATGTGTGTTCTCCCTCTTCTCTTTTTCCCTCCATCCTTCTCCCTCTCCCCTCCTTTTTTTTCACCTCTCTTCCCCTTCTCCTAAATTGGCTTAATTGACGGGGTTTGCAATAGTTTGCTCAAGTGACTATTTTCTCTTAATAATTAGATTAAAATGGTGCCTTTTCTTTTCGGATTTTTACAGATCATTTTTGCTATTCAAAATTTTTCAAAAATAAGCAAAGGCTTTGTGTATATTGAATGGAGAAAATGGGGTATGAGGTAGTTGTGCAGCTGATTCATAAATCAGTATGCAGCCTGGGAGATGTCTCAGTGGACTGGCCAGGAGGGCTTTGCATGCAGTATTCTCAGGCTCAGTACCTGGCACTGCCTGGTTCCCCGAGCAGCACTGAAGTGATCCCTGCTTGCGCAATACTGGGTTTGTCCCCAGAGCAAAGAAAAATCAAGAAAAGAAATCACGAAGCTAGTAATAGAATTCAGCTTTTCTTTTTCTTAAGTTTACAGTTAGTGGCCCTTGCTTTCATATTGTGTTTGGAGGATATATATTTTTAGACCTCTGGTGTTTTGTATCTAGGGAATAGACTTAAGAGTTTACTTCAGAGGGGCTGCAGCGATAGCATAGCAGGTAGGGTGTTTGCCTTTCACCCGGCCAACCCGCGTTCAAATCCCATCATCTTATATGGTGCCCCGAGCACCGCCAGGAGTAATTCCTGAGTGCAGAGCCAGGAGTAACCCCTGTGCATCGCCGCAGTGTGACCCAAAGAGCAAAATAAAAAAAAAAAAAAAAGAGTCTACCTCAGAGATAGGTATCCTCCATCCTTTGAAACTCATACTGGGAACAGTATAGACCAGACCTAATTCAGTAGCATGAATTCTGTCTTTTGCAAGTAAAGGTATATAAGACAATATCTGTACTCAGGGGCACCAGGAATCTGAGATTTTCATCTTTGTGTGCAGAGGAGTTTTTTGGTTGCCCAGAATGTCATCCATGATAGAGAGAATTCATATTACCATCCTTGATGTTCCTAAATCTTGTATGCGGTAAATAAAATGTCAGATGCACTATTATTTTTGAATAGTCCTGCCTTAGGTGATAGAAATGATGTCAGTTGATAGTTGAAAATACTTTTCATTCATTTTATAAATAGATTTCTTTCATCACACTTGCACGCAATTTCAAGAACCCCCCTGCTTTCTATTAAATTAGAGACTCGTGGATAAAGAAAATACAGGAAAACCTTTTTCACCATTATGGTCACTTACAGGTGAGACATTTATCTGTCTTGCTCTGTTTTGATACTTGTGACTAGCCATTGCAGTAAAATGAAACCTTTAAGAACTAGTTCTCTGCTAGGCATTTGCTTGCGTGCCATGTCGTCCCATATTTCCTGCACTTTTCAAGGATGGGAGTGCATGTGGAGAGATGGATGATAGTAATTTTCTTACCTTAAGTGATCACTTCATCTCTAGGGAAAAAACAGAACTCATATGATGTACATACGATGGTACAATATGTTCCTTGCATGGTATTTGGTTTCATTTAAAGCCTATCACATTTCTTTATGTTTCCTGCAGCTCATACTAGGTTTATGTCAGTTCTGGGGAGTATTTTGCAAAAGGTGGTATCTCTTGCTGGAAACCACTTCTTACGATTACTACATTTTCCTGTATTCCTCTCTAGATTCTAAAATAAGGTCGCAAACATCTGCACCATTGCTTTTAGAGGAATGTGTTAGATATTTAATATTACTAAATAAAGAAATAAAATGTGTGTTTAGTAAAACTTTCTTACAAATTTTCAAATTAAAACAAAAATCTGTTTTTTGGGGGCTGGAGCGATAGCACAGTGGGTAGGTTATTTGCCTTGCACTCGGCCAACCCGGGTTCAATTCCCAGCATCCTATATGGTCCCCTGAGCACTGCCAGGAGTGATTCCTGAGTGCAAAGCCACGAGTAACCCCTGTGCATCGCCATGTGTGACCCAAAAAGCAAAAAAAAATCTGCTTTTTTAATGTATTGCAATGAAAGAGAATGTATCTAAACTGCTTATATTTATATATTTTTTGCTGGCAGGATACAGGGCAACCCTAGCAATGCTTGAGACCCACGAACACTACGTTCAGCAAGTTGGGTTATACCCAGTAGTGCTCTTGGGTCCTCGACATGCTCAGGATCAAACTCAGACCTTGTACATGCAAAGCATTACTCTACCATTTAACCCAGGTCCATTTTGGGGTTTTGATACACTAGGGGGATGTTTTCTACAAGGAAATTTCAGAGTTGAAACTTTTACTGGTCATTTTAAAATGTTATTAGCTGAATAGCTCATTTTTTAAAGAATACTGAGAGAGGGTAAGTATAAAATATCTAACTCTCTTTCCTTTACAAAATGCACCTGGTTTTACCCAAATAATGGATGAGAGGGAGACTGCTTTAGAGAAATAGTCTGGATAACAAATGAGGAAAGATTCAGAAGGTCAAAATTCATTATTTTGTAGCTTGCATGAGTTAATGGGTCCAAGTGGGAGCATCATTAGCTGCTGACATCACACAAAGAGACAATCAAGATCGTATGTCTCCTGATGAAGAACACAGTCTGGGAAATAGCCTCCAAAATTGCAAATTCTAATCTGATCTGGCCTTTTTATCTGACTACCAATTAGTGAGAAGTAGAGAGGATAAGGGAACAAAGTGAATTAAACATCATGGAGGTACACTTTAAAAAATATAAAATGAGCTACTTTACAGGAAAAATAACTTAGTTACATTTGAAAAATGCAACTGTTTCCCCTCCCCAAATGCAACAGAAAAATAAAGAAGACTGAGCAGATAATTTACAGAATAAAAGGATACATTAACTGAGCCTAATATCTGTCTGTTGTTTGAATACCCAGTTATATAAACTATTAAAATGTATGATATGTATGAGAGCAAGGTACACTTACTTAAATATTTTAATAACAAAGGATTTTTTGTTTCAAATATTTTCTTTATTTAAGGAGTCATAACACTGAAGTTTAATAAGAATAAACCCAAGTGAATATTGACAAAAAAGGATTTGGTATTTGGTATTTATTTTCAAAACAATAGAAATAAGAAAGATTGTTTATCATTAGTGAAACTGGCAGGATACTTTCAGATACTCTGCTTTGGTCTGTGTAACATAAGAGGTCTTGTTTTTGTGTCTGTTTGGAATAATCTATCATAGAACAATAAAGGTAATTTTAGATAAAAATGTGAAGTAGACTTTGGGTATAATGAAAAAATGAGAGAAAGGGGATATAGAGTGTTCAGCACATCATGATAGAGCCTATCTTTTTTTTTTTTTTTTTTTTTTTTTTTTTACCAGTCCTAAATTCTCTTTATTTTTTATTTTTTTTTTTATAGTTTATTTTTAATTAGTGAGTCAACGTGAGGGTACAGTTACAGATTTATACATTTTTGTGCTCATGTTTCTCCCTTACAAAGTTTGATAACCCATCCCTTCACCAGTGCCCATTCTCCACCACCAGTAAACCCAACATCCCACCCCCCCTTCCCAGTCCCGTCTCCCCCCACCCCACACTGCCACTATGGCAGGGTATTCCCTTTTGTTCTCTCTCTCTGATTAGGTGTTGTGGTTTGCAATAAAGGTGTTGAGTGGCCATTGCGTTCAGTCTCTAGTCTATATTTGGCCCGCATCATCTTTCCCCCACATGACCAACAACCACATTTTACTTGCTGTTCCCTTCTCTGAGTTGCCCAGGATGAGAGAACAGCCTCCAAGCCATGGTGACAACCTCCTGGTACTTATTTCTACTATTCTTGGGTGTTCGTCTTATAGTCTATTATTCTATATTCCACAGATGAGTGCAATCTTTCTATGTCTGTCTCTCTCTTTCTGACTCATTTCACTTAGCATGATACTTTCCATGTAGATCCACTTATATGCAAACGTCATGACCTCATTTTTTCTAACAGCTGCATAGTATTCCATTGTATATATGTACCAGAGTTTCTTCAACCAGTCATCTGTTCTAGGGCACTCGGGTTTTTTCCAGATTCTGCCTATTGTAAACAGTGCTGCGGTGAACATATAAGTGCATATGTCACTTCGACTATACTTTTTGGCTTTTCTGGGATATATTCCCAGCAGTGGTATTGCTGGGTCAAATGGGAGCTCAACCTCAAGTTTTTTGAGAATTGTCCATACTGTTTTCCAAAAGGTAGAGCCTATCTTTTGAATATATCTTAGCTATAGGTATTTCCATCACTGTATCACTGTAGCAAATTGATGGGCAACGGGATGACAGTGATACAGTGATACTGTCATCCCGTTGCCCATCAATTTGCTCGAGCGGGTACCAGTAACATCTCCATGTGAGAACTTGTTACTATTTTTTGGCATATTGAATACACCATGGGTAGCTTGCCAGGCTCTCCAAGAGGGGCAGAGGAATCGAACCTGGGTCGGCCATGTGCAAGGCATATGCCCTACCCGCTGTGCTATCATACATTTATTTACGTATGAGAATATTCATTTGATTTTCTTCCCATTAAATATTTATTGAATACACATAGTGTGGCAAGCACTTTCCGTAAATCAAGTAACACTGTAGTGGTACCCATCATTTGTCTGCTGTTTTTGACCTTCTGTTCCATTTTTAGAGTCTCCAAACTGCATGTGACCAGTTTTCAGGCTGGGGAGTTTAAAATGTCACCGTATGTTCTTATTTCTGATTCATTGAAGGTTAGTCTTTAATATTCTCCTCAGCTTAGCACTAACCAGCTACTGGGGCTTTGACTTCCTCTTGACTCATCCAGCTCTTAAAAGTCGTAGGCGCCACACCTACTTGATTCCAGAAGGACCTTTCCTGATCCTCAGCATGGTTCAACCTAGTGGCTGCCAAATGAACTTCAGCTCCAAATTTATAGTTGAGATCCTATGGGAATGCTCCCCCCACCTGCCATTTCACCTTCGGAACTGTTGTTACACTCTGCAAGATTTTCCAATTACTACATCTAATTACAAGGAAGAATAAATTACTGAAGCAAGTTAAATTATCTTGTGTGTCATAACAGTAATTAACATTCAAATAGGAAACGGCTGCCATTTTTATAAACATCACTAAGTGGAGATAGCACCCCATTTGAAAGCAGCAAGCAAGAGAGCGCTTCCTCTCTGACGCCTGGAATAAAGATGGTTTGGAAGAGTTGCTTAGTTGAAAGTTTAGAAATTCAATAACATCAGATGCCACTGATGTTATTGGAGATGACGATTTGAAAAAAATATTATTATTTAACCAGTCATCTGTTCTCAGGCATTTGGGTTTTTTCCAGATTCTGGCTATTGTAAACAGTGCTGCAATAAACATATAAGTGCAGATGTCATTTCTACTATACTTTTTTTGTGGAGATGATGATTTTTGAATTGTACTCCTGTTATCCTAAATCCTTAGAAATAGCATCTTGTTTTGTTTTGTTGGGGGCCATGCTCAGTGGTACTCAAAGCTTACACCTGGCTCTGCACTCAGAGTTCACTTATAGCAGAGTTTGGGGAATTAATTATATATGAATCTGGGGATGGAAATGGGTTAGTCACATGCAAGACAAGTGCCTTAGGCCTTGTTCTATCTCTCTGGCCCAGAAATAGCTTCAATTAAATGTATTTGTCATCATTTGCTTTTTCCTGTATCCGTACTTTTTTTTGGGGGGGAACTCCTGGCAGTGCTCAGGGATCATGCCTGATGGCATACAAGACTAATATCCTTCCCACTGTACTATCTCTCTGGATTCCTATATTTTTCATGTCTTTTCTTTCATATTTCAAGTAGAAAGGACACCACTCTGGTCACTTGATGTTTTGTGAACTAAACTTTACTGGGAAAGCAATTCTACAACCCATTTTTTATTATTAGTTTTTACTTTTTTGTTTATTTTATTTTTCAGTCTTTATTTAGATACTGTAGGTCACAGGACTGTTCACAAATGGTTTCATGCACATATTATTCCAGCACTACACCTGCTGCTGGAACCACTTCCTGCACCTTTTAAAATCCTGCATTTCAATAAGTTTATGATCTTCCCTGCCCATTTAAGGCTCTTCTGCCATGGAAATGCTCTACTTCTCTGTGGTCTCTTGATTTTGAGTCTGTGATTCCCCACTGGTGCTGGCAGACTCCAGGGATACTTTCTGCAGTGCTATTTTCAGGGAATATGGGGTGTCAGAGCTGTTTACCCAGTTCCACTTTATACTTAAATAGAAATATATTTTCTTTATTTTAGGTGAAGGTGTATAGCTTAGAGAGCCCGTCAGTGTATTTGCCTGTATTATTTTAGCTCAAGTATGGTTAGCTTCTCACCACCAAGGTGAAAACCGGCATTTCTCATCATTGTTTGAAAGTATTTTTCTCATTGCTTTGAAATATTGTTGGATCTAAACAGCAATGGGAAGAAGTCAAATTGACCTTTGTGTAGAGTCCTCAGCAGTCTCACTAATGAGGCTTCTTTTATTTACTAATCTCCAGTGTTGCAACTTACTCTTGGTCTCTGAGACAAAATGTCACATGAAAGAATTTGGATGATTTGTGATCATTAGTGAGGAGGATTCTGTTAGGTCCCAGAGAAGGCAATGAAAGGCATAAGAGGCCATTGGAATGATATTATAAAAAATCATTTTCTTAGTGAATTTTTGTCACGTTAGCTTAGATTAGAAACTGAGTAACCAATTATCTTGTTCTTTTTCAATAAATATCTATTTGGAAAGGATTGTGGAAGGTGTGGCAACGTGGGTAAATATAAATTGCTTTTCATGGATAATGTATTTAAGATAGGAAATCCCTCTGAATAAATAACATTTAGAAAAAAGATATTTATTCTGCATTCTGTGTCATATAATATACTTGGAATTCATGACTAATTTACACATGTTTCATTTACAATGTATTTAAGAGCCCTTCTGAATGAATAGTTGGTAATTAGGTGATTGACATATTCTCCCACTTGACAATCACACAAGCCAGTAAATTGCCATCTATTTTCCAGTAGTATTCCAATAAATGTTTTAAAGTTCACTGAACAAATGTTATTCAGCAAAATTCTAAGAAACTAAGGATCCTTTATTTCTACAAATTTATTTCTACAAGAGAGAGTGAACGCTCTCCTTGGAATGTCTCTCTTGTTGCCTGTTTCTAAAAGCACATTTAGATCTTTGATGGGAAGTGGTTCAATTTAAATAATATATATGAAATTTTAACAGTTTTAATCCCTAAGTAGTGAAGGAATTTTAAAGTTTAGGATACTTTTATAGAAAGGGATCCTTCGAGAAAAACTCAAATTTTGTTTGTTTAATGTATGGCAGTTGTTATTCTAAATCTCAAAGAGCAAAATGATTACTTACCTTGTTGCTAAACTTTTCTCAGGGACAAGTTTTATTTTATTTCATATCAGTAAGAAATTGCAACTATAACATTAAAAATCATCTTGAAACTTAGCTTTCATTGGAAGGAGGCATACCTAGTGGTGCTCAGGGGATATTCTTGGTTGTGTCTTCAGAGATCACTGTGTCATTGCTCTTTGGACCATATGTGGTGTCAAGGACTGAACCTGGGTCTGTCCATACGTGCAAGGAAAGTGCTTTACTCACTGTGCTACATCTGCTTCTTAATTGTTTAACTATGCTCTGGAAAAGCACAAGCACTCTGATGAGTAATTCACAACTTACCTTTATTTATAAAAATCATGCCCATTTTGTATATAATATTAGAGGATTTTTCAGAGAAAGAATGGTTTTTGCTCGTTAACAAAACTTTCACTTTTTCCCTTCTATTTGGTGAATTACTAGCACAGCGGGTAGGGTATTTGCCTTGCGCGTGGCCCATCCGGGTTAGAATCCTCCGTTCCTCTCGGAGAGCCTGGCAAGCTACCGAGAGTATCTCGCCCGCATGGCAGAGCCTGGCAAGCTACCTGTGGTGTATTCGATATGCCAAAAACAGTAACAAGTCTTACAATGGGGATTCTACTGTTGCCCACTCGAGCAAATCGATGAATAACGGGATGACAGTGCTACAGTGCTACAGTGCTTGGTGAATTAATATTGACATTTTTCCTTTTGATGTCATAATTTTTGACCATATTTTCTATCTGATCCATTTGTTCCACTATTGAGAATAAGCATGAACTTACCCACACATGACAATATGAGCCCAGTTCTTTGTTCGTTTGTTTGTTTGTTTGTTTAGATATCAGAGATTGCTAGCCAAGCTAATTTGCATGTCAAGGTCTGTATTTGGTGGGTGGAGGGATGCTAGAAAGGACATATAAATTTCTAGTTCCCTAAGGACTGCAAGCAGAGAAGAGTTCATTTCTTATTAGAGTAATGCAAAACGACAGAAAGAATTACAGGTATGAAATTGCATATTACAAACCAAAATTTTTATTGGATCAGATTATGTAGGATGTGATATGGAACCCCTTCCTTGGGAAAGCCATTTTCTATCAAGTTTAAGATAGAATTGGTGCACAGAGTTCTTTGTACTTTGCCTTTGGATTGGTGTCATAGGTTATACTGAACACTCTTGTCTCCAGATTGTGTGAGGTATTATGGCAGCAGAATACAACTTGGCAGAATGATCTGTATGACTTTTAGACCCTGAACAGTGAATTGCTTGACATGTTTCCTCTGGGTGCAATGAAAATTTTGGTATACAGAAAGGACTCTTCATACTTATCAGTCAGACACTGTCGTTTATTGTCCTTATAGCAATAGAAAGGCATCCCAGAGATCACAATTATGAAAGATTGGAACTTGCAAACTTTCTCCATACATTTTCATTCTCAGGAGTGTGTGATCTTTAATTTCATCCCTGTTTATCACCAAAGTTTCTTCGCATATGGCATTTTGCCTTCTGTGTTATTATAGGGTATTTTATTATGTTATAGGGTTATTATTTTATTATGTTATAATAACATATAGGGTATGTTATTATAGGGTATTATAGGGTATTTTCTCTGTGTTGCTAAAAAAGGTGTAAAGAACAATATTTTATGTCATATTATCTATTCTTTTGAGACCATTATTCAGTTATTACAGAGACAAAATAAGACTTCCCTATGACTTTCTATGCAAATATTATTGATTTTTGAAAAATTTTAAAAATACATATTTTATTGTGATTTATCATATACCTGGCATTGCTCTAGGGTTGCTCTCATTGATGTAGGGCACCATGCAGTGTCAGGGAGTAAACCTTGGCCCCCCACATGCAAAATATGCCCTGCATAAGCTTAGCCCTCTGAACTATTTCTTTGCCCCCAAATATATATGTATATATGTGTGTATATATATGTATATATGCATACATATATTTGTATGTATTTTGGTTTTGAACCACACAGGTCAGTGCTAAGGCCTTACTGCAGCCTTGGGGGACCATATGGAGTGCTGAGAACTGAACACCTACCTCTCTCTCTTATAAACACCTACGTCTCTCTCTTGCCCCCCCTTATATATTTTTATAGAGACCTTATCCATCAGTGTCCTAGGGACCTTGGGGCCACTACCAGTGATACTTGGCGTAGTACCATGGCCTGACACTTCATTATTCAGGCCAAGCATTGTGGTACTCAGAGCTTAGCAGAACTGGGGGCCACTGCTGCCACCCTGGCAGTTTTTGGAGGACCATACAGTTCTGAGGATTGAATTCCAGGCCTTGGACTGAATTCCAGGCCAGACTGTTCCAGACTTTGAGTCATAACTCCAGTTTCTGATTTTTGAATTATTGTATAGCTTCTGCATTGTAGCATACATTTTAACAAGCACGTTGTATTAATACATTGCTTAATACTTATTGCTTAACACTTTATTATTATTTATGTGTGCTCTTAATTTCACCATTTTTAGGTGAGAATCTTTCAGCTTAGAAAGATAACTTTGTCAAGATCATACACTAGTGAGGTGCAGCTGGAATACAGGCAGTCTTCTTTCAGAACAATTCCACTGCTAATGTGGTCCTTTGCCTTTTGTCTCCTTGCAACACGATTTATAGAGGTGTGGTAGGCTCTCTTAAAGATGAATGACTTGCTAAAAGAATAATTGAAGCAAGAGGGGAAATGGGCAAGAGAGATGGATAGAAATTTCTTGTAGAGGATATACAAGTGTTCAACAAACCCTTGAAGAGAGATGCTCATCATGAAGGAATGAAGTGTTATACATGTCACCCCATGGATGGCCATCAAAAACAAGCCAAAGGAAATAAATCAGAAACATAATACTATATAATCATATTGTGTGGATCAATTTTAGATGTATTTTTCATAATGGAAAATTCCACAGAGAATGCAGATTGGTGATGCAGAGGTTGTGAGACGTGGGATGAGAAACTTGCTTAATGGACACAGGATTTTCCTTCTAGGATAAGAAAAATGTTTTAGAATTACATACAGGTAGTGGAAACACACATTGTAAATACATGTTGCAAATTATTCATTTTTGAATGGTTAATTTTTTTTCTTATTTGGATTTCCTCTCAAAAAAAAAAAAGATGGTGCTGGAGAGATAGTACAGTGGTTAGGGTGCTTGCCTTGCACACCACCACCTGGGGTCCAATGCCAGGCAATACATATGGTCCTCTGAGCACAGCCAGGAGTGAACCTTGAGCACAGAATGAAGAGAAAGCCCTGGGCACAGATAGGTGCGCTCTCCCCCACCCCACAAAAAAGGTGACTAAAATATCCTCCCAGCCTTCTAGTTATTGTTTCGGTAGCAGCTTTTAGGGGGCACATACTTGTGGTTCAGTGGCAGACAATGCATTAGGCAGGCACCATCTTCAGTAAACATTGTGTTGAGTTCCAGAATCTCGGAACCTGCCATGTCTAAGAATTAACAGGACTAGACAAAATAGGAAGGCTCTGTGTTGATAGAGCAGACAGCCAGTAAATGAAAGGCCTGCATTTGGAGTTGCAAGGCGATAAAACGTCTTTTCACATGGTGAGTAGTACGAAGGGAGTTACCAGACTTGCACACATGTCCAGGCAGCGAGACGTTATGTTTCTTCTAATTAGGGTAGGTCTCAGTCATGCATACTGGGACGGATGACTCAGGTGAGTGACATGCTGGTGAAAGAGCGAACCCTATGCAAACCTGAACCTTTTTTTTACTTTGTGAGTGAGAAGGGAACATACCAGTGTGTGGTCCTGTGCAGTTTGGCCCAGATTTCTAGTTCACTGTGGGCTTTTGATGTTCTTAGGTTCTTTTCTAAGTAGCAAAAAAGCTTTCACTATACATTGCCTTCATTTCTACAATATATCTGAAAAGTTCAAAGCAAAGAAATAGTGCTCTGCTTTTTTAAATGGAAGTCAGGGCACAGTGAAGTGAGACCGTGTAATTGGGTGTGGGAGAGAGAGATGGATCCTCAATTCCTTACCTCTACAATCCAGATGCTAATAGATAGTACATTTACTTATAAAGAGTACCTGCAGATGACTGGATTTCTTCTTAATTCAGCTGTCTCTATGTTTTCCAGCTTTTCCACCAGATTTTAGGTCATTAATTTATTACTCCAAATAAAGTTAATAAAAGTTCATTTAAAAATGAGATTTGTGGTATAACCCAAGTATTTATTACTTTGTTGGACAAATTTGATATATCCCCCTTTTTAAGTAAACGTAGCCATTGCTTTTAAGGCACTTCTGTCCCTAACCTCCCTTTTACCAGTTTTTAACTAATCTCTCTCTCTCTCTCTCTCTCTCTCTCTCTCTCTCTCTCTCTCTCTCTCTCTCTCTCTCTCTCTGTGTGTGTGTGTGTGTTTCTCTTTCTGGGCACTCTTCAATTAGCGCAGAATCTTGCCTGGGAATTTACCTGGCCTGAGGCCTTTTATGTAGAAGATCTTTCAAACCTTGCACTTCTCACCTTTCCACTACCCTAATCATCATGTTTTCTCTCTCTCTGTCTCAGTACCCAGTGGAAAGGATATCATCTCTTGCTTTCTAAATTCCATATTTTTGGAATGGGGTGCCCCCAGGTGGTGCTCAGGGTGTCCATGGGCCACTCTTGCAATACTTAGCCCAAAGGGCCAACAATTCAATACAAAGATCTGAGGTTACGTTTGCTGCTTGGGCCCTGTGGTGCTGGGAGTCCCCAAGGCTACTCTCTTCAATGCTTAGGGAAGGGTGGGGGGCCAGTCGTGTGGTGGTGAGACTCACACTGAGGGTCTGCATAGCATTCACCCTTATCCCCACGCTATCCCTGGTCTCTAGATCCCACTCTTTTTTTTTTTTGCTCTTTGGGTCACACCTGGCAATGCACAGGAGTTACTCCTGGCTCTGCACTCAGGAATTACTCCTTGCGGTGCTCAGGGGACCATATGGGATGCTGGGAATCGAACCCGGGTCAGCCGTGTGGAAGGCAAATGCTCTACCCGCTGTGCTATCGCTCCAGCCCCTAGATCCCACTCTTAACCATTCTTTCCAGGACTTTATTCCACCGCTTGGTTTCTCTATTCTTGAATCTTTTTGGACTTTAAATGTGGTTAAGTTTCCTCTATCTTAGGAAGGGAGGAGGAGAGGTGGGAAGGAAAGGGGGTCGTGAGGGAACTGAAAAACTCCTCTGGCCCACCTCTTCTTACCTTTGAATCGGTCTATTTCTTCACGATCAAAGCTGTGCTCAGTGACTCACTGCCCCCTGCCCTTACGCTCAGGTCCAGGATGCCATTGAAGTTGTTGCCAAATCCTGTGGACCTTTTTTGCATTTAATTTCATGGTATTGTATTCTTGAAGGACTCCCTTCTTGAAACACTTTCCCTAACTTTAGTGACACCCTTCCCCCCTTCCCCTCTGCAGTGTCGGTGTGGGAAAGTAAGGTATCCCTAAGTCATACCATCCTATTTATGGGCCTCTTTCCTTTCTTCCTTTGCTCTGCATTTCTCTGAATAACTTCATTGGTTCCTGTATATTTTTTCACTAGCGATAGCATTGTGGTTAGGCTTTTGCCTTTCACTCGGCCGACCCGAGTTTTATTCCTCCGCCCCTCTTGGAGAGCCCGGCAAGCTACCGAGAGTATCGAGCCCACACGGCAGAGCCTGGCAAGCTACCCGTGTGTATTGGATATGCCAAAAACAGTAACAATAAGTTTCTCAATGAGAGACGTTACTAGTGCCCGCTCAAACAAATCGATGAGCAACGGGATGACAGTGACAGTGACCTATGTGCCCACATTTTAGCATACAGATGTGTTAAAACACATGTGTTTTAATTACAACTATATATGCCGGTAGCAAGCTGAGAAACGGGTGCAGAGCAGATGGTTTTTTGTGAGTGCATGAATGGACCGGGAGATTGATGTGTCCTCATAGCACCTCACCCATTCCCAGAGACGTTTTACTAATATTGTTAGTGTTCTTATTCACCCTATAAAGAGCATAAACCTCTTGTGAGTAGGGATGCTGTTAGATGTGTTCTCTGCTAGAACAGTGACTGTGCCCAACAGATTCTCGTTCCATCTAAGCAGATGAACCCACGGGTGTCTGGAGAGGATCCTCGTGCTTTCTCTGTGGATGAGATCAAAGCTCCTGTGTAGGTGCCTGGTTTCCTTGACTTTCCCTCTCATCTGTGTGCACCTCTCATGGAAGTGGCTCTGATATGACTAGAATCCGTGGTGGTTGAACTAATTTTCTCTCTAGCCCCACCAGAACTGTACCTGACTATGTTAGATGCAGAACTAGAAACACTTCTAAGAAGTCTTCATTCCCTCTCTCCCTCCTTCCTGCCTTCCCTCCTATCCTCTTTTCCTCCCTCTTCTCATCCTTTCCTTTCTCCTCTGCTGTCATTTTTGGCAAAGAAGATGAAAAATATAAACTTTGGGTGCATTGTTTAGATTTATTGCCATTGGATTGGGTGGAATTTGTAAATGTTAGAGCTCTGAGGTAATTCTTTTACCTCAGCAGCCTTTGACGGGTATGGGGGGGCGCTCCCACACAGTGTTCAGGAACTCAGGGCCCCTTCCATCGAGTCTTTGCCAATGTCACCAGCATGCTCAGGGGTCTCCAGGGTCACACCTGTTTGTACCGGTGGACCACATAGTGCCAATGATGGAACCAAGGCCAGCCACATACAAGGCAACTAAGTGCCTTAACTTGTGTACTATCTATCTTTCTGGCCCCATCGGCAGATTTTTTTTTTTTTTTGGTGGAGGGGGCTGGGAGAATACCTGATGGTGCCCAGAGCTTACTTCTGGCTATGTGCTCAAGGATCACTCCTGGCAGGCTCAGGGAACCATATTGGACGCCGGGGATCAAACCAAGTTGGCTACATGTAAGGCAAGCACCACTGTACTATATTTTAAAGTTCTCTTTCATGTCCTTTTTTGAGATGCCCATTGGGAGAAACCAGTTCAGCGCTGTGTATTTATGATATAAATTAACTCTGCTAGGATGAAAGTGGATGAAAACTCAGCCAGAACTAGACTCTAACCATCCCTTTTTTCCTTGGCATTTTTAGTAGTCGGAAGATTTCTGTTTTAGACCTCAGATTATTTTTTCTTTAGTTCATGAAGATGAGGGTTTTCCTCTCCTCTCTGCTCTTCTTACCTGAGGTTCTGGGTGTGAGACTTTGACATCCCTGATCTCTCTGCAGCACTGCCGGGAGGGCACACCAGTGCCATGGAACACAAGGATCCAGGTCTCACAATCATTTTCTTGTAATCATATAGTGTTTTTCTTTTTTTAAGTTTTTTTTTAAGTGAAGTGGCAGCAGTTAAATTTATCAAGATGCTTACATGTTCCCTTCTAAAGAGCGTTTCCGTTAATAAACAGTGCACCAAGAAAGAGGATCTCAATTTGTCTCTTACTGAGAACACTTTAATTAAAACACAGGCTGAGAAAAAAACCAACCACTTCTGCCTCTTGCAAAATCTGATATATTCTAGTCTGACCCCCAATTGTCTTTATTTTCCAATTCACAAGGATATAGGTAAACAAAGATTAGAATGGCCTTGTAGTAAATATGCCTAATCTAGAAAATAGAAGCCCAAAATGGTTAAAGAGAAAGAAAATGTCTATTTCATGAATTTTTAGTGGCATAATAAAGACATGAACATATTGTCATATTTCAGTGGGTTGCAGCCTTACCACTTGATCTGCATAATTATTTTCAAGGTCATTTCTTTTGATAAAATCAAAGCAAGCTGTAAAATGTCAAGCATTCTACTAGGATTGAGTGAAACCTTGTTTTCATTGTCATTTTATTGTCACATATAGTTGTGGTTTTGAGTTTCCTAGGTAAAACCCATCATTGAGTATAAAAGTCATAATAATTTGTAACAGTAGGAAAATGGTATCCATTAATGTTTCAGGATTTTTTTTTCAAATGAGAAAATGGCAAAATATAATTGATGTGTTCTGGGACTATGAATATTTAAAGCATCAGGTTAACAATACAAATGAACTTGATTAACTATGTAAAAGGAAAGTACAATAAGATAACTGTAGCTCAGGCAAATAGCCTTGGGAATTAGGTATTTAGCCCCTCAGTCACTTAGAAGATATTAAGTTAGCTGCTTGTACCATACCATTTCAACTGAAATAAGTTTCCATGCATAAAGCAAGCATCTAGTCACATAAAATCTTTTATATACTTTATATTGATAACTTGAATATTATGTCTGTGTTCTTAATTATGTGGGTAGATTGAACAGTTCATATACTTTTATGGAGTTCCAGACACACCAGTATTATCTGTACTCTGAAATGACCCTCAGACTTTGTCATGCTTGAGAGTTTGAAGTGATTTTTATTAAGGCATCATAACTGAGAAATCTAATCTTAAGGTTTTTTTTTTATTTTGCTGCCACCAACTGTTACTTATTTTGTGATGATGCATGAAAATCATGGGCTTCCTCAGTGTTTTGTGAGTTTAGACTCAAGGGTAATACAAGCACAAATTCCATTTCCTTAGAGATAGGAGATAAGAATTTTAAAATAACCTCGTAGCGGACACATCTATTTGTTTAGCAAGAATGAATGAGCCTTCAGAGGCAGTGGACTCGTGACTGGGAATTCCCGACTGCTCATGGACTCCTATCTGTCAGCAGGAGAAGAATCATGAGACATGGCAAGAGTGCACAAAAGCCAGTTCGTTTCTCCACGGCAAGAAGGAGCACTGGAATGGGGGAACCTGGACTTCGAGTGTAGCAACTATAGTTTCCTAAGATGTTTCCTGAAATGGAATTTTATAACTGCGTGGTTCTGGGTCTAGGTTCGGGTCTGACTCCAGACTGTGATGTGGATCTCGGTTTGTTGCCTTGTCCTTATAAGCTTAGATGGAACAGGGATGAAGGGTGAGGGAGCTGAAGGGGATGACTACAGTTTGAACATCTCCATTAGTTTCTGCTCTGGTGCCTGATAACTCAGCCCTGTGGGAGATATAGTGGTCCCACCCTACATGATTCCTTCAAACTGTTCTCCCATAGATGCTCCTCTGACCTATTCACTGGGTATCAGGAGCTCAAGCCTGTCCAGAAGCCCCCAGTACTCACTGATAACATACAAGTTCCATGAGGCACTTGATAACACACACTAGGCACTGTCACTCACCCTGGGCTTTCTTTACACTGACAATGTTCAACTCGTTTGCTTAGACACTCAAACATTCATGACTAAGAAGGACAGGGACAGACACAGAACAATGTCTTTCATTGTAGAATGCCAGGAGAACTAGTAAGAAAATAATAAATTCCCAAAGGCAACAGAATCAGAACTGTGCAGAGCAGAGCTGGGAGGTATTGGTGAGGTTGGATGAGGGGATGGAATTGGAGCCATGGCAGAGGAGGAAAGTGGTGGAGGGTGTGATGCTGGAAGGTTGTAGCCACTTCCAGCTCTGCTAGTAACTGTATTACAAGCATGACACTTAAAATAATAATTAAAAAATAAATGAATCATTCATGGTTTTATGACCTCATCTCAGGTGTCTCTAAAGCAGAGTCCAGCCGTCTTTATGCCAGGCTCTGGCCACTGCTTTTTCTAGCTGCACACTGTCATATGCTTATAGTCCCAGATGTTCTTTTGTAGTAACTGAGACAAGATTCTCCCTTTCAGTTACCCTTTGGAGAATCTTTCTCTACTTGGTGGTCATTTCCCCTCTATCTGATATTATGTCATTATAAAGCATTTTTCTTTTCAGAAATGTCTCTCACATTTCTGAAATGTGAGAGTTACATTTATAACAGATGTAACTCAAGTGGTTATTTCTCTTCTGAGAGATTCAAGAAGGAAGAAACTGATTTACTCATTTGTCCAACCAGATACACTTCAGCTTTGTTGAAACTCATTTGCTAGCTTCTATTGTACCACTGTCCTCTTGTTGCTCATAGATTTGCTTGAGCGGGTGCCAGTAATGTCTCCATTCATCCCTGTTGTGTTCAAGGTCAGGAGAATGAGGTCCATTATTGTTACTGTTTTTGGCAATCGAATATGCCACGGGTAGCTCGCCAGGTTCTGCTGTGTGAGATTCTGCATCGCTCTCTTCTGGGAGTGTTGTTTTATAGTCTCTGGATCGTGGCCATTGATGAGATTACATGGTGCCAGGGCAGTTTGTGGGTGTGACTGCCAAGCTACTGGAAAACTGGGGATCTGGGTAGAGTAGGCCCAGTCTCGATCTGAGCAGCCTTGGAGATCTCAGCCATGGGTCCCACATATAGAAAAAAAATTACAAAAGCAAAAAACAGGGAACCGAGGAAAGAGAGACAAAATGCCATTGAAAATCTGCAGCTCTGAAGATAAAAAGTACCCAGAGGTATGAGAGGGGCAGAACTGGCGAACAAATTCTGTTTTTTTTTTTCTGGTCAACCCTCCCTGCAGCCATTGGGCATTGGGATCTCCTAGCTTGTAATAGGAGCTCATAATCCCATGCTCCCCTCTTCTTCTCTCCACCTCTCCCCTTTTCTCCCTCCTCTTCCCTCTTCTCCCCTCTACTTCCCAGCCCTCCTCTCCTTCCCTTTCCCCCAAATATCCACACACACCTTAGCAGAATACACAATTGCATGCATACTCGTGTGCACAACTTATAGCTGACAAGCGTCTACTTTGAAAGGTACACTGCCGCTATCTACAGACACTGACAGTGACAAATCTATGCCTCCTCGAAGACTAGTTCCCCGCCCCCCCGCAGACTATTACTCATTCATGATACTCTATGATTTTACATAGCAAAATACTTATCACAATTGTAGTATTTTTATATGTTCATTCTGTTAGTTGGATTCCACCAGGGTTACTGTATTCTGCACTACTGCACCACGCCTCGTGTGCGGGGCCCATGGTGTGTGTTTATGGAATGAAGGAATATGAGCTTTTCCCAATGGACGTTCATATTTTATATTTGAAGGCTGTTGTTAATGAGGGAAGAGTAATATGAGGGCCTGGAGAGTGGCCAGCCCAGTTGTCACAATGAGATGAAGGAAAAATCGGAACTGAAAAAATGTACTTCTGCCTGACAGTTGTTTGAAATATTCTCTTCTGGGGTAAATCTGTATTTGATTATCCTCTCAGATTTTTGAAGGAGAAAATTTAGGTTACAGCCTAAATTGTCAAGACTGATTGAACAACCACTGTTTTGTAGGCAGAGTGCTAAGTTCTGCGGGTGAATCTATTGGGGAAATCATGAAGAAAATCAATGAGTGTAGTCGAGCATGCGGTACCTGCCTGGTGTATTTGCAGGGTGATGGGACCACAGCGAGGGCTCCAAATGAATCTGATGGGAAACTGGGGGAGGCTTTCAGGAGGCGAGGCTACATGGATTCGTTTTCAAAGGCCTCACAGAAGATAGATTTATGAAAGCAGATGCAGCCTGGAAGAGCGGACGGTGAAGTGGAGAGAACATGGGCAGAGACAGGGAGAATGGAGAGATACAGAGAAGAAACTGGAAGCTTCATCTCATTGACACTCAGGGGGCATGCTGGGGGTGGCAGATGGTAATTCTGGAGTATAGGCTGGGCCACTCAGAAACACTTTAGCACACACCTAAATGACTTTGAAGTTTCCACTGAAATGCAGGCTGGACCCTGGAGAAGAGGCCTCCTGAGGAAAACAGACCTTTTTAATGACCGTGAAAACAATCTGTCATGCTTGGCAGCTTGCAGTTGAACTGCACCAGGTGTGCCTTGCCAGCTGCATTTGCATTTGCCTATGATGACTCTGCTTGGGGGGTGGGGGGAGAGCGTGGAGGCCCCCAGGAGGAGCACAGGGAGGAACGAGGCTCACCAGCAGCAACTGCTAGACCTTGGAGCTGCTCTCCCACTTTTGCCTTGTGTTCTCGGCACTTAAGATCAGGGCGAAAGGAGGAAGTGGATAAGCCTCAGATTCCCCCCAGCCTCCGCCCTGGAGAGCATCAGTGGAGCCCAGGCTTCTTGGGCCTCTTTCTCCTTCCCCATCCTCCGAATCTCCCCAGGTAAACATTGGCTTGTTCTGGGGAGGGGATGTGGGGGTATTTCCCTATGCCCTGGTCACGGGGATTATCCTATAGGCGACACTTGAAACAAACCGGAATCCAGTGAGTCTGATGTGACATTGGACAGTGGTGGAGGGAAGTTGACACTGGTGGTGGGATTGGTGCTGGACCATTGTATGCCTTAAACTCAACTCTTTTGTACACCACAGTGCTTTAATGAAATCGAACATTAAGAAAGAAAAGGAAAGAAACAGCAACTCCAGAGCTCCCTGCTTTTCCCCTTTTTCTAGCCCTTGGCAGCCTGTGATTCCTCGAAAACTCAATTACCTTTACTTCATTATGCCGAGCAATTTAACTCTCAAACATCCTTAGACTCAGGGCTCGCCTTTGCAAATCTAGAGTCTCATTAATTTTTCACAGCACTGAGGAACTGGCAAGAGCTTTGCAATTTCCCTCTTTTCTTGACTCTCTCCCCTGGTATTTTGGAGTGAAAAGGAACAGTCTCACAATATATTTTTCAACAAATAGGGGTTTCACACTCCCAGATTTCCCTGTCAGCAGGAGATACAGTCAGCTTCAATTTGAAGATTGTTTTAGCCCTTCCCAGATGCATGAGAAAGATAAAGGATTATAGGGAATCCCTCTATCTGGAACTCCCAAGTCAGTGAAAACAACAGAAACAATAATGAAGCCCTTTCATACATGTGAATGAATTGAACAATAGGTCTATTGTCCTATTCCAGCATGGGTCTGAAAGAATAATTCTGCCAGCTCAGTATTTGGAGGTATATTGTGAAAGCTAGGAAGGGAAATAGTAGAGGGACAGTGGGCAGGAGCTGGAATTTGCGAGTCAGATGTAACTTGGTTATCCTTGTGTTACCTCCTTCCTAACTTGGTAAATGCCTTAGAGTTTGCTTCCTGGTTTGTTTAAGTAAAGATGACACCCACCAAGATTTCTATGAGGTCATGTATGTAAAACTCTATTTAAGCACCCTTTATTGAGGACCATGGGCATCATCCATACATGTCCTTAGATCACTAGGTAAATGATGGTTGGAAGGATCTCTCCAGATGGGAGATGTGTGCTGAAAGTAGATAAAGGACCAGACATGATGGCCTCTCAATGTCTGTATTGCAAACCATACTACATATAAGTAGGGAGAGAGTAAGAAAGAAATTTTCTGCCATAGAGGTGAGGATGGGGTGGGGTAGGGGTGGTGGGAGGAATACTGGGGATATTGGTAGTGGAAAATATATGCTGGTGGAGGAATGGGCGTTTGGTCATTGTATGACTGAAACTCAATCATGAAAGCTTTGTAACTATATCTCACGGTAATTCATTATAGATACATTTATACATATATAGTAAAAAATGTACATGCCCTTGGTTCTCATTTCACTATTTCCAGGCTTTGCATCTCTCTCTCATACATGCTTCTTTTCTGATATTTATTTTATCTTATTTTTTGTTTTTTTTTACCACACCCAGTGGTGCTGTGGGCTTACCCCTGTCTCTGTCCTCACAGATCACTCCTGGTGGGTATCGGGGAGCATATGCAGTGCTGGAGAGTGCACCTGCGTTGGCTACATGCTAGGCAAATGCCCTGTCTGCTGTACTGTCACTGCTCTCTTCTGTTCTTACCACCATCCAACCTCTTTTCATAGTTAGACTTTCTGCTTGCAGCTGACTCAGCCTGGAGTGCTTTAGCAGACACCTCTTGTCAATAGTTATGCATTCTTATAGATGCTCATTTTTGCTTTCTTCCTAAAAGCAGGCTTCCGGTGTTGGAGCTGACCCATGCTGGCAAAAAGCATGTAACTCTCTGAGCTGTTTTAAGTAGTTGTGGAATACCTGGCCGTGATGTTGTGGCAAGGCTTCTCAAAAAGTTCTATTTTCTGATGTGAAGGAACTCAGCTCCTTTGGCCTTGTGCCCTTCCCATTCATCTTCACCAAAATGCTGACTTGCAGCCCTTCCGTGGTGGAATGACCCATTGGATGGAAATGGGGGCAGGGGGAGAAGGAAGCATCACACCAGGAGTGATAGATGAGCCTCCAATGGCTTTGTGGATCTATGGGAAGTAAAAATCTTTTCTCAGTGTTGCAGGAAACCCACAGCATTACCATGGGAAGGTGAAGGCATTATCCATCAATGTCTTGATTCTCAGTTCTTGTTCCCCAACTGGGAATTCAAGAAATGCACCAGTAGGATAGGGACAGAAATTTTATTGAGAAAGGAAAGAAATGGTATGCTGTAGAGACATTCAGAAAAAGGTGGAAGTGATGTTAGTAAGAGAAGTGGGGAGCAAGGGAGGTAATAAATAGCCTTTATTACCTGGTGGAAATAGTGTTGCCACCCATTTTCTATTCAGCCTCTTGGTTGGTCTTCCTCGGAGATACCTTGACTTTGGGTTTGGGTAGTGGGAGTTAAACTGCTGACTATTGCCAGGAGCCTCTGCACCACATGTAGCAGTCAGAAAGCACTGGGCGTCCACTTAATTTGCACAATGTGGACACTGGTCTCCACCAATTGAGTCCCAGGGGACTCATGGAAATTGCTCTTTGCAGGAGAAGTGAAATAAGTCCAGGTCTCTACCCAGGTTGCTAGATCCATCGTGTCCTCTCTCTCAGAAGATGAATAGAGAAGTAAAGTGGTTTAATTTAGTGGTTATGGCGAGACTGACATGCAGAGAAAGACAGAGAAAAAGTTAGACAGAGACAGAGAAAAAGAGAAATGGAAAAGATGCAGACTTCTCCAGAAGGGAGAGAGCCCTGAGTAGCTTTTGGGATACAGTTATATGTGCATAGTCTCCAAATTCCCTTCACCTGGAGTTTTCTGTTCACATAAGAGTTAAATAGAGCGTGTCGCAGAGGAAGAATGCTGGGATTTTTAATGGTCTCCTTTCTTGTCCTTTTAACAGCCTTGCGTTCATGCTGAAGCTTCTTTCCTGAGAGTGTCCAGTCTTCTTAGGCCTGCAGTAGGACCAGTTCTCCTCAGTCCTGTGTTCATAAAAGTTGTCCAGCCTTAATGATTCTTTTGTTTTGGGGGCGAGAAGGGGGTGTAGGCAGCTACTTTGGGGCTAGTGACAGGGTAAGTTCTTTAAACCATGTCTAAGTTTTAGTCCTTCTTGAGAATCTTCCAGGGGCCTTACATGTGCCTTGGAGAGAAAATCACTCCATCTTGCCGGCATAGGCTGTCCCTGATGGGATCATGCCAGTCCCATACCTCGGGCTTTTGTTTGAACATGTCTTCCTTGTTCTTCCTCTTTGGTGTTCCTAGCCCCAACCTCCGACTTGGGAACTCCTAACTCCTGTCTGCGTCAGGAAACTCTGAGGAGAAGCACTGTGGTCTACAGGTCAAACTGCACCGTTGGTGAGATTAATAGAACTAGAATCGATGCTGGCCTTCCTCTGTTCTCTGGGTGGGGCAGTTGAGGCAGGGAGTTTTTTGAGCTTGGACATTGTTAGACTTCATCCAGCTCCTCAAGGTGCTTCGTTTCTTGCATTTTCCCTCACTGTCTGCATTCCCAGCAGTCCTTGTGGGATCCCCTCTGATTCCAAGAAACTTCCCATCTGCCCACACCTGACCATCCTGACTGCTCTAATGTTTGAGTCAGCCATAGTATTTGGGTTTCCACAGTAGGCAGCTGCTTTTTACTCTCATCATTGTTCTTCTCTCAGCACTTTTTATGTTTAAAATGATTTGTGTGGCAGGTTCTGCCTATCATTCAGGATTCAGCTGAAAATGACCGCCATAAAGAGGTCTTCCCTGGTCATCCCATCTAAAGCAGCTCTTTCTTCCTTACTCCTGTTATTCCCAGGTTCATGGTCATCCTATCATTAGCATTATCTGAAGTGATCTTGTTTATTCATTTACATATCAGCAACATTAGAATAAGAACCTAGTGTATTTCCTGTCCATTGATTTATCTGCAAGCATAACTGTCTAATATAAAATATCACTGTATCACTGTCATCCCATTGCTCATCGATTTGTTCAAGTAGACACCAGTAACGTCTCTCATTGAGAGACTTATTGTTACTGTTTCTGGCATATCCAATATGGGTATGCTTGCCAGGATCTGCCTCATGGGATTGATACTCTCGGTAGCTTGCCAGGCTCTCCGAGAGGGGCAGAGGAATCAAACTCAGGTCGGCTGCGTGAAAGGCGAACGCCCAACAGCTGTGCTATTGCTCCAGAATAAAGGTCTGCAGCACCCGGTATTTATTCCCAGGTGGTCTTCCATCCAAGTACTAACCAGGCCCGACCCTGCTTAGCTTCTGAGATCAGACGAGATCGGGCGTGTTCAGGGTGGTATGGCCGTAGACGGAAAATGTCGAGTTTTTAAAAAAATACTTATTAAATATAAATATATACAAAATCTATACCTTGTTTACTGGATATCTTTTAAAAGAGAAAGTAAAGTAGGCTTGCTCTTCAGGCCCTTATTCTCCCATAAACATGTAATCTTGCTTGTTTATTTCTTTGCTTGTTTTTTCCACTCTGGAGAAGCTCATGTTCTCTTTTAAATATATACTTCTGCTCCATGGCAGACAATATTCCCCATACTCTCTCTCTACTTTTGGGCATTATGGCTTGCAACACAGACACTGAGAGGTCATCATGTGAAAGGGATATTGGTGGTAAGGAATGTGCACTGGTGTAGGGATGGGTGTTTGATCATTGTGTGATTGTAACCCAAACATGAAAGCTTGTAACTATCTCACATTGATTCAATAAAATAAAAAATATATATATATACTTCTTGTCTCTCTCTCCCCTCACATCTTTCTAAGCAAGTTTTAATAAAATCTATCTTATTCACACACTCAGATAGAGAGAAAGTAAACTCCCCTTTTTAAACCATTGTATATTTGTTTATGCTAAAGTGTTTGCTTAAATTAAGTTTGAAATGTGTGGTAAATTTTCAAATAGAACTGAATTCTGTTCCAATGGAAAAAGCTCTTTCACATAGATCTCAGTGGCATCATGTCAAAATGTGCTATTTTGTATGTCAAGACAATCTTCTTCCCTTACTGTGCATTTCAAAGGATGGCAGTACATAGAATGAAATTTTGGTCTCAGACACATCAATTACAGACCAACAGAGCTATTTCATTTTCACCATTGATAGAGGAAGAATCACGGGAATAATGAATCTATTTTTGCCTTACTGTTGCAGCATTCAGGATAAGATGTCTTCACTTAAAATTGGTTATAAGCTCAACGCAGACCAGTGCAGGATTTAGTAATTCATTTTGAAATCTCTACTTCCCTGGCTAGTGCTCCCTGCATCTTTTTTATTTAGAGGTATATTTACTTCTCAGTTTGCACCTGAAGCTTGTCATTCAATCTGCTATACATAACAATTGGCAAGTAAGCCCATTAAATAGAATAACTTACAATATTATCTCAGCTTCCTGCAATCTTTAACCTATTGACATCTCACAAGCAATATATCTCTTTTCTAAAACTCATCTTCCATCTGAACTAGAGATCTGGATACTTAATGCTGTTCTCAGAAATATGGTTTTCTGACACTTGAAAACTAAGAAACCCCATAGTATATGACCTGCTTTACAGATTCTACAAAGGTTGGATATAATTGTACTAGTTTCTTGCATAATTAACCTCTACAACTAATTGTAATAGAAGGAAGGGAGGGCTGGAAGAAGGAAGAATGAAAAGGAAGGAGGGAAAAGAGAAGAAAATAAAGCAAAATATATGGGGGAAAAGGACTTGAACATACTAATATCTTTAGGATGGAGGTATGCTCAGCCCATCCTATAATAGCTAAGAAAATTCCTCATGTTAAAATAGATGTTTTGCAAATAGACTAACAAGACACAACCAAATAAATAATAATTTATTTTTAAAAAATAGTTATTCAAGGGGAAAGGAGGAAGGAAGAAAGGGTAGAAAGTATAAATTTACTAGTGGGAATAGAATTAGAACTTTGGTGCAAGGTGGGGTGCTGCATATATGTATATTGAGGTGTGAAACTGTCCTCCAGAAAAGGTACTGCAAAATCAATAATAGCTTATTTTAATTGTAGGCCTCTTCCATGTAACATAGAATGTGATTAAAAGAAGCAACTTGTATTGCCTTTTAACATCTGTTTCCTTTTACTATACATGATGTCTTTTTTGGTTTGATTGTTTTGTTTTGGGGCTCCACCTATCCTGCTCAAGGCATACTCTTGGCTCTGTGCTCAAGCATCACTCCTGGTGGTGCTTGGGGATGAGAGGATGCCGGGGATCAATTTGGGATTGGTTATGTGAGAGCCAAGCACCTTCACTCACTCCAGCCCAACACTTGATGTCTTAATGATTGAGAGTCAGTCTGCAGAAAGCATTAGGTAAATTGTTCTTGAGCTACAGTTGTGCCTCAGTGCCCGCCTTACTGTGTGAAGCCAAGGCAGAATGGCTCTGCCTGTCATTCATTATCCAGTGTGCCATTGTAATCCCTGGCAACACACCATGTGTCTTCGGGGCACCAAGCAAAGTGTGTGAAAGTGCTGTGAGCAAGTATATGACACTCGCATATACAGCAGCAGCAGCAGCAGCAGAAGCAAAGGGAAGACTTTTAAATAAAACAGAAAGATCTCTGGTCTGAAAAAAAAGAAATTACTGTTGTTTCTTAATCAGGCAATACGTGTTAAAGAGCACAGACCCTGGACTCAACGAGGCAATGGAATATTGTCTGCTGTTGGGAAAGTTATTTACTAACTTTTCTCTCTCAGCTTCCTCATCTTGCTCAGTAAGTAGCCAGAGTTTCTGGAGAGCACGCTTTGCTGACAAAGCCAAAATATAAGCCAGAATATAAAAACAGAGGGAGAATAGCGGAAAAAAAGGACCCTGTTGCAAGGGTGAAGAGTCAAACAGGCAATCTGTGCACTTTTCAGCAGCGGTACCTGGAGAGCTCTCACCTTTTATCTCATACCACTGACTCCTCATATTTGTTAATCTAAGCCCTAAATAGAAGCCCTGTGCTCTTCCAAACACAGGTTTCAGTTTTGCATGGTGTGTATGTGAACTTTTCATCTTTGCCCTCATCACTTCCATGATTCCTTTCTTCATGAGTGGTACCTACATTGAATTAACTGCTCAAAGCAGACACGTGAGTCATTCTAGAAGTCTTTGTGCTATTCACCTTCATCATCCAATCAGTCAACAAGTCTGCTTTGCTTTGCCTTTTAACCCTCTACCTCTTTTAGTGTGGCTAATTCCTAGTCAACCTTTAAATTCGACTCAAACATAATTTCTTAAGAGGAAGCCTTCTATGACTCTTTCACAGTTATTTGACTGACCCCATTTATTATTTTTAGTTTTATTTAGGTAGCATGGCTAGCAGTGATGTTAATATTTATGCTTCAGGCATATAGCACTGTTGTACCACACCCACCACCAGAGTGTCAACATTCCCCCACCATTCTCCCTGGATCTCTTCTTGCTCTATTTCTCCCTCCGCATTTCAGTTCTTCTTTCCCTTGGTAATTTCAGTTCTATTCTCAGAGTCTAAGGACTTGTTTCCTTAGACATTGCCTAGTCCAATCATTCTTTGTTGATGCACCAAATATCAGTGAGATCATCCACTATTGTCTTTCTCCATCTCATTTATTTTATAGTACATAACACACTGTAGTTTATTTTTTTTAAAAAAAAAATTCTTGTCTTTTTGGGTCATATCCAGAGATGCTGAGGGTTTACTCCTGGCTCTGCACTCAGGAATTACTCTTGGCAGTGCTTGGGGGACCATACAGAATGCCAGGGATTGAACCCAAGTTGGCCGCGTGCAAGATAAATGCCCTATTCGCTCTACTAACATTCCAGCCCCACACCCTGTAGTTTCATCGATGTTGTAGCAAATGGCAAAATTTCATCTTTTGCTTATAGCTCTGTAGAATTCCATTGTGTATATATACCACAATTTCTTCATCCATTCATCTGTTGTTGGGATTTAGAATATTTTAGATTGTAGCTATTGTACATGCTGCTGGAAACATAGATGTGCATACCTCTTTTTGAAATAATACTCTTGTGTTTGTGGAATAGATGACAAGGAATGAAATTACAGGACAATTATGATAGTTCTCTATTCAAGTTGTGAAATGTTTCTAGACTGTTTTCTATAGAAAGCAAATCCCACTAACAATAAGTGAAGGCTTTTTTTTCTCTGTATCCCTGCTGTACTGTGTTTCTGGTTAGTTGTTATGGGTCATTTTAAAGATAACATCTTTATTGAGGTACTGCGACTTACAATACTGTTTAAACTTTCAGGTGTACATAATTCCAACACCACTCCTGCCACCACCAGAATACCCATTTCCCTCCACCAAGGCCCCCCAAACCCTTTCCACTGGAACCCACCACCCCCTGACCCCACAATAAGTTCAGTTCTATCGCCCTACTTTCCAGTTCTGCTGACCTTTGACCATTTGTTGCCCTCTTTCTGGTTTTGTTTGTTTGTTTGTTTGTTTGTTTTTATTTTTTTTTGCTTTTTGAGTCACACCTGAAGACTCACAGGGGTTACTTCTGGCTCTGAACTCAGGAATTACTCCTGGCAGTGCTCAGGGGACCATATGGGATGCTAGGAATAGAACTCAGGTCAGCCACGTGCAAGGCAAATGCCCTACCCACTGTGCTGTCGTTCCAGCCCCTCTCTTTCTGTTTATCTTTAAATCCCACATATGAGAGATTATTCTCTGTCTGTCCCTTTCCTTCTGTCTCACTTTATTCAGCATGATATATTCTAGTTCCATCCATGTTGCATTAGATTGTATGATTTTTGTCCTTTCATACAACTGCTAGAATATTTTATGTATATATAAATTACATATATTATATGTATATATATTTTATATATGTATATACATGTAAAACAAAGCTTCCAGAAGCTCGCGGCCTCATTTGTGGTTGCACAACCTCTTATTGTCTAGTTCTCCCTCTTGGAGAACCTGGCAAGCTACCGAGAGTATCCTGCCTGCACGGCAGAGCTTGGCAAGCTCCCGGTGTCATATTCAACATGCCAAAAACAGTAACAATGATGGGTCTCATTCCCCTGACCCTGAAATAATCTCTATTGCAGCACCATTGTGAAGGACGAGTAAAGAGAGGCTGCTAAAATCTCAGGACTAGGATGAATGGAGACATTACTGGCGCCTGCTCGAGCAAATCGATGAATAATGGGATGACAGTGATACAGCGATGTAAATAGACTTCTTTTTTTAAAATATTTTTTTATTTTATAAAGTAGTTCACAGTATTTTATTGCATTTAATATTTAAACAACTATTTCACAACCATTACATCTTCACACCAACATATTTCAGATGTTTCCATCTGAAACTCCAATCCTTGTCCCAAAGCAGAACTGAAATAATGTATTTTGTATTGTTTGTTATGAAAATCCGCTGAAAATGCTGCAAAAAAAGTATCCTTAGAGGAAGGAGGATGAAGATTGCTGTATTTCTCCCAAGGGCCAGTAAACCCTACTATAAGAGATGACTAACATGTTATTAGATGTGTATGATAGACACACACTGTATCATTGTATCACTGTCATCCCATTGCTCATCAATTTGCTCGAGTGGGTGCCAGTAACGTCTCCATTTGTCCCTGTCACATTCAGGGCCAGGGGAATGACACCCATACTGTTTTTGGCATATCGAATATGCCACGAGTAGCTTGCCAGGCTGCCAGGCTCTGTCGTGTGAGATTCTGCATCGCTCTCTTCTGGGAGCTTTGTTTTATAGTCTCTGGATCTTGGCCGTTGATGAGATTACATGGCGTCAGGGGCAGTTTGTGGGTATAACTGCCAAACTACTGGAAAAATGGGGATCTGGGTGGAAGAGGCCCAGTCCCGATCTGAGCAGCCTTGGAGATATCAGCCACAGGCACACACACACACACACACACACACACACACACACACATCTGCAAAAAAAAAAAATTCCCTCTAAGATTGGTTGCCTCCTATTTTGAACTCCATCAAATGCAGTGTGGTACTCTTGAAGTATGGGTCGGGTGTGTGGTATGAAGTGCTGCACATCTGCAAATGCAGCCACGTGGTCCAGGAAAGAGTTCACTTGTGAGTGAGGCTCAGCCCAAGTGTTTGGAGAGCAGCCAGAGCATGGTGGTGGTTGAGTTCTGGAGGTTTTTGGCTGCTGGGGCTGGGTCCCTTAGGACGGGGAGGGTGTCTTACCTGTCCCCCTCCAGGATCCGTTGAGTGAAACAGACTAGCATGGGGTCTGGCAGCATGTACCATGACTTCTTGACCCGTTAATATGTAGTTGGGAATTTCAGATGTTTCCTTATCTTGGCTATGATATCAGTGTCAGTGATAACTCATTATTGTATGAGGTGATTATCTCACTCTCACTATAGTTTTCATTTGACACCTGCCTTATAACCAGTGGTGATGAGTGATTTTACCTGTGCCCCATTAGCCATCTGTATGTTTTCTTTGGGAAAGTATCTGTTCAGTCTTTTTTCTAATTTTTTGATGGTGTTGCTTGTTTTTTTTTTGTTATTGAATTTTGTGAGTACTTCATATATTTGGATATATTATGAACAGTGCTGCAATGAACATATAGGTGCAGATGTCATTTCTACTGTGCTTTTTTGCATCCTTGGAATATATTCCCAGAAGTGGTTTTACGGGGTCATATGGAAGCTCAATTTTTAGTTTTTTGAGGAATGTCCATATTGTTTTCCAAAAAGGCTGGACCAGTTGGCATTCCCAACAGTGAAAGAGCATCCCTTTTCCCCCACATACACACCAGCATTGGTTGCTTTTGTTCTTTTGGATATGTGCCAGTCTCTGATGTGAAATGATATCTCATTGTTTTGATTTGCATCTCTCTGATGATTAGCGATGTTGAACATTTTTTCATGTACCTTTTGGCCAATTGCATTTCTTTTTTTAGGAAGCTTCTGTTCATTTTTTCTCCCCATTTTTTGATGGAGTTGGAGGTCTTTTTCTTGTACAATTCTACTAGTGTCTTGTATATCCTGCATATTCATCCCTTATCAGATGGGTACTGGATATTCTTTCTCATTCTGTGGGCTCTCTCTGTATTTTGGTCACTGTTTCTTTTAAGGTGCAGAAACTTCTTAGTTTGATGTTTGTTTTCACTTGCTTGGTCAATGGTGTTTCATCCTTAAAGATGCTTTTAGCTTCAATGTCATAGCTACATTTTCCTCCATGTACCTTATGGATTCCTGTCTGATATTGAAGTCTTTAATCCAGTTTGATCTGACTTTTGTGTGGTGTTAGACAGAGGTCAGAGTTCATTTTTTGCAGTTGGCTCTCCAGTTTTCCCAGCATCACTTGTTGAAGAGGCTTTCCCTGTTCCATTTACATTTCTTGCTCCTTTATCAAAGATTAAGTGATCATATATTTGAGAGCCTGTGACAGAATATTCAACTATGTTCCATTGGCCTGCGGGTCTGTTTCTAGCCCAATACTATGATGTTTTAATTACTACTGCTTTGTAGTACAGTTTGAAGTTGGGGAAGGTGTTGCCACCCGTCTTCTTTTTCCCAAGGATTGCTTTCGCTATTTGTGGGGGTTTATTGTTCCCTATGAATTTCAGCAGTATTTTGTCTATGTATTTGAAAAATGTCCTGGGCATTCTGATAGGAACCATATTAAATCTGTATAGTGCATTGAGCAATATTGCCATTTTGATAATGTTAATCCTCTGTATCCATGAGCTGGGGATGTGTTTCCATTTCCTAGTGTCTTCTTTTATTTCTTGAAGTAGTGTTTTATAATTTTCCTTGTATAGGTCCTTCACTTCTTTAGTTAAGCTGATTCCAAGGTACTTGATTTTCTGAGGTACTATTGTGAACGGAATTATTTTTTGAATGTCTCTTTTTTCTCTTTCATTATTTCTACATAGGAAAGTCATAGACTTTTGGGTGTTGATTTTGCAGCCTGCCACTTTATTAAACAAACCTATTGTGTCTAGGATCTTTTATGTAGCATCTTTAGGATTTTCTAAGTATAGTGTCATGTCATCTGCAAATCATGATAGCTTGACCTCTTCCTTTCCTATATGTATGCCCTTGATATAGGCTAACTGCTATGTAATTTTCTTGCCTAACTGCAATATATGTCCACAACTTCCCTGTACTTGATCTTAAAGGAAAAGATTTCAGTCTGTTGCCTTTGAGTATAATGATTGGAGTTTGTCTCAAGAAGCCTTTAAGAAAATATATTTAGGTATGTTTCTTTTATTGCTCACTTGGTATGATTAAGAAAGAGAAATTTTGGGGGTGATCTCTGTTTATATTTAGTACCAGAGTAGTGTGACTTCCTAAAATCTCCTTTGAAAGCAGCTTCTTTTTCAATTATTTGAAAGGAGTTTGAGGAGGATAGATTTTATATTACATCATCTTTGAAGGTTTTGTGGAACTGTCGAGTAAATTTTCTCATCTTGGGCTTTATCCCCATCCTGGGTGAGGGGCAAACCTGGCAGTGCTCAGGTCTTACTCCCGGCTATGTGCTCAGGGATCACTCCTTGTGGGGTCAGGAAACCATATGGGATGCCGGGATCAAGACCATCTTGGCCTAGTGCAAGGCGAACGCCCTACCCGCTGTGCTATTGCTCCGGCTCCACTTTTGAGCTTTTTTTTTTTTAAGGGAGACCTTTGTTACTGTTTCATTTTCCCTTGCTTATCATTGATCTTCTCTATTTTTCAAATTTTCTTCCTAACAACAGATTTATTTACAATAGAGAAGAGTTGATTCATGGACTCAGAATTTTATATTTTTATTTGATCAAAAAAAGAAATAATCTGGACTATTCCTTCTAGGTTCTTTTTTTTTTTTTTTTGTCTTTGAGCTACACCCAGTGGTGCTCAGGGCTTCCTCTTGGCTCTGCATTCAGGGATCACTCCTGGGTTGTATCAGGTGCTGGCCTTCGAGCCTGAACCAACTACATGCAAGGAAATCTCCCTGCCCAGTGTATTCTCTCTCTGGCCCCTAGTTTGTTGTTTTAAATATAAAGTGATGTGGAGAAGGGGATGAGAATAATTTGCTTTCTATTTTGTGTCCTCAATGAATAGTATTTTTGGGGGGGTCACAGGGGTTCCTGGCTCTGCACCCAGGAATTACCCCTGGCGGTGCTCAGGGGACCATATGGGACACTGGGAATCGAACCCGGGTCATTCATGTTCAAGGCAAACACCCTACCCACTGTGCTATGGCTCCAGCCCCCAAGAATAGTATTTTTTTGTAAAAAAAAAATACAGTGTTCAAACATTTTTTTAATTCATTCCAAATTAATTTCTAAGTTATTTCTCTTTCTTTCAAACTCCTCATAATATGTGTGGTTCATTTTGAGTATACAAAGTTCCATAAGTTTTCCCTTGGAGCTCAGCACCTAGTGTTATATCAAGTAAAAAATATTGAATGCTAATTTTGTGTCCTGTGCCTTACATGTAGCAACTCACTCCATCCTTACAACAATACTGTTTGTTTCTATCATTTACCACCCATTTTAGAAATGTGACTGAAAGGTTGAATACTCTACCAACTAACTGTTCATGTGTCCAAGTGATGGCAGAAGTGACTTGTGCTTTCCTGGGTCACTGCAGAGGGAAAAAAAAAGGCATAATTGTCTAGTTTGTGATGGATTGTGCTGAGTAGAGCAGATGAGATGCAAATATCAAAAGCATAAAAGTTGATTGTGCTAATAATAGAGAGGTTGGCATGACACTATTTGGGGTCCTGGTGAGTAGGAAAGGGAGTAGTAGTGGGGTGGGGGCAATGATTAGCGTTTTCTTTGGAGAACAGAATATTCAAAGAGTGAAAAGATTATTATAAAATAGGAGGAACTTCACTGTGAGGCTGAAGGTCAGATACAGTTTTTAATCCAAATTACACATCTGGAAGTTTGTTTCTCTTTTTTTTAAAAAAAAACAGAATAAGTGTTCTTTGAGATATTATTTCTAGCTAGTGTATCAGTACATGCTTTATTATCTATAGAAGAAGCTCCTAATGCATAGATATTTTCAGTTGCATTCAGTCAAAGGACAAGGAACAGCAAATATAAGTATTAGTGAAGAGATGTACTGGCATGTACACCATTCTGTTGGGAATACAAACTGGAATCAATAACACTGCTTCATGTGGTCTATTGCACAGAGAACTGTGTGATGAGTTTATTAAGAACATTTTGGTTTTAGAGCCTCCAGGGTAGAATACATTGACTTCTTCATCCACCTGTTCTATACAGGGTTTAGGCTACAACAATAGATCAGTGACTCATGTGAGTTGTGAGGACATATCAACACGAAAGAATCAGGGCCAAATTATTTTTTAAAAAATAATCACTCTACCTAGGAAGAAACTTGGCAGTCTTCAGAGTCAAGGATTCACTTCAAAGCAATTGAAGAAACAGAAGAAAACTCTAAAACTAGTTTCATTAGTGTTCTCAGCAAGCTTCAAGGGATTGTTGCATCTATGGTACAAGAGAAGTTTGAATAAGGAGCATTTAAGCATTTATTAGTTCTTTTATATGAGCTTACAAGCACTATAAAAATTGTTTGCGCATTATACCCAGTGAAAATCTGAACAAGTGACTCCCAAGTGATGCCCTAGGGGTGCCCCTGAGTACTACCAGGTGTGGCCGAAAAGAGTGAAAATTTTAAAAAGAAAAAATTAGAATCATTAATAGCTTCACCACAGAAATTAATAATAAAATTATGTGCTCCCTCAATTTAGTGACTTGTTAATATAAAAGATAAGCTTTCTAGGTAGCTCTGAAAAGTCTTTTGGCTGAAAAAGCAAAAGAAGAGAAGGTATGTGTTTCTTGATTTAGTTGAAAATTCATTTTCAAATCACCATGAGCAAGGTCAGCAAATATTGAGGTTGGGTGACACCGTTTTTGCTATCCTGTAGCTAGGACTGGGAGAACAGAAACAAAATCAGTTGCATTCTGGTGATTCTCAGGTGTATGGATCTCAGAAGCACTTCTACTCTTCAAAATTATTGAGTACCCCATGATATAATTTGACATGGGTTGTATCTGCCAGTTTACTTTTTAAGATGTTAGAAATTAAGGCAGGTATTCGAGAGTCCAGAAGAGGCTGAGTGACTTAGGAATTGCCCAGGGCAAGAGTGTAGCCAAGGGCTGAATTCCCAGTGCATGTTGCTGATCCTGACGGTGCTATGCGCTGGGGTACCTAACAAGGCCAAAAATAATGCTGAGGACTTTTAAGACATTTAGAAATTGATTGAAAATTGTGTCTATTAAGTGCTCATGTGAATACTTGAATGAAAATAACTTTCACAAACAAAATTGATGAGAAAAGCAGCATTGTTTTCAGTTAGCAAACCTTTTGCTCAGGCGTAATACACAACATCTGAGTTCTCTCTCTTTCCCCCTCTCTCTCTCTCCTGTAAATTTTTCTTTTTCTACTCCCTGTTCCCTCACCCTTCCCCTAATTGTTGATGTTAGTTTGTTGATGTTTGTTGATGTGATGACAGCACATAGTATGCATGCCTGACTCTGCTTTTCTTCAGGGATCACACCTCAGACTGTTGAGCTGGAACACTATACCCCTGCACAGTGAGATTTGCACTAGTATAGTTGAGGTGTTTGCACATGTGCTTGCTTCGGGTCCCTCTCTTAGTTGAGGTTGTACTTTGTGCCAGGGGACTTCTTTCAGTGTTCACACAGGTGCTTGCCTGGCATCACACTTTCTAGTCTTGGCACATGTACATCTCTTTAGTTATGATGTTCTTCAAGGCTTTAACTCCTTTTCATGGGGCTTATATAGACCGAGTGTGGTGCAGATGCTAGGATTGTGACAAGTGCATGTGAGACATTAAGGATTTGAACTCATGACCATATGTTTGCAAGACAGATGCTCTAAACCACTGTGTTATTTTTCTAGACCAGCCAACTGCATTACTTCTTGGTGGAGAGGGAGTAATTTTTTGCAGTTTTTGGGGGGCTGCTCTTCCTGGATCATTGCTTGGGAATCATCATTCCTCACAGTTGTCAGGAGAAAATATGGTGCTGGGGATCAAACCCATGCCTCCCAGTGCACTATACCTTTGAACTTTCTCTGCAGCCCAACATCTTAGTTCTTAATATAATTATGCATTAAGTTTCTTGTGATATCTCATGATATATGACCTCTGGGCAACTTCTCTGTCTACTCATAAATTGATGAGCGTTAGTAAGGTGAAAAATCATAACATTAGCATGAAAATTGTTTTGACCTCAAATTCTCAAAAGGGTCTTTGAGAACTGCTTCGAGAACTGCTGATATAAATAATAGTGATCTTTTCTCAAATAATCAATAAAAATACTTGATGCGAATTTTAGGATAATATATTTCTTTGGTTATCCACTCAATATATTGTGTTCATCAGAATTAAGTGCTTTCATTGAAAATTCTTTATTGAGGAATTTATCTAATGAAATAAAATGTTATCTGTTCTTTTGAATAAATCATGTTGAACTTAATGGGAGAAAAAGCCCCATTCGCAACCTAAAACATAGTGTCTAGAAAGTATCATTTACCTTACTCTTTTCTTTTATTTAAAAAATTTTTATGCCCAAATTTTATTTTTATAAAGCTGTTCACCATAATTTATTACATTCAATATTTTGACACCAATCCCACCACCATTGCACCTTCCCACCACCATTATTTGAGTTTTCTCACCACAACCCAAGCCTACCCCTAAGGCAAATGCTAAATAATTTATTTTGTATTACTTGTTATGAATAATAGACTAAAAATGATCCAAAATCTTTCCTTAGAGGAAAGTGTGTGAAAATTATTATATTTCACCTTGGAGCCATTACACCCCTGTGTAAGAGATTACTAACATGTTATTACAGGTTGAGCATTGTGTGCTGTATTGATTATATACATATATATATATATATATTCAAGATTGGTTGCCTTCTACCTTCGCCTTCTACCTCAAGTACGGTGTGCTACTCTTGGTATATCAGTGGCATAAAATATGAGATGTTATGACTGCATGCTCCGGGAATTCTAAAATTTTAAATATGGTGCTAGAGCTGGATTTTTAGCTAGATGTTGATTTTAGGGTCCACAGGCATCTCTGCGGCGTGTTGCTTTCTTCCGAGATTTATTTGTGTGTCTCTGGATCATGGCTGTTAATGAACTAATATGGTGCCCAGAGGCAGTTCATGGGCATGACTGTCAGGGACCCGGAAGCACAAGGAGATGGGTCCTTGTGCTTTTTTTTTTTTTTGACTGGGGTCGTAAAAATCCACATACCTGGGTTTCTCTTCCCTTTTAATAAGCATCTGGTCTGAGATGACATTAGTCTGAAGCATTATTTTCCAGAGTGGGCAATATGACTGGAAGGAATCAGGGGGAGCTGTAATAGCTTCAGACACATTTGAGGAGGAGGTTGTCTGTTTATTTGCTTTTAAGGTTGTGGGGTGTTTTTATTACTAGACGGTTCCCCCCACCAAAAAAAAAAGGGACCAAATAAGTTTAGCCATCTTTGGTCAAGAATAAAGACACTTAGCTCCTGCTTTACCACATTTACACTAATTTAGGATGGAAAGAGGAACAAATGGTATTCCCCATGCATTGACATTGACACTACTCCCCCCATCAGTTCTGAAAGTTCTTATGTGTCCCCTAATGCAGTCTCACCAGTGACTTGAGAATATGCTCACACTCTCTTCCTTCTACTTCCCTAGCATCATCATCAGCATCATCAGCATCCTCATCATCACCCAGATGCACAGTATTCCTAGCTGCTTTTTCTCTGTTCAAGATGTAGGTGCCTTCTGAGAGCCTCCCTTCTCCCACCCCACCCCCTCGATAGCCCCATCTCTCTACTAATTCTTTTTCCTGATCAGACAGACAGTAGACTGAACTTTAAGTGAACTACATTGTCTTCTTAGAAAGGAGGTAGTATTTTTCTACGTTTCCAGAAACAGTGATTTTTGTGAAGCAGTTTTTAAATTTAATTTTTTGTTCCTTTCCCCACTCCCACCCAGGATATTGATTATAGATCTGATGATCAGGGTGGTCTCTTTGAAATTTCCCAATTGTTTACCAAAAACTTGACCAATTTTGTAAGTATTAGTGCCCTTAAGATGATTACTTCCTTTAATTGATTCTTAACTCCTCATGTAAAGTGGTTTCCCTCATCACTGTAGTCCCAGTGATGAGGGAAATGGACCCCTGTTTTTCTGTCCCTATCACGAGCAGTGGAAGAGCAGGGAAATCAGAGCTGCCAAAGATAGCCTGCTGCACCTGGAGTCTGAGATGAGCTTCAGTGTCCTTAAGATAATCCTCTTGCCTGTGACCTCAGAATGAGCTCGAGTCCCTTGAGGTGGTCCAGGGAATAACGTGCTTGGAAAATTCTGCTTCTGTACTCTCCTACCCTCTGCCTGCAGTGATCAACCCCCACCCAAAACTCTATAATAGGTGCTCTCGCCTTTGTTCCGAGCCCAGTTCTCGAACATGAGTCGAGCTGGGTCTGCCAGTGGAGTAAACAGTGCTCTCCCACTTTTCAAAAAGTGCTGCTTAGTTTTTCACTGGCTCTTGGTGGAAAGCTATGAAACACTTTTATAGGAAGATCATTGTATAGGAAGGTCATCAGAGCATAATCCTATAGAATGTCAAATATGCTTAGCTATAGCTCTGTTCTGAGGTTTATTTTGGGGTGTATGCATATAATAGGCTGTTATAATACTTGCATAGAATACTGAATATACTTCAGGACTGAAAGCACCTTAAGCTCATTTTTTGAGCTGGCTAATTCTTTCTCTATATATTTTATTGATATTGATATTTGAGCTACTCTGCTTGATTGATGATTATCAGGAAAAGATGAATAATTATTTATTGTGTCTGTTCAATTCTAGACCTTTGGTGAGATTATTTCTAAGTCTTATTTTTTTGTGTCTCCTATAGTTTTTCAAGGTTTATCATCTCCATTTCACAAATTGAAAAATGGAAGTCCAAAAGTTAATATCCCAGGATTTGAAGCTGCTTGCTTCACACTCCTTACTTTTCTTGTAATATCAGGAAGAGTCACTAAATAGTAGAAACTTGACATGAATCCCACATTTAAAAGGACACAATGGCATGTGAAAAGAGAGACATTATGGCCTATTTTAACCCCTCAAAGAATTCATCAGGCCTTATGATCATGTTGATTTAAGAGATGGGGTTGCTGTACTTCTGGAAGTCTGGGCAGCCACACCCACTTGCCACCAGCTAAGCTCATCTATCAGCCCTGTTCTTAAGATCCACAATTAAATTGTCAAAGAGATCAGCTAGCCGCAAAAACTTCTCAGATGCACCAGTCCTGGCTGAGACCTCAGGGCAAACTCAGGAGGGGCAAGCCAAGCTCCCGCTGTACCAAAGCCCTAGCAGCCACGTTCACATCCCAGCAGCTGCTGTGTCTCAGGCTGGACTCCACTACCACATGACTGAGCTCCACAGAGATGCCAACCTGCTGAAAATTTCAGGCACAGCAGGTTTTTTTTTTTTTTCCTGAAAACTCCAGGTCTTCTCGGGGTAACATCTTCCCACCTCCAGTGCCTCTGGATGCCCCAGCAGCCACACCTATATTCCACCACTGCCACCATGTAAGCCCATTGCCCAGTTAAATATTCTGGTGGATTTTTTCTTTTTTTTTGGTAGTAATTGGCTGTATATATTGCTCCACAATATCTCCAAACTTTGCAGAACTAACATCCCAGTAGGAATGTACCAGATTGGATGTGAATGTAATGTAGAAGCCAACTAAGCTCGACCAACAAAAATATTAGCACTGCATTGTAGCACTGTCTTCCCGTTGTTCATGGATTTGCTAGAGTGGGCACCAGTAACGTTTCCATTGTGAGACTTGTTACTGTTTTTTGGCATATCGAATATGCCACGGGGAGCTTGCCAGGCTCTGCCATGCAGGCAGGATACTCACGGTAGCTTGCCAGGCTCTTTGAGAGGGACGGAGGAATCAAACCCAGGTTGGCCACGTGCAAGGCAAATGCCCTATCTTCTGAGCTATTGCTCCAGCCCCCAAAACAAAAATAACAACAACAACAAAAAAAAACCCCAAAAATATTAACACAGAAGAATTAACTAGCAACAAGATCTTAGTCAACCCTCAGATAAGAACTTAATGTCACCATGGATAGATATAACAATTTTCACAAATTTTCTTTTGCTGAAGCATTTTTTGATAATTCCATTAATCATTTAGTGATAACATGCAATATAAAATAAATTACTGTGGGCCTGTTACAGGGGCAGACTTGAGGAATGGCTGGAAAAATGGGGACAGTGGCAGAGGAAAGGTGACAGTGGTGGTGGGATCGGGGTTGAAATATTGAATACCCAGAACAAGTCATCATGAACAACTTTTGTCAACCATAGTATTTAAGTAAAGTGAGTGAAAACTTAAAAAAAAAACTTATTACTCTGTTTCCTCTATTCAGAATTCAGAAAAAATTGTTTTATAGCAGACTGTAGGCAGTAGGGTGATCTGGAAGGATCTTAGAATTGATGAACCAGCTCGTCAATTCCTAGTTACAAAAGGGACAACTACCATTCATTTTACATAATATTCACATTAAATTAGAAATTTATGTCTTATTCTGTTAAAACTTTTGGGCATAGTGATTTTCCTGATTGATATTTTATATTCCATGCCAAAGTTTTAGTGAGGTTCTGGGGGTTGTTGAATATGGCATTGTCATTTTATGATAGCTGGGGCAAGAATTTGAATGAATAGCTTTAATTACAAATCTGTAGGAACATGAACTGAACTCTTCTTCCAAGTTTGATTATAACTACTACTGTTTTCTTACTGAAATTAAAGTCAAATACGAGATTGGTGCGGTAGCTTACTTTTTTGTTGAAAAATGTGTCCAGTGAGACATATTTTTTTAAATAAAAAACCTAGCAGCAACTAAATCTCATTACAAGTGAAATGCGGTTAACTTCACTTCATCAAAGTAACATTTGCCTATCCAGCTACCTGCATATTTGTGATTGCTGTGTCTAGATTAATTAGATAGATGGGAACATAATTGCTTCATATGTTTTGCTTCTTTTGGGGGGATTTGTTTTGGGAGAAATTCAAGTTTGGGAATGAAAAAAAAAGGATACTTTTTTAAAACTCAAAAGATTAAAGCAGGGGACAGAGAGGAACGTAGAAAAGTTAAGGTGCTTGCCTTGCCTCGAATGCATCTGACTTGGGTTCCAATCCTGGCAGCAAATGGCCTCTCAGTGCAGCCTGGAAACTTCTAGCACCTCCAGATATGGCCCTCAAGGCTCCCAATCATCTCTGGAGTCACCCAAGCAAAGTGACATCCTTGGATCTTTGCAGTGACTCACCAGCCTGTTTGGCTAACACTGTGAGACATGAGACCAAGAATTACCAGGCGGAGCCCTTTGCCCAAATGAGCACCCCTTGGGTCATCATCCTTACTTTTCCTCATTTTCTTTCCTTCCCTCCGCCCCGCACTAAAAAAGACTGAGGCCTTTTCTACAGCAAATTTGTGATCGAGCTTGAAATTAGTAAAGCGTTTTCTTCTTTAGAAAGAACCCGATCGACTATTGGCACTGACAAAACAAAGAAAGAGAAGGAAAACTTGAGTAAAATGAGTCAGAAATAAAATTTCTTTCTTGATAGCTATGAATTCAAAAGTAAATGATTTGTTTAAAAAATTAATAGAATCTTACATTTCTTAGGTTATGGGTTAGATGACAGATTCATCTTTGGGTTAAATTATAGACAAGGTCAGTCATCTCTGCATATTAGGAAAGTGCTACTTTCAAAAACGGTCTTTAAAATATTGACCTCCATTTTGAAGGCTCTGAGGATTTGAAGTTAGTTTTAATATTCTGTCTACTTGGCATATTTTGGATTTTGTCTGATGTGGGAGAAAAATTTCTAAATAGAATAAATTTTTAAACGTGATTACATTAGATTAGGCAATGAGCACATTACTCATCTCAATCAAGCTTCAAACATTCGAATTCATTAAAATAATAAAAGCTTTTCTTTATCTGCCTCATTATTTTTAATGCAGTTCTGTCACCGAGCTGACTTAATCCCTTTGGTGATGAAGGCTGTTAGAATTTACCTTCTGAAAGGGAAAAAAAACTACATATATTTCCTCTCAAAGTTCCTTTGAAACGTCCTGGGGAAAAATTAAAATTCTGTCCTCTTATCAGTGGCCATTTGTATGATGGGCGTGAGCTGACCTGGTGGGTGTGGCCTGACTCGGTGGGCGTGGCCTGGCCTGGTAGCCTGGCCTGGCCTGATGGTTGTCAGCCCCGCCCAGTAAATGGTGATGGGATCCCTGAGCACTGACTTCTTTCTGCTCTGTATTTTCACAAGTCTCCTAACCTGTGAATCATTATTTCTTATGGGAAATAAAAACTTTGATTTAGAATTTAGATCAGATCAGATATTTTTTCTGTTTTTTTTTGATGGAATATAAATCCAACAGAAGATATATTATACACTAAAAGCAAAGTTTCTATACAGTTTCTGTCCAGCTCCTGCCCATTTCTCTAATTTCCTTTATAGAAATACTTCTTAAGGAGTAGCTTCACTCCCTGCTTCCGTTTCTTAACTCCCCATTGTTTCTCATACTCACTCCTTTACCTGCTCATCCCTACCATTCTGCTCAGACTTCCTATCAAGGTAACCCGATTGACTCTAAAGCCCACTACACTTATCTCATGACTTGCCCTGAGATATGGAGTTTCCCAGCTCCCTTCAGGAAGCTATCACTTGCCCTTGACTGGTTCATTGTTGGAGGAATTCTGCCATCCCTTCATCCTGATGAGAGAGGGGTGACAGACATGTGATCACTCAGCCTATGACACAAGTAGAGTGCTGATCCATGTGACTTATTGGTGTTTTAATTTTAGCTGTTACTAAGTAACCTTTTCTTTGAGATGACCAGAAAGTGCCTGGTGCCAGACTTCCTGAAGACCAGAGCCTCTGCTCCCAAAAGATATTTCTTTACCATCCTCCTTCCATCTTTCCTCTCCCCTCTAGTCTTGGCCTCAGACTCCTAGCATAGAATTATAAGCACAGAGCACGTTCTGATGTACATTGCTTTCGGCATGTAATATAGGCATATTTTTCATTGGGGCTGTTGCCCACCTTTTCTCTGCTGTCTCACAGTAAATGAGGGCCGCTCCCCTGGCTGTACCTGCAGCTCCCGACAAGAATCCTCTGAGGTATGGCCTTTCCTCAGCAATAAATCATGGATGCTGCTGCTGTTCCTGAAGGCGAGCCTTTCCTGGCCTGGGAAATTAAGTGAGCAAGATACCCTCCTTTCCCTTAGGGTTTACAAAGGCAAAGTTTGTTTATAGTGAAAAATGTGCCAGACAGCCCCAGCTTTAACCTGATTGGTGAACATATGGATGTAGATGGAATCAAAATGAGATATTGTAAATACATTAGGTGTTTCTGTCACTAAAGCAAGAAATGAGGGGGAATCTAATTATTCTTGAACAGATTGTCCTCTGCCTACACTATCATGCTTGTGTTCAGATTAACAAGAAATTTGGCTTGAGTCTAACTCAAAATCCATAGAGCACTGTCTGGGGCTCTTTGTCAGTTTGCTCTGGTGAGAATATGGACATCATTTCAACTTGCACTAGATTAGGAATAATTTAGGGGGTGGGAGGAATGCTTGAAATATTAAGTTGCTGCATTCCGTCTTTTCTCCTATTCTCAACTCCTCTCTTCTCTCCATAAATTTTTCAGTCTTGCTAATTCTAGGTTCATTATATGTGGATGAACAGTAGGGGGTCTGTATGTCTGTTCCATGATTTAGAAATCTCAGCAGTTTTCCTTCTGCTTTCCAGTCCAGTTCTTTATACCCAAGCTTTCTGCCCACTTCCTTTCATTCTGTCCTCAAACTCACTCTTGGAAAAGGTATCCTGCCAGCCACTTGCAACTTTCTGTACATTAGATCTATGAGCTGCCACCAGAAAAAACCATTTGGGTTTCAAGTCTCTTTCTTAGATGTTGAAGGAAATGGTTTAAAAGGATTGGCACTTAATGGGGAATATGGAGCCTTATTTCTCAATCCCTTGATGTTGAAAACACCTCAAATCCACTTCCTTCTTCTTAGTGCATTTACACTCTTAGTGCTCATGTCTGTGATTCTAAAATGTCTTGAACTGCTGAATCTCTCTGGAAATTGTGTTTGTTTGCAGAGGTCCAAGTTTGAGATGGTGTAAGCAATTTTGTTATCCTTGTCTTTGGAAATGTTACGTTTGCTGACTGTATTTTCCCTGGACATGCCTAAGGTTTGTATCTTGTAGCATGCTGTTTCTTCTCTGCATCACCCAGATATGTGAAGCTCCCTGAGAAGAACACCCTCTCCCTTCTTTGTTATATCCCAAGCAAGTAGCACTTTGATTAACATATTGTAAATAAACACAAATCCTCATTGATTAATGATTGAGCCTGGTTTAAGAGCTTAGATATTTCCCATCTAATGGTGGGCTTGCATCACCATAAATCTACCTCAGTTAAAAATATTACAATGTTATAGAAAATGTCTGGTTAGGCTAGGGCCTCATCCAGAGACCAGGTCATTTGACCTAGACAGGAAAGAATACAAGTATAAGGCACAGATATTTAGTATAGAAGAGGTTTAGTAAGGAACAGTATAGACTTGAGAATCTGAGTGCAGCACAGTTGAAGAGAAAGTATCATTGCTTCAAGACAGTTTGCTAATAGCAGTAATGCACGCTTCATAGTCAGAGGGCAGGTATTCACCATAGAGTAGAGCTTTTCCACACCATTTATACAGGTATGGAAATGGAGTAAACAGTAAAAAGGGGCAGAGTGCTCATAATATTTTAGAGAAGAAGGTAAAATTTGGGGGAGTGATTTCTGGTCATAGAAGGGATACCCAGTTGATAACCATATGTGGCCACTTCCTGAGGTCACCATGGCAATTGTAAACTGTCATAGGATGGGTGAGTATGATTTCTACAGTGTGATTTGCATTTATGTGCAATTGATTTTTCATGCATGCATAATGAAGCTGAAAGTCACCTATAGTCACTTAGTGTTCCCTGTTGGATTTTTCAACTCTGATGGGTCTTAGATTCAAATGAGTCTCAGACCTCATTCCTCTTATCTTTGGAGGTGTTCTGTATCTATCACATATCGTTCCTTTGGCAAAAACATTAATTTCCCAAGCACTGCATATGCTTATGTAAGAGAGCTATAGATGAAAATGAGGATTAATTGAAGGTGGGAGGACGTGTGATATTGACACGTTAAAGAACTGTGTATGATAATTACTAATCCTTGGATAAGGACAAAGGTATTTTCTGGAGGGAATTAAGAAATATTGTAATTGTCGAATTTTGCAATGTCTTTACAAGGAAATATTTGCCCACGAGAGGCAAAGTTTTCTGGTTCCTTCCCCTTCTAAGTAAGTTTCCCACATTTATACCAGCATTCTGCCATAACAAGGAGAGGATGTCTTCCGTACACCTAACCTTCCACAATCATCATTTAACCTAGCAAATCTGAAGCCTATCTGAAAGTCATTATATTTTCATTCACCTACAAATCATCTAATGCAAGACCTGGTTTACAATAGTTGGATATTTTATGTAATCTATCCATGTACTGTAATGAAAAACTAAGTACATGAATTATAAAGTCAAAATAGGGGCTAAAGTGATAGTACAGCAAGCAAGACATTTGCCTTGAATATGGCTGACCAGGTTCAATCCCTGTTACTACATATGTTCTCTGAGCCCCATGGGGAGTGCTCCTTGAGCTTAGAGCCAGGAATAAGCCCTGAACACTTCATGGTGTGACACATAAACAAATAAAAGGTTAAAGTAGTTTCAAATAGTGACAGCTTTTAACTTGCATACATCATAAAACTGAACCATTATAAATTGAAGATTATCTGTAATTTTATTGCATGAGTTGAATATGAATTTTGAAGTTAGACTGATGTGTGAAAAAATTTCTACCTCTACTCCTTAGTAGCAGAAAGAATCTTTAACCTTTCTAAATGTCAGTTTTTCATTTGTGGAAATATGATAATGTATAATCACTAAGCATGTAATGACAGCTAGCCTTTCCTTACCTGAGTGTATATTACATGTCTAATATGACTAACATATGCTTACTGAGCAAATAATTTTTGCAGACAGTTTGCTAAGAAGGTCACATGAATTATTTATTTACTCTTTTGGTTATTACATAGATTGTTTCATTAACTTTTGATTATTTTATTTAACTTTTATGTGAGTTGGGTACTCACAACTTCCTTTCCTAGATGAGAAGTTCAAAGACTGTATAGCAGTAGCGTGCTAGCCTTGCATGTGGCCAACCCAGGTTTGAACCCAGAACTAAAAGTAACTTCTGAGCATCAAAACAAAACAAAAAAGAAGCTCAAGATTACACAACTAAGAAATGGACTCACATGATGTTTGCCCATAGCCATTTGATTCAAGAACTTGTGCTTGTCAGTTTGCAGGTTCCTTGAAGGAGGAACATTGGTGTGAAGATAGCGGTTATTCAGTATATATGATCATCAAATCAGATGGAAGACAGAAGCTGCATTTAAATAGTTGTTTCAATTCAATGCAGCTGAGATGCCTGCAGTGCTTTTTAATTATCTGAGCACTTAAACAAAATTATTTAATTTGATCCCAACAACCCAGTATTATTAACTAAAAATTAATGTATAATCACTGTGAGAATTAGAGTTGATGTTTATTGAGTAACTACTCACTGCAAAGCATTTTACACACTTACAAATGATTTTCATGACCACCTCACAAATTAGGTGTTATAACTATGCCTTCATTTTACAAATGAAATTCCACAGTTTGGAGAAACTAATGGACAGTGACCATTTTCTCTACCATCCACAAGTAACAAAAATAGGCCTAAGACCAGAGATACCAGTTGTTAGCATGTGCTGCTTTCTCAATGACACTACCACAATATTGGGTCTAAAGCCAAAGGAAGGCGCTGGGGCCCCAGGCATGCTTAATGGCTAAAGGCACCTGCCTTGTAAGTGTGAGCCCTGGATTTTGACCCTGTGTCTCCCGTGAGTTTGCAGGTGCTTGGTGTGGTTCCTGCCACTCTGCTGTCTGAGATCCTCAGTGCTGAAGCAGTGTGTGTGATCTGTGTGGACTCCTGTTCATATCCAAGTGTGTGAGAGCACCACTGCTCAAGTGTTGGAGCCCCATCAGAAACAATAACTAAAGATATGTCAGGGGGCAAAGAGATAGGGTAGGGGAAAAGGTACTTGATTTGCATATGGCCAACCCAGTTCAACCTCTGACACTGCACATGGTCCCTGAGCACCACCGGGAGTGATCCCTGGGGCAGAGCCAGGAGGAAGCCCTGAGCACCTCTGGGTGTGGCCCCCAAACAAATGAAAGGATATGCAACTCTATATGCAGGAGTACATCCCTCTGCAAGCATGTGTGAACAGCACAATAACCCCACTGAGCACTTCAATCAAGTGTGTGCAACTCCTGGTCACTGCAACAACAGCAACAAATGGAGGGGTTGAGGGGAAAATGATCAGCCAACTAAAAAGCATCATTTGTTCAGGATACCCACAGTTTGACTTGCTTCACTTCCATAAAAGCTTTGCACTGATAAAGTTGTGAATTGAAAGTGAACTCATATCTTAAATGACTTTTTCATATTTCTATGTAAAACCTCTACTTCCAAGGAGCCTGCCCTTTTATCAAAGAAGTGAGCTCACCTAAAAGTGTGTTGTTTTTCAAAAACAAAGGTTTTGTTTCTTTAAAGAGTATCCTTGTTCAATTTGCAGGAATCTATACAACATGCTTTCCTAAATAATAGTTGTGCTGAGAGAATAACTCCAAACTATTTACAGGCAGATTAAGTAATATTTTAGCTCCCCACTGTGAAATGACACATGGCTATAACCCCTTTTCCAGTCATGTTACTGAGAAATTGTGACTTTCTCTTTCATTGGACTTGACAAGTTGGTGAAAGGTTCAGCCTTCTGAAATACTTTCCACAGCACCTCACAGAAGCACCTCTGAGTCATTAGTTATTATTCAGTGCTGGTTATGTGAAGTGGTGGGCAAGTAAATTTGGGGGGAAGTTTTATGTTGCTTAGGGTACTCCTTTCCTTTACACCCTTAATATACGCCTGCCCGCCTGCCTTCCCTCCCTTCTTCCTCCCCTACTCCCAGCACATGCAGCTGTGCTTTAGACTTGGTCTGGACTCTTTGCTCAGGCATCACCCCTAGTGGGGCTCAGTTAACCATATGCTGATCTGGGAATCAAACTGGGGTCTGCTGTGTACAAGACTTACTCTCTGTATTATCTCACCAACCCCTAAACACCTGTTTCAGGCATTGAGAATACCTGAAACCTTCTAGGTACCTTCTAGGAAAAAGTTGTGTCCCATTGTTCAGTGAAGTGGGAAAGTAGTGATGTGTCCAAATAGTTTCTATCTTTCGATAAATTATTGTAAGGTTTTATCTTTGAGGGATATTAGTTATGCAAAGTCTGTCATTATGGATAGTTCTATGAGATAGTTCCAATTAAAAACAAGTGGAGAGATTGCCAGTCAGTGTCAGCTAAATAAATTATGGTATACTTTTGTCATTAACAACTCTGAAAGAAAGAGAAAGATAAAAGCAGATTCTTCACATTTGTTAAGAGGGCGGATATATTACTCTGTCCATTCTTATATAATTAGAAGAATAAAACAGCTTCCCATTATGTATTTGAAATGAGAAAGTCTGTTATTACTTTCTTTTAGGGTATAATTAATCAATTTCAACTGCAGTATTTCAGATGTTATGCTGCAATGGAGTTTCATTAAGAACTGTAGTTTAATAATAATGGGTCAGTCAAGCTGACACTGTTGGAAACATAAAAACGAGCCTCAAATACTAAAAACATATTGCTTCTCCAATGTTGCCCAAAGAAAAAATTGAATTGAGAAGGGGTGCGGTTAAAGTTTTATTGCCAATTCTTTTGCGAAAGTTTGCTGCATCTGGAGAGAAGCATGATAGGTCATAGACTCTCAGGAAAGCATGCCCAGGACATATGCGTGCCCCATCTTCACTAATATCATCTCCCCTTTCAGCTGGACAGAGGGGCTGTCAATCCCAGCAGGAAGAGTCTTGATGCAGTAAGCAGCTTAGAAGCAAAGTCTGGGAATGGAAAGGAAAATATCCCACTTTTCTCTCAACTCAAGTTATTAATTCTTATAGGAGCTTCTGGAAATAGTTTGTTAGTTGTGCTGCTATTTTGTACAGAAAAAGCCTGACCAGAGGGTACAAAGCTTTGGAAAGTTAGCTTTTTTATATTAAATAACCATTTCAATATCTTGATCCAGTGCTTTGCTCAGGGGTTCTTTGTCTAGACAGACACGTGGCTAACTGATGTAGGTAGATGTCTCCTCAGATGAAGGGATCAAGTCAACTTTTTTTGAGTAACATAATAGTTAGGGGAAGTTCTTAAAGGGCCCTAATAAAAATAGAAAAATTTGACACCCCAGACTACTGATTTGACATATATGTTGATTCCCAGAGGGCTGCATTGCCCTTTTTTCTTTAAAAAAATCAAAATTATAAAAGGATATTGCTTGGAGTACTGCCAAAGTCCCAAGACTACAAGGAAGCCATGCAGACCCACTAAGAAAGACAATTATTTTTGGAAAGAAGTAGTTTTTGCTATAATACATGACTTATAAATAGTTCTTTCAGCAGGTTCTGAGTCATTCTATACTTTTACTCAAATTTAAGGATATGTATGTGTTTTATGTACTACAACTGTGTTTCCCATAGAAAGTATACTTAATCCAGGCTTTTTGTTGTCTGACACACATTAGCAAACTTTAGCAGCGTTTTGAGGATGATAGTTATTCCTCTCCTCTCCTCTCCTCTCCTCTCCTCTCCTCTCCTCTCCTCTCCTCTCCTCTCCTCTCCTCTCCTCTCCTCTCCTCTCCTCTCCTCTCCTCTCCTCTCCTCTCCTCTCCTCTCCTCTCCTCTCCTCTCCCCTCCCCTCCCCTCCTCTCCTCTCCCCTCCCCTCCCCTCCCCTCCTCTCCTCTCCCCTCCCCTCCCCTCCTCTCCCCTCCCCTCCCCTCCCCTCCTCTCCTTTCCCCTCCTCTCCTTTCCCCTCCCCTCCCCTCCTCTCCTTTCCCCTCCTCTCCTTTCCCCTCCCCTCCCCTCCCCTCCCCTCCCCTCCTCTCCTCCCCTCCCCTCCCCTGTCTCTTCTCTTCTCTTCTCTTCTCTTCTCTTCTCTTCTCTTCTCTTCTCTTCTCTTCTCTTCTCTTCTCTTCTCTTCTCTTCTCTTCTCTTCTCTTCTCTTCTCTTCTCTTCTATTAGTGAATCACCATGAGATACCATTACAGATTTACAAACTTTCATGCTTGCGTTTCAGTCATACAATGATCAAGTACACATCCCTCCACCAGTGCCCATTTTCCACCACCAATGGTCCCAGTATCTCTCCCAGCACCCTACCCACCCCACCTCTGTTCTCTCTTTCCTTTTGTGTGTTGTAGTTTGCACTAGAGGCATTGAGTGGCCATTGTGTTCGATCTATAGTCTACATTTGGTTTGCATCTACCAATTTGAGCTGGTCCTCCAAATACGCTTTATTTTGTATTCCCTTCTCTATCTGAGCTACCCTTTCCTCCAGCCAGCTTCCAAGCCTTGGAGTAAACCTCCTGGTCTTATCTCTACTATTCTTGGGTATTAGTCTCCCATTCTATTACTTTATATTCCACAGGTTAGTGCAATCTTTCTATGTCTCTCCCTCTCTTTCTGACTCATTTCACTTAACATGATACTTTCCATGTTGATCTATTTATGTGCAAATTTCATTACTTCATATTTTCTAACAGCTGCATAGTATTTCATTGTGTAGATGTACCAAAGTTTCTTTAACCAGTCATATGTCCTTGGGCACTCGGGTGTTTTCCAGATTTGGGCTGTTATAAACAGTGCAGCAATGAACAAAGAAGTGCAGATGTGATTTATATTATACTCTTGCCTCTCCAGGATATATTCCCAAAAGTGGCATAGCTGGGTCAAATGGGAGCTCAATTTCTAATTTTTTGAGAATAACCCATACTGTTTTCCAAAAGGGCTGAACCAGTCAGCATCCCCACCAGCAGTGAAGGAGAGTCCCTTTCTCCTCACATCCTCACCAACACCAGTTGCTTTTGTTCTTTTGGATGTGGGCCAGTCTTTGTGGTGTAAGATGGTGTCTCATTGTTTTGATCTGTAAGTTCAACTAGTGCCTTGTGAATCCTTGCTATCAACCCCTTATCCGATTGGTATTGGGTAAATATCCTTTCCCATTCTGTTGACTGTCTTTGTATTTTGGTCACTGTTTCTTTTGAGGTGCAGAAGCTTCTTAGTTTAAGATAGTCCCATTTGTTAATCTCTATTTTCACTTGCTTGGCCAATGGCGTGTCATCTTTGAAAATACCTTTAGCTTCAATGTTTTGGAGGGTTTTACCAACCTTGTCTTCAGTGTATTTTATGGATTCTGGTCTGATGTTGAGGTCTTTAATCCATTTTGATCTGATTTTCGTACATGGTGTTAGGTAGAGATCTGAGCCCATTTTTTTGCAAGTAGCTGTCCAGTTTTGCCAGCACCATTTGTTTAAAGAGGCTTTACTTGCTCCACTTCATGTTTCTTGCTCTCTCATCAAAGATTAGTCTATCATATATTTGAGGGTGTGTATAGGATATTCAACCCTGTTCCAATTGTCTTTGGGTCTGTCTTTGTTCCAGTACCATGCTGTTTTAGTTACTACAGATTTGTAGTAGGGTTTGAGGTTGGGGAAGGTTATGCCTCCTATCTTCTTTGTTCCCAGAATTGCTTTCACTATTTGTGGGGGTTTGTTGTTCCATATGAATTTCAGGAGTGTTTGATCCACTTCTTTGAAGAATCAATGAAACCAAGAGCTAGTTCTTTGATAAAATAAACAAGATTGGTAAACCACGAGCAAGACTCACAAAGAAAGAGAGAGAACCCCAATAAACAGAATCAGAAGTGAAAAGAGGGACATCACAACAGAAACCAAAGAAATTCAAAACATCATCAGAGACTACTTTGAAAGTCTATATGCCACAAATCAAGAGAACCTAAAAGAAATGGATAAATTCCTGGATTTCTGTAATCTCCCAAGACTGAATCAAGAAGTTCTGAAATATCTGAATAGATCCATTAATATCAAGGAAATTTAAACTGTGATCAAAAGTCTTCTCAAAAATAAAATCCCGGGACCAGATGAATTCACTAGCGAATTTTTTCAAACATTTAAAGAGGACCTATTGCCAGCGATACTCAAGCTTTTTCAGGAAATTGAAAGAAAAGGAAACTCTGCCAAACAGTTTCTATGAGGCTCATATCTCCCTAATACCAAAACCAAAAAAAGACCCCACAAAAAAAGAAAACTCCAGGCTGATATTCCTGATGAACACAGATGCAAAGATTCTCAACAAAATATTAGCAAATAGAATTCAATAACTCCTCAAAAAGATCACACATGGCGACCAAGTGGGATTCATCCCGGGGATGCAAGGATGGTTTAACATCCAGAAATTAATCAACATAATCCATCATATCAATAAAAGAAAAGATCAAAACCATATAATTATATCAGTAGATGCAGAGAAAGCATTTGACAAGATTCAGCATCCATTTATGTTGAAAACTCTCGCCAAAATGGGTATCAAAGAAACTTTCCTCAACATAGTCAAAGCCATCTACCACAAGCCTATGACAAGCTTCATCCTCAATGGGGAAAAACTAAGAGCCTTCCCACTAAGATCAGGGACATAACAAGGATGCCTACTCTCACCTCTTCTGTTCAACATAGTATTGGAAGTACTTGCAGTAACAATTAGGCAAGGAAAAGATATTAAGAGCATTCAGGTTGGAAAGGAAGAAATAATAAAGCTCTCACTATTCGCAGATGATATAATATTATATTTAGAGAACCCTAATGCCTCTACCAAGAAACTCCTATAAACAATAGACTTATATAGCAAAGTTGCAGGCTATAAAATCAATATGTAAAAGTCCTTGGCTTTCCTATATGCAAATAATAAGAGAGAAGAAAGTAACATGAAAAAAGTAACATGAAAAAAATATATTTATACTTGTATCACTTGTATCACTAGTCATCCCATTGATCTTCGATCTGCTCGAGTTGGCGCCAGTAACATGCTAGTGTAGCCCAATGGTATCTGCATGCTCTAGGAACACGAAGAACCTCGAACCTCAAACCATTCGTTCAGGGTTTTGTCGAAGAAGTCTGACCATCTCATAGGTGTGCAGCCACTCGGTCTATTGACGTCCCATGGAATCCAGTCGGTAACAGCTCTAGTCCAGCGGTTGTCTCTAAATCGCATTATGTGTCCAGCCCATCTCATTTTTGACACTTTGGCAAATGAGACAGCATCCCTGATTTTTTTTTTAATTTTTAAAAATTTTATTGAATTACTGTGAGGTAGTTACAAGCTTTTATCTTTGGGTTACAATCACACACGTTCCTGATTCTTGATTGTTAAAGGAGGTCAGAATTCCAGATTCCTTCTCTCATTTGAGTGAAACCAGATACTCCAAGCATAGCTCTTTTGATTCCTCTTAGGGATACCCAAATAGCGTTCTCATCCTGTTTTCATAGGACCCAGGTCTCTGAGGCGTATGTTAGTGTAGGAAGAATGGTGTAGTCAAAAAAGATGTGCCCAGAGCCTGAGGTTCTTCGTCCTCTTAACCACTTCTTCTGTGCTCTTGAAGGCGTTCCACGCTGCTCTCCTCTTCCTGTGCTGTCTGGCGCCAAGTTGTTCTTCATGTCGACTTCTCGACCCAGGTACACATAGCTGCTGCATTCGAAGATGTTTGTTCTGTTGAGAGCAAATGGAACATCAGGGATTAGTTTGTTTTTTTTTCTTTTTTTAAAAAATTTTTTAAATTAAATTTTTAAAAATTAGGCAGAGTCTCTTGCCCACATGCCTGGCTGTCTTCTCCGGGGCCCGTCAGAGAGGATGGGCTCCAGCTTCGCTCCCCGCCCCGAGCAGAGCTCCCGGCGGCCAAAGACCACCATAACCTAGCCACAGCCATGCTCAAGGCCCCTCTCCACACGTTTGGACACATTAAGGTACCGGCAGAGGAACCCAGGTGTATGTAATCCCATCAACGGCCAACATCCAGAGACTTAAAAGCAAGCTCCCAGATATCTTATAGCCCACTTCTCCCTCTGGAGAAACTAGCAAGCTACTGAGTTTCCTGCCCACATGGACAGTCTTGCGAGCTTCCCATGGTTTATTCATGTGCTAAAGCCAGTAACAAGTTGGATCTCATTGCCTTGACCCTGAAAGCACCTCCAATGCGGCATCGTTGGGAAGGCCGAGTGGAGAGAGGCTTCTAGAATCTCAGGGATAAGACAAATGGAGAGGTTACTGAGCCCACTCGAGAAATCGATGATCAACGGGATTCATGATTCATGAATTTTTAAAATCTTGTTGAATCACCATGAGATAGTTACAAGCTTTCATGTTTGGCTTACAATCTCACAATGATCAAACACCCATCCCTCCACCAGTATACATTCCCCACCACCAATACCCGGGGTATAACTCCCCTTTCCCACCTTCCCCCTGCCTCTATGGCAGACAATATTCCCCATACTCTCTCTCTACTTTTGGGCATTATAGTTTGCAACACAGACACTGAGAGGTCATCATGTTTGGTCCATTATCTACTTTCAGCATGCATCTCCCATCCCAACTGGTTCCTCCAGCCATTATTTTCTTAGTGCTCCCTTCTCTATTCCATCTGCCTCCTCCCCTCTGCTCATGAAGCAGTCTTCCAGCTATGGGACAATCCTTTTATCTATCGTCCTTGGGTGTCAGCCTCACGTGATGCCACCCTACACTCCACAAATAAGTGCAGTCCCTCTATGTCTGTCCCTCTCTTTCTGACTCATTTCACTTAGCATCATACTCTCTATGTTTATCCACTTATAAGCAAATTTCATGACTTCATCTCTCCTAACAGCTGCATAGTATTCCATTGTGTAGATGTACCAAAGTTTCTTTAATCTGTCATCTGTTTTAGGGCACTTAGGTTGTTTCCATATTTTGGATATTGTGAACAGTGCTGCAATGAATATATAGGTACAGATGTCATTTCTTCTGTGCTCTTTTGCATCCTCAGGATATATTCCCAGAAGTGATATTGTGAGGTCATATGGAAGCTCAATTGTTTTGCTGAGATTCAGCTGCAGTCCGATCTTTCCACACTTGAAGTTCAAGTCGGCCAGCATTTTTGCCGCTTGGCTAATGTTTGGTGTCATGAGAAAGATGTCATCAGCGAAGCAGAGATAGTGTAGTTGCTGACTGTCTATCTTTACTCACATTCCTTCCTATTCCAGTCATTGCATGATGTTCTTGAGGGTGGCACTGAAGAGTTTCTGTAAAATGGTATTATCCTGCCAAACCCGTCTCTTTACGTCAATGATCACTTTCTTGTAGAATGGTGAGATCCTGGTGGTGAATCCGTAATACACCTCGAGGTGGATCTTGATGTATTGAGTTTGAATGCCCTGTTTGGCTAGGGCTTTGATGACCACTTCAGTCTTAACAGAATCAAAGGCCTTCTTTAAATTGATGAACATTAGACATAGTGGCATCTTGAACTCTCTCGAAACTTCAATGGGCTTGGTCACTGTGGATATGGTTGATTGTGCTGAATCCTTTTTGGAACCTGGATTGCTCACATGGTTGTCCTTCATCTAGTGTTCTGCCCATTCTATTCATGATGACTTGAGTAAATCACTTGTAGATAATGGACAACAGGCAGATTGGGAAATAGTTGCCGATGTCATACTTGATCTTCTGTACTTGCATCATCAGGTCCTCGAAGGATGCTTCTGATGCTAGCGTATGTGCTTTGAAAGTACAGTCATTTTAGTCCTTCGTTTTGGCAGTCTAGTTTGTCCCTGAGATTTTATCAGCCTCTCTTTGCTCTTCCTTCTTAACACTGCCTTATTGGGGGCTCTTTCAGTGTCAGGCAAATGAGGCCCATTGTTGTTACTGTTTTTGGCATATCAAATACACCATGGGTAGCTGGCCAGGCTCTGCCCTGCGGGTGGGCTACTCTTGGCAGCTTGCCTGGCTCTCTGAGGAATGGAGGCTTTTAGGGCAGCCTCCAATTGCCCTTACAGGTGTTCCCATGGTTCACACCATATTTGAACCCCATCAAATATGGTGCAGAAATTATGGAAAATGGGTATTAAGTGTCTTATGGTTGTTGGAAAACGACCTCGAGTGTGATGGTGGCTGGGTAGTGGTGGTAGTGGATGAGGTATTTATCTGGTGCAGGTAGGTGCAGCCAATGAGGCATTTATCTGGTTCAGGTAGGGTGGGTCATATGGGTTTGATCCCTGGGGCGCTGGATTTTGGAGGAGGCAGACAGAGAATCTTGTTTCCGGGTCTCGTCGAGCCTGGAGTCCAAGGTCACAAAGTTCTGCTTTACCTGTTTACTTATACGTAAAATATATATGTCTCTACCAGAGAAATAGTTTAATTGCTTTATTAATCAATAATAGCTTTACTGCTTCCATCTAAATAATGCCTCCATCAAATCTAGAATTTAAGCATTTAAACAAATGCTAGTTCTAGTATCTTGTTTTTTGAATCTAATAGATATGTTTACTAAGTATAAATGTAAATGTTGAATGATTTGACATTGAGTCACAAAAATGGATCATTCAGTATATTTAAATGAGATTCCTTTTAAAATGTTCTTATTTTAGCCACCATGATTTACAATTTTACAGTACTATCAATGATAGGGTTTCATAAATATAGCATTCCAATATCCCCCCACCTCACTGAGTGTCCTTTCCCTCCACCACTTTCTCACGATACCCCCTCCCTCATGCCACTACTCCCACCCCCCCACTCCACCTCACTAAAGCCATAGTAAACTTTGGCTTTGAAAGGTTTTGGCATTTGGCCCTCATTAATAAGTGTTCGTATCTCCATTATTATTTATTAATCCATTTTACTTGTCCATTTTTGATTTGGTACTACATCCAGCAGTTCCTGCCCCATTCAACCACTTTAGTAGAGAGCTTGGTTTTAGATATCATTCTTATATAATTGAAGAGCGATTCATCTGTTCTTCTTTTTCTTGGATGTAGGGGGGTCTTTCATACCGAGTAGTGCTTGGGAGCTATTTTTAGGTGGTCAGAAGACCATGTGCCAGGAATTGAACTCACACATTCATTGCAGAGCATGTACTCAGCCCATTGACCTATCTCTCCAGCCTTGGTTTTACCATTCAGATCTTACAGGTTGCTTATCTATGATCAGCCAATAAACAGTAAATATTAGGGCTCCATGGAAGGGACAGCTCCTTTGCTGAGTAATGAACGTTGTATATTCTTGCATAATTTTGTGGAGACCACCCATGGCCTTTTTAAAAGCATAAAGCTTGATACCCTTTACTTTCCAGCAAGATCCTAGATCAGTCTCCTTTAAATCCTTTTGAATATCCACTTAAAGGGAACAAAACTGAAGATTAGCCAAAGGTCTCTCCTAATCGACCATTGTTAACCATTTTGGATTTTCTGCACAATATTTTATATAACAAGAATTTTGAATTTTAATGCATATATAAGTAGTGACAAAATCAGAATTTATTATTTTTGTTTAAAAACGTTCAAATTTAACTATTCATGTTCTTATGACTTGAGATTTGTTTTGCTTCTAATGGATGAGAGACTATTACTTGAAAAGTAGGGATAAGGTGTGGAGTTCAATATATTTCTCTTTGTGAGTGTATAGAATTGAAAAATGAGAGTGTGTTTAAGCTTTCATAATACACAGTTGAAAATAATCAGTAAGGGTACAAAAATAATCTAATTTCACCTGTTTTAGGTAAGTGTGAAGTAAATTAATTTCTAATTCTTTCTTTAATACAATCTTGATCTTCTAGTTTATTGAAATACTCATTTTCGTTTTTTACTTTCATTAAATATATATATTAAATATTTTTCATTCCCTTGGGGAAAATCCTTTATAAATATAAAGTTAAAAGGTTAATTTCAGGTCTTTGGTCTGTGAAAAATTAAATTTTCCCAGAAAGTTTAATCAGATATCAATATAACATCCAATCAGTCCTTTTGAACCTGCTGTGTGCTTGGCCATTACTCCTTATTGATTAGAGTGTGATCTTTTTTGCTGCTCATGAATTATTGATGAAAAATCTCCTCAGGGTATTCAGGCATTATGAAGAGAGAAGAGAAAACCTTTTCCTCGGAGTGGATCTGGCCAGGGGCTTGGTGGCTGCTGTGCTCCAAAGGCCACTTCCTCTGGTCCCTGTTGTCTTGACTCTCCTGGCAGCCCTGCAGAGTCCTGGGTTGCTGGGAGAAGATGCAATAGGCACTTGATATTTCCCAACACACTGAGCCACCCGAATACTTTAGAAATGATTTTTCATCTGTACTTGTCTGCAGGTGGCAGTTGAAAGGGATTTAGGCATTGTGTAAAGTGTTTAAACACTTCAAAAAGAAAGGAGATTTAAACATTAAATTCTTGAAAGGAAAAGATGAACTTACCCACATATTTTTATATTCTTTAATGTGGTATTTATTTTTAGCCCCCAAAGGTGAATATTATTAAAGCAATTGTTTGTACTTTTGACAATGCCTCCGACAATTGTAGGCTAATATGAAATAGTGTCCGGAGTACAGCATGTGGGGTCAGAGAAGGGATGGGGCAGATGAGAACTGGATACAACATCTGCCCTCGTTATAAATTCCATCTCTTGGACTGCAGCTATGTAATGGGTAAAATAAAAATAATGTTATTTTTATTCAGCCATATTTTGTTAACTTGAAGAATTTTTTTCACTATGCGTTAAGACAGAATTTTATTTAAGAGAATAATAGAAAGAAGAGGGGAAAGGCAGGAATCTTCACATGGGATGATATGGGACCTCCTAAGCAGGATTCTCAAGAATGTTTTTTTCAAAAATAAATGTAGTTTACAGTTTTTTTCATGTATACAGAGGGAAAACAAATGTTTACATATGGCAGGGGTGGGGGGGGGATAGGGTATATAAAGCCAAATGGGATTAAAAAAAAAACTCAGGGTAATAATAATTCTTGGAACTAAAGTAAGATTTGCTTATTTTCAAATATGTTGCCAAATGTAAAAGAAAAACCCCAAAACCCAATGGTGGAATTTTATACAAGAATTTAATGGAGGTATATTCTTAGTTGATCTTTAAATAGAAAAGAACAAAATCAACTAAATGTATAATTCAGGATTTATCAAGAAGTGCCTGTTGTTATTTGACAGAATTTAAGTTTACTTTTGTTGCTTGGAAGAAAAACCAATCATGATCTAAGGCTGTGGTTGCTGAAGGACATGATTAGTTGTGCATCACCTACTTTAACTGTCTTTTGATCGGGCCACTATATTGAAACTGTTATGATATCCAAGGTAAAGAAAAAAATACTCAAACTTTTGCAATTTGGAAACCTAGTGATACTTTTAAAAAACCTAATGAACCTTGAAAATTGCTGCTTACCAAGTGAAAATAAAAATGCTTCATCAGGTAGGTAGAAAATAAATTGTCTTCTTAGACTTACTGAATTCTGGTAGTAAACGTTTCCTACTCTTATATTCACTGTTTTCTTCTAGTGAGACTGCAGTACACAAATTTCCATTCATGCATGTTGAGAGTATATTTTTAAAAGAAGATAATTATTGAGTAAAGTATCTTAATTTCATGGGCTGGAGGGTGAATGGGAAGTGTCTGCTAATAGATATAGGGTTTCTTTTCAAAGTAATAAAAATATTCTGATATTAAATCATACTGATGCCTACACACTTGTGAAAACCCACTTAATTATATATTATCAAAACTTGCATTTTATGGGAGGTAATTATTTGTCATATGTCAACTTTTAAATAAGTTAATTAATTTAAATATTCTAGCTATCATGTGTTTTCAAAAACAGTTGCTTTGCTCTTGGGTTTGTACTTGTATCTGTCTCTAATTTTATTTTTTACTTAACTTGATTAATCTCCCTTAATCGCATACTTCTGAGTAAGTAATAAAAACTTTCAAAGAGCTCTCAATGTTTTAGGCAAACTTTCTCATACAGTTGGGCAGCCTGCATAGATGCACCGTCCTAAGGGTGGTCTTTCTCCTGTCACTTAGCATATGTTCAAACACATTGCTTGGTATTTAGAAATGAAGGAGGCAGGTAGATAGGGAGGGCTCTCTGGCAATGAGTTCTTGGGTTGTAATAAAACCAATATGTGATTTAAAGAATCTCTGTAAATCTCTGTCACTAGCCAGATAGGAACTAAAAGCATAATTGCCGAACCCACTTAGTGGACACAAGAACTGAGTTCTGATGAATCTCTAACTGGCACCCGCACGGGACCAGAAAAGGTTGGTCCCCTCCAGTTCCAGCAGGCACAAGGGGTTGTGATAAGGACATGAAAAGGGAGCACAAAAGTTTCAGGCTCTTCTTCACAATGCCATAGCTGTCTATGCTAAGCAATCTTAGCTAGGTAGAAAGCCCATTGCAGGGACAACTTGGGAGAAAACCTGTAAAAACTAAGTTTGCAAAGGCAAGTAGTGTCTTCTCTATTCTGGGGACTGGCCTGCAACTCTCCCTGAGATATGTGATATGTTTTCTCTCTCTCTCTCTCTCTCTCTCTCTCTCTCTCTTTCTCTCTCTGTTTTTACTTCACTATTTGTCTTCTTCTGAAATTCTTTTCTGTGAGGGAACGGCGGCTGTGCACTCAAATAGTCTGGGTAAGATTTAGGACTGGAGCAATAGCACAGCGGTTAGAGTGTTTGCCTTGCACGCAGTCGACCCGGGTTTGATTCCTCCATCCCTCTCAGAGAGCTCTGAAAGCTATCAAGAGAATCTCACCCGCACGGCAGAGCCTGACAAGCTACCTGTGGCATATTTGATATGCCAAAAAAACAGTAACAAGTCTCACAATGGAGACGTTACTGGTGCCCGCTCACACAAATCGATGAACGAGATGACAGTGACAGTGCCAGTGCCAATAGGACTGACTTTCCTTTCTTGCACAGAGGAATTCCTATGTCCAGCCTGAATCTATGGCTCCCTGAGAAATCAGGTGGCAGAAATATCTCCCACTCTATGCAGGACAAGTGGACTTCAGGTGCAGCTTGACAGCTGCCTTGTGAGATGGAGAGACATGAGGTGTGTACCATGCAGAGACTCATCACAGGCTTTTATCTGTCCTAGATTTCCTCAGCTACTTCCTGGGTGGTCCAGGTAGGTAGAAAGGGAAGTGGTAGATTCTTCTTTCTCCCCATCACATAAGTCACTTGCAACAGAAATATCTGTGTTTTCGTTCCAACCTCATTTAATACGCCCACTTACTCACTACTTTTCTTTGTTTACTGGTTTCTTTGTTGGGTCATTCATTCATTTACTTACTCATTCATCCAATAAACTATGCATTGTCTTAAATTGTCCTGTGGGTTGGTATATTTATTCTGTCTAATCACAGACCCTGTACTCTACTTTTTTTTTTCTTTTTTGGGTCACACCAGGCAATGCACAGGGGTTACTCCTGGCTCATACACTAGGAACTACTCCTGGTGGTGCTCAGGGGACTATATGGGATTCTGGGAATCGAATCCGGGTTTGCTGCGTGCAAGGCAAACACCCTACCCGCTGTGCTATCTCTCCAGCCCATGTACTCTTCTTTCTTTCAGCCTTCTTTCAGTATGTTTATTAGAATTGGACTAAGCTTTTACTTTAGTATACTATATGTGATTAACTCTCATCTATTCGGACTATGCTGGGATGCTAATTTGGGACCATATAATAACTGCTAATATATTTGAGAGGATTTCAGGACATGAATGATAGAGAAACAAGTTACTCTTAGGTAACAGTCCCCATTGCTATTGCCAATGGAAACTCAGATTTGAGTGTTTCCTTTTCTAACCAATTCTGTTTCTGTTTGCATAAAAGAAAAAAGATAGCTTGGGGGAGGCTTTGCAGTTAATCATCAAGTAGTTTTAACATCTTTTTAAAAAGAGGACAAGATCTTACTTAGAATATTTAGTTACTAAAATACTAAAATACAGAAACCCAAAACCGTGAGGCCACTAGGTGCAGTCACTCGACCTCATACCTCTTCATTCTCAGCAATGGAAAACAAATTGTCAAATGCTTCCTTTTCAGCAGGTCTGACTTTAGGGGGGAGACTCTCCAAACAATAATAGTGAGTTTTGTTGAAATATTGAATGCAATCAAAGTGAAAGTAAAGTGAAATTTATCAGTTACACAGGCAAGGGGGGGTAGGGGTGGTGGTGGGGTCTAGGTGTGGGGGGGGCTAGGGGTGTGGGGGGACGGGATGGAGCTATACTGTGATTCTTGGTGGTGGAATATGTGCACTGGTGAAGGGATGGGTGTTCGAGCATTGTATAACTGAGACTTAAACCTAAAAACTTTGTAACTTTCCACATGGTGACTCAATAAAAAATTTTTTAAAAAAATATCTTACTTAGAATATTAAATGTCCAGATTTGTGTTTGGACTAAGTAACTCCTAGTACTTTCTTCATTTGTATGATTGCTAATATTTTTATTTTATTTAAAATATATGGGGCCAGATCAATTGTATGTGAGTAAGGCTCTTGCTTTGATTGTGGCTAACTGAGGTTCAATCTCCAGAACCAGATATGGTTCCTTGAGTGCAGATTCAAGAGTAAGCCTGAATACCACTGAGTGTGGCCCTTAAAACCAAACAAAACAATTTTATTTTTGACTTAACTATGAAAAGAATTTGAACTGTGTGCTTGTATTCTATTTCTCTTATTTGGTAGCAATGCCATATTGATTTGAATTAAGATTTAGAGTGATTGACATTCGAATCATTTATTGTGTCTGTGGTTTTAGATTTTAAATAAGTATGTATTCTCCCCCCTCCCCCAGTTATTTCTGCTTATTAGCATGGATATGTCATGAAGTGATTCGAGGGAAATTGCTGCAAGTGATATTTCTGTGGAGGAATTTGACACATCAGCTTATTTCGTTTATGACCTATCATCATTTTAGAGGAAGCTTAAGCTCCAAATTGGAATAACTTCTAAAGTTCAAATAAAGTATATGGAATTTCATTATACCATATGGTATTAATAAAAAAATCTTTTTGAATTGCCGTGTATTTACAGGTACTGTATCTAACACTAAGTACAGAAGAATGAATGAGTAAAAAAAAAAGAAAACAAAAAGCAAACTTTAAAAAAATCTAGAGGAATAGTAATTTATTCACTTGCATGTTATAGTTTTAAGTGAGAAAAGCTTTTGTGACTCTTATACTGCCCTCTTTAACACTAACCAAAGGACTGGCCAGTAGCTCCTCCAGCATATGTGCCCAATTTTCTTTGTGGTTTAACTCTGAACAGTTTCTAGAATGTAATTTTTTGCTTGACTTAATATGTAAACAATCCATCCTTTGTAATGCTTGACTGGAAATTTAGTCATTAAGAGGGGGGTGAAAGGAAAATTTTGTAAACCTATTTTGATTGCATATAGGTCTAGAAGTAAATGGAAACTTCTCTGTGGTTACTAAATCTTTCTAGAAGTCAGAGGTGGTTATATCTCCATTTCAGAGATGCTACACTTAGAATTAAATCTTATAATGGCCACTTTGGAATAAACCAGTAGTTGTGTTTGTTGAAGTTTTGGGTTAACACCTGGTGCTGTTCAGGGGCTACTTCTGGCTTTGCTATTGGGGCTCACTCCAGATTGTGTTTGGAGGAGCACATGTGGATATTATGCATGCAAAGCACATGTTTGCTTGTTTTGTTATTTCTCTGTCCCAAACTAGTAGTTGTTAACTTTTTTTTTGGCTTGTTTGTTCATGGATTATTTCAAGCTACTGTTAAAAACTAAACTCATGGACATATAAAATTTGCATATAATTTCAAGTGTTCTTAAGTTCAGAATCACATTATTGGATTTGTTTGGAGCATATCAATAACTTTTTGTTGTCTTTTTAAAATTATGTTAATAATATATTTAAAATTTTTGCCCGTAACATTTTCTAAATTATTAAAAATATATAGATGATTGAGCTGCCCTAAACACATATGGTTATCTCATGCTTTATATGAAAAGCCCCAATTTAAATGTTGTAATAGAGTTCAGGTTGGAATGTACTTTTCGTGCATTATTTTTAAAAGAAAATGTTTCCAAGTTAAGTTATTCCTCTGAAAATGTCAGTCATATGCCACTTCTGTAAGGGAAGGGAAGGAAATAAAAACATTTTTAATGTAATATAGCAAGTGACAAAGTGAGCTGACATGCTTTTGAAGCTGGGTAGGGGATGTGGTTTGTAAAGGAAAATTGAAATGTCATTCTATCTGAAGGTTCACAAGTCATTTCCTCAGGCTGTCTTTACCTATGTATGGAAATGGGTTCTTCTGCTCCAAATATCATGCATTTTTAAATAGTTGATCATAATAATAATATATTACCCTTTCAGGTAGTTTTAACTCATAACTGGAAAGTGATTAATTATGAAGGAAAAATTGGAAATTAATTTAAGGTGTAACTTAGTAATAGTCACACCACTGAAGTGTCAGTTGCTAACTTAGACTCTGACTGTTATTAAAATGGTAAACCATAAGCATCAACACTATTATAAGCATGTGACCCAAATAGAATTTAAAAAAAATAAATGGTGGGAGCTAGGAGGGGACCTTGGGGCATTGGTGGAGAGACCCTGATACTGATGCTTAGTTTGGAGTTGACACGTGATATGCCTGAACGTCTTTAACTAATAGTATTGTAAGTCACAGTGCCTATGTAAAAATTTGGGGGAAAAGAATACTGACAAAACAAAAATAAATCAAAAATTAAACTATTTACGATCTAATTATTTTTTTTCTTTTTCAAAGCTCTGTAGTAGTCTTCACTCCACCAAAGCACATCAGTCTCACCCCCACGAAGACCCATCTACTCCTTCCTCCCATTGTCTTCTCCCTTTCTCTCTGGTTAACGCTGTAGTTTTGATTAAGTTTAGGAGTTTTTCCTTCTAGCCCGTTGTCTTTAGTAATTCATATTTCACTTATGAAGAAGACCATCTAATAATCATATTTCACTTCTTTACCTTTTTCACTTAGCATCATCACCTCCTATTCTGCTCATTTTCTCCCATTTTTTCAATGGCAGGGTAATATTCCATTGAGTATATGTAATCACAGCTTCTTTATCCAGTAATCTGCTGTTGGGCATATGTCTTAGTTCTTATTTTGGCTATTGTAAATAATGCTGTTACAAACTTATGTATGTGGATATCCTTTTGGATGTTAGCCCTTGTCACATGTATGATGTCCTTCTCTTCCTTTTGAGGTTGCCTTTTTGTTTTGTGTTTGTAGTAGTTGGACTGTGTAAGTTATTTTTTGCTTTGTTTTGTTTTGTTTTTAGCGACAGGAGACAGCATTCAGAGCTTATTCCTGACTCTGTACTCATGAATCATTACTGGTGGTATTCAGAGCATTACATGTGGTGCCAGGGGATCAAACTTGGGTTGAGCACATCCAAGGCAACCACTCAACCTGCTATACTTTATCACTCTGGCCCCCCAACTTTATAGACGCCTTTTGCATTTGATGATGTTTTATTTGTTTTTGCCTTTGTTCCCCTTGCCATTAGAGTTAAATCTTTGAACATATATGAGGACATTGTCCTGTAGTTTATCACTTATATTTTCTCTATGGTGTAAGTATGATATCTAATTATATATAATGTATCTTTGTTGAGTTTAATTTTGTGTATGGTATTAGTAATCATTGTTCTTGAGGGTTTTTTGTTTTGTATTTGCTGTCCATTTTTCCCAGTACTGTGCTTACTTCTAGTAATCTCAAATTAAATAAGAAAAAATAATTAGTCTAATATAGTAGTGGAAAAGAGGGCATTTCATGCAACTACTTATAAGATGAACTATGATGAAATAAGCATCATTGTAGTAAAAAACTGTGTGGGATATGGCAGGGGTGAAAAGAAAAGAACAAGTAATCATGAATAAGGGAATTAGGAAGATCTTCATGGAAAAATAAAGGATGTGGGGGCTGGAGCAATAGCACAGCGGGTAGGGCATTTGCCTTGCACACGGCCGACCCGGGTTCAATTCCCAGTATCCCATATGGTCCCCTGAGCACCGCCAGGAGTAATTCCTGAGTGCAGAGCCAGGAGTAACCCCTGTGCATCGCCAGGTGTGACCCAAAAAGCAAAAAAAAAATAGTAATAATAATAAAGGATGTGGAACTGGAGGGTAGTACAGGGGTTACTGCACTTGCCTTGCATGTGACTGACTCTGATTTGACCCAGTGTGACTTACAGTTTGCCCAAGGATACCAGGAGTAATCCCTGAGCACAGAGCCAGAAGTAAGCCCCGAACACAACACAGTGTGGACCAAAAGTAAAAACAAAAAAGGGAAGAAATAGAATGATAATAATAATTTATTAGCAAGTGTGGAATGCAGTTGATTTTCAGTTTTAGTGGTAATAAGGTGGAATTACTGAAAAGCTACTTGAGGGAAATGGACTGGATGGAACTCATGGAAGAACTTGACTGAATGCACCTCGGTCCTTCAATTCCGGAATATGTTGGAATTTGTTGTGTCATAGGGGACTGAAGAGATGAGATAATGAGGTCTGATTTTGGATTTTATTTTTCCTTTTTCCTTTTGTTTTAAAAATAATAGTAACATTTACTTAGTATGTAATTTTCCCATTTGAATGTTCTCAGTCTGTATTTATATTTTCTTTCTATTTTTGAAAAATGTTTTAAAAACATTGATTCTGACATTCTGTAGGCTGCAGATGTGTGACCTTATCAGTCAGCATCTGCATATACTACATTGTTCACTATCAGAATTTTTGTCTCCATCTATCACCACATAATTAACTCATCTGATTTATGTCCAATCCTCTTCATCTTGGTAACCACTATTTTGTTTTTTATAGCTTTGAAAAACTATAAGTTTGTTTTTTTTATCTACTACACAGGAGGAAAATCAAAGTATATTTCTTCATCTGACTTATTTCACTAATACTTGCTAGTCTGAACTACTATTTCAAATGATAGAGTTCAACTTTTGTATTTTATTTAAGACTCAGTGGTTCTTTTTGGGGGTGGTTTTATTTATTTGTTTTGTTTTTTGGGGCCACATTGAATGGTGCTCAGGGGTAACTCCTGGCTGTGCAATCAGAAATCACTCCTGCCAGGCTTGGGGGACCATATGGGGTGCTGGGGATGGAATCCGAACTGGTCAGGTGCAAAGCAAACAACATTATTCACTGTACTGTCGTTCCAGTCTCTCTCATTTTTAAATATCATAATAGTGTTTTGTTTTCAGTATATACCCCATTACTTCCATACAACTTACTATTGATGAACACTTAGATTATTCACCCTCTTGCTCCTGTGGCTCATGCTGTAATGAATATAATGTTGTACTTAGTTTTCTGAATCAGTGTTTTCCTATTCTTCAAGATGGATATCCAGAAGTAGTTTAGATGGAGCATTTGATATTTCTATCATTAGTTTTTAAAGGGATATCTGAAAAAATAATACCATTTTCCGTATTGACTGTACCAGTTTATATTCCTTGCTTATGGGACTTCTTGAACTTCCGGAATAAAGTTTGGATTTATTCTATTGTAAACGGGAGTTTTTGAAAGCTTCTAAGCAGGGGAATAACATAATTATGATGATTTAGAAAGATAATTCTGGTAATAGTAACAAAGAGTATTAAAAAGTCAAAGGACTACAGAGGAATCCAGCTATCAGTCTTTGCAGTAGCTCAGACAGGAGAAATGGAAATGAAAAATTGGTCTCTTTCAAAAAGGTCAGTACCATCTGCAGTATAGTGAGTGACACATTTTCTGCTGCTTTTATCCAAACAGCCTATTTTTCTTGTGATTAGAGATTAAAATTCTATTATATGGAGAGTAAAAATTGGATTTTTGATGAAAAAAATGCACTGTTTCCAGTTAAGTTTACTAGCCTCTTTTTAAATTAAAAAAAATATAGGTTGTAATTTTCAGTGAATGATGCAGTTTTGAATTTTTAAAGGGCATTCACTCCCTAAGAATCAGCACTTTTGCCTAAATTATCTTCCAATAAGAGGTAATCAATCGCTCAAAATGATTTGTTTTATATTTTAAAAATTTGGGCTTTCAAGTGGCAAAATAGTGCTCGGAGAACAGGATTGCAATTAAAGAACATTAGACCTCTCTTGATAATACTGAAAATATCTAGTTCTGGTAGTTATCTTGTAGAGAGAGAATGTAGATATAAAAGGTCAGACTAGTTCTGAAGTGCTTTTGGTAATAGTTTTATCCATCCATTAAGTGCTAAGGCTTTGATCCTAAATTGCAGCTGCCCAAGTGAGGAGAATTGCTTATTTATTACTGGTTTCCCCACCTCTGATGCTAGAAAGCGTCACACCTTTCTGTTGTGGTCAGCTTGCTGTACTCAGCTGCTCTGGAAAGACTTTCCTGACGATCCATCTCTCTGTATTTTTTGCACTTTCAACTCATGTTGAAATTAAAGCATTACCAAATGCTCTAGTTTTCTGTTTTCTCTACCTGTAAACAATAATATTCCTGGTCATAGTTGTATATTTCACTTACTACAAAATTAAGTTTAAAAAGTACTTGAAATAATTCAGTAAATAATTCATAAAAATATGCTTATGAAATATTTTCTGCTATGGGTTTATGAGTAAATGTCCAGAATTTTGTTAGTATGGTCTCTACCTTATCAACTTACAAGTGCTGTGAAATTTTAATTTTCATTTCTGGTCTTAAGAGAAACAGAGAGATGGGAGAGAGAGAGAGAGAGAAAGTGAGTGAGAGAGAGAGAGTAGAGAGAGAGAGAGAGAAAGTGAGTGAGAGAGAGAGAGTAGAGAGAGAGAGAGAGAGAGAGAGAGATGTGTTTAGAACGTCGTCAACCCTGATGGAGAAATTACTCATCTTTTGTGAACAGATGAGTCCCTTTCCCGCAGCCTCTTTGGAAACCTCGAGAGAGTCCCTTGACACATTTTCCTTTCCTTATGTGCACAAGCACTTTATTCAGGTTTGATTAAATGGCAAAATAATAGCTGCAGACTGTCATTGTTCCCTTTGGTCTAGTTTGAATAGTGAACATGCAGCAGAAGATGGTGTGAGTCGAAAGGAAATAGCACTGAATGTCAAAAGGTTACTCCCTCGAAGATAGTTTTGACCAAATGAGAAAACATAAATTGGTATCTTGGAAGTTGAGATCAACTGTTATTCTACTCTAGTCTAGGTTTTCATTTTACTGCATTGGATGAATAATAATTTCCTTTTGTCTTACAGAGTGTTCAGGTGCAAGTATTTTCTTTGTTTTAAAGGTGTTAAGTCAATAATTCTCTATTAAAATTTTCATGAACCCAGAATTGAGTGGTAAAAAATTGAACTACACCAAGATATTATTTTCCATCTTGATTGTTTTGTAGAGAACCCCAATGAGCAAAAATTTTATTAATAATGGAACTGATGAATTTGATGACCTTCTTTATTTTCCAGAAGAAGATGGACAGTCCCTTTTAAGTCTTAGTTTCAGTGACCCCTTCTTTAATATTAATTCACACACAGAGTGTTTTTAAATATTCCTTTGGCCTGTCAGTACCAGAGACAAGAGGTGGCTGAACAACTAAAATCAGGAAAACACTATTGTCTTTGTCACAGAAACTTAGTATATATTGTCTGTTATTGCATTTACTTCATATAAACAGTGAGACCTGGTCTTTCATTTGATATGAGAGACAATATTGAGTGAGAAAATAATCAGGATAAGAATTAAATAATGAAAGTTTATTTTTTAGTGACAGCTTTTAGTCATTAGGAGAATTGGGAGGGGGAGGCATTGAATATAGATTTTACTTAGATATGTGGAGTAGTTGGGAGGGAAAGCTATGAATGTTTTAATAATGTTGCTATCAACATCTTTACCAGTTAGAGTAAAAATCCATAGTGTTGACACTTCAGAAGCCTGTAAAGGAAATATAATAAGTTTTGTTTTAAGTAGATCACTGTTCCATTGCCGTTATTGTGCATGGCTTGGAGTGAGACCTGTCCAGTTCTCTATGTCACACCAAAGACAGAATTGAGCCTGAAATATCATATCTTGTTTCTCTTTGACTTCCAGTGGGGTGTGTGTGTGTGTGTGTGTGTGTGTGTGTGTGTGTGTGTGTGTGTTGGGAGGGAAAACTTGCAGTGGTACGTGTAATTTCAGCAGTTCTCAGGGGTTTGAATCTGAGCTTTCTCTGGTTCTATTCTTTTTTTTTAAATTATGCAAAAATATGTCCCCCCTCCCTCTCTCCTTCCTCCACTCACCTCCCTCTCTCTGTGTTTATATCATCTGATATATATTACAGTCCTTCATGTCTCTTATTTCCTCATTAGAGTGAAATCTCTAGGGATAGTGTTATGTATTTCTGTGTACTTATTTTGAATAACTGAGTACTGGTGGAATAACACTGGAACATTGAGAGACGGAGAGGCATGAAGCTATAAAGTAAAATTTAAACATTTAAAGAGGATGAGGGATGTGACTCGAGTAGTAGTACGCAGTCCATGCATGTGTGAAGCCTTAAGTTTGATCCCCAGAACTTTCTCGTAGATTTCTGGTGCCTCCAAAGCACCACTGGCTGTGGTTATTGCTTTAACCCTGACAACTAACTGTAAAAAAAAAAGTTTTCTCTTTTTTTTCTTTTTGTTTTGGAGGCATACCTGGCAGCACTCAGGGCTTACTCCTAGCTCTGTCCTCAGAGATTACTCCTAGAAATGTTCAGGGGACCATATGTGATGCTAGGGATTCAACCTGGGTTGTGCATGTACAAGGCAAGCTCCTTACCTGCTGTACTATCTTTTGGGTCTTCTCCAAAGTTTTTTAAGGAAAATAAAAGTCTTTCCTAGTTTTCTTTAGAAAAAGGTTTGCAGTGATATTTGGTGAGTCATTATTAATTCAATAGCCATATAATACTATTTGTTATGCCCTATGTAAAGCATTAGCCATTAGAGGCAAAGTATGCATAAAGAAAAATATGTATTTTATTCTAAAAATGGAGAATTTTTTTAAAAAACTAATGTAAAATAAATAGTCATCACCAAGCCTTGTCCAAAGTGGGTTATACTATCCCCAGGAGGATGGTGGAACGATCCCAGGAAGGCAATGGTGTAACCTCAGGTGCAGTTGGGACCCTTTCTGTTTGCCTAAAGAAGGCCATTGTGGCATTGGGGGAGGATACTGAATGACTTTTTTTTTTCCTGAGAAGGGTGCAGAAAGCCAGTTAAGTTTATGGATGTATGTTATAGATAGGCAGAGTAACATAACAGTGACAGAATGGCCAAGACCACCTAGGAAGCATCAATAAGAGAAAGGGTAACATTACTGCCCTGTCATTAGGATAACAGTATTGCAAAATAGTGCCTAAAAGAAAAAAAGAAGAAAAAAATGCTGCCCTAGAGTCAGGCTGTGGTGAGGAATACCGGGAACAGTGGTAAAGGGAAGTAGATACTGGTGAAGGGGTTGGTGTTGGAACATTGTACGCCTGGAACTTAATCATCAATAACCTAATGGTTCAAGGCGATTCAATAATTGTTTAAAGAAAGGCATGGAAAAGAAAAATGGTGACAAAGCAGAGGGAGAGCTGATTCCCAGATCTCCTGTCAGGACTGTTGCTGTTGCAATAGTTCTTTTAAAAGTCACACATTTTCTTAGGATATATCTTTAAAAAAAAAGGACAGTTTTAGAGCACGCATATCAATGTGATGATTTAATTAGATCTTTTGGGCCTTTGTAAGATAATATAAGCAGTTAGCACAACTTGAATAGTTTCAGTTTCAGTTTCATTAGGAAGCAATATATAAAGATGCAAACCAAGGAATGCCTCCAATAAGAAAGGTATAATCTTATTTATTTATTTATTTATTTATTTATTTATTTATTTATTTTACTTTTTTATGGAATCACTGTGAGATAGACCCTTACAAAGCCGTTCATGATTAGATTTCAGTCACACAATATTCTAACACCCATCCCTCCACCAGTGTACATTTCTCAGCACCAATGTAATGTCCCCAGGTTCCCTCCTTCACCTCACACCCGTCACCCCCTGCCTGCCTTTATGGGGGTTTGTCTTCCTTCTTCTCCTCCTCCTCTTCCTCCTCTCTCTCTCTCTCTCTCTCTCTCTCTCTCTCTCTCTCTCTTTCTCTCTCCTCTCTCCTTTCTCCTCTCTCTTCTCCCCTCCCCCTTTTGGGCATTGTGGTTTGCAATATTGACACTGAAAGGTTATCAAAGAATATCCCTTTACCTACTTTTAACACTCAGGTCTTGTCTGGTGTGATCATTTTCTGCTATTGTCATACTGGTCTCTTCTCTATCTTATCTATCCTCAGCACCCCCCCACACTTGTGATGAGTTCCAACCATTGACCAGCCCTCCTAACCCTGGTTTTTCCCTGGTCATGGATCTTAGTTTTCTACCATATATTATTTTTATATACCATAAATTAATGCAGTCATTGTATATCTGTCCCTCTCCTTTGACTCGTTTCACTCAGCATGATACTCTCCATGTCCATCCATTTATAGGTAAATTTCATGATTTCATTTTTCCTAACAGCTGCATAGTATTCCATTGTGTAGATACATCATAGTTTTTTTTTTTTTTTATTCTTTTGTCTGTTCTTGGGCACTCAGGTTGTTTCTAAATTCTGGCTATGGTGAATAGTGCTGCAATAAACACAGAGGGGCAGATGGTGTTTCTGCTGTTTGTTTTTAGACCCCGAGGGTTTATTCCCAGGAGTGGTATTGATGGGTCAAATGGGAGCTCAATTTCTAGTTTTTTGAGAAACATACATATTGTTTTCCAAAAAGACTGGAATAGTCAGCATTCTCACCAACAATGAAGGAGAGTCCCTTTCTCCTCACATCCATGTCAGTACTAGATGCTCTTGTAGTTTTGGATGTGGGCCAGTCTCTGTGGTATATGAGATGATATCTCATTATTGTTTTAATTTGCATCTCTCTGATGATTAGTGAAGAAGAGCATTTTTTCATGTGTCTGTTGGCCATTTGAATTTCTTTTTTGAGAAAGTTTCTGTTTATTTCATTGCCCCATTTTCTGATGGGATTGGATATTTTTTCTTGTAGAGTTCAACCAGAGCCTTGTATATCTTTGATGCTAACCTCTTATCAGAAGGGTGTTGGGTAAATATTCTTTCTCATTCTGTAGGCTGTATTTGTATTCTGGTCACTGCTTCTTTTTTTTTTTTTTTTTTTTTTTTTTTGCGTCACACCCGGCAATGCACAAGGGTTACTCCTGGCTCTGCACTCACGAATTATCCCTGGCGGTGCTCAGGGGACCATATGGGATGCTGGGAATCGAACCCGGGTCGGCTGCGTGCAAGGCAAACGACCTACCCACTGTGCTATCGCTCCAGCCCCCTCACTGCTTCTTTTGAGGTGCAGAACCTTCTTAGTTTAAGATAGTCCCATTTGTTTATCTTTGCTTCTGCTTGCTTGGTCAGTGGCATTTTATCTTTGAAGATACCTTTAGCTTTAATTTCGTGGAGAGTTTTGCTGACCTTTTCTTCATTGTCCCTTATGGATTCTGGTCTGATGTTGAGGTCTTTATTCCATTTTTACCGACCTTTTTGAATGGTATTAGATAGAGGTCTAGGCCATTGTTTTGCATATAGCTGTCCAGTTTTGCCAGCAAAAGGTATAATTCTAAATCATCAAATGATTTAGGAGATATCATCAGATGACTCTTCAAAGCCTTATATTTCTACATCCTGGTTTTCTATTTAATTTTTCTTTGAACACATCAGCTCCAATTATCATCTGAGAGGTGCACTATAACTTCAAAATGGTGAATTTATTTTTAATTAATTAATTATTAACTATTATTTCATTTGTTAATAAAATAATAGTGCAATAAAAGTGCAGCAGGTAGGGCGTTCGCTTGCACGTGACTGACCTGGGTTTGATTCCTTAACCCCTCTCCGACAAGCTACCTAGAGTATCTCGCCCTCATGGCAGAGCCAGGCAAGCTACCCGTGGCATATTCAATATGCCAAAAACAGTAACAACAAATCTCACAGTGAAGATATTACTGATGCTTGCTCGAGCAAATCAATGAGTAACGGGATGATAGAGATACAGTGATCCTAACACCAAACGCACCACCATTGCACCTTACCACCACCGTTATTTTGAATTTTCCCACCCCACCCAAGCCTGCTCCAAAGACAGATCCTAATTGCTTGTTAAGAGTAATCTGCTAAAAATGATCCAAAAATTTTTCCTTAGAGGAAAGTATATGAAGATTGTTATTTTGTACTACCTCTTTCACTGGAGTTATTTCATTTTTGGTGAGAAAATGGAGTAAGGAAAGAGAAGAATTCAGAATAAAAGATAGTTTCATCTCTCTTTTAGTCTTTCTCTTTAACTGTATTTCACTGAGTATTCAGATGGTGTTAAAAAAAAACTCAAAAGCCTCTTATCTCTTGACAGAACTCCTTCAAAATAAATTCCAGGATCCAGAGAAAGATAATTGTCTCCTTTGGGATTCATAGGATTTGTTCTGAAATGAAAAACGACTATATCCTCTCTGTGTTTCAGTACAGCCTAGATCAAAGTGAGGTGCTTATTTGCTTGGTTTCCTTAGTTAAGACATCAGTTGAGTTTGCCTGGGTCACCTCATATTCTAACATATCATTATTTGGTTATTGAGCTCCACTCTATCAAAAACTTGATCTTACCAGAATTCAGTGAATTCAAATGTTCCTAGAATTCAGTGATAGGTCCAGGTAAGAGTTAAATGAAACATATCCTTTAGTCAAGTATGTGAATTTATTTTAAATGAGTGGCAAATTTTTGAAAATTTCTTGACAACTGGGGATATTTCATTAACATGTAATAGGATTAATATTTTGTGAATTATTTTTGAAATACATGACAGATGTTTGGAGCCATAGCAAGTTATCATTTGGCAACAAGGAGTAGTTTTTAGAATTCTCAGTATCATGATAGATGACACACATTCATAAGGATATATTAAATGTGTGTGGTTTAAATGAAAATATGCATATATAATCTTGATATTATAGTTTTAAGTCGATTTCATAAAATATTGAAATTATTAATTTTTGTTCTCTATGGCATCAACCTATTTTAATAGAGAAAAGAACAAATTTTCTATTGAAAATAAAAATTATTTTGAATACTTCTCCAACTCACTAGAGGTAGTATATATTTCTATAAAGTAAGATATATAGATAGTGTGTTATTAACTGGAGCTTTATTCTCAACAGGAAATTTTTAATTAGCTTGTGATATTGGGAGGGAAGTGTTGTGAATCATCCAACAGTGCTCAGGGACTCTTCCTGGCTCTGTGCTCAAGAGTCACCTTGGCAGTACTTGTAGCACCATATATGGTGCTGGTGATTTCACTGAGATTTGCAACATGCAAGGAAAGTGCCTTATCTCCTGTGCTCATTTCCTAACCCTTATTAGGGATTTTCTAATGGATACTTTTGCTGTGCTGTGATGCTCCTGTCAGGGGTAATACCCTCAGATGTCATGACTAATCCTGCATTTTTTATTTTTATTTTTGGACGGGGGTTTGGGGAGTGCTGAATGTCTACTTCCAGCTCTGTTCGTTGCTCTGAGCATTGCTCAAGGAACCATGTAGTGCCCAGCAATAAAACCAGTATTGCTCATTTTGAGGCAAACCCCATAACCCCTGTACTATGCCGTCAGTGCAGCGTGCATTCTTTATCCCAAAATGACATAATTAGCTGCTCATTTTCATTCATTTCAGAATAAGTTCTTCCTATTTTCTACAACATTTTCCAGCCCCTGGCCAATGAATATTTATCTGTATTAGCTACTGTCAATTTTAGGACATGAAATAATATATAATATAAATATATAATCAATAATACTATTTCTTGGGGATACACTGAAAATAAAATATCTTGACCAAAACCACCTTGTATCTCAAGCTATCCTCCATATACTTTACAGTACATACATGCATTCTGTGATTTTTATTTTTTTTTAAAGTTTGCCATTGAAATCAATAATAATTAGGAGAACAGTTTTGTTGTTGACATAAGAGGGACTTTGAAGTTCGTAGTTACTGGAAAGTAAAGTAATGCAAACACACATGGGTATGGAAGGCGGCTGCATGGTTTAAAGTCCTTGCCTGGCAGGTGCAAGGTGTGGGTTCTGACTCCAGTGCCATCCTATGTGCCAGTGTCACAAATCTCAACAATCTCATTCCATGATCCCCTGTAAGAAAGAGCCCAGAAGTTGGGTGGCTCAGTGATTTAAAGCAAGTTCAGATGAGTTCACACTCTGGTGCCTTGTGCATAAGGATTCCATCCTGAGCATCCTGCATTTCAGGGTCACCAACAAGGAAAACAAATAAACAAAAGAAGCAGATCTGATGAGGAACAGTGGTAGGCTGTGTCATGGTGTTTTCACACCTTTAAACTTATGAGCAACTTGGTGGGTGGCTCAAAGGACTAGAATGCATGCTGGAGTCCCGATTTCGATTCCCCCAGCACCAGTGGGTTTGGCCTACAAGCCAAAAATGAGTGACTAAATAGCTGAATAAAATTAAACAAGGAGAATTTTTTTTCTAAAGCCAGTACAAGAGATATCATGTATTAAATTGCCTCTTAGTACAAGATCACTTTTCTGCCTTTAGTATTACAAAGTATTTAAAGACTAATCCATAATACAGGATAGAGATTACACACACAGCATGATCTGTCTTCAAAGCTATACTCCTGTTTTCTAATTATTATTAGTGGTGGCCTTTTCAAAGAGAAGACTCTAGATCTTAGTCACTTTGTAGCCTCACTGCAGCTCTGTTCGATGCATGTGAGATTAACGAAAGCCATTCTTCCTTTAGTCATATTTTTGTCAACACTGAATAAATATTTACTGAGCAGGGATTATAAATCAGACTCAGTGCTCAGTGTTGGGGCATCACCTTGTATAATACATGGGCCCTGCCCTTCTGGGTCTCAGCACAGCAGGAGAGACTGTGTAAATAGTTCACCCTGCAGTGTATTCATTTGGATGTACAGAATGTTCTGGACACACAGAGATGGGAGAGGTTGGGTTGGAGGATAATAACTTCACAGAAAAAGTCACATTCAAGCTTGTTTCATCTCTGCCCTATTATTTATAGATCAAAGTGTTGGCCATCCAGTTCGGTCCATGAGCCAGGTACTATGACAGATGTTAAGGAGGTGGAGATAAACATGTCATAGTCCTTTCTCTCAGGAATAGAACACACATACACACACAAATACTTCCACATGATTAACAAGCAGTTCTGTGACTGGGATGGTGGTGGTGGAAGTAGAGATTTAACAGGAGTGTCTTCGAGTCTCTGAGTCTCACCTGGTTTGGGGACGAGAATCAGAAAAACAGAGGCAAGGCCCTTGAGTTTATAGTGGGAGGCTTGGAATTTAGACAGTTAATTGTGTGGGCAGAGCACAGGGAAGGGCTGGCATTTGGATCCTACTTGGAGGCTGAGGAATGTGATCTGTGAAAATCCGGGCTTGTAGGGGTAGCATGCTCAGGGAAACGGTACAGCAGCTGGCAGGAGTGGGAGCTGGAAAGGCAGCATTTGGGGCATGTGATGGATGATGGAAAACCATGCTAAGTGAGTGTGTTAGTGAAGAATGGTATTTGGTACAAGAAACAGAGACCAGAACTTCACTGTAGAGAAATTCCTATTTTCCTTTAAAGGCATCCGAGGCTGGGCTGGCAGCTTTCAAGCATCCTTAGAGGTCTGGGTAGGCAGAATTTGGCAGTGCCACACCTGCCTTGCATCTGGAAAGCTTGGCAAGGTTTGCGCTGGCTGTTGTTGGCATGGTTACCGCCATGTTGAGAAGTCAAGAGAGAAATGTTGAAGAGGGCGCAACCCCCCTGAAGTTTAATAATAATTTTACAACTATTTCCCTCACATTAAAAAAAGCACACATTAAAAAAAAATCCTGAGTATTCTCCGTGAGAAACGATGATTAGGAGTGTTAGGGTTCCTGTCAGCTGTGGGTATGATGTCAATGGAGGCCATTTTTGGGCTCTGCATCTCCAGGGCACTTGACTTACAGAGTTTTAGTTGATATGAGTTACTCCACATGTCTCCCATGATTGTACTTTTTTGTTGACCCTCCACTTGAAAAAAAATTCTTCACTTGTTTTAAAAATATTTGTGTGAAGGGTTATCAGATAGATAGCATAGGGGTTAAGGTGTATACTTTACAGGCAGTTGACCCTTCTAACCAGGATTCCCTGAGCATCACTGGGTATCACACTGGAGGCCTCTAAGCACTGGTGGGGTGCCGCGGGGATTTGGGGGTTTTACATTGAACTGTAGGTCTGATTAGCCATAAGCCTCACTCTTACATGCCCTGAACATTGCTTGACATCCCCTACCCTCCGCCAAAAAGGGGAGATAATGTCCTTTAAATGTCCTTCAAGGGTACATTCATGCTGTCTTATGCTTCTATCTTTTCGATCTCTTGCTCTTGCTTTCTCTTTCTCTCTCCACATCCCCCTCTCTCCTATTTTTGGGGTTGCAGAGAGGAGGTTAGGCTACACTTGAGGCTGCTCAGGGCCTTCTCCTAGCTCATAATTCAGGGATCTCTCCTGGAAATAATCAGGGGCCCTGTGTGGGACTGGGGACCCAACTGGCATCAGCTGCAAGGAAAGATTCAAACCCTGTTTTGTCTCTTTAGTGCCATGTCTCTCTTCTTTCAATAAATTAACACTTGAATTTTGAAGAAACAGAAGACAGAGTTGAGTTCAAACATTTTCCCATTAATCTCTACTCTATTGCATACTTAAAGTAATTGCCTGTAAAACGTTATAGTGCTTTTGGTTGATAGAGTTGACTACTATAATAGTCAGGTATAATCTACAAGTATGTTAGAACCACTTATTGTTTTTGTAATCACTTTCCTTTAAAATTTCATTTTCATTTTCAGAGAGTCAAAGAGATAATCCAAGGTTTCCCTGCCACACCCTGCACTCAGAAGGCATTTGACTTGCATATGTTGGCCCTGGTTTGATGTTCTGGCACCATAGAGTTCCCTGAGAATCACCTGCTGTGATCCCTCTGCACAGAGTCAGTTGTAACCATTGACACCACTGGGTATGGCCCCGGCTCCCCTCACTCCCAGAAAGCTTATTAGCAGAGACAGAGAGAAAGCTTAATTGGCTGGAGCACATGCTTTCACACAGGGAAGCCAGGTTCAATGCACAGTACCAATAATCCCAGATCACTGACAGTAATCACCCCCAACCACCAGGCCTGAGTGTAGCCCCCAAACCGTAACCAAAATTAATTATTGTTGTTTCTGAGAACATATTACTGTTTGTGCTATATTTTTATGATCATGAGATAGATATATCAGTAATCAAGATTATAGTTATTAGCTATAAATTCCTTCAAGTCAGAAAGAATGTCAGAGAGATATGATCATTTGATCCATGGTGAGAAATCATTCCATTGTTTTATTCAGAAATAAAGAAGCCTAGAGTTGAAAGTAGTGATATTTTCACTGTAAATATGAAGTTGCTAGCAGCATACATGATACAATGTATTCCAAAGCTGCTTCCTACTTAGCCAAATAAGTGTTTGAGGGAGAGTCTTGCCGTGTGACCAATGGGTTTGTATAGACTGACTTTGGGGGTAGATTTTAGGATGCATATAAAATTATTCCTATTGCAAAATGAGAAAATTATTTTTTTAACATGATATAATCAAGCATCTGTGGCAGTCTGCGTTTAGAGTTCTTGTTAACCTGTTTTCCAGGTATTTTTACCATTGAGAAAACTTGCTTCCCATGTCCAGTGTAAGCAGAAGGTGGCAGCAGAGAATCCAATTAGAAAAACAGTGTCCTGATTTGCTTTCCTCTAATAGAAGTGGTTGTGTAATATAAATATACTTAAAGGAGACAAAAATTGAAGTGAAAATACAATATATTTTACTTATTTAAAACTAAAAATTATTAGGAAAGGTAAAAAGAAAATGGCTTAGAGGTCTGCTTTTTAGTTTTAGCTTGGTTGTACAGTTGTTGTTATATGGATATTATTTGTGGGTTTTATTGTTTTAAAATCTAGCAAACAAACATAAGTGGATTACTTAATGCTGTTGTTTTTGAGGGAGCTTATTTTCCACAAGATACCCTGATGTTTATAGAAAAGCAGATGCTCTGATGAGTTTTTGTGGTTTCTTCTAATATGTTTACTCATTGGAGTTAGAGTTTCTAAGGAAAATCATTTTATTTCTTACCAAAACAAAAGGAACCTAATGTGTTTTGACTGAATTTTGGTTTTGGAGTCAGTTAGTGATCTAATTTTTTAATGTCCTATTTAAAAAAAATGTTTATTGTGTAATTTTCCAACCTAATTTTTGAGGAGAATGAAGTATAAAGCCAGATGATTATTTTCACATCCTTGACTTTTGAAAATGTGTTAATTAATTAAAGCAATACTATTTTGCCATAAAGGATCTTTTAAATCATGTTGATGAAGCTCACTAGTTTTTTTCTCTATGAAGTCTTTCTGGTTCTCATTAATATCATACATTTTTTTCTTTATTATTAAGAATGGTAACACAGCATAGCTAAGTGTATCACTCTGAAGGCCAGAGAGAAAAACATGATTGGATGTGATATTTCAAGATATTTGTTGTATGAAATGAAAAGCAACCTTTAGTTCTTAACAGTTAATTTGGATTCCCCACCCCTCCACCTTTGTCACCACTAATTTATAAGTAAAAAATAGGAATTATAAAGTTATATGGTATTTTTTTTGTAGTGGAACCAATGAAGATAAAGTTATAGTTCTCTTCTAAGTCCATTATGTACTTTCATATTGTGTTGAATTTAACCTATTGATTTTTTTGTTATAGCCTTTTATATAAGGCAGCCAGTGAAATAAACTATCTCACTGTGATTTACAGACTGAGAATTTACTAAGGTTATGTTTACGCTATGTGTGTTTCTAATATGGCCTTGTGTTTTAGTGGATTGTATTTGTTATAATCTTTTGATTCTTTACAACACAGATTATAGTTTATTATAGTTTCTTCTTACAGAAAGTGCTTAATGAATCATCTAGTTCATTTCCTCTTGTTCTTAGTCATTCTATGCTCTCTCTTTGTGGTTGGTGTTATTTTGTATGTGCTACTTGTACCATATAATGGATATAATCTCCTCAAGACATGCATAGTTTTACTGTCATTTATCACCACGTGCGTGCATGCATGCATGCATGTGTGCATGCATGCGTGCGCACGTGTCTGTGTGTGTGTGTGTGTGTGTGTGTGTGTGTGTGTGTTTGGGCCTCACCTGACTGTGGCTTTTTAGCTTTCTGGCCTTACTCCTGGCCTTACTTACTCCTGACTGCATTCAGGATCACTCCTCGTGGGCTCAGGGACTGTATTTGGTGCCAGGATTGAACTCAGGTCCTCCTCATGCAAGGCAAGTGCTCATCTATTTGTTGTACTATTACTCCAGCACATATAACCACATTCTTTTTTTTTCAAATTGAATCAGAATCATTTTTACTCACATTTATCCCTAAAAGTTGTGATCACAAAATTGTTCATCATTGGATTTCAGTCATACAATGTTCCAACACACATTTTCTTACAAATCTCTCCTGCAATCATTGTCCAGAGTTTCTGTCTTGCTCCCCATACTATACACCCTACCCCTACCAGGTAGTTGCTCTCTCTCTCCATCTCTCTCTCTATCTCTCTCTTTCTCTCTCTCTCTCTTTCCTTTTAGGCCATGTGGTTTACAATATTATTACTGAAAGTGTAACCACATTTTTAAAAAATTTTATTGAATCACCATGAGATAGTTACAAGTTTTCATGTTTGGATTACAGTCACACAATGATCAAACACCCACCCTCCACCAGTGCACATTCCCCAGCACCAATATCCCCGGTATACTCCCTCGTTCCCACCCTCCCCCTGCCTCCATGGCAGACAATATTTCTCATACTCTCTCTCTACTTTTGGGCATTATGGCTTGCAACACAGACACTGAGAGGTCATCTTGTTTGGTCCATTATCTACTTTCGGCATGCATCTCCCATCCCGACTGATTCCTCCAGCCACATTCTTTTTTTTTTTAATTTTTAAAATTTTTTATTGAACCACCATGTGGAAAGTTTCAAAGCTTTCAGGCTTAAGTTTCAGCTACACAATGCTCAAACACCCATCCCTTCACCAGTGCCCATATTCCACCACCAAGAACCACAGTAACCCTCTCCCCAACCCCCTATTTTCCCCAGCCCCCACCCCACCTGTGTAACTGATAAATTTCACTTTACTTTCTCTTTACTTTGATTACATTCAATATTTCAACAAAAACTCACTATTATTGTTTGGAGCGCCCCCCGCAAAGTCAGACCTGCTGGAAAGGAAGCATTTGATAATTTGTTGTCCATTGCTGAGAATGAAGAGATATGAGGTCGTGTGGCTACAATAGCGACCAGCCACATTCTTATAGCATACAGTTCACCTGTGTTCTTTTAACTCACTGATGTTCTTTTTCTTTAAAAATTATCTTAAAATAATTAAAATAATTAATTGAATTATTATAATTAAAACAATAATTGTAATTACTCAAAAATACCTAGTTGAGTTTTATGTTGGATATTTCCCACTTATTATGCCTGAAGTTTATTATTATTTTTTTCTTATTCTTCAGAGCCAGTATACTTACCACTCATCACATTTAATCCATCCAAGACATTTCTTATCTCAGACATTCATCTCTAAAAGTTTTATTGGTTATTCCATGTCATTAATGAACTTTCTGAACATGTGGCATGCAATTACAATGGCTAATACCTTATATGTTCACTATAGTATCCATATCAACTTTGAGTCAATTTTGCTGTTTTGGTGCTGCTAGAAATTGAGCCCACGGCTCAATTATATACTCCACTCCTAAGCTCTATCCCCTGTCCCCTCTGTTCATTCAGATTGATTTTTCTGTTTATTATGGATTGTATTTTCCTATTTCTATGAATGTCTAATAGTTGTTAACTAAATGAAGTACATTGTTGTTTTACTATAGAGAGTGCTGGGTGCTTATGTACTTCTTAAAATTATTCTTGAGCTTTTTTTTCTGGAATGCTGTTAAGTTATTTGGAAGCAGGTTGATTTGGATCTGAAGAACAGTCTTGCTCTTAAGATTTGTTGAGTGGAATCTGAGACACACATGACGACTGCAAACCTTGGAGTCCATGCTTTATGAATTGAGGTTTTCTATGCTCACGGGTGGGAACAGACACTATTATTTAAAACTATTTTAACTGAAATTCTGTGGTTTATAATGCTATTGATAATGGTTTCTCATGCATAGTATTCTTGACCTTTTCTAAGAATCTAGCTTTGTTAGCTCTAATCCTCTCATTGGCTCTGTTGCTGAGTTAGCAGTGTCCTGTGTGCGTGTGTGATTGTATTCTGTTGACTACTTAGTAGTGACCGTTAGTAGATTCTCTCTGTATTCGTACATGTGAACTGTAAGTCTCACAGTAGCCTCTTCGTTTCCTCAACCCAGGGCATCCATCAGTATTCACCCAAAGTTCTGCTCTTCCGCCATGATTTGGAAACTCTTAAACAGTAACATGGGACAAGCTTTTTGTTCATTTCTCATCTCTCAGTTATTTCACTTCTTTGTTGTTCAGTGTCATGAAATATTAATGTTTAAATACAGTTTTTCCAGGATTTTTTTTTTTAGAGTTCTATGTGATTGGGTAAGTCCAAGTCCTATTATCCCATCTTGACTGAGAGCTAAATTTACTCTAAATTACTTGGACTGTCCCCTGTCAGAGCCTATTTGAACTTACAGCTTTTTCTTCCTTCTGTTACTACCGTTCTGCTGGTGGTGTCAGCTTTAGTTGTGGGCCACGCCATGCAAATCTGCAAAGCATCCCCTTGGAATCTCATCTGTGCCTCTTGCTAATGACTCAATGCAGAGCAGACAGACCGAAGAAGAGCAGAATAAGCGGGATTATTTTTTCTAAGCAAATCTGTTTATATTTCCCATGTCCTCTTTTTAAAAGGTTTGCGTAGGAAATTGTAAATTGTCATACTTTCAGAATTTCTGTACAAATCATGACCAGACAAGTTATGGCTGTGACAGAATGAACGAGCAACAGTGAATCTGCCCATGACCTCAGTGTCTGTGAGAGAAACAAATACACAAATAGAAAATTAGAATCCAACTCGACAAGGGAGACGTTTCTTTTTGAAGATTTTGAGGAGCCAGTTATTCTCTATAGCATTTTGTACCATCATTTAACAAAAGCAGAACAATGCTGTTCTGACACTTTTCTGTACCTCAGATTTCTTGGTGAATAAAATTTTACCTATCAACAAACTATCAAAGAACAAGAGTGTTTTTAATATCTCTTGTTACTGGGACAGACTTTGTCTCCAAGTGACACTTTTTGTTAACTTACCACATCTGTGGAGGCATAGATATACCTTACTGTTTATCTATAATTTTTTAAAATGATGATTGGTTTTATTTTGTTTGAAGAGTAATTTGAAGCCTTAATACTTGTATTGCTCTTTGGCACCAATTCTAGTAGAAAATTCTAGGGTCTTGTCTCTCTTAAATTTGTTCTGCTTTTCACAAAATAATTGTGAATATGTTTGGTTTTCATTGCTATTTTTTACCTATGCTTAGGAAACAGAAACATTTCTGTAAGAGTGTATCAGTGAAGTACTACTGTTCTGTAAGATAGAATTAAATCAAATAGTAACCCCATCAGGTGTATTTGAAAAAGTTCTCTAGTTATATACATTTTCTTTGTTTTGGCTTTGATTACCAAAACAAACAAACATGTTATTTCTCAAAATCTGTGTTTCAAAGAATATATTTCACAATATAATTCCCTCCTCCCCCCACAGACTTAATTTAAACACCACGGTTTACAAAGTTGTTCAGGATGATTTGTTCCAAGTTTTCAATATTCCAACACCAATACCTCCACCTCGGTCACCTTCCCTCCCTTCACCATTGTCTCCAGTTTTCCAACCACCCCTTAAGCCTGCCCCTGTGTCAGACCCATAATTTTTTTCATACTGCTTAAATGGCTAATGGAATGATTAAAAAATTACAATATATTTTTTTCAATAATTTTATCTTATTGTGCACACCCCACCCTGCTCAGCTGGTCCTCAGACCCCAGCCTCCTGCATGTGAAGCTCCCACCTGGTTAGCCCGATCTCCTACCCCTGTTGCTGATGTCTATTAACCATGACAGGCTACTCTCTCGCCAAGCTATCATGAGTATCCCACCTGCACGGCCAGAGCCTAGCAAGCTCCCCATGGCATATCTGATATGCCCAAAACAGTAACAATAACAGGTCTCATTCCCTGACCCTGAAAGAGCCTCCAATTGTTGGGAAAGATGAGTAAGGAGAGGCTGCTAAAATCTCGGGACTGGGACGAATGGAGACATTACTGGTGCCTGCTTGAATAAATCCATGAACAATAGGCTGACAGTGATACAGTGAATTTTATTTTATGTGAGAGAATAAGAGTTGGATCCATATAGCTCTGTTCCCGTTTTTTGGTAGCAATTTATGTGCATGATCATTGCCTTCTCTTTTAAAACAATTATATTTAGTCACTGTGGATTACAATGTTATTCATGATTGGGTTTCAGGCACACATTGTCCCAATACCCATCCCTTCACATGTTTGTTTCTCTCCACCAGTGTCCACGGCTTTACTTCCCATCTACCAACCTGCCTCTATGACATGCTTTTTTTTCCTTAAAGAAGAGAATTATTAAGTCAAATAATTAACCCTAATTAGTAGTCTGATTTAGGAGGGCCTAGTAAAAAATTGGTTTGAGGGTATTAGATAAGAGCCACAAAATTAGACTAAATTAAAATAATCTAATTGACTTTTTTAATTGAGAAATCAATCAGCTTCTTACCTAGCAAGTTGAAAGGAGCTCCAGGGCTGGCAGGATAGTGCAGAGGTTAGGGCGCCCCCCTTGCAAGTGACAGACCTCTCATTCCATATGGTCCATGGAACTCACCAAGAGTGATCCCTGCGTAAGCTCGGCTAGATGTGGTCCCAAAACAAAACAAAACAGAGGAGTTCCAAAGAGCTATACAAAATGAAAATTTGTTTTTGTTTTTTTAGGCGTAAGGGGTATGGGATAAGGCAAAGAAAAAGATTGAAGCAAGATCTTCCTATGAAACATCCTTACTAGTAAAAACCTGGTTATTTCAGATTTCCTGGTTAAAAATTATGCCAAAGAGAAACTGGAAATGCATTTAAGTTCGGTATGAAGCCCCAGTTTGGTGAGTTGAAAGCTTAGCACACTTGCCACTCCCTTTAGTGCCTGTTGCCTCTTTTGTAAAATGGGGTGGGGGAGGGAGTGTGGAAATCAAATGATTTAAGTGTGATAGAACCAAGATTTTAACATAGATTTATGAGGATACTTGGCTAGTTTGAAGTTTCTTCTGAATTAATAAATACTGAATTTTCACAAAGGCTGATAGAAATCCTAGTAAAAACAGCTCAAAAGTTTGCAACAGTAAAAGAGTAGGGATTGATTCCTCTTCCTCCTTGAATTTTATCTTACTTATTTGGGGATGTTTATAAATGTTATATGTATATTCTAACTCTGCAATCATTTAGCATTTAGCAATTTAAACATTAGAAGGAGTTGACAGATCTCAACTGAATACAGGAAATTTCTTTCTATAGAGCAACACAAGTAATATTCCTCCAAAGCTATTTTTCTGGACTCGGTATACATTAACTGGCAATAACACTAGAAGTTCTAGCATGAGCAGGGTCTATAATATTCATAAAATAAGAAGACCTATTATTGCTAACTATACTGTTCTTGCTGTAGGTTGTAAACTAACATGGTAAAAGTACTGTTACTGGTATACTAGAGATAAATGCCTCTAATTGTTGTTTTGTGTAAATAAAGAGAATATTAGAGATGTGAATTTTCACTGTTGATGGTGCAGGTTCAGCACACTGTCAAGAGGAGCCTGGAAGAAAAGATTTTAAAAATTGGTCATGAATTGTATAAAAATGGTAGTGACAGACCTGGTGTAGAGGAGCTTCTATGGAAGGCACACAGTGTTGCGCAAAGAAATATGGAAGGAAAATGTGAAGGCAAAAACAAAATAAGAGGACAGTAATTAAGTAGACCTAAGAGTGATGCAATATTCCACTCTGCTCATTGGATGGGTCAACCAGATGGAACATCAATTCAGAAACAAGTGTCATAAGTGAGAAATTGGGATATTTGGAATTAATAGAAATATATAGGAACATTGCATTCCTCAAACTCTAAATATGTATTTTTCTAGTGCATATAGAGCATTCTCTAGTATTGAACACATTCTGGGGCACAATTTGAGTGCCCATAAAGTCACAAAAGTGGAAGTAATATGAAGTACTTTATCATATCACAAAACCATAAAGATAGAAGTTCATCCAAAAGGAAACTTAGGGAAAACCCTGAAATTTGAAAATCATGCAGCATTTTGTTCATAAAAAACAAAACACCAAGACAAAAAGGAAATCAACCAAGAAACAAAAAAATTTCTTAAAATGAGTGAGAATGATGACACAAACTATCAGAACCAATGAAACATAGCAAAAGTAGCTGTGAGGAAATGTACAGCAGTACAGGCTTACCTCAGGAAGCAAGAAACAGCTAGAACAAACAACTTAACATCACAGCTTGATAAACTATTAAAGGAACAATGAAGGAATCCTCAATGAAGTAGAAGGAAGAAAATAAAATTTGGGCACAAATCAAGAAAATAATAAAGAAGTTTAATAAAATCAGGTGCTGGCTTTTTAAAAGAATAAATAAGAATGACAGATCCATAACTGGTCTTCCTCCCTCCCTCCCTCCCTCCCTTCCTTCCTTCCTTCCTTCCTTCCTTCCTTCCTTCCTTCCTTCCTTCCTTCCTTCCTTCCTTCCTTCCTTCCTTCCTTCCTTCCTTCTTTCCTTCCTTCCTTCCTGCAATGTTCAGGGTTTACTCCTGACTGCACTCAGAAATCACTCCTGATTTTACTCTGGGAACCAGATGGGATGCTGGGGATAGAACTCAGGTTAGCTGCAAGCAAGGCAAATGCCCTGCCTGATGTGCTATTTCTCTGCCCCCACCCCTTTTATTCCCTTTTCTAGTAAAGTTTCACATTAAGCTTAAAAGTATGACCAATACCAGTTTTTCATTCCCTTGAGCTCACGGATGAATCTTCTATTAACTCTTGACAGTAAAGTCACTGCCATTAGGCTTCTTCCAGCTTAGTAGCCTGCAATGTTTGAATGGAAAGAAATCCGTTTTAAAAATACTTCTTTTCAGTCTGTTTCCAGAACTGTAACAGTATTTCTTTATTAAGCTCAAAATAATATTACCTTTGTAACCTACTGCAGTATTAACTAAATAGAAGTGCTTTTCTTTATTATGTTTTTATTTAGGATGTATTAGTTACTTTCCTAGTTAATTCATAAGATTTTTGTCAAACATATTTTTTGTGTCACACATTATGTTAGGCTCTGGGAAATGATTAAGATATTTTTCTTGACTAGAAAAGACAAATGATAATATACCAATATACTGAGTATAGATTTATGGCAGAGTGTTATAACTGCACAGGGCCCAGATGTAAATCTGTCTGGATCCAAAGAATACTACTCAGAAGATAATACATTAAAGGAAAGAGAAAATTGACCCAAGTGAGGCCTTGTTAGGAGAGGGAATAGCGTACAGAAATCGGTGAGGATTTGAGAGAGAGCTTAGAATGTTTCAGTTTTTGTCTTAGCTTGCTTCGAGGAGAAATAAAGCTAGTTTTTGCTTTGCTATTTAAACTGAGCTGTCCTGAGTAGTTTGAATTTCATCTGTTCCCCAAGAGGAATCGTCAAAATATTTTCGTTTTATTGCTTGTTTTGTTTGGGAGGAACAAACAAAACACCTGGCACATGTATGTTTTTCCCTTTAATCTTGGGAATTTGAACCTGTGGCTTACTCCTGGATCTGTGCTCCTGGGTCACTCCTGGGATTGTTAGAGGCTACATTCATGGCTAGTGATAAACCTGGGTCAGCCACATGCAAGACAAGCATCTTACCTGCCATACTATCTGTTGTTCTATCAGGGTTTTTTTTTTTTTTTTTTTTTTTTTTTTTTGGTTTTTGGGTCACACCCGGCGATGCACAGGGGTTACTCCTGGCTCTTCACTCAGGAATTACCCCTGGCGGTGCTCAGGGGACCATATGGGATGCTGGGATTAGAACCCGGGTCGGCCGCGTGCAAGGCAAACGCCCTACCCGCTGTGCTATCCCTCCAGCCCCTCTATCAGGGTTTTTAAGAAAAGTCGTAAAATCAGAGATTATGTAAAAAATATTTTGGTAGATAAGTAGAAAATAATGATGCATGTGGGCACATTTTTTTATACAAAGTTTACAGTGAGTGTTAAGCAATGACTGTGATATCAGAATTTTGGGGGATCATATATTATAGGTAGGAATGAAACTCAATCAAGCAAGAATTTTATAACATTATTTATTTATTTAATAGAAGTATTATTTGTAATGGTATTTCAGGCATGCAGTGTTACTGCATTACACCCTCATTTAGAGTACCAATATCCCTCCCCTGTCAGGACTGACACAAGGATTTTGGAGGGTAAATTACAGAGACTAGTGATGGTTTATGCATTAATCATTGGAGGGCAAATGTTTTGAGCATTAAGTTAGTAACTAAGATTTTTCACGGTGTACCTGTTGCTCTGCGCTTACCTTGTCCTTTTCATGTGTAGTTCCTATGCTTTTATATTGTAATAGTTAGTTGCTTTATTGAATTATAAACTGTCAGGGACAAGGTCCACATTGTAGGTGTTTGTTATCCTATGGTTTTTGGTATTACTCGGTATTTAGTAAATAATGGATGTTTGTCGGAGTATGTTCGCTGTCTAAAGAAGAATTGCTTTTCCGAATTCTTCCTGTGCCCTGGAAGCAGGCTTTTCTAGCTCTAAAGTAGGTTATCATTTAATTGTACTCACAAGTTTCTCTGGGCTTCTGTTTTCCAGAAACTTAGATTTACTGTTTCTTTAGTGAGAACTCATTAAAGTTCTTAATGTTTACAGATTGCATGATGAAATGGATATATAAACATGTACACATATATTTTTCCCTTTAATCTTGGAAATTTGAACCTGTGGTTCTGTGAAATACACAGAAATTCCTTTCCTAATTTATTTATTTGGGAGAGTTTTTTTAAAAACTATCTGGTTAATGTGCTGATCTTGAGTTAAATACGCTTAATCACTTAATCATTGTAGTGGAGGTTCCCATGGCGTCGTCAGAGCTACAGGTCTTGTGAGTTCTTTCATAAATGGCATTTAGAAAAATTATTAGTTGATCAAGGCATTAGCAATCTTTTGTATAATTTCCACTTGATTTTTGTCTAAAAAGACAAGGGTGGAAGTTTAGTTATTTAATGGGCTTTGTTTATTATTGCAGACTTATTGCAAAGACTCACTCTATGAGTTCCTTACTTGGCAAGACTCTAAAGTGGCGTCAGTGTGGAAAAGATAATTGTTAGAGCCTTTTAAATGCCCACTAGTCTTGTCTTTTCTGTGATTAAATTATGAGAATCTATGAACTTGCTTGCTTCTGGTATAAGACCATACATTTAAACCAATAGTTCGCATCAAGATATGTTAGTTCTCTTTTGGGGAGGGACTTTGGGGATCTACCTGCTGGTTCTTGGGAGTCCTGTGGTACTGGAGTTTAAACATGGTCTTCATTCAAAGCATGCACTCCATCTTCTTGCACCACCACTTTTTGTTTATTTTCTAAAGAAAGGGATATATACGTGTATATCTGTGTGTGTATATTGTGTGTGTGAATGTTTGAACAGTGTAGGTTTAAGGATGCCAACTATAAACATGCATAATTAAAATTCCATGTATAACTTTCAAATATTTAAAAAAATCAAATTTTATGTGTTATATTTCCCTCTTCTTTTTGTTGTTGTTGTGATGACTGGAGACCTCACACATATACCTGGCTATGGTGCTTACACATTTTTTGGTTGTGGTGCTCACATACCTGGATGTGGTATTTGCTAGTGCTCATTCCTTTACTTGCAGCTTATACACATGCTCCTAGTTAGGGGGCCAGATGCAACTCCTTTCTTCTGTTGCTTGCATATATTCTGGTTGTAATGCTCAGGAATATGGTATCCACACATGTGCTCACTTGGGGTTCATACTCTAGGGCATTTTTGATGTTATACTTATTTTTATTGTGATGCTCACCAGATAGAGTACCCTTTAGCAGTGATGCACATACACACACAAAACTGGTGCTAGGGATCACAAATAGCAGAGCTCTCTGCATTATTCTCACCACATGTGATGGCACTGAGGATTGAACGCCTAACTTTGCACTTGAAAGGCAACTGCTCTAACTCACTGAGCTATATGCCAATCCCCTTGTATAACTTTTGACTCTTCCCAAATGTAACAGTTTGTTGGACCCAAAAACTTTACCTGTAAAGTTTTTACTTTACTTTACATAACATAAATGGAGGATTAATTCATACACTACATACTCTATTCTAATGATAAAATCTATGGGAAAGAACATTTTATTAGTTTAATCATAAATCTGTCCTCATAGAGGTTTTCATCTTTATTGCCTTTGTGTTCACATTGAGGAAAAAGTGACAACAATATAATTAGAACTGGACCTGTGTATTTCAAACCCTTGTTGTTCATAAGTCACCTATATTTATATCTCATGTTTGCATTCAGAAGCTACTCCGTGCCCAGATCTTGTAGGATTGTATGATTGGCTGAAAGATTACAGGTAGGATATTTTTAAATATAATACAGACTAGATAGGAGTCTTCAAAAAATATAGGATCAGTTTCCCGAAACAGGTTTCAGATGGCCTATTTCTGAGGTGTCTAGATTAGACCTTTCCCAATGCCTTTCACTTTTGTATAGTATACGGAATCAAAGCCAATTAAGCCCTACAGGCCTTGGGAGAAACTGTTACTACTGAGAAGATGATGATTGGTTAAATTTAGGGCTTTTTCTCCAGAAACAACCTTTGCATAAAAGAAATTTAGCTATGCAAAGGGCAAACATCTAGAGGTAAGATTTGTCATAGGAGGTCATCCCCTTCTTACCCTAAGAAAACCCCTTTTGCTTGATTCTGCCTCATTTACTATAGAATGTGTACCCAGGTAAACTCTTCATAGGTACATTATCTCACTGGGTCTTTTCTCTCCTATTGACCTGATGTTAATTTGTTATCTAGGTTCATTAGAACCTAGAGGATAGGCCAGAGTAGAGGGTGGGGATTTTCTTCTAAATCCTTGCTCACAATGTTAAAAAAAAAATTTACCAGATTGCCCTAGCAGGTATTACTAGTGGTGGTTTCAAAGGCCAAAGACATATCAGAAGTGTCTGCCTGGTAGCTCTGGAGTAAATGGATCAGGATTCTTAAACACTGTCTACTTGACCCTTCTTTGCCTGAGAAATGCAGCATGGGCAAACAACACCAGCATCACTTTGGGTTCATTATAGTTGATCATGAATTAATTTTTGACCAGTGAGTATTCAGAAACATTTTGCTGTTGCTGTATATTTTGTAATTCCCACATTCTATTATGCAGCCCCATTGAAAAATCAGAGGGGGCTATTTTAATCCTTTCTTGGTAACCATGGAAATCATAAATGCATTTAGCATCTCCATGTTGAGATTTTATGGTGGAGAGATGGCCGGAAAGTGTGGAATTGAAGCTTCGTGTTTGAGATCCCTCGCTTGATCTTTGGTACCACATAGTCTCCTGAGCCCTGCTGGGGGTTGCCTCTGAACAAAAGCAAACAAAGTTGTGCTAATTTTGTGCACTGTCATTGTGAAATATACAAGTACAGAAATTAGGTTTTGAAAAATCAATGGTAATTTTGGAAAAAACCAAAGCATAAGTGATTTTACCTTCAGTAAATTTTTTATTCCGAGGTTCTGCTTTAGACCACAGAAATTGTAAATGTGATTTTTTTCACATGCTAATAACCTCGGGGATTTTGTCTGCTGCTCCTGTGGTCTTTTGAGAAGGGTTCTCCTATTGCAGAGGATGTCTAAATATAATGAATGGCAAGAAGTATTAGAGTATTTAAGTGCTTAAACCCATCTGAGATTTATTAATTTTCCAGATATGGGTGAACATGGTCCCATGAATAGGCACGAGGCCTAGAGAGTAGGATTAGGAAGCTTTCCAGGGGCTCTGAACTCATGTCAAGCAAAACTGGCATGCCAGGCAGCTAAGTCAACTGAATAGGGAAAAGATTTTGAGAGTGCTTTTTCTCACTGCATAATGCTTGTAAATTTTATTCAATTAATTTACAGCTGCAGGGCTCATGAGGCTGAAATTAAAGTTTTGTAAAGTTTTGATAAGAAGGCAGCCAAATAAGTTTTATTAGCAGTGGATGTTTTGGAAATGAGTTGGCAGTAATGCAAAAATAGAAGGTTTGGATTTCAGGGGCATATTGGCAGTGCAAAGCCTATTAGATTTACCGTGGGAAGCTGGTTATTTCCCCACCTGTCATTCCACACATTTCTTACCTCTCTTGTATCTTCTCCAAGCTAACCTCTAACATTGAAATTAACATCTTTTTATAGTTAACTCTAGCCTTTTTAGAAGGCCTATTTTATTCCTGGAGATCAGAAGTAATCTTTTTTTTTTCTACAGCCTTGAAGCATGTTCTTTAATCTTTCTTTTCAAGTTGTTGGCATTTTCAGGTCTTTCACTCTTGAAAGATTGAGGTAGAAGATATTTCTTTACCTGGAGTTCAGGGTTGTCTGCCTAGGCTGAAAGATCACAGATAGGTGGTTTAAATATAATACATACTAGATAGGAATCTTTGAAATGCATTTATCACTTAAGTTTTAGTGTATTTTGGTAAAAGAAAGTATCACGATTAACCTCAGCCTGAATATTTCACACTAATACAAACCTTTTTAAAATGTTATATTTGAAGTTGTCTTTAGAGAGGGAAGGAGAACACAAATATTGGAGAAGGACATAGAGGCAGCTATAACTGTATCTGTAATGTTTTATACCATCAGGGGAAAAAGATCTCAAGCAAATATGGAAGGTCAAGATGAAGAGTTTCATTGTACTACACAGGAGTTGGTTGTATTCCCTAGTTCCTGTCTCTAATGCAATATATTATTCTTTCCTTCCCATTTCCCATCTTAATGGAGCAATACAAAACCAACTGAGTGTGACTAGGTTGTAGCTCTTGCCCATGTGCAACTTAGCACATAAGTTCCAGACCCAAAGTAGTCTTTTTATTGAGACAGGCCTGTTTCTGGTACATTTGGTGGTCTCATCTGTGACATGTTCCTATAAAATTTTAGAAAGTCCCTCTTTATTTTTGAAAATATGGGATGCTTCAGGGTGGTATGTCCACAGATGGCACATTCTTTTAATTTAAAAAATATTTTAATTGAGATTCTGTTGTTTGCCATGATATTAATAATGTTTTTTCCTGCACATAATTCCAACACCACACCCATCACCAGTGTAACTCTTTCTTCTTCCAAGGACCTTAACACACCTTCCTCCCAACACTTCCTAACTCTGTTGTGTAGATTAGTTCTCCCATTGTGATGCCCTTGACCCTTTGTTGCTACCTTGCTGTGTCCCTTTAAGTGACATATGAGAGACATCATTCTTTATTTTAGTTCTTTCTCTAAGTAGACTCCTGTGTTCCTCATCAGCGACATACTCTGAATAGCCCTGCTGTAGTGTTTCTATGCCACATATACCTTTCTGAAGCATTTATTTTTCAAAATAGTTCACATGAGCTCATTTATATATTCTATGTGGTTTTCTCCAAAATGGCTTGTTCTTTTATTCCACAAATTTGTCTCTATTTTGTATGTGTTCTAAGAACTCCTAAAAATACAGAGGTGAATTAGGTATTGTTGCTGCCTTTGAGGACTTGTGCAATAAGACAACTAAATTCAACACTAATTTTTGAGCGCTTGTTTCACTTATACTTTATTTTGGCAGTGAGTAATCAAAGATATGTAATCCATAGTCTTGTTCAGTGAGTTTTCATTTTCTTTGAAGAATGAACCAATATTTTGTGTGCTTACCAAGTATTAAATACTGGGGAAACAAAATGCTACAGAAATCGTAACAATAGACGTTGCTGGTTGGAACTAGGCGAAAGCCACAGAGTTGTGGAACTAGTAGGACAATAACCTTAGAATTAATATATTCCTTGAATAAAACTATTTTAATTCACACATGGACTGGAGCAATAGCACAGCAGGTAGGGTGTTTGCCTTGCATGCAGCCGACCCACGTTTGATTCCTGCATCCCTCTCAGAGAGCCCGGCAAGCTACCGAGAGTATCCCTCCTGTACAGCAGAGCCTGGCAAGCTGCCCGTGGCATATTCAATATGCCAAAAACAGTAACAAGTCTCACAATGGACATGTTACTGGTGCCCGCTTGAACAAATCAATAAACAAGGCAACGACAGAGCCACAGTGCTACTAATTCACACATAAACAAAAAGACACTTCAAAACAGAGAGAGAGAGAGAGAGAGAGAGAGAAGAGAGATGACCACCATAGACGTAGGCTGAAGGGGGATTGGTAGGTGAGAGGGAAACTGGGGACATTGGTGCTGGGAAATTACACTGGTGGAGGGATGGGTGTTGGAAACATTGTATGACTGAAACATAATCATGTACAGCTTTGTAATGCTCTATATCATGATGATCCAATAAAAATAAACAAATAAAGATTTAAAAAAAAAAAAAAAGAAAGTGCCAACTGTCCCCTTGCTTGGCCCACGCTATCCTTTCTGGAGAAGTCAGGATTGGTCCAAGTCTGCGCAAGTTCCTGCATGCTTTGAACACTGAAGTTTTACCAGCCCCACGAAGGCAAAGATCTGAAACCCACTTGATGTGTCTGTTATGGGAACTGGTCCCTACTGCCAGACTGTTCAGGGAAGCTTTGATTCTCCAATTGGAGAGAGGTTTTGCTCTTTACAGAAAGAGAAGTCAGTCCTGACTATGTCCCAGGTCTCCCAGGTTCATTGCCTATTTTTGCAGAAGAGAATTTTAGGAGAAGACAAAGTACTTTTATTTAGGAAATATAAGAGAGAAAAGAGGGGAGTCTGAGATGTAAATGAAATGAATTGTGCATCTCATATAACTACCCCCCGAAATGGAGTGTGACCAGCCTATTTTTGCAATATTGTTTTTTTTGTCTTTTCCTCAAATTGTTCCAGCTTCATAGCTTCCTACATGCTTTAAAGTCCTTTGGTAGGGCATTGCCAACTGAAAAGGACTTTGAATATTTGCAGTGAACATATATGTGCACATATCTCTTATCTTTTGAGTTAATGTTATTTTATTTATTTGTTTGTTTGTTTTTGTTTGTTGGGTCACACCTAGTGATGCATGGGGTTACTCCTGACTCTGCACTCAGGAATTACTCCTGGTGGTGCTCGGGGGACCATATGGGATGCTGGAAATCGAACCTGGGTCAGCTGCGTGCAAGGCAAACGCCCTGCCCACAGTGCTTTCACTCCAGCCCCAAGTAAATGTTATTTAATCATAGGCTTAAATACTTAGGAGTAGACTTGCTGGTTGATATGGTAGTTCTCTTTTTACCTCGAGAAATCTCTGTACTCATTTCCACTGGAGTTAAATAGTTTCCTTTCTTACCAACAGTGAATATGAAGTTTCCTTTTCTTCACATCGTTGCTGGCACTGGTTGTTTAATCCTTTTATAAAAAGGCCATTTGAGTGGATATGAGGTGATATCTCCTTGTTTTCATATACAATTCTCTGATCATCACTAATGGTGACCACTTTTTCATATGCTGACTGGCCAGAAGCATCCATTCAAGTTTTCCATCCTTTTAATAAAATTGTTTGGGGGAAAAACCCTCACTTTTTAAGAAAAATCATGATATAAAAGTGCATGAGCTTCCTTTCACAATAACATTTTTTAAACTGTAAAATTTCTACATACATTTCATAAATCCTAGAAACATGCTTCTTCATCATATAATTTCTCAGTTGCAAAAGCCATCCAAGTAATTCTCCACTTATTGTTTATCATCCAATCCAAGTAACTTGCCACTCTTTGTAATAAGAAACAAAAGAAACCTATTTGGTAACCAGTATTTCAGAATTTCTTGTTTATAAATGATTTAAATATTCAGCAAATTTTAGTTATTTAAACTTCACAAAACAAAAAATAGTTCAAACTTGGTATTACTAGAGTGTTAACCTGTAAATACTTTACCCAGTACAATGTGTTTGGGGTAAGACACCTATTATAATTGTTGTTCATCAGGTTTATTTGGCTGGGAAACTCCAGGCTGACAGATTAAGATTGTTTCTAGGTTATATCCATCTTGGAGATTTGCCCACTTCTTGACCCGAGAAGTGTGCTCTCAGATTGTTCTCCTCTCAAAAAATACCCCCCTTTTTTTTTTCTTGAACACATATATTTTTCCTTCTGTCTCTCCTGTGTTTCCCTTATTTCTCTAAACAAACTATTTTGTTTCCTATACATAGAAAGAAGGGAGTAAGAGGCAATTAAATTGAATGCAATTAAATTATGTCCCAAGAAGGAAGTATAGTATCACAGTATAATATCACAGTCATCCCATTGCTCATCAATTTGCTCAAGTGGGCACCAGTAACATTTCCACTGTGAGCTGCAATTAAATTGAATCTCTTTTGGTGAAGTGGTGATGTGTCCTAAACCTGTTGTCTATATGCTAGTTGAAACTTTATGAGATAATATTTGCATTTATTGTAAGTTACTTTTCTTGTTAGAGAACATGAAAGTACTTTAAGAAACAGATAGACTTATATTCTATCCTGCACCCGTGCCTGGCTGTCTTCACCAGGACCCCTCGGAGGGGGGCGGGTTGAGTTTCCCTCCCATCCCTGAGCAGAGCCCCGCAGCCGAAGACCTCCGGACCCAGCCACAACCATGATCAAGGCCACTCTCCACATGCTCAAACAAGCCTCACGCATGAAGGAACCGGCAGAGGAAGGTAGGTGTGTGGGACCTGGGACTGAGATCTCCACGATCTGCTCGGATTGAGACTAGGCCTCCGCCCTGATCCCCCATTTTCCAGTAGCTAGGCGGTCACACCCACAAACTGTCCCTGGCAGCTGTGTAATCCCGTCAACAGCCAAGATCCAGAGACTATAAAACAAAGCTCCCGGAAGACCTCTTATTGTCTAGTTCTCCCTCTCGGAGAACCCGGCAAGTTACAGAGAGTATCCTGCCTGCACAGCAGAGACTGGCAAGCTCCCCGTGGCATATTCGATATGCCAAAAACAGTAACAGTTAAGGATCTCATTCTCCTGACCCTGAAAGAGTCTCCAATGCAGCACCGTTGGGAAGGACTAGTAAAGAGTGGCTGCTAAAATCTCAGGGCTAGGATGAATGGAGATGTTACTAGTGCCCGCTCGAGCAAATTGATGAACAACGGGATGACAGTGATATACATATATATTTATATAGTATACTTATATATGTATACTTAATGCTGATAATTCTGGACATGTCTATTTTAAAATAAACCATAAAATTTAAGCCAGCTTTTTATTGTACCAAAAATGATCCTAGATCACGTTACTTTAAACATTTGAATTCGTTGCTATTTTTTTTAGTTTTAAAACCATTTTTATAGTCACTTTTATATATTTTGGTAATACTATACAGAGGTACAAGTATCATAGACATGTATGACATATAGCTATGAATAGAGACCTTATAGCTCCTGGATGCTTCAAATAAACAATCCCTGGGAGACAGTGTGCCACTGTCTAAGTAAAGGAGCTTCCTGCCAACTTAGGTTCATTTACACCAAACATAAGAAAATGGCCTCTGGCATTCTTAAGAGTCACAATGCTTGCCTGGGCATCAATGTCTATAACCACTGCTTTTAAAAGCAAAAATCTTTTTTGCCCCCCCCCCCTATTTTTTCTTTCAAGTTTCTCCTTGAAACATGTATTTCAAAGAGAGATAGCCCAGATCAGATAGAACCTGAAATGTGAAACTTTGAGGTAGTAAAGGTAATTTGATTGTCTCTAGAGTTGTATTTCTGGTTTAGGAAGTGGAAAGTTTTTCTTTTCCAAGTGAATTTTATAAAGGAAATAAACATCATTTATAAATCATATTTAAGTTAATTTAGCTTAGAGGAGTAAACTGTGTTTGTGGGCAGGGGAGCCTCTTATTCAGTTTTCAGTATCCATTTTCAGTTTGGCCAAATTGTTTTATCATAGACATAATTTAAAATTAAAAAAAAAAACCCTGAGGCTGGAGAGCGTTCAAAGGACTGGGCACAGGGCCTGAGTTTGATTCCTGACTCTGTGAACCTTGCCTCCTCCTGCCTCTTGCTCCATCCCCACCAGCAGGGTGGCCCCCGGCCTCAGCTTCACTGGGCCCTTACAGCACCACCTCATTACTGAGCCCAGACAGAGCACCAAAAACCATCAGGGGCTTAGATGCTTGCATGCGGGTGACTCTGGTTCAATGCCTGGTGGCACCACATGTGTCCTCCTAAGCTCCACCAGGAGTGTTCCCTGAGCACAGAGCCAGAGTGGGCTTTGAGCAGGGCTAGGCATGGTCTTCAAATCCCCAGTTAAATCAAATAATGTTGGGAGTGACCTTTGGAACATCAACACTGCTGACTAGCACCCTCTTTCTTAGCCCCAGGAAAAGTTATTTCAAGCAGCTTGTAAGATTTCAGGCAGGTAAAACACAAAATATTTCCATCTGTTTTAAACCACTCTGTGGACTCAGAGATACCCCAAAAGGTACAGTGTGTATCTTCATCCCAACATGCAGATCTTTCCGAAGACTAATGAATTGAAGAGTTATCAGACTAAAATTCAAGAACAAGCCAACGTTTCAAGTCAATAATGTTCAAAGCGAGAGTCATTATGCTTGAAGAATTACCCACCCAAATACTTTCCTCTTCTAGTCTTTGTTTTAGAAGAGAGGAGACATACCACTTTCACCGTGTCCCAGGAACTAGAGATTTGGGTGACTGATGTGGTAGTAAATTTTGTTACTTTGTTTTTGGGTCACACTTTGCATGCTCAGGGCTTACTCCTGCCACTGTGCTCAGGAATTACTTTTGGCTGTGCTTGGTGGACCATATGGGATGCTGGGGCTCGAACCTGGGTTGGCATTGAGTAAGGCAAATGCTCTACCTGATGTCCTATTGCTTCAGACCCAATATGGTAGTAATTTTTCCATTTTCTGCATATTGTTAGAGATTCCGGGATTTGTTTCTGTGGCAGACACACAGGAGCCCAGCCAATGAAGTCATCTCTTTATGGTTCAAGCAGTGAGGAATGACACTGGTCAAGAGGCTTTGGGTTTGTTCCTCTGGATGTGTTCCTAAAGATAATTCCCTATTTTCTCTAAACCACTGGCATGAAAGTGATGTTGTTCCATTTACTGCATCCAGTTCTAAATTGGAAGCTATTGTATCAGCACTGCAATTTTGTTGTTGTGTTGGTGCTCAGGGACCACAGAATCTCACTGGTAATAATATTCCAGGGCCACAATGTGCTGAGGATTAAGCTAAGGGCTTCCCACATTTGAGGCATGTGGTCTGTCACTTGAGTCACATCCCTGCAATTATTTTTTATCTCCCAGTTAAATATTATACTTGGTTGCCCTCGGCGAGAATTCTAAACAATCATTCCTCATGTCTCAGAAGAATGGTTGAGAAGATCACATGTTATCATTCCTATAAAAATATCAGCATATTACTTTAAAAATAGTTAATGAAATGAATTTAATATTTATAATGAATTTATATCTGATTTTTTGGAGAGCATGAATCTTAGTTCTTTGGTGCTAGCACCATGACTTAGGGTGTTTCTGTTGACCTTTTTATTTCTTTTCCTGTATTCAATGCCTGTTTGCCCCTTGTTTCTGTGACTATAATGGAAGACTGCATTTCTAAAAAATGTATACAGAGTAGAAGTATTCATGGGAATATTAATCTAACAATCTAAGGAAAGGAAATTATACATGTGGATTATGTGGTGGATGTTCAATTGAGGATTCACATTCACTTTCCCAGAGGTTCCTAATCCAAGAACATACGTGAGTGCAAGAAATAGAAGTGCATGGATACAGAAGATGCTCGGTGACTAAAGTACTTGCCTTGCAAGCCTGTGGCCCTGAGTTCAAGCCCAGTGCTTTCCACATGCACCAAGTGCCATCATGGCTCTCTGCTAATCGACCTTGTGGTTCTGTTGTTTGTGATATCTAGACCAGCAAACAATTTCTAGCGTCTGGTGTGTGCACCACTGCCAAAAGGCATGAACTCAGTGAACCCTGCAGTGAAACAATGTGTGAGCACCCTGGTCGGGAATGCAATATGCCTGTGAGTACATGCGTGAGCACCACAACCGAAGTGTGTGTGTGACACATGATGAGCATTGCAACCAGGATGTGCATAAGCACTGCAGCTACGGGTGTGCAGCCCGGGGAGCACTGTGGCCATGTGGAAAAGTACCAAAACCTCATCCACATTGAATAGCACCACTAAATGTGTCATAGTCCAATGTGTGTGTGTGTGTGTGTGTGTGTGTGTGTGTGCGTCCATCCTAGTCATTGAAGTCACACCATCACCAGAGAAAAGAGGATGGTGGAAGTAAATAAAAGTCCAAAGAAAGAGGACATGGCAAAACTGGCTCAGTAGTGGACAGCCTTTGTCCTGGAAAGATGCAAATAACCTTGAACTTTGAATCTGATCCCTGGCAGTGCTTGTTGGTCTCTGAGTCAAAATTGTCCTATCCTAGGGCTCAGAGGCACCCAGAGGTCTGGTGGGCGAGGAATCTGAAATTGCAGGTAGACCTGCGGAGACAGTGAGTGTTAGTATGGAATTAATAGAAGCAAATGTTGCTCTGAGTAGGGTGGTTTAATTCATCACACTGGGAGACAGGGGCAACTTATAGTTGACATGTGTTTCCGATTTCTTCAGTACCATCCTGGCATTTTTATGTAAATGAACTCTCTCTTAATCAACATTTCTGCACTGTCTATTGAGGGTCTACAAAAAGGTTATGCTAATCTAAATATTAACCCCAGTTAAATAATTAGGGAGGGTGATGTGTTAGGTAAATGTAACCTAATGCACCCCAAAGTTGAATTGGATTTATTATTATTTTTAATTGCTTACTTCAGTTTTCTCTTCTGTTGCAAGCTGCCTATCTGTGCTGGACTACCCATAAAAAGTTACTAGGCTTTGTACTGTTAACGGTTATTTAATGATTTAATCAGAATGGCTGGTGTTAGATTTCTGATGAAGTAATGAGAATTGGCATTTAACAAGTTAATTGGAATTGGAAAGAGCTATTAAAAGGCCATGAGAAGGTCTTTTCTGAAACCCTTGAATATGCTTCGTTCTGAAGATCTTATTAAATTATGCTAAGGGTGTTTTTTTCTTTCACTTTAAATCACCCATTAGGATCATCTAATCAACTTTCCAAAGGCTGCTACAGATAAAATTGTTATTAACATCATAACTGTTGGAATTTATGTTTTTCCCTCCAATTGTCATTGAATCCATGTTTAATAGACAGTTTTTCTTAGCTTGACTGGAGCTGAATCATGAATCCATTTTAGACTTCTTTTTATCTTTTAAGGGTTAGAACTGTGTTTTTTTGGTTATTAGTGGTGATTTTTAGCCCCTTTGTCTCAGTAACACTCAGGGAGTCAGTGATGCTTGGTACAGCAGTGCGGGTCTAAAGTGTACAGGTCCAGCAATGCTTGAGGTGTTATGGGGGGCTGCTGGGGCTGTATCCAGTAGTGCTCAGGGGATCATGTGGTGTCAGAGATTACTCTGGTCTCTGCATGGAAGGTGCAACAGCATTTTTTCATCTCCTCTGGAAAATAGCATATTCTGTTTCTTCTCAACAGGCAGCATTGCTGAAATCCTGTGTTACACATAGACCATTTCGCCACAGAATTGTCATAGATTTTATGCGGATTTATTTTATGCAAAAAAGTGGGGAGTAACCATTAAGTGAGATTTTTAGAAATCATCCTGGTATTACTTTAAAACCTGGTGTGGTGTTTATGCATTGGCTACAATTATGTGGTGAATGTTGGTAAGTCATTTTGTTGCTAGAGAAGCAAGTGGGTGGGAGACATGGTTGAATTTTTCTGTTCCTATACTAATGATTTAAGGAAAGTTGTTTATTTCATAGCATGCCAGAGGACAAAGGAATTGTTTGTGTCCAAATAAATGTCAAATGGAATAGTCGAAGAAAATATCTTGTTTACTAAGTGAAGGATATTAATTATGAAGACAAATATGTGTGGGAAGTCAAATACCTTTTTGGATTTAGATTGATGTTTAGGGCTTTGTCAGTTTTTTTCCAGGACACTTTCCCAGCTGATGAATAGTAAATGAGGACTGTTTTTCAAGTCAGCATAGAGTTAGAAAAGTATCTTATCAGAATTTCCATAGGCATGCATTCCAGACTGAATTCTTATTTAGTTTTTTCCAATATGGTAATATGTGTTTATCTATTAAGTTTATATATTCATATACTTTTACCCTTTTCTCTCATTTTTTTCTCATCCCCACCTTCCGACTCTGGCAACCACTAATTTTTTTTCTATATCTGTGAGCTGACTTTTTGTTTCCTAGTTTCCACATATAAGAGAGATCATATGATGTTTTTCTTAGACTTGTATCACTTAATCATAATGTCCTCAAGGACATCAATGCTGTCACAAAAGGCAAAATTTTCTTCTTTTGTTTTTCTATATACTTGTCTATTGTATATTCATAAGTTTATATGTTACATGTTCATTGTCTGTTCAATAATAAGATTGTTATTTTCTATGTTTTGGGTATTGCAAATAATGCTGCAATGAATATGGGATGCATGCATATATTTCAGTAGGACTTTATTTTCTTCTGATAAATACCAGAAGTGGAATTGCTGAATTTAGTTTTTAGTTTTAATTTCTGAGGAATCCTGTATTACCTTTTATGATGGACAAAGCAATTTGCATCTTCTTTAGTATTGCTCAAGGATTTCCTTTTACCACATCCCTTTCTTCACTTGTTATTTCTTGTCTTTTAAAAATATTAATCATGGGGCTGGAGCAATAGCACAGTGGGTAGGGCGTTTGCCTTGCATGCGGCTAACCCGGGTTCGATTCCCAGCATCCTATATGGTCCCCCGAGCACTGCCTGGAATAATTCTTGAGTGAAAAGCCAGGAGTAACCCATGAGCATCGCCGGGTGTGACCCCAAAATAAACAAATAAATAAATAAATAAATAAAAATATTAGTCGTTCTACTAGGTGTGAAATGATACCTCACTGTGATCTGGGTTTTAATTTCCTCAATGAAATGTACCTGTTGGACATTTTTTACTTTTTGGAAAAATATTGACATACATCTTCTGTGAACACTTTAATCAGATCTTATATTGTGCAGTAGTATGAATTCTTGTATTTTGAAAACTGACCCTTAGTTAGATGCATAATTTCCTTCCATTTTGTAAGTTAACTCCTGCCTCCCTCCTTCCTCTCCTTCCTTCCTTCCTTCCTTCCTTCCTTCCTTCCTTCCTTCCTTCCTTCCTTCCTTCCTTCCTTCCTTCCTTCCTTCCTGTAAGTTCCTTTAAAAAAACTTTTCAGTTTGATGTAGCTCTTAGTCTTCTTTATTTTTGGTTTATTGCCTTGCTTTTGCAATCATATAAAAAATATCAGAATTGTTTTTCCAGCTTACCACTGTTATTAGTATGTAGTATGGGTATTTTAACAATGTTGTTTTTTTTTTAATGTGTCAGTAGACCACTTGGATGTTCATTCAGATCTTCTGCTCGTTTAAAAAATTGCGATTCTGTGATTTACAATAATGTTATTGGTGGTTTCCTATGTACATAATTTTAATACTATGCCTATCACTCAATGTTTGACTGGGCTGTTGACTTTTTGTTATCAAGTTGTATGAGTTCTTTATATCTCTTAGATATTAGTTCCTGATAGAGTGTGTGATGTGCATGTAGCTTTTCACATTCATTAAACTTATTTTGGTTGTAGTTGAAAGTATCTTTTTTGCGCAGAAGCATTATTATTGCTGTTGCTGTTTTTATTGCCAGAGTTGTGTAGAGGAAGAAATGGGTAGTGAATGTGTCTTGTTATTTGTCTCTTGTGGTCTCAGGCACAGAACCTAGGCCTTTATGCATAAGTGTTTTTTACTGTATCACTGAGCTGCATTCCTGGCACTAAAAGTTTTTACATTTGGTTCGTTTGTCATAGATTGAGTGTCAGTATGTGTGTGTGTTTATTTTTGGGCTCTTCTATTCACTTATTTATGTGTCTTTTCATTCCAATGGCAGATTGTTTTAACTACTGTCACTTTGTAATAGCATTTAAAATGAGATTACTTGTTTCTTGTTTCTCATTACTTCCTCCCCCACAAGATTCATTGTAGTTTCATTTAAATTTTGGTATTTTTCCCCATTAAAAAAAATCACTGGAGATGGCTTAATGGACTAGAGCACATATTTTCATATAGAAGCCTCAAGTTCAATTCTTTGCTCTGTAGAGTGCCCCCGGCACTTCTGGGAGTGACCCCAAAGCACTATTCTGGGAACAGTCCCTGAGCACTATGGGGTGTGGTTCAAAACAAAAAGAAATTAAAGAAAACATTTCATTGACATATGATAGGGATTACTGAATCTTTGTATTGCTTTTAATAAGGTGGGCATTTTGAATTTATGAAACTTTTCCATTTATGAATATTAAATATTTTTATCACTTTAAGACTTGCTGTTTGTGTTTTATCGGTGTTATAGAGTTCTCTTTGTACAGATTTTCTTCATTCTTTGTTAAATTTAGGTATTTAATCATTTTATGCTATTGCAAATAAGATTGCTCTTAATTTTCTGTCCTTTTCTTTGCTTAGGGGAATGCAAGAGATTATTGTATATTTCTTTTGTTACCCAATACTTTACTCATCATCATCATCATCATCATCATCAATCATCCCATTGATCGTTGAATTTCTCGAGCAGTCTCAGTAACGTCTTCATTCATTCTAGCTCTGAGATTTTAGAAGCCTCTCTACTCATCCTTTCCAATGGTGCTGCATTGGAGGCTCTTTCAGGGTCAGGGGAATGAGACCCATCATTGTTACTGGTTTTGGCATATGAATATGCCACGGGGAGTTTGCGAGGCTCTCCCATGTGACCAGGAAACTCTCGGTACCTTGCAGATTCTTCTAGAGGGAGAACTAGGCTATAAGATGTGGCGCTTCAGAGAGCCTGGTTTTATAGTCTCTGGAATGTTGGCCATTGGTGGGATTACATGGCGCCGGGGAGCAGTCCCTGGGTGTGACTGCCTAGCTACTGGAAAATGGGAGATCTGGGCCGAAGAGGCCGAGTCTCCATCCAAGCAGGCTTGGAGATCTCAGCCCTGGGTTCCTCTGCCGGTTCCTTTATGCATGAAGCTTGTCTGAACAGTGGAAAGAGGCCTTGAGCATGGCTGTGGCTGGGTTCCAGAGGTCTTCGGCTGCAGGGGCTCTGCTTGGTTCGGGGAGGGAAACTGAAACCCACCCCCTCTGAGGGGTCCGGTGAAGACAGCCAGGCTTGGGGGCAAGAGACTCTCTGCTTTACTATGTATACTTTACTCTACATACTTAATATGTATGTATACTTTACTATGTATACTTTACATACTTAATGCTTCTAATAGATTTTTAGTGGATTCTTTGTGGTTTTCTATATATTTTATCATAGCATCTATGAATAATGATAGATTCATTTCCTTTTCTCTGTCTGAGTTATATATATTTTTTGTTGTTGTCCAAGTGTTTTAGCTAAAACTTCTAGTGCTAAATAAAATAAAAAATTGTGAAATGGGACAATATTTCCTTGTTTCTGATCTTAAAGAAAAATTTTTAAGCTTTTCACAACCAAGCATGTTGTTACTTTGGGTTTGTTATATATGATTTTATTATCTTGAGATTTTCTGCCTTCTAAGCAGTTATTGGAATGGTCATATGATTTTTGTCTTCCCTGATTCTTGTTGCTGTAAAGTTCTACATTAATATATTTGAATTTTTGAACTTTCTTTTGTCTCTGGAATAAATTTCACTTGGTCATAGTCTCTGATCATTTTAATATATTGTTGAACTCAATTTGCCAATATTATTTTGAGAATTGTTTCAATGTTATCAGATATATTTGGTTTACAATTCATTGTCCTCTATAAAAAATGGTTGTAGACCAAAAATTGGTCTACCATCAGATGTCATCTGATTTTAATACAGGGTTGTGCTAGGCTCAAATGTGTTTTGAAATATTTACTTTTTAATGTTTTAAAAGTGTCTGGAAGAATTTTATGATTTCAGACCTTTCTCCATTTAAGTGGAGAAAGGAATGTAAAAGACTTTTCAGAAAATAGTATTGGGAAACTGGATGGCTACATATACAAGAATTATACTGGACTCCTTTTGTTTGTCTAATTTATGCCACACTCACAGGACTTGTGATGCTGGGTACTGAAACTGAAGCCCCGTCTCTGTTCTGTTAATTGATTTATACCTTTGTTCTACATTATAATTTCTGCTTAGTTGTGTGTTTTCCCCCAGTTTATTATTATTTTTGAGAGTATGTATCTTTGTTTGTCCATATTTTTAATTTAAATAAAATGTTAAAACAATGGCAGTTCAATGGCAATTTTATAGAAGTAGGCACAGGAAAGTGAAGCAGAATTTCAGGCAAAAAGAAACATTAGACAAAGTCAATATTTAATTAATGCTCACTATAAAGTGTAATCAGAAACTGAACTTCTGACTCTATAATTGCACAGGCATATTTGAAAGAGAAATAAGTTCTTGAAGGAAACTAAGTAGACTTAGTTTCATTATTTGGAATGTCAGTGCTTCAATGGGTCAAATAACCTAGTCTAAGATACCAACTCTTTCTTCTTATCAATGAATATGGTTAGGCATGAATTAGGAACTACAGAGCACTTCCCAGGGAATGGTACAGCCCTCCCAGTGAGAAGTGCTAGTGGGGAACTGGGATGGAGTAGATGTCTTTGTAGGGAATTAAAATTACAAGTTGGAACAAAGAAATATGGATTTTGGAATGTAGCTATTTGAGAACTTTGGAGATTCTAATTAGGTCCATAGAGTTTGCACAAATATGCTGACAATTAGGATGGGCCATTATTATGTAGCAAGAACCCTAGGGTGGGATCACTATCACTGTATCACTGTCATCCCATTGCTCATCGATTTTCTCGAGCGGGCACCAGTAATGTCTCCATTGTGAGACTTGTTGTTACTGTTTTTGGCATATCGAATATGCCACAGGCAGCTTGCCAGGTTCTACCTTGCGGGCGAGATACTCTCAGTAACTTGCTGGGCTCTCCAAGAGGGGCGGAGGAACCGAACCCAGGTCAGCCGAGTGCAAGGTGAATGCCCTACCCTCTGTGCTATCTCTCCTGAAAAAACTCTTCCTACTGGGGCTGAGTATGGGGGCTTGGAGAGAGGTATAGGCATTCTGGTGCTTTCTGTGTACTCTACTGTTTGATCTGATTTGCCTTTTTTTTTTTTTTTTAAGAATTAAGATAACCCAGAATGAGCTGTACAATAGGGAATCACCAGAATTTATGTTACTCTCTGTACTTTGAACAAAATTTATGTTTCCCTCCCTACTTCTCTGCTCGTTGCTTTACACAAATTTGGAAAACAATAAATTTAAATGGATTAAGGCTTGAAGCAAATTCTCTTCCTAGAGAAAAAACAGTCTGATGGTTTTTCGAAAGAAAATTCTTTTTCATATGTTTCATGCTTTTCCCAAATATTTAAGAACACATGAAATAAATATTTTGTAATGGAAGAACATTTAACAGGCCCTGTGGGGCAACTTTAAATTGGATATCTATGTGTAAAACTTATGAAACTCATTAGATTCCTGAATAATATATGAGAAAATGGATCAAACACATATAAATCAAATACTTGAATAAAAATGTTCATGCACTCACAGAGTACATTTTCTTGCCTTTGTTAAGATGGGCAGATCATTTGGCAGTTATAAGTGTCTCTTTTCATAAACTGTATATGTTGTCATATAATTTGAAGTTGAGTTAAGATGATAAACAAGGTCTATGAATCGTTTTGTTCAACAAAAACTATCCTGGTATCTTTCATGTACATTTCTTTTTAGATCAGTATTACTAACACATTGGAAAACTAGCTTACGCTTGCACATATTCTTTTTTGAGTCTTTGTGGCCCTGTGTAAGAGGACTCTCACTAATCAGAACATCTAAGAATAAGACCCGTAAATGCAGTAGACTTAGTTTATTGTATTCCTTATGTGGATTTCTTATGGGGAGCAAAGATTAATGCTGTTTAAAGGACATAGGCTACAAAAAAAGATGAAATCACGTAATTTGCTGCTATATGGATGGATCTGGAGAGTATCATGCTGAGTGAAGTTAGTAATCAGAAGAGGAAGAGACACAGAATGATCACTCTCATATGTGGTATATAAAGAATCATTGTATGGGAATGATAAATTCCATATGCCTAAAGGCAACAGAAACTGAGAACCGGTCTTTAGTAGGAAGCTTTCTATGTGGGTGGGGGTGGGGATGTGACAACACTGAGACAGTGGTGGAAGGAAGTTGACACTCTGGGGAAGGATGCTGGAATATGTTATATACAAACTCCTACTATTAATAGTATGATAAACATGATATCCAATTTTTTAAAAATTAAAAGGATATAGATATTAAATATTTGTTCTTCCCACTGTCATAATGTTTTGACTCCCGAGGTATTGTAGATCTTGTTTCTGTTTATTTGGTTTTACTTTTTCGTTTTGTTGCCAGCAAAGAGGCCTAGACAGTGAATGTAAGGGACTGTACCTAGAACTTCAGTTAAGCCCACGCTGGCTTCTGACAAGGTGAGTTAAGAATTTAGCATTTCAAATTGTCCAGTCTATTTGCTCTGAGTTAGTTCATCAAAGATATTGAGACCCAGACTAGTGATTATTTATCTTTTAACTAATTTATTTTTTTAGGTTGCGGGGGGGTGAGGTGGGGGGGGTCACACCCAGTGATGCTCCAGGTTACTCCCAGCTCTGTGCTCAGGATTACTCTTGGGAAACTCAGGGGATAATTCATATGGGGTGTTTTGGGTTGAATCAGGGTTAACCATTTGCAAGGAAAATACTCTACCCACTATACTCTCTCTCCAACTCTAATTACCTACCATTTTAGATCTGCAGTTAAAAATAGTTTGGTAGACCAATAATTTGCAACCATTTAACACCTGTGAAGTATCTACTCTGTAGACCTGAAAATCACATTTCTAGATAGCCAAGCTAATAGGAATAAGCATTGGTGTGTCTGTGTATATATGTGCACGTGTGTGTGCCTGTATGTACTCAGTAACAAACTATTTTACATTCTTTCTTAACATTTTTTTGTTTGTTAAACAAGAGATGTTTCTACTTATCATTTATATAAAATATTTCGACTTCTCTATTATTGTAAGTTTTTCTTCTTCCTCAAGGAATTGTCTTATACTTAATCATATTGACAAATATTTTATACAATAAAATGTACTGAGAAGGTATTGCTATAATCATGGTCTGATAAAAAATATCTTGATAGTAGCTGATTTAAAAGGACATTTAATAATGGCACTGACATGAGAATAATAGTGGGATTTAAGTTGATATTTCAGATAGTATCTTTTCCAGATCTGGGTTATCTGGCTCTGTTATTGATATGATTGATTTCAGTGTTGAATTTGGTGACTTGGGCTACCCTTCACTTTTGACTCTTACTGTTAAATTCTTTATAACAGGACAATTGCTAGCTCAGGCACCTGAACTTTTGTGCAGTATTCTCCACGTCTATAGGCAGATTTTTATTTCCAGTCTTTATTCTTAAAGAAACAGTGCTAACATCATCATTTTATAATTACATTTTCAATCAGATTCTTCTAACATACTGGATGCCATTATCATAATCATATCTGTTCTAGTGCTAATTGCCTATCTAGCAAATATTGTAAATTTAGGATTTGTTAACTGAACTGTTAAATAGCTACAGCTTAAGAAAGACTGAGCTACTAAGTGACTATAGAGACCTTCCCCTTCCTTTCTTTCTCCATTCATACCCTAAACATGATTTCAGTTTATTTCTTGCTGTTAAATAAAGTCTATAATATAAAGAAAGACAAAGAACAAAGTAGAATACGAGGCATTAGTGATGGGCAAATGTGTGCAGTAGATTTTAGAATAAGTGCTTAGTCCAGGCAGAGGAATCAGAAGGAGCTAATTGCAAGATATGGTGCCTAAATGGAAGAGAATCATTGATATAGTATGGAGAAGCCATTGATGGGAAGACTGGAGAGTTTAATGGAGATACCAGAATGGCACTTCCTCCATGTGGCCCAGATCAAAGAGGAAGATCTAGCAAGGCAAAGGTAATGACGGTGTTAGGGAGCGGCTGACTGAAGAGTCTAAGACATAAGCAGCAGATATTTTTTCTGCGCTGATTAGATAGGAAAATGGAAATCATTATGTGTTGTTTGTTATGATACAAATTTCTGATATTTTTGGAGGGCAACTTGAACTGACTCATGCGATGTATGACTTTAAGACCTTGAGATAGTCAAAAATAGCCTTTAAAGTACTACTTTGAAAAATGAACAAAAAAAATTATTCTGTACTTTTATATCTGTCTGGGCCTTAAAGGGGGATGATGCTTTTTGAACTCATAAAACCCAAATACCATTGAAAGCATAAAAAGTTACAGACTGTAGGAGGGAGGAAAACTTCCCCTCTGGGGAAGTCCCAAGTGCCTAGACACGTTCTAAATCATAATTATGAAGAATATATATTAGTGTTGGAGTAGAATGGGCAGAATCCCAAGGACAGACCTGTGTTCTATTCCCCACTGTGTCATTTCTTAGTGTTGAGTCTAGGAAAGTTACTTAACCCCCTGAAGATTATTTTGGACAGATTAGAACTGGGATGGGTGAAAGATTCAGGATTCTAAAAATCCTTGCTGGGTCAGGTCCTGACTCGCCAGGTTCCTTTCTCTTTCGGTTGCGATAAGAAATTATCACCAGACTCATGCTAGTATTTCTTGTGGCTGGAAATAACAGACTGGTAAACAGTGCGTAACTTTAGGGGTCCCTTCCAGGCAGTCACCCTGGTGAGAGGGGCTGGAGGTCTGGAGAAGTGTCTACACGGAGAGAATAGCTCTTGCCTCTTATGTGCTGCCGGCCCCCTCCCCTGGTGGTCAGATGGGTTTTGACTTTTTGATGCAGTCCTGCCTGCATGCTGGTGGGGGATGTGTGTGGGACAGTAGATAATACACTGCAGCAACTTCAAATCATCCATAAATTGATAAAAATTTCTGTTTCTTCTTTAAATTGCTTTTCTGGGGCAAAGAGGGGTGTTAAAAAACCTCCCAGGGCGGTGGGCGTGGGGGGGAAAGCCCCGGCAGCTTTTCCCGTCAGTGCCTGGTTTCGGGGGTGGTCCTGCTCGCCCAGCCAGGGCGGCCCAGGCCATGGGGCAGACAGAAGAGGAAACGATGGCCAAGCCGGTTGATTGATCAGTTGCTCTTTATTTCATTCTCTCCACGCACCTGTTCTAATCTCTCTGAGCTCCTCATTCTAGTCCCACACTGCCCCTCATTCCCGTCTCCTCCTGTCTCTCCCACTCATCTCTCTGAGCTCCATCTAGCCCTCTGGTCCCACACTACACCCCATCTGGTAGCAAAATCAACATAAGAAAGCCCTTCCCTGGGGGCCACCAGGTTCAAGGGAGGAAACTCTACCTAGAGGTGTTCCAAAGCCCTTATTGACTGCCATGGGCAAAATTCCTCTTAAGGTTTTTTCTCTTTTCCTTAATCCAATGACTCAATCTACATCTTAGTACTAGTTATTTTTGTATGGGCATTGTAAGAGATACATTGAAGCACATTGTGGGGCAGCTCTCCTGGGAACATCTTGCCAGGTTTAGACTACAGTGCTCAGGCCAGATTAATCATTCCTCACCCTAGCAGGGTCCGAATATAGTTATTACTTTTAGATCATGACAGCATTTGTCCACGACTTAATTTATAGTTAAGTGTTAGGCAATTTGGCCAGGCCCATCTCGATGCCAGGATAGCACATCACTGCTTGCCCTGGGTCCATCTCATCCCTCATCGGGACCCTGCCTTAGGAATGCTAGGAAGTAAGGGCAGCTGAGGCTTAGGTTGAGAGAACAGATGCCCAGAAGGAAAATATCATTTAGAGTCAAATGACTCCCAGGTTACAAAAGCATAGCATTTACTACTGTCTACCTATGCCCATACAAAAAGAATGTTGCTCTGAATAAACTATGCAAAGGACTCAAGAAGAAGAGGAAAACAATATTTACAAGTCAACAGAGCACAAAGAAAGAAGTTACAAATAAATAAACACAGAGGAATGGGAGCACTGTGATAGGAGTAACCCAAGTAAACCTAAGCTACCTATGACAATGTTAACCTACAGAGGGGGGAGTTTCAGTACATAGAAAGTTATTGCATGTTAAATATATTCAAATAAACTTGGGGTCTTTTGATACTATTTTAGAATTATGTGATCATGAGAATATGATTTCTGTTGGACTTTTAAGGGTACTTGAAAATTAGTGTTCAAGATACTATTTCCTGGTATTGGAAACCTCAAGTTTTTAATGAATAAGATTGTTTTTCAAGAAATGGAAATATATTATTCAGGATTCTCCAGTGGTTTCCTCTTATCTGATATGCCTTGGGTAATTTTAAACTATAATTTAAGTATTTAATGCTCCATATAAGAATTTTGAAAACTTTTCAGCATTTTCTCTTTTGGAAAATATAAACACTTCAAATGACTTCAACCCCCCCAAAGTCAGGTTAATTCTATAGTTATGCATTTTAAATAATCTTATTTTATCAAAATAAACTATTATACCATAAGTAAAGGCAACATGTCATCTTTAAATTGACTTTTTAAGCATGAAGTAACATTTAAGTACATAACATGCATAGTTAAAACAGAATCTTATATAAATAAATAAGAGCTACATATGTTTTTATTTTATTTGTGGTCTCCCAATGGGTGCTCAGAAAGCCTGCAGGCCCCTTCTAGTGATTCTTGGCTAACTGTGCCTGCAATTCAATTTGAGTGACTAAGGATGCGTTGCTTAGGCCCTGTGGTACTGGGGACCACCCATGCCATTTGTACGGTACTCAGGGATTCTGGAGCCACACCTGGCTATTTTCAGTAGCTTCCAGAGGTGCACTAGTGATGCTCGGAGCTCCACATGGTGCTTGGGATAGAACCAGGATCAGCTGTGTACGAGGTATGCATTGTAACGCCTGTATTATGTCTGCAGCTCCACATATACTTCAAAGAAAAAAAAGTTAAGTGATTTGAGAAAGGGCCCATATTTCTCTATTTTTGTGATATACCAACAGTGCTAGTGATGACTAATGTTAACTTGGCTAAGACTTTTTGTTATTGATGTTATAGAAGTAAAATAGTTTGTTTTCAAAAACTATAAGTAGAGAGAAAGTGTGTGAGAGAAAGAGAGGGAGAGAGAGAGGTGATGCAGGCAGCAGATAATCCACTAAGTTTTTTTGTTTTCTTGTTTCTTTCGCTGTTTGTGCCCAAGCAAATGGGCATAGGCCTTATGAAGATTAATGCCTATATTAATATTCTTTGAGATAAAAGATAAAAGTGGCATTTGAAACAGAATTGGTATTCTAGATGCCAACTTAGAACCCAGCTAATTATTCATGTTCATTGACACTATTTAGCTCAATGAGCATATACTTTCCCAAGAATCATTAGTATTTCTAGTGAAGGTACGCTCATACATAGGATTTGGTCTGAACAATTCCAGTATGTACTTGAAAAGATCTGCCTGTCAGTGTGCACTGGAAATGCTAGAGCACAAATCAATAACATATTCTCCTTGACCATTGGAGAGCAACCACAGCTATATTTAAAACACATTCCCCTTTTGAGTCCAGAATTGATTTCAGGTCTTGGCTAGCATTACGGTTTTATTCAGAAAGAAAATGCTTATCCTTTTTTCCCCTCAATGCCCATTTAATAATCAGCATTTAACTGTCAACGAGGAGGTGGATGAGAGGAGCTTTTACATGTGATATAGGAATGTTCCCCATTCCCCCACCCCCGCCCAGAACAAGTTTCTCTCCATTTTAGAACATATTAAATATTCATGCTTATGTATGTATGTTGGTCACTTTTGCCTTTCATGGACGTCTTTGTGTCTTTTGCCATATTTTTTACATTGATTTTTTAAACTGTCAGTCTGTTATTTTCACCAAGATTTGAAGCAGTTTTACCTAATTCTTTGATGGAAAAGATGATCTCTTACCTAATGATAGTAGAATGAAAAACGTTCTCTGTGAGAGTATCTCCTATAGAACTGAGGCAGAGCAAGAGCAAGGGGAAAAAACTAGATTTTCTTAGTTGTAGCCACAGGGCATTAGAAAGAAATTTTCTTCCTGTCCATCACTTGTATCATTTGTCATTCCATTGATCTTCGATTTACGTGAGCAGGTGCCAGTAACGTCTCCATTCATCACTGTCTCGGGCTAGTGTAGCCCAATGGTATCTGCTAGCTCCAGGAACATGAAGAGCCTCAAACCGTTCATTCAGGGTTTTGACGAAGAAGTCTGACCATCTTGTAGGTGGGCGACCATGAGGTCTTTTGACGTACTGTGGAATCCAGTCTCTAATAGCTCTAGTCCAGCAGTCCTCTCTAAATCGCATTACATGTCCGGCTCATCTGATTTTTGATAACTTAGCAAACGAGATAGCATCCCTGATTCTTGATCGTTGATGGAGGTCTGAACTTCAGATTCCTTCTCTCACTTGAGTGAGATGTGATACTCCAAGCATAGCTCTTTCGATTCCTCTTTGAGATACCTGAATAGCATTCTCATCCTATTTTCGTAGGGCCCAGGTCTCTGAGGCATATGTTAGTGCAGGAAGAACGGTGGAGTCGAAAAGATGTGCCCGGAGCTGGAAGTTTTTCATCCTCTTAACCACTTCTTCCACGCTCTTGACAGTGTTTCATGCTGCTCTCTTCCTTTTGTGCTGTTCTGGCTCCAAATCGTTCCTCATGTTGAGTTCTCGACCCAGGTACACATAGCTGCTGCATTTGGAGATGTTCGTTCTGTTGAGAGCAAATGGAACATCAGGGACTAGTTCATTTTTCATGAACATTGTTTTGGTGAGATTCAGCTGCAGTCCGACCTTTCCACACTTGTAGTTGAAGTCGGCCAGCATTTGTGCTGCTTGGCTAATGTTTGGTGTTATGAGAACGGTGTCATCAGCTTAGCAGAGGTGGTGCACTTGCTGACCGTCTGTCTTCACTCCCATTTCTTCCCATTCCAGTCATCGCATGACATTCTCGAGGGTGCATCGCCCTGCCAATCCCCTCTCTTTATGTCAGTGATCACTTCCTTGTAGAATGGTGAGATCCTGGTGGTGAATCCATAATACAGCTCGAGGAGGATCGTGATGTACTGAGTTTGAACACCCTGTTTGGCTAGGGCTTTGATGACTGCTTCAGTCTCAACAGAATCAAAGGCCTTCTTTAAATAGATGAACGTTAGACAGAGTGGCAACTTGAGCTCTCGAGAAACTTCAATGAGCTTGGTCACTGTGTGGATATGGTCGATTGTGCTGAATCCTTTTCGGAACCCGGCTTGCTTGTATGGTTCTCCTTGTCTAGTGTTCTGCCTATTCTATTCAGGATGACTCGAGTGAACAACTGGTAGGCAATGGACAACAGGCAGTTTGGGCGATAGTTGCCGATGTGTGGATGTCTCCCTTCTTGTACAATATTATGGTCCTGCTAGTTTTTCATCGGGACGGAACCTTGCATATGGACAGGTAGTGTGTGGAGAGCCGAGCCAGTGTATTGATGAGTACTGGTGGCAGATTCTTCAGGTGTTCAGGTCTGACCTTGTCTGAAACAGGTACTTTATGCGTACCTGTTTACCGACGAAATGTTGTGTTGGATTTCGGAAGGGAGGATGTTGGGAAAGACATATCTGTCCTGCGGAATTTGGTATGTGGGCAGGTAGACATGGCTGTCGAAGAGATCTGAGTAGAAGTCGTGAATAATCCTCTCCATTGCCCTTCTGGAAGATGTGATAGATCTATCAGGACGTCGGAGGGCAGTGATCTTGGTCTTGTAGTTGGCGAAGGAAAGGCGAGCATTGCGAATACTTTTCCCGGCTTCTGCTGCATCAGCCAAACACTGCTGCTCTTCTCTCTCTTTGAGGTCTTCCTTTATCGCTTCTCTGCACAGCTTTTTGAGCTCTCCCTGTCCATATTTTCCTCAATATCTCCCAATAAAGTGCTAATTCCAAATCATGAAACCAGGAAGTTTTGAGGCTAGGACAGTGGAATATAATGGTATGTAGATGGGTGCCTTGCATTTGGAATAGGAATAAATGTTTACACACCACTCTAAAGTAAAGGGGCAGCTTTCTACAAAGAATTTATTTGATGTACTCTGTTTTCATGGGTGTGTCAAAGATAATTTAGATGAAAATCGTGATTTGGTGAACTAATGAAATGTTTTTAGAAGATGAAAATTTAATAAGCACTTGTGAAATTTTTGTGAAAATGTGAAGTGTTCTTTCCTGGTGATCTCCATGGCAAGGTTTAAGTGGATTCAGACAGTTTAAGTGGTTCTAGCTAGAAATATAGAGGCTAGTTATATACAGTCTTTCTAAACAAAATAATTATCTGGATTCCAAACTTATAACTGAAGTATGTATTAAGAAAAGTAGTATAAATTGAATATTTATGGACACAGAATTTGATTACAATGTCTATTGTTTAGTTGTTGAAGAAATAATGTACTAGGTAATGTAATTTTTACGCTCTAAAATTGCAGATAATGGGGTCAATTGATGACCTTCATGACAGTCAAAGAATTCAAAACTTTTGTAGCTAAAAATATTGAACCCTGTTTGAATCTTATCATTGGTACTTTTTCTTTATTTCTTTTAAATATTTAATTTTTTGGAGGGAAGGATCACTTGGTCCAGAGGCCAAGAACTACTGCTGGTTTTGTACTTAAAATGTCACTCCTGATGGGAGAACCGAACAACACTGGGGATTAAATCCTCTTGTACGAAGAGCATGTACTCAGTTCATTTTGCACTGGCCCCCTCTGGTACCTTTTTCTAATGTAACTACAGCACTGTTGGAATTACAATTTTCCAAATACAGGTAGAGATTTTTATTGACATGTTAAAATCCAGGATTACATGCTCTTGCAGTTACTCCATATTTGTCATATAGTTGCCATGTTCATTTCAAATAGAAAACATTATTATGTAAAGAAAAGTAGTAATGGGTATTATGGAAAAAACTATTTAAAATAACTGCATCTTCTCCTGCAGCTTTTGAATAATCAGAGCTTTTACTCCTCAGATTTTTTTCATTCCCTTACTTTCCTCGCTGTTTGATAAAGGAAAAGGAAGCTATTTGGAGTCCCAAAAAAAACAAGAAATCTTTTTTGTTTAAGAATTCAACAAACACTTATTGATTAGTATATGACTAGTGTGTTTGAACCCAAGGATATAATGATGATTAAGAAAGATAATGTTCCTGACTTCTGGAGTTTAGCATTGAGAGGAAGATTTTGGACTACTACTAAAGGAACCCAAAAGTCATATTTTTTTTTGTAACAAGAGTGGAAGGATGGATTTTTTAAATTTTATAAAGCAGTTCACAATATTTGATGACATTTAATATTAAAACACCAATCCCACCACCATAGCACCTTCCCACCACCATATTTTGGATGTTTCCATCCTAAACCCCAATCCCTGCCCCAAAGTAGAACCAAAGTAATATATTTTGTATTGTTTGTTAGGAAAAACTGCTGAAAATGGTACAAAAAGTATCCTTAGAGGAAAGACGGTAAAAATTATTGTATTTCACCCAGGGGCCATTAAGACCTTCTATAAGAGATCACTAACATGTTGTTAAATGTTTAGCCTTGTGTATATATATATATATATATATATATATATATATATATACACATTTCCCTCTAAGATTGGTTGTCTCCTACTTTGAACTCCATCAAATGTGGTGCAGTACTCTTGGAGTATGGGTAGGTGTGGGATATGAAGTGTCGCATGGCTGCAAATGCAGCCGTGCAGTGCAGAAATGGGTTCACTCTTGGGTGAGGCTCACCCTAGCACTGTGGAGAGCAGCTGTGAGCATGGTGGTGGTGGTGTTCTGGAGGCTTTCAGCTGCCTGGGCTTGGTCCCTTGGGATGGGGAGGGTTCTCACCTGTCCCCCTGCAGGGCACCTCGAGTGAAACAACCTGGCGTGGGGTCCAGTGGCATGGTCATGCAAGGGTCATGTTATACTCCCTTCCGGGAGAGGACATGCAATCTGGATGGTGGCTGATGACGAGATTATTTGGTACCAGCCAGAGATGGCTTATGGGTGTGACTGCTGAGTTTCGGAGACAGGGGGATACAGAGGAAACAGAGGATCTCTGTTCGCGGTTCCGTTGAACCCAGAGTTCTCAGTCACAAAGTCTTGCATACCTGGGTTTTCTGGGGATTCACTTGTGGGCTTGGCCTGAGCATGTGCAGAGCATCTGCGAGCATGGCGGCAATTGAGTTCAGGTGCATTTCTATATTGGAAGACAGGAGTATGTGTTCACTTCTGGCCAGAAACCCTGTTTACTTTGAGATATGGTAATAACAGTCATCTAGTGGGAATTGCAAGCTTACTAGGGAATTTAAACTGGAGACTGCCTGGACTTGGGATAGTCATAGAGGGCAGAATTTCAAAGCAAAATGTTCAGGTAGCTGAAGGGTTTTCATAAGTGTGGCGCATGAGCTTGTCAGTGATGTGTTTTTTCTATAATTTAACTAGTGATCTGGGACAAGACAGGTAATCTGAGAAGTGCTTGCTCTTAGTCATATAAGAGTGGCTGAGGGTGAGGCTGCCTCTATTTTCAGTCCATCATTATATTTCATTCTGGAAAATATGGCCATTTGTTTGGATATTGACTGATGATTCTTTCCTTGGGAGCTGGAAATAATATTTGAGAGTGTTAGATAATAATTTGAAAGGAGAATAAAGAAGAAAATATTTAAACGATGCTTAAGAATACTTGCTCAATCAATTTTTCCTTCTTTGCCTCATTTTTCATGATCTCTTTCCTCCTCTAATGTATTGTAGACTTCTTGGTTCTTTTCACATTCTACCGTGAGCTATGTTAGATTAAGTTGTGCTATTCTGTGCTGAGTAAGTGTTCCTAAGTGATTTGAAATGTTCGACTTTAAAATATGAAAATTCATAGGAAATGTTTTGTCATTGAAGGTCTTAAACATGCCCTAACCCCGTTGACCTTTAGGCTTTATTCCAATTGGTTTATTTTGTCTGGATGCACAGAACCTCAGTGCCAGGCTTGCTGATCCCAGATGGACGGACAGGACTTGCAAACTACTGAAGAAATTTGCTTTGAGGTTCTTGAGCAGAAAAATTTGTCAAAGCTTGTAAAACCTGTTACTGTTAACTCAGCCAATCATAAGCTAAAGCAAAGTTCAACTCTAGAGATCAGCCTATTAAGATGAATTCTAAGTTATATTTGTTTGAAGTTTGATATTTATTTAAAAAAACCAGTGATATTGGCCCTTAGTCAAGTTCTATAGGTTTTTTTCTTTTACAGTGCCCAGGTCTTATTCATGTGCTTTATCATTGAGCTACATACCTGATACATATGTATATATATTAATATACATGGTAAGTTACATTAATATTATTTATCCCTTTACATTTTACAGCATTCTTACTGAGTTTTTTGGAAGGGGCCACATTGGTGGTTCTCATGATTTACTCCTGAATCTGTTTTGGGTTCAGTCGAAGCAGTGCTCAGGGGAGCATATGGGATGCTGAGGACTGAACCTGGCTCAGCCATTTGCAAAGCAAGCAACCTGACTGCTGCACTAGCTTTCCTGACCTTGATTTTGTACAAATATACATGTACATCAATTAATGGAAAGTTAGACTTTACTTCAAGACAAAATATGGTTGCCATAGCAAATATGATTACAGGTTGTTGAAATTGAGGAATTATTGGTTGTATCTTGCTTCTCTATGTATTACTTCAAACATACACAAAGACATAATTACCTTTGCTTTGTTAACATACCATACATGGAGGATGTAGTGTTGAAACGTAGTATACATGAAACTCTATCATTAGTAGTATTGTAAATCATGGTGCTTCAAAATTAAAAATACAAAACAACCATGCATACTACCTCATATTAATATATAACAACAGAAAGAAAAGGTGAGCAAATGGTGCCGGAGACCCTTTTATTGTCATTATTTTCAGTCATGAAAAATGGAAAGGGAGAAAATCTTGCTCAGTGCCCTTGGGGGTCATGGGGAAATCACATTTAGTTTAAAGAGCTTTTAAAACATTCTTGGTAATTCTGCTGTATTCCATTTGTGCTAACTTGGGTTTCTATTATCGAGCTCATAACAAGATTTCAAGCTGAAAGTTCAATTGGACTCCCAGAGCTGGAAATTTTAAGATATTTTATTCATTTTGTTTATTCTTCGGATAATGGGAGTATTTTTGTTTGGAGGCTACATCTGGTGGTGCTCAGGGCTTATTCCTGTCTCTGTGCTTAGGAATTACCCTTGGCATTGCTCAGGTACTATATGCTGTGCCAGGGATTGAGTGAACCCAGTTTGGCCACATGCCAAGGCAAGCACGTTACCAATTCATCACTCTGTTCTTAGAATTTTGTTGTCTTGATGCTGAAGCATCTCACTGCCTTTCTCACTAGGCTTATTAAATCTGCAGTCCCCTCTTCTTGCTATCTTTGCTCTTCTGCTCATTCCATAATTATTCATGCAGTCCCTCATTCTTTGTGTGTATGGACATAGTGACACACTTTATGATGCCCTCAAGGTGTGCATCTGTTACAAACAGACCTAATTTGTTTTCTTACTGATTATTTGGAAATATATCTATAACTTGCATTAAGTAGAGGTAAGTGAGAATCGAATGTTTTCTCACCCACAAGAGTAATTCCAGGCAGTATGTAATAATAAGAAAGTCTTAGGCTGAATCATGTATAAAATCAAACCTTTTTTTTAATCACACAAGCTCAAAACCTATTACACAACTAGTTACCAATGGTAGAGCACTTGCCTTATATGCATAGTGCCCTGGGTTTGATCCTCAACATTGTAAAAAAATGAATAACCAACTGGAGCCTTATTATTTACTCTGATATTCAATAAACATCTCATAGCAAACCATTTACTGGGAGCAGGTGTGACAGTATCTTAGCTTTAGAATTCAACTTACTTGATTACAGCTGGCTGACAAAAATCCATAGTATCCATTATACCTTTAAACAAAAGAGGTCCTTAAGAAGGATTTTGTAGATGTCTGTATAATTTATTGTCTAAACCAAAATACTTTTGCGAATGAAGGAGTACTTTTTGTTGTTCTGGGTCAAGTGGCATAAACTGGGGCTGTATTAGACAAATTGGAATCTATGGTTATCCTAGTCATTGGGCATGCTGGATTCTTATACCTTGTTTATGTAAGCAAAGGTACTTTCATACTATTTTCACCTGCCTACGTACATTAATTATATATTTATATATGCAGATATGGGCTGGAGCGATAGCACAGCGGGTAGGGCATTTGCCTTGCACGTGGCCGACCCGGGTTCGATTGCTCTGTCCCTCTCAGAGAGCCCAGCAAGCTTCGGAGAGCATCATGCCCACACGGCAGAGCCTGGCAGGCTACCCAAGGCGTTTTCAATATGCAAAAAAAACAGTAACAAGTTCCACAATGGAGATGTTACTGGTGCCCGCTTGAGCAAATCAATGAGCAACGGGATGATAGTGATGACAGTGACAGTGATTACATTAACCTATTGTTCCAGTTATGAAAAACTTTTCTATCATCCTTAATACAAATTAATAAATTCTTTAAGTTTGATGAGAAGTAAAGTATTTGAGATATTTTTGTGCTTATTTTTGATTTTGTGACAGAGGATTGGAGCATGTCAAAAAATTAAATTCTGTAATTAATTCTCATTGGGGTACTTGGATATTAATTCTGCCATTAGGATTTATATTGAAAAAGTAAAATGTGTACCTCGCATTGTAATAATTCTGTGTTGAAGATCATCATACTGTGTGTGTGTGAGTCTTTGCTAGAGGATAAAATCCAGTAATTTTTAAGAAAAAAGGCAATATTTAGTAAAGGTAGAAAAGCTGCAATGAGAGATCAACATACATAGATGCAGCATTTAGTTAAAATTTGTGCTTTTATGAATTTTCCAGTTACTCTAACAATAAAATGTTAATGAGAATCTTGAGGGGCAAAATATTGTGCCTTAAGAATATGTACCAGACTGATAAATTATGATTGTTTAGTAGGGTTTTAAAAGTAAATAATTCAATAGTAGAACTGTAGGATCAATAATCAGACCACTGAATAATGTATAATATAATCAATTTCCATTTTTTTGTTGCCAGTGATAGAACAGTTTACCTCTCTTATATTACATAGACATCTTAGAAGAGATTCAAAAGCTTTCAGATATCAAACTATATTTTTAAATATATATAATTACTCATAGAAATATAAAACTAATCCAAGTGAAGCTTTTATTTAACATGTGTGTGGAGATTAACAGTATAGTAAAGCTGATTGTTCCCTCCACATCCTCCAAATATATATGTTTGTGTACATACATATATATACATATATACATATATATGTGTGTATAAATATATGCATAATTATACAACACTGGAATAAAGTTTTGTGATTAGTGAATTGATTATTATCTTAAAGGATAAGAAAACTGTAATCTTTCTGTCACAAAAATCATTTGCATCTGCATGGACAGAAATCTACAAATCACTAAGAAACTTAATAATCTGGACCCTGACAGATAATAATGAAGTAGAGCAAAATGGGCTGCCCTACAATAGGCCACACTGGCATATTGATTGATTTTTGAATTAAAGTCACTTAAGAAACAGCCAATGCAAGAGGGACAATATGCCCCTTCTTTGTCCCCCTGAAAGCAGGAAATAAATCATGTGAAAGGTACTCTCTCTGCGCTAGGAGGAAGAGGGACATCCTTATTACTGGAGATAGTGAATTTGAAACTTTAAAAGCTGTATGAGCAAGACTGTATCTTCCTTACTAATAGGTTACTTTAAACCCAAATGTCTTTGTCTTGTCAATTTTTCACAAATTTATTGGTTTGTTGTTTAAAAGGTATTAAAAATACTGGCTTTGATCACCTCTATGGGACTCATATCTTCTGGGTCTTATGTGCATAATGAAATTTGTTTTTTTCTTGTTAATCTGTTTTATGCCGTTTTAACTGTTAGTCCAGGTGAAGAACCAAAAGGGAGGGAAGACTTTTTCTGCCTCTCCAATAGTAATAGTAAGTTAAATACAGCACACTTTGGGGCTGGAGCGATAGCACAGAGGGTAGGGCGTTTGCCTTGCACACGGCCAACCCGGGTTCGAATCCCAGCATCCCATATGGTCCCCTGAGCACTGCCAGGAGTGATTCCTGAGTGCATGAGCCAGGAGTAACCCCTGTGCATCGCCAGGTGTGACCCAAAAAGCAAAAAAAACCAAAACCAAAAACAAATAAATACAGCACACTTTGCTTAATTGTTAACTAATTTCTTTTGGGCGGGCGGGGGGCAGAGGGATAATGTTAAATAGTAATATAAGTAAAGTAATAGTACTTTAAGTACATTTAAAGGTCATAAAAATTATCCTCTTGACTTCCAAGTTTTTCATATATTTTCTAAAAAGACTTTTGTTTTTTTGGCTTTAATCTATATTGATTTACATGATTTTTAGATACCAAATTTTTATGTTTTCTATGCTGCTGTTGTTATTAATTTGATTGGACCTGTAAGTAGAACTCAGATCATTGTATAGGAAAATAGGCTGAAAGTATCTCCTTTAAAACATTTGAAACCTCCATTCCATATGAAAGTTCTGTAAGAAGAACCAAGTCATGGTTAAACTTATTAAGCTCCAATATAGGGAATAGGCTTGTTTGACCCACATAGGAAAGAATTTATTCACAAGTCAGAGAATAAAGAACAGGTAGAAGTTTTGTTGTAGTAGTATACTCTTAAGAAGCAGAATGCTGGGGCCAGAGTGATAGTGCAGTGGATAGGGCACATGCCTTGCACTTGGCTGACTCTGGCTTGATCAGCAGCAGTCCATATGGTCTTCCATTCACCACCAGGAGTAATTCCTGAGTGCAGAGCCAGGAGTAACCCCTGAGTATCGTGAGTGTTACCCAAAAAGCAGGAAGGAAGAAAGGAAGGAAAGAAGGAAGGAAGGAAGGAAGGAAGGGAGGGAGGGAGGGAGGGAGGGAGGAAGGAAGGAAGGAAGGAAGGAAGGAAGGAAGGAAGGAAGGAAGGAAGGAAGGAAGGAAGGAAGGAAGGAAGGGAGGGAGGAAGGAAGAAGGGAGGGAGGAAGGGGAGGAAGGAGGGAAGGAGGGAGGGAGGAAGGAAGGAAAGAAGGAAAGAAAGCAGAGAGCTGTATATTCAAAGTATAAGTAGCATTCTTTCAAGTTCACTGAAAGTAGTAGTACATGTAAAAAACTAAGGCACGCCGAGGAGCATGTGTACTCGCGGGCTCTCTGGGTGGCTGTCTCACCTCCCGAGTTTGGTGCTCCGGAACCGCTGTGTGTGCTGTCGGTCAAGGGCAGGCGATGGAAGGAAGAAGGCCAAACTGATTACTCGATCAGTTTATTTCGTTCTCTCTCTCTGCTTCTTCTGAGCCTGGGATTTCTCTGGATCTTCTTCTATCTCCTTCTCTCTCCCCTCTCTTCTTCTTCTGTTCCCCTCTCTGCCCCACAGTCTTAGTTTATATAGCAAATTACATAGGGCGGTAGCACAAAGGTGGGTTTAACATCAACAAATCAACAAAGAAGGGTAAGACCATTTCTTGAGGAGATTAACAAAATCTCATCTAAAGAAATCTCATCTAAGGAGATCCGCTCAAGGGCGTGATTCCAAACAAGGGTGTGTCAAGGTGTGAGCTAGTAGGCTGCTTAAATAGTTACAGTAAATCTACTTCTGATATTTCTAATATTTCTCGCAATGTCATTCTGTATGAGCACAGTAAGAGATATAAAGTTTGGTTCTTCCTGAGGACATCTCACTATACAGTTCTCAGGCTAGGTTAATCTTCCTAACCCCAGCAGGGTTCCTAGTCTCGTCGTTACCTTTGGATCATGATAGCATTGTCCATGATCATGCCCTCAACTTATAGTTGAGTATTGTGGCGCTTTGACATGGCCTATCTCGATGCCAGGGTAGCACATAACTCACCGCTTGCACTGGATCCGTCCTGTCCCTTGTCGGGATTCTGCTTTTGGGGTGCTAGGAACTGAGGGCAACTGAGTTAAGAAAGCAGATGCCCAGGAGTAAATATTATTGGAGTCAATCAACTCCCAAATTACAAGCACAATATTGTCTTCCTGTGTCCATACAGAAAGGACATTGCTTTAAGGTAAACTATGTTCCCTAAGGCAAGGCTACAAAGACAAACCCCATGTTATCCTACAGTACACACTCAGAACATCGGTGTGCAGGCATCAGAAAGCATGGGGCCATTTCTATACTTATTCCTAGCTATATAGATATTACAATGAGATAAATAAGGGGCAAAATATTCAGGAAGTGTTTTGGGTGGTGACTTTTCTGAATCAAGTTTTTTCTCAGATTATCCCCAAATTTGATCATTCCAGGGGTTGCCATAGCAATTGAAAGCTATCATGGTATGAGTTGATGTGATATTTACATGGCAAAAATATTAGAGTGAATATATAGTGAAGTCATCTATGGTCCCTTGGCCCTCCGTAACACGTCTTAGGTTCCAGTGAGCATTGGACCTCGTTGCTCTCAGCTTACAAACTCTCGTGCTTGCATTTCAGTCATACAATGGTCAAGTATCCATCCCTCCACCAGTACCCACATTCCACCAATGGTCCCACCATGCTTCTCACCATCCCTACACCATTGCCCCATCCACCCACTCCACCTCTGTGGCATTCCCTTTTGCTCTCTCTCTCCTTTTGGGTGTTGTGGTTTGCAATAGAGGTACTAAGTGGTCATAAGGTTCAGTCTATAGTCTGCTTGCAGGGTGCGTCTCCCATCCCGAGTGGATCCTAGCACCATTTAGTTGGTGATCCCTTCTCTAACTTATCTGCCTTTCCCCTACTGCATGAGGCCGGCTTCTAAGCTGTGGAGCAATTCTCCAAGTACTTAACTTTAATAATCTTGGGTGTTAGTCTCCCATTCTGTTATTTATATTCCACAAATGAGTGCAGTCCTTCTATGTCTGTCCCTCTCTTTCTGATTCATTTCACTTAGCATGATACTCTCCATGTCTATCCATTTATTTAAGCAAATTTCATGACTTCATCTCTCCTAACAGCTGCATAGTAGTCCATTGTGTAGATGTACCAGAGTTTCTTTAGCCAGTCATTTGTTCTCATGCAGTTGGTTTTTTTCCAGATTCTGGCTATTGTAAACAGTGCTGCAATGAACATACAAATGCAGATGTCATTTCTACTATACTTTTTTGCATCTCCTGGATATATACCCAGAAGTGGTGTTGCTCAGTCAAATGGGAACTCAGTTTCTAATCTTTTGAGAATCTACCTTGGGGACCCCATGGGAGGGAGGTGAGTATTCCATTGATAGATGTGTTGAAATTATCTACACATGAAACCATCACTAGCAGTATTATAAATCACTGTACGTCAAGTGAAAAAAAAATTAAGCACACACACACATATAAAATCTAGGTGCTGATAAATTCAGTGTCTGGTGATGACCTGGATTGTGTATACCTATCTTCTTGCTATGTTTTGGTGATAGAAAAATAGCTCATTTTCCTCAGGTCTTGTAGAAAGGCTCCACCCATCCACATGACCTAATGAATTCTTGAACACAGCACTCCAGATAGCATTGCTTTGGAGACTGGCACTGTTGAAGAGAGAGAATGTTTCAGAGATGGAAGCATTTAGTACATAGCAATGTATTTGGGGAAATGGTGCTTTATTTTACTATGATTATTATAACTTATACATTTTTTTCTATTTTCTCTTTGTCACATCTGGTTTTTGTTACCCACTTTTTCTTTCTTGCCTTCTTTTGGTTAATTGAAAAGAAAGTTATTGTATTTTATCTTTCGGTTCTGGGGTTCAACATTTTATATTCTTTTATAGTGGTTTCTCTAGGATTGCAAAATACATTCTTACATTGTCACAGTTTTCTTACAGTTAATATTTTACCATTTAATGTAAAATATAGAATGTCCCTATATACCATCTTTATAGATGTCATATGTATAACATTTGTATATTTTAAAAGCCTCAGGATATAATTTTCTTGCTTAAACAGCCATTTACTTTGAAGCAATTCAGGGGAAATTTAAGAATCTTTATGTTTATGCACACGTTTATCATTTCCAGTGTTTCTCGTTATTTTCTCAAATTCTAAGTTTCCACCCGGTCACATTTTCCTTCAGCCTGAAGAATGTCCTTTAGCACTTCTTATTGTGTTCATACTTTGACTATGAAGGCCTGATCCCTGAAATCAATCACAAGCAAGAGCTAAACATCAGGCAAGCCAGCTAAGTCTAAAAGAACTCATTTTGTTTTGCTCTATTTTGCTTTCATTCTCAAAAAATATTTTTGCTGACTGTAGAATTTGAGGCTAAAAGATTCCTTTTTTCTTTTTTTTTAAACTCCCCTTTGGCAACATTTTGGATTTCTAGTGCTGCAGTCTCAAACTACTGCAAATTTAGTGGTGTAAAACAATACACTTTTTTAAATCTTAAAATTCTGAAAGTCAAAAGTCCAAAATTGAGCCTAGAAGTTTGCAATCCAGGTGCTCAAAGAATTATGTTACTTCTGGACTTTCTAGCTAGAATCTATTTTCGTGCTTCTTCACCTTTGAAAGCTTTCTGGCTTTTTTTTTTACTCCTATTCTTATTGTCAGGACCAAGCAATGTCAGATTCCTGTTTGATTTTTAGAAATACTTCTTGAAGTATTCCCTAAACAGTAGATCAATTCACTGAAAGCATAGTTTCCTTTCTTTCCTTAAGCGTAATTGTGAAAGCTGACTGAACACATCGTTTTCTGATTATCACTACATCTGGATCATCTCAGATTGGTCTTTATTGAGTGTATATTTTTTCTTTTGCAGGGAAGGGCATGGCACTTCCAAGTAGTGCTCAAGGGCCCTGGAGGGTTCTCCTGGCATTTCTTGGCTAATTGGCCCAACGGTTTGATCTAAAGGCCTGAAGATGCCGTGCTGCAGTTCTGGGAGGTTATCCAAGTCATCCTTGGGGGATGATGGTACCTAGAATTCTACTGGGGTCAGCTGCATGAAGGCACGAGCCATAACCCCTATACTCTTTCTCTAGACCCTGTATTTTTCTTGCGATTAGATCACCTTTTCATTTTTCTTCCCATAGCTAATAATTTTGGTTTTCATTTAAGGTATATTAAATACACTAAGGATTCTGGATTCTGTTCAATTTTTCTGAAGTGCATTGAATCGTATTTGTTTCAGCAAGCTGTTAATTTGGTCAATATATGCTCCAATCTTTGTTGTCCTGTGAAGAGTAGCAACCAAAATTGTTGTTTAGTTATTTTATACTGAGCTGGACTGCTTGTCATCCACAACTGATATTTATATGAATTTTAGGAATCAGATTCAGGTTGAGCTGATGCTGTCAAATTTAGGGTGGTCCCTTTCTGACCTGTTATTCTCACTTTCTTTTGTATCTTTAAGCCAGAAAAATGTAAGATTCTGTTTTGTTTTAGTTGTTTTAGTTAGCACAAACTTTCCTTTAGCCAAGATGTCTTAAAAACAAGACATTCATATTGTTCATTTATTTCAAGTGTTATCTGTTTTCCAGTTTCTGCTTATTTACCATCACTCTTGAGGTCCTTCAGATGATTGTTTTTATTTAGTAGTTCAAAAATATTGGTTATGGGAGGTTCTGATGATAAGAATTACTTTACTAGTAGTCTTGTTATAACTTATAACAACTATTATTTATAGAGTATAACTTAATTTTTTTATCTGGAAGCTATTAGTGCTCTGGCTTTGTGCTCAGAGATCACTTCTGGTGGGGCTCAGAGGAATATATAGTGCTGGGCATTGAACCCAGGTGGGCCATGTGCAAATCAAGTACCATAAATATTTATAGTCTCTTTGGCAAGCTAGTGATAATGGAAGACTATTTTTCTCTTTCTCTTTTATTTAAAAGTGTTTTTTTACAGAATTAGCATGTCTCAAAAATATCAAGGTAAATGCTTTAGGCCACTTTTAGTGGGAGATGCTATCTGGATATCGGCTATTAATGACCAAGGCCATGACTAATTCACTGGTCATTGCAGTTGATTTCTTTTTGGGTGGATATTGTGCCTGAGACTTGGGTCTCCTAAAACTGAGCACAAATGGGATCATACATTTTAAGAACTTCAACTGGATCTAGCTTAGCATCCCTTGGTAATAGGCCTCTACAATTCTTAGCAAATCGCAAGTTGTTATTAGGTTATTACAGTCAGTTATACCAATATGACATTAAGAAATATGTGGGGGAAGGTTGGGCCACATCTGGTGGTGCTCATGGCGTACTCCTGGCCCTTTGCTCAGGAGTCACTCCTGGTGTTACTCTGGGACCTTATGCATTTCTGGGGATCAAACCTAGTCTGGCTGCATTCAAAGAAATTGCCATATCCTGTAATGTCTCTCTAGCCCATAAATTAATATTAATTACAAAAATAATACATTACCTCAATCACTTTCTGGGAAAAAAAGCTCCACAAAGTTAATATCACCTTTGACGTGGCCTTAGTCCCTATTTCCTTTTCTCTTATCTTTCCGACTCATGATCCTAGAGAAAATCACTGCCTGGATTTCAGCATGTGACCCCCAGCATCACATACATGTGTTGCTTGTACACACACACACACACACACACACACACACGCACACACACACACACACGCGCGCGCACGCGCGCTCTCTCGGACAATTGCTAATCTTTTTTTTTTGCTATGATAAGTTGCATCATATTCTATGTATGTTAATGAACATCCATATTTTCACTTGCTAATGTCTTTGCTGTCTTTCTGTTTACTACATGCAGATCAACTCCATTGATATTCTGTACTTCACTATTCCTAGAGATAGAGTTCATTTATCTTCTTATAAGCTCCTTAGGAAGCCCTTCACTTGTATTCTTAATTCATCTCATAAAGCCTTATAGTTTTAGAGCCTATTTACTTGAAATTTGTAATAATTAGGCCAAGAATAGAATTAAAATTTATGGTTCCCACTTAATGACTTGAGATAATATTTTTCCTAACTAAGAAATAAATAGCTTTTAAACACTAGTTAGAATTTACCAATTACACATAAATTTTTATCTATTTTCTAACAAAGTAATAGCTTGTTCTGCTTTATTTCTGTGCATTTGAAAGCAATAAAAGGTGCATACCTTTAAAATAATTCCACAGTCAGATTTATCACTAATTAGAATTCTGCTTCTGTGAATTTTAACACAATGATTATTCCCACTTTATTCCACCACTCTATTTGGTTCTTTTGCTTCTTGATTGGGGTTCTAAGGGCTCTGCAGAAGAGGATTTTATCTTTTGGTGAGGAGTGCTCCCTCTGTTGCTGATGCAGGGAGGGTACAGGGAGTTGGGGGGCGTTCTCTTCACTGCTGTAGTAGCCTGAAACATTTTGTCATTTTGGTGTCACTTTCCAAAGATAGGATGGGAATGAATAAAGGTTCATTCAAATTAATAACTGAAAAAAAATTTTAATTGTTTTAAATTAATAATTGAAAAAGTTTTTTTTTAATTTCTAAAGTCTTTTTCTAAGTGTTTCAGATTACTGCAGAAACGCTCAGATTTGTTTCTGGCTCAATACTAACTGATACTGATGGGGTCAATATATATTTCTCTCCTTTTAAAACGCTACTGGCATCATTTCTCATCCTGCAGGAAGATGTGAGGTGGGTATATGAGTGTAGCCCCTGGGGTAGAGCCTGGCTGGGAGAAGAGCTGTTACCATGGATGTAGGAATCACTCCTTCCTACCTTGCAAGTGGTCTGTGCCTCTTTTGTTATTATCTTCAAGTGACTCTATAACCCCATTGCCTTGCAACCTTAAAGAGAGATTGGGAAGGGGAGAGTGACCATCCCTCAGCTCATGAGTTGGCCCCCCTGACACAGATTCGAGCCTGAGAAGTAGCTGCTGTATCCGCGGGCTTCACTGCATCTTAAGTGTATATATATATATATATATATATATATATATATATATATTTCATGGAGGGAGAGGACAGCTGGGGAATGGGATTCGCTTCTTACCATGGAGGCTTCAGACTGTGAGGATGTAGAGGGAGGTTGATATTGGGAGAAGCTCCACCGCCCTCTGTCTGTCTAAACTTCCCTGGGGAGCCCTGCCCTGTGCTGGTTGACTGCATAGGAGGGCCAGTGGGGTTGGGTGGGGGTGGGCATGGGTATCACCATGACTGACTTGGTGAGATAGAAGCAAGCACCTTGGCCTCTGGAACTGACCTGTGGACACTGTTCAGAAGAGGCAATAAAGGAGCTCCTTATATTTTTTGTTACTGTACAGAGATGCTTGAAAATATCATGATGGAAATTTGAGGAGATATCATTTTGGGATTAAGAAGATGCCCCTTCTCTCCTATGTTGGTATGGTTTTTTAATTTGAGATTGTGTTTTCTATTTGGTGCATTGACATTCAAACATCATATAAAAAGTACACATACTTAAGAGCTCATGTGTAGTTTCTAGCAATACATTTGTCTTTATAACACCTTACACGGTTTATTTGCAAAGAAATAAAACACAAATATAGAGAATTGTCCTAGGTTAGCACTAAATCCTGCAGATAGATCTATTTTCAAGGTTTGGATATAATTGAAGAACATAATTACCATGTCAGTTTGTTTTATGTGAAAGGTGCTGGATATCAATGTTGAGCTGAGGGTATCTGGCGTGAAGCTTTCCATACAGATGGAATTTTCCACACCTTTTACAAATTCTATCTTCTTTTATTACAAATTTAAACAGTTTTCATTTAGAATTTTCTGTTTTGAATTTCTGTTTTTCTTGTCCTAAAGAACAAGATCAAGTAACCATAAGGTTATAATTGAGAATGCAGTTTTTGGGGTGGAACAGGGGGTACCAGGCTTACTCCTGGATCTGTGCTCAGGGATCACTGCTGGCAGTGCTTAGGGGACTCTATGCAGTCTGGACATCAGACCAGGTTTGGCAGAATGCGTTACCTGCTGTACTATCTTTCCTGACTGAGAATCAATTCTTTATAGTTCCAGAGCCAGACTGAGCCTGACTGTAACTTTGGACAGACTGATACCTGTGCATCCCTTGTGGTACCTGAAATACCAGAATTATAACTTAAATGGGGCTGTGAGTAGCTGGCAGCAGCATTTTGTTCTGGGAGTTTCCTTGTTTCCTGTTCAGATGGATCCTCATCAGTGATCTTCTGTGTTGGATTTATTTTTATGAGGAAGATCATCATTTTTTCTTTTCTTTTCAGGCAGAGACTGTGGGTACATCCCTGCATGTCAGACATTTTCCTCTTCCCTGCAGTCGTTGTTTATGGCAATTCTGGATAGCTGATTTTGCCTTTGTACAGTTGGAAAAAATATCCCACTATCACAACTCTGATTCCAGATGAAGGAGTATTTTTGGGTACTGTTCAGACTGTTAGACATTATTTTGGCCTTTATTAGTTTAACAGTGGCCATGACCTTTGTAGTTTGCTACTCTTGAATATATATATATTCTATATATATATATATATATATATATATATGTACCACCTGCAAGGCAAATGCCCTACCCGTTGTAAAATACTATGCGCGTCAAAGGGCATGTGCACTGGAGGGCTCTCCAGGCAGCTCTTGTCTCACAGCCCATGTTTGGTGCTCTGAAACCGCTGTGTATGGGCTGGATCGGGATGGCTATTAGCCAAGGACAGGTGTAGGAAGAACAAGGACCAAGCTGGTTGCTGGTTAGTTACCATTTATTCAATCTTTCATCTTTCTCATCTCCCGCACTCCTAGATCTGTCCTCTCTGGATCTATCCCTGGATCCTCCTTCACTAGTCTCTCCCCAGTACTTCTCTTCCCCAACTTGCCCTCTAGGCTACACACAGTTCACTAGCAAAATCAACATAAGAAAGCCCTTTCTGAGGGCCGGGCATTCCAAAGCTCTTCCTGACTGCCAGCAGGCAAAATACTTCTTTAGGTTTTTCTCCTTTCCCCAGTTCAAGAACTTATTCACATCTTAATACTAGTTATTTTTGTATGGACATAGCAAGAGATACATTGAGGCTTGCAAGGCAGCTCTCCTGGCAACATCTTGCCACAGACTCAGACTACAGCACCCAGGCCAGATTAATCATTCCTAACCCTAGCAGGATCCGAATCTAGTTATTACTTTTTGGATCATGACAGCATTTGTCCATGACCAAGCTCTTAACTTATAGTTAAGCATTAGGCGCTTTGGCCAGACCCATCTCTCTGCCAGGGTAGCACACAACTCACTGCTTCCCTGGGTCCCATTGGGACCCTGCTTTTGGGGGTGCTAGGAAGTAAGGGCAATTGAGATGCCCAGGAGGAAAATGTAGTCCTGTTGAGTCAAATGACTCCCAGGTTACAAAAGTATAGCATTTACTACAGTCTTCCTGTGTCCATACAAAAGGACATGGCTCTGAATAAACTATGCAAAGGACTCAAGGAGAAGAGAAAAACAATAGTTACAAGTCAACAGAACAGAAAGAAAGAAGTTGCAAATAAACACAGAGGGATGGGAGCACTGTAATGGGAATAACCCAATAAACCTAAACTACCTGAGGCTATGTTATCCTACACCAGGTGTGCTATTGCTCCAGCACCCCAGTTGTGTAACTTCTTTTTTTTTCTTTTTTTTTTTTTTTTTTTTTTTTTTTTTTTTTTTTTGCTTTTTGGGTCACATCCAGAGATGCACAGGGATTACTCCTGGCTTTGCATTCAGGAATTATTCCTTGTGGTGGTCAGGGAACCATATGGGATGCTGGAAATTGAACCCGGATAGGATGCATGCAAGGCAAACACCCGCCCCACTGTACTATCGCTCCAGCCCCTTGTGTTACTTCTTAAGCCATAGTTTACTATTTTATTGTTGTACCTAATTTTTGGGAGAAGCTTTTGCCTTATTTGCTCCTTTTTGAGAATTTCTATTTTGGGGTCCTATTGCTGATAATCTGAGACTCTGCCCGGGGGTAAGAGACTCCTACCCCCATGCCTGGCTGTTTTCACCAGGGCCCCTCAAAGGGGACGGGTTGAGTTTCGCTCCCCTCCCCAAACAGAGCCCTGGCAGCCGAATAGCTCCAGAACTCAGAAACAGCCATGCTCAAGGCCCCTCTCCACACACTCAGATGAGCTTCACGTATGAAGGAATCGGCAGAGGAACCCAGGTGTGCAGGAGCCAGGGCTGAGATCTTCAAGCCTGCTTGGATAGGGACTGGGCCTCTTCCACTCAGATCCTCCATTTTCTAGTAGCTAGGCAGTCACACCCAGAAACTGCCCTCTGCGCTGTGTAATCTCATCAATGGCCAACATCCGGAGACTATAAAACCAAGCTCCTGGAAGCAAATGCAGTCGTGAGACCATTTATAGCCTAGTTCTCCCTCTCGGAGAACCTGGCAAACTACCAAGAGTTTACCACCCGCACAGGAGAGCCTGGCAAGCTCCCTGTGGCATATTCATATGCTAAAAACAGTAACAATGATGGGTCTCATTCCCCTGATCCTGAAGAGCCTCTAATGCACCACCATTGGGAAGGACAAGTAAAGAGAGGCTGCTAAAATTTCAGGGCTAGGACGAATGGAGACATTACTGGGCCCACTTGAGCAAATCGACGATCAACGGGATGACAGTGATACAGTGACAGTGACAATATATGTATATGTGTATATGTGTGTGTGTGTGTGTGTGTGTGTGTGTGTGTGTTTAATTTCAATAGAGATGAGGAAACTCTGGTTTGGGATTTGACTGGCTAAAAGCACCTCAGGTATCATGTTATTGACAAAAGATTCTGTCTCTTCTGCTCCTGTTCTTCCACATTCTTTCAGCTTTCTTCCCAATTGTGTCTTCTACACAAGCATTACCAAGATCAGCAAAAACATATTAAGTGAAGCATTGACTGTTGTTTAGTATTTCTGGTATGGAGAGGCCACAGGTATAAGGTGGATATGATGAGTTCCTATTTGGCCTCATTAATTTCCTTACAGTCCCACAAAGTGGCCATGGGGTCATGACTCTGCCTGATTTGCTAGACCTGGGGGTTAGCCCCCGCCATCCCAAGTCTTCAATGAGGAAGAAATTGAACAGTTTGGAGATTTAAGAGTGGCTCCCCTCCTGAATGCCAGGTTCGTGTATCTTCAGAATTGTGGTGGAGAAAGAATTCAAGGACAAGACAGAATGCAGATAAAAGGAGAAGGATTTACTGATGGGAGATAATACACATGCAGCACATGCAGGTGAACGCAATCAAGGTCAAGTGAATACTCTGTCTTTGGGGAAGGGTTTTTAACTTGTGAGATAATTAAGGAAACATAAATGCAAAAGGGTCTCATCATGAGTAGCCCGATTAGGGTGGTGTTCAAGTTACATCCCATCTATCATTGATATCGCATTGTGGAGCTAAGTGGCATGTGACTTTATATGTATTTTGGACTTCATAAGGGGAAGTGTGAAATTAAGATCACGGTTCTCTTCTCTTCCTATGCTCCAGTATCTGGTGGAATTGTATTTTTAAAGACTCCTCCTTATCAGAAAATTGGGCACTTCATAATTGCCTGGCTTGAGATAGCATGCCTTTCTTTCTTGAATCTTATGAGCTAGCCCCTTACCCGCCTGCCTTCCCTCTTTCCCTCATTCTCTGTTTCATTTTTGAGCCATGCACAGGTATACTCAGGGCTTTTTCTTGACTGTGCTCAGGGACTGAACCAGGGTTAACTGCATGCAAGTCAGTGGCCCCTGGACTCTCTCCAGCCTTTGTGATTCTTGCTTTTTGGGCCCACCCGGCAATGCACACGGGTTATTCCTGGCTTTGCACTCAGGAATTACTCCTGGCAGTGCTCAAGGGACCATGTGGGATGTTGGGATTCGAACCCGATTTGGCCGCATGGCCTTTGTGATTCTTATGGCAGGGTTTTTTTTTTTTTTTTTTTTTGCTGCCTCTGTACTTCATCATTCTATCCCTTTTTATCTACTTGTTGTAATGTCAAAAGAGATTTTACTCCAAAAAGGGGATTTAAAAGACATAAATTTGTACATTGTGCCCCTTTAATAAAGATATGATAGGTTTTTACCATTAGGGGTGTTTTTTCTCTCTCTTTTTCTCCTTTATCCCCTCTCTCTCTCCCTCTCTCTCTCTCTTTTCCTATCTCTTCTCTCTCTCCCTCTCTTTCTCTTTCTCTCTCTCTCTCTTTTTGCTGACCCATAGTTTAATTTCCAGTGTCTAGACTTAATAGTCTGGATTTAAATACAAAACATAAAAACAAAGTCATCTGGAACTGATTTTTTCATACTTAACACTTACTGATTCGAGTTCCAGGAGGCTCCTTCCCCAACCACACCTCCAGATGGAAATCGCTTAATGAATCAAGAAAGTTTGGGCTGTCTTCAGTGACTTTTCTAAATATTTGCCCATGTTTAAGTCCACTGTTGAGAGAATTAACTAGTTGAGAACCATAAATTCATTTTCATAGAATCACCACAGTCTCTTGGCATTCCTCCCTTTGTCCCTCCCTCCCTCCCTGTCATTCCAAAGTGGGTCTCTTCCAATCAGGAGTTACTGGAGTATGCAGACTTTAGAAATATTTGCAGTTTCCCTTCTACAGGATACTGATGGAGCCCAACCTCTCCCGCATCTGGTGCTGGAACAGCAGCATGCCTTACATCGAAAGGTCATTTCTCTTCCAGGCTGTTGTTCAGCATATACTTTTCCTTCAGACAAAATAACAGAGTACATTTAAATCAAGGGTTTTTTTTTCTTAACATAATTATGTATGTAATGAAAATGTCATTTGCTAGATTCATGTGCCAAAGAAAATTGTCCTTAGTTATAAAATTGAGCTCCCCATTCCTTGGAGAGCCCAGGCTGTGGGCCAAGGGAGGGCGTTCCTGAGTGGAGGCATATCTATTTGTACCAGGAAATGCAAGTCTGCGGAGAAAAATGAAGATTTAGAATTTGAAAAAAACTTTGCACATCCTGACAAACGGAGTGATAGAACCCAGATGTTCTCACCCTCCCACACCTCTACACCCTAACTCTTCCCACTGACTGAATTTTTCTCTCTTCATCCAGGGAAGAATGCTAGAGGGAGTATGAGGGGTGATGAGGAAATACGTCACTTTCTTACTCAGATAGTTCGACTGAAAAGAGTGTGTGCTAGTTAAGAAAAAGCGTTCCTGCCCTCCCCCGCCTTGCTCTTTCAACCCGTGTCCTCTCTTGAACATGTATGGTTCTGCTTGCTTACTCTTGCTTGCTTACTCTTTCAAGCTCTTGTTCTTTCTTGGAAATGTATGTATTCCCTTCCTTGTCTGTCCTCACATCTTTCTCAGAAAATTTTGTTCAATAAAAGCTATCTTGTTTCACAAAATAGCAAAATGAATTTTCCCCAATGTCTGTTTAATCTATAGACTGATACGAAGATTGGTAAAATTTGTTATTGTATTAGCACCTACTGTATTATAGGACGGGACACTGTGATGATAAGGTTTAGCTTAATTTGTCTATGATCATGGTAATGATCTTTTTGACCTTCATAGGCATCCCTGTTCTTCTAACTATCTTAATCGAACTATAGTGCCTCCAACTGTCTGTTTTAGTGACTTCAGAAGCTCAGTCTACCAGCTCTTATTCACCACAACTCTAATTTTTATTGATTTTTTCTCCCCAGAAGTTTTACTACTTCAAAGGAAGATTATTCCTATGAAATACAAAGTAATAAATTCTTTCATTCTCTCCTCCCACCCCAGATTTAATTATAAAACCACTATTACACAGATAGTAAACCTTAAATATTTTAATGTTTTTTTTCCCCAGCAGGGAGACAGCAGCACATAAAACAACATGCAATTATACAAAAAAATTTCTTTCTACCTGACCCAGGGAGCCCTCCATCAGTGTGGAGAAGATAAAGTCTGCCCTTCCCACCCAGGAGGAGCTAATGAATTAGCATAAATGCCTGTGAGTAGGTTAAGTACACAAGATGTGGCAGCTAACAAATGAGGGAAAACTAGAAACAATTAACAAGGACTTTAAAACTTTGATCTGCTAGATATTCTAGGAAATATTTGCTTGTAAATTTAGAGTCAGGCTCCAGTTTTACAGAATAGCTCAAATGGCAATATTCTTCTTTTCCCTTTTGTTGTTAAGGAGTTGTGAATACTAGACATAAAGTAGCTAAAATTTGCCTGCTGATTGTTAAAAAAAATGAAGAAAAAAGAGACATTAGAAGAATGTCTACTCCCTCCTCTCCTTCTCCCCTCCCCTCCCCTCCCTTCTGCTCCCCTCCCCTCTCCTCCCCTCCCCTCCCCTCCCCTCTGCTCCCCTCCCCTCTCCTCCCCTCCCCTCCCCTCCCCTCCCCTCCCCTCTCCTCTCCTCTCCTCTCCTCTCCTCTCCTCTCCTCTCCTCTCCTCTCCTCTCCTCTCCTCTCCTCTCCTCTCCTTTTTTCTTTGAGGCATTGTAATAGTGTTACTGAAGGGTTATTATTATATTTTTAATTTATTTTTTTAACTATTATTTTTTAAATTTTATTGAATCACCGGGAGATAGTTACAAGCTTTCATGTTTGGGTTACAATCTCACAATGATCAAACACCCATCCTTCCACCAGTGCACATTCTCCACCACCAATATCCCAGGTATACACACCCTTTCCCACCCTCCCCTTGCCTCTATGGCAGACAATATACCCCATACTCTCTCTCTGCTTTTGGGCATTACGCCTTGCAACACAGACACTGAGAGGTCATCATGTTTGGTCCATTATCTACTTTTGGCATGTATCTCCCATCCCAACCGGTTCCTCCAGCCATCATTTTCTTAGTGATCCCTTCTCTATTCATCTACTTTCTCTCCTCCGTTCATGAAGCAGGCAGGCTTCCAGCTATGGGGTAATCCCCCTGGCCCTTGTATCTACTGTCCTTGGGGTCAGCCTCGTGTGATGTTATTCTACACTCCACAAATGAGGGCAGTCCACTGAAGGGTTATTATACATATCGTTTTACCTCCTTTCCCCACCCAGTTCTTGTCCAGAGTGATCATATCCAACTAGCATTGTTATAACTTCTTTGTCCTGACTGAACTCCCCCAACCCCCACCCCCAACTGTGGTTTCTACCATGGACCAGTGCTCCTGGCCCTCATTTATACTGTCTTTGGTTATTATTCTTACACTATAGTTTGGGTGGTTTTTTTTTTTTAATATCCTGCAAATGAGATCATCCTGTCTGTCCCTCTCCCTCTGACTCATTTCACTCACCATGATACTCTCCGTGTCCATCCATCTATAAACAGATTACCATGAAGATTCTTAACCTATTTAAATAAAGTAGTTTTCCGATATTTCTAAAATGTCTTGTTTATATCCAAATTGTTAAGAAATAAATTTAAAGTCTATTATGCCTTTAAAATTAAAACTGCTTGTTTTATTAATAAAAATAAAACTAGTCCACGAAACTACAGTTGATTAGCCCAGTTTGAACTGTCTTTGTCCTTAAGATAAATTGAATTGCTTTAAAAATTCAAATCTCTAATTAATTCAGAGTTTTCATCCAGTAATTCAGTAGTAAGAATTAGCATTAAATTTAGACATTTATATGTTGACAAGCTTTGAATTCTCTTCAGGGCTGTTTTCCGACTCCAGATGTACTGTCCTCCCTCTCTCCTCTTTGTAGTTATTTGTTAGGAATTTTATAAAGTAAATTAATAAAAATTATCTCCTGCCTGAGAGTTTATAAAACAAAAGCAAACACAAAGGGAAAAAAAGTGTAAAACTCTGAGGGAAATGTTTGATGTCAGTAATGCTCTTATACAAATGAAAAAAAATGGGGAAAGGAAAAGAATAAGTTTACTCAATAAGTAGGCAGTAAATTTCTTAAGGGAATTTCCCTTAATTACATTGATTCTTGTTGGACACCTAGCACAGTGTTTTACTTAGAATGCCATCAAGGAATGCTTGTTAAAAGGAGGGGACTGGAAATTAACAGGGCTTTGAGAACACACTCACATATGAGGTGCTAATAATTTCTGGTATGAATTTGGTAATAACAGTGTTTGACATCTCTTGCTGGTTTTGAACTTGAGTTGCAGTTATCGAGGAAACAAATGAAGAAAATTTTGTGTTCGTACATAACAAAATTCAAATAGAATTTGATAAGACTATGCCTTTACATAGCACTGTAGCACTGTCGCCCGTTGTTCATCGATTTGCTCAAGCGGGCACCAGTAATGTCTCCATTGTGAGAATTGTTACTGTTTTTGGCATATCGAATATGCCATGGATAGCTTGCCAGGCTCTGCTGTGTGGGCGGGATACTCTTGGTAGCTTGCCGGGCAGTCTTAGAGGGAAAGGGAAAGAGGAACCGAACCTGAATCAGCTGCGTGCAAGGCAAATGCCCTACCCGCTGTGCTATCACTACATAGCATCAGTATATAAATCTGGGGTTACAAAGTAGTTAAAATTTTGGACTATTCTCTTCATTCCAAAATTACTTCTTTGATTTGTTTAAACCTTCTTGTAAAATGTATCCCAAGGAAAGTTAATTCTGATTCTGTTTACCAACACATTTTACACATAGCTTTTTAGCAAGTAGCACATTGAATAAAACATACATTTGAACTCACTTATTTGAACTTTGTTTCTAAAAACTATAAGGAAAATGTGTTTTGATTGTTGTTGTTTTTTTTATAATTTATGGGGTTAAAAAAAATTTTTTTAAGCCAAGAGTGGGAAAGCCACAAACAGACTCCTTAGCTGAAACTCAGGAAACTCTTGAGCTCATTCGACAATGTGGTTTGGCACAAGCCTCAGGCAACCACAAGCTAACGTCCGAGCTCACAAAGCTATGAAGAGAAGTGATAAAGGAAGACCTCAAAGTGAGAAGAGCAGCAGTGCTGGCTGATGTGGCAGAAGCCTGAAAAAGTATTCGCAACGCTCGCCTGTCCTTCGCCAACTACAAGACCAAGATAACTGCCCTCTGACGTCCTGATGGATCTATCACATCTACCAGAAGGGCAATGGAGAGGATTATTCATGACTTCTACTCGGATCTCTGTGACAGCCCTGTCTACCTGCCCACATACCAAATTCCGCAGTATGGATATATTATTCCCAACGTCCTCCCTTCCAAAATCTGACATGCCAATTTATCGGTAAAGAAACGTAGAGCACCCGGTCCAGACAAGGTCAGACCCGAACACCTGAAGAATCTGCCGCCAGTATTCCTCAATACACTGGCTCAGCTCTTCAAACACTACCTGTCTGAATGCAAGGTTCTGTCCCAATGGAAAACCAGCAGGACTGTTCTGTTGTACAAGAAGGGAGACATCCACGACATCAGCAACTATCGCCCAATCTGCCTCTTGTCCGTCATCTACAAGTGGTTCACTCGAGTCATCCTGAATAGAACAGGCAGAACACTAGACAAAGGACAACCATGCGAGCAAGCCAGGTTCCGAAAAGAATTCACTGAGATCAACCATATCCACACAGTGACCAAGCTTATCAAAGTTTTCAGAGTTCAAATTGCCACTCTGTCTAATGTTTATCGATTTAAAGAAGGCCTCTGATTCTGTTGCAACTGAAGCAGTCATCGAAGCCCTAGCCAAACAGGGCATTTAAACTCAGTACATTAAGATCCTCCTCGAGCTGTATTAGGGATCACCACCAGGATCTCACCATTCTACAAGGAAATGATCATTGATGTAAAGAGAGGGATTCGGCAGGTTAATACCATTTCACTGAAACTCTTCAGTGCCACCCTTGAGAATGTCATGCAACAACTGAAATGGGAAGGAATGGGAGTGAAGATAGACGGTCAGCAACTACACCACCTCCACTTTGCTGATGACATGACATCGTTCTATTAACACCAAACATTAGCCAAGTGGCACAAATGATGGCCGACTTGGACTGCAAGTGTGGAAAGGTCGGACTGCAGCTGAATCTCACCAAAACAATGTTCATGAAAATGTTCCGTTTGCTCTCAACAGAACGAACAACTCCAAATGCAGCAGCTATGTGTACCTGGGTCAGGAACTCAACATGAGGAATGACTTGGCACCAGAACTGCGCAGGAGGAAGAGAGCAGTGTGGAATGCCTTCAAGAGCATCGAAGAAGTGGTTAAGAGGATGAAGAACCTTCAGCTCCGGGGACATCTTTTCGACTCCACCATTCTTCTTGCACCAACATATGCTTCAGAGACCTGGGCTCTACGAAAACAGGATGAGAACCTATTATTCGGGTATCCCAAAGAGGAATTGGAAAAGTTATGCTTGGAGTATCATATTTCACTCAAGTGAGAGAAGGAATCCGGAGTTTAAACCTCCGTCAACAATCAAGAATCAGGGACACTGTCTCATTTGCCAAGGCATCGAAAATAAGATGGGCCAGACACTTAATGCAATTCAGAGATGACCACTGGACTAGAGCTGTTACCAACTGGATTCCACATGACGTCAAAAGACCATGTGGCCGCCCACATACGAAATGGTCAGACTTCTTCATCAAAACACTGAATGAATGTTTTGAGGTTCTTCCTGTTCTTGGAGCTAGCAGATATCATTGGGCTACATAGCATGCAACGGGGACAAATATAAACTTTACTGGCGCTGGCTCCAGCAAATCGAAGATTAAAGGGATAACAAGTGATACAAGTGATACAAGATTCTCCTGCTGAGGTCCACCAGAGCTATACCTAGCATGCTTGAGAGGCTAAGAAATGCTGAAGAAAAATTCCAAGGCTCTGGGCATGACAGGAGTCTGCCCAGCCCTTCGAGCTCTCCCAGAACCCCCCACATCCTTTGTTTTTTGTTTTGTTTTGTATTTTATTACTGTCACTGTAAGTAGGTGACTTAAAGGCAGAATCTCCTGCCCCTGCGCCAGGCTGTCTTCACCCGGCCCCCCTCAGAGGGGGACGGGTTGAGTTTTTCTCCCCGGCCCAAGCAAAGCACCAGCAGCCGAAATCTCTAGAACCCAGCCACAGCCATTCTCCACATGCTCGGCTGAACCTCACACACGAAGGAACCAACAGAGCAACCCAGGTGTGCAGGACTCGTGCCTGAGATCTCCAGTTTTCCAGTCAAACACCCACAAACTGCCCCGGCGCCATGTAATCTCATCAACGGCCAACATCCAGAGACTATAAAACAAAGCTCTGGAAGAGAGCGATGCAGAATCTTGCATGCAGAGCCTTGCAAGCTATCCATGGTGTATTCGATATACCAAAAACAGTAACAATAAAGGGCCTCATTTCCCTGACCTTGAACGTGACAGGGACGAATGAAGATGTTACTGGCGCCCACGGGAAGCAGTTGGACAACAGTGTCATTGATAGTGACTTAAATGCATGAAGATGAGTCAAAGGACTGACCAGAAGGAAAAATATTTCACTTTGTAATCTATGTTTATGATCCTTTGGATTCAGCCAAGAACTAATTATGAGAAATATTGAGAGTTCACCTTCTTTAGAGAAGAATAACATCATGCTTTTATATCTCTGGCACTATATGCATATTTATTTGTAGTCTCCCTTGTTCCATAAAGAACTTCAGTTGAAAACTAGATTTCTTTTTTCTAGGGGTTTGGTGTGCTTTTAGGGGACACATCATGGCTCTGTGCTCGGAAGTGGCCAATAGCAAAACCCAAGGGACCATGATGTCTGCTGAGTCATATGTAATAATTCAGTATGCCAGGGAGAGTTCAGAGGGAAGAGTGTGTTGAGAAAGAGACAGATACCTTGGGCACACGAGAAGAGGCTCTGTTAGGCCATGGTCAGGAGACAGAGGGTGGTGGATCTAAGAGATTGCAACGGGTGGGCTTGAGATGTAGAATTGAGTGAGTGCTTATTTAGGAATCAGATCTAGGACTTATAGTGCACATGGAAACAACAGTCTCAGTTTCATCCATAGAGATGATGCCTGAAGGAGAAATTTTCATGTGCGTAGACCTAGAAATGACTGACAAACCACAAAAAATTCATAAAACTGAAAAAAAGAACAGTTCTTTTCTGCTTTTTCTTTTATTTCTTCGGGGGAGGGTTACACCCAGCAGTGCTCAGGACTTATGCCTTGTGGGGTTCCAAGGACCATATGGGGTTTGGGGAATAGATACTGGGTTGATTATAAGTAAGGCATGCCTTACTTATAATCAACCAGCACCCTACCTGCTGTACTATCTCTCTAGCCCCTGCTTTTACTATTTAAAATTTTTAAATATTTTTGTTTATATTCAGAAATCAAGGTACTATGCTTCTTTGGGAAAGACATGCCATTTTCTTTCTTTGTTTTATAGAAGTCACACTTAGCAGTTCTGAGTCGGAGGGTGGTACCCAAGATCAAACTTGATGTGTGTTCAGCCACTTGAATCACCTTTCCCCACTCTCCTGTCATGTCTCATTAAATTAAAATGTATGGAGTTCAGATATGATTAGACTAGAGTAGAATGTGATGATATGTGAATTCCTAAATCTTCTGTTAAAATTAGATATTTATTTCATCTTCTGTTCAAATTTTATATTTGGTCATCATTTCCAGATCTTTGGTACTCGAAAAACCTTAAAATATCAATATATTTAATAATCTTTAGAGTAACCTCATTAACCCTGCCAAATTTGAAATTATAACTTAAGTATTTCTTATTTGTCTATTTTCCCTTTAGTGTTAATCCATAAGTGCCTTCTGTTCCAACATAAATGGATTTTGCTTAACAAATATTGTTAGTAATTAGGCTCTTACCAGTTTAAGCAGGCTTTTCAAGCAAGAAACACATTTCTTCTTCATTAGTTCTCCTCATTGAGTTTCAGAAAATGAAATATTATTATGCCACAGAGTAATTGTCCTATTTTCTTTTTTTCCAGAGTCTTATAAAAGTTTAGGGATTTTTAAAGTCCTTTAAAAAGGACAGGAACAATTTTCTTAAGTTCATCTACTCGATGCTGCAGTCTAAAATGGCTTCTCACCACTTCCAAGTGCTTATACTTGTGGTTCTCAAGTTGACATCCTTCTGATTTGACAGAGTTAAACTCAACACACCTGCTACTCAGGTATGAGTAGAGGGATCATAATATCAGTGATGTAACTGCAGTGGAACAGTTTCTGCTGATTAATTTTGATTAAAATCTGTCCAATTTTAAGAACAATGAATGTAGCTACATTTTTTTTAATTTTATTGAATCACCGTGAGATAGTTACTAGATTTCATGTTTGGGTTACAATCACACAATGATCAACATCCATCTCTCCACCATTGCACATTCCCCACGACCAATATCCCCAGTATACACCCCTTTCCCACCCTCTCCCTGCCTCCATGGCAGACAATATTCCCCATACTCTCTCTCTACTTTTGGGCATTATGGCTTGCAGCACAGACACTTAAAGGTTATCATGTTTGGTCCATTATCTACTTTTGGCACACATCTCCCATCCCGACTGATTCCTCCAGCCGTCATTTTCTTAGTGATCCCTTCTCTATTCCATCTGCCTTCTCTCCTTCTCTCATGAAGCAGAATGTAGCTACTTCTAAGTTGAAGATTCACAGACACTTAGAGGTCATCATGTTTGGTCCATTATCTACTTTTGGCACACATCTCCCATCCCGACTGATTCCTCCAGCCATCATTTTCTTAGTGATCCCTGTTCTATTCCATCTGCCTTCTCTCCTTCTCTCATGAAGCAGAATGTAGCTACTTCTAAGTTGAAGATTCTATAATGTGGGCCAGAGAGATGGTGCATTGTGTAAAGCACTTGTTTTGCCTTGCAGGCCCCTAACCTCAGTTTAATCTCTGGCTCTTCATATGGTTCTCTCAGTACCACCAATGAGTGAGCACAACCATAGATAGTCCCTGAAAACTACTGAGTGTGATCCCTGCTTTCCCTGAAAAAAAAAAAAAGAATTCAGTTATGATACATACTAACATCTGAATATACATATAGCCTTCTTCCCCTACACTTCAATTATAATAGCCAGGTCACTGTCACTGTCATCCCGTTGCTCATCGATTTGTTCGAGCGGGCACCAGTGACGTCTCTCATTGAGAGACTTATTGTTACTGTTTTTGGCATATCCAATACGAACGGGTAGCTTGCCAGGCTCTGCTGTGCGGGCTCGATACGCTCAGTAGCTTGCCGGGCTCTCTGAGAGGGGCGGAGGAATCGAACATGGGTCGGCCCCATGAAAAGCGAAAGCCCAACCACTGTGCTATCGCTCCAGCCCATAATAGCCAGGTAGAAAAAAGAATAAAATTCTATGCAAAAATAAATAAGTAAAAGTCGCTTCTTAAGTAAGAACTTTTTAGAAGAATGGTGCATTTGAATGATAGAAGGGAAATATGAAAGATAGTAGCAAGCCCCAGTCAGTAACATAAAGTAGCATGTTATCTTATGAGAAAATGAATGATTCATTTCTCTTTGGCGGAATTGGATGTTTCTCCCGCCTTTCTCTTTCTAGGGAAATAAAAATGCACACTCTCCAAAACTTGGAAGATTACTTTTTGGAAAACCAGTCTGAGGGAGCTTTAGGAAATCTTTTTATAGCCAAGTATAACAGCTGGCAGTCTGAAGGGCAATATAAAAACATTTTGCTTTTCTATAGAACTTAAATTGTAGTAACTCACCAAAGTAAAACGATTTTTTGTATTGAGGAGACCATAACAATTGTTGGAAATTTTCAAAATCATATAGTATAAAAATGTGCTTGCAGTAAATACAAATAATATTATGTTACAGATATAACAATACAGATAATACTCCTTAGAATTGACAGAAATACTCAGTCACCTACTCAAATCCACATTTCTTTTTTTGGAGGGGGTGTTTTGAGGCCACACTTGGCGGTGCTCAGGGGTTACTCCTAGCTATGCTGTTTGGGGGAAGAACTTTGGGTCACTCCAGTGGTGCTTCGGGCTTGCTCCTGACGATATGCTCAGTGATCATTTCCTGGGAGTTTTGGGGAGACCATTTGCATATCCAAGGATTAAACCAGGGTTGACTGTGGGCAAGGCAGGCACTTTAACCTCTGTACTCGCTCCAACTCCAGAATATAAATGAAGTAATATGTTAAATACATTATGCCTACTATTTTCTTTAACAATCATGAGCTCCCTTTGAAGTAGATATTAATTTATTCTCCTTCTTGCAGTTGAGGAGATTGAGGTTTGAAGAGATCCCATTCAGGTCAGTAACCATAGTTGAGATTTGGGAAATAAGACATTGGACCTCATGTTTTTACCCCTCTATGCTCATCTCTTGACCTAATAAGGAGAAATTGCCAACAACATAGGTTTTGAACTCTTTAAAAATGGTCCTTAAATATGAATAGAAGGAACTATCTTTTCCCATACAGTATGTATACTACAGAAATTGCCGTGACTTCACATCTTTTTTTGGTTTTTGGTGGGCCTGAGAGGTATATTCTGAATTTAGGGGTGGGGGCATGCACTACACAGTGTTCAGACCTTGTTTCTTGCTTTCTGCTCAGAAATTACTCTTGGCAGAGCTCAGGGAACCTTATGGGGTGTCGTAATGGAACCCGGTTCAGCCTTCTACAAAACAAGCACTTTACCCGATATATACGGTCTCTCCAGCTCCCATGACTTCACATCTTAATCCCATCCTATGAAGGATGCTACCATGTATCTTTTTACCCATGCGGGTTGGCCTTTTTAGATCACAGAAAAATTTTCAGTACACATCTACAAAGCTTGTAATGACAGTCTGTGTGCAAATTAAATCTGACGGTCTCCGCTCAGTGTGACCTAGAAAAGTTACTTTACTGTGTGCCAAGTTTTAATATTCCCATTTCCAAACCTGAAACATTCAGTGCTATTGGAGTAACAGATGAAATTGATTCTCCCAAAGTATTTGTTGAGTGAATTAATTTTCTCCTCTTTTTTTTTTCCCTTTCCTCCTGCTTCTTAGGGTGGGTTGCAGGTGTGGATTACTAGTAGACATAGCAGGATGAAATAGGAAAAGGCAGGGAAGAAAGGTGTAGATTATATTCTTATTCATTTGTTGCTGTCTTTTTTTCCTTATCCATTTTATTATACAATAATTTCCCACAATAAATAAATCAATTTAAATGGATGGAGTCTGGCATTTTAATAATTCATGAAACCACAGTCACACTCAAAATACAAAACATTTCCATTATTCTGGAAGTATTCATTGTGTACCACTTTTTTCTTTGCTTCTGGTGATGCTTGAGTGATCGTGAAGTGTTGGAGCTCGAACTCTGCCTTCCATAGCAGAGCATGTCCTCAGCCCATTAAGTTAATTTGCAGTTCCAACTTTGGAACTCTTTTGCTGATATAACTATGGCTGTCCCTGCTCTCTCTGGGTGACCTGTTTTTGTTTTTTTTTAAAGGTGTTTTATTGTTACTAAGATAACATGGTCATAGTAGTATTTTCATATTGTTTTGTTTCCTCATCTATCCAGCTGCTTGGTACCTTTTGATTGCAGGCTTAAATATATCAACATAATTACTGATATGGAAGAATTTATTTCCACTTTTCTATAAGGATTTTGAGTGGTTTTGCCATTTGGCTGTCTTTCCCTTATTTTTTCTGCTTACATTTTGATATCATCCTTTTGCATAGTGGTTAGCTTCCATTTGCCCCTTCTTGTCTGTTTCTTCTAAATAGTTTTGCTTTGATGTGACCATGTAGTTTACATATGCAGTTCTAAGCTTATTTTCCCTTAAGGCAAGTAAGGAGAGATAGTACAATGGTTAAGGCTATCACCTTTTATCACACTGATTCCAGTTTGAATCACCAACAATCATATATGGTCCCCTCTGCACATCTAGGCATGGTCCACCAAGCTCCCATTAAATAAATAACTTGATTAACAAATTTAGGGTGAATCTCAAGTTCATTCTCTAATGATTTTCTATTTTCTATTTCTATGTTTTTCTAAGTCTGAATAAGATTTCCTTGCCTTTTGTAGTCCGTTTAGTACTTCTTACAGAGCTGGTTTAGAGGTCTGGTTTAGATGCCTCTACCTCTTTTTTATTTGTTTTTTTTTAATTTTTTTTAATTTTATTGAATCACCATGTGGAGGGTTACATAGTTCTCAGGATTATGTCGGTTATACAATTCTCAAACACCCTTCCCTTCACCAGTGCCCATCCTCCATCACCAACCCCCCCAGTATACCTGCCGCCCCCTCCCACCTCCCCAGTCCCCACCCTTGTACTTGATAAGTTTCACTTCCTTTATGCCTTATCTCGATTACATTCCATGTTTCAACACACAACTCACTACCGTTGTTGGGGTTTCCCCAAAAAAAGAAAAGCAGTCCTATTGCCAAGGAGGCATTTGATAGTTCTCCACTGCTAAGAATATAGAGATATTAAGTCCCGCTGTTTGTTACATAACTTTTCTTTTTCCCCCTTGCCCCGCGCCACCGAGTTCATGCCTGTTTAGTAATCGCCACGCTGCCTGACAAGGGAAAAAAGAAAAACGAAAAGGATGGTTATTTCCCGTCATCAGCAGACGTGGGGCTCTGGCTTAGTTGATAGACTAGTAGAGTGTCTGGAAGCAGTTTCTGGAACCGAAGGTCTTGCGCTGGTATCGGCTCCGGCTCGAGACTCCACCAGCGTCCCACTGTTCCATGTACATAATTTTTCCCCTTATATCCCATTCCCACGCCACCAGGTCTGTTTGCTTAATGGACATCACACTGTAGTTGACGACACGCCGCGTTTCTTCCCGAGAAAGAAGAAAATTTCTTCTCAGCTGGCGTGGGGATATAGCTTAGTTTAGTCTAGAGAGATGGCTACCGTTTTGATTGCCTTCAATATTTCAGCAACAGACTTACTATTCTTGTTAGGATCTCCCACAAAAGTCCGACCCATTAAAAGCGAACCATCACATATTGCTGATGCTAAGATGACATTAGGTTTTGGGTTTCTGTATAAAGTCCAGGGAAAGTACAACCAGAAATAACATCACTACAAACTTTTACCCTTTTATGGTGCTCATAAGATGGAGAAGTCCTGCGCTGTGTTCAGGAGGGAGGAGTTGAGAGAGAGAGACAGGTTAAAAGAATTGGGGGATGCCCGGGTCCCACTGTTTCAGCGCACCGTGGGGTCTCTGGTCCCATGCCGGAATTAGTTCAGTGGGCTGCCTGGAGTCCAAGGGCGCTCCCTTGGGCTCTTCCATCATGCTCGCTCCGCAGCCGGATCCAAAGGGAAGCACACGTGGGGGAGGTGGGTTTAAATATCTATCTGCTGTGGGCGGGGGTCGCCGCCCCCGCCCCCTGGGGTCTCCCGCAAGCGCGCGAAAGCATCCTGTTTCGGCTGGATCGCCGGCTCCATTTTGCGCTCAGGAAAACCGCGGATCCTGCGCTGTGCTCAGGAGGGAGGAGTTGAGAGAGAGAGACAGGTTAAAAGAATTGGGGGATGCCCGGGTCTCACTGTTTCAGCGCACTGTGGGGTCTCTGGTCCCATGCCGGAATTAGTTCAGTGGGCTGCCTGGAGTCCAAGGGCACTCCCTTGGGCTCTTCCATCATGCTCGCTCCGCAGCCGGATCCAAAGGGGACCTCTTTTTTATTTGAAAGTGTCTTCATAACCCGTTCAAATCTGAGTGATAATAACATGGAAGGTTGAAGAAATGTTGGTGAGAAGTTCTTTTCATTCAATACTATAGATATACTATTCCCTTCTGATCAATAGAATTTCATTTGAGAAATCTGTCTGACATCTTATGTAAGTTTGTTCCTACGTGAATTTTTGCTTTTCTCTGTTTTTAGAATTGTCTTTCTGATTACTATCTATCTGGGTGCTTTTTTGTTTGGAATTTGGTGTCCAATTGTTTGGAACTTCCTGGGTCAGAGAGTATGTTTCCCTCCTCAGACTGAGGGAAACTTGTTTTTTGAGCCACACTTGGCAGTGCTCAGGGTCTATTCTTAGCCTGGTGCTCAGAGGCCACTCCTGGTGGTGCTCAGGGAACCATTTGTAATGCTGGGAATCAAACCCATGTTTTCTGCTTATGAAACAAGCTTGCTGAACTATCTTACCAGCCCTAGAATAAATTCTTTTTTTTTCTTTTTTTTTCTTTTTGGGTCACACCCTTCGATGCTCAGGGGTTACTCCTGGCTCTGCACTCAGGAATCACTCCTGGCGGTGCTCGGGGGACCATATGGGATGCTGGGAATTGAACCTGAGTTGACTGTATGCAAGGCAAACGCCCTACCAGCTGTGCTATCACTCTAACCCCTAAGAGAAATTCTTGACTGTTATTTCTTCCATTGTCAATCATTTACTCTCCTTTTCTCTCTTTCTGAATCTTCTATGATATAGGTGTTGTTTCTTGTGATACTGTGCCATAAATTTATGTTTTCTTGTTTTAACTTCTTTTTTTTTAATTGATGCGGTAATCTACTTTGTCTTGAAAGTCAGTGATTTAAATTTCACTTTCATCCTCTCTGTTAGTGTGTTTAGCTCAGCTACTGTACTATTTAGCTTTTCATTTACATTTAGAGCTTTTCCCTACTTTTTCAGAGCTTACTGATGGCCTCTTTCACTGATATCTACAGCTTATTGAACATCAATAGGATTGATTGTTGCTTGAAATCTTCTGAGGTGGTGGGGTGGAGATCTTCCCAGACTTTTGCCTTCATCATTCTGGCAGACTTCCTTGTATTCTTTTATTAAGCCTGATACTGCATGAGAGTTAGGAGTGGAGATTGGAGCACCAGCCGACCTGGGCAACAATCATGCCACATTGCATTAATGACTGTGTGATTGTATGGTCCTAAATGCCTGCTGGGGATTTGTGATTACAGGTGACCTTTAGCAGCTATAGTGACTGCTGGGAATTGCCATCATAAAATTACCACTTCAGGTTTCTCCCTAAGACTGGGCCAACCAGTGCTGTATCACAGAACTCACGGATGCTTGCGCCTCACAGTGGCAAAACTTGCTGACTCGTGCTCAGTGGCACCTACAACTCCACACAGCCTTAGTATTGATTAGAGCATTTGTGTTTGCAGGTGCCCGGCAATCTTTACCTAGGCCCTATAGTTCTACTCTAAGTTTTACCAGGCAGGCCTGGGTTCCAAACAAATATTAATTTCTTCAAATATAATGTGAATCAGCACCCAGCAGAAAAAGACAGGTTCATTACCAGCTTTCTTTAGTCTATTATGCAGAAAGTCTGCATTTGACTTTGTTCTTCCATTCCATTGCCTGCAATTGCCAGTCAGTCCTTCTGGCTTAATGAAGGTGGTTATCACTCCACCCACAGCTGCTTCACCATCACCTTGAAGTGGCAGAATTTGCCCTTGGCTTATTTAGTACTCTGAAGGGACTCAGCACTCAGGAAATTGCAAGATGACCCTAAATATCTTGCCTCTGAGTCTAGTTTTGTAGAAGTGGAGCTTTAGGTCTGAGCTTGCTGTTTGGCACCTCACACAGCCGGTTTTTCAGGGCTAATGTTGGGAGTCAAACCCACATTTGTGCCTTCACTGTTTCTGTGACGCGCCTCCCTTCTCCCTTGGGTTGTGTGCCATAGCTTTCAAGTCGTCCCAGAGCCTGGTTCCACAGCAGTAATTCTCCTGGCTGTCGGGTGGTTGAGTTCTCCAGTGGATATTCTCAGCTGGAATCCACGTGGGATTTTGTGTTTCATTCCGTTTTCTTGTGTTCTTTGTTTTGGTGCCTCAGAAATGGCTCCCTTTCCTGCTTTCTCAGCCTCCTACTGTCATATGTATTTCTCGGGCTTAAGAATATAAGAGCTGGAAAGCTAGTTCAGAGCTTAGGGCACATGCTTTTCATGAGGCCGACCCTTATGTGTTCAACCCCCATATCACAGTCCTCTAAGCCTCATCACATGCAGTCCTGGAGGCCCCGAACTCTCTTCCTGAGAATGGCTCAGGAGGTCCCGGAGCCAGGCAGAGTGGCCTTGGTGATCCCCAGCACCAGAGAGCTCAAGCACTGTAGCATCTTAGGAGGCTGGCTTTGAACTGCTGGTCAATTTTGCTGAACATCACTGGAAATGGCCCTTGGGTTTCCTGAACACCACTAGGGAGTCCTCTCTTGTCCCCCCTTTTGTCCCCCCCAACAAAGTTGAAAAGGATAAAAATCCTTTGTCAGATATGTACTGCAATTTTTTGTTTGCCTTTTTTGAAGCTGTTAAAGGGGTGTGGTTCAGCTATCCCTGGTGGTACTCAGAGATTGTTTTTGGCTCTATGCTCAGGGATCACTCCTGGTGGGAGTCAGAGGATGGTATGTGGTACCAGGGATTGAATCTGGATCAGCCTCATGAAAAGCAAATGCCTAACCTGCTGTACTGTCTCTCCAGCCCCAACCTTTTCTTTTTCTTAATGATATTTTTTGTAGATTTTTTTTTAATTTATAAAGCTTCAGTTTATAATTTTTTCTTTTGCTTTTGTGTGTAAAATATTTAGGACATCTTGACTTATGGAAAATAACAAAGATTTTCTTCTAGAATTTTTTAAATTTAGATTTATAATCCATTTGTAGTTTTTTACATATAAAGTCAGACATAGAATGATGTTCACTTTTCATATAGCCATTTGTTGAAGAGATTTTCCTTCCCCATTTAATTATCTTGTGTTCTTTGCTGGAATTTGGTGGTGGTGGTGGTAGGGTGTGTGTGTGTGTTTGTGTTTTCTATTCTATCTATCCTTTTTACAATTCCATGCTGTTTTGATTAGTGGGGTTTTCAATACGTCTTAAATCAGGTATATTCAGAAGTAGCTTGTTAGATCTTTTTAAGCCTATATTTTGGTGAAAATCAAACTGAATACAGATTTCTTGAGGTAAGATTTAACATCTTACTATTGAATTCTTCACTTTATGAAAATGACATCACTATTTGTTTACTTAGTGGTCTTTAGTTTACATTACTCTTATTACCCTTAAATTGTGATTTAATTTACTGAACACCTACTCCAGGCCAGGCAAAACCCAAAGTGTTTTACATTTAATTTTCCATAATTCCCCTATAAAGCATGCATTGTTCTCATCATGTTCAGCAGGGCAACTTAAAACTAAGAAATGTTAAGTCATATGTGCAGAATCATAGAGCTAACGTGTATTGGAGCTGGGATTCAGAAGATGTCTGTGACTTCAGGGTCTGTTTTTGGTCATTAATAGTCAAGACACTAAGTCTGGAGACTACAGATAGTTAAGTTAAATTAATTCTTTATAATTCTAGCATTCCTTTTCCCCATCTCTTATTTTCCCCAACCAAAAATAAATAAATGACTTGAGTGGACGGATATGTTCATGGCAGGATAGGTAGGTCTTTAATCCATTGTCTCATACTCTTTGTGGTCTTGCTTGTTATTTAAGTCATGTCAGGATTATCTCTGAAATGCATTGTAATTAGTTTGAATTTTTGTCTCTCTTATCTTTCTCATCTAGACACTAGTGAGCAGAAAATACATCTTGTACTCTCCGTATGTCATTGAAAGTCATTAGAACTCTGAAGTTGTCTGGTTGCATGCTATCCCACTGATATATTGGTTACTTGACACCACTTCCTACCCTCACATGATGTCTTAAAACATGGCAAACTTGCATTTCACTTGTTACAAGTTGTCTGGAACTTTAGTAGCGCCTAATGGGTCTTCCTTCCTGCTCTTAAAAAACAAGAAAAATGAATGGGCTGTTTTATAACCCCTTACAATCCTCTGATCTTCAGAGAGGAAAATGTTGAAAGGCAGTGTGCAGCTGTTTTATGTTGTAGTTTATAATCTAATTATTTTTTTTTAAATCCAGGTCATTATGGACTTCATTAGAGCTGGACTTTTTATAAAAAAGATGATGAGTTCGATTTATACAGAATCATCTGGGTCTTTTCAATTTTGTGATTGTGCCAGCAGTGCCTGATTGAATAAAAATTTTATTCTGCCTCTCCAATTTAGTTTGGTTATTTATTTTTAGAAACTTTGTGCTTCCAGTTTACTCATTTGTTGTGAGAATACAGTTTTCAGAATGATTAATAAGAGAACTTTGTTACTTCAGAGAGAGTGCCATTTTGAAATACAGCATAGTCTTCTTAGAGGCCTACATGTACATCATTTGATTATTGTGGCACATATGGGAAATAAGAAAACTGAAATAAATAGGTCAAAGAGAAATGAAATTACATTTTGCTTGCTGTGGTTTCATATTGTAGAAGAAATTAGTTCTATGGCGTTCAATTCAGTTGTTAAAGTTTTCCAGAGTCAGGGATAAGTATTTAAGCTAGAACTTGATTTGAAAAGGAAAAGTGGCTCATGCTAGTCTTACTTGCTTAATTTTATATAAAGATTTGAGAATATTTTGATTTCTACATTCATTAGTTTTAATATAATGAATAATTTCTATATGATTTCCTCATTTGTCATATTAAAAAATAATATTAAGCTCTGTTTAACTAAGGCCTCATCTTTCCAATTAATTGTAATTGGGTTGTCTTCTTGACACACTTATATTTTCAGTATATTTTCTGAAGTTTTGTTTGTTTATTTGGGGATACACTGGCAGTGCTCAGGAATTACTCTTGAGGATAAGATTATATATAGATGTTATATATGATATAATTTAGGCTTTTACTTGAGGTGGACCAAAAATTCTGTATACTTATATTTGCATATGTTAAGCAAATAGTGCTTTTGTTTGCTCTTGCTCTCAGGAGTGCCTGGGGCTCAGGAAGCACCAGGGATTGAATATGAGTCTCCTACATGCAAAGCATGTCCTCCATTCATCCCTTGAGCCATCTCATCATTCCTGATAATGTTCTATTTCCTGACTCAGGATATGTTTGCAACTTTAATTTTGCTCATCTTTTGTTTTTTAATAGTGTGATCACATGATCCTGGTGACATTTACAGCTTTCCCACTTGGATAATTTATTCAATCAGTTTAACAAGCAATCCTGAATTGTTAATCAGTAAGGGACAACATTCAAATACATTCTTACCTCCTCATAAATAAAAATTCATAAAATAACACTTGAGCACTAATATGCAGTTGGAACATTGAACTTGCCCACCTCCTTAAAGCCAAAAAAATCTGAATTTTTAAATCTCTCCCAATTTTGTTATATGTAGACCTGCATTACTATGTAGATATGCTGTGCAAATGGGGAAATTTAAAAGCAGCCTCCAATAACCACTCAGTTTTTACAAATTTAATTCTAAACTTCTTACAGAAAAATCCAATTTATTTTTCTATTTGACTTAAATAAATCAGTTGGCAAGGTCATATGTGTTTTAGGCGTACAATTTCTCAGTTCTTCAAAACTAATTACCCACACTAGGTGCATCAGTCAGGTACCAAAGCCAACTTCCTTTTCCTCTATCCACCCACTCCTGATCTTCCTGGAAATTTTTTGTGAACTCTTCTTGTACAATAAACCTGATACTCAGAACTTCTTCATTTTATGCTTTCCTCCTTTCCTTAACAGTGACTGAGATTGTTTCTCTCAGTAAATTACTTTTAATTATTCTAGATGGATAGTATGTCAAATCCTGTCTGAACTTGAGATTGTCCTCTTTTGCTGGTCTCTTGTGCACAAAGCCCTTATCTGATATTGTATCTCTCTCAGCAGATATATTCTACATTGTCACTAGAGTCATAGAGCTAGGACTGTGTTAACCAAAGTGGACAATACCGCTGGCGGGCGGGGGGGGTGTTCTGGAAAGAGTTGGGACAAAAGTAGCCTCGGGTACAATTAGGGGTGCTTTCTTTTTATTCACTTAAGGAAACTAGACTTCCAGGAGGTGGCACTAACTAATTTTGTTTCTGAAAAGGTGGTGTGCAAGAGACCGAACATGTTTTGGAATCTCAGAGTTAGAGCTTTATAAAGATCCTCTATTTTATTATTTTTTTTTTTTGCTTTTTGGGTCACACCTGATGATGCACAGGGGTTACTCCTGGCTCTGCACTCAGGAATTACTCCTGGCCATGCTCAGGGGACCATATGGGATGCTGGGATTTGAACCCGGGTTGGCCGAGTGCAAGGCAAACGCCCTACCCGCTGTGCTATCTCTCCAGCCCCCATAAGGATCCTCTTAATTCGAGAAAGATAAAAGTTCTAGACATGAATATAGGTCTCATGAAATGAAGGAAATTGGAAAATCTCTGATACTTCCTTTTGAAGTGAAAAGAATGTTGGTTTACATTTTATGACTCTAAATCTCCAGGCATTTTGTGAACGGCTTTCCAATGGTTGTATTACGATAGTCACTACTTGCTGTGTAACATTAGTTTGTGTTCTTTATATCCTACGCATATAGGGTATATTTTACTGCACTTCATAGATTTTTATTTTGAGGAGAGAGACCACACTGGCTGTACTCTGCGCTTCCTCCCACTTCTATGCTCAGGTATCACTCCTGGCAGTACTTGAGGTACCATGTGCAATTCCAGGAATCAAACCAAGATTTGCATGTACAAGGCAAGTACATTACTCCTGTACTATCTCTCTGACCCCAGAATACTTGAAATTAAATATCCAGTCCTTTATTATGTATAGCAAAAGTTAATTGGGGGGGGGCTTGGGGTCACACCTAGCGATGCACAGGGGTCACTCCTGGCTTTGCACTCAGGAATTACTCAAGCTGGTGCTCAGGGGACCATATGGGATGCTGGGAATTGAACCTGGGTTGGCCGCGTGCAAGGCAAATGCCCTACCCGCTGTACTATCACTCCAGCCCCGAAAAAGTTAATTTTTTAAAAAAAATTTTCTTTTTTTAGTTAGAATTGGTTTCTCAGTGAATGAAATTTTATTATCAACAAATAGACTATTTACCACTTTATACATAGTCTTCTTGCATCAGCCAAACTTTCAGGACAGTATTTTAAAATGTTAATTGACAGTTATCACTCTCAAGTGTCTCACTTTAATAAAAACAATCATTTCACCATTTAGTATCGTTTATTAATTTTGTGGCTATCCTGATCATATTTGTTATCTTTTCTGTTTAAGTATTTTGATCATAGATACTGACCTAATTTGTTATATGTTTACTGTTGTCCCTAAGGGCCCCACATCTCCTATTCTGTGATATTATTTATGAAAAGCATTCTTCAGGGGCCAGAGAGATAGGGCAGTTTATAGGATGCTTACCTTGTACATGGGTTCAAGCCCCAGCACCCTAAATGATTCTCCGACCCTCCGAATAAAGATCCCTGAGTGCAGGCCAGGAGTAAACCCTGAGCACTTAAAGATATGTTTCCATTCCACCCAAAAATGTAGAAAATGTATTTTTTTTAAAATTTGCTTTTGTTTTATTTAGATCATTGATTTGTTTGGCTCCTTTCTTTCTTTTTTTTTTTTTTTTTTTTTGCTTTTTGGGTCACACCCAGCGATGCACAGGGGTTACTCCTGGCTTTGCACTCAGGAATTACTCCTGGCAGTGCTTGGGGGACCATATGGGATGCCGGGTATCGAACCTGGGTTGGCCTCGTGCAAGGCAAATGCCCTACCCACTGTGCCTATCGCTCCGGCCCCAAGAAAATGTATTTTTTATCATAAAATTCTATGCTTGGTGAAGAGGACTGGAAATCAGCTTACTTGATGTACATTTCTCTGAAGTGATAGCACAGCTGGTAGGGCGTTTGCCTTGTACTCGCCAACCCGGGGTTCGATTCCCCCATCCCTCTTGGAGAGCCCAGTACGTTACCAAGAGTATCCCGCTCGCACAGCAACTCCTGGCAAGCCACCCATAGTGTATTCTATATACCAAAAACAGTAATAGCAAGTCTCACAATGGAGACGTTACTGGTGCCCACTTGTGCAAATCGATGAACAATGGGACAACAGTGCTACGATAGTGCTGCAATGCTACAGTGCATGTTTCTCAGTGTCCCGAGACCTCTGTTTCTGGCTAACATGAGACAGAGCCTGCATCATCTGTAAATTAGTTATATTTTTATGTCCCTAAACAGTTTACCCCTAAACTATCCATTTTTTATGAGATTCTTTATGCTGTCATAATCATTAACGGGTTTATGCACGTTCCCCTGAAGGTAAAATGAACATGATGTAATGTCTTTGATTTACATAGCTCTAATTTTTACTGTAGTAAGGATATCTATGTGTTCATCCAGAACATGTTATTTTGGTGTGTGTGGACACAGATTTATTTAGCTATTTCCTATAAATTGAACCATGAATCATTATAATCTGCCCTAAGAACTGAACCCAAGTAATGAATTTTTATTGCACAATGAACTCCCCCTAATTTAGAAAAATATACTGTGAATCAGTTCAAGTTAGATCTGTGTTTAATTATTTATGAAACTATTGAATTAGAAGAAAATTGGAGTATATATTATTTTGTGGAATGATTTTTTCCCATTTTTAAAGTACAAGTCTGGGATGAGAGAGGCTACAAAAAGACTGTCAAGATCTAAGAGAAAATAAACACACTGAGTCCACTTTTTCTCACTAGAAACCACTTAAAGGACATGGAAGCAGTAACAATTAACCTGGAATATTTCAAAATCTAGTGTTCTAACAGGTTCTCCTCTACCTGAAGATCCCAGAAACGATTGGTTAAGAATCATTATTCAGTCTCTGTGTTCAGAATTTTTGCCTCTGGCAGAGCTCTAACTCCCAGTGTTTCTCAGAAAGAGAAAAATACACTCTAATAGCTTTGGAGTGCTGCCAAGGAAAAACTATCCCCTCAGACAATTATTTTATATTATCCTTCACTGCACATATGATACATTATTCATCATTTTTAAGCATGTTCATTATAAATGCTATTTAATCACATTTTAAAGGTAAACACTTTACGTTGATCAAATTATCATCCACTCTCCCACTCTGTGTAGCACTGATACTTTACCACAAACCTATGCCCTGCAGGAGAACATATGGTTTCATTTTGGTCCTATTATCGTTGGAAAACTGAGAGTCACACCCACATCCCATTGAATTAGTCTCTGTGTTTCAAGGCCATGGCCTATATTCAGATGTCTTGTTTTGATAATGTTAGTTGTATCCAATATATATTTTTTATTGTGTATAGCAATTAATTTTGCTTTTCTGAGTCTCTCTAGAATGTCTGTGATGATGTTTGAGAATTTTATGTTCAGAATATATGTCTTCTTAAAATTTTAAACAATTTAATAAAGTACCTTGATTTGCAAAATTATTGGTAGTTGAGTCTTAGGCATACAATATTCCAACACTAAGCCTACCAGCAGTGTCAGCTTTCCGTCCCCAGTGTTCCCATGCTGCATTGACAAATACATTTCAAAGTTCAGTGGATGCAGTTTAGATCTCATTTTTTCTGTGTTGTTGAATCTGTGCTTTTGACATATAGCTGTACCACTCAGGATAAATGCCTTAGGTGATCTGCCTTTAGTAATTTGTTTGGTAGCATGTGTTCAAGGAATATTTGTTTAATTGAATGTGCAATTTTGAATACACTATTTTAATGTATTATCAAAAATAATTAGATTTCTTTATTTCCTTTTATTTATTTTATTTTATTTTATTCCTTTATTTCCTATTGTTCCTTTACTACGAACAATAGTGAGTGAGAAAATGTTGGTCCATGGAAAAGACTCAATAGATGAGGAGAAGGCGGTATGTGTCTGTGTGTATTTATGACCATATGTGGCATTTATATATTAACACATTGGTAAAACTGAGGATAAGTAGTGATAATGGCAATTAAAAAGTTCCCCACTGTGTTCTGGAAATTGTTTCTAGTCATTCAGGCCATATTATTTTTCATGTAGCCTTAGGATACAGTATGAAGCTTCTGCTAAGAGTAGGCACTTTATAGCACCCTGGAGCTTTAAAGGGCATAAGCTAGTAGAAGACATGGAAGAGAAATATGTGGTCAAGATTTTAATTAATGTTTATAAAGATTTCCTGAATTTGGGAACAAGACAAGTCTTCCTAAGTAGAATGAACTTCAGAAAGACTTTTAAATGGTGTGTCTCGGTTTTAGGAGTCTACAAATGAATTTAAAAGATTGAGAAAGGAAAAAATGCCATGAAGTATTGGGCTCTATGCAAAGGAAATAGCAGATGAATGATAAATACGGCTTTAATTTCATCTTACAAAATAGAGAAGAAAGTTGTGAACTTAAGACAGTAACTATGTGCCTGTTTTAGAATTGGTTTTCAATAATGTGAAATCCTTTTGTTTGGGTAGATAATTGAGTAATGCTAAAAGGAACCAAATAGTTATCATCAAGTGTTCAGTAGTTTGTAATGTGCATTACTTGAAGCTGTTTTGCTCCTTATTGCTTAGTTTGCAATTAGGATCTTATAGGCAGTCTAATATTTTATTTGATATTTGGTTTTTTAATTATGATTATGTTCCTCTTGATTCCCCATGAATTTCCTTACACTCCCACCCAGTTTTTCTTATCATATTGTTTCTCAATTTTTTTTATTTTGCTTTTTTGATCACATCTGGCGATGCACAGGTTTACTCCTGGCTCTGCACTCAGGAATTACTCCTGGCAGTGCTTGGGGGCCAAATGGGATGCTGGGAATTGAACCCAGATTTGCAGGACAAACGCCTTACCCACTGTGCTATCACTGCAGTCCACTGATCTTAATTGTTCTACTCTATAATATGTACATCTGTGAATCCAGAGGAACATCCTAAAGTATTAATTAGCATTAAATAATAACAGAAATTCAAAGTATGGTCTATATTAAAAAAGAATTCGAGGGGAATAGTTGGCTATTCAAGATTATTATTTTTTTTTTGCTTTTTGGGTCACACCCAGCGATGCTCAGGGGTTACTCCTGGCTTTGCACTCAGGAATTACTCCTGGCAGTGCTTGGGGGACCATATGGGATGCCGGGGATCGAACCCGGGTCGGCCGTGTGCAAGGCAAACGCCCTACCCACTGTGCTATCGCTCCGGCCCCTTCAAGATCATTTTAAACTCTATTCAGATATCAGAACATGATGATAATTTATCTTAGCAGCCTACTGTAGTTGGAATTATCTACTATAGGTACTGGAATTAGGAAGGCTCACATCTGCAAAATAGTGCTTATCTATCATTTAACCTAAGACAAATTCCTTAATCTTTTTGATATTCGATTTCCTCAATCAAGAAGTGATTGCATACTAAAATTAACATGGGAATTTTATCAGAGAAATTATTACAAGTATATCCTTTGACCTCAAAATAAGTAGCTAGTCTTATTGATAGTTTCATCTAGGAATTCAAATTATTATTAAAGTATATGTATTTTGCTATACCTTTACTTTTCAAATCCAGATTTCTCACCATCTAGATTGATTAGGTATGACTGTATCTGGATCCTCTGAGATAGAGGTTATCATCCCTCTGATTGTCTTTCAGAAGCAGAAATTACAATTTTTCTAATGTTCCCAGTATATAAAACCCAGTGGTTTAAACTATGAATGTTTTGCTCTCTTTGCCTTTCTGATTGCTTTCCTCTAGAGTCATTGCTCCCATTAGGGAGATTTCCAATGTGTTCTAATATGCTTAGACCCCCCAGCAACATCTGGTTTTATGTGCTGGCACACACACTTGTATATACTTTCCTTTACAGAAAAAAAAAAGTTGAACTCTGAATATGTTAAACAGAAATTTCTTAATAGCTATGCTAAAAAGACGTTGTTAATTTTAGCCCATGCCATTGCCATCTGATGTTTAGCATTGTTTTTATTTTGAAATTCATGTTGCAGGGAGAACATGAAGAACAGCTGGGTGCTTTTTTTATTTTTTCTGCCCCTGCTTGGGAACTAAAGAAAGGTTTTCTTTCCATTCTCAGGATGCGAAGCATATCTTAATTAGGAGGTAGTTCAGAGCATGTAGTGCTTCACAGTTATATGTCAAAGATGGAAAAAGCACCACCATCTGTCTTCCATTAATTTGCCACTTTTGCTATAGCATAATTTTAAGCAAATTCTAAGCAGCAAATATTAAGATGCAGTAGAATCAGTGAAGGGTATAGACTACAAAATGTTAGAGCATTGTAGGAGTTTAGGAATCAGATAGTATAAAAGTTGCCAAAATATTTTAGATCCTATTTTCAAATGGGGCTGGAGCAATAGCACAGCGGATAGGGCATTTGCCTTGCACTCGGCTGACCTGGGTTTGATTCCTCCGCCCCTCTTGGAGAGGCTTGCAAGCTACTAAGAGTATCTCGCCCACATGGCAGAGCCTGGCAAACTACCCATGATGTATTCGATATGCCAAAAACAGTAACAAGTCTCATGTTATTGGTGCCCGCTTGAGCAAATCAATGAGCAATGGATGACAGTGACAGTGATTTTCAAATAAAAGAGGTTAGACGAGCCCCCTGAACCATAAGGGAATGGAAGCCTCACGAACTGGGGGCTGTTCTTTAATTGCCTCCCACTTAGTATTTAAAATCCTGGGAAGTTCTGGGACACAGAATTTGGTACTTCCTGGTATTATATAAGCTTCCAGCTGAGACCTTTGACACTCAGAGGGGTTTGTCATAGAAGAGCTAAACTCAGGTCATTCTACCTTTACCTTCTGCATTTTGAATTATGCAAATTCCTGTCAGTTCAGGAATAATGTTCAGAGGCAGCATCAGTTTTATTGGAATATTTCACCAGCAAGAAGCACATAATACCAAAGCCATTCCAATCTCAAGTTCATATTTATGTAAGAGAAAAGAAATGCAATAGCGTTTCTTAACTCTGATAAGAAGCACGTGTGACCTATGAATAACCCGACGGTCGGTGTCAATGCCAAGAATTTTAATCCTGGTGGTTTTACTATTTCTTTAACTTCTCATCTTATAACTAAATTAATCCTCTTCATTTTCATATCTGCATGCTACTAATATTCACACTGTATATATGATGCTATCCCAAACAGCCATACAGTAATTGTAAACCAGAACATTAAATATACTCATTTGAATGGTAAATGATTTTTCTGTTTCATTATAGGACCTTTTAAGGTTGGTTGAATAAATTCAGTTTAACAATACTCAGGAGAAATGTCTTACTTGATTTACATAGCCACCGATTACATTAGACATTAAATATAATTCCCTCATTTAGAGTAAGACAATGGTACTGATCCACCATGAATAAATGCAATTTACTTTTCTGGTACTTGTTTGGAATGAATCTGGGCTCAGCCTTTTGTTTCCTTCCCTAAACTCTCTTGATTTTGTGCTGGGATGTTGAGAACCCTCACGCCTGGTCTGTGTCTTTGAAACACAATAAAAGGTAATGAGAGTACTGACCTTGTGCCCTTGCTGCCAACATGACCGGATCAATTGTGGAAACTCCCATATGCAACTTTTTTCTTCATCTATCGATTTCTCAAATACCTATCTGATATTTGTCGTCTTGTGACTCAACTGTCACCAATTACTCCTGATCTTTAAATTCCACATACTATTCTTACATGGTAGGCATTTAGTAAAATTTATTGAGTCAATTAGTAAATAAGGTTTCCAACCAGTTTCTATCCGCCATTCCATTGAGGAATATAGCAATATTGCAGTTACATTTCAAAGCAGCTGCCTCAGATCATCATAGGTATTATACGCATATTGAGCTCTGTCTTTCATGCTCCCCAAAGTCTATATTCTTTACTTGCTTTGGTTTCATATGTTGGCCTTCATAAATAAACATTTTCTAATATATATTTTATGAAGAATATAATGAAATGGGATGGATTTTGTAATATTTGCATGAATCTATGTTTACATCTGGGTGAACACATGCATAAAATATTCATGTGTATATGTATCTATGTAGGAAAAGATATCTAAGTAGGAATATGTTTTTTCTGCCGTAAACAGAGCAATAAATTACAATTTCAAAGATTAATTCGGTAACTCATCTTAGACATTTCAAATTGCTATTACTCATTGCAAATATTATTTAAGATGCAGATCCATGTTGAAAGATCCAAATTTTCATGATCTTTGCTTTGTTCTTTCACCTATGAGTGTGTTTGCTTCTATCTGGCAGGATAAAGGAAACAGAACGGATTTTAGCTTTAAAATATTAACTCCCAGTAGTGACTTAAATGTCCAATGTTTTTTGCTAAGAGAAAAATGCAGCCTAGTTTATGCAAATAACAGTTTTTAAATTGGCAATGTTTTGCTTTTCCTCTGTTTCTCCTTACAATATTTCCCTAAAGATACTTGTTTCTTAATTTATGAAAGGCAGAAAGAAAATTCGCTACAAACTAAGGCTGAAATCTTTTATATCCTGGAATAGAAGTATCTAGAAGAGAAAGCCTAAATTGGCAGCAGAGACTGAGAAAGCCTCAATGATTAGAGCTGAAGCACATGTGGGGTGGGGTGGATGCAGATGCCAGGGAGGGCAAATCAGCCTGACCCTGCACTCAAAGAATAGAAAATTCTTGGAATTTTTACTTTGTATTTATGATATAGCAGAGTCTTTTGATTTCCAGAATCCTTAGTAAAAATGACTTAACGTCTAGAATCCAGTGAACTTGGAGACATTTGAGTTTAAGTGTCAGCCAGGATTCTTGCTCTGTTATGTTGCACCCTTCTATTGGAAGAATTTATTTAAAAATAAGTTCATTTAATTAAGACATTTTTGAAAACCACTGGTCTGAGAAGGCTGAGTAATGATCTCATGAATTAAATTCTCCTGGTGGAAGGCACTTGTGCTTTAGGTACATTCTCTTTTGCCTTTTGCTCTTTTGTTTTTGCTGAGCATTCTAAGAGCAATGCAACCGCCTATAGCCATCAAGAGCAAATGAATTCCACTATGTTAATTTTGTTTTGTTTTGCTTTTGGTCCACACCAGGCAGTGATTAGGTTTATTCCTGGCTCCACTCCCAGGGATCACTCCAGTCAGCATTTGGTGGTTTTTGTGTTGCTGGATATCAACTCGAACCCAGTTTTGCCATGTGCAAAGCAAGTGCCATACGCAGTGTACTATGACTCTGGCCTCTAGAATTTTTTTTTTATTTAAATTTTGTGTGGTAAGAACCAACAAAAGAAAAGAAAGCCAAACTGAGAGAAAACAATTTGCAGCCCATCCACATCACAGAAAAGATATCCTTTCCCCAATCTAGCTCTGGGACCAAAGCTGTCCTAATGCCATTTTTTTTTTTTTGAAAATCAACTTTTATTAGGATACAGCCACACTCATTTGTTTGCATCTTGTTTGTGGCTGCTGTCAGCTTATGGTGAGAGAGTTGATAGTTACAACAAAAACCATATGTGCCACAGAGCTGGAAATAGTTACACTTTGGTCCTTTGCAGAAGAAGTTTGTCAACTCTTCTTCAAATGAATAATGAGTCACTAAACTACAAATCAGTGTAAGAAAACAACCTAAGTAAGCAAAGGGTCTCTATGAGAACGAAGTAAAACAAGAGCAAACAGAATTTTCCCAAATGGTTCAAGTGAAGAGATATAAACAAAGGGCAGAATTAAAGGGATGGACCAGGGATGATAAGACATTCAGAGACCAGCAAGAACTAGAAGTCATTGTAATTCCAGTCATTACTCCAAGACTAGAGCACAGAGAAAAAAATAGTGTTATTAAAGTGGGGAAGAGAGATTGTCCAAAGGGAGTTGTAATCATGGCAGGATGTAGGCACAATGAGAACTCACTTGTCACTTGTCTTCCCGTTGATCTTCAATTTTCTCAACCGGGCACCAGTAACGTCTCCATTTGTCCCTGTTGCGTGCTAGTGTAGCCCAATGATATCTGCTCATTCAAGGGACAGGAAGTGCCTCAAACCATCCATTCAGGGTTTTTATGAAGAAGTCTGACCATCTCGTTGGTGGGCGGCCATGCGGTCTTTTGATGTCCTGTGGAATCCAGTCGGTACAGCTCTAGTCCAGCGGTCATCTCTGAATCGCATTACGTGTCCGGCCCATCTGATTTTTAATGTCTTGACAAACGAGACAGCATCCCTGATTCTTGACCGTCGATAGAGGTTGGAACTCCGAATTCCTTCTCTCACTTGAGAAAGACGTGATACTCGTAGCACAGCTCTTTTGATTCCTCTTTGGGATACCTGAATAGCGTTCTCATCCTGTTTGCAGAGGGCCCAGGTCTCTGAGGTGTATGTTAGTGCAGGAAGAATGGTGGAATCAAAAAGATGTGCCCAGAGCCGGAGATTCTTCATCCTCTTAACCATTTCTTCGATGCTCTTGAAGGCGTCCCACACTGCTCTCTTCCTCTTGTGCAGTTCTGGTGCCAAGTCATTCCTCATGTTGAGTTCTCAACCCAGGTACACATAGCTGCTGCATTTGGAGATATTCGTTCCATTAAGAGCAAATGGAACGTCAGGGACTGGTTCATTTTTCATGAACATCATCTTGTTGAGGTTCAGCTGCAGTCCGACCTTTCCACACTCACGGTCGAAGTCGGCCAGCATTTGTGCCGCTTGGCTAATGTTTGGCATTATGAGAACAATGTCATTAGCGAAGCGGAGGTGATGTGGTTGCCAACCATCTATCTTCACTCCCATTCCTTCCCATTCCAGTCATGAGTGTGGCACTGAAGACTTTCGGTGAAATGGTATCGCCCTGCCGAATCCCTCTCTTTACGTCAATGATCACTTCCTTGTAGAATGGTGAGATCCTGGTGGTGAATCCATAATACAGCTCGAGGAGGATCTTGTTGTATTGAGTTTGAACGCCCTGTTTGGCTAGGGCTTCGATGACTGCTTCAGTCTCAACAGAATCAAAGGCCTTCTTTAAATCAATGACAGAGCGGTATCTTGACTCTCGAGAAACTTCAATGAGTTTAGTCACTGTGTGGATTTGGTCGATTGTGCTGAATACTTTTCAGAACCAAGCTAGCTCACATGGTTGTCCAGCATCTAGTGTCCTGCCTATTCTATTCAAGACTCGAGTGAACAACTTGTAGATGACAGACAGAAGGTCAGATTGGGCGATAGTTGCTGATGTTGTGGATGTCTCCCTTCTGTACAACAGAACGGTCCTACTGGTTTTCCAGTGAGACAGAACCTTGCATTCAGACAGGTAGCATGTGAAGAACTGAGCCAGTGTATTAATGAGTACTGGCAGCAGATTCTTCAGGTGTTCAGGTCTGACCTTGTCTGGACTGTGTGCTGTACGCGTCTTTACCGACGAAATGGTGTGTCAGATTTCGGAAGGGAGGACAGTGAGAAATATAACATTGAAAGAAGAAACAGAAAATATAGTGATGCCTCTCTCCTCCCTCCTGTTAATCTCCTGATAATGCCTCCCAGTTACTGACCTAGCTTGATGTGAGGGAGCCCAAGTACTACTGTCCTCAGGGATCAGCTTCCTTGGACACAGATGGAAAAACACTCATTTTTAAATAGGAGCAATGTAAATGAAAACTATACTGAAATGTCACCTTTTAACAACCAGATTGACAAAGAGAAGGACATTTAAATAGCATGGGAGTAGAGAATTAGGCTTGTACAGCGCATATATATATGTATGTATATATATATATATATGTATATTTGCTTGAGTGGGCACCAGTAACGTCTCCATTGTGAGACTTGTTACTGTTTTTGGCTAATCAAATACACTACGGTAGTTTGCCATGCTTCGCAATGCAGGCAGGATACTCTTGGTAGCTTGTTGGGCTCTCTGAGAGGGACCGAGAAATCGAACCCACATCGGCCGCGTGCAAGGCAAACGGCCTACCTGTTGTACTATCGCTTCAGAGAAACGTGCATCAAGTGATCTGATTTCCAGTCCTCTTCACCAAGTATAGAATTTTATGTTAAAGAATATGTTATCTTCATATTTGGGTGGAATGGAAACATATCTGTAAGTGCTCAGGGTTTACTCCTGGCCTGCACTCAGGGATCTTTCCGGCGGGGGTGGGGGGCGGTCAGAGGATCACTTAGCGTGCTGGGGTTTGAACCCATGTACAAGGTAAGCATCTTATAAGCTGCCCTATCTCTCTGGCCTCTAAAGAATTGCACTTTATAGATTTTTCTTTTGAGGAGAGAGACCACACTGGCTGTACTCTGGGCTTCCTCCCACTTCTATGCTCAGGTATCACTCCTGGCAGTACTTGGGGTGCCATGTGTGATTCCAGGAATCAAACCAAGGTTTGCATGTACAAGGTAAGTACATTATATAAATACATATGTATATATATACATATATACATAAATATATATATGCACGCGGCCAACCCAGGTTTGATTCCTCTGCCCCTCTCAGAGAGCCTGGCAAGCTACCAAGAGTATCCCGCCCACATGGCAGAGCCTGGCAAGCTACCCGTGGCATATTCAATATACCAAAAACAGTAATAACAAGTCTCACAATGGAGATGTTACTGGTACCCGCTCGAGCATATCGATGAGCAATGGGATGACTGTGATACTATACAGTGATGAAATGAATGGAACTAACCTAGGTGTCCATTGATAGAGGAGGATTGGCAATTTTTTTGGTGGCCGCACTTAGTAGTGCCCAAGCAAGCATCCTGTCCATTGCACTATCTCTCCTGCCTCTAGAGAATTGATTATAAGCATTATTTGTATGTAGCCATTCAGTGGAATATTATGAAATAATAAAAAATAGCAAAAAAAAATTATGCCCTCATGAAGCTGACTCTGTTGTATAGTCAGAGAAAAATAGAAATAGGGTGTGTATATAGTTTAGTTCTGTTTACATAAATAGGAAGAAAAATATGTAACATTTTTTCTGTAGAAATAGAAAATAGAAAACTTGTAAAACAAAGTTGGTTGTCTCTGAGATAGCAGTTGGGGAACAGGGAAACTTTTCCATCTATTTGACCCTTTAAAATTATGGTTCATAGGGCCTGGAGCGATAGCACAGCAGGGAGGGCGTTTGCTTTGTACACGGCCGACCCGGGTTCGATTTGCAGTATCCCATATGGCCCACCGAGCACCGCAAGGAGTAATTCCTAAGTGCATGAGCTAGGAGTAACCCCTGTGCATCGCCAGGTGTGACCCAAAAAGAAAAAAAAATTGTGGTTCATATTAGTGTGTTGCCTATACTAAATAAAAGCAGATTGATCACTGAAATGTAAAGCATTTCACTGGAAGCAGTTCTCTTATGGGGATTAACTCAAGAAAATACTCTATCCCCCAGGGACATCTATATTGCCTTTCACTTTCCCTTTAGTTGTACATATTAATCAATTCAGTTTACTTTTTATTTATTTATTTTTTGCTTTTTGGGTCACACCTGGCGATGCACAGGGGTTACTCCTGGCTCTGCACTCAGGAATTACCCCTGGCCGTGCTCAGGGGACCATATGGGATGCTGGGATTTGAACCCGGGTCGGCCGCGTGCAAGGCAAACACCCTACCCACTGTGCTATCTCTCCAGCCCCTAAGTTTACTTTTTAGATACTTGCAGTTATTTGGATAAGCACAGTAAGAGATAAAGATTCCAAAACTTAGTTCTCTGGGCTCCGAGGGCAAGCAAGGCTTTTACTGGAAATCCCAGACTAAGTCCTCAGGCCAGTTTAGTTTGTCCCTCCTCACGGGAGTCCTATCTTTTACGTCATAATGGTTTGCCTCAAGACTGATTTTATGCTTTCTAAACTCTCCTATTTCAATGCTGGGGTAGCTTCATTGCTTACCCCATGTCCATCCCAGTCCTATGGCGGGATCTCCCTTTGTGGGGTGTTAGGAACCATGACAACTGAAGCCTGAATAGATATATTTCAGAATCAGTTGACTCACAGATATTAGGAGTATAGTATTAATGGTCTTTCTGTGTTTAAGCAAAGAGCATTATGGTAAAATACAAAAAGTCAATAAGATAGGGGAAATAAAAAAAGCAAGTAATACACTTCAAAACAAAGTCCAGGATCACCAGAAGTTTTGGCGCATAAGTAACCAAGACTAACTTTGGCTATTGTGACAATGAGAGGTAAAATAAAAAGGAAAGGTTAAAGATAAACTGGGGTGTGTGTGTGTTGGGGTGTTTGAACTGTAAGCAAGAGTACTGTAAGCTTCTCTGTGGGGAGAAAAAGTAGAATTCACTGATGAAACCTAAAATACTTAGGATTACTATTCAACACTACACATATTATCATGTAATATATGTGTACTCTGTGTAATCTGTCTTGTTGTTATTGCTGTTTCATTTTTTTGTGATGCCAGGAATGGAACCCAGGTTTTCTGTATACAAGGTATATAGTTTACAACTGAGCCACATCCCTGGCTATCCCAAGTATTAGCCATTTGTAAGATGCATGGCATGAAGAGAAAATTTCCCATTAAGTACAGATTCATATTATATGAGCCAAAGTGTCTTGTTCATTTTCACTTTTATTTCCTCTGCCAATGGAATTGAATCATTGGTGATAACTCTAAAGTCAGCATTATGGAGAGTTTATGCTTAAGTGACTAGAATGATAGCAGGTAGGGCGTTTGCCTTGCACGTGGCCAACCCAGGTTCGATTCCTCCATCCCTCTCGGAAAGTCCAGCAAGCTACCGATTGTATCCCGCCCACATGGCAGAGCCTGGCAACTACCCGTGGCACATTCAATATGCCAAAAACAGTAACAACAAGTCTCACAATGGAGACGTTACTGGTGCCTGCTCAAGCAAATTCATGAACAACTGGATGACATTGCTACTATGCTTACGTATTTGTTATCTGTATTAATACTGAGGTCTTTAATTCATTTTGAATTAACTTTTGTGTACAGTGAGGTAGGTATCCAGTTTATTTATTTACTTTTTGCATGTGGCTGTTCAATTCTGCTCTCTCTCTCTCTCTCTCTCTTTCTCTCTGTGTGTGTGTGTGTGTATGTGTGTGTAGAGGCTTTCTTGTCTCCATTTAATATATACAGCTTGTTTGTAATTAACTCTTTATATAGGTTAAATAAGGAGCTCTCAATACTATTCATTGGTTTGAGAAACTACTTTTATTCCAGCATGACATTTGATTGATATGGCTTTATATTATAGTTTGAAAGCACAGAATGTGATGCAGCCCAACTTTTTTCTTTTCTTCTCAGAATTGCTTTGGCTATTCAGGGAGTTTTATGATTTCATATAAATTATAGTAATATTACTCTATGTCCTCGAAAATGCCACTGGAATTTTTATAAGAATTTCAGTGTATTTGAATAATGTTTTGGATAGTATGGTCATTTAAAAAATTATTTTATTTTATTTCATTTTTATAAAGTTGTTCATAATGATTTATTGCGTTCAGTATTCTAACACCAACACCACTACCATTACACCTTCCCACCACCTTTATTTTGAATTTTCCCAACTACCACTCAAGCCTGCCCCAATGGCAGGCCCTAAATAATTTATTTTGTGTTACTTTAGTATGGTCATTTTAACAATGAACATGGGATAGTTTTCCAATCCTTTGCATCCTCTTTTATTTACTAATGACTTAGAGTTTTTAGTGTATAAGTCTTTCACCTTCTTTTGTAAAATTGCTTCCTAGATTCTTAATTATTTTTAACACAATTTTAAGTGCAATTATTTTTTAAAATAAATTCTAGTTGGCTGTTATATAGAAATGCAGCAGACTTTCTTTAATATTTATTTTGTAGCCTGATACTTCCCTGTACTTATTTGTTGTTTCTAAAGATTTTTGTAAGGGTCTTCAGGGTGTTCAATATATATATATGTGTATGTATATGTATATACACACACATATATATATATGTGTGTATATACATATACATATACATACACATATATATATGTAATGTTATTTTCCCAGCTAGAATGCTTTTGATTTTTTTGTCATGAATATTTTCCATAGTCAGGACATCTAGTTCTATGTTGAATAGTACTGGAAGTGGACATCCTTGCCTTGTGTCTAATCTTTGAAGGAGAGCTTTTAATTTTTTTTTTTTTTACTATTAAGTGTGATGTCAACGGTGGATTTGTTTTAGATTGCCATTATTATATTATGCTAAGTTCTTCCTGTTCCTATTTTGTTGAGAATTTTTATCTTGAATTGGTATAGAATCATGTCATAAAAGACTGTCTATTGATCTGATCATAAGATTCTTAGCTTTCCTTTTGTTTATATAGTATATCACTCTAATTGTTACATTTATTAAACCATCCTTGTTTTCCTGGAATCAGTTCCAATGACTAAAGTGGAATCGAAATAATCCTTTTGATTTGTTGTTGAATTTGTTCTGCTAAATTTTTGTTGAAGATCTTGACAACTATGTTTATCTGTAAATTTCTTTTATAGTAATATCTCTGTCTCATTATGGCATTAAGATAATGCTGGCTTCATGGAAACTGTTAGGAAGATTTCCTGTTTCTTCAGCTAAGCAGAAGAACTTGAGAATGATAGGCACACATTTGTCTTGAAAATTTGGTCAAACTCAGTAGAAAACCCATGGACCTAATATTTTGTTTTGGGAGAATATTTTTAAATTATTGTTTAATTTCCATGCTATTTTTGTTTGCTTTTGTTATGGGGTCACCCCGGTGGTGCTCAAGGCTTACTCCTACCGTTGTGCTCAGGGATCGCTCCTGCCAGGGCTCACTCCAGTTGGTTTGACTTTATTTTCTACTACTTCCTAATTAAGTCTTGGCAGGTTTTAATATTTCAAACCTTTGTCCATTTTATCTAAGTTCTACAGCTTTGGGCATAAAGTTGTCCTAAGTAACTACTTCGGATATTTTGTAATTTTATGTTATGAAACATCTGTACTTTTATTTCTAATCTGATCAATTAGTGTTTTTTATTATTTTCAACTCATGAATCTAGCTAATTTTTCAACAATGCAATTTACTGTTCAGGAGCACTAAGTCAAAGAAGAAATTTTTAAAAAAATTTAAAGATTCTTCAAAATAAAAGAGAAATGAATTAGGTACAAACTATCAGAAGCCACAAAATACAGTAAGAGCAGTAATAAGAGGAAAGCTTTTTGCAAAATAGGTTTACATCAGGAAGAAATAAAAGTTAAAAGAAATAACCTAACCTCACATGTTGAGAAACTTTTAAAAAATATCAATAAATGAAAACCCAATGTAAGTAGAAGGAAATTAAAAAAAAAATGATGAGGCCGAAGAGGTAGGAGAGTAGTTAAGGCACTTGACTTCCATGTAGCTGATCCATAGGAGTGATCCCTGAGTACAAAGTTGGCAGTATGCTTTGAGTCCTGCTAGCCTGGCCAAATAAATAAATCAATAAATGCACAAGTCAATGATATAGAAATCAAGAATACAATCCCAAAGATTAAGTGAAACCAGAAGCTGTTTGTTTGAAACATGTATATATTTTTAATTATCCCTATTATTTAGATTTTCAGCTAATTCTGCCAGCTCCCATCTGTTAGTCTGATTTATTGAATTTCTTCTGTATCTGTGTCATCCTTCCTCTACATACATATATGCATGCATACATACACAGACATAGAAGTTGAGTTATTTGGAACTGTCTTTTTAATACTTATTTTGATATGAAACAAATTGTGGATCATCATCAAGTAAACATTTGGACAAACAGAATCAAAATATAGGAACAAATCTGGATTTCTCAACTATCTCCCCTTTCATTTTTTCTGAGAAATATTTGCCCAAAATGGAAAGAACTGAATATGGATGAGCGCATGTTGCAGAATGATTTTCAACCATAATTGCCCTGCAATATGAAAATAAGCAAAGAAAGTAGATTGGGAATATAGGCAATCAGAGATGAGATTCTTACACCTGCCAGAAACCATGTGTAGCACACAAGCATCCACAGAGAAATTGAAATGCTGCTATCCTGTGACAAGAGGTTCCAATTAACATGATTCCCATACATCTGCCTTGCCAGAGCTTCATGAAATGACAATACTGTCCTGATACTAGACTCATTCAAAGGCTCATTTTTGTGAGTGACACAGAAATCATCCCAGGAACTTTGGTATGGGATGTGACCCTCATTTCCTTCTATTTACCTCAACCCAGGAATAGCAGCTTACAGGAAACTCCCCTAGCTGGAAGGTTTGTAACAAGGCGTCTTTTATACTAATAAATGCCCTTCTGAAAGCCTTTGCATCTTGAATACATGACTATGAGAAGGGGCTTAACATAGCGAATTTCCAGATTTTAATTACTAAAATAAAGATACATTCATCATCTTAATTTTGTCATGGAAAGTATTTGAGAAGCATGCAGACCACTCAGGACCTAATTTGGAGTCAAAAAGTTTCAACAAGGGTCCCTGGTTTTTATGTATCCCAAGGCAGTAACCTGGAAGAAAGGCGGTTGTGTTATTTATGCTGCCAAAGTTTTTGCCCTGTATTTCATTTTTGAGGCCAGAACACTGTGATGCTTTGTCCTCTGTGCATGTATTTCTTTATTTGTGTGTGTGTCTATTTTTTTTCTTTGCTAAGTACTATAAATAGGAGTTTCATACAGACATATATGCAGAAAGAGGTCTCTCGGAATGATGGAATTACTTTAAATTATTCCGTTAGTACAATAATTCCATTAGTACAACTAACGGCAGCAATCTGTTAGTACAACGGATTGCTGCCTTCTTTCAGAAGGTCATGCAAACTGCAACAGAGGTGGTACTATGTGGAGTAAGCGTCCTGTTTCTACATGTCCCTCACCAGCCCTCAGCCCCAGTCATTTGTCCCCACTAGCCAGTGCTCTTCTCTCCCATTGCAGATTTCTGCAATGATGATCTGTTTTGCACAAGTGTGCTTGTTCTCTGACTCTTTCTAAATGAGACTTTCATTTTGTAACTAGGTGTGAATGCTTGAGGACATAAAATCAGGTTATATTTGTTGCATTTTTTTCTTTAGTGGCCATAACAAAGCATACTAATTATTTTTTGGCCATGGTTTTTCTCTTTGGGCTATGGCTCTTGTCCAACAAAATTTGAGCTCAATCCAGTTATATTCACTACTTACATCATTGTAGCGGAAATTGGTGGTATCTGAATTGCAGCTTTACCATGGGAACTGGTTTGGTGCTGTTTAGTATGGAATAACACAAATATCTTCCAAAGTGTGGAGTTATGGGGAAAAAAACCCCTAAGTGGGCCAGTAATGCTTTATGTTATAATAAGACCCTACTCATGGAGATGCATTCTCATTTGATTCACAAACAAAAATTGACCAGAACATATTTTATTTACCTGAAATTTCCTGGTGAGACAAATGAGTATTTAGAGATCTCTGTTATTATGAAGGATTGTGTTAGATGATTTCTGTATATTGTTTAGAAATTAGTTGAAGAAATTAAATTGACAACAATTTAACATTTAATCCTTAACAGTACTATTAAAAAATAATTCACTATATATTTTAATCACTTCTTTTATTTTGAGGTAACCATAGATTCCTATGAAGTTTTGGATATTATGGATATTATTGTGAAATCTCTATCCTTTTTCCTATTTTCTCCAACAGCAGCATCTTTGAAAAACAGTATTGATATTAACACATCAAGAAACAGCATTTCCATTACCACAAGAATTCCTATGTTGGTCTTTTGTAGATACATTTACTTACTTTTAATCCTATCTCTCTTTAACACAGATGGCCACTGATTATTTATATAATTTTTCATTTCAATACTGTTGTACAAACAGAAACATAGCCTATTGTAAACTCTTAATTGACTCTTTCCCCCCACTTATTTCAATTTATCCAAGTTGTTTTGCTTATTAGTTACTTTTCTTACTCCTTAATTAATACTAAGTAGTTTTAGTTCAACCTTCACTTATTGAACTACATCTGAGTTAATTCCAATGTGGGATTATTAAAAAGTTTCTATGTATATACATGTGAGGTTTCATAGGACCTTAGTTTTTTGTTTTTTAAATTTTAATCATTATGATCTGCAATACTGTTAATGATAGGGTTTCACCTTCGCCATTTTCTCAGTGTCCCCCTTAACCCTTCAAACCATCTCCTCTATCTCTCTTCCATGGTAAGCTCAATTCTGTAAGCCAGCTTTCAGGTTCTGCTGCCTTTGGACATCTATTATTCCGCTATTATACTTCTTTATATCCCAATATGAGAGAACTCATTCTGTAAATGTCGCTCTTCTTTTGGATGATTTCACTTAGTATGTATGATACCTTCTTGTTCCATCTATACAGTGGTAAATTTTATGATTTCATCTTTTCTTGTAGCCGAGTAGTATTCCATTGTGTGTGTGTTTGTGTGGTTTGTGTGTACGTATGTGTGTGTGGTGTGTGTGAGTGTGTAATAATTTCCTTATCCAGTCATCTGTTCTTGGACTCTTGGAATAAAGATTTTGCTTTTGTGAATAGTGTTGCAATGAACATAGGAGCTCAAATGTCTTTTCTAAGTAGTTTTGGGACCCCTAGTATAAATGCCAAATAATGGAATTGCTGGGTCACATGGAAACTCAGTTTTTTAATATTTGATGAGTGTCCATATTGTTTTGCAAACTGGTTGAACCATTCAACGTTACCACCAGCAGGTTCCTCTTTCTCCGCATCACATCAACACTGGTTGTTATTGTTTTTTGTGATGTGTGTCACTCTCACTGTTGTGACATTATAACTCATTGTTGTTTTGATTTGCATTTATCTGCTGCTTAGTGACACAAAACATTGTTTTTTTCATGTTTGTGTCTTCTCTGAGGAAGTTTCTGTTTATCTCTTCTCCCCATTTTTTAATGAGATTTTTTATATTTTTCTTGTTAAGTATTACTAATGCTTTATAGATATTGGATAATAAACTTTTGTCTTATGAATCATGGGCTGCTATTTTCTCCCCGTTGTTCAGTTTCTTTTTGTTCCATTCATCTTTTTGTTTTTTTTCCCTAGGGCAGAAAGCTCTTAATTTGATGTAGTTTGATTTTGTTTGTTTGTTTGTTTATTTCACCTGTTTGCTTAGCCAGTTGCATCGAATCACTGAACATTGAAGATACCTCTATATACAATGCCATGAAAGCTTCTTCAAGATAAATATCGAGGAGTGCAATTGCTATGTTGTATAAACATAGACACCGTATGTTTAGCATTCAACTCACAGTAATCCTCTAAAGAATGTGTTATCTTTATTATTAGTTTTTACAGGGAGAAAACCCAAAGCTCAGAGTAGTTAGATGACTGTTCCAAGATTACATAGCCCCTAACAAGTAAAGATTCAAGCTGAACTCAGTCTGACCCTCCAAATCTTATATCTTTTCCAGTGACTAACAGTGCATTGCCTTTTACAAGTACCAGTGTTTATGATGGAGTTATTCAGTCTTGAATTACTAAAATTGGGGAGATTATTTCATGGTCATAATTAAATATCTTTTTATTTCAAGGAGATGAAAATAAATATCAGTATAAATGGCACCAGAGTTCATAATAAAATTATCAGTCCTAGAATTTCTTTAAAAGTGTTGAAAGTATTTTGATCCCATTTTTGCTGAGAGGTTTAAGAACTTGAAATGTTAGCTCAGAAAATTAAGGTCATAGCCAGGACTTGGATGATTGTAAGATTTCCATCTCTCTGGTCGCCATCATCTCCAACTTGGATAGCCTTCATCATTGATGCAGATAGCTGGGGAGTGGCTAGCCCAGGAAAGTCAGAAACCATCAGTTGTTTTTTGTGTTTATAATATAGAGGGTAGGAGAGGAAGAGGGTAAGATAATCCCCAGGTATTTGATGATATGATCATGGCAAGTACTGAAACTCTGTTAGTATTTATGGTTATTAGATGCACCATGGGAATTGCAGCCTCTTTCTGTAATCCAATGGGGTTTTTTCCTGGGTGACATCTTGACAAGAAACTGTATTTTGGGAGAAGAATGTTCACTCAGTGTGCCTGACCAACAGTTAATTATTAATACTTTATACCCAGTAAGTAGAGTGATGTTACCTGGATGTCTTATAGGGATATTGGTTTCTTGCTTATTTTTTTCTGATGTATAAAGAAGGTTTTATTAAGCAGTTTGAGAAAATTGCAGCCAGAAAATTGCACATTGCTGCAAAAATGAAAGGCTTTTTCCCATATAACTTTAAAGCCTGTGTAATTTATTCTGTTATAAGAAATATCCCTTCTGTTACAGAGATTTTAAACAAAGGCAGGGTGGTTATCACTGTTTCCTGCAGCCTAAATATTGCATCTAAATTAAAATGGCTGATTTTGGTTTTGTCCCTGCAGATGACAATGAAGCTAGGATGAAAACTACCTAATTTATGTTTATAGCAGTAAAGCTTTTTGAGATAAGCTTCTTCAACTTAACATCTTTTTAATGTGAAATAATTTTTATTTTTAGAGGTCAGTGTGATTTTTATCATAATAATGGGTTTTTCCAGTTAATACCTCATGTGGTTTCTGATCTCAATATTTAATATGCAATAAATACACTAGTATGATTCCAGAATTGGTATGATTAAGCACTTATTCCTTTCCTTGACATATAATTTGCTACCAGGTTTGTTTAGTATCATCTTTTGTAATGACTAACATGTCAGTGATTTTTTTTCTTTGTTCGCATGATTTCCTGTTAGGACCCTAAAGAATGTAGTCTTAAAGTATTAATATTAGAAACATAGAGGAAAGAAATGGTAGCTCAAGCCTTTTGAGCTACCACCAGGAAATTCCTGATGGCAACTGATTCCCTATTTAGTTTGGGGAATGGAAAGGTTATATTACATCAGTGTTCTTCACTGTTCTGGGGTGTACTCCCGTCTTTTCTCCATGAACACGTGCTTCTGCAGCTGTCTAAAAACACATGCTTCTTTCATCATAGCACATGACTGTTGTTTGGATATTCTGTATGTTTGTTGTTGTTAAGGCTACACTCCAGAAAACTTGGGAAAATATAGTCAAGATTTTTTTAATGTCTTCTTAGGGATCTATAATTATGTGTTTGCTGATATGTATTTATGATCTTCTATGTGGAAAGTTTGGCTGCAGTGAAATTGAGAAAAAAAATTATTTTATAAAATTTTTAAAAATTCAATTTCAGTTATAATTTACATGTAGCATATTTATTTAGGTATACAAAATAATGATTCAATATTTATATAAATTTGTGAGACAATCACCACTCTACTTGTAGTTGACATCAGTCACCATACAAATCTTCATTTTTTTTCACCCTGAGATAAGAACTTTGAAACATGGGGATATAGCACAGACGCTTGCCTTGCATGCTACAGGTTTGATTCTAAGCCAGGAATGATCTTAGAGCACAGAGAAGTGAACCCTGCACACAGTCAGATGTGGCCCTACCACCCCTCGCCAATAAAAATTATTTACTCCCTAAGCAACTTTCAACTCTGCAATACAGTATTATTAATTATAGTTACCATGCTGTATATTTCACTACCAAGACATTTTTATTTATTATATAACTGAAAAATTGTACCTTTTGATTTCCATCATCCCATTTTCTTGCCTCCACTCTGCTTCTGGCAGCCACCAATGTATTGTGATTATCAATGAGCCTGATGATGTTGTTATAAAAGATTTTTGCACATAAATGGTATTTTATCTCTGTCTGACTTATTTCACTTTGCATAATTCCCCTAAGGACAATTAATTTTGTCACAACTGACAAAATTTCATTCATTTTGGAGGTCACACCTCCCTGGCAGTGCTGGGACCAGTAGGGCTTACCCATTGGTGCTCAGGAGCCCATGTGATGCTGGGGATCAAACACTGTGCATGCCAGCCATCTTCCTGGCCTGTTTATTTACTTTTTATTCATTTTTTAGGACAGAACAACATTCCACTGTGTATACATACTATATCTTATATATTTTATATGTCACATATATACATAGGTACATATATATGTATATGTATATATATATATATATATATATACACACACACACCTACCACCTTTTGTTTATTCTGTGGACACTTAGGTTGATACTATATCTTAGCTATTGTGAACAATGCCGCAATCAATATGGGGAAGTATTTCTTGTAGACTGTTTAAGGTATTGCTTAACTAGAATGCAAGGTAGAGGAGTGATCCTTAACCACCAGTTGATGGATCAATACTGATGTACAAGTGAAGAAAGATGAAAAACCATCAGTCTACATCAGTCTACAGCTTTGATTCTAACTGCCAGTTCATGGGCTGGTATGCAGGATGGGTGTCAGTCCACAGGTATAAAAAGATTGAAGAACACTCATGTAGAGAGTTATAAGTATCTGCTTCGTGTTTCATGTTCTATAAGAATTTTATTTATATAAGTGATGTAGGTGTACTTTAAAAAATTCACCTGCCCCCAGAATCAGTCAGAGAAAGTATAATTTCACAGCAACAGTGCTTCAGGGTTATGTGATCAAATTGTTCATACTACAAATGAACAAGTAATTACTTATAAAGTCACTGTCACTGTCATCCCATTGCTCATCGATTTGTTCGAGCGGGCACCAGTAACATCTCTCATTGTGAGATGACTTGTTACTGTTTTTGGCATATCCAATACGCCATGGGTAGCTTGCTAGGCTCTGCCATGCGGCACGATACTCTCGGTAGCTTGCCTGGCTCTCCAAGAGGGTCAGAGGAATCGAACACGGGTCGGCCACATGAAAGGTGAATGCCCTACTGCTGTGCTATCATTCCATCCCTACTTATAAGGTACTGGTTTAAATATGAGTGTTTGGTCCTAGGGGTGTTAGTTTGTGCTTTTGTATGTGTGTGTGTGTGTGTGTGTTTGTGTGTGTGTGTGAGAGAGAGAGAGAGACAGAGAGAGAGAGAGAGAGAGAGAGAGAGAGAGAGAGAGAGAGAGAGACTGGGGATAGGATAGGACACTGGCTTCACACATGCAAAGCATGTATTTTACCACTGACCATATTCCTAGTTCCTCAAAAAATTACTCTCAATCTCTTTTCAGGGCTTAGACAAGATTAGAAGGATGTAATTTTTTTTTCTTGTTTTGTTCTGTTTTTTAAAGAAAAGGTAACCTTTTTCATGCTATAGGGCTCCTTCTAGAACAAAATGGATTTTAGCATTCAACTCCTTAGGTCATTGAAAATTGTATTGCTCCCTGAAGTAATATCTCCATGTCTATTTTCCTCCCTCTCCTCTCTCTCTCCACCTATTGTCTTTCTTACTCCCCATCCCCCAGCTCACCTCTTCCACTTCTCTAATTTAATCACAACTCAGATGACATTATGCTCACTGTCTTTATCATGATGGCCTGACATAGCTAATGCCCAGTTTCCTCATTTTTTGAATACTTTGCATCTTAGTCTGTGTCTTCTTTATGGTCTGGCAAGACAATGTTAAGACCTCTAAAGCATTTTTTCTTGTTATAAGCATTTAAACATTATTCTTTAAAAAATAAAGAATCATTATTCTTTACATGAGTTAACCTGTTAATACCAAAGAACTGATCTCTGTCACTCACTCCTTTGTTTTGTGTTTAAACGGACATTATGCAGCTTTGTGTGTTCGGTACCTAGTTGGAATAGAGAGGACAGATGCATATATACTTATGTTCAGGACAATCTGTTTACTTCAATTTTTGTTATTCTCCAGGACCAGATATATTATGACTTTTCTTCTTGATATTGTCCACCAATATAGTCTTTCACCTTCAATCTTTCAGAAAGATTACTGAGGTTTCTTTCTGGAAGATGAAGCATACATGATATTGTGTGTGTATGTGTGCTATTCCTCAATTCCTGTGTTTATCTCTTCCATATCTTGTTGCAGAAAGCAAAATCTGATGCAGTATGGGTGAAACATTACTGGAAAGTGATTTGAGGTTTGATTTAAATTTCAAATTCACTCTCAATGACCTGGCATGAGATTTGACAGTCTATACATTTAATGATCACTATAGTTACAATTTTATTCATTCCTGTCCTGTACTGGTAGTCATATAACAATTGGAGGAGTTCATTTAGTGTTATTCTCTATTTTCACTAAGCAGGTAGTATTTACCCTCCACAAATGTATCTCTCTGAAACAATAGCTAATAACTTAATGATGTATTTTTAAAAGTCATCGTTTTAAGAACTGAAATGTTTTAATTCACATGATCCTTAGAATGGTCCTTTGAAGAGAATTCTAGTAGTCTCCTCAATTAACTGATGACAAATTTAGTGGCAGAGAGGTTAAATAACTTGACGGACATATATAGATAAAAAAGAGGAGAGGCATAATTTGAACTGATGCATTTTTAGCTCCTGGGTGTCTTCTCTTTTTTCTTTTATGTTATCTGCCGCTTTGTCTCAGTGTTGAAAGCTACAGCTTCATTTTGCAAACAATACTAGGACCTGAAGCAGAGTGTTTTGTACTGAGTTTTAGCCTATGCTGAAAAAAAGTGCAAGACCTGTATCTTTTTTCTTCTTGACAATCCTAAAATAGTAATAACTTTGGAAAATGACAAAGAATGACCCGTTTGAAAGAAAACCTAGGGAAAAAAAGGAAATTAAACGATTCAAGCAGCTCACTGCGTCATTTCCAAACACTCAATTTTCTCTGTCATATCTTTAAATTTCTTAATCTAGTAACAAGACACATTTGATTCATCAGCTAGTTCTTGCTGTATTATCTAATCTTCTGTTTTCTAATTGCTAATTTCAAAGGAACACATTTGTGCAGAGACACATTTTTCACAAAGTTTTCTGTCATTGCATATCATTTCTTTGAGATTCTTCTCACTGATTAGCAAGAGTTTGCTCTCTAAGTAGATGCTTTAATTCCGAGCACTTGTGCCTCTTAACTGTTTTCATTCATATGGTTGCTCAGTTTGGGACAATTATTCAGTGAGTTTGAGAGGAACAAAAAGCTTTTGTATCCCTTTCATGGAGAGGCAACCTGGTTGAAACATTTGCAAGATTGGTTGGTAGTGAAGCTGAGTGGGATACTCAGTTGTTGCTCTTATGCAATTGTGTCTTCTATCTTGATATGAAAAAGGGAAACAAAAATATTCTTTATGGAATTAAAATTTAGATGAGAAAAATTAAGAGTCCAGCTGTTGGGGCCAGGGAGTTGACTCAACCAGCTGGAACTCTTGCTAAGCATGCGGGAGCTAGGGGCTCAGTCTTTGGCACTGCATGGTCCCCCAAGCATTGAGCTGGGAGTAGGACCCAAGCAATTCCAGGGGCGACCCCAGAACAGAAAAAAATTATAGTTAAAAGTGTTACCATTGCTATTTATGACTGTAATGTGGGAACAGCAATGGTATCATGCAGAGTATAAAAATGAAAGCCGCCTGTCCACGGTCAACCTCATTTTCCAAGGAAACCCCTAGACTGATTTAGTGTTTCTTTATGTATCATTTTTCACGTGCGTACACAGACACACATACAGGTATGGATTTATGCATAGTTATGTGGCATCCACCCATTGACAGCTTGTAATATGTGTTCAGCATGTGTATTCAACTATGACTCCCATCATTCAATGTGTACTCAGCAATGTACTTAACATTGCTGCCATGTATGTGATGTATACTCAACAATAACTCATAGTGATCTTTTCATGTTAGTAGACACATATGTTGCTCAGCATTTCTTACTGGTCAGATACATTACCTACTTGTAAAATGGCATAACCTAATTGTAAAGTGTCATAATAATTGGTAGCATATACTAAGCTCTTCTGTTAGACATTGTACTAAGCCCTTTATATACAACTGGGGAAATCAACATTCAGAGAGATTAACTAGCTTGCTCAGGGTCACTAAGCAATTATGTGACAAAACCAGGACTTAAACCAAGGCTACTGGTACCAGAACTCATGTCTGAACTGCCATTAATGTAACTAATTTCCTAATATCAGACACTGTCCCCAGGTTTTCCCATATTATGTATTTCTATAATAATCATTTTTGTACAAATATGCTGCTGAAAATGTACCTTGTTATATTTAAGAGTCAAACTATTTTTATTGTTTTCCCTTTGGGGGTAGAAAGGTACACCTGGAACTATGTACTGGATAGTTTCTAACTTGGAGCTTAGGAGAAACTCCTGGTAATGCTTAGTGGTGCCAGAAATCAAACCCAAGGAGCCAGCCTCATTATCATCATCATCATCCCATTGATCATTGATTTTCTCGAGCGGTCTCAGTAACGTCTCCATTCGTCCTAGCCCTGAGATTTTAGAAGCCTCGCTTTACTCATCTTTCCCAACGGTGCCGCATTGGAGGCTTTTTCAGGGTCAGGGGAATGAAACCCATCATTGTTATTGGTTTTGGATATGAGCACACCACGGGGAGCTTGCTAGGCTCTCCCATGCGGACAGGAACCTTTCAGTAGCTTGCCAGGTTCTCCAAGAGGGACAACTAGGCTATAAGATGTTGCCTAGATTGCATACCGGAGCTTGGTTTTATAGTCTCTAGATGTTGGCCATTGATGGGATTACATGGCACAGGAGGCAGTTTCTGGGTGTGACTGCCTAGCTACTGGAAAATGGGGAATCTGGGCAGAAGAGGCCCAGTCCCGATCTGAGCAGGCTTGGAGATCTCAGCTCAGGGTCCCGCACCCCTGGGTTCCTCTGCTGGTTTCTTCATACGTGAGGCTCATCCAAAGGTGTGGAGAGGGGCCTTGAGCATGGCTGTGGCTGAGGTCTGGAGGTCTTTGGCTGCCGGGGCTCTGCTCAGGGCAGGGACGGAAACTCAACTCACCCCCTCTGAGGGGCCCCCTTGAAGACATCGAGGCATGGGGGCAAGAGACTCTACCTATATTTTATAAATAATTTCAGCCTATATTGACTTATGCAAAGATTATAGACTGCCTCAGAGGGACTGGTGCTATGTACATAGTAGTATAGCATCTTGATAATAATAACAAATTAAAATGATTTTTATCATTTCATTTGACTACTATTTAATACAACCTGCCTCTTTGGTTGGAGTCAATTGATACTAGAATCCAGGTTTTCAGCAATAAATGTCATTCAATGCTTAGGGGAGGAAACTCTAATTATGTAATAATTTGGAGTACTCCTCAGAAGTCTAACCTTCAAGGAGGGTAGACTACATTGAAGTAATGTGTTCCTTACAAGTGAGGTGCTGATGTCTTATCTCAATATTACACTGAAACATTCAGTTTCATCTTTTCATTTTCCATTTGAGTGAGTTTTGATTTGCTAAAAACTGAAAAAAAAATATCCAAATGAAACACTTCATCTGTGAAATTTTTGCCTGTATTGCTGAGAAGGCAACAGAATTGTAAATGTATGGTGCTTTTTTCCTTAATAGAGTGCTTAATTACTACTTCAAAGAGTGTGAAAAGAGGTCTAGAGAAATATTACCATGAGTAGAGCACTTGCCTTGCACATGGCAGACCCATATAATCCCCTGGGTCTCCCCAGGAGTGACTGTGAGCACTACCAGGTGTGACCCCAAAACCAAAACAAAAAGTTTTGGTTTTTGTTTTATACCAAACAAATAATATAACGATAATATAATGATCAATAAATGAATTTCTTGCTGCCCAAATAGAATCTCCTAACCCTCTTTCTGTCCCCATATCCACTTGGCAGATACTTATATGCCATGAGATGGCTAGTTGGCCAGGCATATGTTTTTGTGTTTGTGGGAATCCACACCTAGGTCACACTCCCAGAAATCCCTGCCTCGGAAAATTGTTTCTCACGGTGGTAAACTTACACTTTGTAATAGTAGAGTGGAGTGTTGTGTCTCTGCCATGACAGTTCACAGCTTCTATTTTCCCTCCACTGCTCAGGTAGCAGAAGTGTCTTTCTGTGCTTTACTCAGAGTGACAAAAGTGGACAGGACCTTGTGTTTGAGATTGGAGAGATAATCATCTGTTTTTTATTTTTTTTCCTCTGTGCTAATTTGGTGACCACTTTACAATAGTCACATGTCTATATGATTGACATTAAAAATAGTAGCCCACCCTCTGAACAAAGCAGATGTTCTCTTTCGCTGTCATTTTTGTATTCATCTCTTCCATTGACCAAGATAAACCTATCAACATATGTACTTTCACATTATATACACGTGTGTAGGTCACATCTTCATGTTGCTAGGCCTTGTGAACTATGGGCTTTGTGCAGTATGGATAGTCAGATGCAACCAAATATAAAATTTGAAGGAAGTATTTTTTTTAACAGGGAGGAATTTATTTATTTATTTATTTATTTACTTTGGTTTTTGGGTCACACTCGGCGATGCACAGGGGTCACTTCTGGCTCATGCATTCAGGAATTGCTCCTGGCGGTGCTCGGGGGACCATATGGGATGCTGGGAATCTAATCCGGGTCTGCCGCATGCAAGGCAAACGCCCTACCCGCTGTGCTATTGCTCCAGCCCCCAAGGAAGTATTTTTTATATTTAAAAGGTAACACAGGGTCTGGAGGACACATAAGTCAGAGCATAATATCTCACATGTATGAAACCCTGTATAAAATTCCCAGCCTTTCCCTACCCCTACCAAAATTGACAGTTCTTTTAGATATAACTAATGAACCTGAAAGAGAAACCTCAATGCGTTGAGGAGGGTGGAAATCAGAGAGGCAGAATCATGGTTACACCTATGAATTTTATCATCAAACTTCCTGATTCAAATGCTGGTTCTGACCTAGAAAAAGTTATTTAACCCCCACTGGGCTTCGGTTTCCTTATCTATAAATAATAATAGCTAAATGATAGCCTGTTATAAATGGGACGGATAATTATAGTCTACTCTGTAAATTGTCATACATGTTCATTTAGAATACAATTGTGATCGTAGTAAGCTTTGTTCAAGAAATGTTACCTATTACTATGATTGTTATTATTTTGATATTATGTCATTGAATATATTATTTTGTCAGTCTAATAGCCTGTTCTCATTACAAGTTAGGAAAGATACTAAAGTATTTAAAATAGAGTAGTTAGAGTAGTTAAAAATTTGAGCAAAAAAGCTAAATTTAGGGCTAATAGAAAAGGAAACAGAACTTGCAGAATTTGTAGCTTTTAAAATCTAAGTAAGTCAAGAGTAGTTATCTCTTTATTTTCTAACTTCACAGACTCATAAAAAAATTGAGATAATAAGAAGTCTCCTGAATTTGTTTTTCAGTTTCTCAGAAGACTGTTTCCCTTAGTTACATTTTTAAAAGGCTTTTTTTTTTTCCTGAGGAAGGTGAACCAGTATAGATTTTTGTTTGGCTGTTAGCCTTCAGATAAGTCTTATTGGATTCAGCCCTCTGCTATATTCATGTGCAGTGGTTGTAGAAAGTAGTTGTCAAATCTGTCAGTAGGCTAGGATTATGTTCAGATGGATCTAGCACAAAGGCATTGCCCTGATTGGGTACAGGAGCCAGTGAAATCCCTTGGATTGTGAAATTGAATACTTGTGAAATGATAGTAAACTATTCTGACAGGTCAGTAATAATTCTGTAAGCAAGAAGATACATGCTACGTGTATGGAGAGAAAAAAAATTAAATCTCCCTTTAAATATATTTTATTGAATTTCTTTTTCTCCCTAGCTTTACTGAGGTATAATTGATTTGTTATGCATTTTCATGTTATTTTTCTACAAAGATGTTTTTCTGAAGACCTGAATCCTAGAAATCAATGATTCTATTTTTCAAGTTGAAAAATATATTTATTTATATTTTTAATATTAAGGCCTATGGTGCCTGTTATTATAAGATTTTTAAAAATAAAATATTAATTAACTTTTTATTGCGGGTATTTAGACAGAGAATATGTACCCTACTATCTAGACAGGAATTCTTGGCAACAAACAGATTCAAGACTTTATGGTATAAGTGTCTTTTATATGAAGACTACGGTTAAATTGTTTTTGAAATAATAATGACAACTTTATTTTTACAGTGACTTTGGGTTGTAAAAGGTTCACTGGCTAGTATTTGCAATAAATCCTGGAGACAAAAATACGCACTCTATGCCTAGTTCTAGACCATGATTTTTCCTATCCTATTTCCATCTAAAAGTGCTCCTTGGAGAAAAGGCTGATTCTAGGGTTGGGCAGGAATGTGGGAGATGAGCATCTAATCTTGTTCTGTAAATTTGTGTGTGAACTTATTTTTTTTTTATTGAATTACCATGAGATTCACAGTTACAAAGTTGTTCATGATTAGATTTCAGTCATGCAATGTTCCAGTACCTACCCTTCACTGGTGTACATTTCCCACCACAAATGGGCCCAGTTTCCTGCCGCCCCCCTCCCTCCCCTCACTCTCCTTTTTTCCTTTTTAGGCACTGTAGCTTTCAATACTAAAATAAGTAAGTTTGAAAAAGAAAAAGTGCTAAGAAGCTGGCTTAAAGACATCTGGGGTGATTTGAGTATCAAAATAGTGAGTAGTGCATTATTATTATGCCCCACTGAACAAAATAGGAATTTATGCTTCCATATTTATCTTTGTAAATAAATGTTAAGAATCAAAGTTTGATGAATAATGGGATATTTGCATCATCTTAAAGTAACCCCCCATTCCTAAATGTTCATTAATTACAGAATGAAAATGAGTAATTTCATGCTGCTAGGAAAAACCTGCCAGGCACCTCTAAGACGTAATCAACTAAATAGAATGTTTAATAAGACTGATTGAAATTACGTACCAAATGATAAGGTATCATAAGAATACCACAGCTTCACTACTGTGATATTCCTGTCAAAGATGTATAATCTGAGCGTAATGGTGAAGAAGAGTCAAGAAATTAAGGGGATATATACAAAATAAGTGACCTCAGTGATTATGAGATGAGTACAAAATAAGTGACCTCAGTGGTTATGAGATGAGGTAGCTGTGTTTACCAAAACTAGATATGTCAAAACCATTGTCAACGCATTACCTTGACTATAATTTTTTTTTTTTTTTGCTTTTTTGGGTCACACCCAGCGATGCTCAGGGGTTACTCCTGACTTTGCACTCAGGAATGACTCCTGGTGATGCTTGGGGGACCATATGGGATGCCGGGGATCGAACCCGGGTTGGCGAACCCGGGTCGGCCGAGTGCAAGGCAAATGCCTCACCCGCTGTGCTATTGCTCCGGCCCCGACTATAATTTTTTTGAAGCAATAATCTAATTTTTATTAACCTCCAATCTTCAAAAGTCATGAAAATTAAGGAAAACACAAACTGAACTAGATATTTTAGCCTTAAAATTCTTCATGTAATGAATGGCAAGCCTTAAGTAGAGTCTCAAGTTTATTTTGAGGACAGTAATGTGTTAACTTCGTAGTTTTTGTGATTCTGTTATGGTATGGAAGTGATGAGTCAGCTAACAAATGGTTTAGAGAACAGCCAAATTATACTGTTCTTACAGCTTCCCTCTAAATTTGAGATTCTTTAAACACAAATTAATAATGGGAATTAGTGGGGATTGGCCAATGGAGAGAAGATTAACAATATGTATCAACAGCCTTAACAGTGTTCCTATCTTGACTGACATTTGGTATTCAATTCTAAGTAAGGGAAGGGGGAAAACCTTGGAAAGATACAGTGTTAAAGTAGCACTGTAGCACTGTCCTCCTTGTTCCACCAGTAACTTCTCCATTGTGAGACTTGTTACTGTTTTTGGCATATCGAATATACCATGGGTAGCTTGCTAGGCTCTGCCTTGAGGGTGGGATACTCTGGGTAGTTTGCTGGGCTCTCTGAGAGGGACAGAAGAATCGAACCCATCCACTATGCTGTCGCTACATTCCAGTGGAAAACATATTAAGAAATAAACTCTATATAGTGGTTTCTGTACCATGTCCAGAAATATCATTAGAAGATTGCACTCCTCCCACCACTCTTTGCACCTCCCTCCTTCCTTCCTTTCTATTCCCCTCCCTCCCTCCCTTCCTTCCTTCTCCTCCTCCTCCTCCGATCCACCTTCACTATCCTCCTTTTCTCTCCTCTCCAGCCCTCTTCTCTCCCCTCTTTTACCTCCATCTCACTCTCAGGCTGTCCTTCCACCGAAGCTCTCCCCTTTCAGCAACAAAATTTCTTTTGTTTCTTGCTTGAAAGCATTTTCAAATATAACGTTGATCTGTGACTTCAGCCTCATGTTCCCTTTCCCATGTACTATGCCTGGATGCAGTGTGCCTGGCCATGGGCACTCGGATACCCACTTTCATATTAGTATAGTTGATTCTTGGACTTCTGGGTCTTGGATCTCAGAATGCTAGTCTTGTTAGAGCTAAAACTCTCATTCATCACTGCTGCACTTACAGGAAACTTGAAACTGTTCAATATGGGATCATCTTTTGTTGTTATTTGGTTTGGGATCACTGGACTGTGGTCAGGTCCTACTCCTAGCTCTACACTGAGGGATCACTTAGGGAATTATATATGCTTGAATTCAGGCTAACGGCTTGCAAAGCAAGCGGCATACTTGCACCCACTGTTCTTTCTTTCCAGGCCCACACTATGGAATCATCTTGTACCTTTAATAGTGCAATAGCTGTATTCTGTACATATTTATTAATGTTTAATGGGAAATGTAAAGATATCTATTGAAAATGACGAACTTAAATCTCTACTACAAATAAGCCTTTAAAGAAATTACAATAGTTTTACAAATATATTATCATTTAACCTCTGGCTTCTTAAACCCTATAGAGTTGTATAAATGAATGTGGGATTGTACAAAATTTGGCAACAGCAAAAGAGTTCTGAATGTGGAACGGATTAATTCAAACAATGAATCTGAGCTGTTTCTGGCAGCTTTTGCCCATGTTGCATTTCTTAGACTAAAAGGGGTAAGAGTTGCAAATGGTGACAGTTAAACGCAGGGGTTGGATCGATAGCACAGCGGGTAGGGTGTTTGCCTTGCACGCAGCTGACCCAGTTCTATTCCCAGCATCCCATGTGGTCCCCTAAGCACCACCAGCAGTAATTCCTGAGTGCATGAGCCAGGAGTAACCTCTATGCATCTCCGGGGGTGATCCAAAGATCCTAAAAGCCAAAAAAAAATGTTCAAGGCATCCTGATTTACCATGTTAGAATTGTGAGGGTCAAAGAGGTGCATAATATGACTAACCAGCTGGTAGGTGGTGGAGTCAAGATGAAACCCATGTTTCAAATTCTTGTTTGAAAACTCTTGTTTCAAAATTCATACAGTCTCACGAAACCACAATTTCTCCAGAAAGTATGAATGTAATGTTATTTGATTGCCAGGGTATCATATAAGCTATGTTTACAATCTGTTACTTAGGACTTGTAGATTTTCTTGAAGATGGTTCTGTTAACTAAAACCAATTTACTCAATGCTTTATATTCTAAGTGAATGTATTTTTTTATTTTAAAATTTCTTAGTTTTTAAAATTTATTTATATATTTATCTTGCTTTTTGGGTCACTCCTGGTGATGCTCAGGGTTTCTCCTAGCTTTTTTGTTTTTTTCAATTTTATTTGAATCACTGTGAGATAGTTACAAGCTTTCATGTTTGGGTTACAATCACACAATGATTAAACACCCATCCCTCCACCAGTGCACATTCCTCACCACCAATATCCCTGGTAAAAAATGATGACTAGAGGAATCAGTCTGGATGGGAGGTGAATGCATTTTTTTTACCCTCTTCTTTTCTTCTCTCTGTGTTTCATTTATAAAGTAATATTAGTAGTAGAGTACAAACTTTCTATCAAAAATCCCATTTTGGTAGAATTTTTCAGACTTCTTTTTTCAGAAACCAAGAGTATACAAGTTTGATGCTATATAATAGGCCAGATACAATAAAAGCACATCATCTCTCTGTTCTGTGACTTACGTATGTGTTTTCAGTGTAATTTTCTCTATACCCACTCACTCACTTTTACACATATATTTTTGAATACTTCTATAGCTAAACTGTCTCATACCTAACACATCTCTGTAGGCTTGTGACTTCTTCATCAGTCATTTTTTCGATCCGAGCCTTGATGCTTTGGCAAGATTTTCATTGATAAATTGTCTTAATAAAAAAATTCAACCCAACAAATACAAAATTAAATAAACTTAATAGATCAAGCCAATAACTGTTATATTATAGTCTAACAAGCATGTGAAAGCATTGCTGTGTAGTGAAATTATGCAACGTGAATAAAAAATAAGCTGGTTATGTTGAATGAGAGATTCTTGACATAGCAATTTTCTCATATTTAAAACACACACAAAATGCCTGTGAACTATAATCTGTCTTCTTGGCACCTTTTGGAAGCCTTGGATTCTCTGTTTTCCTTGTAGAATTGCAATTTCTATACTTATTCATTCTTTCCAAATATCATGCAAGTTCTTTTGGTATGGAAAAGACAGTATTTGTGAAAAATGATGGTTGACTGGTTTTTCTTGATGTGAATTTAAACAATAGCAGAATTCACAGCTCCTGTAGTTTTCATTCATTTGTCTCTCATGCACCCAGAACCTTGTGAAGTCGCCATTCTCTGGGTACCTGGGGCTGGGTGAGTGGTGATAGAGTCATGAAAGAACAGAAGAAGATGACAGAATTGATGTCCCTTTTGCTGTTTTCTCTGCAGTGGTGTTTTCCTGAAGAAAACGTTTGGTATAGATGAGTGTGTGTGTGTGTGGGGGGAGACTTCTGAGAGTGACAGGGGTGGCAATTGGTAAACATGCATTTACACCAATCCAGTGTTTTCCTACACATGTTTGCGTTTGCCACATGGAACCATATGTGCATGTTATTGGTAGAGGTGATTACCCAAACTGTCAAAGTCTCCTGGAAGGTGGCACCACAAACTGCAAAGGTTTCTTGCCAGGAAAAATGTAGAAATGGCAGTGCCACCTGTTGTTTAGCCCAGAGAATAGCTCCCCTTTCTGTTGCCCAAATCCAGGGCAACAATTTTCCGAGTAAATACTTGGCAAACTTCTTACTTCTCTCCTCATGGGGAAACTCCAGCTCCATATATGTAATATGTTCTGAAGTGGATGTCACGCATGAGTTTCCACTGGAGAGAGGTTGAGCATTTCAATGGGAAATACCCATTAGGCCCTTGTGTACAATGTGTGTGATTTTCAACACTTGCTTACACAGAGGGCACCTGGTGTGAGGGGGAGGGAGGTTCTCCATTTTTTATTTTTATTTCATTTTATTATGTTGAATCACTGTGAAAAAAAATACAAAGTTTTCAGGTATAAGTCTCAGTCATATAATGATTGAAACCCCATCCCTTCACCTGTGCACATGTTCCACCACCAAGGACCTCCATATATCGCCCTCCCACAAGATCAAGTAGCTAATGATCTTCATTTTATTCTCTATACTTTGAATACATTCAATATTTCAATAGGGAACTCACAATTATTGTTTGGATTTTCCCCCAACAATCAGGCCTCCTGAAAAGGCATCATTTAAGAATTTCTTTTCATTGCTGAGAATGAAGATTTTTTTTTCTTTTTTGAATTTTGGATTTCTGATATTTTAGTTCAGTTCACAGTCTAGATGCATTGCTTTAAGAAGCCACTCTGGGTACCAAAATGGGTTAGAAGACCTTTTGGATCATAGTCTTTAGGAGCAGAGGGTCTGTTTCTCGAGCAGCAGCTCCGGATCTTATCTGGGTCTCCATTTTTTTAATGTGTCTTCCTATGAACAAAACAAAAGAGGAATTTGTTTTTGTTTTTGTGGAAGTACGGGATTTGGGCCTCACCTGGTAGTGCTCACAGACTACTCCTGGCACTGTGCTCAGAAATCACTCCTGGGGGGTGGAGTGATAGCACAGTGGGTAGGGCATTTGCCTTGCACACAGCCGACCTGAGTTTGATTTCCAGCATCCCATATGGTGTCCTGAGCACTGCCAGGAATGATTCCTGAGTGCAGAGCCAGGAGTAACCCCTGAGCATTGCTGGGTGTGACCCAAAAAGAAAAAGAAAAAAAAAGAAAGAAAAAAAGAAAAGAAATCACTCCTGGAGATACTGAGGATAAAACCTGGATAGGCCATGTGCAAGGCAAGTATCTTACCCCCTAGACTATCTGTGGCCAAACTAAATAGGAATTTCTCTTCTTTATCACTGTTAATAATCTATAGAATGAGAAAGGTAGTCAGATCAGATCAAGTTCAGAAAATTCTACCTATAATTATGTGAATGTATTTGGACTTTATCTTATTAATATGCTTTTAGGTCTCAAAATTTACAATCCTATTAAATACAAATTTCTTGTTTAAAATCTGCTAGACTTTCCTCCTTCTGGATCACCTAGTGACAAGGTGACGTCTCCAGACCTCTCTGGACTGTGATTCAACAAGCAAGTTATAATCTCTCTAAAATAGTAATTCTCCAAAGTTTCCTTCCTGCACTCACAGATAAACTAGGAGAAGTATAACTTGCCTTTGGGAGAATATCATCTTCCATTTGTATTTTTAAGCTTTGTGGTTTTGATCTTCAGCATCTGATTTCCAAATAAATGTCTCAGAATTTTGTTTCAATAGATAACATGCCATAATTACCGTCTGATGCCTTCAAAGAACTATGTTTTAAAACTGTTGTTGTTGATCTCCAAACCTTTGGCATGAATAAGGTTTTGTTGTTGTCAGAAAGTTTTGGCCAAACCTTGCTGTGCTCAGGACATACTGCTGGCTCTGTTCTCAGGGATCACTCCCCCGCGCAGTGCTTGGGGGACCTTATGTGGTGCCCTGAGCACAGGTCTGAACTTGAGTCAGATGCATGCCTTACCCGCTGTATTATCTCTCCAGTCCTTATATGATTTTTTTAATCTAAAAAGGCATTTTTGATGAAATATTTAAAGATGAGGAAATTTAATTTTCCCACCTCCTGTTCTCTTTCCTATTTGGATTTTTTCCATCATAACTATTTATTATATGAATAGGCAAAGATAACTGTTAACTGCTTGCCAGGTCATTCAGATTTCTCCAGCAAGAACTGTCATTCTTGTTCATAATTTCCCAGGGGCTGAGGGGAGGAAGGAGTTGAAGCTTAGTATGTTATGTGTTTGTTTTGTGATGTTAGGGATCAAAGCCAGGACTTATGCAAGCAAAGCATGGGTTTTACCCCTGAACTACATCTCCAGCCCCCAGAACTTATTTTTGTGGAGGGGGAAGGGTTGGGTCACTCAGCAGTACTTTGTACTTACTTATTCCTGGCTCTGTGCTCATAGATCATTTCTGATGGTGCTCAGGGGACATATGGGATACCAGCAATTGAGGGTCATCATGTGCAAGGCAAATACCCTACCTACTGTACTATCTCTCTTGCCCCAGAATTCATTTTTAAGTAGACAAAAGAGTAGGAGATGAAGAGAGAGGGAGTCTGTAGCCTTGTGTTTAGTCTCTGCATGCATGTTGATCTGTTGTTTGCTTTAGTAGACATTTTTCTCCAGGGGCAAACACTAGGTACATCTTATTGGTGAATTGTTTAGCTGGGAGATGTGAGTCCTTGCTTTCCTGTATGAAGAAACTTCCTTAATGGTCTGAAGTCTGGTGGCAAATCAGTGAAGGTGAGGAAGAAACAAAGGTAGAGGTACCTTTTTTTAAATGTTTTGTTCTGTTGTCACACACAGGGACTCAGGCCTTACTCCTGGCTCTGCACTCAGGGATAACTCCTGGTGGTGCTCCAGGAATCATGTGCTGTGCTGGGGGTCAAACAAAGCAGACTTGGCCACATGTGAGGTCAGTGCTTTATCTTCCATACTATCTTGAGGCTCCCAAGGTCAATTTTAAGTTTCTGTTTTACCCATTTTCTTCTCCTTTTACTGCAGCAAATCACTGCTCCAAATAGAAAATTTTGTTCTTCAAGGATGACTTCTGGCGGGATTCAGGAGACTTTGTGAGATCAAACCCCGGTATGCTACGTGCTAGGCAAGCACCTATCTGTATATTATTGCTCCAGTCCCCAAAGAGAAAAGTTAATAAAACTTTGTGTTTTGTGTTATTACATACACCAAGGCTTCAATTGAAAATAAGTGTTCATTCATATTTTGTCATCTCAAAAACTATGAAAACTTCTAGTTTAGATGAGAATGCATTCATGTGATTGTGATATCTTCCCAGAAATGGAAAGGACACTTAGGCGCAAGTTTATTCATTCTTCTAGCATCAGACTGTTCTGCATAAACAAAGCAGAGAGAAACAAAGTGCACAGTTGACCTAAACTCCTCTAGGAGGTGGTTTACTCCAATTCAGGGATCCAGAGGACGTTCAACTTGGTTCTAAAGTCCGAAGCCTTGTAAACATGTGACAGTGCATGTTAAGAGTTCTGGCGTGGAATAGCCCAATGCCGCCAAGGGTACACGTTCTTGTCAATTTTTCGTTAGTTTTGTACAGTTAACAGCTGTTGAGTGGTGACTGTGTGGGACTGGACATCTCTCAGCCGTCTTGTTTTCACTGGTTTTTCGCTAATGGAGGAAATGGAGATTTACCGACTTGCTCCCTTACAGCCGGCTGCTCAGGAGATTGAATTGACTCTCTGACCACAGTGCCTGAACTTTTGAGAAGCTGCTGTCTCTGTGGGGAAGGGACCAAGGTTATAGCTCGTCCCAAGGAACAGACCTGAACACAGTCAGTTCCATGCTTTCATTTCTTCACGGGGATGCTGCGAGCAAAGCAGAGGCTCTTATTTTCCAAACAAATGATTGTAGGAACCAAACAGAACCTAGAGGGGTGCCAGCACCTTGTTTTCTGTGTGCATACTGGCACCTTAAGGAAATGTGGCTCCTCATCATAGTTCTTTCTGAGTGTTGCTGCAAAAAAGCAAGAAAAACTTAAGAAGGCCCTGCTTCACTGCCAGGAGTAATTCCTGAGTGCAGAGCCAGGAGTAACCCCTGTGCATTGCCAGGTGTGACCCAAAAAGAAAAAAAAAAGACAAAGAAAAAATAGAAAAAGAAACTAAGCTGGAATAGAGAAGGGATCACTAAGAAAATGATGGTTGGAGGAATCAGTCAGAATGGGAGATGCGTGTCGAAAGTAGATAAAGGAGCAAGTATGATGACCTCTCAGTATCTGCATTTCAAACCATAATGCCCAAAAGTAAAGAGTATGGGGAATATTGTCTGCCATGCAGGCGGGGGAGGGTGAGAAAGGGGGTTATACCAGGGATATTGGTGGTGGGGAATGTGCACTGATGGAGTTTGATCATTGTGTGACTGTAACTCAAACATGAAAGCTTATAACTATATGTCATGGTAGTTCAATAAAATAAAAATAAATTTTAAAAAAAGAAGGCCCTGCTCCTCCTGAAGCACTATTGTTGCTAGATTTTTCCAGTTTTTCATATTTACTTTTCAAAATTTTAAACATAGTGGGTGCATTTAGACAGCCGTACACCCTGGTAGATGTCCAAATAGTGAAATAGGGACTGGGGGTGGAGAACGGTCAGCAAGTCCCCAGAACCCTCAGTTCAGAGAATCATTGACTTTCACTGAGGCCCCCTCTATTACTTTTTCTTCTTCTCTTTTTGGGCCGTACCCAACTGTGCTCAGGACTCACTCTTGGCTCTTCGCACAGGAATGGCTCCTGGGGGGGGGGCAGAGGGGGGAGCTCAGGAGACCATATGGAATGCTGGGGATCGAACCTGGCTCAGCCACATGCAAGGCAAACTGCCTGCCGCTGTGTTATTATCCTAGCCCCTCTATTTCTAAATTATAGAAATTGTGTTCTATGAATTGTGTTCTCTTCGTGTTCCTGGAGAGAGCAGATGCCATTGGGCTACACTAGCACATGACAGAGACGCTACTGGTGCCTGCTCGAGCAAATCAATGAGCAACAGGATGACAAGTGATAGAAAGCATGCAGAGCCCTTAAATGTCACATCATGATTTCCAGTTCCTCTAGGGCTACCCAGGACAAGCAGAACCTGGTTCTTCATTACCTTCAGGTTGTGGAAAACTCCTAACTCCACCTTCCTCTCTTGCCCCATTTAAGCCAGGAAAGGCCAAGAGAAGGGACGGTCTCTGCTGCTGTGAAGAGTCGAGAGCAGCGGTCTTTCGGGGACGCTTCTTTAGGCAGTGCCCACAGACAGACCCCTGCTTAAATGTGGACAGACATTATTTTTATTTTTATCTAATGAATTCTATCCTGTCTCTCACTTCTGAGTGTAAGTTGCCCTGCAATATGTTCCTTTTCTTATCCTTTGCCTTTTTTTTTTAATTGTGGAAAGAACACTTACCATGGCCTCAAAATGGATTTTTCTTTATTTATTTTGGGAGTTGTCCTTGGCAGTTCCCTGTGCCTACTCCAGGCTTTGTTTGGCAGGCCATTTGGTATTGGGGATCAAACCCAGGGCTTCAGCATGTAAAACACTCACCCCAGCCTCTTGAGCTTTCTTCTCAGACCCTCTTAGTGGAATTTGAACTTAGCTACAGCCACAATGTTCTAGAATATTTTTTTCCATCTTGCTTAACTGAAATTTTGTCTTTATTAGTTGGTCACTGCCCTTCTCCCCTTCCCACTGATCCCTGGCATTTTCTCAGCATTTAGCTGCTTCTTTGAATTTAACTATTTTAGATACCTTCCATAGAGGCCTTGTATAGGTTGGTCTTTTTGTGACTGCCTTATTTTACTGATGATAATGTTCTTATGCTTCTGCATGCTCTTGCATTCATGTTCAATTTCCTTTTCTTGAAAGACTGAATCATATCCCATTATAACAAGATGATAAGGTATTCATCCTCCAGTGGGCAAACATTGGCACCTTGGCGATTGCGATAGTACCACAGTGATTGCAGGAGTGCTAATATTTCTTCAAGATCCTGATATCAGGGCTGTTTTTTGAAAAATACTCACTCTGACATATCATCTGTCATTCTTTGATTATTTCCTTTCCCAAAGTCTTCCATCTCTTTCTCTATCAAAAAGCTAAAGGTCTGAGGGCCTCAGTGTGCTCCCTGGCACCATTAACTGAACCCAAACCAAAAGACAAAAAAGACAAAAGACAAAAACTGGTTGCCTGAGTAAACATGAGAGCGAGGAGCTGACACCAAGATATTAGCTCCGCAGATCAGTCACTTCTGCAAAATAGAGTTCCCTCTGCCCTTTACCCTGCCCTCTCCATTCCCTGTCCCGTGGACAAATTTTGCACTAGTCCACAGAAATGTAGCCTGTGCTGTGCTGTTTCCTTGCCTAGGCTGGGAAGGACAGGTGGATAGCAGAGATCTGCTCCGTGACCCTGGGAGAATGTCCAGCGGCATTGCCGGCAGCTTCTCCCACAGTCTCTCCAGATTGAGGGGAGTTAAGTGCTCTCTTCTGAACTTTGAGCCCTCCGCTCAAATGGTCCTGTGCCAGCCCCTCTCGGAAAGGCATAGTTATGTGTTCTGGATCCAGAAGGAGTAACATTTCCCTTCCCTGGAGTTCTGGAAGTTTCTCTTTTTTCATTTCACGGTGTTTATTGCTTTTATGTTCCAGAGATTCCAAACTCCTTGTTGATTGTCAAGTCGTAGCCAGACATTGTGTGTCCCTCTTGCTTTGGATGGGGATGCAGTTCTACAGTGTGGGGAGAAGGCTTCACCGTAACACGCGCCTCAGTCTGCTGTGTCAGCCCTTGTGTTCTGGGTGGGTGGCAGAAGAGGGGTCGTTAATTTTTTTTTCTTTTTGGGTCACACCCAGCGATGCAGAGAAGTTACTCCTGGCTCTGCACTCAGAAATCACTCCTGGCAGCGCTCAGGGCACCATATAGGGCTAGGAATCGAACCCGGATTGGCCGCGTGCAAGCCTTACCCACTGGGCTTTCCCTCCAGCCCTGAGAGGGGCAGTTTGTGGTGGGAAGCAGATTAGTGTTTGGCACCTGTTTTTAAAGAGTCTATTGATCTGGGAAAGCTACAGCTAATTTAGTTTACCGGGAGGTGTGTGTATATGTGTGTTTGTGTGTGTGTTTTAAATAACAAAACAACTTAAAAAGCAGACTTCATCAATAATCAATAATGTACTTTGGACAATGATCAAACTTGTGTAAACCCCGAAAACAACAGAAACACGAGTTCTCATCCCCTTCATTTTTTTTCTCTACTCCTAGGAAATCCTCTCAGACTAAGTCAGCATTGATTTTATCACATCTCAGCTTCCCTACAGGCATTTTCTACAAGTTTGGGGAAAGGCATAGATGAGGCAAGATCTTCTCACCTCATCAGCAGAGAGTTCCATGGAGAGGGCGGGGAGCAGGCTTCTGCTGCCTTACAAAGAAGGGGCCATAGGTGGATCGAGCCTGAACATTTCCGAACTGTCCCTGTGTACACTTGGCAATCTCCCTTTTCTTCTCCAACCTTGCCAAGACACTGCCCAACCCAACACTCACACCAACACTCTATTCTCTCCCCACCGTCCCTTCTGCTTTGTCATCACTTGTAAAGTAGAGATGTCAGGGTTTGCGCTTCCTGTAAAATATGTCTTATTTCAACAACCTTCAACAACAAACATCTAAAGCACATTTGAAAACCAGTACTTAAAAAGTAATTCATAAAGGTAAGTCAGATCTCCCATCTTCCTTTCCCACACAGTCAAATTATCACCTATTCTTTAGAGTTCATGAACTTTATTCACAGAACCCGGGAGCTGTGAGGTTCTCCAATGCTCTGTGTATGGAGGCCAGCTTGGAATAAAGGCAAGCTGAAGTGATGCTTCCAATAACCTGAGATGCACACGCCAGCCTCTAAGATGGCTGCATCTTCCTGCTGGTTCTGACTGACACAAAGTCAGTGAGGACATCAGGAATGATGACTGGAGGTCTGAAGGACTTCACCTGTCCCTTCCCTCCTTGCTTCAAAGTTTTCGTAAGAATTCCATTCGTGAGAGCATCCAGAGTAAACAGATACTTATGTCTGAGTTTTAAAATGCTAGTTTAAAGGTATCTTTTGAATTAGTTATAGAAAACTGGACCTTTGGCATCAGCCTCCTTCCAGGGGAGACAAGGAATCACACCCATCCTTGATCTCACATCCTCTTATTTTAGCTCCACAGCAGCCACTCACTGAAATAGGAGCTCATCCCACTGAGGAGAGCAACAGAGTCTTGAGGGAAGTTGACCAAAGTTACAAATAGCCGGTCAGTTGAAAGACCAAAATTTAGGTCCAGTTCCTCAGGTAGTGTTCTCCACTCTTTATATGACTGACCTCCAGCTAGGGGAATTTGCTTTGCTACTGGGACAAGAATTATATTCTGTATCCCAAGTCCCAGGGTAACAGGGACATTCTAGGTCTACCCTGTATTACTGTATCACTGTTATCACTATCATCTCATTGCTCATCGAGTTTCTCGAGCAGGCACTAGTTACGTCTCCATTGTGAGACTTGTTGTTACTGTTTTTGGCATATCAAATACACCACAGGTAGCTTGCCAGGCTCTTCCTTGCGGGCGAGATACTCTCGGTAGCTTGCCAGGCTCTCCAAGAGGGGTGGAGGAATCGAACCCAGATCAGCTGCGTGCAAGGCAAACGCTCTATCCACTGTGCTATGGCTCCAGTCCTATAAGGCTAATTAAGATAAGATAAAAAGATGAGAACAGTCCATATTTATGCGGTCTCTTCCTTTTCCTCTTTTCATACTCTTTTGAGGGGACTCCCCCCAAAGTAGCAGTGCTCAGCAAGTCCAGGGGCCCCCACCAGTGATTCTTGGCCAACTCAGCCATTGGTTCAATGCAGGGGTGAGGATGTGGTGCCACTCAAGTGCAGCCCGCCCTGTCTCATGAAACTGTTTTCATTATTATCCCAAAGATTTGTTTCTGATAATGTCTCATTATGTCATTCTATCCAGGGAACAGTATTTGCTTGTTCCCTTTTTATGGGTTGTCTCCACCCCAGTTCAACTTTGGGTCTACCCGTTTCTAGTCCCAAACCCCACAAGACCCCTTGCGTGCATGTGGATTCTTGGGCTCCTGAGAGGATAAAGTCTCTTGCATGAGAAAGCTGGATGAAAGCCTAGAAAGGTGATTTTTGTTTAAATTCTTTCCTTGAAGTTCCTTTGGTGGAGGAGCCAGACTGGACATCATACCAGAAGAGTTGTGTTTCATAGTTATAGTGTAATCGGGAGACTGTAATTCATAGCCATTAAATTGCTTCCTTTGAAGTATAAGAAAAACCAGAACAACATTTACAGTCCTTTAACCCGCAGGATTATAGTACACATGAATTAAAGTCAAGTGTGTTATGAACTCTCCCAGGTACTGTGGCTGGCACAACTCCATCTGCACCCCAGTGCTCATTAATTGGTTGACTTTCAACTGAAGACTGGGGTGGTGTGGAGGATGTCAGAATCTTGGATGGCTTTTGCTTTTCTCTGTTCTTTGCACTTTTACCAAACAAATCAGAGACAAGAAGACTGTTTAGAATGGATAGACTAGCAGCGCGACTTCCCTGTCGAATCTTTTTAGGAAGGGAAAGCAGAAAAAGGATATACATCTAGCATTTACTGAATGTCAGCTCTGGGGTCGCCTTTTGCCATACCACCTTACATGAACTCCTCCCGATAGTCCTCCAAAGTCGCTACTCATGTCCCCATTGTATAGTTATGAGTGACACAGGCCCGAGACAATTGAAAGAGCAAGTCCAAGGTTACACAGTGAGTCTGGCCTGAAACCAGAAACAAAGCATCTGCTTGTCCCCATTGTGTTGTGTCTTAGAAGTTATCTACAGAAAAATCACAAAAAAGCCCACAGCAAAATCAGTCCCACTGGAGCTCCATGACCTGGGTCCTTATATCCCTTGTATAGTTACATAGCAAATCAGTGAAACTGTCGCCATTGTAACTGTTCTCAAAGAAATCTTATGGGAGAATAGTGAAGAAATGAAAGCAACAAAAGTTAATTATGTTCTCATGAAATGACTTTATATGTGAGATAGACATTATATATAGTAGACGTGATTCTTAACATATATATAATTTTAAGAGGAGCCATGCACAGTCGCTCCTGGCAGTGCATCGAGGTGATACATCCCACTCTTGGTGGACCATGTGATATTGGACATCAAACCTGGGTCTCCTGCATGCAAACCCATTGAGCTGACTTCCTGCTTCAAAAATAGGTGGTATGGGCCAGAGTGATGGTGTAGCAGCTAGGACAGTTGCAAGCAACCAACCTGGGTTCATTCCCCACCACCCCATATGGTCTCTTGAGGCCCAGGAGCAATCCCTGAGCAGAGCCAGGAGTAAGCTCTGAGAACTTCTAGGTGTGACCCAACAAATAAACAAATAGATGATGGAATTCTATGTTACTAGAAAAGTAACTTGACTTAAAATGTTTCTTATTTAAATTTTTATTAATAGCTCAAAAGATTTTTTAAATGGTCATGGGGGTTGATCTTCAGAATGTGGAAAGTAAAATTATTCTCCACATTATTTGAAAGAATATACATAAACTTAGTGACCTTAGGTTGTATATATTACTTAATAATACATCTTGTCATTTGTATTTATTGCCTGGAATATTTTCAATATGGACTAGACAGTTATGGTTGAGGGCATTACAAATCTCGCCACCCCACTAGATGGCGCTGTGGTAGCACAGATATGCCTGATGCCCCCCACTGGGTTTAAGAACCAGGTAAGTTTATGTTCTATGGGATGCTCAAAGCTTCACAGAATATCAGTAAAAACCCTACAGTATAACCTCTTTTTCTTTTTCTTTTACATTTCTGAACTGTTTTCCATTCTTCTACTGTATCACCACATCTTCACTTGGTTTTTTTTTTCACCCCCTTAATTTTTTTTATCTCTATTCCAGCTCATCTGAGGTCTGTCTTCCGATTTTCTTCACCTATAACTTTCACTCTTTCCTCCCTAACTCTACACAACTCTTTTATTTTTTATGAGTATGCAACACACATTGTGTCGTATTAAACTGAGGTGTTTCTCCATGAGCCAGGCCACGGTATGGAATCAGCTCTGAAGAGGTGAAGGTTGGGGGTAAGAGATGACCAGCTTACCTTTTCAGGGGAGGCTTTCCTCAAGTTTACATGCTTTTCTCAGATGCTCAGGTGGAGGTTTTACCCCACCACTGATTTGTTTCTTTCTCAAAAGTGGGGGATTTGGTTTTCACAATTACACTCATGAAAAGACAAGGCACGATATAGAATGTGGGAGTGTGTTTAGTATTTTGTCCTTCATGGACATCATCCAGAAACCAGAGCTGAAAGGGAGATGACAGAGCTTCTGTATAAGTCCCTCATTGTGAAGTGAGGAAAGGCAGACCAAGAGACTCCCAGGTCACGTCCCAGCCACTGCAGTGCTCTATTCTCAAGTTGCTTCCTGCTCCCTCCATGCAAAGAAAAGAACCATCTGTGGTTCAGGTTATTTGAGGGAAGGTTTTCAGCTTTGAGGATGACCTGTTCAGAGAACTGACCTCTCCTGTCTTCTCTTGTTCAAAACAGGATCAGGAAAAGCATCTGAGATATTGTCAGTCTTCCCCATAAGGTGCTTGTCATTGAGAATGAATGGCAGTGGTTATCGTTTCCTTCTTGAAACCACAAGTTTGCAAAGCCAGGGATCACATGATGAGGAACAGCCATGCTTCTTAGCTATTGGCAAAGGTGGCTAATGTCCAAACATGATGAATTCCTTTGGTATCTAGACGAAAGCTAGATACGGGTTTCTTCCTTGTACCTACAGCAAGAGGAAACTTTCAAAATATCTACACGCGATAAGGTCGAAGATGGGTTGGCAAGAAAAGGAGGGGCTCTGGGAATCGAACTTGAAGGTGGGCAGAGATGTTTGGACTGGCCCGGCATATTTTTCTCTTTGATGCAATTTATCTTCTCTTGAAGCAAAACTTGCCAGTGAGAAGCATCACTTTCCAAGATACCATTTAATTCACACTAACAAATTGCAACGAGGCTCAGGTGAATAGGTTGGAAGGCAGTGTTGGAACTGGCCTAATATGATTCAAAATACGGTTCAGTCGGCTAACCTCAAGAGTGACATTCCATTAACCTTGCTCCTTCCTGACCGAGATGCAGAATAGCAGCTCCATTTCACAACATACTGGTGAAGTCACCTAGATATGGTGTTTCTTGGCGGGCCTTCTCTTGCCTCCATGGGACTCAAACATTAAGTAAAATCTGACTCTGATGAAATCAGTTCAGTCTCTAAGTTATTGAGACATTTCGTCTTTGTTGAACTTTTTCAATGCAATTTTTTTCCAACAGTGTATGTGAACCTAACAAATACTTGCTGAGGTTACAGTTTCATGTTTTCTCCTGTCTAAAATCCTATAGCTTACCCCAGAAGATGAATTTAGTGCACAGTTAATCAGTGGAAAGCCCTGAGTTCTCTGTTCTCTTGATTAGTGAGTACTCTAGAATTGAGGTTTCCTAATGGCTGTTTAGGACTTGTAGCAAACTAGATTATTATTATCAATATGTGCTTTGGAGAGGGGAGGTTGAGGTGGAGATGGTTGTGGTGACCAGGAGATGGGGAGGGAGGAGTCCCTTGAGGATCTGGAGAAGTTTTCTTCATCTTCAGTTTATGGGAGTGTTTGATCCTAGGAGATACTCTAAGGATACTGTTTCCAGGAAGGGAAGACCAAGAAATAAAATCTTTGGGCTGATGGAGGCCTGAGAGGGCTGAAGTATAGAGTTTTCATGCTGGAGGTGGAGGTTCCATCTCCCAATCATGAGAGAGAGAGAGAGAGAGAGAGAGAGAGAGAGAGAGAGAGGAAGGAAGGAAGGAAGGAAGGAAGGAAGGAAGGAAGGAAGGAAGGAAGGAAGGAAGGAAGGAAGGAAGGAAGGAAGGAAGGAAGGGAGGGAAAACCCTAATCATGTCTCTCTTCACATCCTCTTCTTTTTCTGTGTTCTTCTCTTCTTCTCTCCTACTTTCTCCATTCTTTCCTCCCATCTCGCCACCTCTCCTGGGAAGAAGAGGAGAGAACTGATGCTTTCCGTGTCCTGCCCCGTGTCACCAGCTGGCTGGCTGGAGGGAAGGAAACAGGGAGGGGCAGAAGGAACAAGGGAGCTGTTTGTGTAGCTTGGTCTCCAGCCCAGCAGGCTCAAAGCCTTCATTGAAAAAACATGCACCGAGATTTATATATCTGATTGTTATCAAGAATCTTGATTCTAAAGAATTATGCAAGAGAAAATGTCTTCAATCCATCTTTATAGGGTGTACTTGGGAGTCAGGAACAGTCTCAACTTAGCTCATTTAAGAACCTTGTGAGGCAGGTATAATTATTTCCATTATAGCTGAGGGACTGGCATTCAAAACAGAAGTAAACTAACCCATACAGTACCGGGTGCCTAGCAAATAATCCAAAAAGTGCTTGCTAAATGAATTAGTATGTAAAGTAACGGAGGAGCCAGGCGCCATAACCACGTTGAGTGATGAACTCAAAGCCAGCTCATTTCTGCTCTTGTTCATCTTCCTGGAAGGGCTCAGGTGACTTTCAACGGTCAGAGGTGCCCCCCTGCCCATGCTGTTTATCCAACAACTGATACTAGATTGGGAAAAGTGAAAAAGGTGTCTACCTTGCTAGCTTTTATCTGTCTCTTACTTTAGTCTATAATTATTGATGGATTCTTATTCTTCACATCCCTTTGCTGTGGACTCACCCTTACATCTTATAAATTTACAAGTGGCTTAGTTATTGAAAGGAAATGTAGATTCTGTGCTCAGAGTTCCAACATTTAAAACCATGCTACACCACTTACTAGCTAGGTGACCTTGTGCAAGTTATTTAGCTTATTAGTGTGTCTGAATCATTAGCTTTAAAACCAGAATGATAATGGAACCTTTACAAAGATGTTATTTTGTGAGGATTATATGAGGCAAGTTATGAAAATCACTTAAAATAATTCCTGGTGCAGGCTAAATATTATGCAAATTTACCTAATGTAACTGATTTAATTTATTTCTGTATCTTTTTCCTACCATTGGAAATGGACTGGAGTAATAGCACAGTGGGTAGAGCATTTGACTTGCACGTGGCCAACCCAGGTTTGATTCCTCTGTCCCTCTTGGAGAGCCCGGCAAGCTACCGAGAGTATCCTTCCCGCATGACAGAGCCTGGCAAGCTACCTGTGGCATATTCGATATGCCAAAAAACAATAACAACAATAAGTCTCACAATGGAGATGTTACTGGTGCCCGCTTGAGCAAATTGATGAACAATGGGATGACAGTGCTACAGTACTACCATTGGAAATAGAGTTTATGAGAACAAAAAATTCATGTCTCTTTTTTAAACAAAATCTAAGTCTTCAAAAATTTCTAGAGAAAGCTGCTTATTTCATTAGTTTTGAAATTTCCACACTTTTGTTCTCTTAAAGTTTGGTTTTATGTTTTGTTACCTTCAGGTTTGGGGGGTGGGTAGGGTGCCGTACTCAGCTATGCCCGGGGTTTACTCCCATGTGTGCTCAGGGATCACTCCTAAGGGTGTTTGGAGGATTATTTGAGGTGTTGAAGATTCACCTGGCTCAGCTACATGCAAGGGCAAGTGCTTTATCTCCTGTACTATCTTTCCACCCCATTTTAATTGTGGTAAAACATATGTCACAAGATTTACCAATTTTGGGGGCTGGAGCAATAGCACATCAGGTGGGGCATTTGCCTTGCAGGAGGCAGACCCGGGTTGATTCCCAGCATTCCATATGTTTTCCTGAGCACCGCCAGGAGTGATTCCTGAGTGCATGAGCCAGGAGTAACCCCTGAGCATCGCTGAGTGTGACCCAAAAAAAGCAAAAAAAAAAAAAAGATTTACCAATTTTGCCATTTTAAAATGTACAGTTCTCTAGTGTTAATGACATTCGAACATTGTACAACCATTCCCACTAATTATTTTCAAACTTCATCACCTGAAACAGAACCTATACCTCCTTAAGCAAAATTGCCCCATTCCTTCTCCTCTCACTCCCGGCTAACATAATCTACATTCTACACCAATAATCTGATATTTACATACCTCACATAAGTAAAACCATATGGTACTTATTTCTACTATTCTTGGGTGTTCGTCTTATAGTCTATTATTCTATATTCCACAGATGAGTGCAATCTTTCTATGTCTGTCTCTCTCTTTCTGACTCATTTCACTTAGCATGATACTTTCCATGTAGATCCACTTATATGCAAACGTCATGACCTCATTTTTTCTAACAGCTGCATAGTATTCCATTGTATATATGTACCAGAGTTTCTTCAACTTGGAGGCTGATCTCTCATCCTGGGCAACTCAGAGAAGGGAACAGCAAGTAAAATGTGGTTGTTGGTCATGTGGGGGAAAGATGATGCGGGCCAAATATAGACTAGAGACTGAACGCAATGGCCACTCAACACCTTTATTGCAAACCACAACACCTAATCAGAGAGAAAGAACAAAAGGGAATACCCTGCCATAGTGGCAGTGTGGGGTGGGGGGAGACGGGACTGGGAAGGGGGGGTGGGATGTTGGGTTTACTGGTGGTGGAGAATGGGCACTGGTGAAGGGATGGGTTATCAAACTTTGTAAGGGAGAAACATGAGCACAAAAATGTATAAATCTGTAACTGTACCCTCACGTTGACTCACTAATTAAAAATAAACTATAATAAAAAAAAAAAAAAAAAAAAAAAAAAAAAAGTAAAACCATATGCTATTTATTTTTTTGTGTGTGACTACAGCATAATCTTCAAGGTTTGTGTATATTGTAACATACATGAGAACTTGTTATCTCTTTTTTGGCTGAGTATATCATGTTTTCTTTATTTGCTCATCTAGGAATGATGTCTGTGGACATCTGGGTTATTTCTGTTTATTGGCCATTAGTCCTGAAAAGTTGGCATAGAAGCACCTGTTGTAATAACTGTTTTTAATTTTTAAAAATTCCGTTAGCTATGTAACTAGAAGTCGAATTGATGATCGGTAGCACAGTGGGTAGGGCGTTTGCTTTGCAAGCAGCCGACCCGGGTTCGATTTCTTCGTCCCTCTTGGAAAGCCCGGCAAGCTACTGAGAGTATCCTGCCCCCATGACAGAACCTGGCAAGCTACTCATGGTATATTCGCTATACCAAAACAGTAAAAAGTCTCACAATGGAGACCTTACTGGTGCCCGTTCGAGCAAATCGATGAACAACTGAGTGACAGTGAAACAGTGCTACATGGTAATTTTATGTTTAAGTATTTTTTTCATTGTTCAGGGACCACACCTGTACTACTTAGGAGTTACTTTTGCCTTGTATTTGGGGGTCACTCCCAGTGTTACTGGGGGACCATGAGGTGTTGCTGATGGAACTTGGGACTCCCACACGCAAAGGATGTACTTTGAGTCATCTTCCTGGCCAACGTTTACTTCTCGAGGAACTGCCAAATTGCTTTCCACAGCAGCTACAATTTTTTTTGTTCCTAGTATCAACAGTGTGCCAAGGTTCAGGTTTTTCCACATCCTTGTCAGCATTTGTTATTTTTCTTTTTTTTTGTAATCACATTAGGCTGTGTATGATATGATTTGTTTATTTAAAAGACTAATATAGGATAATCCTTCACAAGAAATACAGCTACTCAGTAAAATGAGGCACATTTATTTAGTTAATCAAACTTGAACACCTCAAACTCTACTTTCCACGGGAATCCCTAGTTTGGTTGTGACATAGAATTTTTAAGTCAGCAAGAATTGTGTCTTGGTCCTCTCTGCTTTCAGAACCCCTGAAAGAGGTTACAGATGATCTTGTCCACTGTCAAAGAGATCGCAGGTCATCTCCTCAGAGCTCTGAGAATGAAGCGCCACATATATTTTTAGCTCTGGTGAATGGTGCCCACACCATTGCAAAAGGCAGGGAAGAGACATGAGGGAGGCTCTCTGAGGGGCTGTGAGCGAAGCTACCCCTCATCCTCCTTTCTCTTGAGCTAAGCGCTGTGAGCCTAGCACTAGCCCAGCTGCAGACCCGAGACTGCGTCTCCGAGCTCGCTCGCTCACACAGGTGTTGTCAGTCCTGGCCCCTGCCCAGCACAACATTTTCCCTGGAGGAATGCCACGCTCTGGATTTCCTTGTCTGCAGACTGTGTTATTGTCGAACCTTTCAGCTAGGATCAGAGAGAGGTTGGTTTGCCTGGGCATTGCCAAAAAGAGTGCCTACACATGACCTCTTGTCTGTGAAGCCTGCCAGGGAAACGCTGGCATCTCTTCAGGGCAGTTTGGGGCTGGGAGAGCCACCTGGGAGGGGCTGCCCTGTCCCTGCAGGGCTGGCTCACTCCTGACAGGAAGGTCTGTCCTCAGCCCGCACCCCTACGCTTCCTTCCTCCTGAGTCCTCACATACTCCCTCTGCCTGGGGTTTGATTCTCGAGTCCCTGGTGCTGTGGTTCTGGGGTGAGGCTGGGAACCTTGCCTGGGGCTGCAGCCCTTGCTCTCTCAATGTGCTGTTTGCCTGGTTAAGTGGCCTAAAGAAAGTCCCCACACACTGATTGCTCTGCCCCTCTCCCACATCTGGATTGTTTTCTCAGGGAAATCATCTCTAGGGAGACTGACTTAAAGCAAAAGTGGAATGGGGTCACAAGGCAAAAGTGCGTGGCTTACTAGAATGCTAGTTGCTCTCTACTAATAGCTTCTTTTTAGTAATAGATGTTTCATTTTTTTATTTTATATTCCTTTCTCAAGTTTTTTTTAATTGAATCACCATGAGGTAGAGTATTACAAAATTGTTCATGATTGCATTTCAGTCACACAATGTTCCAACACCCATTTCTCCACCAGTGTAATTTCCCAGCACCAGTGTCCCCAGTTTCCCTCCCACCCTTGCAAGCCACCCTCCACCCCAGCCTGCCTCTGGGACAGGCACCTCTCTTCTCTCTGTCTCTCTGTCTCTCTGTCTGTCTCTGTCTGTCTGTCTCTGTCTCTGTCTTTCTCTCTCTTTCTTCCTTTCTGTCTCTCATTTTAGGCATTATGGTTTGCGATACGGTTGCTGAAAGGTTAGCATATGTATCCTTTTACCTGCTTTCAAGACTTAGTTCTTGTCCAGAGTGATCATTTCCAACCAGTGTTGACATAATGGACCCTCCTCTATCTTAACTACTGCCTATCTCCCACACCATTGATGAGTCCTCCTGGCCCGTTTTCGCTGGCCTTGGATACTAGTATCGTACTGATAAAAGCTTCTTTTAAAAAGGGAGTGTTCTGGATTTCAGCGGTTGTAGGGGGACAGGGTGAGGGGAGATCCTCATGCTCTTGATTTCACAGTGAAGTAGGTTCTCAGGGGTCCACCCGCCAAATGGACATCCCCTTGTTGTGCCTTTGACTCAGATCCTCTTAGCTGTCTTTGAAGAAACCAGTTTTTCTTAGCTGTTCTGTGTCTTTAGCGTCTCCATTTCAAGAGTTCTGTCTGCATCCAGCACAGTTAGAGACATTCGTTACGTGTCTCCTGGCTCCGGGCCAGCGTGCCGTTTCTCTAATGGAAGTCCATGCTTTGAGCCGACTTCAGAGCCCCGTGAGCGCCAGACTGTGATGAAGCCGTGGAAAAACACGCCATATGCACTGCCCCAGAAACAGACGCTGTACCATTCCACACCAGCTGATGCTGTTTCCGTGCCAGGTCAGAGATCACAGCCACTCAGGGTGTGGATTGTGTAGAAGTTCCGAATCTTGAGCAGATTCCTTTGCTCAGAGCACAAGGGCTACTTGATAGACGATAGGAAGGCGTGACCTGCGTCTCAGACCTGAGCTGGATAAACAGCTCAGTCCCCACGTCCCCAGCCGGTCCCCTCCACAGGCTTGGAGCTCTTGTGTCTCTGGAGATGTCCCCAGTTTGGATGGGGACAGCGGGGATTCAGCTAGCGCCTGTCTACATGCTGCTCCTGATTTGGTTGTGCTCTTCGATTCTCTGCATGCTGAAGTTACTCCTCTGTGAACTCGGAAGTGAAGGGCTGGGTCTCCGACTGGCAACATTTGTCAGCAATTTTTTGAATTTCTCCTAAGGCTGTGCCTGACCCTTCCTGGGCTCTGAGAATGCTATCCTAGACAGATGATGTCTGTTGTGTAGATCTCTTGTGTAGCTCATTCTCTGATACTTAGATCACAGTGTCTAAATCATGTCCATTTCATGAATTCAATCCTCTATAAACCTGTTAGCATTGTATGAGGGAAAAAAATTCATTCATCATGACACACTAGCCCTGACCTCCGCCAACTGGTGGCAGCTGCGAGCCTTTGGTTGTAAGAGGCTGGGAAGTTGGTCCTGCTGTCACCAGGTTGGCACCAATCAACAGGTGTTCTCTGAGTTCCCTGTGTGCCTCACAGCATATAGAATGTCACTTTGCAATTTATGTCCTGCCAGTGCTCCCTTCATTAGAAGAAGCACAAGGTGTGTGTTCTTTTCAGAGGGTGAATGCGTACACGTTTATACAGTTAAAATAGGAAAATGTATTAAACATGTATTACATATACTGGCCACTGGTAACTGTCAGAAAGATATTAGGTGTTAGAAAATTAGACGTTGTAGTGGATGTGAATCTCAGTTCCAAACGAAATATGTAAGAAATAGCATTGAAAATCTTTTCCATAAAATGGTTCTATTTCTAACTGATTCACCTTTTGCTGGTGTGAAGAAGAACCTGCCCTCCCTCTCGGGACTCAGGGCTGATCTCCAGGCCCCCACTGTGGGGGGATTGGGTTTCTCCGATCCCTCTCATCTACTTCCTGACCACCCAGATAATTCAGGAGGTTCTGGGAAGTTGTGTGTGGCTCAGTTTATGCCCTTTTTTCCCTACTGGGAAAGTTAAGCCGTCAAAGCTACGGGATTCCTACAGGAATCGGGGCTCAGACTCCTGTTCTTCAGCACCCCAGACTTCACTCACTGTTCTCCCTCCAGCTCTGTCTCCCCAAGTCACTGAGCCTTGTTCTACATGAGGGGGTGTGGGGGCAGGGAGAGGCAGCACCCAGAGGAGGTGTAGACTAGTGTCTCCGCTGGCCATCCAGCAGCCCACAGTTACATAATCTGTAAAGATTTACCAAACATGGGGTCAGAGAGCTAGATCAGTGAGTTAGGCACTTGCCTTGCTTCCCTGCGTTTAATCCCCAACACGGCATATAGTCTTGAGCACTGCTGGGAGTGATCTCTGAGCACAGAGCTAGGAGTAAGCCCTGACCACTGCTGGCTGTGGTCCCAAACCTCCACCCAAAAAAAAATATTTACCAAACATGTAGGCATTTTTTATGAATTATTTTATCCTCATAGCAATTAAGAGTTTGCTACAGTTTTCATTTTTCAGATGCATGAACCGGCTTGGGTTGAATACGTGGCATAGGGGTGGAACTGATACAGGCACTGCATGAATGCTGGTGGGTGCAGAGTCAGCCCTTGTTTCATGCCTTTGTACTGTGCTTCTGCCTCCTAGTTCCACTGAGATTGTTCAGAGGCTTCTGGAGCCGTTGCACCCTGCATGACAGCTTAGTAAGTGGGTGTTAGAAACATCCAGGTATATGGTTATTCGTTATTTATTTGCATTTTTTAAATGGTTTCCACATCTTTCATTTTCTCTCACTCCACACCACTAGGGTGGTGACGTGTCTAGAGATGGGGATAGTAAATGGAGGCAGGAAGTGTGTTTAAAACTGAGGGCGCAGAGCCTCGTGTTATGCTGAACCCAAATATGGAGAAGAATCATTAGGATAAGGAAGTAGCTGAAGGCCTGAACTATGAGCCAAGGTGCACTGGGAGAAAGTGTATATTCCAGAGCATGCGGAGGGATGGGAACATTAACCCAAAGGCTGACCTTGAGAAGGGGGCCCCTTCCTCTCTCCCCCCTAATCAGTTAACACATCCACAATAGTCCTTTCCTGAGCTCCCCTACTGGCAGCTGCACCATCGTTGTTGTGCACCTTTGCCCCCAGGCCCCCACTCCCTCACCGCTGACTCGGCTGCTATCAATTTGTTGGGCCAATCTGTGACTTTTGAAACATGCAGGAGCCATCTGGGGAATGGTGTAAATAATGATAATCACAGAGTAGTTCCTAAAGTATAGGCTCTGAAGCACTTAGCAGTGCAGGCAGATTTTCCCTGGGTTAAGGACTGGACTGCAATTTCCACTTTAAAATTGCTACTTATGTGACTTGGGAGATATAAACATGAAGGAAACTATGCTTAAACTTTTTTTTGTGTGTGGTGGGGGAGTAAGAGAAAGCACATCAGAAGCTTGAGAGATAGATGATAAATCAAATCTATCCTTTTGGGTTCCTTTCTATGCTTTTGACAAAAGTCTTTTCTAAACATCTAAAGCAGTTAAATCTGAGAATTTTCATTTTGAAGGACTCGGGAGAAAACATCAGATTCTGGTGTGTGTGTGTGTGTGTGTGTGTGTGTGTGTGTGTGTGTGTGTGTGTTTGTGCGTGTACATAAGGTAAAAAATAACATTTTTCAAGCATACGGTTTTGTGCAAGTTTGTATAATCTCAAAGTTATATAACCATCCTACTATTTCTGCAACCTTTTCAGCACCACCCTCTCAGCAATCTTTTTGTCTTCCCATATTGACGCTGTGTAGCTATTAACCAATAACTTCTCCTCTCTCCACTGCCCTCTCATCTGCCAATCCCTGACAACCATCTTTCTGCCTTTGTCAGTTTGACTAATATATACTTTATGTCTTTTATTTAAGTGGAATTGAATTATACTTGAACTACACTGTTAAGTGCAGTTTCTTTAAAATTTTTCACTATAGCTAGTACTGTTTATTTACTTTAACTATTTCTATTCTTTCTATGGGTATATGTTCATTTGATCCTCCATCTGCCCTTGTTGAAATTTGTTGAAATTCTTTGGAATGACATGCTATTATTGCAGCTCCTACACGCCTCCCCTCACTGTAAATTCTGATTTTCACATCCCTTTAGAGTTGCCTCTTTTATTGAACCAGCTTGAGTCCTTGTGACCATTGTGTGACCAACATAACAAAATGAAGGTATGCCATGTGTGAGGTTGGATTACCACAGATTACCACATTTGAGGGTAGATTGGTGTTAGAAGCTAACGGCATCTCTTTTTGTTGTTCTCTTTCGGGAGTCACTCACCCTGGCAGTCACCACATGCCTTGTAGCAGTGTCTGGAGACGTCTACGTGGCATGAGCTGAAGCTTCTGAAAGTTAGGGAAGGACGTGGCCCAGCTACCACATGAGAGAGTTCGGGAATGGATCACCCAGTCTTAGTTTTTGAATTGATAGTCAACTGCTGATAACTTGACTAAAGCCTTATGAGATATCCTGAGCCAGAATCATGCATCTGTTTCCAGATTTCTGTGCCTCAAAACTATGTGAAATAATGTTTGGTGCTTTAAGCTGCTACCTTAATGTGTGGCAGCCAAACAATGGATATGGCTTAGCTCTTAATCAACACATCTGGCAATAATGATGTAACTTTCTAGCAATGATTCTGCTCCTATTTTCTCTTTCAACTTTGATGAACTAAAGAGCAAAACATTTATATCTGTGACTACCTTTGCTCATGTAGCTTGTAAAAAGTCTGGAAAATTGGGTGTTCTCAGGATTTTTAACAGCATCTAACCCACAGAAGGGGCTCTGTGCACTGTATGTTGAATTATTGAATAAAGACCTTCTACCTATATAAAGAAAAGACATCATGGAAATTAAAGTAACTACTTATTCAGATCCTGGTCCGAGTGTTTGAATCTCATATCTGACTCTATATTTTTCTCCATTTTTTTTCTAAGTGTTAGTAGTATTTTCTTTATCCCAACTTGACTTATGATCATGCCTTGTCATGTTTTATGTGTGATACACTTAACACTTTCTCTTAGTTGCCCCACATAATTTGAAAAGGGATTCTGATATGTATCTACAATTATTATTTCCAGTATGTGAATATCAGCATGTTTTTCTACTTTCATAATAAATTACCACAAAAATCAGTGAATTTTAAAAAATCATAAAATAGGAGCCAGAGAGATAGTATTTACCATGTATGTGGCCAAGTCAGGTTTGGTGTCCAAACTTGGGTACCCCAAACCTCACCAAAAGTGATCTCTAAACACAGAGACCAGAGTAATCCCTGAGCACTGGAGGGTATGGCACAAAGACGGAAGCAAACAAACAAACAAGCAAAAAATCCCACAAAATATTTTGGGGTTTCACTCTAACATTGGGTTAAAAATCAAGTTTTCTGGCAGAACTGCATTCCTTTCTGGAGACTCTCAAGTAAAATATGCTTGCTTTTCTTTTCTGGCTTCTAGAGACTTTTGGCCAACAACATTGCTTCTTGGCACCTATCCCAAGAACACAAAAACATTAACACCTATGCTCATTGCAACACTAAGTACAATAGCTAAGATATGGAATGAACCCAAATGTCCAACGACAGATGACTGGATAAAGAAGTTGCGGTATATATACACAACAGAATGTTATGCAGGTATCAGAAGAAATCTTGCAGTTTGCTGCAACTTGGATGGAACTGGAAAGCATCGGGTTAAGCAAAATAAAGTTAAATAGTGATCTCATTCATCTGTGGTATAGACAGAATAAGAGAAAAAACAAGTATTGAGTGATTGAACTACAAACTTTTGAACTTTCACTATAAACCTATTATTTCATCACAAACCTCACTGTATTGAGATTATCCAATAAAATGTTTTACAATAAAAAAATAAAAATAAATAAAACTCAGGTTACGGAACAGTGGGGCATGGGAACAGGGTAAGAGGTGGACTAGAAGTGGCATGAGGACAGTGGTGGAAGGATTGGGACTCTTTAGTGGTGGTGAGGGTACAAAGACGTAGTGCACCAAAGCCATAAACATTAACAGTACTGTGACCAGATTATCTAAACTACAATAAAAATAAGTAAATTAGGGGCCGGAGTGATAGCACATTGGGTAGGGTGTTTGCCTTGCACGTGGCCGACCTGGGTTCGATCCCAGGCATCCCATGTGGTTCCCCGAGCACTGCCAGGAGCAATTCCTGAGTGCAAAGCCAGGAGTAACCCCTGAGCATCGCTGGGTGTGACCCAAAAAGCAGGGAAAAAAGTAAATTAGGTTTAGAAGAAAGACTTTCGGTTTCATTCTTCAGGGAGTTTGAGTTGTTAGAAATATCCTTGTTACTTAGGAGGTAATAATGTGTCATGGAATGGGAATGACAGATCTACTCCCAATTTATATTGATATTTCTGTCTTAATTTCAGCCATGGTGGGGGGCCAGTGGGGGCCAGTTGAGACATACCTGGAAGTGCTCAGGGCTTACTTCTTACCCTGTGCTCAGGTATCACTCTTGTCAGTGCTCAGGGGACTATATGTGGTGCTGGAGATAGAATCCAATTTGGCTGCATGCAAGGCAAGCACTCTACCTGCTGAACGTTGGTGCCCCTCCCCCCATTGCATCATTTTAAACCATCTAAGAGCCATAAATTTCCTTTATTATCCAGGTGACTGGATGACCAAATGCAATTAGGGCAAGGGAAGAATGCACACTGCCATTTCTCTCATATTAAAAACAAAAATAGGAGCCAAAGAAATAGCAAAGGGAGTGAGGTGCTTACCTTGCATGAAGCTGACCAAGTTTTAATCTCTGGCACCATATACTGTCCCCTGAGCACCACAAGGAATGATATCTGAGCACAAAGCAAGGAGTAAGTCAATTCTAAGCACCACCAAGTGTGGCCCAACATCCACAACCCCCATACCACCCCACAAAAAATCAAACAGACAAGAATAAAAAAGGGAACACTGCACACAAACTATATACAAAAATGGTGAGATGTAAAAGAATTACTTACCTCTCAACATAGGTCATGTACGAAGATTTTACAGTTTTGAGGTGTGATGTTTGACACAGGTGTGATGATTTCCTTATACTTGTCTTTGGTGGATATGTTTTATTTGACATGCATAATATTTTCCTATTTTTTTATAACAGGGTGTTCATAATACTTGAGTTTTCTATCTTTATGTGTTAAACTTGGAGTAAGTTTAAAAAGGTTGGACAGTACCATCGTCACTTCTATAAGCACAACCCCATCATACCTGAATTTCCCTCTAAACTTCTGGGGGAGGGGAACACACAGCACTTTTAATTGGTAACCAGTGGTGCAAGAGGGAGAATGTATTGTTCTTTGATTCCTTCTAGGCACAAGGTAAGACATCTAGGAGATGAAGGCAGAAACCTTTGATGTGTTATTTGCCTCCTGTGTATCCAGCTAACTAGTCATCTTGCATTTAATGAATCAGGAGAAGTTTATTGCATGCCTGCTGCATGTCTGGCCCCATATTAGGCATTGGACATGCACAATAATCTAGATTTGTGCTATTTGCTTCACAGTTTGCCTGTAAGCAAATAATGCCTTGGGGTGAAGAAGATGTCCTCAAGGTGCTCACAACCTACATTTAGAAAGAAGTAGGCATGAGAAACATTCACAGTGAAAAGCAGGGATGCAAGAGAAACAGTGAAGTACTTGTGGGACTGCAGAGAGATATTGATAAACTGGTTCCTCTCAAGAAGTCCAGCAACATGGTAGCGTTCAAGTTGATTCCTAAAAGGTGGCCATGTTAAAGAAGAGGAGGATTCCTCTTCTCTAAGATTGGAGAAAACAGCTTTAATTTTTTAATCCTAATTTTTAAATATTATGAATTTGAAGGCAGGCAGGTGCTAGATATGTAAATATTCTATGAAGTCTTGGGATTATCAAGTTAGAAATAATCTCAGTAGTAATACTACTGTGAAGGAAATTCTGGATAAGTTAGAATGTTTTCAGCCTTAGTAGTGGGACAACTGCAAACCAAATTAAGTGGTAAAATAAAGGGAACTTTAAGACAGAAAAAAATCTCAAAAAGTATGTAGGGTTCAGGAACCAGAGAGATAGTACAGGGGTTAAAGTGCTTGCTTGCATTCAGTCAACTTTGGTTTAAGCTTACCCGTGGTCCCCACACTACATATTGTTCCCAACCACCACCAGGAATGATCCCTAAACACAGCCAGGTGTGACCTATTAGAGTCTAAGCTATGACAGAGCTCCTGCTTGAAATTTTCCCTAATAGTCTCACATAAATTTGTAAATTCTTGGTTTTTAGTATCAGTTAATTCCTAGTAGTTTTTTTCTTCTGCTTAAAAAATAGACAATTGGGGCTGGAGTGATAGCATAGCAGGTAGGGCATTTGCCTTGCACAAGGCCAACCCGAATTTGATTCCCAGCATCCCATATGGTCCCTGAGCACCGCCAGGAGTAATTCCTGAGTGTAGAGCCAGGAGTAACCCCTGTGTATCACCGGGTGTGACCCAAAAAGCAAAAAAAAAAAAGACAATTAAAATAATGACTAAATCAGAAGTGAAACCAGCAGACTTTATTTCATTTTATATACACTCACTATATATACATATGTGTGTATGTGTTTTGGGGGTCAATAGGAGGGTTGGTTTGGGCTGCACCTGGAAGTTCTCAGTTCTTGCTTCTGCCTCTTTGCTCAGTTAGCAGTGCTCAGAGGACCATATGTGATGCCAAAGATAGAACTGATGTCTGCCATGTGCATGTCTGCCTTAACCTCTGTACCTTAACCTCTGTACTATCTCTCCAGCCTAAACCTCTGTTTGTTTGTTATGGTGCCCTAAGCTCAGAAGGTAGCTGCCATATTTGAAGAACTCTATTGTAGGGCTGGTGTGAATGTGAGCATGGAAGGGCATTTGTTTGATTCACTTAGTAATATAAAGCCAAACCCATCTCCTGGTAATTCTTTTGCAGTCTTTGTAGTTCTGAGGTGTGGAGCAGTGGTTCTGAGACACATCAGAACATTTGAGTCCTCTGGGAGAGCTTTGTGAAAGTACAATTTCCTGATTATAATATGCCAGCTCATCTGAATCTGAATCTGTTAGTAAGACTTGGAAGCCATTTCTTTTTCAGAGTTCAAGAGATGACTCTCTAACATCAAAGAGCTTAGGAATCCCTTCTTTAGAATACAACCAATCTATTCCGCATTTCTAGTGTTCAAATATTTAAGTTGATCTTACATCTCCCTTTGTCATTTGTTTCTTCAGATTCTTATGGAGTCTTAAGAACTGGCACTTCCAAATCAATAGAGCATGAATTCATATCTCTTTTCCATTATTCAAAGTCGTATTCATTGGACAATTTTTTTAAAAAAATTTATTGTAACGAATCATCGTGAAATACATTTACAGACTTACAGACTTTTATGATTGTGTTTCAAACAATGTTCAGGTTCCCATCCCTCCACCAGTGCCCATTCCCCACACACAATGTTCCCAGTGTCCCCCCCTAGCCCCCAGCCCTTCCCACCCCTTGCCTCTGTGGCAGGCACAATCCCTCTTACTCTCTCTGTTGGACAAATTTCTAAATATTGCTATTTTTTGCATTTATAAAGTGGGAATAATAATTTTACTAATATTACATTATAATAATGTAAATAATACAATACTCTATATTTTTTAAGTTATTGTGAGGAATAAGTTAAGAAAACATGAAGTTCTTAGCATGATGACTGGCCAGGAAAAGGTTCAGTGGATATTACTGACTATTAATAAATGGTTAAACTTTTCTGGTGCCTTCAACTCTTTTTGGTAATGTTTTCCTAGACCCTTGTCTTTCATCTCTAACTTTTCATGTACTTTTTTTTTTCCTATGAAAGTGTGATTTCTTTCTACTTTGTAAAAGGGTGGTTTTGGGGTAAGGAAAGATAGCACAGAACACTCCATGGCAAATCACATCAGCAAAAAGACTGCAACTTCCTGTGGTCTGAGTGTGAGGTTTCTCTGCATGCAACTATTCTCTGCATAATAAACATCTTGGAATTTCCCATCCTTAGTTAAGTTCTTTTCTCTTGGGAAACTTATCAGTGGATGATTACAAGAACATCTGGATTCTTCAAGATGTTTTGGACTTTCTTCAACTTAGTTTCTGGCCTAAGCTATGTTTAGAGGCATGAATATGCGAGTTGGTTTCATCACAAAAGTGGGTTGTTTCCAAGATTGCTGTGATCAGTTTAATCTAGTATAGATCTGCCAGCCTTCTATTCAGCTTCAGGTGGTGACTAATTTGAAGTGAGGTGTATTCTCCAGCAGAGTCAACTTGCCTCGAAACATGTATGTGGACAGTTGCATAAAATGCCCGTGTATTTCTTTAGTTTGACTTATTTTTGTTTCTGGATCCCCAGATACTTGTTTCTTTGCTGGGTCCATCTGAATGTAAACTGACTGTAAGGTAAGACCTACGTGGCTTGATGGGTGAAGGCAGCATACAGCATGTTGCAAAGCCCTGAGCATGTTCTCTTTAGTGCAGATGCTTGAGTGCCAGTCTTATTGGTAGTGTCATTGGGTCTTGATAGGAAGAACCAAGGATATAAAGATACAGACTTTCTATTTTTCTTTGATGGCATAGAGGGTAGGTAGCATGTTCAGGGGCAGTAAAACTTTCATTGAAAATAAAAATGTCCAAAGCTACTCCTTCATTATTTAATTGATCCATTTACTGCTGATCTTATGTTTTTAAATATTTTGTTTATAGTCTTATAATTTGATTCTTCCGTCCCTCTCAGAGAGCCCGGCAGTCTATCGAGAGTATCCCACCTGCACAGCAGAGCCTAGCAAGTTACCTGTGGTGTATTCAATATGCCAAAAACAGTAACAACAAGTCTCACAATGGAGATGTTATCGGTGCCCGCTCAAGCAAATCGATGAGCAACAAGACGACATTGCTACAGTCTTATAATTTAATAAAAGCAGTTGGGCCCAGTAAGGGACTATGAATAGGTAGTCTACAAAAGTTGGCCCAGCCATGGAACAATAGCATAATTTCATGGGGCAGAAGTGTATTTTCAGTTGACTATAGTTGGTAAAACGTCAGAAACAAAGAGATACTTAGATAAAACAAAAGCAACATCCAGTACTTACAGAAAATGGGGGAAAAATCCAAATATCAGCTTCTCTCAATACTCCTTATTTTATTAACTAGAGAAGAAAACTATGAAAAAAGGAAATCCCTTTGAAAAAGTTCTTTTGCAGATTTTTATTCATTCCATCATCCAGATTTAATATCTCTTTCCACTATTCCTTATAGGAAGGAAGTGAAGAAGAAGAGATAGTCAATTTCATATTGAATTAAACATATGGCATTGACTATTTACAGTTTAGAGCTGGAGAAATAGTAGTGAGCTGAAAGCCCTTGCCTTGCATGTAGTTGACCCTGATTCAATCCTTACTGGTCCCCCAAGCACCCTTGGAACCCATCCCCAAGTGCTTTCAGATGTGAGCCCAAAACTCAATAAATAAAGTTTAGTATATTTGATGCCAGAGGAGTGTGTTCAGTTGTTCAAGGTCACTAAGATATTATTTAAAAGTCATCTTTAGTAGGACTCATACTATGGGCCAGATATTCTCAATATTAGAGATTCAAGGACTTATTTCTGTGAGAGAATATGCCAGAGTCTCTTGCCCCCAAGCCTGGCTGTCTTCACCAGGGCCCCTCGGAGGGGGGCAGGTTAAGTTTCCCTCCCCACCTTGAGCAGAGCCTTTGCAGCCGAAGACATCCAGAACCCATGTTCAAGGCCCCTCTCCACACATTTGGACAACCTCAGGCATAAAGGAACAGGCAGAGGAACCCAGGTGTGCGGGACCCGGGGCTGCGCCAAACCTCCTAGGATCAGGGATGGGCCTCCTCCACCCAGATCCCCCATTTTCCACTAGCGTGGCAGCCACAAACTGCCCCCATCCCATGCCATGTAATCCCATCAGCGGCCAAGATTCAGAGACTATAAAACAAAGTTCCCAGAAGCACACAGCCGCAAATGCGGCCACACAACCTCTTATAGCTTAGTTCTTCCTGGGAGAACCTGGCAAGGTACCGAGAGCATCCTCCTCCCATGGTAAAGCCTGGCAAGCTCTCCGTGGCATACTCGATATGCCAAATACAGTAACAATGATAGGTCCCATTCCTCTTACCCTGAAAGAGCCTTTAATGCAGCACCGCTGGGAAGAACTAGTAAAGAGAGGCTGTTAAAATCTCAGGGCTAGTATGAATGGAGACGTTACTGGAGCCCACTTGAGCAAATCAATGATCAATGGGATGACAGTGATACAGAGATACAGTGATTTTTGTGAACCTTACAGTCTAGTATAGTGTTGGGCTTGAGAAGAGCTACTTTCTTTAATGAGACTGGTTCCAAGTAGAATGGAAGCAGAAAAGGAAACTAAAGCCAGGACTGGGGAAAGGTTTGGAAAAAGACAATATTTGTGCAGAGATATTAAGATACATTGCTAGGTTTTTGGATGTGAGTGAACATTATATATATATTCAAAAATTTAAGTAGTTAGGTGTTACTAGAGCCTAGATAAGGTATTTAGTCATATGCAGCCAACCCAGGACTAATCTCCAGCACCTCATATGGCCACTCAAGTGCCACCAGGAGTGACCCCTGAGCACAACCCAGGTGAAAGCCCTGAGCATGACCAGGCATGTTTCACAAGCAAAGCAAAAATACCAGCTGAGGATGATGATATGAGGAGATAAGTAAGATAGGGAAGAGCCAAATATTGAAATATTTAAAGCTCTGAACTTAAAGCAAAAGAACTGGAAACTTTTCAGTCCAGTGAGAGGATGATGATCTGAGGCCAGAACTCGTGGATATGTGAACAGAGGTACAGGTTTTAAGGAGTCTTCGCAGAGAGCTCGAATAGACTTGGGATATGATTAAATTGAAGAGATAAGAGCAGATTTTTAAAGAGAATTAAGTTCTGCATGACTGAGTATTTGGTAAGCCATTTGTTAGTAGATTAGAGGAAGAGCAACAGAAATGAGGTAGCTGGTAACTGATGCATTTTAATGCATTGAAGTCTTGGAAGTGTCTGTTGGATAAATAGAATTGTTTAGTTTGTGAGTTGTATGCATTTCTACCAATCTATATTTGAAGTTTAGAAGAGAAGTTTAGACTAGAGAGTCATCAGAACATTGATAATACCAGAAAGATAGGCCTAGATGAGAATGAAATGTGTAAAATGAGAAAAGTCCCAATAATAGTACTCAAATTGTTCTCGAAACTTAAGGAGATAATGCAGAGACTAAAAACGGACAATGATATAGGTGGGTTGAGGACCAGGATAGAGAGGTTACAAATACCTAGGGAAGAAAAGTGTCATTTGAGGCAGGTGAACTGGCCACATAAAACGAAAAAGAGAAAAACAGAAATGAAGGCTGGGAAGCAAGCTCGTGTAGACAACAGGCACATAATTGGGAGGACTGATGTCAGATTGCAGAGCAATGGGGACTGAGTGGGAAGTTAAAAACCAAGTGTAGAGAACATTCTCATAAGAATTTGGATGTGTAAGGAAGGAGAGAGAAGTATACTGCACCCATTCCTGGTGGGCTTAGGGGAGATTTGTCTTTATTTTAAGATAATAGAAATTAGAGCATATCATATGCTTAGGGAAAGGGAAGGAAACACTATAGTGGGAAATACTCAGAGGAGGCAGTGAGGGGAGCAACCCTAGAATCATCAAAGTGTCCTCTGCGACACGTAGTTTAAAATCATCCGGAAGTTTGTTAGATTGAAAAGTAAACTGTCAACCATCTTAGCTGCAGTGAATCAGAAAATCTGAGTGTGGGCCCCAGCAGCTTGTTTTTAGCGAGTCCACCAGATTATTTAGATGCATGAGGAATTTGAGAGCTTATCTAAGGGGCAAAGGAGGTGGGTACCAGAATGGGCACATATGCCTTGCCCTGGAGGAGAGTCACTGCAGGCTACAGTTGCAAATAGATTCTGGGTGGATGGGTGTGCAGTTAATGGGGGTTCTTTCTGATTGCATGGTTTTTCTACTAGAAATAGGAAGCCGTTTTGTTTACTGGATGATTCTGGGATGTTTATGGTTAATAGAGCGCAATCACATGTGATGTACATTTAAGTTTTGAAATTGTTGCCTTGTAGTTGACCTCGAATAGGATTGGCTATTGGCTTTGTTTTGGTTTCATCTTCCCTGTGTCTCCCTCATCACCTTTAGATACCCGGCAGTACTCAAGGGCCTGCTGTTCCTGGCATAATACTCATGGGACGAAGCAGGGCTAGAGATTAAACCCAGGACTCCCACATGCAACACAGGTTCTTTAGCCCTTTGAGCTATTTACCCAGCCCCCAAATACAACTAGTTTTAAGCTGAAATATGTCCTTTGTTCTCTCACATTACGTTCTTTCTCCTGGCCTTTTCTCACCAAAAACCAACATTTATTCTACTTCTCCTACCCTCTCTTTTCTCTTGTTTACCAGTGTTTGGAGTTTTCTGTGATTTTATTCAGACATTTAAATATTTGTCTTAATCGTTAGATAATTTCAGGAAATGCCAGGATCACATCATTCAGGACTAAAGAAGAAACTTTCATCAAGGATCCTTTGTACCAGTATGAAAGCTCTTTAGCTATTAGATTTTTTATTAAAACTCCCACACAGAAGGTGTGAAATGAATAACAAAAACAGAAGTGTACGTTTTAAGAAGAAAAGTCAAATGATTAAAAAATCTACGCTGGTCGTACTAGACTTACGATCCCCTCAGATGTGTCATGAGGAAAAGGTGGCTGTCACTTCTTCTTATGATTTCAGTATTGTGAAGGACTTTGGCAAAGAGGCAGCACTTAGTATTTTGGCATGGATGGTTGATATGCAGAAATAATAAACCTACTGTAATTAGTCATTAATTTTCTTTTTTCCTATTTTCCCTTTTGATGAAATGCATTTATATTAGTTCATTATATGCACACAACCCTGTAATGATATAAGAGTCTGAAAAGTTATAACTGAAAGCAGTGTCTTGAAGTCAGCAGCAAAATAAGGCAAGGAAAGAGGGGAACTGGCATCCGTTCAGTATCAGCTGTTCTTTCTGTTCAGCAGCGTGCAAGGTCATGGAGGACAAGTCTAAGATGGAGAGACCCTGCATTTTAAAGATTCTCATAAGAGAAGCGTGGTCATGTCTCTCATAGTGTTACTACAGAAGAAAGAGGGAAATTCAACTTCTAAATATAATTTAACACTCTTAGCAAATCTAATGGATCTGACCTCATCTGTCTTTTTTTTATTATTCATTATGTTGAATCAGTACATTTTCTTAATACTATAAAAATTTGCTATGGATTCTGTTCATTTTTCTTTAGCACTTAGATTTTGTTATGAGAGCTGTGAATGAAGTGGGGTTAGGATGAAATTACTTCAGTGGAAAAAAACCTTTGTTGGGCCGAGAGGTAACTCAAAAATTCCAAGGCCTTGCATGTGCAGACTTGAGTTAATCCCCAACACCCCATGGTCCCCCAGCAGCTGTGGATCCCCAAGAATTGCTTAACTGTTCCACCACTCCCCAAAGCTGTGTTTTGGGCTGGAGAGATAGTAAGGTGCTTGCCTCGCCTAATTTGAATCCCAGAAGCCAATAGCATTTCTCAAACCTGGCCAGGAGTAAGCCAGAAGCACAGAACCTGGATAAGCCCTGAGCACCTCTGGTGAGGTCCCAAAGCAAAAAACCCAACTTTGTTCTAATGAGATTTATTTGACACAGTTTTTATTTTACAAATTACTATTACATAGGTCTATCTATAGACTGATTGTTTCATCAGAAATGGAGGCAACACGTGGCATTTAATTAAAATTAAATGTAATTTTATCATCACTGTATCACTGTATCACTGTCATCCCATTGTTCATCAATGTACTTGAGCAGACACCAGTAATGTCTCTATTTCTCCCAGTCCTGAGATTTTAGCAGCCTCTCCTTCTTCATCTTTCCCAAGGACAGGGGAGTGAGACCTATTATTGTAAATGTTTTTGGCATATCAAATATGCCATGGGTAGCTGGCCAGGCTCTGCCCATGCGGGCGGGATACTCTCGATGATTTGCTGCCTACTGTCTGAACTCCATCAAATATGGTGTTCATTATGGAAAATGGGTAGGATGTATCGCGCGGCCAGTGGCCTGGAGCATGGCAGAAGTTGGGTAGTGGAGGTCGACTGCCAGGGCTCGGTCCCTTGGGGCAGGGAGGGTTCTCAACTGCTCCCCTCTGCGGTGCCTTGGGTGAAAACAGCCTGGTGCAGAGTCCAATCTTATCATAAAGGCATAATTAAAAGTCATACAGTTTTTAAGGAGGGAAATTTAGTATTCAAAAAAAATTAATGGGAAATACACCTGGATTATATAGTCTGAGCTTCTCAAACCTCCCCAAGAGGTGACACATTGGCAGTGAGAATCCCAGTGACCATGGCTGGGACTCAGACCAGACTGAAGGCGTCTGTGAAGCAGTGGTTCTGAGACTGAGAGGAAGAAATAAAAGAGAAAAATAGTACCGAACATTTTCTTCTATACAACAACTTTTATGTGATCATTTTCCAAGAGAGATCCTTTCTGGTTTTAAATCTAACCCTAAACAATGTTATTGAAGCCAGGACCAGCACGTGCTTTTAATATTAACACTAAAGGCTCTTTCTCAGAAAGGTCTGACTTTCTGTTTCTTCCTTTGCTTTTGTTATGGCAGGGTCGATTGGACTTTTTCTTTCAGCTCTTTAAACTGTCCCCCACTCCTCCCACCCCTCAGTACCTTGGGCATTTGTGTTTAGAAATGTTTAGCTTTTGACAGCTGTTTCTGGTTCAACTGTATAAGGGAATCCTTAAATTCGAACTGCGTAGCAAGTGTTTATTCCCTTAAAACATTTCTAATGTAAATGTATATATATAGTAAAAGGATTTTGAAAGCTTCTTCTTAGTTCGGTTTGATCTAGCCTGACAGTTCAGCATTATTGAATTTTTGTAATTATTACATCCTGCTTGTTTGTCCAGCCTGGTGCTCACAGACAGTTCACAGGTAGTTGGTAAGGCAAGGGACAGCCAATGGCATTAGCATCAAGACATATATTTTGTCCTCTGCAAGCTGGGAGGCAATAAACAGAGATTCTAGATACTGGCCTGGCTCACTGGCATCTCGCTAGAAATTTGTGTGCTGGATACTTCCTGTCATAGCCTCACCTTATATTTGGTCTTGTGTCCATGCTATCAAAAGTTTATACTGAGCACCTGCTGTACACCATGTGCTCATCTAGACATCAGCGATGTTGATCTGAACTAGAGAGATAAGTTTTCTTTCCTCTAAGATCTTAGTTTTTTTCTTGTATATTCACAGTGGTATTTGGGTTTGGCTGATGTTGCTATAATTATGAAAAGGACAATACACATTCCAGATTTTCTGGGCTTTCTGAATCTTTGTGTAAAACTATGTTCTTATAGGGCCAGACAGATAGTACAGCAGGCAGCGCACTTGCCTCACTTGCCTTGTATGCAGCTGACCTGGGTTTGATTCCAGGCATCCCATATACTCCCCCAAGTTCTGCCAGGGATAATCCCTGAACACAGGGCCAGGAGAAAGCCTTGTGCACAACCAGGTGTGGCCCCAAAACAAAAACTAAGAAAAAACTGTTTTTCTGTCCTGCCACAGAAAAACAACAATAGACCAATATGTAAGTGAATGGATGGCAGGGGGATAGTGGGGGGATGGGGAGGGAGTGTGTCAATAAAACCTTATTTAGAAAATAGATAGTTTTAGTTTGTCCATACTTGGACCAAAGACTGTGAACAATCTCGTGGGGTGGCATCTATATCATACAGCCCAGACCAGGGTTTTGTTACCCAGACCATAAGGCATCTCTCGAGTCAGCATCAGGCAGCCATAGAGAAGTGCATTTCTCAGCACTTGCTACTGATTGCAAAATTACTGACTGCTGCATTTGTCATGTCCTTGGAATTGTTTTCTCTGCCCTGGGTTTAATAGATTTTCCCAGACTCCTCAGTAAAGAAGTTGCACTCTGATTCTTTCTACATGTCATGTGCATGTGATAAGCAGAAAGAAAATGGGTGAACCCATGTTCAAACCCTGAACCAAGAATGAAGCATTTATTTCCTGTTTTTCCATTCCAGCTTGGTAATGTAGAGGAGCACCTCCACAGACATCCCTCTGGCAGAAAAGACTTGCATTTGCCCTTCTCAGAGGTTGGTAGCTGACCTCCTGGTTGTGAGGAATGCAGGACTCAGGTTTTGTTCCTGGGGAGTTGTCAGTCACTGGAGTCCAAGAGATGAAGTGAATCCTTGCTTGCCTCTTCCAGCTGTGTTTGCGTTCCCATCACACATTTGCAAGGAAGGAAAGGAGTATTACCAAGAGTCAATGATGCCTTCCCGATAAAGCAAACAGAAAACTGCTTGATAAAATACAAACAGGTGAGAGAACCTGAGAGGATTTCTGGGTTCTCCAGTATTTGTGTAAGGCACAAGGCCTGCCGGTGTGCCACATGTGTTCACCTATAAGGCAGATTATATTATCATTCTCAATTCTGGAAGCCGAGGCAGGGAGTGTGTAAACCTCACAGCCTATATTTGGCAGACTCATGAAGTAGGTAGTCTGGGGGAAGCATCTGCACTTTTCATCTCGGGATCAGGAAGAAACTCTGCGCGTCCTAAGTATGTATGCTGCTGTGGACTAGCCAGGAGATTGTGCTCTTACTCCATTTCCCCTGAAAAAAAGAACACACAAATAAATGCCACAGCATACTTGCTTTTCAAAAATTATATCATTGCCCTCTGTAGTGTGAGCGCTGAAATTAGAGGCAACTCCCACACACATTTTGTGACTAATCCAGGAATTTTGGTTTTATGCTTTTAAGAAATCTGAATTTGGATATTGTATTAGTTTGCCATTCAGTGACACTCTCTGTGTCTCAAATCAACAGAAATCAATTCTCTTGTCTACAGTTTTGGAGACTAGAAGCCGGGAATCAGCAGCTCACGCTGCTTCTGAGAGGTCTAAGGGTCTGTTCCATGCCCTGCTCTTGCTCGTGAAACAGCTGGCAAACTTTGGTGTAGAGAAGTCACCCTAACCTCTGCCTCCAGCTTTACAACATTTTCCTTGTGTCTTTTGGCAAATATATCCTCCTTGGGGGTGGGGCACAAGGGTGTTTCAGAGGTCTGGGGCTCCCACTGGTGATTCTCGTCCACTAGGTCCACACTGGATCCGTGTAAGAGCCTGAGAATGGATGGTGCCGGGACCCTGCAGTGCTCAGGATACCTGGCCCACCCCCGTGGTTGCAACTCCCTTTCATAAAAACTGCCAGGAATATTGGATCAGGGGCCAACGCTATCCCACCTTCATCTCCTCTTTACTAATGATCTGTATCGACAGACAGATGAAATCACATTTTGCTACATTGGGGGTTAGCATTTTCTTTAGAAGAACATTAATTCAACCCACAATGGATACCTTTAATATATAGGATAGAATTTCCTTCTTCACTGTCATGCTCAATCCCATTACTTTGCTGTAGAACAAATCTCTGTTCCTGCTGGACTCTTAGGGTATTTGAGTCGATTGCTCCTGCCTTCAGAATATTTCAAAGATGGTAGTGGTGAAAGAATAAGTTTGAATGACATATCTCTAGTCACCTAGATTTCCTTCAATAAGAAACAGAGTTTATTTTTTTTCACTAAAGATGATTTATATACACTCATAGAGCAGAAAACCACATTCTATAAAAGGGCTTTCTAGTTTATTAGAGTTGCCACAAACTTGTAAAGGATGATACTTCAGATTAGGTTATACTGCCCTGAAATGTTAGTCCATTTCCTGAGAATTTCTCTAGAAAGAAATTATTTGTTAATATAGTGAAAAGGACTGAGGACCATAATTTGTTTTAGCTACAGTTGGAGATGCCAGAAAGGAAACAATGGGAGAGGAAGCTAGGAAGCCATGCAGAGGGATGGCGCATGGGGCAGTGCTGATTTGAAAAAAAAAAAAAAAAAGCAAGAGTCTCAAGAGAGCAAGTCATCCTGACTTTCCTACAAAGTGATCATTGTGAGATTGTAACCCAAACATGAAAGCTTGTAACTATCTCACGGTGATTCAATAAAATTTTTTAATTTTTTTTTTAAAAAGTGAAATAAGCGTGCTCTGATGTGCTGGGCTGGACATGGTCTATCCACTTTGGTTAGGATAGAAAAGCCTTCAAATAGCTCACGCTTTTCTCTTTACATTTTTTTCTTTCCAGCAAAGATGATTCTTTACCCGCTTAAGGAGTAAGCAACCCCATTCCATGAACTGGCTTCTTAATTGTGGAAATACAGAGAATATTACTAGGATCAAATGAACTCTGTCAGTGACTGAAAGGATAAATAAGTATTTTTGAACTTATTATTTTAGGGAACACATAGGTGAATTTTAGTTTATTGTAATTCTGGTAATTTATGAAATTCTAAATGCCTTCACACCATAGGCAAACTTTTTTGAGTATCTAGCATCATGTTGGATATTACAAAAGACATGAAGATGAGTAAAACAAAATTCTTTTTTGTGAAAAGCTTATAAATTAGGTAAGGAAGTGAAAATATATACCAACCTATATAAGAGATTGTAATAGAAGTAGGTTATGCAACATAGAAAGGAAGGTGTGTTCAGACTTAGCATTTGATCAGCTGAGACATTGTTTATTAAGCTCATGCACTCATTCCTGTCTAACCAACCAAATACTGAGATAGAAAAATCAGAGAGATTTTATTTCTTCACTTATTTTTAGATTTCAGAGACCTTAAAGCCTTCTTTCTCTTTCATCCAAGATCTTCTCAAATGACCTACAAGGTTTTGCTTGATAAAGTACCTGAGTGTATATGTGGGAGAGAGTAAGGAAGAGAGAAGTGGGGGGAATCATTATATGAAAGTTTTATTACCCCTGCCTTCTGGAACTTATCACAGATATTATTAATAAGTCAACAAATCTATAAAGAAATCATTACAAGTTTTGGTACGTTCATTGGGTAAATGAAGAAAAAGATGATCTTTCAGTGGAGAAAAGAATTATTTTTTCCAGATTTTGTGGCCAGAAGGGGGGCTCTAGAATGCACTCTTTCAGGTGTAGTGCGGGAGAGGATCCAGAGAAGGAAAGGAAGAGAGGGATGAGTGTTGGGTAGCAGACAGTGATTGAACCAAGCAAACTCAGGCCATTTAAGGAAGTTGAGATTTTATTCCAAAGCAGTGGGAAGTGGCAGGAGGATTGAAACTAGAAACGTGGATGAATCTAATTCATGTTTTTTTTTAATTTAATTTTTGGTTTCATGCCACACGCAGTGGTGGTCAGGACTTACTCCCGCTCTGCACACAGGGATCACTCCTGATGGGTTCAGAGGGGTATACAGAGTGCCAGGAATCAAGCCTGGGTCAGCCGTTTGCAAAGCAAACATCCTACTTGCTATACTAGTTCTCTGGCTCCTAATTCCTATATTTTTTTAAAGATAGCACTGATACTATGTAGAAAATGGTCAAGAATATACACTGAGCAAAAGGCCATTATAGGAGCTAGGTGATAATGCAGTAGCTAGGAGTTTGGAATAGTAGATGAGAAGAAACAAATAGATCCAGGATAGCTGTGTCTTTCTCACTCATAGTCTAATGTGAGGGTTTTGGGTAGACATATGACTCTGCTTAAGACATTTATTCAGGGCCCAAGGTTGTTCCAGTGGAATTTCTCCACCTCCACCATCCATCTCGTCAACATCGGCTCCATTGATGAGAAGCACATGGAGAACATGAGGGACTAGCCAACAGCTTCATGGCTTTCATGTACGGTCCTTCAGAGGGAATTTAATGTGAGTTAATGTCTGATCCAGAAGAAGGGGAAGTATCTGCAGATGTAGTTCACTCCTGATCCATGGAAGCAGGAAGATGGATTTCAGTGAACAAAGAGCAACCTCCAATTCATCCCCATTCCATCTTGTAGACACTGTTCTGTGCATTCTGCAGGGAAGAAGGTTAAACTTTGATTTCCTTTTAATTGGGGGAGGGCAGAAGCTCTAGCTCTGCTCATCATTTACTCCTGACTCCTCGCTCAGGGATTACACCTGTTGTGGCTCAGGGAACATATGTGGTGCCTAGGGATCAAATCCAGTTGCTTTGATAGAGAAGAGCTCCAATCTCTAGACTATCACTCTGACTCCTACTTTGAGAAGCTATGTACCTTGATTTGCCTTAGATTGCCTGATTTGCCTGGGTCTGCTGCTTTCCCCAAAGGATTATAAGTGAGAGGACATATATTCAACCTTGTGTTTGACTCCAAAATTGGTTCTCTTTTTCACTACTATGTTACTGTTACTGTTTTTTTGTCATTGTCATAGAACCTTTTGGAGTTTCCAGTGGAACTCTGTGTATGCTTCAGAAGCATGCCTCCAGCCACTGAACTTCCTTGACTAAGCTGAGTGTTATGACCTAGTGTTGGAAGGGACCGTAGTGCAACCCTATTAAAGCTGAATCAGACTTCTTTCCTGCTTCCAGGAGATGAAGGTGAGGCCCAGCCATCAGTTTGGTATAGGTGCTTTCTAAAACTTTAAAGGATATGACCTAGGGTCAGAAGTGATTCATGCTGTGTCTTTTGGCCACTTCGTACAATTAAAGTGAGGGTCAGTGGTACCCTGAGGCATTTCCAGGTCACCACTGCAGGACTGGCACAGCTTTTGCTTCAAACTTCCTCTCACCGGCTTTGAAGTTTGAATCTTTTTTTTTTTATTGAATCACCTTGAGATACAGTTACAAAGCTTTCATGTTTGAGTTTCAGTCATACAATGATCGAAAACCCTTCTTCTACCAGTGCACATTTTCCATCACCAATGTCCCAGTATCTTGCCCCCCTCTTAACCCTCCCCCTTCCCCTATGGCAGATAATTTCCCCCATACTCTCTCTCTACTTTGGGGGCTTATGGTTTGCAATATAGATACTGAGAGGCTATCACGTTTTGGTCCTTTATCTACTTTCAACACACATCTCTCATTGCGAAAAATTCCTCCAACCATCATTGACTTAGTGATCCATTTTCCATTCCAGCTGCCTTCGCAGACAGCTCATGAGACAGGCTTCCAACTATGGAGCAGTATTCCTGACCTTTGTCTGTACTGTCCTTGGGTGTCAGTCTTACATTAAGTTATTTTATATTCCACAAATAAGTGCAGTAATTCTGTATTCGTCCCTCTCTTTCTGACTCATTTCACTTAGCATGATACTCTCCATGACTATCCACTTAAAAGCAAATTTCATGACTTCATCTTTCCTAACAGCTGCATAGTATTCTATTGTGTAGATGTACTGAAGTTTCTTTAACCAGTCGTCTGTTCTCAGGATCTCCGGTTGTTTCCAGATTCTGACTGTTGTGAACCATGCTGTAATGAACATGCTGGTGCAGATGTCATTTCTACTGTGGTTTTTTTGCACCCTCGGGATATATTCCCAGAAGTGGTATTTTGGGGTCCTGTGGAAGCCCAATTTCTAATTTTTGAAGGAATTTCCATGTTGTTTTCCAAAAAGGCTGGAATGGTTGGCATTCCCACCAAATGTGAAGGAGCGTTCCTTTCTCCCCACATCTGCACTAGCACTGGCTCTTCGTTTTCTTTTTTGATGTGTGCCAGTCTCTGTGGTATGAGATGATATCTTGTTTGGTTTTGATTTGCATCTCCCTGATGATTAGCAATGTGGAACATTTTTTCATGTGCCTTTGGCCACTTATATTTCTTTTTGAGGAAACTTCTGTTCCTTTCTTCTCCCAATTTTTTGATGGGGCTGGAGATTTTTTTCTTGTACAATTATACTCGTGTCTTGTATATCCTGGATATTAACCCCTTATAAGATAGATATTGGGTGAATATTCTTTCCCATTCTGTGAGCTCTTTCTATATTTTGGGCACTGTTTCTTTTGAAGTGCAGAAGCTTCTTAGTTTAATGTAGTCCCATTTGTTTATGTTTGTTTCCACTTTCTTGGTCAGTGGTGTTTCATCCTTAAAGATGTTTTTAGCTTCAATGTCATGAAGGATTCTGCCTATATTTTCCTCCATGTACCTTATGGATTCAGGTCTGGTATTGAGATCTTTAATCTTCTTTGATCTGAGTTTTGTGCCTGGTGTTAGACAGAGGTCAGAGATTCACTTTTTTTGCAGGCAGCTGTCCAGTTTTCCCAGCACCACTGGTTGAAGAGGCTTTCTTTGCTCCAAATCACATTTCTTGCTCCTTTATCAAAGATTTAGTGAGTGTATATTTGAGAGTTTGTGAAAGAATACTCAACTCTGTTCCATTAGTCTGCAGGTCTGTTTCTAATATAATATTATGCTGTTTTATTGACTACTGCTTTATAGTACCGTTTGAAGTTTGGAAAGGTGATGCCACCCATCTTCTTTTTCCCAAGGATTGCTTTAGCTATTTGTGGGGGTTTATTGTTCCATATGAATTTCAGGAGAGTTTTGTCTATTTCTTTGAAAAATGTCCTGCATATCCTGATAGGGAGCACATTAAATCTGTATAGTGCTTTGGGGAGTATTACCATAGTGATAATGTTATCCATCGATAATGGATAATCTTCCTTATCCATAAGCAGGGGATGTCTCCATTTCCTAGTATATGCTTTTATTTCTTGAAGTAGTGTTTTGTAATTTTCTTTGTATAGGTCCTTCACCTCTTTAGTCAAGCTAATTCTGAGGTACTTGATTTTCTGAGGTACTATTGTGAATAGGATTGTTCTTTTTAATATCTCTTTATTCTCTTTCATTATTTGTATATAGGAAAGCTATGAACTTTTGGGTGTTGATTTTGTAGGTTGTCACCTTACTCTACAAACCTATTGTTTTTCTAGGAGCTTTTTTGTAACGTCTTTAGGATTTTCTAAGTATAGTATTGTACCATTTGTAAATTGTGATAGCTTGACCTCTTCCTTTCCTATATGCTTTTCCTTGATATCTTTTTCTTGCCTAACTGCTATGGCCAGAACTTGCAGTACTATATTGAATAGGAGTGGCAGAGCGGGCAACCTTGTCTTGTCCCCAATCTTAGAGGGAAAGCTTTTATTTTCTTCCCATTGATAATGATGCTTGTTGTGGGTTTATGGTAGATGGATTTGACTATATTGAGGAAAGTTCCTTCAGTGCCCATTTTGCTGAGAGTTTTCATCATAAATGGGTGCTGGATCTTGTCGAATGCTTTCTTTGCATCTATTGATATGATCATACGGTTTTTATATTTTCTTTTATAAATGTGATGGATTATGTTGATTGACTTGTAAATGTTAAACCATCCTTCCATCCCTGGAATGAGTCCAACTTGGTCATGGTGTATGATCTTTTTGATGAGTTGTTGGATTCTGTTTGCTAGGATTTTTTTGAGGATCTTTGCATCTGTGTTCATCAGGGATGTCGGCCTGTAATTCTCTTTCTTTGTGGTATCTTTGTCTGTTTTTGGTATCAGGGTGATACTTGCTTCATAGAAACTCTTTGGAAGTGTTTCTAATTCATCAATTTCCTGGAAAAACTTAAAAAGGATTGGGAGTAAGTCCTCTTTAAAGATTTGGAAGAATACACTAGTGAATCCATCTGGGCCAGGACTTTTGTGTTTGGAGAGAATTTTTATTATCATTTCAATTTCCTTGATAGTAATAGGTCTGTTCAGGTACTCCAGTTTTTCTTGGGTCAGTCTTGGGAGGCTATAGAAGTGCAGAAATTTATCCATTTCCTAAAGGCTTTCTTGTTTCGTGGCATAAAGTTTCTCAGAGTAATCTCTGAAGATCCTTTGAATTTATGTAGTTTCTGTTGTGATATCCCCCTCTTTGTTTCTGATTTGGCTTATTAGGGTTTCTTCTCTCCCTTTCTTTGTGAGTCTTGTTAGAGGTTTATAGATCTGCTTTATTTTCTCAAAGAACCAGCTCTTGGTTTCATTGATTTTTTGGATTATTTTTTCGGCTTCCATCTTGTGAATTTCTGCACTAAGGTTTATTATTTGCTTCCTCCTGCCTGGGTTGGGCTCCTTTTGTTGGTCATTCTGTAAGTTTTTAAGCTGTGAGGTTAGGTTACTTATGTGGGCTCACTCTTCCTTCCTGAGGAATGCTTGTAGAGCTATAAATTTTCCTCTTAACACAGCTTTTGCTATGTCCCATAAGTTCTGGTAATTCATGCCTTCATTTTCATTCATCTCCATGAATCTTTTGATCTCCTCTTTGATTTCCTTTCTAAGCCACTCATTTTTTTCAGTAGTGAGCTGTTTAATTTCTAGGTGTTTGATTTAATTTTCTGTTTTTGCGTGTGATTCACTTCTATTTTAAATGCATGTATCAACAATCTTCTTAATTATATGGAGGCTTGTTTTGTGACCCAGCATGTGGTCTATCTTTGAGAATGTCCCATGCACACTCAAAAAGCTGAATGTGTATTCAGCTTTTTGAGAATGAAATGTTCTTTATATACCTACTAAGCCCCTTTCTTTCATTTCTCAGATAAAGTATGTCCTTGCTAAGCTTGAGTCTGGTTGATCTATCGAGAGGTGATAAAGCAGTGTTGAAATCTCTCACTAGTGTTGTGTTGCTATCGATGTCTTTCTTCAATTCTATGAGTAGTTTTTTTAAGTATTTTGCTGCTCCCTCATTAGATGCATATACATTTAGGAGTGTAAGTTCTTCCTGATGCACAGATCCCTTGATCAATAAGAAATGAACTTCACTGTCTCTTGTGACCTTCTTCAGTCTGAAATAAAAAATGTGATCTGATACCATAATGGCCACCCCAGATTTTTTGAGGGAGTCGTTTTCCTATAGAATTTTTTCCAGCCTTTGACTTTGAGTCTGTGTTTGCTCTGTGTTTCTTGCAGGCAGCAGACTGTAGGGTTCAATTTTCTGATCCATCCTGCCACTCTGTCTTTTAATTGGTGCATTAGCCCATTGACATTGAGAGAGATTGTTGTTATGGGGTTTTGTTCCATCTTTCTGCCAAAGTTTGGTGTATTTGAGGGGCTTGTCTTGTCTTAAAGTATCCAGTTTAGTTGTTCTTGTAACCATGGTTTTTAGTCTATGAAGTTCCTGACTTGTTGGTCTGTGAAACTGTGTGTTGTTCCTTCTGATATGAATGGGAGTCTATATGGGTAAAGTATTTTTGGTGAGGCATTTATTTCAGTGAGTTTTTTCACTATATCCCACCAATGTCTTCAGGCTCTAAGAGTTTCCTCAGATAAATCAGCTGTTAATCTTAAGGATGCTCCTTTATAGGCAGTTTCTTTCTTGGCCTTGCTGCTTTCAGAATTTTGTATCTGTCTATGGTTTTCATCATTCTGATCAGGATGTATCTTGGAGTATTTTCATTTAGATTCTTCGAGCTGGTACCCTTCGGGCCTCCTGAATATGGTTGCATGTTCTCCTCAGCAAAACTGTCAAAGACATTCCTCAAGAATGTCTTTGACAGTTTCTTCTTCATCAAGGTTTTCTTCCTGTCCCTTTGGGAGTCCAGTGATTCTTATTTTATTCCTCTTGGTGTCATCTTGATTTTCTCTTGACATCTGTTGGTTCATTTTGAGGCTCTTTTCCATTTTCTGCTGTTGTCTGGAGATTCTCTGCACTTTATCTTGGAGCTCACTGATACTGTACTCAGTAGCTGCTACTCCACTGCTGAGGCCTGCTATTGAGTTTTTCAATTCACCAACAAGGTTTTCAGATCTGTGATTTCTGTTTGTAATTTTATTTGCATTTTCCACATTTCTGTTCTCAAATCCTCTTGTATTTTATTGGTGGTGCGTTTCGTTCCATTGTTTCTTTTAGCTCCCTATGCATCCTCAGTAGTTCCCTTCTAAATTCCTTGTCAGAGAGGTTGTCTAGCTTAATTACTGGTTGGGTCATCTCATCTAGTTTCTTCACTAACTAAGCTTGGTGGGCTTCTGCATTGCTTTACCATTATGACCGTGCGGTTCAGAGTTTCATGCACACTGTTACTGTTATGTTTTTGGTGTAATGTTAATTGAGGTGGGTCTAATAAATTATTGGCCTAATGTGTTTTTCGTAATCAGGCTGCCCTAGTGAAGGTTCTACCAAAGAGGATAATTTATGGTTCCTATGGGATATAGAGGGGGAGAATGTGGCTACGGCTCTAGAGGCCGCTCCCACCAGGCCTGTACCTGGATAGGGGGAGATTAAGCGAGTCCGTGAAAGTTGACTGCTAGTGATGCGGCCCACCTGGCTTCCCATCCCTCGGAGATCTGGGCCTGGAAACCCGCTTTGCCCAACTCAGCCGTGTAGCTCCAGACGACATCCCCACCCGAAGTTTGAATCTTCTTTGTTATTGTCAGCTGTGTAGCCTGGGACAGATTTGCTCATCTTCCTAAGCTTGAAATTTCCCGTCTGTAAAGTGGGGCTACTTAATCTATTTTACAGCATTTTCTTTAGAAATTCTATTTTAGGCACTCTGATTTATATTTTTGATAATGACAAGGTTTTGCGCATAAAATATTCCATTACCACACCCTCCAGCAGAATTTCAGCTTCTCTCCAACCCACCTCCCACACAGCCATCTTAACCCCCACTCCATCCCTCTTACAGGACTATGATATGCTTCTTACAAAAGACCAGTTTTTAGTTTCTGTTGCCTTTGGGTATTTTTTTTCCTTTCTATTCTTTTTTTTTTTTATGGACTGGAGTGATAGCACAGAGGATAGGGTATTTGCTTTGCATGCGGCCGGCCCGGGTTTGATTCCTCCGTCCCTCTCAGAGAACCCTGCAAGCCACCGAGAGTATCCCACCCGCATGGCAGAGCCTGGCCAGCTACCCATAGGATATTCAATATGTCAAAAACAGTAACAACAAGTCTCACAATGGAGACATTACTGGTGCCCACTCAAGTAAATTGATGAACAATGGGACGACAGTGCTACAGTGCTTTTTTTTTATATTCTATTTATAAAAGAAATCATTCTGTACCTGCCCCTTTATTTCTGACTAATTGTATTCAGTGCGATACTCTCCAGATGCATCCCAAGTAGCAGCAAATTACAGAATTTTTGTCCTTCTTTAAAACCAAGTGGTATTCCATAGTATATATGTACCAGAGTTTATCCAGTCATCTGTCCTTGGACATTTGGGTTGTTTCCAGATTCTGGCTATTGTCAATGGTGCTGCCATGAACATAAAGTGAAAATGTCTCTTCTGAGTAGAAGTTTTTGACCCTTGGGGTAAATGCCAAGAATTGGAATTATTAGATCATTATGATAACACATTCCTAGTTGTTTTATTGTGTTTTTGGGGGGAGGGGAGCCAGGAGGCACACCTGCTAGTGCTCAGAGATTATTCTTGGCTTTGTGCTCAGGGATCACTTCTGGTAGAGCTTCGGTGACCATATCGGATGCCAGGGATAGAACCCGATTTGACTGCATACAATGCAAGTGCCTTGCCAGCTGTATCATCTCTCTCTAGCCCCTATTTTCTAGTTTTTAAAGAAGTGTCCATATTGTTGTCAGAAAGGTTGAACCAGTTTACATTCCTGATTGGATATTCCTGAGTGGATGAGGGGGATAAAGCTTCTTTTCCTCCACTTCCTCAACACTGGATGTTTTTGTTGTTTGTAAGATGTACTGGTCTCACTGGTGTGGGGTGATATCTCATTGTTTTGATTAAACTTCCCTGATGATAAGTGAAACTGCATTTTAATATATATTTTTGGCCATAAAACGATGATTTGGGGACTGGAGCAATAGCACAGCAGGTAGGTCATTTGCATTGCACACGGCCAACCAAGGTCCGATTCCCAGCATCCCATATGGTCCCCTGAGCACTGTCAGGAGTAAATCCTGAGTGCAGAGCCAGGAGTAACTCCTGTGCACTGCTAGAAGTGACTCAAAAAGAAAAAAAAAGAAAAAGAAAGGAAGAAAGGAAGGAAGAGGGAAGGAAGGAAGGAAGGAAGGAAGGAAGGAAGGAAGGAAGGAAGGAAGGAAGGAAGGAAGGAAAGGAAGGAAGGAAGGAAGGAAGGAAGGAAGGAAGGAAGGAAGGAAGGAAGGAAGGAAGGAAGGAAGGAAGGAAGGAAGGAAGGAAGGAAGGAAGGAAGATTTTCTGTTTCTTACACTTTTTTTCAGGACCCGGGGCTGAGATCTCCAAGCCTGTTCAGATCAGGACTGGGCCTCTTCCACCCAGATCCCCCATTTTCCAGTAGCTAGGTGGTCACACTCAGAAACTGCCCCTGGTCCCGCCATATAATCCCATCAACAGCCAACATCCAGAGACTATAAAACCAAGCTCCTGGACATCTTATAGCCTAATTCTCCCTCTAGGAGGACCTGGCAAGCTACCGAGAGTTTCCCGCCCACATGGGAGCCTGGCAAGCTCCCCATGACGTATTCATTTGCCAAAAACAGTAACAATGATGGGTCTCACTTCCCTGACCTTGAAAGAGTCTCCAATGCGGCACTGTTGGGAAGGACAAGTAATGAGAGGCTTCTAAAATCTCAGGGCTAGGACGAATGGATATGTTACTGAGACCGCTCGAGAAAATCGATGATCAACAGGATGATGATGATTATGATGATGATGATGATGATGATGATGATGATGATGATGATGATGATTTTTGGCCATCTGTGTGACTTCTCTGGGGGAAGTTTCTACTCATATTTTTCTCCCATTTTAATTGAAGTTATTATTTTTTTCTTGTGAAATTTTATCAGTGCTTTATATATCTTGGATGTTAATCCTTTGTCAGATGAGAGGTGAGTACATATTCTCTGCTCAAATATGTCTTTTTAGGGAATTATTTTAAGTACCAGTGATTGTGGGGCCAACAGACCTCCCACAAAGCATCAGGTTTTCCTATAGAAAGGATAATGCAGCCTGATCAGACCAGAGTGTGTGTTCTGTTATGAGGTTGTATAAGCTAAAATTGCACAATAGCCAGTTTGGGTGCAACTAGGTATTCAAATAACATTGACACTTTTATACCTGGTTTTAATAGTCTGATGATAAATGTCAACAAAATAATGCTTTTTAGAGGCACTTGGCTTTTATACATGCTTTGAGAGGTCATAAAAATTCCCTATTAATGCTAATAGCATTCTGACAGAGTGTGAAGACTTGGTAGTGTGACAAAAAGTAAGTCACTTTACTCTTACAGTGATCTGAATTCTCAAACATGCAGGATAGCTGCAGGTATGTGTCCTGGGATTTGTGTGCACATCTGATAGCTCCCATTTATCTCCAGCAGAGGAATCCTTGCTTCTGGCCTTTTTCCCTCAGTTAGTTTGGATTTCCTCAACCCCCTTTGCCCTTTGAAGGGTTGTGTGCTTTTAAGTAAATGAACAGAGTATCTTTCTGGATTCCTGCTGATTGATTTACAAGGGGATGGCAAAGTCATTGTGGAAAACAAGGTCAGACAAATACCCTGGCTGTGAGGCTCAGCAGATTCATACAAGATCTGCATGGAGGTTTTCTCGCCTATAATGGAGAGTACTTACTGCAAGCTCCAAAGTCTGTCTGCAATATTATTGTGGAAAGAAGTGTTGGAGTTGTTATATTGAAAATTATGATTGTATTAATCTGCATTTGTTTTACCAATGCTTTGTTGCCATTCACAAGTTATTAATTATTGTCAGTTATTCTCACAATGACTTTATGCTAATTTCAATTCATAGGGTGCACTTAATTTCTTAGTTTAAGAAATGTAGCAATTTTAATTTTATTTTGCTTCTCCTTCTGAGTTAATAAAAAAGAATTCACAAATACCTACTTTTGAGAAAATAGGAAGACCAGTTTAAATAGTAGTAATGAGAACAGCACATTAATAGCTGGGAAATGTCAGAATGAGTCACTTTAGACAAAATATTCTTATAGGACATCATAATAGTCCCTGAAGTTTGAAAATTTAAACAGTTTTGGATGCAGAATTTATTTTTTATTTTTGTTTTTGGGCCACACTCAGCAATGTTCAGGGTGTACTCCTGGCTCTGGACTCAGGAATTATTCCTGGTGGTACTCGCAGAACCATATGGGATGCCAACAAACCCATGTTGGCCACATGCAAGGCAAACGCTCTACCTGCTGCACTACCTCTCCAGCCCAGGATGCAGAATTTAATCAGCTTTCCCAATATGCTCATGCATGGACAAAATAGTTATCTGCAAAATGTTGAAAAACTTGAAAATGTTTTCTGCCAACATTTTTTTTTAAGAAATATTTTATTGAACCACCGTGAAAACAAGAAAAAAAATACAAAGCTTTCAGGTTTAAGTCACAGTCAAATACTGATTAAACCACCATCCCTTCACCAGTGCACCCGTTCCACCACCAAGAACCCCAATACACCCCCCTCCCACCCCACCCCCCATCTAAGTAGCTAATGATATTCCCATTATTCTCTATATATATTGAGTACATTTCATATTTCCATACAGAACTCACTATTATTGATTGGAAATTTTCCCCAACAATCAGGCCTGCTGAATAGGCATCATCTAATAATTTCTCTTCATTGGTAAGAGTGAACACTTTGAGTCCGGCTATTGCGGCCGCGCGGTTTTGGGTTTCTAATATTTTAGCTCAGTTCACAGTCAAAATGGATGGCTGCAAGAATCCACTCTGGTGCCAAAATGGGTTAGGAGACCTCAGGATCACAGTCAATAGCCGCGGAGGCTCTGCTTCTCCTGCCGCGGCTCTCGGTTCATCTCTGGGCGGAAGGCGCGCCGGGTACGCCCCCCCTCCCAGGACCACCTACAGGCTACGTCACTAAAGAAAGTCCTACCTCCTGGTGGAGGGGTCTTAGAGGGTGGCTCTCACCGCGTGGCTGCTGCCGCTGCCGCCATTTTCGCTCAGAAAGATGGGGTGGAGAGGGAAAAAAATCCCTCCCCAGGCTGCACGAGGTTGTAGCTCAGTTCACAGTCAAAATGCATGGCTCAAGCATCCGCTCTGGTGCCAAAATGGGTTAGGAGACCTCAGGATCACAGTCAGTAGGCGGGAGGCTCTGCTTCTCGTGCTGCGGCTCTCGGTTCATCCTCTGCCAACATTTGAAATTAAGTGTTCATTGGTGAATAGCAGGAAAAAAAGAGACAGATAAGAGGTCGACATTATAAGATACCAATGACACAAGCAGCTCAAATTTTATCAATGAAATATGGCACATGTGTATTTCATAACTGCCAGTTGCACGTGAGATGTCAATATTATTATGTGCATTTTACAGGGGAGAAAACTAAGTTTCAGAAAAGTAAAATACTTGAATAAGGTCACAAGACTGAAAGGTCTCAGAGCTAGGACATAAATCCACATGTGAATGATTTCAAAGTCCTTCTTCTCTGCTTTGCCTCACAGTGGGATATATTGCTTGCATTGCTAACAAAATTATTTTGCCCTTGGATTTAATTTACCCTCTACTTTGGGTAGTGTCCTTTTTTAATGTAGTAAAAATTCTGAGTCGTTTTCTTAAGACATAAGTTCTATCTTTTCCTTCCTTAAAAAGGGAGTCTGGGCCTTTAAGAATGAATTGACAGAGGGCATTTCAGAAGGAAGACCCACTTCAGGCAGAGGCTCAGAGGTGAGAAAGATACTGTTTATCAGGGCATGATGGGACAAGACAGAGAGTACAGTCGTGAGGCACTTGCCTTGCTTGTGGTAAACATAGGTTAATTCCTGAGTGCATACCTAGGAGTAAACCCTGAATACTGCCAGGTGTGGCCTCCAAGCAAACTAAAATTTAGGGCATAATGAACCCAGAAATTCAATCTGGTGAAATATTAGTGTATCAGTAGGTAAGGATTAAGCCAGAGATATAGTACAAGTGACAAAGTGCTTGCCTTGCACATTGACTGGCCTGGATTTAGTCTATAACACTGCATATGGTCCCTTGAGCATCACCAGGAGTGATCCCAGAGAATAGAGCCAGGAGTAGCCCTGAGCACCACCAGGTTTGGCCTCCTCAAAACAAATCAACAATAGGTTGAGAGTTATGTCAAGACAAGACTGTGAAAATTGAGATCTGGAAGTGGTAAGCAGAGAAGATCATTTATGAAGGGATGATTAAAGCATCTAGAGCTGTGTTCTAAAGTTTTTCTGACAATTAGCATGAAGATAAACTGCGGCATGAGTAGCATTTTTCTATATAAGTTGTTTGAGGGATTGAGAAATTTGGATTTTTCTTTATTTGGTTTAGAATCTATTAACTTTTTCACAGATATTCCCAAAGCTTTGAGCAAACACTGAACTATACTGATCCAAAATGCAAGATTGGGGGAAGTTAAGGAACACCGTCAACCAAGGTATAAACTCAGAGATGGTATGCTCCAAAATAAAATATTCCCTGGAAATAGTGAGCTAAGAAAACATTAATTCCTGCCCATCTCTTGTCTCTGGTGCCTTATTTCAACCATTATATTGAAACCTGATTTTTCATATGGCTATTTGTGTCACAAATGGAATTATTCTGCAAATGATACACTTTTTTTTTGCATTTAATGCTCTGCTGATGCTCTCTATTTAGATCTTTGATCTATGTTGCTTGAATTAAGAAGAAATTTTTTAGTTATGCCCTTGATCTAAGGGCCCCAGAAAGTCTTGTCACACAGAAACCCTCCAGTTTTAAGTTCTCCAAATGAACAAAGTATGCTTCATTTTTAAAAGATCCAACACATACCCCACTAGGTACAGAAGCGGTCATATATCAGTCTTTCTTGCTTTCCATTCTAAAAAAGATTCTCACAAACAACTCACTTTCAGGGACAACCCCAGGCTTCCATAAATGTCCTTTGGCTACTAACATTTCCAGCTGGCTTATTCCTAATCACTCAACAAGTAGTGGTCACTAATTGTTCTTGGAATCATCTTAGGTGTTGCTGGAGAAAATGCCACATATGAAATTAATGTTTCCAGTTTAGTTGTATTTAGTCGTTCATAAAAACATTTAGTTATTTAAAGCAAAGAAAAATGGGACATAGGGAAATCCAGAGATGTTCATATAACCATGTTTGAATCAGTTTAATTCCTACTAGACATATAAAAATTATGATAGTAAATATAATGTTAGCTTTATTATTATTATTAAAGAACTAGAACACCATGTAAGAACAAGATTTATATGGGAAGGGGGTTAAAGAGAAACTTAAGGGGTTAAGGAACTTGTCTTGAATGTGGTCAACCCCAGTTTGATCCCACATATGGTCCCTCAGCACTGCCAGGACTGGTTCCTAACACAAAGCCAGGAGCAAGCCCTGAATGCTGCTGGGTGTGTCACCAAAGCAAATAAAGAAAAAATCAAGTCACAGAAAAATCTTCTCAGCCTCTCCCCTCTCCTCTCAAAAATCATTCATCTCTCCACCATGCAAAACACAGATATACCAATATTAAGTTTACTTATGAATGCCAGGCATAATCTATAAAGTTTAACTTCCCCCCTCCCTTCCTCCCTTCCTCCCTCCTCCCTCCCTTCCTTCCTTCCTTCCTTCCTTCCTTCCTTCCTTCCTTCCTTCCTTCCTTCCTTCCTTCCTTCCTTCCTTCCTTCCTTCCTTCCTTCCTTCGTTCCTGCCTGCCTGCCTGCCTTCCTTCCTTCCTTCCTTCCTTCCTGCCTGCCTGCCTTCCTTCCTTCCTGCCTTCCTTCCTGCCTTCCTTCCTGCCTTCCTTCCTTGCTATACTCTTCCTTCTGTCTGTCTCCTCCTCCTTATTCTCCTCCTCTACACCTGGTGGTGCTCAGGGGACAATATGGAGTACCAAGGATTAAGTCTAGGTTTGCCAAGTGCAAGGCGAATGTCTTACCCTCTGCACTAGCTCTACAGTCTCTCTGATGTTCTTTTATGCACATGCAAGTTTCTGAGCTATTTAACTTTCATTTTCTCTGAAGGACTTATTTTAATATTTTTTGGAAAATAGGTCTATAAAGTTCTCTCTTTGATTATTTCTCTAAAAAGGTCTATTTCTATTTCACTTTGGAAGATAGTTTCACACTGTATAGAGTTCCAGGTTGGTGATTCTTTTTCTCAGAACACTTCGGAAATTTTACAGCAGACTATTTTTGCTTGCATGTTTTCTGAAAAGTTGGATGTAATTCTTATTCTCCCTCCATATGCACTTCCCTCTTTGGTTTCATTTAACGCAGCCACTCCTGAAGTTTCTAGGTGTAGTTTTTCTGACATTTACCCTGGCTGATGTTTTTTGAGTTTTTTCTATTTGTGATTTGGTGTCTCACATTAATTAGGGGGAAATTCAGAATCATCATTGTGTCCATTATTTCATCTGTTCCTATTTGTGTGTATGAGTGTGTGTTATGATTGCATGTTATACCTCTTTTAGTTGTCCGATCATTCTTAGACATTCTGTTGTTTTTTGCTGTTTGCCTCTTTTCTGTTTTGGTAATTTCTATTGTCTATCCTGGATCTCAGCTTTAACTAGGCAACTCGTGAACCTATCAAATATACTCTTCATTTTTCCTGATAGAAAAACAGTTTTGAAAATCTACACAATGGAATACTATAAGCTGTTAGAAAAAAATGAAGTCATAAAATTTGCTTATAAATGGATGGGTATGGAGAGTATCATGCTGAGTGAAATAAGTCAGAAGGAGAAGGACAGACATAGAATGACTACAGTCATTTGTGAGATATAAAATTAAAAAAAAATATTATGAGACTAACACTCAAGGACAATAGAAACAAGAGCCAGGATGAATGGTCCATGGATGGAAGCCTGCCTCAAGAGCTGGGGGAGAGAGCAGTTGGGATATAGAAGTGACCATTATTACAATGATGGTTGTAAGGGATCACTCTAGATGCAAGATGTGTATTTACAGTGGATAAAGGACCAAACATACTGGCCTCTCAGTATCTGTATTGCAAACCATAATGCCCAAAATGGGGGAGGAGAGATAGGAAGGGGGAAACAAAGAAGAAAAGTAACTGGCATAGATTCAGAGTTGGGGGTGGGTGGTGGGTTGGGGAGGCAAGAGGGATACAGGGTTACAGGTTTGGTGGTAGGACATGTTCACTGGTGGAGGGATAGGTGTTGGAACATTGTATGACTGAAACCTGATCATGGTGATTCAATTAAAAAGTTAAATTAAAAAAGAAAAGCAGAGCACCCCGGGCTTCCCTCCCCTCCGGACTGCCGGCCGAGTGGCCGGCACGCCGACCCCAAGCGCCGCCGCAGTCCTGTCTTCCGGCAAAGGTCTGTGACGCTCCCTCGACCCGCCCTTCCGGACCCAGCCTGCTCCGCGGCCCTGAGCACCCCGGGCTTCCCTCCCCTCCGGACTGCCGGCCGAGTGGCCAGCACGCCACCCCCAGCACGTTGACCGCTGTCGGGTTGTGGGAAAGGGGCGTGGCCTAACCACCAGGGGCGTGGCCTAAGAAAAGTGGGCGTGGCCTCATTGCCGGCAGCCAAAGCTCACGCAGCGGCAAGTACTTTCCTCAACATCCTATCCAAGACTAACATCCTAGCTATTCGCAAGCAGTAGGACAATAAAACACAAGACTTCACATAAGAACTGAAGGAAACATCTCAGTAGGAGACCAGGTTCTACAACCAGCAAGTAAAAAGCCAACCACTATTAACTGAGCCTATCCACAATCCTTTTTCGCAACAAAAGGAAACAGGGACACTCATCATCAAGGGCCCTCTTTCATATCACCACAAACAACATGAAGAAACAGCGAAAATCCCCATTGCAACCAGAGGACGATCAAAGGAGTCCGGAAACCTCAATGGGCGCTTCCTACAAACTTGACCTCTCTGAGAAAGAATTCAGACTTGAAATCCTCAACATGTTCAATCAACTCAATGCAAAGATGGACAACTTCAAGGAAGACCTGGCGGAAACAATACAACAGACAGCCGACAAAATACGGGAAGAAATGAGAGCAGAAATAAAAAACCTTCAAAAAGAAATGAAGGATTCCGTACATGAAATCAAAAACTCTCTGGCTTCCCTCAACAATAGGATGACTGCAGCCGAAGACAGAATCAGTATGCTTGAAGATGAGCTGCAAGAGGCCTACAGGCAACATCAAACCATGGCAAGAGACCTCAAAATAGCTCTAGCCAGAATCAGAGTCCTAGGGGATGAATTCAAGAGGAACAACATTAGAATCATTGGACTACCAGAACCACAGGGAACCAACCCCAACGAAAAAGACACAGTCAAACAAATCATTGCGGAAAACTTCCCACAGCTGGACAATGCGGGCATCCAGATTCAAGGCGCCCGAAGAGTGCCAGCTAAAAGAGATCCTAACAGAAAAACCCCAAGACATATCATAGTTACAATGATGGACATCTTCCAGAGAGACACAATACTCCAAGCAGCAAGGTCCAAGAAGGAAATCGCATACAAAGGAGCACCCCTTAGGCTCACAGCAGATCTATCAGAGGAAACCCTCCAAGCTCGAAGGCAATGGTGGGATATAGTGAAAAAACTCAATGAAATCAACGCTTCACCAAGAATACTTTATCCGGCTAAACTCTAATTCAAACTAGAAGGAATCATACACTACTTTGGGGATAAACAACAGCTCAGGAACTTCATAGACTCAAAACCAAACCTAAAAGAAGCACTAAAGGGGCTATTGTAAGACAAGAACAACCCCTACAAGCACAACAAACCCTTGCACAAAGATGGCACAAAATCCCATAACAATAATCTCCCTTAATGTCAATGGTCTGAATTCACCAATTAAGAGACACAGACTGGCAAAATGGATTCAGAGACTCAACCCAACATTCTGTTGCCTGCAAGAAACACATCTGAATAGCCAGAACAAACACAGACTCAAAGTCAAAGGATGGAAAACAATCCTGCAAGCAAACAACTCCCTCAAGAAAGCCGGGGTGGCTTTACTAGTATCGGACAACATAGACTTCAGGTTGAAAAAGATTAGAAGGGATAGTGAAGGCCACTTTTTATTAATCAAGGGATGTGTACATCAGGAAGAAATCACACTCCTAAATGTCTACGCACCCAATGAGGGACCAGCTAAATACCTACAACAGCTGCTAAGAGACCTCGAGAAGGACATCTCGAGCAACACAATAGTAGTTGGAGACTTCAACACCGCACTGTCTCCTCTGGACAGATCTAGAAGATTAAAACTCACCAATGAAATACTGGCTTTGAAGGAAGAAATAGAAGAGAGAGGGCTAATAGATCTATACAGGGCTTTATATCCCCAAAAAAAGGAATACACATTCTTTTCCAGTGCACATGGAACATTTTCCAGAATAGACCATGCGCTGGGCCACACAACATACCTCAACAGAATCAACAAGATAGACATTGTACCAGCTATCTTTTCAGACCATGATGCACTGAAGATAAAACTTAACTGTGGACAGATGCAGAAAACCAAATCAAACACCTGGAAATTAAATAGCTCGATATTGAACAATGAGTGGATCAGGAAGGAAATCAAGGAAGAAATCAAAAGGTACCTAGAAACAAATGAGAATGAAGACACGAGCTACCAGAACCTGTGGGACGCAGCTAAAGCCATTTTAAGGGGAAAATTTATAGCTCTGCAAGCATATCTCAGGAAGGAAGAAAGGGCCCACATAAATAACTTGACTTCACAGCTCAAGACCTTAGAAAAGGACCAACAAAAGGAGCCAAAACCAGGCAGAAGGAAAGAGATAATAAAACTTAGAGCAGAAATTAATGACATGGAAACCCAAAAGACAATCCGGAAGATCAATGAAACCAAGAGCTGGTTCTTCGAGAAAATAAACAAGATTGATAAACCACTAGCAAGACTCACAAAGAAAGAGAGAGAGAGAACCCTTATAAGCCGAATCAGAAATGAAAAGGGGGACATCACAACAGAAACCAATGAAATTCAAAAGATCATCAGAGACTACTTTGAAAATCTCTATGCCACGAAACAAGAGAGCCTAGAAGAAATGGATAAATTCCTCGACTCCTATAATCTCCCAAGGCTGAACCAAGAAGACCTGGAGTACCTGAATAGTCCAATTAACATCAAGGAAATTGAAATGGTAATCAAAAGTCTCCCCAAAAACAAAAGCCCAGGTCCAGACGGATTCACTAGTGAGTTCTTCCAAACATTTAAAGAGGACCTTTTGCCAGTCCTTCTCAAGCTCTTCCAGGAAATTGAAGAAACAGAAACCCTCCCTAACAGTTTCTATGAGGCTCATATCTCCCTAATACCAAAAGCAAACAAAGACACCACAAAAAAAGAAAACTACAGGCCAATATCCCTGATGAACACAGATGCAAAAGTTCTCAACAAAATATTAGCAAATAGAATTCAACAACTCATCAAAAAGATCATACACCACGACCAAGTGGGATTCATCCCGGGGATGCAAGGATGGTTTAACATCCGGAAATCAATCAACATAATCCACCATATCAACAAAAGAAAAGATAAAAATCATATAATCATATCAATAGATGCAGAGAAAGCATTTGACAAGATCCAGCATCTGTTTATGATGAAAACACTAGCCAAAATGGGTATAGAAGGGACCTTCCTCAATATAGTCAAAGCCATTTATCACAAGCCTATGGCAAGCATTGTCCTCAATGGGGAAAAACTAAGAGCCTTCCCTCTGAGAACAGGGACGAGACAAGGATGCCCACTCTCTCCACTTCTGTTCAATATAGTACTGGAAGTACTTGCAATAGCGATTAGGCAAGAAAAAGACAGTAAGGGCATTCAGGTAGGAAAGGAAGAAATCAAGCTCTCACTATTCGCAGATGATATGATACTATACTTAGAGAACCCTAAAACCTCTACCAAGAAACTCCTAGAAACAATAGACTCGTACAGTAAAGTTGCAGGCTATAGAATCAATACCCAAAAGTCCATGGCTTTCCTATATGCAAATAATGAGAGAGAAGAAAGTGACCTGAGAAAAGCAATCCCATTCACAATTGCGCCTCAAAAAATCAAATACCTCGGAATCAGCTTAACAAAGGAGGTAAAGGACTTGTATAATGAAAACTATAAAACACTACTTCAGGAAATAAAAGAGGACACGAGGAAATGGAAAGACATCCCCTGCTCATGGATTGGAAGAATTAATATTGTCAAAATGGCAATTCTCCCCAAAGCATTGTACAAATTCAATGCGATCCCTATAGGGATACCCTTGACATTCTTCAAAGAAATGGAGCAAGCGCTCCTGAAATTCATATGGAACAATAAGCCCCCACGAATAGCTAAAGCAATCCTTGGGAAAAAGAAAATGGGAGGAATCAACCTCCCCAACTTCCAACTCTACTACAAAGCGGTAGTCATTAAAACAGCATGGTACTGGAACAAAGGCAGAGCAGCAGACCAATGGAACAGGGTTGAATACTCTGACATACACCCCCAAATATATGATCATCTAATCTTTGATAAGGGAGCAAGAAATGTGAAGTGGAGCAAGGAAAGCACGTTTAACAAATTGTGCTGGCAAAACTGGACGGATACGTGCAAAAAAATGGGCTTAGACCTCCATCTATCACCATGTACAAAAATCAGATCAAACTGGATTAAAGACCTCAACATCAGATCAGAATCCCTAAGGTACATTGAAGATAAGGTCGGCAAAACCCTCCACGACATTGAAGCCAAAGGTATCTTCAAAGCTGACACGCCACTGGCTAAGCTAGTGAAAACAAAGATAAATAAATGGGACTATCTCAAACTAAGAAGCTTCTGCAACTCAAAAGAAACAGTGACCAAAATACAAAGACAGTCTACAGAATGGGAAAGGATATTTATGCAGTACCCATCCGATAAAGGGTTGATAACAAGGATATACAATGCACTGGTTGAACTCCACAAGAAGAAAACTGCCAACCCGATCAAAAAATGGGCTGATGAAATGAACAGAAACTTTTCCAAAGAAGAAATCCGAATGGCTAAGAGGCACATGAGAAAATGTTCAACATCACTAATCATCAGGGAGATGCAGATCAAAACAACAATGAGATATCATCTCACACCACAGAGACTGGCCCACATCCCCAAAAACAAAAGCAACCGGTGTTGGCGTGGATGTGGGGAGAAAGGGACTCTCCTTCACTGCTGGTGGGAATGCCGACTGGTTCAGCCCTTTTGGAAAACAATATGGACGATTCTCAAAAAGTTAGAAATTGAGCTCCCATTTGACCCAGCAATACCACTCCTGGGAATATATCCCGGAGAGGCAAAAAGGTATAGTAGAGATGACATCTGCATTTCCATGTTCATTGCCGCTCTGTTCACAATAGCCACAATATGGAAAAAACCAGAGTGCCCGAAAACAGATGATTGGCTAAAGAAACTCTGGTATATTTACACAATGGAATACTATGTAGCTGTCAGGAAACATGAAGTTATGAAATTTGCATACAAGTGGATCAACATGGAAAGTATCATGTTGAGTGAAATGAGTCAGAAAGAAAGAGACAGACATAGAAAGATTGCACTCATATGTGGAATATAATGTAACTGAGAAGTACAAGTTGGCAACGATGCAACTTCTGGCAGATATCTCTCTGGACTTAGTTACTAAAATACTAAATTACAGAAACCCAAAACTGAGAGGCCGCTAAGTGTGGTCACTCGACCTCATACTTCTTCATCCTCAGCAATGGAAAACAAATTATCTAATGCTTCCTTTTCAGCAGGTCTGACTTTAGGGGAGAGACTCTCCAAACAATAATAGTGAGTTTTGTTGAAATATTGTATGCAATCAAAGTGAAAGTAAAGTGAAATTTATTAGTTACACAGGCGGGGGGGGGCTTAGGGTGGGGGGGCTAGGGGCGTGGGGGGATGGGGGGGTGAGGGGGCGGGGTGGAGCTATACTGGGATTCTTGGTGGTGGAATATGAGCACTGGTGAAGGGATGGGTATTTGAGCATTGTATAACTGAGATTTAAACCTGAAAACTTTGTAACTTTGTAACTTTCCACAATAAAAAATTAAAAATAAAAAAAGAGAAAAGCAGTTTATTTAGAGTTACTATTAAACATTAAAATTTTTATGATTTTTATTATCTAAGTATCATTATTTATAATACTATCAATATTAATGTTTTAGCCAAACAGTGTTACATACCCACCTTTTAAGTGTCAATATCCTTCCATCTTTGTTCCCAGGTCCTTTCTCTTTTGCCAGTATTGCAGGGTTTGTTTCAATTGTCTATTTATTTTTATTATTCTATTCCCTTGTTTTATTTCTTTGTACTCCACATATGAGAGAGATCATGTGGTATTTGTCCTCTTTTTCACTTACCTTGCTTAACCTGAAACCCTCATAGTTTCTTGTGTGCAAGTTGTAGCAAAATGCAAAATTTTGTCTTTTGTTGTATCTGAGTATTTATAACAAAATTTCCTTATTCTGTCATCTGTTGATGGGCACTTGGGTTGTTTTGTCAAAGGCATTCTTCATTTTTTGTTGCATTGTTTGTCATTGCTAGCATGTCTTTTTAATTTTGTTTTAGGGATTCCATTTCTCCTGATACTTTTTCTGTTCTTCCTTGTGAACTTTTGCCATTAAAGGCCCTTAGCATACTAATGAGTATTTGAAAATTCCTGGCTTGGTCGTTCAGACATTCCTGCCATCTCTGACTCTGTTTCTGGTGTTTGTTCAGTCACTTCAAACTTTATTTTGCTTTTTATTTTATTGAAAGGTGAACACCATGTGTAGTAAATAGAAGGAACTTTGGTAACTGGGTCTTTAGTGATATAAAGGAATGAGGTTGAACAGGGCAGGGCTCTCTCCTGAAGTGGGTCAGTCTAGTCTGCTGCCAGCCTGTGTCCCTGCACTGGGAACTTTCCCAGTTATCCTGCTCTTTTTTTTTTAATTTTTATTAGTGAACCACTGTGAAGTACAGTTACAAACTTATGCACTTTCATGTTTGCATTTCGTTTACATCCCTACACCAGTGCCCATTGTCCTCCCCAATGTTCCCAGTATCCCTCCCCCCACCCCCACCCCAACCCCCACCACCCCACCCTGCCTCTGCAGCAGGGCATTCCCTTTTGTTCTCTCTCATCTTGGATGTTGTAGTTTGCAATAGAGGTATTGAGTGGCCATCATGTTCGGTCTATAGTCTACTTTCAGCACGCAGCTTTCAACCCGAGTGGGTCCTCCCAACATTCTCTACTAGGTGTTCCCTTTTCTATCTCAGCTGCTTCTTCCCCCCCTCTCCCAGCATGTGAGGCCAGTTTCTAAACTGTGGGGCAGATTTACTGGTTCTTATCTCTACTACTCTTAATTGTTAGTCTCCCATTCTGCTACTTTATATTCCACAGATCAGTGCAATTTTTCTATGTCTGTCTCTTTCTCTTTATGTTCAACCAGATGACAAGAGTGGGAGGGAGGTGGGCACATCCCTCCCCTCGGGTTAAGTTGTAGTAGAGTGGTTTCTTCAGAGAGAAGACCTTGTTAAGTAGAATATAATTCTCTCTTCTTCAGAAAGGTTCCTTTCCGCCTTTCATTATTAGAAATATGAAGAACGTGTTCTCCACTATTCACTGTGGGGCTGGGTAGAGTTCTAGGAGATAAAAGTCACAAAAGTAAGGAGCCTCCAGCTCAACCCCTAAAAGTTTCAATCTCTCCAATTGCTCCACTGAATCTCCACTAATTCAGTAATAATAGTTTAGGGTTCCTCTCCCTGGCACTGCTCCTTAGAGAAGCTTCTGCTCTTGGGTTCCTAGTCCTCTAAATTGTGAGTCTTCAGTTTGGGCATCAGACTGTCCAACGGAAGATTTTAAAAGAATCTATTTTTTAAAAAATTTGTTCAGTTTTTTATTTTATTCTAGAATGGAGTGGTGATTTCTAAGTTCCTCCCATGCTTGACTAGAAACCAGAAGTCTCATCCTATTTGTAGTGCAGGGTTGTGAGCATTTTCATTTTCCTGAACATAAAGCCAGCATCAGAAATTGCATGGAAATCCAGTGGTTTCTGGTTTTATATGAATTTATAAAGAGGGACTTCATGTCATAGACTTTTGTTTTCTGTTTTGTATTAAAATATGCTAGGAGTAAACCCAAGAGAGGCCTTATTATCTGTTCTGTGCTACTGTTAGTTTTCCTCCATGGATGTTTCTAGAAGCATAGTGAAATGCAGACATGATTGGTTTTGCAGCTGTTGAGGTCAAGCCTTGGTACATGATTCTGTGGCCCTGCTTTTTTTTTTTTTTAAGTGCTCACATGAGCAGCGTGGAAGGTTCTGTTTCTCCTTCCCTTCCACCTCATCTGGCTGACACATTGATAGGAATTTGGCCAGGCTGCCTGGCAACTGAATGGAACACCATATGGCTTGTTCAGTTGCAACGGATTTTCAGAACTAAAATAACCATGTGGACAGCCCTGTACAAGGTCTTCCATTGAACTCTACGTGTATAATGCTTAGCTAGCCTGTCCCTTGTATCACAGTCCTGGAATCAACATTAGCATAATTGTATTTCTGGCAATATCAAGGTCCGCACATTATTTTACGGAGAGGAAAACTTGCAAGATAACTGAAGGAACTTGAAGCTCTAAGAAATCATGACACTTACTGAATATAATAAGCATAATGGTTCCACAAAGCAGCAACTGAAGTTTGTTACTTACAGCCTTTGGAATATACCATGAAGTCTGTAGTTTCAAATACTTTCTGTCCTTCAAACACTAACTCTTTCTTCAGTTCAATGTTGGGAAACATTACACATAAATTGAATTAAAAGCCATTGGGTCTTGTGAGAAGCTGTGTAGTATGGTAGAAAATTTAGAGGGAAGACTCTGAAGTCTGGCTGCCTGGGTACCCTGAAATATAGTTTTCTCACCTGTAAAGTGAGGGTAACAATTGTACTTTGCTCGCAAGGGTTGCTTTGATGATCAACTCAGAGTTTTCATCCACAGTAAACATCCTTTATCTCTTCTTTTAATTGCTCATTTAAAAGTCATGTATATAGGGGCTGGAACGATAGCACAGTGGGTAGGGCATTTGCCTTGCACACAGCCAGCCCGGGTTCGAATCCCAGCATCCCATATAGTGCCCTGAGCACCGCCAGGACTAATTCCTGAGTGCAGAGCCAGGAGTGACCCCTGAGCATCACCAGGTGTGACACAAAAGAAATAAAAAAATAAAAATAAATAAAAGTGTTGTATAGAGCACCCACCACAGTCATTCCCTATTTTAAGCATAAAGTAATTTCAGTGAACAAAACTGGCAGAAATACTTGCTCCTACGGTGTTTAAATCCTCATAATCATTGTTAATTATACTGAAAGGCATGTCAGAGATATGGTTATGCTTACACTGTGACCCTCTTATCCTCCATGGCTTCAAGGATTCCTGTGACCATAGCACGAAAACCCCTGCAGTGGTCCATACATCTTAACACCCAGGCTATCCTTCAGAGCTAGAGACAGGGAAAGTTGCAGTTTTATGAGAAGTTTAAAATGTTTGTTACTGACATAAACTCGTCCAGAAATATCAAGTAGAGGTGGAGGAGATTTCTGTGTTTGGACATCCATTTTGGAGAACTTTTTAGTGACTTTCTGATTTTCTGGCCACAGTCATCTTGAATATTTGTAGCCATGTCTTCCTTTGCACTTTTTGCAGGCTGATCCTTTAGAACCAAAGGGCGAGAAGGAAAGTTGATCCTTACTGTTGACAAAACAAAATGGATTCTCTGAAAACTCACTTCCTCGGAGAAATTGTATTTTATCCCAGTTATCTTTTCTTAGCAAACTGATGTGAATCCAGTGGAAAGTTCCAGAAAGTGATTTGGTTGATAATTATGAATGAAAAATCAAGCTTGATTCAGTTTATATCAGGTTTCTAAGAAGGATGATGGAAAACAAGATAAACAATTTTGTTGTATTCTCTAAGAGGGAATTAAGAGGAATAGATAATGATTCCTATTTTAAAAAATTTAGCTTAAATTACTTTCAGATAGCAACAAATGCTTAAATATTACTTAATCCTACCTTCCTTCAGTGATTTTAAAAGTAGCTGACAGAATTTCAACAGAATGAGTTTATTTGGGGACAGGGTTTATATATATGTATACATATGTACATATATATAAAGGTGTTTTACATACATATGTAATATTGCCTCTTTAAGGAGATAAAATGATAAAAACTATAAGGAGGTGGCGTATTCGATATGCCAAAAACAGTAACAACAAGTCTCACAATGGAGACATTACTGGTGCCCGCTCGAGCAAATCGATGAGCAACGGGATGACAGTGACAGTGATTAATTTCTAAGTATAAAATGTCATATAACATAATTCTCCATTTCTCCTAAAAATAGGAAATTTTGAAAACATTAAATGGTCCAAGTATGCACTTGTTTTTTGAATTCAGGATTACAATAGTGCGCCAAGAATAATGCATAAAAGTATTTGAGCTCTTCTTTTGGCTCATTCACTTCTGTCACCAACACTGTCAACTGGTTTTCACATCAGGTTCATTTCAGGTAGAAAAATGACTTTTGCCACTTTACCAAGCTTCTGCTATCATAACAAAGAGCTAAGTAGAGAGATCCCATGAATCATTGTCATTAGTGAACAGTTTTTTTCCCCTGTGGGCATTATCCTTACAACAAAGAAGATTCAAATATATTTCTCAATAAAATTACAAATGGTTCCATGTCATGACCCTCAGCAATAAGAATAGTCCAAACATGCAAGTGTTAAATTTATGAATGTGGTGTCCTGTCTAGTGAGGCTGATTACATTTTGTAAACCAGTACTAATTTTTCCTTTGAACTTGGATTTCTCCTGCATTATTTTTGTTTTATCAACCCCCACCCCTCGCCAAAAGTTCTTCTAACCAATTAACTGTTAATTAATTGGGAATATGTAGAATTTATATATTGCTAATGAAACAACGTGGATGTTTGCGCCTTTTAATTATTATTGTAAGGGCAAATCTGGGTTCGATTCCTCTGTCCCTCTTGTTGAGCCTGGCAAGCTACCAAGAGTATCCTGCCCGCATGGCAGAGCCTGGCAAGCTCCCCGTGGAGTATTCGATATGCCAAAAACAGTAACAACAAAGTCTCACAATGAAGACATTGCTGGTGCCCGCTCAAGCAAATTGATAAACAACAGGACGACAGTGCTACAGTGCTATTGTAAGGGCCACACATGACAGTGCGCAGACACTGGGGCTACACCTGGTACTTGGGGGTCACCCAGTAGGGCTGGGAAGTGGGGCCGTGCAGTGTCGGTATTGAACTTAGATTGCACATACTAAGCATATGCTATACCATTTGAGCTATGCTCTTAATTCTAATTATGACTCATTTTTTCTATGCATGTTGTATTTTATTTAGAGAAAGGAGCCATGAGAAAGCAAAGGTAGAATTGGTAGGAGGTAGACTGGCAGAGGCCTCTTTATGCATTGTTATGTGACAAGAACACAGCAAATGATGGAAAAACAAACAGAAATCCTTTCTTAGTAGTTGGACATCTATTTGGTCACCTTTAACCAACTGTTCTTTCACTTCTTAATCTATAAATGGGGAAATTTAGATGAAATGATTTATTTCCCCAAATTCACACAGCAGAGTCAGGAATAGAGCCCAGGTTTTCTGACCCCTCTGTCAATGCTTTCGTTTGTTATTGCATCCCACAAACTTTGGAGATGTTGGCTCAGCTTGCACAGAAAAGTGGTCAGGACTGGTCAGGACTATAAAACTTCAGAGCCGTAATGAATGTTTTAGCTCACTTAGCACCAGTCCCCTAGAACTTCTTCATCACGTCTGATAAATTATGATGGGGCCTGGTTTATGAGCTAGAACACTTAGTTTTTAAGACTTTTTCTATGGCACTCCCTATTATTTCTGCCCATTTTTTCCAGTTCTCTTCTTTGGCACTCTTAAGATCCTGTGATGTATCTGTCTATATGCTATATTCCAGAGATAGAAAGTGAAATTGGATGTTGGTTCTCCTTTCCACTTTGTAGAGATACAAAGTGAAATTGGATGTAGTATAGTAGAGGAAAAGACAAGTAAATGAACAATCACAGGTCAGAGGGATAAGGATTTTAATAGAACTTTGTTGGCCCCATGAGCCTCACCAGAAGTGATCCCAGAGCACAGAGCTAGAATAAGCCCTGAGCATCACCAGGTATGGTCCAAAACTAATTTTTTTTAAGGTAAATAAAATTAAACTTTTTTCCCTTTTCGGGGCTGTGGTGGGGATTTTCATGTCCAGCAGTAGGTAGATCTGGTGCTACACCTGTGTCTGTGTTCATTCCTGGCAGGGTTTGGGGGCCCAGGTACTGTGGGGGATTGATTCCATACAAACCTGTACTCCAGTCTATTTTGCTCTCTCTAGCCTTTTTGTTGTTGTTGTTTTATTTTCAGTTTGTTTTTGCTTTGTAACCATTCTATGTTTCCTTTTGTTTTTGTCTTTTGACCCACACTTGGTGGTCTTTGAGGGGCCCTGCAGTCCTCCTGTTTACCTAGCATGCGCTCCAGTTGAACTCTACAATAGGGAACAGATCAATGAAACAAGGGGTTGGGGAAGGCATTTAGAACAAAGCAAAGAGCCAGTGGAAAGGTAAAGAATAATATGTTCTGCATGACCAGGAAGGGGCATGGATGGCTTGTAAAGGAAGCAGGGTTAGGAAAAAATGAGGGGCTGGAGACATACTTCATCAGGCTGGGCCATTTGCCCTACATGCAGCTGACTGGGGTTTGATCCCTGGCTCCACCTGAGCCCTATTGGAGTGGCCCCTGAGTGCACAGCCAAGTCAGCCCTTACTACTATCAGGTGTGACCCAAAATCCATTAAAATATAAAGGAAAGGATGAGCGAACCAGATTGTGAAATGCCCTGTGGATAAGCAGTCTGCCTCATGTATGGCTGAATATTCAAAATGCTGTCTATGGCCTCCATTATTCTTACCCTTCTCATCAACATGAGGACCAGAGAACCTAGATTCAATCCTCATACTACTGTGAGGCCTTTGGGCACCTTTCTTGCCTCATTTGTAAAATGAGTTGGGCTAGTACCACCTCCCATCTTGCAGAATTTTTTTTTAAATGTATAATAGTAATTTCTAGAGTTCTGGCTCCTGTAGCTTAATTTTACAAATGCAATTTCCCTTATTTTCCTAAAATCTCTATAGTAATTACACCTGTAACCTCTCCTTATTTGTTGTAAATGCTAACATTAGACTGGCATTTTCATGCAAGGGTCCAGTCATTTGTAGCTAGTCTCAAAATTCTACATTTTGTTCTGAAATTAATTACCTCATTACTTCCTGAAGTTTGAGATGGCCATTTGGAAGCTAAGTTAGGACTTTTTCAGATAACCTGCTTTTTCTCAGGGCTAGGAGAGTTAGGGGATGAAGACACTTTGTAGATAAATAAATAAACAAAAATGTCAGAGAAGCTATTACATTTGATTGTATTCTGGGGAGTCAGTATTGATATGACAGATATATTTTGTTTGATGAAGGATTTTGAGTCTACTCAAATAGAGAAGCAATATATCTGGAATAGAGGCTTTGCTTTCACTAAAGCACATGTAAGGAATACAGAACAAACTTAGGAATGATACTGAATGTAAAGGGAATAGTTGAATTATTTTGCAGTGAAATCGTAGCCCAAATTAGAAAGGACAAGGTGTGTTAAAAGAAAAGTAGAAAAGTGAGAACTAACTACTTTTTAGTTATTTCCGAGGATATTCACCAAGAGTGAGAGGAGAAATGGGAAACAGAAATAGATCTAGTTGAAGAGAAAAGCAAATAAGGACGCATAAAAATTAGGGCATTTAATATGTAGTTTTTACGTGTATTTGTTATGTCAAAATAATGGATGCTCTTATCCTTCCTTCCCTTTTCTGTCATTTCTTTTTCCCTTCTAGGGGTTTTTGTTGTTTTTGTTTTTGTTTTGTTTTTCATTGAATCACCATGAGATACACAGTTACAAGGCTGTGTACGATCAGGTTTCACTCATACAATGTTCAAACACCCATCCCTCCACCAGTACACCAGTGCACACTTCCCACCACCAATGTTACCTTTTCCCTCCTGCTGCCAACCCCAAGCTCTCCACCCCCAGTCTCTTTGGCAGGCACTTGGCACTTTCCTTCTCTCTCTCTCTCTCTCTCTCTCTCTCTCTCTCTCTCTCTCTCTCTCTCTCTCCCTCCTTGGACATTATGGTTTGCAATAAATATACTGAAAGCTTATCATATTTGTTCTATTTGTTCCTTCACCTACTTTGAGCACGCAGTTCTTATCCAGAGTGATTATTTCCAACTATCTTTGTCATAGTGGTCCCTTCTCTATCTCAGCTGCCTTTTTGACCATGGTTACTGATGAAGTCAAGTTAGATGCACTTCTCTAAATAATACTCAATGATATGGGAAAAATTGTCTGTAGTTGACAGTCTACTCTTTACCTTTGGGTTTAACTCATTTTTGTTATTTTCTCTATCATTCTCTTGAAAGCAATTGACTGCTGTTTCAGATAAATGCATACTCATTTAGTTTACTCTAATTTGTCTTCCCTGCATCTTCACAGGCAGTGTTATCTTGAGGATTAGTTTATATTTCAGTAAAATGGGAAATAGACTAATAGCATGCCATGATGGCGATCGTTTTTCCAGGGGGTTATTTCTGCTGAAGAACTGACATCAAATATGTTTAAAAGGTAATAAGCAATATAACTCAAGCTGCCTTAAAGTCTTCAAATGGTGACATAGTGAGAGACAAATCATTGCCCAACAGAATGTAATTATCACTGGATTAACTTAAGCTTGAGATGGAGAGAACGGAAATCAAAGTGTCAGTTTTTGCCACCTTCCCTAAAACCTTCCCAGGTGTTCCCAAGCAGACAAATATCCAGGGTAGAGGAGTTACAAAGAAGAAAAGTAGGAAGCAGAAGGGACAGGGTTTCGGGAAAGAAAAGGAATGCTTGGACCAGTGCTCTGTAGGGACTCCATAGCAAGCAGGTTGAAGTAGCAGCACCCTCAAAAAAAAATAACACCCTGGTCCAGAGAAATGAGGTAAAGAGTACAGGGGTTATAGCATTATTCACAATAACCGAGATCTGGAAACAACCCAAGTGTCCAAGAACAGATGACTGAGTAAAGAAACATATATGTATATACACATATGTGTTTATATATATATGTGTATATACATATGTTTCTTTATTCTTTTATGTGCATGTTTGTATATATGTATATGTATATGCATATATGTATATACAATTGAATATTACTTGGCTATAAGAATAAGCAAAGTCGGCTCTCGGGAAGGTGGGCAGTACTGCCCCACTCTCTGCCGAGATGTGATCCTGGCGGCCGCACGCGTGTGGCCTCACCGCAGCTGCACAAGCATGATTCCAGAGGCCGGCTAAACTACTTTTGGTATCAGCAGCTCCTTGCAGAAATGTCTCTAGACTGAGAACTAAGCTGCGGTACCATGCCTGCCAAGGCAGGAAGGGAGGGGAAAGGTTTTTCTCTCTCACCTTTTCCTTGTGGTGGGGGAGGGGGGAAGGGCGTGGCGACCGCCATATTATGAGGACCACTAATGAGAGTTACAAGCTTGCAATGATCCAATTTCTGGAAGAAATTTCCCTGGACTTAGTTGCTAAAATACAGAAATCCAAAACTGCACGGCCGCATCTCATATCTCTTCACAACAAGTCTGACTCTAGTGGGGAACTCCTAACAATAATAGTAAGTTTTTTGTTGAAATATTGAATGTAACCAAAGTAAAGAGAAGCTAAAGTGAAATTTATCAGTTACACAGGTGGGGGTGGGTGGGTGGGGGGATGGGAGGTACATTGTGATTCTTGGTGGTGGAATATGTGCGCTGGTGAAGGGATGGTTGTTCCAGCATTGTATAACTGAGACTTAAGCCTGAAAGCATTGTAATTTTCCACATGGTGATTCAATTAAAAAAAATGAATAAAAAAAAAGAATAAGCAAAGTCATGCAGTTTGCCATTGAAAGGGTGGAACTGGAGTGCATCATGCTGACTGAAGACCCCTCTCATATGTGGGATATAAAGAAATACAGTATGGGAATAAAAAATAGTCAAAGACAACAGAACCTGAAAACTGGTTTACAGAGCTAAATTTACCAAGAGTGGGAGTGGGGGGAAGTAGGTGGGAGGAGACTCTGAGACAGTGAAGGTCCTCTTGTGGAGAGTGTGGTGTTGGAACATTGAACACATGAAACCCTATCATTACCAGTACTGTAAATTGCAGTTCCCAATCATTTTTTATGATAAATATAAAGTGAAATGAAATAGAAAATACAGAGGTTAAGAGATTAACTTTCCATGCAACTGACCCAGGTTTCATCCCTGACACCTCATGCTCCAACTGAACACTGCTGAGTGCACCCCCAACTGCCCACACCGAGCCTTAATAATAATTATCCTCTGCCTGCCCTATGGTAGGCACTCTCATCCCATAGTTCCTATTTTTTCAATACTTGTCACAACTAAGATGATTTGATTATTTGTCCATAGCTAGCCAGAAGGACCTTTTTTTTTTTTTTTTTTTTGCTTTTTGGGTCACACTCGGTAATGCACAGGGATTACTACCAGCTCTGCACTCAGGAATTACCCTTGATGGTGCTTAGAGGACCGTATGGGATGCTGGGAATCGAACCTGGGCCGACCACGTGCAAGGCAAACGCCGTACCCGCTGTGCTATTGCTCCAGCCTTGACTAACTTGGTTTTATGGATGATTGTCTGAGATATTTATTGAGCATCATAAAAACCTGGACTTGGAGGGAAAAGTCATGATGAACCAGATACCTTTTTCCCTTCAAGTTCACATATCTTATCTATTCAAAATTATATTTATTGGAGCGCCTGTTATGAGAGAGACTAGTATGAATCTTTCAGAGCTCATTTGCAAGAGGTTCTCTTAGGTAGTGAAAATGAGTGAGTTATTGCTATTACTATCAACATATGTGAATCTTAGAAGCATAATGTTGAGAAAACAAAACCAAGCAAGTTAAAAAATAACAAACAGTATAACTTCATCTGTAAGAAACTAGGAGCATGCAAAACTAAACAATATGTTGTTCAGGCATGTGTGCATATGGGATAAGATTATTATAAAACAAAGGAATAAGAATCACAAAATTAAAATAGTGATTACTTCTAGGATAGGAGAAAGTAAATGGGAAGGAGCACAGAGGATATTACTTTGTTTTATCAATATTCAAGGTATGGCAGTTTCTCTGGGTGAGTTCCAAGATAAATAAAATCTAGAATTCATTATAAATGTAATCTGCACATCTATATATTCATTTATAGCACTTACATTGTTGTACTTATATTAAGATATATTTTAATCTCTTAAAATAATTTTTAAAAGAGATAGGGTTATAAATCATAATTCAGTTGCTTAGAATCTAGTTGTAGAAAATTCTTGACTTCCTTTTTTCTAACAGCTGCATAGTATTCCATTGTATAGATGTACCAAAGTTTCCTCAACCAGTCATCCGTTTTGGGGCATTCGGGTTTTTTCCAGATTCTGGCTATTGTAAACAGTGCTGCAATGAAAATACATGTGCAGATGTTGTTTCGATTGTACTTTTTTGCCTCTCTGGGATATATTCCCAGCAGTGGTATTGCTGGGTCAAATGGGAATTCAATATCTAATTTTTTGAGAATCGTCCAAATTGTTTTCCAGAAGGGCTGAACCAGTCGGCATTCCCACCAGCAGTGAAGAAGGGTCCCTTTCTCCCCACATCCTCTCCAACAGCAGTTGCTTTTGTTCTTTTGGATGTGTGCTAATCTCTGTGGTGTGAGGTGGTATCTCATGGTTGTTTTGATCTGCATCTCTCTGATGATTAGTGATGCAGAGCACTTTTTCATGTGCCTTTTGGCCATTCGTATTTCTTCCTTGGTAAAGTTTCTGTTCATTTCTTCGCCCCATTTTTTGATGGGGTTGGATGTTTTCTTCTTGTAGAGTTCAACCAGTGCTTTATATACCATTAAGTGGATGGGCATGAAAAGTTTCATGCTGAGTGAAATGAGTCAGAAAGAGAGAGACAGACATAGAAAGACTGCACTCATCTATGGTATATAGAATATCAGAGTGGGAGACTAATACCCAAGAACTGTAGAAATAAGTACCAGGAGGTTGACCCCATGGCTTCGAGGCTGGCCTCACGTTCCGGGGAAAGGGCAACTCAGAGAAGCGATCACCAACTACATTGTAGTCAAGGCCATGTGGGGGAAGGGAGTTGCGGGCTGAATGAGGGCTAGAGACTGAGCACAGCGGCCACTCAACACCTTTATTGCAAACCACAACAGCTAATTAGAGAGAGAGAACAGAAGGGAATGCCCTGCCACAGTGGCAGGGTGGGTTGGGGGGGAGATGGGATTGGGGAGGGTGGGAGGGACGCTGGGTTTACGGGTGGTGGAGAATGGGCACTGGTGAAGGAATGGGTTTCCGAACTTTGTATGAGGGAAGTATAAGCACAAAAGTGTATAAATCTGTAACTGTACCCTCACGGTGATTCTCTAATTAAAAATAAATAAATTATTAAAAAAATGTAAAAAAGAAATCTTGGTGAGAAAGATATAATCTCTGTGGAATAAAATTTGTGAATTTATAGAACAGCAAGGTTAAAAAAAAAAGAATCTAGTTGTAGAGATGGACTTAGCATAATTAGCTTCAATTGAAAGTGAACTGTTGTAAATGCTGTAGTTAATAAATGAATAAAATGCTACAAGATTAAAGGGAAATAAAACTAATAGGACATAAGAAAGCTTCTTCCTGGGTTTTGAAAGATGAATGAAATTACGAACAACATAGCAATTAAGGTATCTTTTAAAAGAAGAAACCCTATGAACAGCAGTATAAAGCTACATGACTGAGGAAGGACAAAGAAGCTAGCATTGCTAAAACAGTGTATTGGGTACAGTGGAAAAGTAGGGTGAGGACAATTTATGGCTAGCTGAATATCATGCTGAAGAATATCTTGGCCTGGGGAGATAGTACAAAGGTCAGCACACATCCCTTACATGCACTCAACCCAGTTCTAGTTCCTGGCATCACATGGCCTTCCAAGTACCACTGAGTATAGCCCTCAAGACCTCTAAACTCCCCTGGGGTGGTCCAGGTGGTCCCTGGCATTGCAGGGTACAAACAACACTGCAAGCACTGGGCCCTAGCAGTGACCCACAGGCATAGTTGGCAGAGAATCACTATGAGTCACACCCAGACCTCCTGAGTCTATATGAAGAAAAATTTATTTTGAAATCTCTTAAACTAGACACCCTTCCTTCCTTCCTTCCTTCCTTCCTTCCTTCCTTCCTTCCTTCCTTCCTTCCTTCCTTCCTTCCTTCCTTCCTTCCTTCCTTCCTTCCTTCCTTCCTCCCTCCCTCCCTCCCTTCCTCCTTCCATCCCATTACCTGGAGTCTTCTCCCCACTCTCTGGAGTCCACTTCCAAAAGCACTCTGGCACCATGCAGTCAGTCTAGCATACCAAACCCAGGTTCCCTCATGCATGTGCTGCGGCCCTTTGAGCCATCTCCTTGACTCCATATTTTTCTTCCTACAAAATCACATTGTTCTGAAAATGAATGTATGTAACGGGAGTTTAATGAATGGATTATAGAAAAGATAGATGGAGAGTGACAACTGTGGGTAGGGGGTGGGAATGTTTTGTTTAGTTTTTATTTTAAATGCTGAAACGAGGGGGCTGGAGTGATGGTACAGTGGGTAGGATGTTTGCCTTGCACACGGCTGACTCAGGTTCGATCCACAGCATCCCATTTGGTTCCCCAAGCATCTCCAGGAATAATTCCTGAGTGTAGACCTGGGAGTAACACCTGAGCACTGCCAGGTATGACACAAAAAGTTAAAAAATAAATGCTGAAATAAAAGATTTTCCATTATTCTTAAACACCTTTCTGAGTTCTGTTGTGCTTTAGTAGATACAGTTTACCAAACACATTTTAATCTTACAAGGTGTGGAAATTCTTGACCTCATAGTAGTGTGTTTAAATGATCGCAAGACAGAATTTTTGGAAAGCATGAACAGAGCTTTTGTTTAAACCAAGCCTACCTTATAGGCTATATTTTTTGAGATTTACTTACTTGACTTTCTTCAGAGTAGTATCATGAAAATACTTTTGGTTAATATAAGGATTTTGGAGTTCTGTATATGAATGTGTCGGCAAAGTTCCCAGTGTACTAACTTTAAATCTAGAAGGAAAAAAATGTTCCCGCTAACCTTGTTTCTTTCTCCTGAGACTCTGATCACAGTTTATGACTGAAGAAGCCTATCTGGAATTCCTCTTTGGGGAAGTAGCACTTTACTCAAAGGTGTTTATTTTTTTCACTTTCAGAGGTGTTTGGGGGATTTCATGATTACATGCCTACTGTTCCTTTGTTTCAGTTTTTGCAGCCTCCTGCACAGCCTCTAATTGCTACCTACACTGATAACTACCTTTCTGTTAGGAATCTAGCACCTTCTGAAGTTCAAGATACTTAGTCTTTATCTTGATACAGCATCAAGGTATGTACCCACCATGGCATAATAAGAAGCATTTGAATCTGTTCAGGTGCTTTTGTTGAAATGGGATGCTGTATATAAGGGAGTCCAGACTCATCATTTTATGAAAAGTTTTACATTCTCCATCATGGTGGGTAGCCAGTGCTATGTTTGTCAATAACTGCGTGAAAACCTGGTCTCTAACCACTGAACTGTAAGAGCACATTGTCCATCCATGTTGACTTTCATATTTTTGGTGGTGGGGGGGCGCGAGGAGAGCATGAAGGTCAACAAGACATAGCAGCGGGTTTCCTTTCATTACTCATCAACAGGAATATCTGAGGAGCTAGCCTCACACTTTTCTCACTTTGCTCAGAACAAAGGTAACAATGGTGCCTGTCACCTATACTCAGGCTTATGTATAAGTTGCCAATTCATTCAATTGCTTCTGAAGATCAAGTCTGATTTATCAAACTGAACTACACCAACAGCCATGTAAATTCATTGTGAATTTTTCTCTATTGTCAACCTGTTATTTTTCTTTATGACAAAGCAATATGTGATTGCAATTCTAATACTTCTTCCTTTGCATCTGTAAAACTTTTTTGGTCCTCAATTCCATTTTCTAATTCTCTTCTTTTCATGCCCCATGTCCTTCTCTTTTGTTTTCGCTCCATTTCCCAAAGTGATCCTTGCATTTCAGTTGTTTAGAATTAGCTTTCATTGGTAATGCTTTCATTGATTTCTCCCCTTCAGTAAATTTTCATTTGGATTGTTGTTATTCATTTTCTCTGAATTTAACATTAGAAACTTCACATATGCATATTCATTTATGCTTGCTGTGGTTATCAAATTCTGATTCCTTTAGTGAATGTGTTCTGATTTGTATTTAGATGCTGAGGGGGGAAAGGAGAACAGAGTATTTGTAAAATAAGAGTAGAGGGGCAGGGGAAAAATCATGTTGAATTTTACTTTTCTGAAAATAGCACATTATACATGTATGTAACCCAAGAAAAGAAGAACTTGCCTTATACATTTGTGATCTTCGGCTGTAGAGTGACTATGGAGTCCTACAAGTTAGGACAATCAGATGTTTCTTCTTTGTGGCAGTGATACAGGAACAATGGTGATTAAAAACGATGGGGCTGGAGCGATAGCACAGTGGGTAGGGCATTTGCCTTGCACATGGCTGACTCGAGTTAGATTCCCCCCCGCTCCTCTTGGAGAGTATCTCACCCGAAGGGCAGAACCTGGAAAGCTACTCGTGGCGTATTTGATATGCCAAAAACAGTAACGAGTGTCACAATGGAGATGTTACTGGTGCCCGCTCGAGCAAATCAATGAGCAATGGGATGACAGTGATACAGTGACAGTGAATGCAGAAGAAAAACAGCATTGTGGGGAAAAGTAGATGGGGGAACAGACCACATAATCAAAGCAGCACAATTTGGTTTTCATCAAATCTAATTTTAATCAAACAGCATAACCTGATTTTTAATATTAGGAATTATCTAGTTATGAAAAATATTTGTATAAAGATTTCTGACAGGTATATGAGTATCATGGCAAAATCACCTGAGAGTGCAAAATTCACTCGGATCTTTGTATAACCAAGGAAATTAGTGAGCTCTTGGCCACCAAAGAGTCTGGCTGGTTCTGCATTGGTGATATGCATTAACAGTGGGTCCTGATTTTTCCTCAGCTCCTACTTAATTTCTAGGATATGTCCCTGTGTATCTTTCTTCAGTTTCCTAATAGGTTGTTTTAAGGTCCACTGCCAACCGAGAGTCCATAAAGTTCGACACATAGTTAGAAAAATCAAGTATGACTTGTCAGGTAAAAGAGGAATGATTTTGACATCTACCTTCAACTTCTCTGCCCAGACGAGCCTCATAAGTGCTTTTACTTTGAGAGGCTCTGTGGTAGGTGAGGGAAAATAAGAACTTGGGTTTTAAAGTAAACTAATTTAAATTCTGTTCCAAAAGAAATTCTCTTACTTAACTCAGTGTTGAAAGACTATGTTGAGAACATCTGTATTTTGTTGCCTTCAGAGTACAAGCAGCGTAACTTTATAGCAAGGTCGTATTTTAGATTTTGAGTGACATATGTTAGTCTGTTAACTGAAAACTGACCAGAGGATAGAGAAAACAAAGAACTGCCTACCTTTGGGAGATGCTGTGACTCAAGGGGAACAATCAGATCTGTGCAGTGACAGAGAGTTGGTAAGAAACCCAGGGCCCAAAGATAACTATAATGCAGTAAGGTGTTCTACACAGATATCAGTTATATGGATCTTGACCAATATTCTTTCAAGAACCTGGGGGACACGTATTTTGTTAATTCCAAGATGCATATATTTTCACATATTTGTATATCTGAAATTGGAATCTGTTTTTTAACTGATAATCTGGCATAGTTTATTCCTTAATATATTTTGCTAGTGGTACATTATCTAATGGTGCATCTTACCATTATTGTGTCCTGAGATCATGTTAATTATCCACCACCTAAGCTTCCAATGTGCTAGGAGTCATTTTGATACCTATACATATTCACTGTATCACTGTATCACTGTCATCCCGTTGTTCATCTATATACTCGAGCGTGCACCAGTAATGTCTCTATTACACTCAGCTCTGAGATTTTAGCAGCCTCTCCTTACTCGTCTTTCCCAATGATTGGAGGCTCTTTCAGGGTCAGGAGAATGAGAGCTATCGTTACTGTTTTTGGCATATCGAATATGCCACGGGTAGCTTGCCAGGCTCTCCAAGAGGTATGTATATATCTGCTACTGTATTTAGGATATGAATATGCCACAGGGAGCTTTCCAGGCTCTCCCAAGCAGGTAATAGATTCTCAGTAGCTTCTCAGGTTCTCCAAGAGGGAGAACTAGGCTATTAAATATAGCACAGCCACATCACGACCACATGCTTCCGGGAGCTTGGTTTTATAGCTAGACCTCTACATATTATCTCACTTAATCCTCACAACTCCTTTGGCTTATAGATTTATTTTCTGAGCTCTCCCTAATTAAAACAAATTGGTCAACAGTGCAGAAATGCAGGCACATGCATAATTTAACACATTTCCCCAATACAAATGCTATTTACACATTATTTTAAAAAATATAATCAGTTGGGAAGAAACAAGGAACCAAGGAAATGAAAGGAGACAATCAGGTTTATTTGGGGTTGGTGGATATGGGAGGGGAGGTGTCTTTACAATCTATCTCTGATCTTTCCATGTATGAATGACTGCAAATATTGTGACATTCACATGACAAAGTACCAAGGCATTCTCTTTCTTCCTTTAGCCCCTGCTCTTTTCTAGCTGATTTATCTTTCCAGCCGCCATTCAAGAGAGAAAATTCCTTTTGTGTGGTACTAATTTGGTAGTGGTGACTGGCTGCATTTAGACAGTGGGAGAATGGAAAATTCAAAGGCCATCCATACTACTTTTTGTCTCCCAGGTGGTCTCCAGTAATCCTCAGCAATCCTTCGTGTGGCTGATCAGAGTGGAGAGAGGCCAGCACGTCTCCCAGGGTGTGGAGGAGCAGCAGAATCATGCGTTTCTAAATTGATCTGACAGATTAGAGTGCTGCCCTGCATTATTGCAACTTGTACTTTGACAGAGTGACTTACCAAGAAATATGGTCAATAGTCAGGAAAATAATCTTTGACTGAGAAAGGCTGAAATTTGTCAGAATTAGAGAATAACATGACATTTTTACATTGATATTTCCTTGGATCACTCAGTGCAAATGGTAACCAGTTCAATAGTGAAAAGCAGGTCATTATTTTGCCTTCCTCCATAGTACCTAGCACCATGAATAATTTTTAATAAATGGGTGGACAGCTTCTCCCTTCCTTCCTTCCTTCCTTCCTTCCTTCCTTCCTTCCTTCCTTCCTTCCTTCCTTCCTTCCTTCCTTCCTTCCTTCCTTCTTTCCTTCCTTCCTTCCTTCCTTTTTCCTTCCTTCCTTCCTTCCTTCCTTTCTCCTTCCTTCCTTCCTTCCTTCCTTCCTTCCTTCCTTCCTTCCTTCCTTCCTTCCTTCCTTCCTTCCTTCCTTCCTTCCTTTCTTCCTTCCTTCCTTTCTCCTTCCTTCCTTCTTTCCTTCCTTCCTTCCTTCCTTCCTTCCTTCCTTCCTTCCTTCCTTCCTTCCTTCCTTCCTTCCTTCCTCCTTTCCTTCCTTCCTTCCTTCCTTTCTCCCTCCCTCCCTCCCTCCCTCCCTCCCTCCCTCCCTCCTTTCCTTCCTCCCTCCTTTCGTTCCTCCCTCTCTTCTTTCCTCCCTTCCTGGCAGTGCTCAAGACTATTCCTGCCTGTGTGCTCAAGAATCACAACTGGCGGTGCCTGGGGGACCATATGTTGTGCCGGGTATAGAACCCAGATTCACCTTCTGCAAGGCTTTAAGCCTAGAACTATCTCTGTGGTCCCTGATCTCTATTCCTATGAGCCCCAAGACACAACACTGAGTCTTTGATTTTCACCCTCTGCACTAATCTGCCTTCTGTAGAATTCTTCTGTTCTTGAGTTTATGCTGAAATTCTATTGGAAAACTGAATTTTGCTGTTGAAAGAGCAGGGGAATACACAGAGCTGGAATAGTGTAGCCATTCCTCATATTTCAAATGGCAATGCTGTATGATTTGCTCCCTTAGGAGCGGCTGGAGAACAAGATATAATGAATATAGATTCCTTAAAAGTGTAGCACCCTAGAGATGTCAGATGTCACGCAAGACTTTGGCTTTGGGTGATACCTTGGCTGTGTTGGAAAAGACTGGGCTTGGGCATGCAATTTTCAATTCTTTCAAACACACAGTTTGCATGTGGGTTTACAGCGCACCCAAAACCATCCCTTCTGGAGGGACACTTATCCTCTTTAGATTTACTTTATTCCACCTTTCTTATATCTTCCTGTTGCTTCAGAAACAATAGTTAAGTCGTGGCACTTTAGGCAGTACCACCTTTAATATTGCTTTGCTTTTTTTTTTCTCCTCTCCACTTTCAGTGACAGGAATGAGAATAGGCTACATTCTAGAGGGTTACTAAGTATTTTTTGGACTAAAGAAATGAGGTGGGTATTTTGGGTATTTTGTGCCACTTACTGTGGCAAACCCCTAAGTACTTATTCCTTTTCATCTCAGTGTTTCCTTTTATGTCAGGCATTATCAGATGTTGCCTCCCTCGACTTTGGGAGATCAGAGTGCTTCATAAAGGCATGATGTGAATGCTATTTTTATTCAATCTAAAGATAGGATTTTTAGAATACCTAACAAAGTTGATATTTCCTCACTCTGAGCACATAAAGAATAAGGAGTTTGAGTTATACTCACGCTTCCAGGTCCCAAATAGCTTCTTTGGCATGCTCTCTTCAGCTGCGTCTTCACCTGTGGTGATGGCTTTATTTATGACTTATTGGAAGGTTTTCTGGCTTTCCTTTACTTCTAAGAGTCATACATGGCTGAGTTATTTCCTTATACCTTCTTATAACTTCGTAACAGAACCTGTGCAGGTTGCTGACTGTTTATTGTGAAAGGGATGGAGCAGGGGAGAAGGACAAAGGAAGGAGCCTATAGAAAACTTAATTTTTTTGCAAAATAGTGATAGCTTTGCTTTATCAATGATTCTACACAGAAGTCACAAAATTTAGCAAAGTCATGTTCCTTATTCAATGAACTCAAGTCATATTTATTAATTTGGCAAACATTTTTGAGCACACTTAGTCCATCAGACCAGTCTGAGCTGGGGAGGAAGGAGAAAGGGAAGAAAAATCTATTCTTTGGAGAGAAAGAGAACAAGAGAGAGAAAAAAGAAAGTGCCTGACATCAAAGTAGGCCAGGATAGGGGGTTGGGAGTGGCAGGAGGAAAACGGGGAACGTTGGTGGTGGGAATTATAAACTGGTGAATGGATAGGTGTTGGAACATTGTATGACTGAAACCCAGTCATGAACAACTTTGTAACTGTGTATCTCACAGTGATTCAATTAAAAAAAAAATTTTTTTTTAAATCTACATTCTCTCTGTGAAATGGTAGGCACTTTTCTTCTTTCTCTCTTTCTTTTTGTGCATTATAGTTTTCAATACAGGTACTAAGAGGTCATCATGTTTGTTCAGGGTGTTCTGTATTTTTATTGGGAAGGTAAGGCTGGAGTAGCTTTTTAAACTGGGAAGCAGCTTAAGGTTATAGACATGGCCGCCAAGGCTTCCAGAAGTACAGGGAGAAGGGGGAAGGTAGCCCATCCCAACCCTGAGAAATCCTGGAAATTTCAGTCACAAAACCCCATACCTGAATTTTCAGTAGATTACATCTTAGTGAGGTCCATCCTGAGACATTGGCGCTCCACCAGAGGCATGGCGGTGCTTTTGGATTGTGGAAGAAAGCACCTGCAAAGGACTCTGCTTGGGTGGGCACCAGGCTGACCCACCCCCCTTCGGTTTACCCTGGTCTCTTTTGCCTTGCATGGGTCCAAGATTGACTGTGGCTTTTGATCTTTTTTTGAGATTTATTTATGGGTCTCTGGAGCAAGACTGATAAATGAGCTTATATAGCTGAGCCAGAGGTGATTTGTGGGTGTGGCTCCCACATACCTAACTTTGGACATTTAATATTTTGGGAAATTTGGTCCCAAGTTGTTGGGGTCTGGCCAGAAGCACAGAAGCAATTTTGGGGCTTCAGGAAGCCTAAAGGTACCATCAGGCTACTGAAGCACTTACCCAGAGGTACAGGTTGATCTGCTGGCAGTACCATACCCCCCAAGCAAGGTCGATTTTATTAAACAAAACTTGCTTAGAAAGATGTGAGGAGACAAAGAGGGTAAATGTGTTCAAAGAGAGCACAGGGTTCTCCAGAGTAGAAATAAGCAAGTAAAGAAGCAGAGACAGTGAGATACATATTCAAAGGTATTCAAAGGAGAACATGGGCTAGAAGAGCAAGCCACTATCTTTTCTGTAAATGAAAGAAGTTTAGACTTTATACTAAGTACCCATTGAGTGGTGCAGATACTAAATATCGGTTCCCAGTTCAAGAAAACTGTCAGGACAGAGACTAGTATTAATACCATTGATTTGTTTATGCAGTGGTTCTTTTTTCTATTTAATTTTTTTAAATTTCTTCTAGTTAAGATAATGTGATTACAATGGTGTTGACATTTATGGTCTTGCTACTCACAGTCACCTTACCTCCCATCACCAGATCACCCACACCCCCCACCCTGGGTCACCCCTCTGTATTACTTATGATCTCTTTTGTTTGTTTTCCTCCATTTATTTAAACACCATGCAATTTTCAAAGTTGTTCATGATGATTGGTTACATTCAGTATTCCAACACCAATCCCACCACCACTGTCACCTTCCCTCCACCATTGTCATTATTTTACCAACCACCCCTTAAGCCTGCGCCCATTAGCAGGCCCACAATAATTTATTTTATATTCCTTATTACCACTAATAGAGGTAGCCAAGTTACCAGTAAATGGTGAATGGAATATTAAAAATATATATTTCTGTAGAAAAAATATTTGTGAAGGCCCGGAGCGATAGTACAGCAGGTAGGGCATTTGCCTTGTACACAGCAGACCCAGGTTTGATCCCCAGCATCCCATATGGCCCCCTCAGCACCACCAGCAGTAATTCCTGAGTGCAGAGCTAGGAGTTACCCCTGAGCATCACTGGATGTAGCCCAAAAAGCCAAAAATTTTTTTGGGGGAAAATTGTGGAACCTCACCATGGGAACTACACCACCTCCACTTCGCTGATGACATTGTTCTCATAACGCCAAACATTAGCCAAGCGGCACAAATGCTGGCCGACTTCAACCGCGAGTGTGGAAAGGTCAGACTGCAGCTGAACCTCAACAAGACGATGCTCATGAAAAACAAACTAGCCCCTGACGTTCCATTTGCTCTCAATGGAACAAACATCTCCGAATGCAGGAACTGTGTGTACTTGGGTCAAGAATTCAATATGAGGAACGACTTGGCGCCAAGACTGCGCTGGAGGAAGAGAGCAGTGTGGAATACCTTCAAGAGCATCGAAGAAGTGGTTAAGAGGACAAAGAACCTCCGACTCCAGGCACATCTTTTCAATTCCACGATTCTTCCTGCCCTAATGACCTCAGAGACCTGGGCTCTACGCAAACAGGATGAGAACGCTATTTGGGTATCCCAAAGAGGAATTGAAAGAGCTATGCTAGGAGTATCACGTCTCACTCAGGTGAGAGAAAGAATCCGGAGTTCCGACCTCCGTCGATGGTCAAGAATCAGAGACGCTGTCTCATTTGCCAAGACATCAAAAATCAGATGGGCCGGACATGTAATGCGATTCAGAGATGACCGCTGAACTAGAGCTGTTACCGACTGCATTCCATGGGACATCAAAAGACCGAGTGGCCACCCACCAATGAAATGGTCAGACTACTTTGTCAAAACCCTGAATGAATGATTTGAGGCTCTTCCTGTCCCTGGAGTGAGCAGATATCATTGGGCTACACTAGCACGCGACAGGGACATATGGAGACGTTACTGGTGCCCACTCAAGCAAATCGAAGATCAATGGGATGACAAGTGATACAAGTGATACACTGTCCTTGTCTGAGGTTTTGCTAAACTGTTGCAAGTTAAACCTTCTGCATTATTTTATTTTGTGTGTGTGGAGATTGACTGTTTTCTACTGTACATCTCATCCAATCTGGTGTGTTACTACTGGGATGTCAGTGTTGGTTATGTCACTCCAGAAAATCCAGAATAGTTTACTAGGCAGTCTGGCTGGAGGCATGGCAGCTTTGGGGTGTGGGAGCAGCTGTCTTGGATTTGGTAGGACAGGATCTGGCCCACCCCCATCCCAAGCTCGCCCTGACGTTTCAGATAGGGACTGGTATCTGAGAATTTTTTGTGGCTGGTTGACCTCTTTCAAGATTTATTTATGAATCTCCAGATCAAGGCTGTAGATGAGCTTACAGAGCAGTGGCCATGGACCGTGGTATGTCCTCCCTGTGATTCTTAAATGTCAAATGGCACCAGAAGTAAAGACAAATGATCAAATCATGTCATTGCTATGAAATCCTTCCAGTCTCTTTTGTGTTTCTGGCTCTGTAACAGTGATTAGAGGAAAGGAGAAAGAACTTTTTTTTATGAGCTGCCTCTAGAAAATAAGTGGGGTATCAAGGGAAGAAGTGGTGAAGCTGTGAATCCTTTTTATCCTTCACTTCTTTTGAAATTTCTGAATGCAGCAGAGCTCAATTTGAGTGTGAACCTGGAACCAACTCGTGCAGACTGGATTGAATAATTCAAGTATCCGCTCTCTTGTCTGTGGTGTCCTTTCCTCTTGAACTCCTGCCCACCTGGCTCATCATGTAGTGTCTCGGGACCTGGGACACACGAGAAGTGCCAAAGGGCTGACCCCTGACCCTTGACATGCTTCTTCACTTTTTGCCACTGCCTGCCAGAAGCTTTGTCCCGCTGACACCCTTCTGCAGGCCCATGCAGCTTATGGATGAGTCACGCACACCTCATGGGCTAGATTGCGAAAATATATGCTTCTGGGGTTTTGTTCCCCGAGATGTCAAGTACAATCAGTATGACATACCCTTAGCTGCCTTAATTTCTCCTGGAGAGAATAGTTACCTTAATTTCTACATAGAGCAGCCTCTGCTCACACTTGAATTTATCTTTCATTTGGGGATTACGTGAGGCAGTTGGTTAGTGTTCAGTTTTGTCTTTCATATGCATGTTTTTCTGTAGTTTTCTTTTCTCCATTAGCTTGATGGAAAAACACAGATGATTTGAGCCACACTCTGCTATATCCAATTCAGCCTCAGTCAGGTGATACGTAGCACCTAGCATACTTCACTTAGGAATTTAGTGCTGGAACTAAGACAAATTATAGTGCAGAACACTGGCATTGCCTGGGGTGGATTTTTGTTTCAATTGCATGGAAAGAGAATAATGAAACTAGATGATCATGTAAGAGAACATTTATGGAAATTCATGTTGAACAAAAGAATCCCTAAGTGTGTGTAATCTACGAGAGAAAGTTGAACTCATTGTGATACAAACTTTTTGGATAGGAGCATGGCTAAATGAAATCCTTAAGTGGAAAAAAACTGAAAAGCTCATAGCAGCACTATGGAAACCAACTCTATTCTGTAATAAATTATTTAAGACCATCATAGTAGTTCTGAGCTGCAGGATGTGGGAGGAAAATTAAACAATGGAAATCATGTTATAGAGTTTTATACTTTTATATGTATTTGACAGACATCCATAGTAAGTGCTCTTTCTTCTGATGATTTTTAAGTAGGTAAAATGCCAGGTGGCATCCTTGCAGAAAGAACTATGAACACATTCGTGCATGATTTTTATTACCAAGGACAATTGTTTAAGGTGTAACAACTTCTATGAGTAGGACCCTTAGAAAAATTAAAATGTGGTTGGATTTAAGAAAGTAAACACATCATCATAAAGAACCTCATTCTGTGAATTTTCATTTGTTAACTGTGCTAATTTGACCTTGGAGGAGATATAAAATAGGAAGTAAAGTTTTATTATTGCGGCTTTCATACTTATGATACTGGCCTGAATAATGATTTAGCCTTAGTAAGTCATTACTATTTTGTATGTCTAACATGCACCACTTGAAACCACAGAAATAATGTGACACCAGAATAGCTGTGGAAGTAGGACATTTTGAATTTTCCAGGGTCTGGAAAGATACATTTTCATGTATATGATTGTAGTGGATGAGGTGAAGAAATTTTGCCAAGTAAAATTAGTTTTTATTTTACTTGGCTTATAAAATGCCTTTATAAAATCTTTAATATTTTTACTATTTTACAGATAAATTTTATTTTTTCCATTTAACAGTGGTGTGCATGGCTTAATATGTTCTTAGTCATACAAAATGAATGTGCATCACTATATTTGTAAATGTTTGTAAAATGAGTTACCATACTTTACAATAGTACAATATTAATATTTTAGGCACACTGCACACACCCACTCCCTAGAATACCATCTCCCTCCACCAGTGTCCTTAGTTCCTTTGCTCTCCACCTCACCTCTCTGGCTTGGCAGACTCAGTTCTGCTGGAAGAATATCAGGGTCTGTTTGCACTGGAAATTATCTATTCTATTTCTTTGTTCTGCATCTTTGTCTGTTCTATCCCTTGCTTCACGTCCATCTACAAGTAAGCATGTTATCTAATTTGTGACTCTCTTAACCAGATACTTTCTAGTTCCACGCAAGTAATCTCAAAGGCAAGACTTCATCTTTTCTCATAGTTGAGTCATATATTTATATATTTTACATCTGAATATGTATTATATGCCACATATCCACTCATCTGTTGTTGTGTGCTTGTGTTATTTCCAAATCTTTGGCAGTAATAAGTAGAACCACAATAAACATAGCTGTGTTATATATTATTGACACATATACATAAAACATTATTAACTTAATAGTTTTGTTTTCCTGGGATTAGATATCAAGGAGTGGAATAGCTGGGTCATATGGAAATTTTATCTTCATCTTTTAAAAGAAATAACCTATCACCATACTATTTTCTATTGAGGTGGAACCAGATGGTATTCCCACCATCAGTGAATGAGTTTTTTTTTTTTCAATATCTTTCTCAGTACTGGTTGTTTTTTATCTTCTTTTTCTTTTGTGGCATGAGTTGCTAGGAGTGGACAGCAGTGTGTGTCACATGTGTGGTGTGTGAATATTTTCTCCCATCCAATAGGGTTTCTTCAATATTAGCACATATATATGTATTATTATATATGTATTAATAAATACGTATATATGTAACACTTGGCAATGCTTAGGGATTACTACGGGCTCTTCACTCAAGAATTATTCCTGGTGGTGCTTGGGGGACCCATATAGGGTGCCAGAAATTGAACCCGGTTTGGGCATGTTCAAAGCAAATGCCTTACTAGCTATACTATCTCTCCAGCTCCTAAATGAATATTTTTGACTTGGGCTTTATATTATGCTTTCATGACTTGATGCTTAGCATTAAGAAACCAACTAGATTAGATTTTAAATTTTTAGCATTCTGTTTCTAAATGACGAGATAAGAGAGAATGTTTTAGGTGGCTGGGTGCAAGTACCTTTCAAATAACACGCTAGAGACTTTAATAGTCTTCATGCCATCTGCTAAAAGGGAGATTATATATTCATTATATGTTCGCTTGCTGCCATTTTTTAAATACTAGAGACATCTTGAGGTGCTTTATAAGAATTTCAACCACATAAAAGTTATTACATGGAGGCACTTAGGTCAAATTGATACAGTTATCATTTTTATGTTCCTTCTTCACTTGTCTCCCAACATATTTGCTACTGGTGGCCCACTAGCTTTGCTAAGAGTATGACATGAGAGAGAAATAGTGGAAAATTATTCTCAGAAGGCCACAGGACCAGCCATGGAGCAATGAGACCTCTTGTTGTCCCAATCATGAGCAGAATCCTTTCTTCCACCCTCAAGGCTGCTCACTGGTCAAACAGCTCTGCAGCTGCTACCTGATGAAGGAAAAATAGATGGTAGTAACTCTTTCATTTATTGTTTAAAAAATGAAATGAAAGCAGATGCCATAACCATCTTTACTATTGTAAACCTTCTCAAACACTCCTGAAGCCCAGGGTTTGTGGTTCTCCCAGGGTTTGTGCTTTTGTCATTTAAGAAACTCTGCCTCTTCACTTGTAAATTAATCCTCCCTCCAAGTCTGCTCCCATTGTTCTGGTTTGCCATTCTTCTGGACTAACAAAAAGCAAAAGCAGAAAAAAGTAAAGAAAGGATCAATGGAGGGGACAAAATATCAAGAAAGACAAGTTGACTCATCACATATCACTGTCATCACATTGCTCATCAATTTGCTCTAGCGGGCACCAGTAACATCTCCATTGTGAGACTTGTTACTGTTCCTGGCATATCAAATACACCATGGGGAGCTTGCCAGCCTCCGCCTTGCGGGCGAGATAGTCTCGGTGGCTTGCCAGGCTTTCTGAGTGGGGTGGAGGAATCGAACCCCGATTGGCTTCGTGCAAGGCAAACGCCCTACTTGCTGTGCTATCGCTCTAGTCCATCACATATCACTCCACCACTGTCATCCCATTGCTCATCTGTTTGTTTGAGCGGGCACCAGTAACATCTCCATTGTGAGATTTGTTGTTACTGTTTTGGCATATCAAATACTCCATGGGCAGCTTGCCAGGCTCTGTCATATGGGCGAGATACTTTCGGTAACTTGCCGGGCTCTCCGAGAGGGGTGGAAGAATCGAACCTGGGTTGGCCGTGTGTAAGGCAAATGCCCTACCCACTGTGCTATTGCTCCAGCCCATCACATACATGGAAAAATATCAACTAAGTATATAGGAGGGCCCCAGGAGGTAAGCAAATTATGAAAAAAAGTTTAATGAAACATCAGTTTATGTGAAAGAGGAAGAATATGCTCCGGAGAAAAGCCTTCTGCCTTCCTCCTGCTCTTCCTTCCCTGTGATTTGTTGCTCCTGTTGTTGCAGTGACCCCAGGGTTGTGGGTGTGGCCCTCAGCTCAGCTTGCAGTTGGAGCTCTCCCTCACTCAGCCATGGTGTTCCCAGGGAATGCACATTTCTTTAACGTTACTTGTTTGGACGTGTTTATGTTAGGGATCTCACTCCTGTTTTTTTTTTTAATTGCGGTTATCAAGGCTGACAGTAGTATTAATATTTGTGTTTTGAATTGCATTTCACCTGCCACCACAATGCCATTATCCTCTCGGCCACTTTCCCTAGATTTTTTCTTGCCCATAACACCCTCTCTGACTTCCCAATTCTTGAGAACTTATTTGGAGGTTCTAGCCAGGCACCCAGCTGCTCATAGTGGTCTCTCTCTGTTCTGGAAAGAAAGACCAACAGGAACAGAGCCCGCAGCTTCGGGAGAAATGCACATGGGACAGTGAGAAAGGAAGAGAACACCCACCTAACCAGCCAGATCAGCCGAATCAACCTTGGCGATCAGTGGGGTGACAAGTGTTGCAGCCAGATCACCCTCAACCTGCCTTCCCAATCTTGGGTAAACTCAATTACCTAGGTAGTGCCTTAGGGTTTGGCTGCTTTTGTTGTTGTTGTTGTTGTTTGTTTGTTTGTTTTTATGTTTTGTTTTTTGGCCACTCCTGGAGGTGCTCAGGGATCATTCCTGACTCATTCAGGTGGACATATGACATGCCAGGGATCAAATCTAGGTCAACTGTGTGCAAGGCAAGTGCTCTACCCATTGTCCTAGTGCTCTGGCCCCAGGGCTTGTTTCATAATGGGCCATTGTGTATTCCCTTGTTTTGTTCTCTGTGTTACACATTTGAATGTGATTACCTGATATTTGGTTTTCTCCTTCTGGCTTTTTTTGCTTATGATGTCTTCTTTGATATGCCAAAAACAGTAACAGCAAGTCTCACAATGGAGATGTTACTGGTGCCACTCGAGCAAATCAATGAACAATGGGACTACAGTGCTACAGTGATGATGTCTTCTAGCTCCATCTAAGCCACAGCAAAAGACAAGGTTTTGTCTTGTGTTATAGCTGAGTAATATTCCATTGTGTTCATATACCATAATTTATCCATTTATCTTTTGTTGAGAACTTGGGCTGTTTCCAGATATTGACTATCTTAAATAGCTTTCAAAGGAACATTGAAGTTCAAATATGTTTTCAAATTAGTGATTCTATATTCTTGGGATAGATGCTAGGAGTGGAATTACTGTATTATAAGGTAGTTCTATATATTTCCATCTATTTGAGAAATCTCACTTTTTTCCATGCAGACTGAACTAGATTTTATTCCCACCAACAGTGATTAGAGGTTCCTTTTTCACTTTCTTGCCATCACTGATTGTTTCCAGGCTTCTTAATATAGCCTATTCTTACTGGTGTAAAATAACACCACAGTGTCATTCTGATGTTCATTTTCCTGATAATCAGTAATAAGGAGCACTTTTTTTCATATGCCTGGTGGCCATCTGTATGTCTTCAGGAAGTATTTGTTCAGCTGTTATTTCTTTCATTTTCTTTTGGTGATCACACCTGCCTAAGCTCAGGACTTATTCCTGGCTTTGACACTCAGGGATCATGCCTCATGGGCTCCAGAGATCATATGGAATGCCAAGGAGTGAACCAGGTCAGCTGCATGCAACGCAAATACCCTGCCCACCACTCTATCCTGTGCACCACTTTGTCCCCACGCTATTTCTACTTTGTGATAAGATTGTTTCTAGTTGTTGAATTTTGTGACGCTTAATATATCTGACTATTAGCTCTATGCAGAAGTATGATGTGAAAATTTTCTTTCCTAACTGTGGTATATCTTTTTATTTTCACTATAGTTTATTTAATAGTGCAGAAACTTTTTGTTCGATGTAGTTGTATTTATTTATATTTGCTTTTATTTGCCAATTAAGTTGAATCTTTGAAGTGGAGATAATAGTTCTATATATGTTTTCCTTGCATTTTATAGATTTGGGTCTAAAATAAAGTCTTTAATCCATTTTGGTTAATTATTTATATAGTAGAAGTTACAGCTTTTTTTGCATGTGGCTGTTTTTTCAAAAACATCTGTTAAAGAGAATTTCCTTCCCTTTCCCCACTTATTGCATCTAGCTCTTTTGTTGTTAAATAATTTTTTATATGTAAAAATATTTGCTTCTGGGCTTGCAACTCTATTCCATTGGTTTGAGTGTCTGCTTTTATAAAGTCCCACAATGTTTTGCTTACTACATAGCTTTGTGGCATAGTTTAAAGTCAGGGAATACAATACCTTCTATCTTTTTTTCTCAGGATTTCTTTGGTTATCTGGGGAGGTTTGTTTGTTTTTGTTTTAATTGGGGCAACAAGTGTCTGTGCTCCGGGTTCACACCTGGTGGTGCTTGGCGGACCATCTATGGTATCAGGGATCAAACTGGAGTTGACTGCATGCAAAACAAGCACCTTACCCCATGGCTATCCCCTTGATGTGCAATTTTTTTAATGTGTGAAATGTCTTTCATTCGCTGTAAAAAACTAAAGCACACCAACGGGCGTGTGCACTGCAGGCTCTCCGGGCGGCTGTGTCTCACCTTCCACGTTCAGTGCTCTGGAACCGCTATGTATGGGCTGGATCGGGACAGCCGTTGGCCAAGGACAGGCAAAGGAAGAACGAGGACCAAGCTGGTTGCTGATTAGTTACCATTTATTCAGTCTTCCATCTTTCTCATCTGCCGCACTCCCTGGTCTGGCCTCTCTCTGCATCAACTCCAGCCTCTCTCCTTCTCTATTCTCTCCTCCTCTTCTCTCTCCCACCTTGCCCTGGAGGCTACACCCAGCCAGATAGCAAAATCAACATAAGAAAGCCCTTCCTGAGGGCAGGGCATTCCAAAGCCCTTCCTGACTCTTAAGTTTTTTTTTTCCTTTCCTTAGTCCAAACACTTAACATCTTAATACTAGTTATTTTTGTATGGACATAGAAAGAGATACATTGAGGCTTGCAAGGCAGCTCTCCTGGCAACATCTTGCCACAGACTCAGACCACAGCACTCAGGCCAGATCAATCATTCCTTACCCCAGCAGGGTCCAAATCTAGTTATCACTGTTTGGTTCATGACAACATTTGTCCATGATCAAGCTCTCAACTTACAGTTAAGCATTAGGCACTTTGGCCAGGCCCATTTCGATGCCAGGCTAGCACACAACTCACCACTTGCCCTGGGCCCATGTCGTCCCTCGTCGGGACCCTGTCCCTGGGGGTGCCAGGAAGCAAGGGCAGCTGAGGCTTAGGTCGAGAGAACAGATGCCCAGGAGGAAAATATCATGTAGAGTCAAAAATGACTCCCAGGTTATAAAAGCATTTGCTAAGTCTTCCTGTGTCCATACAAAGAGGACATTGCTCTGAATAAACTATGCAAAGGACTCAAGGAGAAGAGAAAAACAGTATTTACAAGTCAACAGAACACTAAGAAAGAAGCAACAAATAAACAAAGAGGAAAAGAGGAATGGGAGCACTGTAATGGGAGTAACCCAATAAACCTAAACTACCTGAGACTATGTTATCCTACAACTCTCAAATAATTTTATAATGTTTTAAGTTTCAAAAAGAAAACACAGGATCTTTGTCCTGTCTTTTTACCATCCATTCTACACATAAATATGTAGAGGCTGTTGCAGCTTAATATGAAACATGTATCCTTAAAGCAATTTAACCAGTGTGTGTTTAAAATATAACTACATCAATTTACTTTCTCATTTGAAACAGGTTTTGTCAGACTTTTAGAGGAAAAAAGAAAAAGCCAAATCATGATAGGTTGTACTAGATTTCATAGAAGAGCTGTTTGCAGCAGTGGAAGTGTCTCCAAGGACTGAATGCTTTTTCATACTTGACGTTCTTTCATATAAACCTGATTTAGAGAAATTCATTGTTGCTGCTTTTTCCTTTACAAAAACTGTAAGAGCAAGTCAGCATCCATTTGTTGAAAGAGGCTCATCTCAAGTCTGTAGTAGCCTCTTCTGTTTTCTTCCTTGACTTTGTTCGTTTTTGTCCCCCCTAACTGCTCCTCAGAATTTCAGTTGCTCATTCAATAGGCCATTTCAAACATGAAAGAACCTAAACAGAACCACTGAACTCCTACCAGCTCCTTGCAACCAAGCGTATTCCTTTCATACTCACAAATAGCAACTATCATCTGCTTGTCCAGGCAAAGAATTCAAGTGTTACCCTTGACTCTTTTTATTGCCCAAAGCAGTTCATGAGTAAATCCTGTTGGCTTAGCCACCTATTTCTCTCCACTTCCATTACCAACATCTAAACCACTATCCTGCTCCCTTAGTCTATGGTATTGGCCTCCTAATGTTTCCTATACTTCCACTGTTGCCTCTCTTTACCCCACTCTTTCCAGATCAGCCAGAGTAAATCTTTCAAAACAGCAATCACATCCATTCACTCGTTGGCACAGAATCTAGCCAGTGACATTCTTTAACATGAACAGTAGTATCTGATCTTGATTTTAAGCCCCTATGTGATCTAAATACTTCTCTGATCTCATATCATACCCCTCTTCTTCTGTTGACTTTTTTACCATACCAACCTTTTTCTGTTATTTATACCCAAGAACATTCCTAACCCAGGGTTTTTACACATTGAATCATGAAGTAAAATCCCATCATTTGGAAATGTACATGGGCACTTGCACACCTGATGATGGTCATAATTCTTTTTTCCTTTTTTCTTTTCTTCTTCTTCTCTTCCTCCTCCTTCCTCTTCCTTTTCCTTTTCTTCCTGCTTCGTCTTCCTCTTCCCTTTCCCTTCCTCTTCCTTTTTTCCTGCTTCCTCTTCCCCTTCCCTTCCTCTTCCTCTTCTTCTTCTCCTCCTTCTCCATTTTCTCCTCTTGCTCCTTGTCCTAAAGCTTTCTAAGCATTTTTTCCTCTATTCCTTTATCTTATTTCTTTCTTTGTATTTATACATGTGTGACTTTTTCCGAGTTATTTTCTGTCTTTCTCCACCATAACTTAAGCTCCATGAAGGAAGAAACATGTTTTGTTTTGTTTTTCCTTAGCTGCTCTATCCCACTACCTGCTGGAGGTACTGATATGTGGCCAAGACTTAGAGGTTCTGTTCTTGAGTCCTGTGGTTTTCACCAGCTTGAATCAATTTCACTGTTCCTAGGAATAAAAGACAAGCTGCTGATGGTGTACTACCCTACACTGAAGTACTGGAAATTACAGGCAGCTTGCATAAAAAATGCTGATAAGTTCTAGTCTATCATAGTATATCACTGATATATAGTATATTACTGATACGATCTGTTCTATTACAGTATTATTGTTATGAAATTGTTACAATATCAGGGTTCTTGAAAATTACATGAAAGATTGGCATACAAAACTCAGGAACTTAAGAAGTTAGTTTATTGTACAGTTCAAGTGAATGGGTCCAGGTCCCTCCCTAATGCCCAGGCCTCTCTTTTACCAGCGTCTGATATCACTCATCCTGTTTCTTGATGTTCAGTTTCATATATGGCATCCTCATTCCTCTCCCTCACGGTCTGCTCATCTTTGGTGTAGAATACTGTTGTCCTTATACTGTTCTCTATTCAGTGTACACTTTCCTAGTCTGAAATCTGCAGCTACGTCTAAAACCTGTTATCTCTGTCCCTTTGGTGGAGGGGTTTGCTTCTCTGTAGCATCACTGGGTCTCTCTAGGACCAGTGGCTTCCTGTCCCCTTGGCTTTCCTGTCTCCACCATGGCCATGTGAGCATGGTTGATATCTTGCTGTCTTACCATCTGAGTGTAGGAGTCCTACATGGCCCTGGTGCTGTTGTCTGTCTGGGCATAGGTAAGGGGAGGAGAGAGGGAAAAGGAGAGGGAGGGAGGGAGGGAGGGAGGGAGGGAGGGAGGGAGGGACAGACAGAGAGATTGGTTAGGGATTTTCTTTTATCTGCTATATCCAACCCTTAGCTTCCCCAATATCTATTTTGATTAGATACCTTTCCCTTGGGCAAGATTTATTCTTCTTTTTTGGGCCACACCCAGCAATGCTCAGGGGTTACTCCTGGCTCTGCACTCAGGAATTACTCCTAGCAGTGTTCGGGGGACCATATGAGATGCTGGGAATCGAACCAGGTTTGACCGAGTTCCGGTGAAATGCCCTACCTACTATGCTATCACTCCAGCCTCCAAGATTTAAGTGACCAACAAACTAATTCACCTGACACTCCACCCTTCCACTCTCGCAGTATCAGAACATCATAGTATATGATGAATTATAATCTAGTTATCAACATAAATTTCCTGTATCTTAAAAGAAATGACATTTCACCCAACTGTAACTTTGGGGGAGAGAATTGAATGAACTTATAAGACCTAGGTGTTTCTGTATTATGTTTTTGTATGAGTGTGTAACACATTATATGTATTTCTGCACTTAACTATTTAACATTAAGAAAAATGTGTCCCAGATATGTTTTTTGGCAAATGAAAATGTATCCGTGTTTCACCTATGTCTTTTTTACAGGAACTGCTAAAAGACTTCTGGATTTGATTTGGAACATGTGTGTTCTTTTGCTTATGCAGTTTCTTAGGTGACTCTGGTGATCCCTGTTTTCTCTCCTTGTTTTTACAGGTGATCTGCAATTCTTTCTCCATCTGTAATGCAGAGATGCAGGAAGTCGGGGTTGGCCTGTATCCGAGGTACAATGGACAGTGTTTCATTTACTGGAAGAAACAACATTATTTCCCACCTAGATCCTTCAACTTTTGGAATTAGTTAGAAAATCTACTGCAACAGTTGATTCAAGCACCAAGATTGAAACACAAAGTTAGATTAAAGAAAATGGAAAATGTTAAGTTTAAAGAAAGTGATTTTACAACCCCACATTATATATCATGATATTAGCAAAGGGGCAGACCTCAGACCTAAATTCTTGTTCACAGGAACTTTGGGGAAGAAGTTGAGGATTGTGGGTTTAAGTAAATCATCAGACTGAGATTTGATTATTCCCCCACCTCTTCGTTGATCTGATTTTCCAACCTCCAAAGCCAAATCACATGATTATTTCACCAGACTCACAGCACTGAACCAATGGGCTCATTTTGTCTGTGACTTAGTGTGTTTAAAACCCAGTTTCTTTGGGAAGCAAGAAACTGTGGAGGTTTAGCCCTCTGAAGTGCTCTCTCTGATGATCACTGATGTGACCTTTATCACTGAACTTTAGTTCACCTGAACCCCGGAGATGCTCCTAGTCTCATTTTGTTTTTGCTCTTTTAGGGTCCAAATGCAAATATCCATTTTTATATTGTGACTCTAAGGACTCACCTTGTGTTATTAAAGCATATGTTATAAACCCAGAGCTATTGGTATTGGTTCTGAAAAAATGGTAGCATAGGCACTGGGGAAATATAACTAAAAGAATTATATCACTGGGGAGATATAACTAAGAGAAGCCATATAGTGCATGCTTTATATGCTCAAGGTCCTGAGTTTGGTCTGCAGCATTGCATGACACCCCTGAGCACTGTGGCTATACGCCAGTAGCCCCTGACCACCGCTAGGGAGGTCCTTCATAAAGAAAATAAGTAGTCACGTAGAATAGTTCAGATTAAGGAGTGCTGACTTCAGACTTTCTGAGTCAAATTCACTTACTACTTACTTGCGTGTCAATGGGCAAGTAACTTCACTTCATGTATCAGCGTTTTCATCTCTAAATGTTTGTCATAAAATTAACATGGTGATTAAATTGGATAAGCATGTTCAAGTGCTAAGACAGTGCTTTAAATACATATAAATGCTTGCAGTGTTTGTATTTATTATTACAAATATGGTGGCAGCTTAAATTCTTTCCCTTCCACAGATGGTTATTTTTTTTTAAGTGCTTCCAAGGAAATGAAATGATTGGGCCTTGGCCCAGAATGCGTCAGGACCTAGTTAGCAAGATAACCTCAGCTTTCTCTTTTAGAGGAAGTACACCTAATTATTCTTCTTGTAGCTGTAACATGTTCTAACAAAGGTGGCAATTCCTGCAAAGGAGCTCAACAAATGAGATCCTGTGTGGGAAAGGTCAGAAGGATCTTGGCTGCAGTGATTACTGCTGCATCCTTTTGTGTAAGAGATTATTTAAAAAAAAAAAAAAAGCCAACTGTGAGGCAGTTTTTGGCCGGCCTCATGGGCTGCTGTCTCCCCCCACCACCTCCCAACCCCCACAAGTAAGACTTAGAAAATGCTCTTATTAACAGACTGCTGTTCTTAGCTGCCACTGGGGAGTATTTGGCTTTATATGAAATGAGCTCTTGACAATGCTGTGACAGCCTCCGGAGCTCTGCCAACTTACCTGTCCCCCTCCCCCAAATTAAAGTGTCTTTTGCCCACCGCACTTATTAACTATATAGGTTTGACTACTGAGTCATGCTAATCTCCCCCCGTTCTTTTTTCCCTCTAGTATGTCTTTGCTCAATCACAGCTGTGACCCCAACTGTTCAATTGTGTTCAATGGACCCCACCTCTTACTGCGTGCAGTCCGCGATATCCAGGCCGGAGAGGAGGTAAGAGACCTGTGTTTCCCTCTGTCTGTCTGACCTTCCCACATGGCCCTTCCCTAAAACCAGCTGTGCCTGAGGAATAGCTCATCATTGTCTTTCTACTAAGGAAAAGGATCCCGAATGCCTTTTTCTCAACTCACCTGTCATTCTTTCTCCCAAATTAAAAATGGGCTGGGGACTGGCAAGTTAACTCAGCAGTCTGAGGTGTATGCCTAGCATGTGCCAAGACCCAAGTTGAAGCCCCCAAATCCTGTGATACCCCAAGTTGGAACCACAATATCCCATGGACCTCCAAAAAAGGTCCACTTCTGGAAGAAAAAACACCGCATCACTGGCCCAACCACCCAAATGTGTGGCCTAGTTGTTCTGCAGGCCTCTGGGTACCACTTGAAGGTGAGCAACCCCCCAATACACAGAAAGGCTGATTTCTTTTTAAAACCACTCTTTCCCTGAATGATGGCAAGTCCCCGTAATATCTATGGGAGAGAGGACACAGGGCATGGGCCATGTGCACTTGATAGCTCAGTAGCCTTCACCTATCACGACGCGTGTCCTTCCTTGCTCAGGGCAGGCAGCCCAGCTGGTGAGTGAAGTCCCTGGGGTTGGCTCACTCTTCTGGCAGCTCATCACGTTTTGAAGGTGACTTTTATTTTCTGGTTGTAAGACAGCAAACAGGCCAGCACTGAGCCTTTACAAACCTATCAACATTTCTGGATGACTGTTCAAGCAAGAAATGCTTAGGGAATAGAGGACAAGGGATGCAACCTTCAATGGTGAACTGGCTTTGACCCTTTCAGTATTTCAGACTTCCAAGCCAGCTTCTTCATTGGAAACCTTCTCAGAAAGCTGAGCAGCTTTTGATGGGACACTCCAAGGCTGCAAAACTTCAACCTGGGCAAGGTTTTACAGTTATATCCTTGCTGAGTTCTGGGTTATAGATATTTATGCTTTTAAGAACTCAGTTTCTTCTGCTTTCCAATTTGCTAAAGTGGATATTTATTGCAAGGAAAACAGAGTATCATAAGCTTTTATAACATTTATGCAGCACTCAGCCAATAACAAGCTAAACTCGAAGGTACCATATTTTATATAGACAGGGATTTGGCTTTGATAAAACTTGCTCCAAACTGGTTTTCAACTGAATAAACTGTCTCTTATGTAGCCATTTATTAAATTTCCAGTTCTTAGGACCATTGTCCTAAGTACACTAGGATATAGCTCAAAATATAAGAATTTAGATTTTTTTTTTTTCTGGGGTCCTATATGACTTCAAGGCTGGTAAGGAAGGAAACCCATGTTTGTTTTGAACAATACTTGGGAACTGAGAAATGACGGTTGTTGTTGTTGTTGTTGTTGATGATGATGGTGTGCTACTGACGATCAAAATCATGATGTTTTACAAAACATTATAAACCAGGATAAATATGATAAGCAACTACTGAAGCTATTAAGAAATGCTTGGGATTTTTTAGAAACATAAAAGTAATTTTCTTGTACCTGTTTTCTAGACTTGGCAGCCAGTTACTATTTTTGGTTGGTTTTCATTTATTTGAGGGAGGAAAACAACATCTCCCTCATGGTGGTTTTACTTTCTTTACTCTATTACTTCCTTCTTTTCCCACCTCTGTAACAATAAGGATGTTCTTCCAGTGCCTTGTACAAAATAGTTATGCTCAGCATCAAGCCCTGCAGACTCAGATATATTCTCTTATGGTGCTTATCAGAGTAGATTCTCAACAAAAGAAGATTTACTCCTCATGCCGTCTTGTTTGGAAAATAATAACCATGTAATTGTCTTGTTGCAGGACATTGTCACTGCTGTTATCCTCTATCTGACAACCATTTTTCTTTTTCTTCTATTTTTTATCATTCTTGGAATAGAACCCATAACATTACATAAAAGGCTCTACCATTGAGCCACACCCTTGATCTACCATTTCTGCCCATCTCACGTTACCTCTCAAATATAGTATTTCTTCTATGAAGCTTTTTCTTATTTCCAAAATTAAAAAATTGTTTTCTCAGAGATCTCCCTTACAGTGGGTATTAATGTTTCTATAGTATTTGTAGTATTTATTCAGACTGATTTGTTGATTGCTCTGGTTAGCTGCAAGCTTCATGAGGACAGGTAATTTTGTCTGATTTTTATATCTTCTTTTGTGTCTAGGACCTTGCTCTGCATTTGGATGTTAATTCTTTTTTTTTTAAGTTGAATGTGTTATAAAAGACCAGCATGGGGTTCTAACCAGGGAACACTATTAACAGTTGGATAAAACAGTTGTCCATTGTGTAAGAGTGTTGCATCACTGAAGAAGACTGCTTGAGTCCCTGCTCAGTCAGTGGCTCTGAAAAACCCACTCCTAAAAGTTACCCTGCTCCTTTAAAACCTGCTCTTTGGAAGCAGAAATAAGGAAGAGGGAAAACCAAGAGAAAAGACATTTTGAGGTCAAGAAGTATAATTACTGTTTGTTGTGAAAAGAGTTGTTTTAGTTAATCTGGATAGGGAAATAGCACTGTCTGTAGCACTGTCAATCCCATTGTTCATCAATTTGCTTGAGCGGGCACCAGTAATGTCTTCATTGTGAGACTTGTCATTGTTTTTGGCATATCAAATACGTCATAGGCAGCTTGCCACGCTCTGCTGTGCGGGTCCCTGTGCCATCGCTCCAGTCCTGATAGGGAAGTAAATTTAGAAATTGGTAACTTCATAACATCAGCTTTGTCCTTCGGCTTGGATTGTCCAGAGGGCATTTATAAGACACAGTTTTGGCTTGCTTGCTTGAGATATGAACCCTCCGAATGCAGATTGCAAGTTCTAGTAATCACAGAAGATCCTTAATCTGTTTGTTGAGTGATTGAGTGAGACTTGCTAGAGACTAAACCAGTGAAAGAATATAATCTTCAAGCAATTTTGAAATTAACACCAATCTTCAGGTTTGTTCCATAGGTCCCAGGAAGGAAGTTATAGAAAGATAGCCTCTGCCCCACCCTGGAAACTTCTTACCTTTGTTACTCTCTCACAGAGCCAACCCTGGCCACTCTTCACCAGCACCATTTATAGAAGTTCAAAGCACTGGGTCTGAGAGATAGTGTGGTTGGGTAGGGTTCTTTGCTTGCATGCAGCCAACCCTCATTCAATCTCCACTACTGCATATGGTCCCTTGAGCACCACCAGGAATGATTCCTGACTATGGCATGATTCCTGGTATGGTCCAGATTTCCAGCCCCCACCCCTCAAATATTCAGAGCATGGACACACATGTGGCAGTAAGGATCAGGGATGGGGGATCTATTATAGTTTCCAAAGACTTTAAATAACCCATAGGTTAAAACTGGTTAAGATAGGAGAAGGGGCAGAGACTGTTCAAGAAGCAGAAACAGTTCACTGCAATAGGTTGAAGAATTGAGATGTAAGCAGCCAATGAAGTCCCACTTAGAGTCTAGAACAATGCCTATCGCTAGTGCCCTCCGGAACTCAGTTCATTTAAAGGGCCTATAACCATGGCTTGTTTACAGAAAACAGTGAAAACTTGGGAGCAGGAGGGAATAATGAGCATCATTCTCAGTTAAAGGATCTGTATAAGATTGTTGTGCATATGCAAGCATGTTTGGGAAAAATAGAATCAGTATGATGTAATAGTCCATGGAAGAGGTAACAATGACAATCTAAAGTCAGGGAGAATTGAGGTGATGGATTGTGATGGAAATTTTGGAATATAATATATAATATTTTGAAACCAAAATTAGCAGAATTTGAAAACTGGCAATGAGATTTTGGCAGAGAGAAACAGATATACTTTTGATAGAGAAGTGAGATATTTGGCTGGAGAGACATTATTGGGGTTCAGGTTCAAGCCTTGTATGTGGCAATTATGGTTTGATTCCCAGCTCCACCTGGTCCCCAAAGCATGGCACCACTGTGGTAAACATCCAACACTGAAGGACATGACCAAGCAGCCATGCAGTCTTGAGCCTTCACACTTAACCCCTGGCCCACTTGGAAGAGAATCTAGAGTGATCTCCACTTCCCCCTTGAGCACTACTTGGTAGGTTTCCCCCAAAAAAGAAAGCAGGATCTTTCCAACTTTGTAAGGTTCACAACCAGTTTTAGTAGAAAATGAAATAAAAGTCAGATCCTGTAATCCCAGAGATGCAAAGAACTCTAATTTATCTGCTCATTTGTACATAATGAAAAGATGTGCTTGATGGGAAAAGGGGTTCATTTCGCCTTGAAAATTTCAAGTAGGCTGTATTATCTATACCCAGCAAATTTCTTACGTGAAATTAATGTTGGAAATGATTGGTTATTTTTCCTGTAAGTGCCTCACTAAAATAGCAAGACATTGGTCAGTGGCATTAATATTTTAATACAGTTTTGTTTTATGCCATTAAACCATCTACTGATCAATGGCCACATTACATATATATTTTCCCACTAAATGAGCCTTACATTTAGTGAACACAGTCTGCATTAAAACTAGTGAATCAGTGAGTCTTTAATAAAGGTTTTTTTAAAATCTTTGACTTTTATAATGATTTGGATATTGTTTCCAAGTCGTAATCTGGCTATGCCTTTTTCTCTAAAACTATGAGTAAAATGTTTTTGCCCTTGAAATCTTGTACTTTGCAATCTTCAAAAGCATGAAAGACTCTCAAAGGGGATGAGGATAGTCTTCATAGGAAGAAGCATCGTTGAGCCATACTTAAAGGATGTGAGTTTGTGTAAGCTAGTGTGACAATAGCATGTTGGCTAGTGAATGCACCATGCTTTGTACATCTGCAGGGCTGCATAGTTTTTGAGGATCACCAGTGTTGATCACTGTTACATACTGAAGGATGCAGGGGGAGAAATTGAGGCTAAACACACAGGTAGAAAAATTAGTGGTTTTTTTACTTTGCTTATTTCTTTTGTTTGTGCAATACTAGGGATCAAATATAGGGCTTCACACATGCAAGGTACATGCTACACTGCTTCACCACATCCCTGGCCTTAACAGATCTGTTTGAGGAGTTTTATTTACTTGTTTTTTTTTTTTTTTTTTTTTTTTTTGCTTTTTGGGTCACACCCGGCGATGCACTGGGGTTACTCCTGGTTCTACACTCAGGAATCACTCCTGGTGGTGCTCAGGGGACCATATGGGATGCTGGGATTCGAACCCGGGTCGGCTGCGTGCAAGGCAAACGCCCTACCCGCTGTGCTATCGCTCCAGCCCCCTATTTACTTGTTTTTATCCACAACAGACAGTATCAGGGGCTGCTCCAAACTCTCAACTCAAACTGGGGTGGGGGGTCACTTTCAGTGGTGTTTGGGGAACCATGCAGTGTTGGAATGGACCTGGTGTTGATTGCATGCAAGGGAAGTGCCTTAACACTCTTTCTCTCTCTCTTCCTCCCTCCCTCTCTCTCTTTTTTTCTCTCTCTTTCTCTCTGTCTCCCCCACTCCATCCCTCACTCTCTCCCCCTGCCTTTGTTTCTTTATCCCTTAGGTAGTGAGAAACTATCAGTAGAAACTTTCATATAGAAAAATGACACCATCAGCTATGTGTCTGAAGAAGATTTCCCTAAAAGTAGTTTAGAACATGAAAGGTAGCTGAAGACAGCAGGGAGGCTAGTTAGAAAGCCATTGCTTAGTCCAGGTAATGGTTCCAGGCAGTTACAGGATTCTGAGAGAGGCAATAAGAATCCATTTATTGGGGTTAAATGAAACAACTAGTCTCCTGTTGCCCATTCACTGTCTGGCATGATTACTCATGAGTTTTGGCCCCTTGTAATCAAGTCTTGGATGAGTTAAGCTTGTTTCTCAGTTAGTTCTGGATTCATTGGCTTCTCATGGGCACATCATGATCACCTAGCAGTGACTACTAACTACTGCGTATTGATCTGATCTGATAGCTTGAGTGAATGACCAAAAGCCATTGGGTATTGGATTGAAAATTAGGGTCCTACCAAACATGATATTCTCTCAGTATTTGCATTGCAAACCATAATGCCCAATAGTAGAGAGAGAATATGGGGAATATTGTCTGCCATGGAGGCAGTGGGAGGGTGGGAAAAGTGGGGATATGCTGGGGATATTGGTGGTGGGGAATGTGCACTGGTGGAGGGATGGGTGTTTGCTCATTGTGTGATTGTAATTCAAACAGAAAAGCTTGTAACTATATCTCATGGTGAATCAATAATTTTTTAAAAAAATAATAAAAAAAGAAAATTAGGGTCCTAGAGTCAACCTCAAATTTTACCTCATCTATGAAAACTGGGACCCCAGGAGTCTATATAAGATGAATGCGTATTTTCTCCCCAAATTTATGAAGAGGCTGTTTTTATTGATTGATTGGTTGATTGATTTGTGGGTCACACCTATAATACTTAGGGGCTATTCCTGGCTAGGTACTTCGGAGACCCTGGGGACCTAAGACTCTTATTTGTTCTGCATGTACATTAGCCCTCTGAGCTTATGTATCTTCCCAGCACATGTTTAAAAGTTGTTTTGCAATTAGTTATTTGGAATTTGGAAATGCTCTTGCCTGGTTTGATAACCCATCATACCTCTGCAGCAGTGCAGCTTCAAGGTCATGAGGCAAAAGATTTATAACATTTAAAACTGATTCTGGTCTCACTGGAAGGAGCCCAGTTGTCGTAAAATATTGCCTAGCATGAGCCTGAGTACTTCCATTTTGATGGTGTTGCAACAATCCCTGAAGAGGATCTTTCCTAAGGGACTCAGAAACAGTTTTATAATTATAGAAAGAATCACTGTCACTGTCACTCTCATCCCATTCCTCATCGATTTGCTCGAGTGGGCACCTATAACGTCTCCATTGTGAGACCTGTTGTTCCTGTTTTTGGCATATTGAACATGCCACAGGTAGCTTGCCAGGCTCTTCCTTGCGGGCAAGATACTTTAGGTAGCTTGCCAGGCTCTCCTAGAGGGGTGAAGGAATCAAATTCGGGTCAGCCATGTGCAAGGCAAACGTCGTACAGCTGTTCTATCACTCCTCAGGCTTTAGTCAGGAGTTGTAGTTGTAAGTTAGAGAGATAGTACTAGTCTTAAGGAACTTTCTTTGCATGCTGCTGACCCTAGTTTATTCCCCGGCTCCACATATTGTTCACTGAGCACTGCCAAGAGAGATCCCTGACAAGAGCAATCACTGAGTATAGAGCCAGAAGTAAACCCTGAATACTACCTACTGTACACCCCCCAAAAAAAAACTCTTTGGAAACATTTTGGGCTGGAGAAATAGGACAGTGGGTGAGGAATTTGTCTTCACATAGTCAACCCTGTTTTCATTTCCTAGCACTTATGAGTGATTCCAGAGCACAGAGTGTAGGGGTCCCAGGCAGGAATCAGGAGATCGGTTTTTGCTAGACTTGCTTTAGATAGGTAGGAGGTGCTGGTGCAGACTAGGTTGAGAGTCACAGAAAAGGTGGAAAGAAGCTAGTTCTGGGTATGTATGTTTTTAACATTGGCCCTATAGGATGTCTGGGTGTATTAGTTGGAGAAATAAAAGAAAAAAGAACTCAAAGATCACTTTGAAGTTTTACTTTGGACAGCACAAAAGGCAAAGTGCTGTCAGCTATGATTGGTAAAATTCTTCCTGAGATGGAGCAGATTAAAATGGAGGGATCAGGTAGTCCAGGCCATATGTTTTAAAGTGATTTTCAGTAACTTCAGATAGTATCCAGGTTAAGGTGGCTGCCTTGCACTCAGCTGACCTTTATTTTAATCCACAGTGCTATATATGATCCCCTGAGCACTGCCAGGAGTGATCCCTAAGCATAGAGCCAAGAGTAAGCACAGCTGGAGAGACAGAGACAGAGATTCAGTTAAATGAGAAATAAACACATATCATACAGTTACTTGGAGACCTATGTCTTGAAGTGGAATCTGAGGATTAGAGAGAAAAGTGCGGAATCTGTGAGTTGTGTTCTCCCACGTATGACCTACGACCATCCAAGGAAGTCCATAGTTACTATATTTAAAAAGATTCAAGGAAGTCACTTTAAGAACCTCTGTCAATGGTTGCATTCTGGCATTAAAATCACCCTATTCGGAAATGAGTCCACCTTAAAAATTTTAATTGCAAGTAAAAGAACTGTCTCCTGATTTCTGCAATACTAATTCTGGTTGACCCTAAATTCCATGAGGCAGCTATGAAATTGATTAGGGTTTAAAGGCAATCTGGCTACATCATCTGCCACTCATTTGATTGCCAGGATTAATTTGGCTTCTCTGATAGTCTATGGCTGATTGCCTATGGTTTATTACCAAACTATACTAAACATATAACACCTCTTGATATTTTAATATTTAATAAATAAAAGGTAAGATTCCAGTTCTTTAAAATGAATATATGATATACATATATTCACCATATTACAAAGACTAAAAGATAAACATTAAAAATTGTACATTCAAGGAACTGGAGACATAGTACAAAGGTTAAGATGTGTTGCATGCAGCGGACTCAGGTGTGATCCCCAGTACCCCATGAGTTCTCCCAAGACCCACCAGGAAGTGATTACTTAGCACAGAGCCAGGAGTAAGCCCTGGGTGTAGCCCAAAAAAAAAAAAAAAACCAAAATTTACATTTTATTGTTGCATACTGTAAGTAGTGTCTTCACACTTTTTTTGGTGTTCAGTAGAAACATATGTCACTTTAATAACTAGCATTAATGGAACTAGAGAGACAGTACAACCAGTAAAGTTACTTGGTTTGCTTGTAGCTGACTCAGGTTCTATCCCCAGCACCACATATGGTCTCCCTGTGCCCCACCAGGAATGATCCCTGAGCACAGAGTCAGGAGAATCCCTGAGTACCATTGGGTGTGCGTCCCCAAAACATATATATATATATATATATATATATATATATATATGTATATATATATATGTATATATATAATATGTGTGTAATTAGCAATATTACAATATTTATTTTAAAAAGGAATGTCTGTGACAACCATGTCATAAAAGAAAACATGATCTTGCCTCTTTCTGGCCTCTCCAGCTCACCATCTGCTACCTGGACATGCTGATGACCAGTGAGGAGCGCCGGAAGCAGCTGAGGGACCAATACTGCTTTGATTGTGACTGTTTCCGTTGCCAAACCAAGGACAAGGTATGTTGTAGGCCACCAGTCTTGAGAGCTGAGTCTCAAGGCTCTTTCAGAAGACTTGCTTCTGTCTCATTTATCTAAATGATAATGCCCTTCAGTGCATCGTCAGTAGCAGGTAATAATTCATGTGTTGTTGTGCTTGTATTTTGTTTCCTAGAACTTGTCACCCACCAAGCAGTGGGATTCATGAAGCCTAAGGCCTAGAGGGAATGGAGGCATAAACATGTAATTAAAAGGATATTGAAGACCAGAATGTTATTAGAGCATATAACAGGAAATTTAAGTTATATTATGATTGATAACAGCTATTAGTCAGTAAAGAACATATCAAATTATATTAAGCATTTCTTACTTATAAAAAATTTGGTTTATAATGCTTACCACCATAAAACTTAATCAATGGAGATCACTTATCTAGCATCTATTACTCTGAGAAAGAAAGAATAAATGCCGTAAAGATAATGAATGGACTATCTTCATAATCTAGTTTCCTCACAGGGAACTTCTCTATTCTTAGTGTATACATTATTGAAGTATCTGGCGAAATCTTGCTTTTATGAAGTGTTTTACATTTGGTGGAATGCTTTTTTATAATCTTTATCTTACTTGAACTCAATAATAATAAATTAAGAAGCAGAATTCAGAATGGTTGGGCTATAAACCTCTAGGAGAGGATTAAGGAAAAAGCGGCAGAACCAGAATGTTTTGTTTTGTTTGGGGAAACATGCCCAGTAGTTCTCAAGGCTTACTTACACCTGGCAGGACTTGGTGGACTGTGTGGGACACCAGGAATTGAACCCAAATCAGCTGCATGCAAGGCAAGCACCCTAACCACTGTGCTTTTGCTGCAGCCCCAAGAACCAGATCTTTAGACTGTACCTAGTTCTTCTCCATCATCACTTTGACTTCTGGTACGAACACTGGTGAAGAAAGGTCATTGACTTTCATTGTGTTCTCATAATATAGGTGCCTGAGAATTTTTTCTTTGAAAAAAAAAAAAACCAGGGGCTGGAGTGATAGCACAGTGGGTAGGGCATTTGCCTTTCAGGAGGCCGACCCAAGTTTGATTCCCCGGCCTAAATACTTTGATTCCAAAGATGTAACACATTCGGGCATCCAGCGCAGCATCCGATAGCGATGCACTGGGACACCGAACTGGGCTACAACTCTGTGCTGCCGGGGGTGGATTTTTTTTCCTCCCCACCCTGTCTTCCTGCACGGAAAGCGGCGGGCTGGCGGCACCCATGTGGCAGGCGCCATCTTCTGTGACTGCAAACCCACAGGTATTCGGTTTTTACTTTTGGGGCTCCCAGGAACTCATGGGAAGGGGGCGTAACCGGCACGCCCTCGGCCCAGATAAATCCGGAGCCGCTGAGCGCGAATCGGACCCTCTGCGCCTAAGGACTTTGAATTCAGAGACTTCTTACAGCAATGCACTGGGACTGTGAGCTGGGCTATGTAATTTCTGGCAGAATTTTCCCTGGACTTTATACAGAAATCCAAAACCGTGCGGACGCGACTTAACATTTGTAATTGTCAGCAATGTGAAACGGTTCCATTTGAACAGGTCTGACTTGGGGGGGAAACTCCAAATAATAACAGTAAGTTTTTGTTGAAATATTGAAGGTTTTTAATGTAGCAGCCACCTCTGGACTGTGAACTAAGCAAAAGCCCCACGCTGGCCGATGCTGCGTGGCGTACACCATACTATGAGGAGCAGGAAGGGGGATGAGGGGGAAAAAGAAAAAAAAAAAAAGGGAAAAGGAAAAAGGAAAAAAAAGAGAGAGAGAGAGTTATGTACTTGTAGCAATGGGGCTACATATCTCTTCATTTCCAGCAATGAAAAACTAATTATCAAATGTAGTAGGTCTGTCTCTCTTGTTGGAAACTCCAACAACTATAGTGAGTTTTGTGTTGAATTATGGAATGTAATCAAGGTAAAGAAAAAATGAAGTGAAATTCATTAGTTAAACAGTAGGGGGTAGGGGGTGGGTGCGGGGGGTATACTGGGGTTTCTGGTGGTGGAATATGGGCACTGGTGAAGGGATGGGTGTTTGAATATTGTATAACTGACATATAAACCTGAGAACTTTGTAACTTTCCACATGGTGATTTAATAAAAATTAAAAAAAAAAAAAGTTTGATTCCCAACATCCCATATGGTCCCCCGAGCACCACCAGGAGTAATTCCTGAGTGCATGAGCCAGGAGTAATCCCTGTGCATCACTGGGTGTGACCCAAAAAGCAAAAAAAAAAAAACCCAACTTTGGGGGTCTGCTATTGAGATGACAAGCAGAGATGCTTTCCCAAAGCATTCCCAATCCAGGTGGAAGGCTAGCTCATTGCCTGTCATTCCAGATTCAGTCTGCAGTCTGAGAGATATCCAAAGTAGATGCCTGGTGTGCTTGTGAATGACAAAAGGCTTACACTGAAATGTATTGGACCTGGTGGGCTATTAGTAGCTATTAGATCCACTTTGCCTCTCAATCTACTTTTTTCTAAAAGTTTTTTTTTAGTTTTTATTTAATTTTTTAAATTGAGTCACCATGAGATATGTAGTTACGAAGCTGTTCATGACCGGGTTTTAGTCATACAATGATCCAACACCCATCTCTCCACCAGGATGTCTACTTATACCGTATTTGTCAGAACTATGTCACGTGATCGCTTTTAGTTGTAAAAGAGAAATATCATAAAAATCATCATTTTGGCATTTTAGATTTTTACCCCAGAGAATGGTAAGGGAGAAGGCACTATGAATGACTTTGTGTTAGTCAAGCCACAGGAACTACACACATTGATTAAAACAGTTCTTTTTCCTTTTCTGAGTGAAAATTTTACTCAACAATGTAGTAAGACTCTTCTGAGAAAGAAGACCTGTAGGATATGTGTGTGTGTGTGTGTGTGTGTGTGTGTGCGTGCATGTGTCTAGAGATCTATTATAAGAATTTGGCTTGTGTGATTACATAGTCGGCAAGTGGGGACCTAGGAGAGCTGATAGTACTAGATGTGTTCCTAAAGCTGGCACCTTGAGACCTCAAAGAACCAGTGCTTTCATTTAAGTCTGAAGACAGGAAAAAAGAAAACCAACATCAAAGTCCCACTTAAAAGCAGAAATCCTCTTACTTCTGGGAGGGCCAATCTTTTAAGTATAGTCACATCTTCAACTGATTGGGTGATGACCCACCAATGTTGATAATTGCATTATGCTTGCACAGTCCAAAACAACACCCTCACAAAAAAAATATTCAGAATTATATTTGTCCAAGTATCTGGGCATCTTGTGGACTAGTCAAGTTGACACATAATATTAACTATTATAAACACTGTGCTACAGATAAACCACATGATAAAATCAAAAAAATAATTCGGGTACTCATCTGACAGACTCAACAGTTTGGAGGAATTCTTTCAATCTCACTGATTTGTACTAGGAATTTAAACTAGAATATATTTTTGTTTTGTTTTGGGGCCACACCATACCTGGCAGGGCTCAGGGCTTACTCCTGGATTTGTGCTCAGAGATTATTTTTTGGCAATGCTCAGGGGACCATGTGTAACACCAGGGATTGGATTGGGGTCAGTTGTGTGCAAGCCAAGTGCCTTAACCACAGTGTTATCTCTCTTACCCAGGCTAGGAGATCCTAAGACCCCTACCCGCTCAACTATCCATGTTTCTCTGAAGCATTTCTGAGTGAAAGTGAGTGGGATAGGTATTTAGATGAAAATAAAAGCCATATTTGCATGAGTTCATTGTATTTCCAACTGCCCCTTTAACTGGGACTTTTCTTTTCTCTTTAGTAATATAAATACATCCCTTCTGAAATCTCTATACTCTGAATTTTCTTTGAAAAAAAAAATACAGAGCTAGATTCAGTTTAGTGCATTCCCAAGGACCATAAATTCAAAATTACTTGAGTCCAAATTAAATGTACTTCATTTCTAAGATATGAAGTTTTCAAGCTTACTTTTCTGCTTTTCTCAGTTTCTAGAAAATTCATCTTGACAGGTTTCTGCATCAAGCAATATTTACTAGTGTGTGTCCCTGCATCTTCTTAGACTTTCATGGCTTCATGTTTCAGGAAGGGAAAAGAGTTTTTAATGATGGACATACTTTGTATGTGTGCAGCTAGTTGTCCTTTGTAATCAGCAGCAGCTTAATTACTGGAATAAATAACACTTACCTTTTAAAGGAGTTTATGGAATGATTTAGCTTCCCCTGTGTTTTTCCAGGTCAAAATTCAAGGCAAGAGAAGCAGATAGACCAAATGGAATTGATTGTTTCCATAAGTCTGTGGGGTGTATGCTTTGTTAAAAAAATGTTTATTTGTCATGCTATTTTTACTTTCTTAAAGATGTCTACATTTGAGACTTCTTTTAAAACTAGAATGTCTATTAATTTCCAACCCTATTGCTTTACTTTTTGATTCTTGAGTTTCTAATTGATCACCTAGCCAATTGATCAATATTTCTTCCCTTTTTTAAAAAAAATAACATATTAACTTATCTTGTTTGTTTTTAGCCCATACGCAGCAGTGCTCAAGATTTACTCCTGGCTCTGTGCTCAGGGATCACTCTTGGCAGTGCTCAGGGAACCATCTGGAATGTGGGGATCCAACCCATGTCCCCTGAATACAAGCAAAGCACTTTATCCTTTGTACTGTTTCTCTGGCCCCTCAATTTCTTCCCCTTGAGAACTTATAATCTGTTTTAGAGTAGCTTTTCTTAAATACCAGCATGCCATTGCTTTGCTTCAAAGTTTTGTTTTGGGATGTTTTGTTTTTGGGCCACACCTAGTGATGCTGTGGGCTTACTCCTGGGTATGTCCAGATCTCAGGGTACTATATGGGGTGCTGGGGGATTGAACCCAGGTTGGCCTTATGCAAGGCAAGAGCTCTACGAGCTTTATGATCTATCCAGTCCTGCTTTATTTCAGAATTTTAAAAATTGTATAGCATTATCTTTAGTCTTTAGGATAAACTTCAAATTCATAGCTAGATCAAGCCCTTCTTGTTTCTTTCTTTGTTCTCCATGCCCCACATCCCACTTTTCCTTTTTCGTCTTCTCCTGTTTGTCAGCTTGTTTTTCTCTAGTTATATCCTTTTCTCTTCCCAAAAGATTCTGAAGTGTCTCAGAAGCACACAGATAGGCACAAATATGTATAATTTTATTCATGCATATATAAAACAATAGCCCCAGGTTTTATTTGGGAGATAAAAATGAAAACAAATGAGTTGAGAACAAGCTAGTACTCAAAAAATACTCCACACGATCCTACATAATGACAAGTAAGTCACAGATTGGTTTTAAATTTCTCAGTAGCTAAAACTTAAAGATTAATTTTAATCATCCAGAAACTGTAAGGTTGAACACGCCATGTTCCTTCACCAAAATGTACTTGTAGCAGAGGCCTAAGGTCCTCTTCAGTGAGATTGAAGAGCCAGCATTGTTACTGGACTGCCACGGTGATGTTGAAATAACTGGTTTGTAAGTTGCTGATGAAATAATAGATCCAGGCACTGAATTAGGGACTCCTTACAACCAGAAGAAGTAGAAACTAAACATCTGTCTCTTGATTGAAGAATACAATATCTAGGGCTTTGCCAAACTGTCTGTGGACCTGGCTGCCAATATGCAGGAAATACCAAGGATAGAGGAACAAATGGAACTACCCTAAGGAGACAGACTTCACACATTCCAACCCGTCAGAGATTCCAGGCCTGTGGCTTCGCTTTTTCTTTTTCCCTCAGAAAATAAATATAAGGGGGGAAAAAAATAAGGCATGGAGGATAATTTGTAAAAGAGATGGAAAATAACAAATTTTAAAGACTGGGAAAGAAAAAAGAGTCATGCCTTAGAATACACACTGGGGGATAAAGCCAAAAGGAAATCCATGTGGGAAATAGCTGATTTTTATGATAGTCTTCTGTAGGATTGATTGACATAGTTTCACATTATAACAAAATAAAAGTCATGAGTGGATGAAAATATGTGGGTAAATGACTAATGATTTGCCTCATTATGAGAATAATATGTAGACTACATGGAGAAAAGCAAGACTGCATATGCTTTAGGAAATCATTAATGTTTTGGGGGGTGAACAATGACAGATTAAACTTGGGGCCTTATACATTCCTTCACTAAACTTATTTATTACAAAAACTATTTAAATTTTTAACTTAAATTTGTAAGTGATGTTTGTATGTTGTTTGAACAGTCAGAATAGAGTTGCAGTTGAAACATTACTGTGCTTTTCATCTCCTGCCCATGCCCGAGTCCTGCTTACCAGAGATAAACCCTTTCAACTTCTGGCATATTTTTCATGCCATGTTTCTTAAAGCTAAAGCTGCTTTAAGACAAGTCTTAGAGCATCTCTTTTGCTCTTGGGTAGTTTTAATGACTTTTTTCAAGATTTCAAATTTACTTTCTTCCTCCCCTATATCCTTGGGTTTATTTCCACCAATTCTTTTCATAACTTTGTATTCCTTTCTCTCCCTTTCTCAATGTTTTTGTGAGGTGGGGGGCCTACCTGGCAGTACTCAGGACTTACTGCCGTTCTGCATTCAGGAATCCCTCCTGGTAGTGCTCAGAGGACCGTAGGGGATGGCAGGGCTAGAACCGGGGCCAACAGGTGTAAGGCAAACTTCCTCCTCCACTGTACTGTTGCTCTGGCCCTCCTTTCTCTTTTTAGCACAATTTTTAATTGAAATAACATTGAATTATATTGATTTCAATGATATAGCCTTATAAATCAATATCTGTTTACCACCAAAACTCCAGTTTCCACCCGTAGAATTGGCAATATTTTACTTTGACGCAGTTTATCCACCCCATTTTTTCTTCTGGTAACCATTTAGAGTATAAAGCTTATTTTTTTGGTTTTTTTTTTTTTTGGTGGCCTTTGGCTCAGGATTTACTCCTGACTGTGCTCAGGGATCACTTGGCAGTGCTCCTCGGACCATGTGCAAAGATATTGAACAGGGGTGAGGTTCTCAGGTGGGTTTCTTCTTTGACTGACAGAAGTGATGTAAATGGTTCCATAGTTCCCAGTCCTGTGCACTGTTGGGGTGAAGCTGTAGGTCATGTTAGGCATGTAAATAAATTTCCCTTTTTAAAAAATCTGCCCATATGGGCCTAGGCCCCCACCCTCCCAAGAGAGGATCAGATATGGGTCATTTTCACTAAAAATGATCTCTCAGGAGCTGGAGCGATAGCACAGCGTGGAGGGCGTTTGCCTTGCATGTAGCCAACCTGAGTTCGAATCCCAGCATCCCACATGGTCCCCTGAGCACCACCAAGAGTAATTCCTGAGTGAAGAGCCAGGAGTAACCCCAGTGCATCGCCAGGTATGACCCAAAAAGATCCAATTATGTGTCCCCATATTATTCTCCTCCTGCTCTCCTCCTCCTCCTCCTCCTTCTTATTTTCTTTAATTGATAAATCTTGGTTTTGTTTTGGAAATTCTTTAATAAGCATCGCAGACAAAGACTTAAATAAGAATTCACTTAAACATTAGCATTTTCCACATCTTCCCCCCATAGAAACTGTTCTGTTCTGTATAAACCATAACACAAATGATCATTTTGTTCACATTACATTACATTTCTCCCTCTACAGAAGGTGTATTAAAAATTATTATCTAAGGGGTGGGCCACATCCAGCAAGCTTACACCTGACTGCACTCAGGGTTCACATGTGGTGATGCTGCAGGAACAATAAAAAAATGTTGGCAATCTACATGGTCAGAGGTGTGCGAAGCAAGAATCCTGTGTTCTGTACTATTGTTCTGGCTAAAAATTATTAATATTAATTTTTATTTTAGGAACTGTAGCACTGTGGTCCCATTGTTCATTGATTTGCTCGAGCAGGCACCAGTAACATCTCCTTTGTGAGACTTGTTGTTACTGTTTTTGGCATATCAAATATGCCACGGGTAGCTTGCCAGGCTCTGCCGTGTGGGCGGGGTGCTCTTGGTAGCTTGCTGGGCTTTCCAAGACAGACTGAGGAATTGAACCCAGGTCGTCCGTGTGCAAGGCAAATGCCCTGCCCACTGTGCTATCGCTCCAGGCCATTTTAGCAACTATGGTTTGTAAAACTGTTACTAGTATGGTCTTGTGCATTAAAAAAAAATCCCAGCACCACACCCTCCACCAGTGTTCAATTCCCTCCACCCAGTGTTGTCATCTCTCCCCACTTTCCCCATCACCCAAACTTCCTACTGAAGAACAGTTCTCAGTTTCTGTTGCCTTTGGGAATTTATTACTACCTTACTAAGTTTCTTTTTGCCCCACATGTGAAAGATTATTCCATGTCTGTTTACCTCCTTCTAACTTCACTCACATCATACTCTTCAGATCCATCAGCATAGCAGTAAATTGTGTGATTTCATCATTTCTTATAGCTAAATAGTATTTCATATGTAGTTTAGTTTCTGTATCCAGGCATCTGTCTGTGAAGAATTAGGCTGCTTCGAGATTTTGGCTATTATGAATAGTGCAGCAATGAACATAGGAGTGCAAATGTCTTCTGAATTTCATCTTTGGGTTCTTGGAATAGATGCCAAGAAGTGGAGTTGCTGGATTTCATGGGAACTCAATTCCTAGTTTTCTTTTAGAAGTCTACATGTTGTTTTCCAAAAAGGCTGCACCAGTCAACATTCTCTCAGCAGGTCTCTTGTCACTCACATCCATATCAACATTGGTTGTTTTTTTATTCTCTTTTTGGGTCACACCTGGCATTGCACAGGGGTTACTGCTGGCTCATACACTCTGGAATTACTCCTGGCGGTGCTCAGGGAACCATATGGGATGCTGGGAATCGAACCCAGCTTGGCCACGTGCAAGGCAAATACCCAACCCACTGTGCTATCGCTCCAGCCCAACATTGGTTGTTCTTATTCTTTGTGATATATATGCCAGTCTCACTGGTGAGAGATATTTTATTGTTGTTTTGATTTGCATTTCCCTGATGATAAGTGGTGGAGAGCATTTTTCATATACCTTTTGGTCATTTGTCTTTTTTTTCTGTAAAGTTCTAGCAGTGCTTTATATATCTTAGATATCAGTACTTTATCAGATATCACTGTATCACTGTTATCCCGTTGCTCATTGATTTGCTCAAGTGGGCACCAGTAACGTCTCCATTGTGAGACTTGTTGTTACTGTATTTGGCATATTGAATACGCCATGGATAACTTGCCAAGCTCTAACTTGCCAGGCTCTGCCCTGCGGGCTCCATACTCTCGGTAGCTTGCCGGGCTCTCCAAGAGGGGTGAAGAATCGAACCCTGGTCAGTCACGTACAAGGCATATACCCTACCCACTGTGCTATCACTCCAGCCCCTTATCAGATAAGAGGTAAGCAAATATTCTCTCCCAGCCTGTGGAATGTCTTTTTATTCTATCATCATTTCCTACATGGTTCCTCTACTGAACTCCATTCAGCAATCTTTAGAACAGGTTCTATTTATTCTCTTTTATGGCAGGGCCTTCTATGAACAGAGTTAAGTAGAGTCATTTTGAAAATCTGTTTATCCTGAAGGCAGTTTCATAAGTGGATTTGGAGGAGGAAATGCCCTAAAAACTTTTCATTCCTTGATATTACAGAGCAGAATCCATTTCCTCTCATTTTCTTTGATAGAAATAAACAATGTTACGTTTTGGTAAGAAAACTAATTGATGATTAGTTTTTCTTCTTTGCAGAAATTTTCTATAATTTGGAATTACTTTCTTTGGTCCTTTCTGCAGTTGTGATTTAGTGCTGCATCCCACAAATGTATTGCACCTCAGGTGGACATTATCACAGAATGGGAAGAACCAGGGAGAGGGAGGCAGGGATGCACCAGAGGGAGTAACCACCATTACAGAAAAGATCCTGGAATATTAGTGTTAAAAAATTATGTAAAGGTCATTGGTATATTTTCTTTTCTGCTGCCAAACTCCAGTTTGATAAATTAATTGTAAGCAAAAACCACTTACAACTAATGTGTGGTGATTAATCATTAATTGACAAATGATTATTAACATTGGGTGATGTACCATTCCAAATTATTTTTGTATTTCAACTTTTAGCAATCTCAACAGAATGTGCTTCCTGTTTCTGAAGGTTTCATCATAATGGAATTACAATATCTTCTTGAAGATTAGGATGCTTTGACAGGGAGTTGAAACCGTGTGTGTGTGTGTGTGTGTGTGTGTGTGTGTGTGTGTGTGATATGTATGTGTTTTTATACTGGGATGAGTTTGTATGTATGTGTCTGTGTGTGTTTACGTTAAGATGAATTTTAAGTGGCACAAACCTAATACAGGTGTCACCTATGCCAAACAACCAGAGGAATGGGTTTTCCTGGAATGAATACAGTGCTGTCATTAATGTTAAGTGAGGAAAGTTTATTGACTTCATAACCACATAATCCTATCTGCAGTGTTGCCATGAAATTCTGGGAGAGGCTTCTTTGCTTGGCACAATGGGCTTTGAAGAGCACAGGGAAATAAACAACGTAGCTATTGTGTCTGCCTGGCAACTTGTTCACTTCTCACAGGACTTGGTGCTTCAATCTGGAAAACAGGCAGTTCTGCTCTCCAGGCTGCTTCATATTCTCCTGCTTGCCCCAAAGTCTACTCTCAATTAAGAAAGTCATAAAACGCATGATGATGTGAACTGTACCTCATAACTTTTCCAATTCTTATATGGAAGTTCTTGGTGTCTTTTGTACCTCAAGAAGCTCCAGCTTCCATTAACGTTATCACTACTGTAACCACATTACCTAAAATACAATCAGTCAATAAAAGAAAAGAAGCTCCAGGTCAGGGAACAGATCCAATGATGGTATTGAGTTGGCACAGAAATATGTTGTAGGATGAATCTCATTTTCCTGATGTTCCTCTGATAATAATTATCTTTTCGAATGCCTGCTAAAGTTGTGGGGCATTTTCATTGTCCTAGGAACTCAGTGGGGTGCTTTGAACAATGCATCTTGTTTGATCACAGTTTGTGAAAGTGGCGCTTGCTCCTGATCCCATATTTTTGTAGATGAAATAGCTAGGGCTTTTAACTTTGAGGGCCATGCTAATTTTGTATTGTTTTGTTTTATTTTGTTTTGGGAGCACATTCAGGGCTTACTGCTGGCTCTACATTCAGAAATAATTCCTGGTGGGCTACCCACTGTACTATTCCTTTGCTCAACGGGTGGTGAGGGGTACATACTCTTAACCAATTCATCCCTACTGACTGTAACATTATGAATGACAAACTTTTTCTTACTTTTTGAATATTGAAGTACAATTTGAATTTTGTAAGATTTACTTTTTCTAGTGTACAATTCTATTAGTTTTGTGAAATCATCACTACCATCATAGATAACAATCCTATCACTACTACCCTCAGTGCCAGCATACCTCTTTGAAGTTTATCCCTACACCCCACTTTTTGGCCTTCTAACTTCTGATACACTTTCAGTAAGGATAACTTTACCTTTTCCTGAATGTTACAAATTGATCCCAATAGCGGTTTAATTCTATCTTCTTTATTGTTTATTGTTTTGTTTTCACAATAACAGTGATTTAAACTCAGAGCCTCATATATGCAGGGCATGAGCTTAACCACTAAGCTGTATATGTTCTGGCCCCTGGATTCAGTCTTCCTTAACTTAGCATCGTGTACTCAATATTTGTTTCTTGTATTTTTGTATACACATATAAAGATTTAGACTCAGTATTTGGTTCTTTTTTTTTTTTATCATTGAATAGTATTTCTATTACTAGGCTATCACAAAGTTTGTTTTTGTGTTTGGGTTCTTTTTCAGTTTTAGGTGGTTATCAATAAAGCCACTATAACATTCACTCACAGATTCTTGTGTAAATACAAATTTTCACTTAACTTCTGTGAATCTTGTAAGTGGCATTGCTATAGTATATGGTGCGTATATATTTAAAAAGATAAGAAGCTGATAACCTTTTTCAAGTAGCTTTTGTACATTTTGAATTCCTACTTACAGTAAATGAGTAGCTACTCCACATTCTTTTTTTTTTTTTTTTGCTGCTCCACATTCTTAACAACACCTGATTTTGACAAGTTTACTTCTGTTTTCTGTCATTACAATAGCTATGTAGTGACAACACATTTGATTTGAATTTGCATTTTCTCAATTAAATGAAATGTTTTTCTGCATCCTTATTTACCAGCTATTTATCTTACATGGAGATATATTTGTTTACATTTTTGCTTATCTTTAAGATTAGATGTTTGCATCTAAAGACATTCATTACCTCTAAATCAGTTCCATGGAAATACTAAATAACTTCTGTAAAAGACAGGGAAGCCCATTTGGAAGACATATGAAAAACATAAAATAGAGGAAAGAAGGGAAAATATTGACAGAATATCTCAGAAATGAACTCGACTCACTTGCTTTAAATTTAAAGGGATAATTAGCTTAAAACTTCAAATATAAACTAAATTGTAACCTCAAAACAAAAATTCTTAGAAGAAAAAAATAAGAAGCAAATGGAAGCTAATAATTACATAAAAGGCAATATCAAAGTACAAGTAGAGGAAATAAAGGAAGGCCAAATAAGTAAAGACAAATGGCAAAACAACCAAAATCCATGCAGAACAATTTCAACAAATTCCTTTATGTCAGTAATTTCTCTAAATGTCAATGGATTTGACTACCCAATCAAAAGGCACAAAGTGAGTGGGTGGATCAGGAGAGGTAATACAACCTTCTGCTGCTTCTGGGAGACACATTTAAACTTTCATGGTAACAATGACTCCAAGTAAAAGGTTAGGAAAAAATACAGTAGTCATAGTGTATCAGACAAAATGAAGTACAAACTTAAAAAATAATAGACATTACAGACTGATCAAGAAAACTGCATCAAGAAAATTTAACTCTTATCAAATATATGCGCCAAATGAAGAGGCAGAAAATTTCTTGAAGCAGTTACTAATGACCCTGAGAGAATACCAATAGCAAAACAATAGTAGTAAGAGACTTTAACATTACACTCTCACCAGTGGACAGATCAACCAGACAGAAAAGCATAAGGTAATTATGACAGATTTTAAGTGAAAAGTTTCACCGAGCAGGCTTAAAAGACAATTACTGAACTCTGTGCCCACCCATCCCTCCCTGCCTGCCCCACCACCATCACCAGAACTGATTATGTATTCTTTTCTTATGCACATGGAGCATTCTTCAGGATAGACATGATGAAAGACAAAGCAAGTATTCACAGAGTTATGAAGATAGAAGTAATATCTGTTAATTTCAGATAAAATTGCTCTAAAGATAGGAACTAATTAGAAAGAAATCTGGTGAAAATTCCAGAATTTGGAGACTTAAAAACATACTGATGCATAAAGAGACCTGGGGAATATTACAGCATTTGGAAACCAAAAGAATATGCTGTTGCTTAACCATTGTGTCAAGGAGGAAGTTATAGAGAAATAAAACATTCCTTGAAACAAATGAGAATTAAATTATGAGCTATGAGAACAGGGCAGAGGAAAAGAAATAGTGAGAAGGAAATTCAAAGCGATGCAAAATTACACCAGAAAACACAAAAAGATTCAGACAACTAACTTGACCTCACTTCATAAGGACCTAGGAAAAGAATACTAAATTAAACTCAAAGTAGCTAGAAGGAAAGAAACAATAAAAAAAATTGATTTGAAATAAATAATATGGAAAATTAAAGATAGAAAAGAGCAAAGAAGCTAAATACTGTTTTTTGTTTTTGTATTTTTTAAGGGATAAAGAATATAGAGGATCAGAATGACAGTACAAGGGTTAAGGCATAAGCCTGGCATATGGTCCACCCTGGTTTGATCCGAAGCACTGCATGGTCACCAGTAGTCCTCTAAGCATTGTAGGACATTGATCTGGGTTTCCCTGAGCATTGCAGGGTGTGGCCCTGGAGGCCTCAAGCACCATGAAGGGATTGGGGGTGGGATCGGATAATCCTCAGCATCACAGGGCCCAGGCAGTATTGCATCCTTGAGCCCACTTATTGATCTGTTGGCCAAGTGGCTGAGAATAAATCTGACAATACATTGTCAAATTTAGCAAAATTAATTTGACAATTCCACCCATCACAAAAGATAGTATACATAACCAGATAGGATTTATTCCAGGAGTCTAAAGTTGATTCTATAAACGCAAATTACTAATGTAAAGCACCACCTCAACAAAAGCAAAGGTAAAAATATTATGATTTCTTTTCAGCAGATCGACTTTAGGGGGGAGAAACTCCAAATCAATAATAGTGAAATTTTTTTATTGAAATATTGAATGTAATCAAAGTAAAGTGAAAGTAAAGTGAAATTTACCAGTTACACATGCGGGGTGGGGGGCTGGGGAGGTGGGGGGAAGGGGGGAGGTATATTATGATTCTTGGTGGTGGAATATGTGCACTGGTGAAGGGACGGGTGTTTGAGCATTGTATAACTGAGACTTAAACCTGAAAGCTTTGTAACTTTCCACATGGTGAACTAATAAAATAAAAAAAAAATAAAATAAAAAAATATTATGATCATGAGCTTCAGTGTAATAATAAATAAAATTTATTTATGATAAATAAAACCCAACAAAATGAATCCTGACCTATCCTCATATAAAGGCCACATATAGCCAACAATTAAGTAACATCATACTTAGCAGCCAAAGAATGAAAACATTTTCTCTAAGATCTAGTTTACCAAGAAAATCTAGTTTACAACTATTAATCAACATAATATTTTTAATTGAATAATCATGAGATACATGATTACAAAGTTGTTCACAATTGTGTTTCAATCGTACAATGTTCCAGCACCAGTCCCTTCACCAGTGTATATTCCCTGCTACCAATTTTTCTTCTGCCAGCAAACCTACCCCCCCCACCAGCCTGCCTTTATGGCAGATACTACACACTTTTCTTCTCTCTCTCTCTCTCTCTCTCTCTCTCTCTCTCTCTCTCTCTCTCTCTCTCTCTTTCTCTCTCTCTCCTTTTAGACACTGTGGTCTGCAATACTGTTACTGGAAAGGTTAGCATGTATATCACTTTACCTTCTTTCAGTGCACAGTTGTTGTCCAGAGTGAACATTTCCAATTATCAATCAATATAGTGTTGAAAGTTCTAAATACAGAAGTTGGGCAAGAAAAATAAAGGGATTCAAATTGAAAAAGAGGTAAATATTATTATTTGCACCTAACATGTTAATATACATATAAATTCCTAAAGAGTGTTTTTTTTTAAAAAAAAAAAACCTTTAGAAATAATAAACCTATTTCAGTAAAATGGTAGGCTACAAACATCAATATACAAAAAACTGTTGCACCTTTATATGCAAACAATAAATTAGAAGAGAAAGAAAAAAATTGATCTCATTTACATTAGTGTCCCCCAAAATCTAGTACCTTGCAATCAACTCAATGAAGGACATGAAAGCTATGAAGAACATTGTGGAAGCAATTCAGGAACACTTAGTAGCAAGTGATGGCAGCTGAGAATGCTTTGATTCCGGAAACTTTCCAAACAGACAACTTCCCCAGATTGCTTGATAACAATAAAGGCTACATCATTGCCACACGCTACACACACATTATCTAATTGAATTCACAAAGCAGCTTTGCCAGGTATGGATTATTTTCATTATCAGGAGAAAACTGAGAAGGAAATAGGGAAACTTGCCAATATTAAGTGCTTAGTAAGTAGCAGAACCCAGTCCTATTTGACTACAGAGAATATGTTCTTTCCACATATCAGCCACTGTATTTTCCATCACTCAGACTTGATCCTCTGGCTTGTGCCCCAATTACAAGTAGATGCTCCAAGATTAGAGTCCAACTTCCCTCTAATTATGCACTCTTTCTATAACATCCTACTTCCTGATTTCAAATATTGATTCAACAAATGGGACCGAATTAGTGGATATACTTACGCAAAAAGAAAAAAAAACCTCACACCATATACAGACATTTCCTTAAGATGTATCCAAAACCTTAACTGTAAAACATAAACTATAAAACTTCTATGAGATAACAAAAGAGAAAAATCTTCATTCACTAGGATTAGACAAAGATTTCTTAGATATGGCATCAAAAAGTGATATGTAAAAGAAAACAATGCACCTAAGCACCACTGGGTACAGCCCCAAATACTTAAATAAATAAAGGTTTGTACACCAAATAAAGAACCCAAATTGCAATAAGTAAAAATGCCCTAATTTTGATTTTATTGAGGCAGTATGCTTATCATAGTGTAAGTGTTTATGCCTTAGGTGTAAATTTGGCACATCCTCATTTGGCAATCTCAGTTCTGTTGTCTGAGTCTGTTTGTTTACAGTGCACAATGTTTAGTCATTTGTGTTGTTTATTTATACTCACCTATGAATAAAATCATCAAGTATTTGTCTTTCTCCAGACTTACTTCACTTGACATACACCCTTTAAGTTCAATATATGTTATAGTTGAAAACAAGGTCTCATCCTTTTTAATGCTAACTCAAAAACTGGTACCGTCTGGTCAGGGGCCTGAGATTCTTATGAGTGCAAAAGTGTTCTTTTTTTTTTTTCTTTTTGGGTCACACCCAGCGATGCTCAGGGGTTACTCCTGGCTCTGCACTCAGGAATTACTCCTGGCGGTGCTTGGGGGACCATATGGGATGCCGGGGATCGAACCCGGGTCGGCCGCGTGCAAGGCAAACGCCGTACCCGCTGTGCTATCGCTTGAAGTTCTGTCTTGGCCCAGATCAGAGCCAAAATAATGTAATAAGGTGGCTTCTCTTAGACAGAGATTGTTGCATCCTTCAAATGCCAGGCCTCAGTCTATTCAGGGAGGGGAGGGGAAGAGGAAAAGTTACAGAAGCTTTGGTAGGTTTCTCAAGAAATTAGACTAGAAGTATCGTGTAGCACTGTAGCACGGTCATCTCGTTGTTCATCAATTTGCTCAAGCAAGCACCAGTAATGTCTCCATTGTGAGACTTGTTGTTACTGTTTTTGGCATATTGGATATGCCACAGGTAGCTTGCCAGGCTCTGCCTTGCGGGCAAGATAATCTCGATAACTTGCCAGGCTCTCCGAGAGGGATGGAAGAATCAAACCAGGGTTGGCCATGTGCAAGGCAAATGCCCTATTTGCTGTGCTATCACTCCAGTCCAGAAGTATCATATGATTCATTAACTCCACATCTTGGTATAGATCTGAAAAAGATGAAAATATTTATTTGCAGACCAGAGAGGTAGTACAGTGGGTAGGTCACCTACCTTAGCATGTGGCTGACCCAGGTTAGATCCCCAGCACCATGTATTGTTCCCTGAGCCTCACCAGGAATGATCCCTGAGCATAGAAATAAGCCCTGAGCACAGCCGAGTGTGACCCACCCACCACCAAAAGAAATCATTCATTTGAAAAAAATATACACAATTCTATTAATTGCAACATCATTTATTATTTTGGGCTGGGGTGGGGGGGTGGGCCATACTGAGCACATATATGGAAGACAAAACAAAGCAAAATAAAATCAGACGTTTAGACTCTGTCAACAAATGAATGGTTACCAGAGGTCAGAGAACATAGATGGAGAGGAACTGGCAGAGGGATCAGCTGTATAGTATTGACTGGTAGCCCAGCTTTTGGTGGTGTATATGTGCATTAAGGTATGAAGCTGGAGTTTGTCCTAGAAGCATAGTATTGTAAACCTATAGTAATACCCCCCGACCCCCACCCGAACACACATAAATGAGGCATTAGGCAACACATTCACATCTGATTTAAAATCTTCATTTTACAGGGAAGTGACTAGAGCCACTCACTTCTCGCTTCTGAGTCAGGACCAGAAAATCCAGGTCTCCTAATCCCGGGGCCGAATTGGATGGTGGAGTGATGAAATGCTACTAAAGAGTTGAGCATTGGCCTTTGATCAGCCATTAAAATGTAACAAATGGTGTAGAGACAGAAACTTCGGTTCAGGAAGATGGCTCAAAGGACTGGGCTGTGAGCTTCATATTAAGGAGCTCCTGGTTTGATCCCTGGCACAAGCCCCCTGAGCACTGTCGGGTGTAACCCCCTACTTTAACCTTCTTAGAAACAGGCCAAAACTATTGTTTACTGGCAAGGAAAATGAAAACTTTAGTATTACAGGTTTTTAAAAATTATTTTGGGCATGATCTTCACACCATTACACGCAGAAGGGTTTTATGAAAGCTGCTTTTGCCTGTCTAGGTTGGCATCTTCCATCCCACCCCTAAGAATGAGATGTTATTGGATCCAGTTAATACTCAGGGGTATGGTAAATGGTTTGTTTCAAATACTCATCTGCTTACAGGCTGTTTCTGGGTGCTTCAGTAAAAGATCAGGATGTTTACTAGTTATACTGAGTAGTCACTGCCGAGGAGAGGGTGTGTGCTCCAAACCAACTGCATGTCTTGATAATTAGAATATTGTTTTTCTTCCCATGCAGACATCAACGTGTATTCTGCTTTCCTTTCTTTCCACCTTGATTCTTTCAACCAAGTCACTTTTAGGCCCTGATCACTCTACTAATTAGAGCATGATGTGAGCTTTCTCTCCCATTCTCTTTCATTTGATTATGTAAATTGGAATCTGGGATTATTAAGGCATTGATAATGCTTTTCTGTCTATAAAATTAAAATTTGAGATCTGCAGCCAAAAACCCATAAAAACAGTTGTCTCCACATTTGTCATAAAAACTCTCTCTGTGATAAATTTACTCCTCTTTCATTTGGAAGCATCTTGTTTTTCTCAGAATTTAGTCAATCTTGGCATTTTTTCAATGCCTTCTTATGCTAATTTCTTTATTTAATGTGCCTCTTAAAACCGAACACATAAAATCACAGTCACTTAATAAATTATGTTTCCAACAACTGAAATAAAAACATGTTAATTATTTCTAAACAATTAGACCGCATTTGACATGGGAGAGTTCCTCAATCAAGCTAGCAAGCCTCCAAAAATGAGTAAATTTGCCTGAATTTGATATCATATTAATGAATATTTACTTTTAACCATGGCTTTGTGTTATGCATAAGGTCAACTTGAGTCATTGTAAAAATTGTTAAGGCCAGTCTTCTTAACTGCATATCCTTTTTTGCAGCTCATCAAAAGACCCAGAGCCAAGTTCTCCTTGAGATTTGTTTTTGTTTTCTCTTTTAAAGCAGCCAATGGTCCAATAACTTTTAAAGGGGTAAGGAAAACTCTTATGGACTCAAAGAAGTACCTTAGGAAAGTAAGGCTCCCAAGGAAAGATAAAGTGAACAGAGAGTCCCAAGCCTGCAGGCAAGGAGAATGCCTGGTGTCCAGGCAGGGGATTCAACTTTCTTCTTCCATAGGCTTGAGGAAAGACATCAAATTGCTTTTGGATTACAGATACTGACTTTCCAGACCTTCTTTTCAAAGATTTGGTGGTATTTGATCTGTGGATCGAACTTCCCAGTTTTCACATTCAGAAATCCTTTCTGAAGGATAAGCTAGATTTGGAGAGATTTATAAAATAAATTTATAAAATAAATTTATAAAAATATCAGACTTTCTGCCTATAAACATGAAAACCATATATATGTATATATTTGTATATATTTATATATCTATATATATAGATATACACACACATTTTTTCAAATCATTCACTCTGGGCTTGACCAATGTCACAGTTTTATACTGATTCCTGAAGCAGCAAGGTTTTCTTTTTTTTGGGGGGGGGTTGCGATGCACAGGGGTTACTCCTGGCTCTGAATTCAGGAATTACCCCTGGCGGTGCTCAGGGGACCATATGGGATGCTGGGATTAGAACTCGGGTCGGCCGCGTGCAAGGCAAACGCCCTACCCACTGTGCTATCGCTCCAGCTCCCAGCAGCAGCAAGGTTTTCTGTTTTTGTTTTTTGGGCCACACCAGGCAATGTTCAGCAATTTCTCCTGGCTGTGCACTCAGGAGTTATTCCCAGTGGTGCTCAGGGAACCATATGGGATGTCAAAGATTGAACATTAGTCAGCTGTCCACCACTGTACCATCCATCGGGCCCTAGATAGCAAATACTTCTGGGTACTAATCACATCTTCAAAATGCCCAAAGAAGACCCTGTTAAGTAAAGAACCTTGACGTAAACAAGCCCCCCAAAGGGCAAAAATTAGAAACAGCTCAAGTTTAGTCCAAGTTATGGAGCCAGACACACATAGTGATATTTATTCTATTGATGTCTATGCACAAAGACTGCTTTAATGGTGAATAACTGTTAAGACCATAAGTATTGACCAATCACATGGAAGTAATACTCTCCATGTCCTTTGTACCCTCCAAAATAGCCAAATTATAACATAAGAAATATAATTTACTTCCTGTTTTCAGCCTCAATGTTTGTTTTTATGGTTTGTAACTTTTCTATATTCTGTTCTATTTTGTTTGTTTTATTTTATTGGGGGGTATAAGGACCACCCCTGGAAGTGCTCAGGGGTTACTTCTGACTCTGCACTCAGGAATCACTCTTGGCAGTCCTGAGGGACCATATGAGAGTTCCCTGGATCGAAGCCAGTTCGGCCTCATGCATGGCAAGTGCCCTACTCACTGTACTATCCCACACCAAATTTATTTTTGTTTTAGTGTTTTAAAGTAAGGCATATCAACAAAGAAAATCATTTTGAGAGAAGCACAAAACATGAAAGAAAAGTAGTAGACCATTTTATACATTGTCCCCAGATAAGTAGAAAATAAAATCATCCTAGAGTTCCTTGGGTTTCAGGCTTTTCTTTGTAGGGTTTCTGAGCATTAAGAAGACACTCCTGTCAACTTCATTTACTGTGTTTCCCTTGGTGTTAGTGTTAGCTATCTAGACATTTGGGGTTCCCACCCCCAGGGTAATCAAATAGCACTCTACAGTTTGGAAAAAATATACTGGTTTTCATAGTATGATTGACTTAAAATTTGCTTACCAAGGTATATTCACTTATAAGCATATGAACTTTTAATATTAGTAGCAAGGATTAAAGAATTTCTTATAGATGTGTTACATCAGCCACTCAAGATAGAATAGGCAGACAAATTTAAATTTTTTTACATCTAAAATGTAAAAATTACTATTATTGTCGGTTGTGGGCAATTAGTACATCTTTCCATTTCTTTCTTTAACCATCCAATATTGCTATATTAGGGATTGGAGAAGCACAATTTACCCTTTCTAGAAAGCATGTACTCTTGAAAAATGCTTGCCAATGTAAGTTCTATATTGATTGAGCTACCATAAACTTATCTCAGTAATTGTTACCCAGGAAAATTGCTACTCCTGCCATCCAGCCTTTCAATTTAATATGCTTTGTTATGAGATGTATCATTTTGATTTTTTATTAATTTAAACATTTTGTGTCAACAGAAGGTAGATCATTATTAACTGGTGCAATGTGGTGTCTCACAAAATACATACATGTCATAGAAAAGTAATTAACTGCCTCATTCTTTGCAAAACAGATGTGTGACTGAATAAGAACTAGGACCCAAGGGTACTTTAGTTCACATATTTATTTCTTTTAAGTCATTAAACTGTTGACACAGACACCTCATTGCAAGTTTTCCAAACTTTGTTCTCTTGTCATCTCCACATAGCCTTTTCCTCCACCCACGATTAAAATAGGTTAAGAACCATCACTCAAAGATACAAATTCAGTTTCAGTTTATTGTCATAACTTTAACTCTTTAATGCTTTCAGATGAAAGACAGGTTTGTTGATGGAAAGAATTGAGAATACATAAGATAAACCAGGAATTTTGTGTTGAAGACCTGCAGAAGATTTAGTTCTTTGGGGAAACAGAGACCTGGATTTATAAGCCAAAGCTGCATATTTGCCAACCAGCATGACAGAATGAGGTTCCCATCTCCTGACTGACACCTTTCTCCCATTTCAGTAACAACTATAATTCCCCGAGTTTTTCCTTAGCTCTCTTCTCTCCTTTCTCACAGGTGTCCTAACTGGTTTAACTGTACCTGGGCACTCCTTGGTATGAGTGAATTTGGATTTTACTCAGCAACCATAGGGATATTTTCAATGGGTACCTCTTTGGTTACTTCCCACTCACTTGGGCTCAGAGGTTACTCCTGGCTCTACACTCAGGAATCACTCCTGACAGTGCTCAGGGGACCATATGGGATGCCAGAGATTAAACCCAAGTGGGCCACATGCAGGGCGAATGCCCTACCTGCTGTACCATCACTCTGGAGCTGAAACACAGTTCTTACATGTTGTAAGGGGAGATCCAGAAAATGGCCGCAGGGTGCCTGCTTTCTACTCACCCTTCCTATTTTAGCTCAATCTCTAGACTGGAATTATGCTCAGCTCTTCACTGTGCCAGGGCCTTTGCCTTTAGCCTCCCTCTTTTTACCCTTTTTAAAATTCTTAGCATCTACCTCATCAGAGACTTTTCTTGACTGCCCAATTAAAACCAGGTCTCTCTCTGTCTCTCTGTCTCTCTGTCTCTCTCTTTGGTTTTCTTTGCCTTCTTTGTACCCATTATAACACAATTCTTTTTTTTGGGGGGGTGGGGTAGGGTGTGCAGAGGGCCACACAGGTGATGCTCAGGGGTTACTCCTAGCTCTGCACTCAGTCAGAGGTTAAGGTTCTAGATGGAAACCTTGGAAGATTCCTTTTCATACAATTTATGGCCCCGATATTATTATTCTTCAATTTTTATTCATTATTATTACTGCTATTTTGTTGAATCACTGTGAGATACACAATTACAAAGTTATTGATGACTGGGTATCAGTCATACAATATTTCAACACCCATCTCTTTACCAGTGTACATTTTCCACCACCAGTGTCCCAAATTTTCCTCCTGCCAACACCCCTGACCCTGCACCACTCTGCCTGCCTAAAGCAGGAACTTTTCTTCTTTCTTTATTTTGCTCTTTCATATTATTTTTTTAAGTTCCAAGTATTTGTGGTTTCCCACTAATTATTGTTTGTAATTAATTTCTATTTTCACATGATAGTTTAATTTGATTTCTGTTTTCTTGAATTAATGTAAGTATGTTTTGTCACCCAACATGTGATCTCTCTTGAAGAATGTCCTGTGTGCACAGGAAAAGAGTGTGTCCTCAACTTTTGGGTGGTGAAGGACCCTATCTATGTCTGCTAGGTCCATTTCTTCCATATCTTCCTTTAAGGCCAGAACTTTCTTTCTTCTTGAGTTTTGCCTAGTTGATCTATCCAGTGGAGATAGAGGAATATTCAAGTCCCGTATTATTATTGTGCTCTTTTCAAATCTGCCTTCAGGTCTGTTAGCAGTTGCTTCAAAGATTTTGGTCCACCAGTAGGTGCATGTATGTTCGAGACTGTGAGTTCGTCTTGATTCATTGGTTTCCTTGATCATTAAGAAATGACCATTCTCATGCCTGAGTGATAGTGCAGCTGGTAGGGTGCTTGCCTTACACGGGGCTGACCGGGGTTCCATCCCTAGCACCATATATGGTCTCCCAAGTCCTGCCAGGATTTATCCTTAAGCACAGAGAGAGGAGTAGGCCCTGAGTACTTATTTTTTGGTGTGGTCCAAAGAGAGAGTGAGAGAGACAGAGACAGAGAGACAGAGACAGAGAGACAGAGACAGAGAGAGAGAGAGAGAAATGTCCCTTTACAGGCTTTTAAAATTGGGAGTCTGTATTTATCACTTATTTTTATTGAGTTGTCACAGTTTACAATATCATTGCTATTAGTGCTTTATATTTAAGTAGCACTCCATCAGACTGGCATTCTTCGCTCCTTTAAGAAAGCACCTATTTCCAGCACTCATGAAACCACATTTTATTAATATGGAGCTGGCAGTCGAGTGAGATATGTGAATTTTATCATCTGATCCAGAACAGAAATATTATATCTACTATCCTTTCTGAGATCTGTGTATAGTTGACAATCCTAAAGTGTGAGAGGGTCATTTCATAGGGGCGAGAAGCCCAGGATAGAGAGGGACCTTAGAAGATGCAACCACCATGGCTGCAAGTTCTACTACTATAGCCCTGGCTGGTGCATTGTCTGGCCCAGCTCCATGCAGACACCCTTAGAGCTCTCTCAGCAGCCTCCGTGAGTGGATCCTGACAACTGTGATAGTAAAGTGACTTATCCCATAAGCTGAACAACAGCCTCTTTCACCAACACCAGTATCTTCGTTCCACCATGGAAAGTAAATAGATTCTTTATCCCACTTACCAGTCTTCAAGAACTTGATTATTGAGACAGATGAGCACCAGAACTTTCTGTTTACTGATCAGAGCTCAATCTCATCCTGATTGCTTTCCAGCCATTTGAATGTGGAAAAGTTACTTTATCTTTTTCAGCTGCAGTCTACTTATGAAAAATGAAGAGACTGAGGTAGTTTGACCTTAATGAGATGATTAAATGATCTGAAGCACAGAAAGAGTACAATGAACCCTCAGTAAATAATGTTGTCATTGCTGTTTTTACTGTGTCTTGATCTGCAGTTTCAACTCTAAAATTTAGGCTCATCTGTATGTAAGGGAAATGTGTCCTACTACGGAGTGGGAATGCTTCAGTGTTGGTATCATTGAACATTAAAATATGGTTGATTAAGTAACTAGGAATCTCAACTTGCATTTTTGTCCGTAGTAGAGTTCATTCTTGTTTTTTTTTAATTAAGGTATGAATTGTATTAAAAATCGGTGTTTATTTAAAGCATACAGCTTGATGCAGTTGGAGACAAGAATGCACTCATGAAATCATTACCACATTCAGTGCTACAGACAGGATCACTACCTGAGCTCCTGACCTCACCCCGCCCCTTCTGAGTCTGGCTCTTCCAGCCACTCCTCTTCTCTTGTGGTTGCCTCTCCCTTTCCTCTGACTCTTCCCTGTGGCATAAACAAGCTTTGCTTGAGACTTTCCCATTATTTAAAACAAACCAAAACAAAAAAGCCTCTTTCTTCTACTTGACGTTTGCCTCTAACCACCGTTTGTCTTCTCTTCAATTTTTGTAAGACATCTTGAAGGAGTCATCTCTACACTTAATCCTGTTTCATTATTCATTATTTTCTCCTCTTAACTCTTACCCAGGGATTTTCAGCATTGGCACCCTTGATTCTCTCTCTCTCTCTCTCTCTCTCTCTCACCCTAGCCCCCTCCTTTTTTCCTCCTCTCTCCCATTCTTTATGTGTGCTTCTACCTCCTCTCTCCCCCTCTCCCTTAGTGAACCCCTGATTCAAATCTGGTGCCTTACTTTAAGTCTCTTCCAGTTGACTACTGTGATACATCCCACACTACTGGTCTTTCCCTTTCATCCTTCTAGAAATATTTTTCTCTGACATTTCATACTCTCCTCCATTTCTTCCTCATTGCTCCTAAAATGTTGGGATTTTCCTGAACTGGACTTGCATCCATATCTTCAGGTTCCCACGCTAGGACAATGGTTTCCAAATCTATCCTCTCACCTTTCTTTGTCTTCGGGGCAATTGTTTTCATATTTCCAACTCACAATGGAGTGATTCTCTGCCAGCGTCTCATATTCCAGATGTCCAAAAGTGATCTTGTTTTTCCCAAACACCTCTTTGCATTTCTGATCATACCTGACTGACTCCGTCATGCAATCAGTCACATAGCCAGGGGCTTCGCAGTTATTCTGGTGTCCTCCACCATCCATTCACTGCCAAGTCATCACCTTAAATTCTCTAAGTTGTTCTCTCTCTCTCCCTCTCCCTCCCTCCCTCTCTCTCTCTCTCTCTCTCTCTCTCTCTCTCTCTCTCTCTCTCTCCCCGCCCCCTCTTCTCCCCCATTGCATGTGTGGTCCTGTCTTAGGTGGGGTTATGCCATTTCATCACCTCACTTGCCTTCCTGTATTCAGTTCTTCCATGTTTGAACAATGTGGTGATTTGCTTAAATTCTCTGTGCTGTAGGTGTAGGATCAGATTTATCATATCTGGCACTGCCCTACTCTTTACCCTTTAAACTTTACTTCCTTCCCTTTCTCTCCATTAATAATTTAATCCAGCCTGAAAATTTCTGCATCTGGACATGTCATGAAATAGTTTCCTAGGTTAGATGGTGTCCCCACCCCGTCTCTAAGTATGAGGAATCATCTCTGAGCAGCAAGTTGCTACCAGGCAATAGGACGTGAGGGTCACTATTGCTACTCTCTTTCCCCATCTCCACTCCTACTGTCCACATGAACTCTGAGTACCCAATAACTTGATCTCCTTCCATTCCTATGTGCTGTCCTGTTTCTCTATTTTTTCATGTTTTTTCTCCATTTTTTAAATGAGGGCATGGGCATACCCGTTGATGCTCAGAGGTTATTTCTGTCTTTGAGCTCAGGAGAGAGCTCGAGGGACCATATGAAACACTGAGGATCAATCCTGGGTCAGCAGCATGCAAGGCAAGCACTCTACCATTGTACTGTCACTCTGGCCTCTGTTTTCTCCTTCTTTTCTACTCTTGGCAAAGACTTTCATAGCCTTCAAGATTGAATTTAGGCTTTATCTTCTCTAGGACACTTTCTCTAAATATCATGACCCTGCCTCTTGCTTTATAGCTTTAATAATCAAGCCTCCCTCCCTCCCCCCTCTCTCCTTCTCTCTCTCTCCTTCTCTCTCTCCTTGTCTTTCTCTCTCTCTTTCTCCCCTCTATTTCTTTTGTTTCTCTCTCCCACCCAACAACTGTTCCAAGCACACATCAGCCTCTTAAAACTCACACCATGTCTCACATTTGTCTTTGCAGTTCCATTGCCTGGCCCTTGTGTTCCTTTGGGAGATGTTAACAAATTTGAATTAAAGGCATTCTGAAGAGTACCACATTACATTACTCATAGTACCTTGGCCTTGGTCACTTTTTATCTCTATACAAATAAACCCGTTTATATAGAAGCAGAAAACATCAGAAATGTGATTGTAGATTAAGTAGACAAGAAAAAATAAAGCATAAACCATTAAGCTCTTGCAAACAAACCTTAATGGCATTGGCACAAAAGTGACAGTATGATCGCAGGGACTAAAAATGATGACTGAGGCAGCAAAGACAAACTGGTGGTCCTTGTTCCTGACTGCTCATTAGAATCATCTAGGGAGCTAATAGAAATACAAATGTGCTTTTTGTCCTGGAGAGATTCTATTTGTCGAGATGTGACTTGGGTCTGTTTTCTTAAAGCCCACCAGGTAATTCTTAGTAAATTAGGTCTACAGCATTAGACCTTGACAGCAGAGAAACTAGGAGAACAATAGATCTGAATTTGAAAAAAAAAAAAGCTAGAGGCCTCTGGTGTATCCCCTAAACTACATTTCTTGCATGTGTGTGGGTGGGCTTGTCTGGGGAAGCTATAGGTTTATGCATTATTGAGAAAGTAGGAGAAAATTCATTATTCTGCAGCCTCCTAAAATGAATAAAAGCCTCTGCTGTCGAGCTCATGTGAGTGATGAAAAATTGAGGTTTTCTTATATTTTCAACCCTCTAATTGAAATCTTATTTCTTGGGGCCAGAGAGTTAGAGCAAGATGTAAGGCATTGCCTTGCTGTGGTTGACCCAGATTCTGTCCTCAGCACTGCATATGGTCCCCCTGCACCACCAAGGGTCACTCCTGACCACTCCAGAACCAAAAATAGCTCCTGAGCATCACTGGGTATGACCCAAACATCCTCCATCACTCCAAAAAAAATTTCTTATATTCTAGTTGTTGCGGAGATCAAGAAGTATATTACAGATTTGCTTAATTCCAGGGGAAAAACAACTTCCATTTTTTCTAGTTGATGATGAACATTTATAATATTAGAATATTTCTTCCCACTAATCGCTAAAGTTAAAAAGAGAGTAAGGCAGAAATGTTAGAAGAGGGGCTGGAGAGATAGCACATCGGGTAGGGCGTTTGCCTTGCATGTGGCCGACCCGGATTCGATTCCCAGCATCCCATATGGTCCCCCGAGCACCGCCAGGAGTAATTCCTGAGTGCAGAGCCAGGAGTAACCCCGGAGCATTGCCGGGTGTGACCCAAAAAAAGCAAAAAAAAAAAAGAAATGTTAGAAGAAAACTTTTAGAGCTATGTATTTTTAAGCTACATGATGTGTAGACTCAAAAAGAAAATAAAAACTTGTCAAGAGGGAATGATTTCATGTGGTTGGCATCATGCATTCCCCAGGGGTGTGGGAAAGAATAATACCATCTTGTACACCCACGAGGCCTTTTGGGACATCCTCAGGGTGATAAGAACTTTATCAGACAGCAGAGCACAGATCCTATCTATGCCTGTACCATCAGGGCAGAGTTGAGGTTGCACGTTGCCAGCATGGAGGCCTCACGGAGAAGCCAGGATGCAGTTGGTTCAGGGGTAGCTCTTAAGGGTCATGGATAATGGAAGGCTCATTCCAGTTCTCCTCCTGGTTTCCAGCATGTCCCCAACGAAAGCCCTTGCTCCCCCTGCTCCCCCCCAGACATGATCTCTTTCTTCCTGTGATGTGGGGACACCTCTGATCATCATCTGGTAATGTTTAGGAAGCTCCAGCAGACCTTGGTCTGACTAGTTCTGCAAACAATAATGCGCGCCTGGTTTATGAGATGGTTCCACGAGAATGGAGGTGGGGGCAGGGTGCCAAACATGGCCTGTGCTTTTATCTTTGGCATTAGAGAGAGGGCCCCTGGCAGAGAGCCAGGTTGGAGTTTACTGGAATATGAAGTGCAGACGTGCTTTCTGGAGGTGGGGCGCTGGGGGTGGGGTGTCTGCAGCCTGCCCTACACAGGATGCAGAGCGGTCTGAAAGAGCATGAGTCTTGGGGATTTTTGTGCCGTGTGCCTCAGGGAAATGAGGTGGGGTCCCCAAAAGCACTGCTACAGACGTTTAGCACCCCCCCTTTTCTCCTTTATTAGAGCTCCTGCCAGAACCTGTGCCCTTGAATGGTGGCCTTCTAGACTGCCCCACCCCCCAGTTTCCAGGAACCAGGCTCCTTCTGGAGTGTTCACTGACTATAGTATTGTTTTTGAATAATTGGAGACAGGCTGGCAATTTTCCACTGAGAGACAAAAATGCAATTCTGAGCACTTTCTTTTTTTAAAAATGTCTGAGATATTAAAGATAATCCCTCCCCCTCAGACAAGGACATACTCCTTTTGAATTTTTTTTTTTTTTTTTTTGCCCATTTGACCCAGAGTCAGGATTTTAGTGCTGCCTTAAAGGTGCTAGTGAGAATGGTAAACTTCTGCAGTTCACCTCTGAAAAGGTAGCACAGAGGAATGTTTTTAGAAGCTGCATCAGCCAGTATTAAGGGACAGGTTCTAAAATCATATTGAACAATTTACTGTGGTTGCTGTTATGATTACTTCCTAAAAATAAGCCTGTTTAGGCTTCCATCCCACTACTCATTTTCTTTCTTTTTCTTCTTCTTCTTCTTCTTCCTCTTTTTTTTTTTATCATTGTATCACCATGCATTAGGAAGTTACAAAGATATTTGTGATTGAGTTTCAGGCGTACAATGTTCCACCACCAATACTTTCTTAAAAAATTGTAAATGTGGACCCCTCCAGAGCTATTTCCTTGGTTTGGGACCACAGATTAAATAATCATGTATGCTTGCTTTAGCCAAAAAGTAAATATGCCCCTTTCTTCTCTAATTTTAGAATTTTTCCCACTGTAGTCATTAGGGTGGACTGGAGCGGGTATGGTGTTTGCCTTGCATGCGGCCAACCCGGGCTCAATTCCACCTTCCCTCTAGGAGAGCCCAGAAAGCTACCTAAAGTATCCCGCCCCCACAGCAGAGCCTGGCAAGATACCTGTGGTACATTTGATATGTCAAAAACAATAACAACAAGTCTCACAATGGAGACGTTACTAGTGTCTGCTCGAGCAAATCGATGAACAATGGGACAACAGTGCTACAAGTGCAGTGCTACAGTCATCAGAGGGTGAGAGGATATTAGTGTGAACTCAATCATCATTATTCAATTCCTTGTTTGCAGACTGTAGTACTGATTTTGGTGCAGTGTTTATCTGGCCTCTTCATCTGCCTCTGTCCTCATTTTCAGTGGTATTTGCAATGTGAGAAAACTCAGCTTAAAGTAAAATGACGGGATAAAAATAGAATAAGAGGTTTGGTTTGCAATTTGTTGCTCAAGCACAGATTCCAAGTTCTCTCCAATCACAATTTCAGGTCTCTCTTCATGCACAACAGACACTGTATACATAGGTGGCTAATGGAGTGGAATGATTAGTTTCCATTTCCATGGTAACCTGAGTCAAGTTCTTACCTGAGGAAGTGAAGCCAGGAGGCACTGTTAGCCTCTGGGCCTCACAGCTGGCCAGCAGAATTATGATTGGGGGTTCAGCCTCCAGATTTCCACATGTGTACTCCTGCCTGACACATGTATACACATTTTCACATGTGTATTCCTGCCCATATGCCAGGAGCACAGAATCCAAATCATCCTGGTTTTCTCGCTCTTTTCAGAGGTTCTTGAGAAACCATGTCTAGGTTATCATAGTCTATTCTCTCAGAACACTGCTCCATATACCTGATTTGAATCCATCCTGCTGCTGTTTAAAATTAGCTGTTTCTAAAGCATATATACAAGGACGGTGACAGATTGGAGGAGACTAATCATTTAGGTGTCCATGAGAAACAAAAGATCAGCCTTGCAGTTTGGATGGTATACTTGATTTTAATAACTGTTGCCATTAGAACAATTTTCTTGTAACAATCTTTTTCCAATCTCAAACTTTCCCACTTTGTGTTGTTTATGCAAGGAGATTGCCAGAACTCTTCGGGAGTGATGAATACACATTCACAGCCATAAATACTATTCATTTGATAGTCTATGTAAAAATGAGACAAGACTTGAAGACTTATGTGAAGGCACTTCTGCTAGTGGTGCCAGTAGCCTTCTACTTTATCTGATCCCCATTGCGTGTTCTTATGAACATGTTTTCTCTGTGTGGGATGAAGGTGCAAGAAGAATCAATCTCAATCTCTGTTTGTGTGTGTGTCTATCTCTGTCTATCTCTATCTCTCTATGTCTCTCTCTGTCTTTGTTTTTTGGGCCACATCCAACTGTGCTCAGTTGGGCCACACTCAACTGTGTTTGTGTCCTACATGCATGAACACTTACTCCTGACTCTGAGCTCTGAGATCTCTCTTAGTGGCACTCAGGGCACCATATGTGGTGCTGAAGATCGAACCTGGGCCATCCTTGGGTGCAAGCCAACCACTTTACCTGCTGTACTATCTCTCTTGTCCTGAAGAGTCTCTTTCTTAAAAATCTTCATGTATTGTTTATGTCAACCATTCATGTTATTTTTCCACAAAATGTGACATTTCTGTTAGCTTCAGCAAACAGCTCTGATGTGGGTCAGCTCTCCTTCTATGCTGAGTATCTGTGAATGACAAAGTATTTTTATTCCCTCTTGACTTACCTGATTTTCTCTAAGCAAACAAGCTTATTCCCCTGAAAAGTAGTTTCAGTCAATGAGACAAGATTACATAGCCCGAAGAGGGGAAAATATTGGTGGTTGTAGATGGGAAAAAACATTGGGTAGTTCTAGAGAATCTATCTGCACACACTCGAGGCTGGTGTTTGTGTCCTACATGCTATGAACAGAGAACATTGCTTTTCCTTCTGGAAATTCTGTACACTTGGAAAATTAATAGTAAACCTGCATTTGCTTCCATTGTGTATAGCCTTGGCAAAATATGCACATGTAGTCGAGTCCTTTTTCTCTCTTATAAAGGAAGTTTAGTGGACATTGGTAAATGCTCCCAGCTGTGGTTGGAACATGTCATCACACATAACAGTGCTACAAGAGGTTCCAGTGGCTTCCTGAGTCCTCATTCACATCAGCAATGTGTTTGTTCTGGGCTTTTGTGCTCCTCATTGCCAAAATGCTCCGCAGTGGGACCTAAGTCCTCTTGGCTAGGCAGAACTTTTCAACCTGAGAAAAGGACATCAGTTCTGACATTTCCCAACTCAAGATCAAGAGAGAGGGAAATGGAAGTGATGCTGGGCATGTGACAGGTCACAAAGTTCAGTGTCTTCAGGTATCCCACTTGTGGGCTTAGTGATCCCTCCATTTTATTAAGTAGATAGCCAGACAGTGAATACAGGAGGTTAGGCACATGCTTTGCAAGCCACTGACTCTGGCTTAATCCTGGTTACTGTTCCCAGGTCCTCCAGCACTCCCAGCAGTGATCCCTGAGCCCAATTAGGTGTGGACCCCAAACCAAAATCATTGTCGTTGTCATCATAACATCATCATCATCATCATCAGCAGCAGCAGCAGCAGCAGCAGCAGCACCATCATCATTATCATCAAGTAGATTGAAAAATCATCTTTGAGGCCAGAAAGCTAGTTCCTCAGGCAAGGAACTTGCCTTGTATATGACTGATCCTGCTTTGATCTTCAGCAATGCATATGGTCCTCCGAGCACCTCTGGGAATGATCCCTGAGTACACAGATGGGAGTAAACCCTGAAAACATCTGGCTGTGGCCCAAAAAGTCAAACAAAAGTCATATTTGCAGGAAAATTTTATTTAATTTGTGAGTTGATGACCTGGATGATATCCTTTACATCTCCATCAGTTATACTGCTGCTCTAAGCATCATGGATGGGCCTATGGAAGTCAAAGGCATTTCAGATCATTGTTGGTAGATGAAAGGATTTATTTGAAAGATTTGAGCTAAGAAAGAGGAGCCTTCTAAAGAGAGAGGAAGGGATATTCAGAGATGTGAGGGTCTGGCATAGGTACCTTTTTGCTCCCTCCTTCATTAGGACAAACCCAATTTTTTCTTTCCTAAGAAGAACAGGGTCTAGTCAGCCCTTTTTTGGCTCTCTGTCCTCTCTGGGATATAGTGGGGCACTTAAAACTGCTCTCTGTGCCTTTTGTGACATGAGGATTATAGATAATGCAAAGGAAAGAAAATGTTCACCTGCTCCTAGAATAAATACCACCAAAGAAACTTAACTTCATTGAGGTTAAATACCTTTCCAAGTCCACACAAGTATGAAGGAGGGATTCAAGTTCATATTTTATAATTCTAAATCCATTGTTCTTTTCACGTGCATTCTAATTACTGTATACACTGCTCCTTAATTGCTAATTACAACAGTCTACCATTTGAACATCTTCAAGTTGAGAACATTTTCTTTTTCCTTCTTCCCTAGCCCATAAAGCCTGTTGACTGGTGTGAGGTTGATAGGAAGTAGTCCATTTTAACCACTATTTTTCCACTTTATTTAAGACCACTTTTCAACCTCAAGTTAAATCTGAACTGCTTTCAGTTGTTTCTGCCAAAAAACATGCAAATTGGTTCCAGCAAAGATATTTCCTGTGAATCATAAAGGTCTTGAATGATGCTGCGTATTAATCTATTAGTCCCAGTATATTATCCATGAACCAAAGGACCTTAGTGAGAAGCACTGTAAATTAAAATTTATTTCATTCATGATTTTGAGGAAACTCAAACTTCTCAATCCTGTTCCTGAGTGCACACTGTTTGAACTTTATTCTTGCCTCCAAACAAAAGAACTTAAAAACTCAAAGACACACACCTTTCCTTCTTTTAAGACATGAGAATCATTGAATTACTGGAAAAGTTTCCAAATGTTCAGCAATTTTTATTTCCCATTCTATACTCATGTCTCCCCAACCCAATCTAAAGTTTGCATGAGGACTGGATAACAGGAAGTCCTGGTAAGAAAATTGCCTAACTCATTTTTCTTTTAATGTGAGCCATCTGAAATTAGCCCAGCGCAGGATTTTCAACATCAAACATATTTGAGTCAAATGAACACATCTGTTTACTTGAATGTTCCAGATGCTCAGTGGATCTGGCTGCATCTGATGTTTGAGTCTGATAGAGCCAGTGGTCACTTTCCCAAGGGTATGCTTCAACAAGCTGGTGAAATTCCAGTCCTGGCCTATTGATTATATATT